>NC_135582.1:19086053-21486053 GCF_965152235.1 Eretmochelys imbricata | reverse complement strand
TTGTGTTAATCCCCTACTCAGAGCACCAGACAACACTCCCTCTCTCATCCTTTATTCAAATAATATGTTCTAACTTCTAACTGAGGTCTCCCAATTAGCTTTACTTTCCTTAATGTCTACTAATATTCTCTGCCTTGGTCTCCTTTCCCTCAGTTATTATTAAAATACAGGTTGGTTGAGTAAGTAAATAAATCTACATTAGATTGCCATCTAAATGTTTTTCTTATGTATTTCTGTACTTCAGGTAATTGTCAAGTCTGGACCAGGCACTTTTCTCAGCCTGGCTGTATATAATGACTATATCTTTTGGTCAGACTGGGTGAGACGAGCTATTCTTCGCTCCAATAAATATACAGGAGGAGATACAAAAGTTCTTCGATCTGATATACCACATCAGCCAATGGGTATCATTGCTGTTGCCAATGATACTAACAGTTGTAAGTTACAAAACAAAATATAATGGGCTCTTAATTATATATAGTTGCTTTCAGAAATTTAGATTAGCTTTCGTCAAATTATGTGTTATGGCATTTCATAACCTCTTCTTTTCACTATGTGGAATATTAAATAAAAAATAGAGAACACACCTTTTCCAAAGAAATTAATTTTTCTTGGAATACTATGTATATTTTCTGGATTTAGCATTCAGAATGGAAAAGTACTTAGTAGATTCTTTGCAAATATTCGTCATTTCCAGATATTTCATTTAATTGTTTTATACCTGTGCTAAAAGTAGCTCCATCTTATTAAATACAGTAACCTCTCTGGCATCATGGCATTCCTACCTAACTGGTATATACAGAGACTTTTATTAGAAATCTGTCAATGTATCAGTGACCCATAACACATTTACCCAGGAGACTGAACTGCATTGAAGTCTGATCTTTCAAATAATACTAAGCATTGAAGCAGATATCACAAAGTTAATAGAAGATGGCCTGTTTTTATTAACTTGATAATACAAAAGTTCTTTATTTTTCAGGTGAACTGTCTCCCTGTGCACAAATGAATGGAGGCTGTCATGACTTATGCCTTCTGACTCCTGATGGTCGAGTGAACTGTTCATGTAGGGGGGATCGAATGCTGATAGATGACAACAGATGTGTGAGTAAGTAATATTAGTCGATGTAGTGATCCCCCCCGTGGTGTGGTCCCGTCAGATCTCACAAACAAAATTGGTTTGGGCCAACCCGTTACATGGATTTGAGACCTCTACAGTTTATTGTAGGAAGTAACATTAGTCCTTCAGTAAGTGTCTTTCTTCTCCCAGTCTTAAGCAATGCCCCAGAATGATTTTAGAGGGAACTGTACTAATGGAGATGACATCTTTTGAATGTACAACTAAAGTTTTGACATTTCTATCCAATAAAGATCCCATGCAGCCTTCTGTAAGAGTAACAATGTTAACCTTAGTGTCCTGGCCAAATTCCAACTTGACTAATTATAGTCTATTTCAATTCCCTGATTTTTTTTCTTTTGTCAGTTGGGTACAGTATTCTTCACTTCCTGTCCTAAAATGTGTAGCGTTGTTATAATTTGTTAAACAGCTGTCAGATTCCAACATGCAGGGGTGTTGCTTAAATTATTCCTTTTATATAGTTGTATATAAATTTGTATATAAGTTTGTACTCTGTTTGGGACCCTTTAGGATGAAAGGTGATATAAATCAATTATTTCAAAGCCATTGTCCACAGACATCTTTCTAGTTCTCTACTGGACACCCCGTGACACAAAATAATGTGAGGAAGAGGATAGAGAGCTAAATCTTTGATAAAGTAGTTGAAGATTCACTGGAGATCCGTTGTGGCTATTATTGGCCATATTGCACCTGGTGCTGAACTGGTGTGAATGTGAGGAGAAGTAGCAACTAGTGATCTGAAAGGATGCAGCACATATGTGCACCCTTTGCATTAATCTGGTTCTGATATTTGATTTTGAGGGTGGATAGTATAATTGTCTTGCTCTTACCCCTCCCACATCCCTAATGTTCTTCGTCTTGTGCAGGCTGGGAGAGGGGCCATTTTGGGTCCCTGCTTCGGGGACCAGACTCATTCAGAATGTGGAGTATTGACATCCTCTGCCCCCTCTTCCTCCCAGCCCCATCAGCAAGCAAGGCTGGCCTGATTTGGAGTGGAGTACATGCCACTCCTTATGTCTGAATTAGCCAGAAATCCTCCAACTCGCCCCACTGTAATTCGATTCCTTTGTCATGGTTACCAGGTTAGCAGCCCCTCTCATGTCTCTCTGAGTGCACCCCCTCAGGTATTAAGCCTTGAGCCTTTGACCACACAGCTCTCTTAAAACTAAGTATTGCTGAATCTTAACTATAGGACGGCAGTGCAGCATTAAAGAAAAAAAATTAAAAACTGAAAACAGTCCATGTTCACTTCTATCTTTCCTCAGGCTTATCATCCCCGTGAAGTTTAGGAAGGCCCAACTGCTTCAGGGTCTCTCTGCTGGACCTGTATCTGTATCAGCCTGTTCCTCATGAACAGCCCCTGACAGCTTCCCATCTTTTCTCTAGAGAGCTACTTTAACCATTGGTGTACTTTTGATCTTTAGACTCCCAGCCTTGGCATAACAACTAGCCAGAATCTGGAATTAGCTTTACATCTAATAGCTCAGGTGTTGTCCCTTAACCGCTTGATCTGTTTAACAGGAGGTATTTTATCTGGATCAACTATGTTGTCTTTTTGTTAACAGCCTGTTATTAAAATAAGGCAATATATGCATACAGTAAACATTCCCGTAACCCAATGTAGCCATACAGTAGCTATGTCAATAACCAGTCACATACAGTATTAATAAATTATTGCAGATCAGCCCTACATCCTCCGCATCCTTTCCCCCCACACCCAGCACATGCACATGGTACACTGTGGTTTAAAGCTGGTCCTTTATATTTTGTTATGAAAAGGTCCTTAAAATAACATAAATCCTTTTTGCTTGTATTTAATTATGTAGTAGGATGGAAATTAAAACTTTTCTTTCATAACAGGGTAGATACAGTTGATCTAAAGTCAAGTAATGCACCGTTAATGTGCATTAGATTTGGAGGCCTTTCTGCAAAATCACTTCTAACTGGCTATATAATTGAGATATAATGAGTTGTACAGATGATTTGTAGTGGTAACAAAGATGTTAATTAAACCTGTAACACTTACTGAGCAGCAGATTTTAGTCTAGCTGTGAAATCAATGCCAGTAGTGATCAATTGAGATTGTATTTGCAGTATTTCCTGAAAATGTTAATTAAGACATCAGTAACTACGTAGAGAAGCACGTGTCTTGTGTAGCCCTAAAAGTATTGGTAATGACCTATGGTTCAGAACTGAGAGAGAGAGAGAGAATGGGTCATACAGCTGGTTTGCAATAAATTCCCCAATATAATTAAGTCTGGAGCATGGCATGGCATTTATATGTCCCAAAAGCATTATAATCCTTAATTGGCACAGCTTCAATGTATGCCTTGTGCCTCCTCATGCAAGGTCCTCATGTTATGTGAAAAATAAGCAATCTTAACTTTAGGCTTACAAAAATACTGTAGTGTCATTATATGAGTCGCTATGTTTCAATCTAGAAAACTGTTAACTGCTGGTCACCCCATATGAGAAAATATATTGCAGAATTAGAGGGGGTTCAGAGAACGGTGATGAGAATGATCACTGGAAAATCTTTCATATGAAGACAGACTGAAAATATTGGGATTGTTTACCTTAGAAAGGAGACAGATAAGAGGGGACATATGTATGTATATAAGTATATGAAGAAGGGAGATCAGGAGCTTCTATTCCTTCTCACATACCCACCCACCCACCCACCCACAAAACACAAGAACAAAGGGACAGTCATTTACATTGAAATGTAGGTAATTCAAAACTGATAAAAGGAAATACTTTTTCACTTGGTGCATAATTAGACTGTGGAACTTATTTCACAAGATACTGAAGTCAAGAATTTGGTAAGATTCAAAGAAAAATTGGATATTTATATGGATAACAAGAATATCCAGAGTTATAGACTATGCAAAAAAAAAATTTTGGAATGGATAAAATCCTGATGCTTCAGGGTTTAACCCAATCACTAGCTATTAGGGATTAGGATGAGATTTTAAAGTGGAAAGATTATACAGCATCTGCTTACTGTGTGTTTCCTGTACCTTCCACTGAAGCATCTGGTGTTGAACACTGTCAGAAACAGGATACTAGATTAGAATGCTAGAACTGGAAGGGACCTCAAGAGGTCATCTAATCCAGTCCCCTGGCAGGACTAAATATCTAGACCATTCCTGACAGGTGTTTGTCTAACCTGCTCTTAAAAATCTCCAAATCTCCAATTCCCAGGCAATTCATTCCAGTGTTTAACCACCCTGATAGGAAGTTTTTCCTAATGTCCAACCTAAACCTCCCTTGCTGCAAATTAAGCCTATTGCTTCTTGTCCTATCCTAAGAGGTTAAGAAAAACAATTTTTCTTCCTCCTCCTTGTAACAATCTTTTACATAGAGTACTTGGAAACTGTTCTCATGTCCCTTCTCAGTTTTCTCTTTTCCAGACTAAACAAACCCAGTTTTTTTAAATCTTCCTTCATAGGTCATGTTTTCTAGACCTTTAATCATTTTTGTTTCTCTTCTCTGGACTTTCCAATTTGTCCGCAATTTTCCTGAAATGTGGTGCCCAGAACTGAACACAATACTACAGTGGAGGCCTAATCAGAGTGGAGTAGAGTGGAAAAATTACTTCGTGTCTTGCTTACAATACTCCTGCTAATACATCCCAAAATGAAGTTTGCTTTTTTTGCAACAGTGTTACACTGTTGACTTATACTTAGCTTGTGGTCAATTATGACCCCCAGATCTCTTTCCACAATACTTCTTCCTAAGCAGTCATTTCCCAATTTGTATGTGTGCAACTGATTGTTCCTTCCTAAATGGAGTACTTTGCATTTGTCCCTATTGAATTTCATCCTATTTACTTCAGACCATTTCTCTAGTTTCTCCAGATCATTTTGAATTTTAATCCCCCTAAAGCACTTGCAACCCCCTCCCCGCTTGGTATTGTCCACGAACTTTATAAGTGTACTCTGTATGCCATTATCTAAATCATTGATGAAGATATTGAACAGAACCAGGTGGAGCCTGAGTCTGATTCAGCATGGTAATTCCCAGGATCCTAAATAATAATAATAATAATAATAACAACAATAATATTTCTACATAATAAGAAATGGGGGAAGAAAGGCATATGAAATGTTTTAAGATGCACATAACTAATCTTTGGAGGACTCATGAGTTTCTCAACTTCAATGTCCGATAGACCTGTAAGGTTTTTTTGTTGTTATTTCGGACCGAAACTGCCATCCTGAATAGTCCAGATTTTATCCTGATCCAGAATCCATGTTTTCAGTGCATCACTTCTTACTTCATAATTATCTTCACATTGGAGCTAAATAGAAATATTCTTTCAAATCAGACTGGTTCATCTTCTATAGTACAGAGTTCTGTTCCTTCTAGAATGAAACAATGGGACTGATATGAAAACAACCAGAACTATAGCAGTAGGAAAACATGAATTAGGGTAATATCTTCATATTGTTATCACCACTTCACCCAACTCCTTCCCCTCCTCAAAATAAGCTTTTTGTACTTTACCTCCCAGGATTTAAAAAAATCATTCAGCAACAATTCAGTCATTTAGACCAATACCTATAAAATAAGTGTGCTCTAATGAAGTTCAAAAGCAATTAAATTATTGTTTTAAATGCTGCAATACTATCCTAACTGCTGTTGCTAATTAATCTAATGATAAGTCAATATATGTGAGAGAAAGCAGAAATCAAGAGGTTACACATACATACACATTTTCCTTTGAAATGATAACTACATTATTGCCTCTGGTAAACAGATTAAAAACATGCTCACACTTCACATTTCTGTGGTTGATTTGTGGCAGATACAGATGTACTCCGTATGGTGTAAACAACTGATTTTCTGTGATAATTTTGCAGGCCATCACTTCACTTCAGCTGCAGAAGTAGAACATTATCTGCCTGACCACTGCAGAGTATGTTTGTTTACAGATGGAACATTTGCGTAGAGCCATAAAATATTATTGGGGATTTTAGTTGCAGCGTCTGGTGGATAGTGATAAAGGTGTTTTTCCTTTAGTTTTTGGCTGTGCTCAATTGAAGAGATCTTGAGTTATTAATAATACCCAGGAGGCACAACGCATTTCAACACTTCCATTAAGAGATTAAAATATGCATCATGGGATATTTCATGACGGGCTGGTGAGGGAAAGGAGAGAGGAAAACTGAGCCAAACCCAGAGTTAGAAAAATAATTAGAAGCCTCAGCAAAATCAGTGCCTCTAATTTGCCTAGATGCATAACCATACGTTAGGAAAACTATCACAGTCTTTGGTTAGTTTCACCTCATCTGGAACTAATTAAAATTATTTGTTTTTATTTGGTTAGCACCAGCACTGTCCTTATTACTGTACCATACCCTAAAAGAAAGACAACCTCTGTCTGTGATGGGGCCACTCACCTCACATGAGTGCCCCTGCCAGGTGTCTCTGCACCTGCACTCTCTCAGCTTTGCTCTGCTTGCTGTGACCCCTGTTGATAGTTAAAATTCTCGAGCAGGTTTTCAGTGATTCGGACCTCCAACTGAGTCACATACAGTCTGAGCCAAAACAGACCCCTTCCGAGGCACACGTCCAACAGGGCCTCTCATGGTGCCTTCTGTAATGTCCCGATCCATTAGCCTCAGCCCCTCATGGGCTATCTTCCAAACTGTCCCTCAGCCCTTCCTGGGCTAGCTTCCAATGGTACTGCTTTGTTAAGGAGCAGTGCCCCAGGGTCACTCCCTAGTGACTCTTCACTCTGTAGTGTGCCTTCCTGACCCCAGCTCTCCAGTTCAGTTTAATCCCCTTTGGGTGTTAACACAGTTCAATTAAATGCTGACCTTCTGCCCCCTTCTCTGAGCTTCACTAAGCTCCCTTCTCTGGGGTTAGGCCACTCCGCCTGTGGGGGCCAGGAGGGGTAACCTGGGCCTACCCAGTACTCTAGGTTCCAACTCTGGGACCCTATAAGTAGCAGCCACCAGCTGCATCCCTGTAGCTATTTGCTGCTGTGTTTCCATGGGCCACTTCCCTTCTTAGTCCCAGCACTTTCAGCTGCACACTTATCTCAGGGCTGAAGTCTTGCTTGAGTCCCAGTTATCAACCAGGGCACCTTCCTTGCTCCTTTGGCTCCAGCAAACAACTGCTCTGTCCAGGTATGGCAACTCCTGTACCTGTCCTTGCTGCCCAGGGTCCAGCCAGTGACTAATCTGCTCTGTCCAGGAGCTCCTTTTATATGATCCTGCTGGGTTCTGATTGGCTGCTCCCTACAGCCTCTCTCTGATTGGCTGTTTCCCCGCAGCCCCTCTAGGCAGCCTGGAGGACCCACCACTCCTGCTCTTTCCTAGGGTTGGGTGTGGTAGGACTGCTTGATTTCCAGCAGGGGCCTCGAAGGGCCAGATTCACCCCATTACAATGTCCAATGAGCTTACAATCTAAAAGATAGACACAATGGGTATGTCTACATTTAATTTTGTAGGTTAGGTTTTAACATATGTTAATTAATATAGTGGTGAATACAAGGGCTGGCATGACACAAACATTTGTTGTTAGTTGTGTTTTTAAAATGAAGCGTGCAACCTAGGATTAAAAATGGCTAACAACAAAGTGTCTGTCCTGGGACAAGTGTTTGTGTAGTGTCTACACTAGAATTTACAATTGTGTTAGTTAGCACTGGTTTAACTGTTATTAAAAATTCCAGTGTAGACATAACTAAAGAAGACATGATGCACTGGAAAATCCATAGTTGGAGTTATTGTAATGAGTGCATGTTTTGTCCGATGTTCCTTTTCCTCCTCCATTCCCTCTCAGCAGAGTCAGGTGGATCTGTCTATTGAATAAATATGGTTTTTGGCCCCTCTTGGAGCAGCCAGTCCACAAAAGTTCCAGTCTTCTGCCTCACAAGACAGACATGGAGGCTCCATCTGCTGAAAAGATTGCAGAGGTTTTCATTTCTTATGAGAGAAGAGAAAGAAAAAAGCCTTCACTGTGGTATTGGGAACTTTCAGTCAGAAACTAGTTGTTGCTAACATTCTTGGCAATGACGCCCTTCATACTGTTGGTTATTAGCCCCAGTAAGTTCCCATTATTCAGGTCAGGCATATGATTTAATTCTGTTTTGACTCTGGTACCAGGACTTTGATGAGGTTGAGTTTGTCTTCCTCTTACTCAGCTCCTCTGCACACATAGCTTAGTGGCAAATATCCACAGTCTACAACCTGCTCAGCCCACAAAAGAGAATAAGGGTGGTGGGTGAATAGCATTCAGGACTTTGGGGCAGAGTGTTCTTTGGAAATGGGTGAAATGGTTCTCTTTTATCCAACTTTTACTCTTAGTCCCCTTATTTTAGGCCTCTACTACCACACGAGTCAGGACTTCATTTGGATATACAATATGGCCCTTCTTTTGTCTTCTTACTTCTCAGCAGACTCAATTTAGCAAACACTGGTTACCATGTATGATTGTGTGACATTATTGGCTTTCTGGGCTATGCCATTGAATTTGTGTGCCTTGTCTCTTTAGTCCATCCCCAATTTCATCAAATCCACGGAAACTGCAGATCAGTTGAGCAGCTGTGGGATGTTACGTAGCAAGTCCAGTCTGAAAGTTTAATTATTCTAGTTGTACACCTTTTTATTCACAGTTTCCAAAAACACAAAGTCATTTGGTTTTGGACTGTATATTGCTTAATTTCCTTGTGCAATGCAAACTATTAAAATGCTTTTTAACACTTGTATTTTGTGTGTGTGTTTGTGTGTTTAGCTAAAAACTCCACATGCAACATTTACTCTGAGTTCGAATGTGGAAATGGTGAATGCATTGACTACCAACTGACCTGTGATGGCACTGCTCATTGTAAGGACAAATCGGATGAAAAACTATTTTATTGTGGTAAGTGTTCTCAAACATTGTCACTTCAGTTTCTTAATTTGGTTTCATCATTATTCATATTAAATTCAATGTCTTTCAAATTGTTTTTATATTCATTGGCTTACATTAAGTACATTGAATCCCAACATACGTTATATCATCCATTTCTGGTCTTAAAACAAAAACAAAAAGAAATCCACCTAGCTACTTACCTAAACCTGAAAATGTTCTCCTACTTATTCTCAGCCTTAATCTGGCAATGTAGATTTATCTTTCACTTTTAAATACAATTGCATTAAAATTGTCAGTGATTGAAAATAGGAAAACACTAGTATGGAAGTATTATAAAGTAGAAAGATAAGTGTAGAGTATAACAAAAATCTCCCCACTACAGTTCTTTGTAACAGCTGATAACTCTGTTATCTTCTGTTAAGCAGATCTACATCCTGGATGGGTAAAGGGGTTATCATTCCTTCTCCATCCACACATTAGGAAAGTATTGTTATTCTTCCACCACATTTCTAATCTGTTGCTTCCTGTCTGTCCCAACAGCCAAATTGCTCATCCACACCATTGCAATATCCAGCTTTATCTACCACAATCTGTTCCTTCTACATATCTGATAGTCACTTTGCCAACTCCAGTCTGTCCAGAATGTTGTTAGGAAAATACTCTTTCCCACTCATGTCACAGTCCTTGCTGAGCCACTGCATCAGCCCATTATTCTGTACATTAAGTTAAAACTCCTTGACATTCAAAGCTGAACATCATGAAGCCTCTGCCTACGTACTGGTCTCATTATGTGTCACTCCTCACCCTCTTCACTCCATCAGTAATGCCATCCTTAATATCCCTTTAGATTCATCTTGCAAACTTCTTCATGCCTTCATCTATACTGCCCCTTAAATTTGTTACACCCTCCCTAAACCTTTGTATCAAGTCACCTGTCTTGCCTCAAGCTCACTTCACCATCTTGCTTACAAGGAATGAGGTTGAAGAAAGGTAACAATAAAATAAAAGATAAAAAATAACAGGCATCAAGGTTTAGTTATCTTGTGATACTATATTTTCCCTCTCGTTCTTCTTCCCTTTCTCCATCTATGATCTTTACTTGTGTTCTGTCAAACTTTGATTGTGGGCTACTCAGAAAATAAGGACTGTGTTTTTAAGTTCTTGTTGACAGGTCCCTAGCATATTTTACATGATCAAAATAATTAATATAATTATAGCACCACGTTGATATGGAGGTAATTCTAAAAGAATTGTTTTTAGTGGAAGATTGTTGGAAAAAACATAGCAAACAAGAAAGTGAGCGGACAGAATACAAAAAAAATGTTGGTGATAGTTAAGGGGAAAACAGTTAAGACAAGATAACTTTTCTATCTAGCAGCACAGAGCTGTACCACTCCACAAGCAGACCAGGAAATGAATTGTCTCTCTGAAAATCATAATTCCTCCCCTGTTTCCCCTCTTGCTCACTTCTATTGAAATTGTTCCACTTTGTGTAAAATACTTAAATAGTCATTGAGCCTGAAGAGTGAGTGAAAATGACTATAGTCTGGTGATTCAGGCTCTCACCTGGGAGGTGGGAGACCCAAGCTCACATCCCTTCTCCAATTACTTTAATTATTTAGACTTGGTGGAAAAACTTCAATAGGAGATTGAGGGAAAGAAATTGAGGAAAATCCAACCCAGAATATCCCATAGCCCAATGGCTAGGGCATTCATGGAGACCCAAGTTCAAATCCCTTCTCCAGATCAGGCAGAAAGGGGAATTGGACCTAGGTCTCCTACATACCAGGTAAGTGCCCTAACCACTGAATTAAAATTTCTAAGGTCACCATCATGACTTCCTCCTCCATATTGTAAATTGCGCCAGAAAAAAATAGTAGTAACTATTTCGCAAATTCATGAACAGATTTGGTTGATCTGAAACTGCATTTTTTGCAGCAAAAAATCTACTCACCTGAAAAATTTCACAAGCTCTACTATTCACATGTGTAAAATTAAACATGTTACAGTATATCTACTCTGCAAAGAAAAATCCACAGTGCCAAGTCTCAAAGCCTGGGTCAATTGACTTGGGCTCGGACTGTGAGGCTAAAAATAGCAGTGTAGACATTCCTGCGCAGGCTGAGCCTGGGTTCTGAAACCCAGCAATGGGGGAGGGTCTCATATTCCAGGCTCCGGCCCAATGGGAATGTCTACACTGCAATTTTTAGCCCCGCAACCCAAACCGAAGTCAGTTGACCAGAGCTCTGAGTCTTGATGCCATAGCTTTTTCTTTGCAATCCATACAGATTTACTCCATGCATGAACATACTTGGTCGGTTTAGCTACCCTCTCAATTCTAGCATTTGATAGTGTGACAAAGCTGTCCTTGTCTCCATGGTTTCCCGCATTTCCTGGCGGATTTTGCTCACTTCAGAGGCTCACTGTGACCCTCCACATAACCCTTCTCTCTCTAGAGACAAGGGTCACAGTCTACTGAGCCATTTTCATCATAAGCCAGCAAGGGAGGTGAGGAGAAGCTGTCCACCCTTGCACAGTCTCTGTTGTCTCCCAGTCTCAGTGATTAATCTGGGGGGGGGGGAAGGGGGGAGCCCAGGCCCACCCTCTACTCCAGGCTCCAGCCCAGGGACCCTAATTGTATCAGCTATGGTAGCTGACCTTTTAGAAACATGACATGTACCATTCCCTGGGCTACTTCCCCACAGCAGCCCCCACTTCCTCAAGCTCCACTTCACCCTTACCTCAGGGCCTCCTTCCTTGTGCCTGATATGGTGTGTACTGCTCAGTCTCTCCAACAGTGCAACTTCCTCCCACAGCTCCTGACATCCACACCCACCTGACTAACTGGGAGGCTTTTAACTAGTTTCAGCCAGTCCTGATTGGCTTCAGGGGTCCCAATCAACCTATCGTTCTCACTGCCTTCTGGAAAGTTCTTAATTGGCGCCAGGTATCTTAATTGACCTGGAGCAGCTGCCATTTAACTTATCGTGGTACCAGGGATTTGTTTACCTGGAGTTAATATATCTATCTCCCACTACTTTTCTATAGCCATCTGGCCTTGCCCCGTTACAATAGTAATATGTTTTCTATTACTTTAATTTACCTTCATTATGTTTGACAAGATGTGTATAGGACATTGGCTTCTGAACAAATTCAGCATCTTTTCAGTTTCTAGGTGAGCAGCAGTGTTTGTGTATTCCACATAAACATAGTTATATTTATAACAGAATGATGTTTTAAACAAATTAATAAAAAAAATAAACTCTTACCATCACAAGATGTTGAACATTGAAAGTTAAGGTTTTCTTTACAATTCTTTTTTTCTGTAGGTAGAGGTATTAGAATAATTGACTGGTTTATGTGTTTGTCCGTCAACTTCTTTCAGTTGGACAGTAAATTATTAGTTTCACATATTTTTTTATAACTTACCGTGAACATTTCTGAAGGAAATGTCTCTGGGATGTTTGCTTGTTTGTTTAAATTAAGTGCTTATTTATTATTTGTGTAAAATTTCTATATACAATGTCTATTACATTTACTTTACCAGAAAACAGAAGCTGTCGGAGAGGTTTTAGGCCTTGTTACAATCGCCGTTGTATTTCAAACAACAAAATGTGTGATGGCACAAATGACTGTGGTGACAACTCTGATGAACTGGACTGTAAAGGTAAATGCCAGCTGCTTCTATCTATGTCTAGAATGTATGTGTAATTTTGGTTGGAATTATACTTTTTATTTGCTTTTATTTGTGTGGTTTGGCTCTAAACCAAATGTGTGTGCATGCACTAGATTGAGAGAGAGAGATCAGAAGAAATATTACAATGCTTGCTGACGCCTGTGAAATATTCCTGGGTAAGTGTAGGTGAAGATACATTCCTTCCTTCTCTCCCCCACCTGCTCACAAGAGACCCAGATGGTTTTCCACAGTGATGGCTCCTGTATAAATTATATTAGATGAAAAGAAGTGATGTGAAAAGAGTGAAACCCAGCCAAAAAAATTGACATATGGCAGAGTCCTAGGTTTAACCAAGGTTGTATCCTAGAGTGTCTAGGTTTGCATGTACAATTGTGTTTACTTGAACTAATTGGGAATCACTTAACTTTCATTACATCATGACCAAAACCTCTGATCTGGTCATAGTCTAAGTGACTATTATTAGGGTTCGATAGATAGTGGCTAAAAGCCCCACATACTTGTGAGATGGGGCTTTGTGGCAGTGGGAACCTCCAGGAAAAGTTGTGGCTGTGATTTTCTGTGCAGCAATGTGTGTTGTGGCATCTTTGTTATACTGGGCGTGGGTATGTCTTGTTCTCTATTCTGGATCTGGGCAGTTTTGTGGATGAAGAGAAAACATAATGTTGCTGGTTGCACTAGCCATGTTCAGTGTCAGTTCTCCCCAGCCATATTGCAGTTTGGCTCTGTCCAAAGCTTATTGGAAAAAATATTTTTAAAATACATATGCTATAAATATTTTAATGTCCTTTTACAAATGTTAGTGAATATAAAGTAGTTGATAACCAACACAAATCCTGAGTTATGTTTCAAAAGAGGTATAATTATGACAAAATCTCAAGCCAGAACCATCAGAGCAAAATCTTTTAGATATTAGTTTTGCATTAATTTGCATATTTTTGTAATCACTTACATGAATGCCAAGTAAGAAAGAAGGAAGGAAGGGATGGTGTATGTATAGGGCAGGGGAGAAAGGCACAGAGAAGGGGGAAGGGAGTGCTAAAGTGTGGTGCCTCAGAAAAGGATGGGGGAAACAATGAAGTGAAGAGGGAGAAATTATTAATTGTAGGAGAGAGAGGCCAGAACTCAGTTCATTCTGTGGAAGGAGGTAAGGGGTTCAGAGGTTTGTTGAACTGTGGGCCAGTGCTTCTCACCGTCAGCAATGGAGGAAGGGCCTTCATACTTTTCTGTGTATCTCCCCTCCATCCTCCTGTGGCTGCCATACTGACTTCTTGCTTCTCCTCTTTCCCTGCTTTCTAACTCCCTGTAACAGGACAGCACCCATCTCTTGTGAGTGCCCCGCTCTGGTCGGGTGTGTTTGCAATCTTTCAATTCTAGTGACCCCTGTGGGTGGTTTCGCAGGTAGTTTTTCAGTGACTCAGCCCTGCAGCTGAGTCTCACATACTATATGTGCATCAGAACACACCCCTTCTGGGGTATACAGTCTTTAACTCGTCCCTGCCCAGGTATGGGGCTGTACCACCAGGGCTTGCTCCCTGGAGACACTGTCTTCTTGCAGCCCTCACTCAGTCCCAGCAGCTAGTCAGGAGCTCCTTTACTCCCCGGTTCCTGCTCACAGCTATGTTGGACTCAGTCCTAGCAGTCAGCCAGAAGCTCCTTCTTTGGTCCCTGCCAGCAGACTGTTCTGGGCTGAGTCCCAGCAGCAAACCAGGAACTCCTTAGCTCCCCCAGTCCCTGCCCACACTGAGCTGTCCATGGTCCTGCTGCTCTTTCAGCCAGCCAGAAACACAGACCTCTCTCCTCCAGCTCCTACTGGACCCTGAATGACTGCTCCCTGCAGCCTCTCTCATTGGCTGCTTCCCCACAATCACTTTGGGCTGCTTGGAAGATTCTCTTCTTGTCATTTCCTGGGACAGTGTGTGGCAAGACCATGAGGCCTCCAGCAGGGTGCCTCTGAGCCTACTTCACCGTGTCGCCCCCCGCTCCCATTACCAGTGTTTCACTCTGTGCCCTGCACCCTGCCTGTAGGCTAAGGGAAGTTACAGCTATGGTAGGGGTCTCTTCTAACCCTCCCTCCCAGGCTTGGGTCAAGGGAAGGAGCAGCTGTAATGAGGTGTGTTGAGCACCTCCCACCCCATGCCTGGACTTGCAGGAGCAGAGGGTGGAGAGGGTAGGAGAGCTAACACACTTTTCTACTGGAAGGAGGTAGGGAAGAGGGAATAGAAAAAAAACCAGTAGCTCATGGTGGACACTGCTTTATCCTTGCCCTTCTCCTCCTATGAATAATGTGCTGGTTTGGAGGGGAGAATGCAAGGGCAGATTGATATAGTTTTCACTTGATGGAGGAGAGAGCAGAACTGGACCTAGGCTGCAGGGATCTGTCTCTGCAGGACTACCCCTCCATCTTGTGAAAATGGTATGGGCCCAGCAGCTCCTCTCCTCACTCCTACCCTGCTTTAACTCTCCTGTCTGCTCCTGAAAGGGAGAGCTGTATCTGTCCGAGGCAACAGCTGTGATTAGCTGCTCTGGCTCAGAGAATGGGAAGAGGAAGCCAATCACATAGGGATTTCTAATTGGGCCAAGAGGTTTCCCCTCATAGCCCTAGAAAGTCTTAAATCTCATAGTCTGTGGAAAAAGCCATAGGGTTGGTGGGTCTGAGACCAAGAAACACAATATTCCAAACAAAGCAAAATCAGTGTTTCATATCTTCCCCTAGATTTGTCCCGTTAACCCTTTTCTCACTACCATTGTCTGGATTGCTGTTAGTGGATGGCGTATAGGAGGGTAGAAGGAATTAACCCATCTATCAAAGGGCTTCCATCCATCCATGATCTTTGAAGGAGATCTCTGAAGGAGAAACAGATGCAGATATTGGACTAACTTCTGTGCACATTGAACTTCATGTCTCTGAGGCGTGGCCTACACACAAAGTTGCATTGGTTTAACTCAAGTTGTGATTTTAAGCTGATATATATATAGATATAGATAAGCCATTCCCCCCCCACCCCCTAAAAAAGCTTCTTGTTGTAGCAGGCACCACTTAATCAAGTTCAAATAAAAAAAAAAGCTTCTATTTATATAGGTGAAACATGCAGGGTTTAGTGTTGCTTTCATTGGTAACAATTGAGTAGGATTGTGGAACCCATAGGCTGAAGAAGTGGTGTTTTTTGTTTGTTTTTAATAGATTATTTTCTGTGGGCCTCTTGTACTCTCTCTGAAGTTGTGGCAGTGGGAATAATGCTGACACCCTGACAGAGCTGGTCTCTAGTGTCAGGGGAGTGAGCATCTCGTATGGTCTTCCCAAATTCTCTCCAACTCAATGCAGAAATGCACTGTTCTACTGCAGAAGAGCTCTTGGTGTACATGCAGGATTTATCTCTTAGTGAGCAGTCTTTTAAAACATTTTAGTAAACCTACAGCAAGCTGATATAAAATAATTAAAGACGTTTCCAAAGGTAACAACTAAATATGCTGTTTCTTTTTTCATTTCTTTTGTTTCCTATCAAGATTCATTCACAAATAAATCAACTGTTCCTTCAAATAATAAATACTGGTTTCTAGGCTTGCACTTCATCCCAAGCTTAATGGATGAATGGCAGCAAGACAGTGAATATTTCCAAATGAATCTAAGAGGTTTATTCACCAGAGATTAAATCTAATGCACAAACTGCTTCCTGTGGTTCTTGACAAGACTCCTTATTAATGTTGAATGAACCTCTAGAGTTTCACAATTCTGGTTTGATGCAAAGTTCAGATGTGTATCTGAAGTGTATTGAAATTGCTAAGCTTTTAAAGAGCTACCTATCCCAGAATTTCTGCTTCTCTCCCCACTACCATTGTTATGGGGAGACTTCTCTGTCCCATCCAGTGGTAGCAGCAACACTCTTTATAGAAGGATTGATACTTTAGGAGGATGAAGGCTTTGTACCCTGTCTCTAGAAACACATGCAGATACTGGACTACTGTGCACAGTGAACTTCATGTGCACAGTGAACTTCATGACTCTGAGGCATGGTCTACACACAAAGTTGCATTGGTTTAACTCAAGTTGTGATTTTAAGATGATATAAACTGAGTTTATAATGTGCACAGACAGTTGCACTGATTTAATTGCTCTGGTTTATAAACCAGTTTAAGTTAAACTAGTGCAACTATTTTGTGTAAATGAGCCATAAAGCCTCCCAGGTAAATACTTCCCATGCTGTATAGCACAGCTATGAAGCCCCAGTTCTGAAAAATTTGGTGTTTTCTGGGATTCTTAGTCCTGTCTTGTGTCAGTACTGAGGAAGTCCCCAGCTACACAGAAGACCACCAGCAACAATTATGGGGAGCAGGAGGAGAAAGTAAAGAGTTAACCATCCTTCCTTGAAATTCAGACACAAGTTGGTTGTTGAAGGTTCAGGAAGTTATTATTTGAATTATCCAAACTACGTTGTCCACCCTATTGATAAATACACTTCAAATAAAAAGTAGTAACTGATCTGTCATGGATATGTTTATATCCTTTTACTTTTAAAAATAGTTTTAGGTGTTGTTGAAAAGATTTTTGTGGTTTCCTGGACCACACAGATTTTAGTTGCCAGGAAGAAAGGATCAGGATATTTAAAAGGAAAGATTGTCTTGCCACAATCAGATTTAAAGATTTAAACTCCCCTCTGTAGCCTCAGCAAGGAGAAGGTGAAGTGAACAGGCAAATAACATCTTACTGTCATTACTCAACACTTGTCTGAGTCCTAGATGTGCTGGAAACAGATGTTACTCGTACTTTGGAGTTACGTGTTATAATGAATTTTTGTAGAAATTAATGTATGGTTCCTAACCTTTTGTTGTTGAAATCTACCTACCCTGGTGGGTTGTAGGTGGAGTGCCCACCTCCTCCTGCACTCTTACACTATAGGAATATGTGCACTGTAATAAAACACCCATGCCTGGTCTGTTTCAGCTGGCTTGGGCTTATGGGGTCTGGGCTGTGGGGCTATACAGTTGCCATGTAGACGTTCGGGCTTGGGTCTGAGGGTTCCAGAGCACAGGCTCCAGCCTAAGCCCAAACATCTGCACTGCAATTTTATAGTCCCAAAAGCCGAACCCCACAAGCCCCAGTCAGCTGACACAGGCCAGCCATGGGTGTTTTCTTGAAGTGTCGTTATTCCTTCTTAGACGTACTTGAAATGTTGGTACAGTGCTTCTCTTTCTTTTCTCCCCTGCCCCATCTGTGACTTGGACAGGTCACTTACCTGATGGGTTTATCCTTCTGAAACATGGAAATAATAATAGTTGTATTTACATACCTCACTAAAATATTGTAATAAGTAAATGTTTATGAAGTGCTCAAGATCTTCACATGAAAGGTGCTTATAAGAAATGCAAAGTATTATGATTTTTATATTAAGTATTGTGACTATTTTAGAGTTTATGCAGCTTTAGCTTATCTTTGTAATTAATTATAATATTAAAATGTCAAAAGCTATAGTACTGAAGAAACTGTCATGTTGAAGGCCATCTCCTAGTGGAGCATTTGTAATCACAATGTGCATTTTGAATGAAAATCTTACTTTGGTACATTAAATGCACAAAACAGCTTGATGCACCTGTTCTTTCTTTTCCAGCAAATGTTATGAACTCTCAACTCTTGTGATAATATATGTGTAAGAAATAAAACAAATATCTTTCTAAGGCCTTTTCACATAAAGGTATTACTTGTGATACATGCTTTAACCTTTCTTTAAATGCATGGTTACTTTAAAAGAGTGGTTTATTTATAAACTTTCAAAGCAATGCAAACTGTATGTAACTGTTTCTCTTTGTTACTATATACTTTGTAGATTCAACATGTGCTTCAACAGAATTTCTCTGTGCAGAAGGGATTTGCATTGCAAAATCAGCACAATGCAACCAGCTCATTGATTGTGCAGATGCTTCAGATGAAAAGAATTGCAGTAAGAAATTCAGTTTTCTGTCACATTTGTCTCTGTCTCTCTTTAAAGTGCTAAAATGTTATCCACATTTGATCTGCAATTAACTCTTATTTGTGTTAACTGTTATCTTGGATACTAATATGTTCAGGAAAGCTGAATAGCCCCTAAAAAATATAGTCTGGGAACCCATGTTGCAAAGCGTATCAAGACATTGATCGATTGATCGATCTATAAATATATAGATTTGATGGTGTAGTATTTTATTTTCTCTTTCCAGATAACACAGACTGCACTTATTTCTATAAGCTTGGAGTAAAATCTACAGGGTTTATTAGTTGTAATTCTACTTCACTTTGTATACTACCAGAATGGATATGTGATGGATCTAACGACTGTGGAGATTATACAGATGAATTAAAATGCCCAGGTAATTGTGAAAAGAAAAATAATAATAATCTATATCTGTACTAGAGATATAGAGAAACTATGAAAAATATGTATCCATTCAGTACTATGTGTTTAATGTACAAGTAAAGATATTCAGAAGAAGTTGCCTCCTTCACCCATGTTATCTGTGTTAAGGGGGTATGCAAATTATCACTAATTAATGCTGAGGTTCCTCTGAAGAAAACCGCATTGTCTTTGGCTATATTTTTCCCCATTGTATGTCTGTCATTAATTATTTTTATTTAATTGGAACTTTAATCATCAAAACGTCTAAAGTGTCAAGATTCAGCAAAATTGCCCAAAGCCTATGAGTAACTTTTAATAGTCAATTGTATGTGTTGCTTGATTTTTTTTCCCTCTGCTTTCATGGGTGTTTGATTGAAGTACTTAGTACAAAGCTTTGAGGAGAGTTGTTCCACTTTAAGAGTTATCTGTTTATAGTTTTGGTGATTATATTAATCTTGTTCTCCTTTGATTGCTTTTCTGTATACATATTCTACTTTGGGAGCACGTCAGAGACCGGAGACTTTTGGCTAGCATTGTCTGTTGGGGCCATGCACATACCTTGAGTATACTCATGCCCTTCATCTAGGGCATAAAAGGGTGGAGCAGGCCACTTGCCACTTTCTCACTGCCTGTGGCTTTGACATGGAGCTGCTCTCTGTCCCTTAGAACGTACAGCTAGCTGTCTCTTTTCATTCCTTGTAAATATTATCCTAATCCCCAGTTGTAGTTAGTTTGCTGCGTGGCACCAGACGTGTAGTGTTTTCAGGGTAGGTTTCCTTTTTACCAGGAGAATCCTTATTATTTTCTTCCAGGTACTACATCTCAGTCCCCTGGTTATGAATATTGTCACTAATGTCAGGATACTATGGCCGTTAATGACAGGCATAAGGAATGTTTATTTTGTATGGGGGAGTTGCACATCCCCGGTAAATGTAAGTTATGTAAGTCCTTTACACAAAGGACTTGAAAATCCAGGTAGGCTCGCCTCCAAATATTTTTAATGGATGGGTTGATGAGACTGGCTTTAGACCATGGGTCCTTTGACCCGTCTGTATATGACCTGTTGGTATCTAAAAGTACTCCAGGCAGAATGGGGTCTATATCATCTCAGGCTCTGTCAGCTTCGTCTTTAGCCCTGAAGTTGAGGCAGACTGAAAATGATGTTATGCAAAGAAGGTACATGGCGCGGAGAGGCAGATCCCCAGCTAAAGTCTCCTCTAAGAAAAGAAGAGTTTTCCCACACCAGTCTACCTCAAGAGAGTCCTTGTGGCCCCGTAAGGCTACTGCTGAGGCTTGATTCCATCTTGGTATTGAATCTGCAACAATGAAGCAGCACACAAAAGTCCCAACATGTAATGCATCATCTCAAGTTCCCTCCACATCATGAAATTTGGTACTGTCAACTTCCTGAATTACTTCCTCAGTACCATTAGGCTCCAATCTTGTGCTCTGGTATCACCAGTACTGATGACTCTGGTATTGTCAATGCCATCATTCTCCACCTACACTCTGCTGTTTGCTGTGCTGCACAATACTGTGCTGATAGCATAAAAAGCAACAGGGAATCTCCAAGTGTACAAGAATCAGAATCTCCAATACTTTCCACTAGTTTGATTTCTGTAGTTCTGGCTCCATCTTTACCCATGGTACTGAGCATTTTTATGTCCACACCGATTCATGGGCCTTCAATGCCAGTTTCTTCAGCTGCAACAACAGAGTTACAGTGCTGCTCTTGAGTAACAATCTACTCAGGCGTCTCCTCAGTCTGAGGACCTAGACAAAGAGGTCCCATCTCACTCTGTTGACTTCTTGGCCCCCACGAGAAATCCTCATCAGCACCAGATGAGGCTGTGATCACTCCTAGTAGGCCACAGCCTTTAAAGAGTTTCAAGACCATCTTAAGAGGGTATCAGACTCTTTGCAACTTGCCCTTGAGGAGATTCAGGAATCTATTCAAAAACTGATTGACACCTTTCAGTCTTCTTCTGCAGATAAAATAACCTTCCAATCAACAATGCTGTTATGGACCCTGGTCGAGTTTTTTGGCAGACTCTGGTCACAGCAGCTCCTGTGCTCGTGGCAGGGGGCAATTATTATTTTACTCATATCTGGTGCCATTTCCTTTGTGGTGACAGCTGTTATTAAAAAGTCAAGACAACCAAATAAGAGTACACCAAAGTAATATGAGCCTAAAAGATGGGATTTATCTGGCAGAAAATCGTACTTGTCAGCTAGTTTGCAATATAGAATTGTGACTTATCAAGCTCTGCTGGCCAAATAGCATTTTTTAAATTATAAGAAGTTCTTGACATTCATAGATAAACTCCCTCCTGTGTTGAGGGAAGAATCTTCCTCTCTGGTGACCAAGGGCCAAATGCTGGCCAGGACCAGCCTACAAGCTGCCCAAGATGTGGCAAACACTGCACCATGATGAATGGTTATGGCAGTGGTGATGAGAAGATCCTTATGGGTTCAGGGTTCTGTCTTCCCATTGAAGATTCAGTTCATGGTGGAGGACTTGACTTTTAAAGGGCTGGGCTTTTTTAGCTCAAAACAGATGATGCCCTTCATACACTGAAGATTTCTTAGGCCACACTTCATACCCTACGGCCCCTAAAAGGAAACATATCAGATAACCAGTTCATACACTGCAGAGACCTTTTTCTCCTACATGCTCTTGCCACCAGAGACTATCCTAACCTTTCAGAAAGAGGCAAAACTTTCATAAGAAAACACCATCTTCATCAACTTCCCATACATCACAGTTGGCTCCTAGGTCAAAACACTCATTTTGGCAGGACAGATAAGAGATGTAAACCCACTCCCAAGAGTCTAGAAGCAACATCCCTTCTTTTTGGAAATTGATTAATGTTTTTTTTTTTTCACATATGTGTGGAACTCCGTACCTAAGACCAGTGAGTGCTAACATGATTTTGATGAGATAGTCTATCCAATTGTATACTGAGCCTCCTCCCAGCCTCTTCTGCTTTGTTCCTCTTCAGGGAGCCATCTCATGAGGAATTATTACACCAAGAAGTCCTCTTATTTATATCTCTCAGAGCAATAGAAACAGTTCCACCTCAATACCAAGGGAAGGTGTTCTTTTCTAAATACATTCTTATTTCAGAAAAGAAGGGATGATGGGGCCCCATCTTGGATTTATGAAAACTTAACAGAGTATTTAAAAAAAATCCAGAATGTCCAAATGTGGATGAACTTTAGATAAGTATTCAACATTTTAAATGTTTATATGAAGTTACTGTCTGAACCGTTCTTTTTTAATTGGTAGTGGTAGTAGTGATGGGCAAACCTCATGTGTAAGAGGGCAATGCTAATGTGAGAATTTCTTCTGAACTCATGATAATTGCCTCATTTTTCTCATGATCCTAGTACTACCATTTCTTACTACTAATTAGGAAGTCATTTGGGTTACCTTCATTTTAAAAGTGCTGTACAAAGTCAAATTCTATTTGTCACTCAGATGCTACAGTGATTAGTGGAATATAAATATCTAGATAGATCATTCTGAAAGAAGCTTTTGTTTTGCTGATATTTTGTTTGTCTCCCTCTATCTCTTTGATACAGTTGGAAAAGTTAACATGGCTTTCTTCATGGTCTAGCTGACATTTTTTCTCTCTCCTTTTTAATTAATGTTGTGCTGAGATCACTAGGCTTTGTGTTTGTGTGTTTGGTTGGTTTTCTTGTTTTGTTTTTATGGTTAAATAGTTCATGTTCCTTCTTAACAAACATTAGACCCAATCCCACAAAAATTTACTGCGAAGCGTAATGTTTATTAATGGAACTATTCACAGAAGTAAACACTGCGGCCCAACACTTTAACTCGTGCTTAATCCATCCCTGTTCACAAGTGCAATAAATGTTAAACACAAGCTTAATAATGAGTTCCATGTTATAAATCTACCACTTTAAGTATGTGCTCAAGTGCTATTCTGAATAGGGATGCTTTACTGAATTGGGTCCTTCATTTGGTAGTAAATATTTTAAGGTTTGGACTCACTGGGTGAAATTGTGGACCCATTGAAGACTGTATCAGAAATCCCAATGACTTCAGTAGGGTCAGGATTTCACCATTTTTTATCAATACAGAAGATACCAACAAAGATAATCCTGGCATGTGAAAACAGGAGTTTCTAAAGGAGGAAGTAGAAAACCAAGGTAGCATTGAACCTGAGTGATCTTGAACCTCTGCAGTTAATCTGAAATCGAGTGTAATCCAATTTTATTTTCAGTAGGAGAAAACTTGCTTGAGATTTTGGAATTGACTGTGTCAGTCAATATATTTGTATTTGCATCTGTGTCAGGAATTCACTCATTAAATATGCATACTTTCATCTTTCCTCCTGTAGAACATTCCACTTTACTGAAGTAAAATATGAATGTATATATCCCATCCCCACCCAAAAATAAATAAAGAAAACCAGATCGAACCAAGGTCAACAGCGACCAAGGCTCCACTGATGAGTGAATGGCAAACTTCACATTGATTTCAAAAGTAACCATCTGAAAGCTGTGTAGTGGCCTATCTGAAATGATTTGGTGGTGTCAGTTCAGATTCCAGTGAATTTCACAGATAATGCTACCATAATTTGGCAATCCTATTGATCACCGCAGATAGTTGAGGATGGAACTGGAGGGCCAGATTGTATAAATAAACATATTTCTGTTGAGCATGTCACCATTGACATCAATGGACTTATGCTGATTTACGTCAGCTCAGCATCTGACCTCTAGATGGAACTACCCCCATATCCCTATATTCTTGTCGGTCAAGTTGAGATACATTGTTGGGGAAGTGTGGGGAAACATGCACTACTACTACTAGTTCTCTGTATAGAATAGTTCAGTTTCCTGAGCTAGCAATCTGTCTCCTTTCAGAGAACTATATTTTCACAAAAATAAATTTTAAAAATATCAAAAATTCATTGAAAAAGAGGCCACTCTTGGGGGTAATTGGAAAAAAAGTAACCTTTTCCATTAGTTTTGAGAAATTCAGTGGAATTGTATTAGTTTCCTAATCATACCTAGTAGATACCATTTTACATTACATTCTTTATTTTATCACAGTTCGAAACAAACGCACATGTGAAGAAAATTATTTTGGATGTCCTAGTGGAAGATGTATTCTGAACACATGGCTGTGTGATGGACAAAAAGATTGTGAGGATGGAGTTGATGAATTGCATTGTGGTAAGAGCATTTTATCTTGTTCTAGCTACTAAAACCATTGATATGCATGTGCAAAAGATTTATAATTCATATTTTTATATAAAAGTATTCATTCTTTAATTAACATTTTATTTCAATGATTTTTATTAATGAACTCTTTGAAATCCAGACAGAAGGGTAGAGAAAAATATAATGCATTCAATACTTTAAAATTTTCTACTGCAAATCAGTAATCTTTATTCTATAGATAGTACTGGGAAACTTTTAGGGAATATGTCTGTCGTTAAACTTCTCAGGTCCAACCTTTGTAGAGAGAGACGATGGCAATACCCAGACTCCCCTTAGCTTGGCCTAAAGATAGTGGTAAATCCAAACACAAACTTGCTTGCTGCTGCCATGGTAATGAAAAGGGGAAATAAATAGTCGTAACTTGATAAATGGTGCAATTTTCTGCCCAAATCAAGGTAGAAGGAGAAGGCTTTTACTACTGCTATTCCTCCATTCTCAGCAGGTCTTCTGAGCTAGGGCAAACCCTCTGCCTGGCTCACTTCATGGACAGTTAATGTTTTCCTAGCCTATCTTTGTTTGTGGAATATATACCTCAAGACAGGTTGGCTATAGAGCTTTGTGAAATAAGTACTTGGATTTACATACATTGAACTTAATATATTTTTTTTCCATTTTCAGAGCAAAATATTGTTTATTTTCTGTGTGCAACAACTTCCTTTTGGACTTTTTTAAAGCAAATTCCAATTGAAAATGAAAATCCTGTAGTGGAAACAAGGATAGAGAAAATTACCTATTCAGGATTTGTCTAGACACCAAAGTTGTAATGCTGCAGCGATAACAATTTACTTTACTCGGTATAATCCCCCATTCTGGACACAGTGATACTATTATAAAGGTGTTTATAGTAGTAAAGCTTATTCTGGGATGGAGAGGGGACTAAGCTATACGGTATTTAGACACCTGTATACTGATACGACTGTGTTCATTCTTGAGCCTGTGTCAGTATAACTTATTTTTTAAAAAGAAAAAAAATCATACCCCAACCAAAAAAGTTATACTGGTACAAACTCTGCATGTAGACCAGGCCTAAGTAATTTCTCTCTCTAATATCCATGATTCTATAGTATTGCTTTATTGCAGACCCAGGAAAATTTGATTTATGATCATAATGAGATTTGGTCTTTTCCCCTCATGTTCTGCAATTTCACCAATCTAGTCTCATCATTACAGAACTAAATTCTAGCATAATGGCACAGTCATTTGTTTCCTAGTTGCTTTTTGCTCCAGACTGAAACCTGAAATCTGTGTACACGGTGTGCTTTTTTCTCCACTCATCGTGTGGTCAGGAGTTAAACTCTACCCCATGAAAGGCAAAAGGGTCAGACCTAGACACCATTTACCAGGCTGAGCCTGTCAGCAAGCATTTTAGGCTTTCTGTTTTTCATTACTTTAAAAAATATTAAGAAACCCATTTGCCTTTTTTTGGTGTTGGCTACCTTTTTCCAGTTTACTGCTCTTATCCATAAGAAAATAGTGTGAACAATGTTTAATATAATTCAGACAGTAATAAATGACTTTTTTCTATTATTCATCTTGAAATTATTTTTCTATCAGTTAAATCATACTACATTTATTCTTGTGGGAAGGATGGAAAAAGGAGACTTGAAGTTTTCTAAATGAAATTCTTAATATGAAACTGGATTTATTTGATATTCTACTGCAGATTGATTTTGAATTGAAGCAGAGCATTGTTATTTCCCAATGTATTCAAAAAAGTAAACAGTTAGAACAACAGAATGCAAATATAGACCAATTTTCCAGATGAGAAAAAGAACATGGAAGTCTTCTCAAGATGTAATTAAATAGTGAAATACAAAGATGATGGAAATGATTGAAGAATTGGACTACTTGTCTCTGCACTTATTACCATAATTGCAAAGTGGTTTGCCATAGCAAAAACATGTATGTGAAATGCATGAACTGTTCTCTTATTTTAAAAGTTCTTACCTTCAGCCTACTCATAAAATAATTTTAAATTATTTTAATTTAAAAGTTTTGTGTGTCCTTTTTACAAGTATTAGTGAACATAAATCAGTTGGAAACCAACATAAATCCTGAGTTCTGATTCCAAAGGGACGTAATTATAGTATAGTTACATCTATAGTTACAGCTCTAAAAAGCAAGGAAGAGCTTTTACATTATGCTAGTGCATGCAGGAAACTCACTTTTACTGTGAACATAGCAAGCATAGTGGCTGATATCTTCCCCAGATTCATCCTGTTCATGGAATCAGTTTGCTTGCTCGGCACACAAATGTATCTCTAAGCAGTGGACTTGTGATGGTGAAGATGACTGTGGAGACGGCTTAGATGAAAGTGATGCTATTTGTGGTGAGTACTATAATTTTTACTTATTTTATCACATCATATTTTTGGGATGTGCATAGCAATTGCACGGAAATTAATGGGAGTGGAGAATGTACAGCACCTTTAGGTCATGCTCTTTAACCATAAGCTATTAATTGTCTTTATTTCTCGAGCACAGATGATTTTTCTGCCTCAGGCAGATACATTTTTGTGAGTGGAGTGTGTAGTTTGTGGGTCTGGCTTCATAAAGTAGTGTACCGGGGCAGTTACCCCGCTCCTGAGAGAAAAGGCTAGGCTGATTGGGGAAGCAGCCACAGCTGGGGCCACACCCCAATCAGGCCACTCCTGGCCCTGTTATAAGGGCTCAGGGAAGAGCTGGGTCAGTCTGTCTCTAACTGTGGAGAGAGAAGGGCCTGGCTGTCTGGGAGAAAAGGGTACCTGGAGCGGAGCGGGGCTGGGGAAAGGCTAGAGGAGCTGTGGAGCTCCAGCCTGGCAACTCCCCAGGCTGAGGCCTTGATAAAGGCCTATGCAGGTACTGGGGAAGGGAGGTGCAGTCCAGAGATAGGCAGAGGCAGTTGGTCCAACCTCCTTGCCAATGATGAGTGGCCATGACAGACTGCAGTTTGCCCCAGTGAGTAGGGGCTAGATGACGACTGGCAGTAGCCACTGAGGCAAGGTGGATGAGAGGGCTGGGGATTCCCCTGGGAGGGGAGACCCAGAGCAGGGGTACTGCTGGGGCAGAACCCCAGGGTAAGGGGCACTGGGGTCCGGGAGAGACATGGGGGCCTGAGACAGGTGAGCCACTGGCCTGCAGAGGGCGCTCCAGGATGGAATCGAGCTAATTCCTAGGACAACCAGCAGGAGGTGCCACACTGATGTAGATATGGTGAACCAGTTTGGGCAAAATAAGAACCAAACTTTTGCCTGTTCTCCAAATCTGAGCCAACCACTGTAAAGAGGCCTCCGTTCTAAATACCTTTATATTTTGGTGATCGGTGCCTAATGCCTATCAAAAGTCTCTGTGCTGTTTCCTGCTGCTTTCTTTTAATTTCACTAGATACTGTCTTTTCCATATTTAGTCAAACCCCAGCATCCTTCTGAATCTTGGTGTCTTTCTGAAAATCCATAGCTCTTCATATCTTACCTGTTTTGGGGAATCAGATATGTCCTTTGTATTCTAGAGTGCAATTAAGTAGAGAATCCCTCATGTATGGGACTCAATTTCATCTGTTACCATCACAATTACTAGAAAGAGAGGGATTTGGTGTGATATCTGTTTAACAAGCAAGATTGCCCTCTCTCTTACTCTTCCCCGCCTCACTGCCCCCCTCCCTCGTGCCGCCTGCCCCCCCCCAGGCCGCAACAGGTTTAGTGAAGGCAGTGTAAAGAGAGAAGGGGCAGGTACTTCAGACATATCTGCTATGGTACATTGTCAAAACCTAAGAGACTTCATGGCCTGAGGCTCAATAGGCTGCATGCCCACTAAATACACAACTTCAAGTAAAAAATAGGAAAAGTGAAAAAAAGGAGGACCAAACAAATCAATAAAAGCCACCACTCCTTTTTTAAGTTGTTCAGATGTTACCTCTCTTCCTTATCTATGACTTAGCATTGGTCATAGATCCCTTTATGGATGAAAGCTCTGTCACAGAATTATCTGGTATCTCTGAAGATTACTTAAAGACAAAATGCTGTGGAGTGGGAGACAAGGCCCTATTTCATCTTAGGAGCAGGAGACAAATAGTTTCCAGGTAGAACAGGGCTGTCAGAAAGCGTATGGGTTTCCCAGTTCTCTGAAACATTTGAAGTGTACCTATCTCTAACATAACGTAATTTAACTTCAGAAGTGTTTGAAATGCCAGTCTAATAAAAGCAACATGAGTTGTTTTTCCTCTTGGTTAAAATAATTAAAATGAATCATAAAATAAATTCTGTGAGTTCATTTAACTTTTGTATTAAACGTTCAAAGGCGTGAATGGAAATCTACTTTCTCTCCTTAATATATGCCAATTTGTTATACCTGAGAAGAGACATAATAATGATGGATTACATAAAAGCAATCCCTTTAAAAAGTCTTTAATAAGTACTAAAGGATAAATAAAAATCTGTTCTAGAGGAAGGTCTGTTTTAAAACAAACATGAAAAAGCCAACCTTAGCAATGAAAAATTATTTTCTTTATGCTGGTAAAAGTCTTATGAAGTGCTAAATATAAAGAATTTTCCAGGAAAAAGAAGTACATTCATTGAAACTATTGGGATTCTTCTTACCTCGCATTCGTTGTTCAATACTGGGCATTTGGGCCCTGATTTGTGGCCTGATCCTGAGCTGCTGTGGGAGTTGACAGTGATGAGCAGAGCTGAGGGTTGTTAGAACCCCCTTCAGGATCAGGCTCCTTCTCCAATAAATCCAAATACTCAGTAGTTGCCAAAAACATCTGTCTACGCTTTCTAAAATTGTTCTACTGAATACACTACATAAAGTATAATAAGATAGCTTGCCTCTTTCATTTACAAAAAAGGTGAATGACCGTGTGAATAGGGTGAACGTATATAGAAGGAAGGGTAGATATTCAAACCTTTAATTTAGAATACAATCCTCATCTGAATTTTTAGAGTACCGTACAGAGGATAATCTGTTGTTTTCATCTTTCTTTGAAAGGGAAACAAAAAAAGCGCTCTCCTAGAACTATTATTTATAAACCTCACACAAATTATTCAATTTGGATTTAGCAACCCTAATCTGTAGCTTTTTTTCCAGGATCGGTAACCTGTGCTGCAGATATGTTCAGCTGCCTAGGTTCCCATGCCTGTGTCCCCCAACGCTGGCTTTGTGATGGTGAAAGGGACTGTCCTAATGGAAGTGATGAACTCTCTCCAGCCGGCTGCGGTATGTGCTTTTTATGCTAAACTTGTACATTTAAAAATATATTCTGACGTTTTCTCTTTTCATGGTACTTGTTGGTGTCTTTTATTTCCCGCTGTGGGCCTTCTACCCACTACCAGATGGAGTATTTGGCTGTATGGTGCAACATATGAAATACTGTAAATCATCACTGGGTAGAGATTGGTCAGTCATACACTGGGCGAGATCCTCAGATTAATTAAATCATCATTGTTCCATTGACTTCAGTGAAGATATACTGATTGACACTAACTGAGGATCTAGTCCACTATATGTAACACATTGTATATGTTTCAAATATAAATATTTGTTCCTTTTTTCACCATATTAGACAACAGTGGAAGTTTTATTATTGATTATGCATTTTACATGCTTTTAGCAAGAAAAAAGTAAATTTTTGAAATCACAGAAATTAGCTGTTTTCATAGAGGAGTAAGATACAATTGTATCTATAATTTAGTCATGTTAATTATTCTCATCTCTACTTCTGGTACTTTATAATCAGCCGCTTCCCCATCTTTTGTTCTTGGTACCACTCCACTTTCTTGTCTGTAGGTATATGGGTTATAATCTGATTAAGGATGTCTGGGGTTTGGTCAGTAATTTAGGTGGGTTTGTATTTTATCTGTATTTGCTTAACTAAACTATTTTATAAATTTGAAAATGTTCAGATAATTTTCTCGCAGTTGACTATGTATCCATGATTGCATGAGGTCTGGGGTGGGTTATTCTACAGAGAGTTACAGAGAGCTGTCATTCAGAAGTAGTGTAACCAGGAGGAATTCTTTGCAGAACATTCTTCCCACAATGAGGCAGTGCTGGGTATTACCAAGTACCCCTGCCCCGTTGGTGTCTTTTCTTGTTTTGATTATTTTTTTAAGTACATTTGAATCTTTGAATCTACTTTTGTATTCCTTATTTTGAGGGCAAGTAGTGCCTTCTGGTATTATATGCGCCTGACAAAGTGCGTGATTATTTGTTATGAATCAGTGAGCACTAGTTAATTTACTTCACTTGTTTTTCTAATAAGTAAAGTATCTGTAGGTCCTGTTGTTCTGCGTGTTCCTTATTTTTCTTATGTGCTGTTTTTTCCTTAGCTCCTAATAACACTTGTGATGAGAACTCTTTCACATGCCGTAATAAAGTCTGCATTCCCAAACAGTTTGTATGTGATCACGATGACGACTGTGGAGATGGATCAGATGAGTCGTTGGAATGTGGCAAGTATAATTTAAACAATTAACAATGAGAAAAATCTCAATCTGAATAATAGGACAGACATTTTTAAAAGCCTATAGGGAATGAAGACAAGAATTTTTAGAAAATTTAATATTCTAATTTACTGTTGAATGAGACAATTGTTCACTTTCTAAATTTGTTTTAATATTTGTTTGTAATCTAATGCTGTTCCTGTTGAGCACAATTTTGTACATACTTATTTGAGGCAAAAGCTATATGAATTTATAGTTGATTCTTTTTAAAAAATATGAGTTAATAGAGTTAATATATAAAGTAAATACATTATCAGTAATCTATATATGTTCATACTGCAGGCTAATAATAAAGTACAGACTGTGCCATAGTAAGCAGTAAAACTTCTTTGTTGCTGTTTTATATTCTATACATACTGTATCTGACTGCCTGACCTCACCATTTTGCATCAAGGAGTTCTTGGAGCATATAGCCCCGTTCAGAACTATGCCAGTGTGTTTATCTGCAATAGTCTTAGGCTTAATTTTCAGTAGGTTCAGTAATTTTCATGTGCATCCACCACATATATGTATGTGGAACTCAGGAATTTGTGAATGCGCAGTTAATGTGCATGCAAAATACAAGTAGATATGTGTGCACAAAATGTCCAAGCCCAATCTGTTGGTAATCTGGCCCAGTATGTAGACAAAATCTAAAATGCCTTCTGTGTGCATGCTTTCTCACTTTATGTGAATGTGAGCATGGTTGCGCCTGTGTACACACACATAAACAGTTAGAGATGATCTATGGCTTCTAAAACATGAGGTTTCTATCTATATTAGGCATTGCTAAAATTTCTATCATCTATGGCTTATACATGGGTAACTGAAATATATATGAACATCAAGCGATGTTAAGAGTGAAGCATATGTGATTTTTTTATGGTAACATAAATCTTATGTATGCTTATCATTTCCTTATGCCGTAGTATTAAATCTATTATACGATAAAGCGTTGTGGGAAGTTAATGTGACCCTAGTGTTCCAGATAAACACTTATTTTTCTTTGTTCCTCCAGTCCAGTCCAGTCACTTGGAAGTACTTCCTCCCTGCCATTAGATGGAAATAGAGCATTTGAACTTCTGATATCCCTCTGTACCTAAGGGTCTTGCCCTTTCAGAATCTTCAGGTGTTTCTGTATCCTGCAGGTGATACAGTTACCAAGATGGTTAACTTTTCCTAGGAATGGGAAGATTTAATCCACATCACCAAGACTAAAGTTGCCCACTCCCAAATGCACCTTACCACTCGTTGTAAGAGGCAGCATGAGAGCTGCTCCCTTGTGAAACGGGGAGGAAGGGGGCAACCAAATCAGCCCTGCTCCTGCCACAGTCAGCTCAAGCACCTCAATACCACAGAGACAGTAGCCATAACAGAATGACAACCAGCGCGCCTACTTTATTACCCCTTGACTCCAGCTCCTTCTCCGTGGTGGGTCCCATGACATCTCGGAGAGAACACTGTGTGGACTTCCTTCACTGTCAGCAGCGTTCATATGCCATTAACTTTTGTGGGTCAGTATTTTTACCATCACAGGGGGCATTTCCCTTCCTTTGGAAATCCAATTCCCATCACATGGTTCTCCCTTCCTAGACATGATTGTTCTTTATCCATGCCCTGCAAACTATAGAAGAGCAGCATCTGAGCTGGAAATCTTCAAATTCCTTGACTCTGCCTATCAGTCTTATAGGGCAGCAAAGTTATTGGAATACTGTTATGTATATATTTAGTAAATATATATTTCTTTAAAGATAACATCATTGTAGGATTCTTACTCTCAGGGTCTCATGGGGGTCTAAAGTTTTTTAGCTGTCTGAGACACCTGTAAGTTGACCTAAGGTGTTCCACCAGTTGAGCATGCTCCAACTATATGCACTGCCGTGTCCTTGAAAATTCTAGATCCTGTCTGATCACAGTCAGAGGTTAGCTCCCAGAAGCCAGTGCCCAAAATGTCAATCTCTTCAGCATTTCATTTCTTTTCATAGAATCATAGAATAACAGAGTTGGAAGGGACCTGTGGAGGCCACCTAGGGACCTGTGGAGGCCAACCCCCTGCCCAGAGCAGGACCAATCCCAACTAAATCATCCCAGCCAGGGCTTTGTCAAGCCTGACCTTAAAAACTTCTAAGGAAGGGGATTCCACCACCTCCCTAGGTAACGCATTCCAGTGTTTCACCACCCTCCTAGTGAAAAAGTTTTTCCTAATATCCAACCTAAACCTCCCCCACTGCAACTTGAGACCATTACTCCTTGTCCTGTCATCTGCTATCACTGAGAATAATCTCGATCCATCCTCTTTGGATCCACATTTCAGGTAGTTAAAAGCAGCTATCAAATCCCTCTTCATTCTTCTCTTCCGTAGACTAAACAATCCCAGTTCTTTCAGCCTCTCCTCATAAATCATGTGTTCCAGTCCCCTAATCATTTTTGTTGCCCTTCGCTGGACTCTCTCCAATTTCTCCACATCCTTCTTGTAGCGTGGGGCCCAAAACTGGACACAGTACTCCAGATGAGGCCTCACCAATGTCGAATAGAGGGGAACGATCACATCCCTCGATCTTCTGGCAATGCCCCTACTTATACATCCCAAAATGCCATTGGCCTTCTTGGCAACAAGGTCACACTGTTGACTCATATCCAGCTTCTCGTCCACTGTCACCCCTAGGTCCTTCTCTGCAGAACTGCTGCCTAGCCATTCGGTCCCTAGTCTGTAGTGATGCATTGGATTCTTCCGTCCTAAGTGCAGGACTCTGCACTTGTCCTTGTTGAACCTCATCAGATTTTTTTTGGCCCAATCCTCCAATTTTTCTAGGTCCCTCTGTATCCTATCCCTACCCTCCAGCGTATCTACCACTCCTCCCAGTTTAGTGTCATCCGCAAACTTGCTGAGGGTGCAATCCACACCATCCTCCAGATCATTAATGAAGATATTGAACAAAACTGGCCCCAGGACCGACCCTTGGGGCACTCCGCTAGATACCGGCTGCCAACTAGACATGGAGCCATTGATCACTACCCGTTGAGCCCGACAACCTAGCCAGCTTTCTACCCACCTTGTAGTGCATCCAGCCCATGCTTCTTTAACTTGCTGACAAGAATACTGTGGGAGACTGTGTCAAAAGCTTTGCTAAAGTCGAGGAACAAGTCCACTGCTTTCCCTTCATCCACAGAACCAGTTATCTCATCATAGAAGGCAATTAGATTAGTCAGGCATGACTTTCCCTTGGTGAATCCATGCTGACTGTTCCTGATCACTTTCCTCTCCTCTAAGTGCTTCGGAATTGATTCCTTGAGGACAAGCTCCATGATTTTTCTGGGGACTGAGGTGATGCTGACCGGCCTGTAGTTCCCAGGATCATCCTTCTTCCCTTTTTTAAAGATGGGCACTACATTAGCCTTTTTCCAATCTTCCGGGACTTCCCCCAATCGCCATGAGTTTTCAAAGATAATGGCCAATGGCTCTGCAATCACATCTGCCAGTTCCTTTAGCACTCTCGGATGCAACGCATCCGGCCCCATGGACTTGTGCACATCCAGTTTTTCTAAATAGTCCCAAACCACTTCTTTCTCCACAGAGGGCTGGCCACCTCCTCCCCATGCTGTGCTGCCCAGTGCAGTAGTCTGGGAGCTGACCTTGTTCGTGAAGACAGAGGCAAAAAAGGCATTGAGTACCTTAGCTTTTTCCACATCCTCTGTCACTAGGTTGCCTCCCTCATTTAGTAAGGGGCCCACACTTTCCTTGGCTTTCTTCTTATTGCCAACATACCTGAAGAAACCCTTCTTGTTACTCTTAACATCACTCGCTAGCTGCAACTCCAGGTGTGATTTAGCTTTCCTGATTCCATTCCTACATGCCCGAGCAATATATTTATACTCTTCCCTGGTCATTTGTCCAATCTTCCATTTCTTGTAAGCCTCTTTTTTGTGTTTAAGATCAGCAAGGATTTGACTGTTAAGCCAAGCTGGTCACCTGCCATATTTACTATTCTTTCTACACATCGGGATGGTTTGTCCCTGTAACCTCCATAAGGATTCTTTAAAATACAGCCAGCTCTCCTGGACTCCTTTCCCCCTCATGTTATCTCCCAGGGGATCCTGCCCATCAGTTCCCTGAGGGAGTCAAAGTCTGCTTTTCTGAAGTCCAGGGTCCGTATTCTGCTGCTTTCCTTTCTTCCTTGTGTCAGGATCCTGAACTCAACCATCTCATGGTCACTGCCTCCAGGTTCCCATCCACTTTTGCTTCCCCTACTAATTCTTCCCGGTTTGTGAGCAGCAGGTCAAGAAGAGCTCTGCCCCTAGTTGGTTCCTCCAGCACTTGCACCAGGAAATTGTCCCCTACAGTTTCCAAAAACTTCCTGGATTGTCTGTGCACCACTGTATTGCTCTCCCAGCAGATATCAGGATGATTGAAGTCGCCCATGAGAACGAGGGCGTGCGATCTGGTAGCTTCTGCGACTTGCCGGAAGAAAGCCTCGTCCACCTCATCCACCTGGTCCGGTGGTCTGTAGCAGACTCCCACCACGACATCACCCTTGTTGCTCAGGCTTCTAAACTCAATCCAGAGACTCTCAGGTTTTTCTGCAGTTTCATACTTGAGCTCTGAGCAGTCATACTGTTCCCTTACATACAGTGCAACTCCCCCACCTTTTCTGGCCTCCCTATCCTTCCTGAACAGTTTATACCCATCCATGAAAGTATTCCAGTCATGCAAGTTATCCCACCAAGTCTCCGTTATTCCAATCACATCATAATTCCCTGACTTTGCCAGGACCTCCAGTTCTCCCTGCTTGTTCCCCAGGCTTTTCTTTTTCTTATTACTGAAGGAGAATCTTGCTTGAAGGCATTATTCCAATCCAGGAGAACTTTAAAAGCTTTTGGTGCACTTGACGTGTGTGTATATATGTATATATGTGTATATATATTTATATATATATATATATTCCAATTCTATCTGCCATCCAGATTGGCATAGTAAACCAGTCCTGATATTATTTTTATGAAGCTTTGGCACTTTGAAGATGTTCCATGGCACTTCAAGGCTGTATTGAGGGATAACTTGAGAAGTCATTCCATGCAGCACTTTAGAATTCCTTATTGTCACCACTTGGAAGTTCAAAGAGATGCTGATACTCTAAGTTTATTTCAAATTGGATGCTCTGAGGAGCTACATAAGCTGGACAAAAATATATTCAAGATTACCAGTGAACACATGTTTTAAAGCTGTGCCTACAGATGTTTTGAAATAATGGCAATGGCCACTTTAGCAACCCATAATGCACTCCGTGCCCTGTAAATCTAATGGAGATGAAAATCTAGGTGCAATACTCTACAAATACTGGTGCTCATGCACCAGTATGTGTGGGTGCCACAACCATGGCAATGATGATTGCTAGCCCCAGCGTGCCAGACAGACGGGGTTTTGACAATAAGTTGTGCTGCTTCATTGTAGAGGCTTAGCACCACAGTTGCAACAGCACTGGTCCAGTGCCAATGATCAGAGGAATCAATATATCAAATAGGCTCAACATTAATTGTCACTGGAACTGAAGTCAGGAGGACCTTCACGTGGCAGGGAATGGTGCTAGTGTTATCGATATTCTCAGCACTATTGCACTGAGAAGGCACCATGCCAGCAGAGTCCAGGTCCAGAACAACTTGTCACTGACAGCCATTAATGACCTCCTGAGCAAGTGTCAGGATCCTGACAAGGCCAGTCAGCACCAAAGGTCAGAGCAGGGTCAAACCTGAGTCTGACAGTTGTAGAGGGGTTGACAGTCAAGTTCCATATGCCAGGGTCAATGCCAAGGATCAGAGTCTGAGGCAGATTTCAGAGTCTGGATCAAGAAGGCAAGGTCCAAATCAAGCCAAGTTTGAAGCCAGGAGTTTAAGAATGGTCATGGCCGATATAGGAAATCCATGCTGTTGCCTGGACACTTCCTGGAATGTCCCTTTGGTTTACATAGGGTGGGGAGCCAATCAGGAGCCATGAGGCAGGATAATTATGGCTACTCCTCCTTTTGTGCCCTTATAACCTTGTTCAGGAAAAGGGAGAATAAACAGCCAGAATGGACACTCTTTTTAAGAAGATTCCAAGTTTGCATGCCGAGGTTCATTGATTTCAAGTGCAGGAACCATGGGAACAAGTTACCATTTTTCCCTACAGCTCCCATCTACATTGCTCCGGTACTAGTACCACACACTAGGGCACGTTAAATTGACGTGCTGGGAACAATGAGACTGTATGTAGGAACTCATGCTGTATAATAAGGTTCAGTGCTGACAGGCACAGCCTCATAACACACGTCAGGACTCACTGGCAGCTAATGCTCAAACCACGCCAAATGGGATGTATTAGCAGGAGTGCTGTAAGCAAGACACAAGAAGTAATTTTTTTGGCTCTACTCCAAGCTGATTAGATCTGAGCTGGAGTATTGTGACCAGTTCTGGGCATCACACCTTGGGAAAGATATGGACAAATTGGAGAAAGTCTAGAGGAGAGCAACAAAAATGAATAAAGGTTTAGACTGGAGAAGAGTCGACTGATGGGGGACAGGATAACAGCCTTTAAGCACATAAATGGTTATATAAATTGTTCTCCTAACCACTGACAGCAGAACAAGAATGGACTTAAATTGTAGCAAGGGAGATTTAGGTTAGACATTGGGAAAAACTTCCTAACTGTAAGGGAAGTTAAGCACTGGAACAAATTATCTAGTGATGTTGTGGAATCTCTAGCATTTGGAGGTCTATAAGAACAGGTTAGACAAATATCTGTCAAGGATGATCTAGTTAATACGTAGCCCTGCTTCCCTGCAAGGAACTGGACTAGATGACCTATCAAGATGCATTGCATGCCTACCTTTCTATGATATACTGTAACAGTCTCAACTAGCCATGGCAGACAGTATAGCCAGAGCAGGTCACCTCTGCCTGCCAGGCCAACTAAGGTGCCCAGCAACAGAGAACTTCTTGATCTAGAACCCAGTTTATCATGAAAACCCATCTCAATGTATTGCTTATATCCTGCCTCTTGGCATTAAAAATCTAAGATGAAACTTATTCAGAAAAGGTAATATTGCAGTCAAGACACTTCACCCACTTTAGAATTAGGGCGGGGGGGGGGAGACTTTTCTTCTTGGTATACCTCAAGGCCAAGATAGTAGATATCCTGATTATTTCCTGAGTTTGTTTAGATAAAAGAGTCTATTTCACTGAAGCTGCAGTTTGTACAATTTGCTGCATATATAGTTAGAGTCTATCATTTCTGGTTAGCTCATATTCAGATATGGTGGAAGTCCTCAAGGCAATTACCAAAATGAGGCCAATGCTCAGATGATCTAGTCCTCTTTTGCATCTGAATTTGGGTCTGAATTCTCTTAATATTTTTACTATTCTATTAGTCTTTGATAACTGTTTCAATATGGATTCTGTTCCATTTTATAATCTTAATTTATTCCTTCAAGGCTCATTCTTAGTGATTATTTATTTGTCCATAAGAATATGGGAATTTCAGACTCTCTGTTGAGCAAATCTTATACGAGATGTCCCCAGGAGAGTATGCGGAGAAATGCTTTGTTCTCCATGAGATCTTCCCCAAAAGAAAAGGAGCATGAGAGTTAACCATTTCTACTTAACTAGAGTAACTGATTGGTGAAGTTTATTTAGAAATACAAAAGAAGATCCAATTTTAGATCTTCCACATTTTCCACTTTTCTTCCACATTTCTTCAAAGCCTATTCAACCAGATTATAGGAGCATCATAGAGAGAGCAGAAGCACCTGTGTCAGATCTAGATTGACCTGGTTTTAAATGCATGTCTTTGCCAGACACTACAGATGGGAATTGGAGGCTTTTGCTGAGACAGCCTCTGCAAAACATCAAACACGATGTAGCTGAGGCCTCAGATGTAGCTGAGGCCTGGCCCAACGTGAGTAATTAATATGTGAAGGGAGGTTGCATTTGATTGAAAGATAGAATTAAGCAAAGTCTATTTTTAAAAAGTTACATCTTTATGAAGGTTCCCTGTTGAGTTACTCTGGCTTATTACAAGTTATATAAATATTACAAGTTAGATAAAAGATAGTTATGTTTTATGATTCCGGTGGTACATTAACTCCACTCAAAGTGTCAATGGAGGATACTGAGAGAATAAGGGGTAGAGGGGTGTCTCATCTCAGAAGGTCAAGTGCTCTGATTCCATCTGCTGGCAGGGAAGAGCTAGACCCAAATTGTGTAGAATAACTAAAGGAAAATTAGCTGGTATTTTATTTCTCCATCTGGTAAGGTAGCTCTGCTAATGCTAATGTACATGAAACAAAGCTTCAGAAACAACCATCATCTTGGATTTGCTCCTCAGAAAGAGCAAGTCATATTTTTAAAACTTCAAAAAATTCATTTTTTGCTGGAAAAATCGGTTGGAATGTGAACATTCAAAAAGGCAGGAAAAACAGCTGCAGGGCAATTTTGACTTCATTCTTTCTCACATGCATAGCGTGATATTTTCATGAGTATGCATGCACTCCAAGATAATCCTCCTCTCCCCCCTCCCCCCCCGCAATGAAACATGCTTTGTACAAAAATGGCAAAATTCTACTGTTTCGGAAAAGAACATGAATTTCATCCATTTGATTTGGTTTCTTGCAGCAAAATGGTGATTTTTCCACTGAAAAAACCTGACCATTATGTTTTAAAATTGCAAGGGAAGAAAATTTTTATTTGACTTTTCAGTTTTTGCCATTTCTGGATTTTTCTTATTAAACTCTGGCAGAGACTCCCTTCTAAGGAGCAAATTCTAGATGTTGTCCTTTTTGATTTTCTCTGGCAAAAATCTATTTGAACCTCTCAGAAAATAATCTTATGCAGTTTCCAGAACTGCACTGAGGATTTTGTCTTTTTAAGGAGTCTGTCTTTTGAGATGCACATGTATATGCATATTTATCTTTCTGTATCTCTCTCTATATAGAGATACATTTATTTACTTGTATAGACTGTTATGAAATTATGTGACAATATACGCATATGCAAAGTATGAATCAGTAAAGCTTTGATTACTCTGTTTCTAGGGTATCGTCACTGTAATCCTGGAGAATTCAGTTGTGCTGATGGAAGGTGTCTCTCAAATTCTCAGTGGCAATGTGATGGGGACTTTGACTGCTCAGATCATTCTGATGAAGCTCCTATAAACATAAAGTGCAAAAGTTCAGGTTCATTTTTTTAAATCACATATATGTATTTTTTCCCAACAAACTTAATTTAGAATTGTAGATAGAAAGACTATAATACTAATAACTGTACAGTCCTGTCTTTTTAATGCTTCATTCATCCTGTGAGGAGGATGCAGTTGTAATTTGTCATTCCTGTAGTTTATCAGTCTCAGCTGATAAAACTAAGCTAGCCACACCAGATGGCTCAGGGGAGCTTGTAGTTTGTTTACACATGTGTTTCCAGCTAGTATAGACTAGACAACATTACAATAGTTACTATCCAAGTTTATAGGACCTGACCTGCTCGCTCCATAATTTTGCAAGCAGGGAGAGCAGACATAACAGTACATTCCAATAACACAGGATTAGCTCTGACCAAACCAGAATGGAGATATGTTGGATTTCTCAGCTTCACGCCATTTTAAAGTTCTCTCCACTTTTATTAGTCACAAAATGTAAATGTGTTCCACTCCTTTTATCAATGCCACTGAAGCTTAATTGTTTCTATTATGCAAATTTATCCTCTTCTGGAGGTAGTGGACTATTCCATGTCGTTTTGCAAGGGGAGAGCTATATGTGAACAGTTCTTCCACTCACACCTTATCACTCCATTAAGGCATTAATGTAGCCCATTATACAAGCTTTCATGAGGATCATGCATTGTCTGCAAGACAATACTATAGTATGTGGATCCGAAGATTCACTATTTAAGATTCTGTTGCTAAATTAGGATTGCTAAGCACAGGTGCAGAAATTTGTTCTGTGAGGGTGTGAATGTGCAAATGTGAAGTTTATTTAAAACTAGGAGCTGATCATAACGGTGTAATCCTGTTTCTGTTAAAGTCAATGGTAAAATTCCCATTTTCTTTATCAGGATCAAGATTGGGCCCGGAATGTTGAACCATGTTGAATATTGATATTTAAGCAATAAATATTAATTACCATTTGTTTCCACTACCATGTACAATAGTAATTTTAATATTTAATCACATATTGCTGCAGAGAGTTCAAATCCTAAGGCGTTTCTCAAGTTATACTAGCTGCTGTTACTGGTCACCATGCTGGCTCAGCCTAAGTACTTAATACAAGATAAAGGGTACGTCTGCACAGCAAAAACCCCCCTGTGGTTCCAGATCACAGAGCTCAGGTCAACTGATTTGCATATTGCAGGGCTAAAAATAGCAGTGTAGACGTTTGGGCTCGCACTGGAGCCTGGGTTCTGAAACCCAGTTCAGGGGGGAAGGTCACAGAAAATGCCTACACTGCTATTTTTGTCCCAGCAGCACAAACTCCACATGCCTAAAGTCAGTTGACCCAGAATCTGATACTCACTGCTGTGGGGTTTTTTTTGTTTGTTTTTTTGCTGTGTAGACATACCCATGGGAAACATGGGTGTCATGCAGCATGCATGATGGAGGCCCTGAGAAAGTTCCAGATAATCTATAAACCACTTAACTGTGGTATGTAACCTATCGCTTAAAGCAGCCTCTGTATAGGTGACTGAGGGATAGCTAATGTAACACACATTTTTTAAAAGAGCTCCAGTGGTGATCCTGGCAATTACAGGAAGGTAAGCTTAACTTCAGTACAAGCTGATAAACTTAACTATAGTAAAGGACAAAATTATCAGACACAATATCTTGAGGAAGAGTCAGTACGGCTTTTGTAAAGGGAAGTCATGCCTCACCAACCTATTAGAATTCTGTGAGGGGGTCAACAAGCATGTGGATAAGGGTGATCCAGTCGATATAGTGTACTTGGACTTTCAGAAAGCCTTTGACAAGGTCCCTCAACAAGGGCTCTTAAACAAAGTAAGGACTCATGGGATAAGAGGGAAGATCCTCTCATGGATCAGTAACTGGTTAAAAGATAGGAAACAAAGGGTAAGAATAAATGGTAAGTTTTCACAATGGAAAGAGGTAAATATCAGGGTCCCATACAGATCTGTACTGGGACCTGTGCTGTTCAACATATTCATAAATGATCTGGAAAGGGGGTGAACAGTGAGGATGCAAAATTTGCAGACGATAAAAAAATTACTCAAGTTAGTTAAGTCCAAAGCTGACTGCAAAGAGTAACAAAGAGATCTCACTAAACTAGGTGACTGGATGATAAAATACAGATACATTCTATGTTGATAAGTGCAAAGTAGTGCACATTAGAAAAAAATAATCCCAATTATACATATAAAATGATGAGGTCTAAATTAGTTGTTACACCGAAGAAAGATCTTGCAGTAATCATGGATAGTTCTCTGAAAACATCTGCTCAGTGTGCAGCAACAGTTCAAAATGTTAGGAACTGTTAGGAAAGAGAGAGAAAATATCATAATGCCACTATATAAAGCTCTGGTATGCCCACACCTTGAATACTGCATGCAGTTTTGGTCATCCCATCTCAAAAAGATATATTAGAATTGGAAAAAGTACAGAGAAGGGCAAACAAAAATGAACAGGTGTAAGGAACAGCTTCTATGTGAGGAGAGATTAAAAGGACTGAGACTGCTCAGCTTAGAGGAGAGATGACTAAGGGGGATAATATAGAGGTGTATAAAATCATGAATGGTATGGAGAAAGTGAATAAGGCAGTGTAATTCGCCCCGTCACATAACACAAGAACTAGGGGCACCCAGTGAAATTAATAGGCTGCAGGTTTAAAACAAACATAAGGAGGTACTTCTTCACACAGTGCACAGTCAACCCATTGTGAGAGGCTAAAAGTATAATTGGGTTAAAAAAAGAGTCAGATAAATTCATGGAATATAGCCATGATGGTCAGGGATGCAACCTGATGCTTTGGGTATCCCTAAACCTCTGACTGCCAGAATCTGGAACTGGATGACAAGGGATGGATCACTCAGTAATTGCCCTGTTCTGCTCATTCCCTCTGATGCATCTGGCACTGGCCACTGTTGGAAGACAGGGTGCCAAGCTAGATGGACTATTGATCTGACCCAATATTGCCATTTTTATGTTTTTTAGTTGAACATGTATTACTTTTTAGAGGCATATGACTTGGATGCTAGTGAAAAATCTTATTAGTGCTCCCTATATGTCAGTGCCTCCTCAATTTTGTGTACCTTGCATCATAGTTATTTTTCATATTTTCATAGCTTTTATGGTACACAGTTAAGTTATCACATGTCTGTATGCTCCTGAACCATCTAGGTTTCCTCTTAAATTTTCAAAATTAGGCTTTAGATAGCCAGGTTTTTTTTTTTGGGGGGGGGGGCCGGGGGGGGATCCTATTAGAGGATTTTACTATGACATAGTTCTCCATTGCTACCAAAAATAATCTCCAATGTTAGATAGCTCTACAAATGTATTATGATTTTTTCCAGTGTTTTTCCAAAAAGACTATATGAGGTGTGTGATATTTTTAATATACACAGGGCAGTCAATTTGCTGTACTATAGCTTTTTTCGCCCTTGTGCATAGTTTCCAATATATAGTTTATGGATTTTTCACTGGTGGTCTGCAGAGAGGTGATGCTGATCACATGATGCTTGTTCTTATTATTTCCAGTTAAGCAAAACCAAACTGATGAAAGGGGAAGATGAAATGAAGAATAGACAATATGATTCACTTTTTTCAGAAAGGAGTAAACACTTATCTTAATATAGATATCTAAAACTAAAATAAAATTTACACATGTAACTTTTTCATATAAGCAACTACTGTTGTCATGCAAGCACTCTTATGAGATCAGTCACAAACACAAGAAAATCTGGTCCCCACAGTTTGGAGTTGGTCTATGAAAAAGTCTATCAGAGCTGGGTCACACTATGGGAAAAGTATGAGAACTGCTGACATGTTGTTCATTTGTTTTATTTATTTTATTTTATTTTATTTTATTTTTTCCAGAACAGTCGTGCAACAGTTCTTTTTTCATTTGCAAAAATGGCAAATGCATTCCTCAAATAGAGGTTTGTGACAATAAAGAGGACTGTGGTGATGGATCTGATGAGAGAAACTGCCATATCAATGAATGCTTGAGTAAGAAAGTCAGTGGCTGTTCTCAAGATTGTCAGGATCTTCCTGTTGGGTACAAGGTTGGTAGTCATGGTGTGTAATATAGTATAATATAAGTTTTTAATCCTTAAGTATGATTGTTTAAACCACATAACTATGTAGTAGAACTTCAGAATGTGGTACTAGCTTTTAAACAAGTAAGCTCCTCAAAATCACAAACCTATGCAAATCAATATATGAGGTATGCAAATGACCATCATTTGTGTAAAAAGCAGGAGCTTAAATTCAACTTATAACCAATGGAAAAAGGTACATGAAGTAATTTCAACATTTATTTCTATATACTTGTAAAATCTAATACTTGAATATTTTACTTAAGTTGATGAAGATAAACCTACAATAACAAAAGTCCAAAAGATACAGCACTTACAAAAACCCAAACAAATCATGCTGATGTACAAAAAACACAAATGATCTGAGAATTGCTTATAAGACCATGCCTCCAATAGTAAATAATACAAATAGTAAACTTTTCCCAAGTTGATTGAAATAGTGACTCCATTAACAAAGAAAAATTGAACAACGCACTGTTAATGGACAAAATTTCAAAATGTGCCCTCCATTTGTGTGCACGCAACTTTGCTCATTAATAGAATGAATAAGATGCTGGTGCATTTGATAAACTTAATTATATATCTTTATACTTCCATGTCTAGGACCCATTGGTTGAATGTTATTTTGGCCCAAATTCCAAGAAATTCTTCATTCTTCCCCAATGGTGGGACTCCACCTGGACCTTTGTACCTTCAGAATGATTGTTTAACATTTGAATGGATTCCCAAGTTTGTTTCCTCTTGTTTTATAATGACAAGTCTGCCTAATTGAATTAGTTTCATTCCCTTTTCCGTGGATGGTAGGTTCTTCTCTACTTGAATCAGCTCCTGTTGAACTGCGAACTTGGGGCCACTCATAAGGTAGACCTTGGTTCTCTGAATCAGCTAAGGAATTTTAGAGCATCTCCAACTCCTTATGGAAAAGAAAATCCTCCGTTGAATGGTCAGGTTGTTTTTCTGTGGTTGGAGGAGGGTTCTTCTGTCTATTGTTTTAGTCACAGGAATCATTTTCCTGCCACTGTGGTAGACATGGCTACAGAAGTCAAGCAGATTATGTCATATGTGATTTCACACATAAACAAGAGAATGGAGTTCAAAACTGAAAGACTCTTGGCCACCTGAAAATTCTAATCTTTAACCTTTGGGGATCTGCTAAATTCAGATAGCCGCCTCTCCACCACTTGGGAAGTGCTTGCCATGTGAAATGAAGTTTATAGTCATAAGCCTGAGGCATCAACAGATATCTTCTGGCAGGGAAATCTCATGTCACAGGATAAGATGGCCCCATTAAGGGAGATAGAACTAGTTTCACCTGTGCCAGATTTACCTCTGAAATCATGGGATTGAGAATTTGAGGAGAACATGACTGTGAAGGGTCATGTGATTAAAGGAAAGCAAATAGCACCTATCCATAGAGACAGTCTGCACTCAGTAGGGAGAGACTAAGGGTGGAGAAGACCTGCGGCTAACCTCTTCAAAGGGGATCTGGGAAAGGCCTGGGGAAGAGCAAGAGTTTAACCTGAAGAGTCCTGGGGAAGGCCTAGGAAGAAGCAGTGTACGACTGTCTGAGAAGGTGCTATTGTGAGGGCCTAAAAGGCAAACCAGTCAATTGCAGGAAGTAGCCCTGGAGTCTGAAGCAGAACTTGATGTCTGAAGTAGAGAGCTACTTCACTCATTAGAGTCAAGGAGTTGGAGTCCAAGGCTTCCCGACATCCTTGCATTGCTACATAGAGTGATGGTGCAGAAACCACTGCACTGAGTAGAAAAGGAAACATTTGCTGCTGATAAACTGTTGAACCTGGGGATGGGTTGAAGGAAATTGTGTCCCAGTAAAGGCCAAGTGAGGTTAAAGGATTCTTTGTTAGGACAGTTGTTTTACCTTAAAATGTAGGAGACATTTTTTTTTGTTAGAGAGCTAAAGAAAAAAATCGCAAGGGGAGAGATGGCAACCCCCAGTTGGAAGAGGAGGGAAAGGGAGGCAGTGGCATCTCCATGCCAGGAAGAAGTGTGGCCCCTATTGAATCTCACTTAATGTGTTTTAGCCCATGAAAGCTTATGTCCACATAAATTTGTTAGTCTATAAGGTGCCACAAGTACTCCTCATTGTTTTTGCTGATACAGACTAACATGGCTACCTTTCTTGTATTGTGAATATTCTGGTGCATGGTGGGAACTCATAGTGCATTTTGTATTTTGCTTCAGGAAGGGTATATCCCCAATAGGTGTTCCATTTGTCATTTCTTATTGAAAATAACTCAAAAGATAAGAGAAGCTTGACTTAAACCATTATTCCTGGAGAACTTGAAGAGAGCCGCCTCAGATCCTGAGTAAAAGACGCAACCAGGCCTGAACAGGCTTCATCCCTAAGTGTTTCTGTGACTCAAGTCTGAATTCCTGCTCTTTCTGATGAAAGAAAGGCAAATCAATTAAGTCCTCCTCCATTCAATCAGCTAAAATGGTACGAAGAAACACCGTTCCTTTAAAGAGCATAAATCCAGGTCAACTTCCTCACATTCTAGTAAAAAGGGGCATAGATCACCTGAAGGTGCTCAATAAATAGCAGTTCACAGTCTAAATCACATAACTCTGATAGTCTGACAGAGCCTGGTCACCTAGCAATAGTACTGTCTTGAGCTGTGCTCTCTACCTCCTTTGTTCCTGACCCCTCAGTACTGACATCATACACCCAGTACCCATAATCCCAGTACACTTGCTCTCAGCACCAACTTTGTCAACACTGAACTTTGTAAGGTGACTGCACAGCCTGAGTATCTACCATTGTACCACAAAGTGCTGTCTATAGTACTGACTGCAACCACCATTACTGTACCAAGCACCTCTTCAGCATCAACTCTGGGTGACACTGTAGTTCGCCTGAGACCCTGGCCTCTAGAGGAGAAGTATTCCATTTCTTTCTTCCCTTTGGAGCACAGCAGGGAGGCATCCTCTACTCACTCACTTCAATCCCATTCATAAGACCTCCCCTGGTTGGGCAGAGTTTAGGACCAAATACTACAGGCGTGGGCACAGGGGATCTAAGGAAAAGCACTCATCATTGGTACATCCCCCACCATGCCCACAGTCCCTTACTCCTATAACGTTAAATCATGGCCCTACTGAGCTTCTTGGGGCATGCAGCCAGCAAGAAAACCAACCTTTACCTAGACCTTCCTCCTCTGCAAAATCCCGTAGGGTTATTCAAGAGGCAGAGGTGGCACTCACTCACTCTGTTCAGCAAGAAAAGCAGGAAAGTGAAGACCAACACCTGCAAGCTGAGGAACAGATAATTTCAGCAGCTATCTCCTCCTCCTCCCCAGATGAGACAGTGTCAAGGTTCCTCCCCCACTCTGAACTCTAGGGTACAGATGTGGGGACCTGCATGAAAACCTCATAAGCTTACTTTCACCACCTTAGGTTAAAACTTCCCCAAGGTACAAATTAATTTTATCCTTTGTCCCTGGATCTCCACTGCCACCACCAAACTCTAACTGGGTTTAGTGGGAAACGTAGTTTGGACATGTCTTTCCCCCCAAAATCCTCCCAACCCTTGCACCCCACTTCCTGGGAAAGGTTTGGTAAAAATCCTCACCAATTTGCATAGGTGACCACAGACCCAAACCCTTGGATCTGAGAACAATGAAAAAGCATTCAGTTTTCTTACAAGAAGACTTTTAATAGAAGTAAAGAAATCCCCTCTGTAAAATCAAGATGGTAGATACCTTACAGGGTAATTAGATTCAAAACATAGAGAATCCCTCTAGGCAAAACCTTAAGTTACAAAAAAGACACACAGACAGGAATAGAGTAACAGCCGTGTTAGTCTGTATTCTCAAAAAGAAAAGGCATAAGCTTTCGTGAGCTACAGCTCACTTCATCGGATGCATACTGTGGAAAACAGTATGCAGCCGATGAAGTGAGCTGTAGCTCACGAAAGCTTATGCTCAAATAACTTGGTTAGTCTCTAAGGTGCCACAAGTACTCCTTTTCTTTTTACAGACAGGAATAGTCATTCTATTCTGCACAGTTCCTTTCTCAGCCATTTAAAGAAATCATAATCTAACACATACCTAGCTAGATTACTTACTAAAAGTTCTAAGACTCCATTCCTGTTCTATCCCCAGCAAAAGCAGCATACAGACAGACACAGACCCTTTATTTCTCTTCCTCCTCCCAGCTTTTGAAAGTATCTTGTCTCCTCATTGGTCATTTTGGTCAGGTGCCAGCGAGGTTACCTTTAGCTTCTTAACCCTTTACAGGTGAGAGGATTTTTCCTCTGGCCAGGAGGGATTTTAAAGGGGTTTACCCTTCCCTTTATATTTATGACAGGCAGTAGTTCCCACTACTTCTAATCAGCCAGATGTTTACAAGATATTGCAAGAACTTCTGTGCCAACTGGCAAATACCCTGGAAATCTCTGTAGAAATAGTAGTGCCAGGAGAGTTGCCCAGGCTGGTTGACATTGTATACACATCAGTGTCTGGAAGATTGTCCATTCCAATTACAGAGGGGCTACAAATGCCAGCAAAACACCTTTGGCAGACCCCTCTATCTGTGGCAGAGTGACACTATCATCCACCTTTAGCTGGCTTTGAGTATTCCAACACTCACCTGCTCCCAGGATCCGTGGTAGTAGCTGGTATTCATTAGGAATCCAAACAACAAGAGCCACTGAAAACAACTCTAAGAGACAAGTATCCAAAATATTAGATTTATTCAGCAGGAAGAACTACACTTCTGCATTTCCAGATGTGCATTGCTAATTAGTGGGCCCTCTTAGCAAAATGTGAATACCTAAATTGGGACAAGATATCATACTTTTGTTTTAAAAAAACTACACTCAAAACAACAGGGAAGAATTGAAATCTGTTATTATCGGGGGTTAGGGTGACCAGATGTCCCTATTTTATAGGGACAGTCCCGATATTTGGGGCTTTGTCTTATGTGGGTCCTATTACTCCCCACCCCTGTCCTGATTTTTCACACTTGCTATCTGGTAATCTTATTGGGGGTCAGATAGTGGCCTGCACTTCTATTCAGGTGGCATTAGATGCATGAGACATGGCAGTACAATCAGTGGACACATCCATGGGCTTCATGTTTGCAGTCTGCAGAAATACCAAAGAAGGTACAGATGGTGATTGAGGACCGAATGGCTAGGCAGCAGTTCTGCGGAAAAGGACCTAGGGGTGACAGTGGACGAGAAGCTGGATATGAGTCAGCAGTGTGCCCTTGTTGCCAAGAAGGCCAATGGCATTTTGGGATGTATAAGTAGGGGCATAGCGAGCAGATCGAGGGACGTGATCGTCCCCCTCTGTTCGACATTGGTGAGGCCTCATCTGGAGTACTGTGTCCAGTTTTGGGCCCCACACTACAAGAAGGATGTGGATAAATTGGAGAGAGTCCAGCGAAGGGCAACAAAAATGATTAGGGGTCTAGAACACATGACTTATGAGGAGAGGCTGAGGGAGCTGGGATTGTTTAGCCTGCAGAAGAGAAGATTGAGGGGGGATTTGATAGCTGCTTTCAACTACCTGAAAGGGGGTTCCAAAGAGGATGGCTCTAGACTGTTCTCAATGGTAGCAGATGACAGAACGAGGAGTAATGGTCTCAAGTTGCAGTGGGGGAGGTTTAGATTGGATATTAGGAAAAACTTTTTCACTAAGAGGGTGGTGAAACACTGGAATGCATTGCCTAGGGAGGTGGTGGAATCTCCTTCCTTGGAAGTTTTTAAGGTCAGGCTTGACAAAGCCCTGGCTGGGATGATTTAACTGGGAATTGGTCCTGCTTCGAGCAGGGGGTTGGACTAGATGACCTTCAGGGGTCCCTTCCAACCCTGATATTCTATGATTCTATGACCTCACGTTTGAAGGCTGTGACCTATTCAACAAGAAGATTAATGAAGCCTTGCATGCATTAAAGAATTTGCAAGCTACTTTTTACCTCTTGGGCATATATATGCCAACACCTAGGAGAAAATAGGTCAGACCACAAGGTCCTTCCATGCAGAGACCTTTTTCCTTCCATTATATAGAGATAAGACCCTTGCATCACCCAGAAAAAAAAAGAAGATTTCATCAGTCGAGACCCTGTCACTTTCTGTACAACCACTCATTCTGAGTCCAACTCTAGGTAGCAAAGTTGATGCTATAGTTGAGAGCCATTTCTCTTCCCCCCACCCCCTTTGGCAGTTGCCTTTTTTTTATTTTCAGGAGGTCTGGAATCACACCGTCTCTGGAGTTCAGAGGGAAGTATTTTATTTTCATCATTTTCTAATTCAGCAAAAGAAGGTGTGTGTGTTGGGGGAGGGCGGGGAGGCTGGTGCCTAATCCTGGATTAGAGGTGATGCAACACCTTCATCCATGGCTTTAAATTCAGCATGGTATCTCTACCCTCTATAATCCCATCCTTAGCTTCCCAGGACCAGTTCATGGTTCTCAGTTTATAAGATGCTTGTATTTACATACCAATTCACCCAGCAAACAGAAAATACCTGAGATTCCAAGTGAGAATCCTGTCCTTCAGTCTTTCAACAGCACCAAGGACTAGTGTGTTTACCAAATGCTTGGCTGTCATAGTGGCTCACTAAGAAAGTGAGGAATCCAGGTTTCCCTCACCTCAACAGTTGAACAACAGCTCCTCCCTCACTGGAGGAAGATCACCACAACAGGTGAACAACTCCTTTCACTTGTTCCTGCAACTTTTCACCACCCTGGGTTTTGGGATCAATAAGGAAAAAAAATCACTATTACCAACCCAAAGAATAGAATTCATGGGGGCAGCGCTAAGTGTACAAAGCAAGAGTCTGTCTGCCACAGGACACATTCAGTATTACAGTAGATCTCATCAACCAGCTGATGCTCACCCTTAATCTTCAGCAAGAGTCTTTCTCAGACTTCTCGGTCATGTGGCCTTCTGCACGTATGTCACGCAGCAAGCCAGACTTCACTTATGCTGCACGCAAGGGTGGTTGAAATTTGTATATTTACCCAACAAACATTAGACATGAGGATTCAGGTCCCTTGAGAAGTACCCTCATTGTGAAATTGGTGGAAACACCCTCTCAAGGTTTGCAAACGTTTCTCCACCTCTTTTCACCAAGATACTGGAGACAGATGCTTCCATGCTTGGGTGGGGAGCTCATCTGGACCATCTTCAGACCCAAGGCCTCTAGTCTGTAGAAGAGATTGCCCTTTATATAAATAACTAGCCTCCACAGTGTCTCTTCCTGTGTTATGTGGACTAATAGACAAATCCTGACTGACAACACAACAGCAGTGTGTTATGTCAACCTACAGGAAGGATTCTCTTCAGCCAGGTAGAATAGATTCTTTATTTGGGCACACAACACTATCTGTTTCCTTCAGATACCCTGATTCCTGACTACCCTTTTATCTCTAAAGTACTCAGGGCTGTCCATCAACTCTATAAGAGTGCACTTAGTATCAGTAACACCTTACCTTTTCCTCATCCAAGGTCACATCATTTTTTCCCACCCTACAATTGCTAGATTTCTAAAGGGCCTGATTCATGTGTTTCCCACAATCTATGACCTCCTTCCTTCCTGGAATCTAAATATAGTCTTATCTGAGTTAATGGGCCCTGCCTTCAACAATATAATATTTATGACTGGTTTACCTTACACAGTGTTCTTTATGTACAAGGTGATCCTTAGGCCTCAACTGAAGTTTTTACCAAAGATCATTTGACTTTCATTTGAATCAGATGATTCATCTGCCAGTTTTCTTTCCCAAGCCATACTTCAAGCAGGGGGAAGCCAAGCTGCCCACAGTGAATGTAATTAGGGCTCTTTCACTTTACCTGGATAGGACAAAACCATGCAAGAACTTCCCTAGACTATTTGTAGAGTCTGCAGAGAGGATTAAAGGTCTGACAATATCAACCCAGAAACTGTCTAAATGGATATCTAATTACATCATATCATGCTGTGAGTGACCTAGATTAGATCCTTCCATGCAGGTTGTAGTCCACATCACTGGCAGCTTCTCCTCCTTCCCTAGGAAGCTGACCAATTTCTGAAATTTGAAGGGTAGTTACATGGGGATTAGTCCATATTTTCACAAAGCCCTATTTCCTATGCAAGACATCAAGATGAGATGCTTGCTTTGACATAGCTGACCCGCAATCACTATTTAAATAGACACAGAGCATGAGCCTCCTGTCTGTGGGGTCACTGCTTGCAAGTCACCAGAAGTGAAATGCATGGGAACTGTCAATCGAAGAAGAAAGAATAGTTACTTACCCTATAGTACCTGTTTCTCTGAGATGTGGCATTCACATGCATTCCACAGCCCACCCTCCTTCCCTACTGCTACGGAATCCTGATGTTTTATTGGTGAAGGAATTGAAGGAGAGTTGGATGCAGTTCGTCCTTTATCTTTTTGGGCAGTGAGGAAGTGGGGAACACAAAGGGTCCTATGGCACAGTCACAGCCCAAATGGACACTTCTGGCCAAAAGAATCCAATCTTGAGCACATCTTTAAAAACCACAGGACTAGGGTAAGTAACCGTACTTTCTTTAGAACTTTACACTCTAGTGTTCTTGTTCAAGACAAGTGTTAATTTTGTCATATGGTCATAGTTGAATAGAAAGGGAGAAAGGCCTAACATTTTGTTAAACTGGAAAAAGCAAATTTTGGTAGTTTCACTTCAGTAGGACAATTCTCCAACAAACATCTCTAATGTGCCATTTGATAAATTCCTGTTACATAGAAAGTTACCTGAAGTTAAAACAGTAGGTCAAAAAAGATTATTTTAAAGTTGTGTCATTGTTGAAAGGTTGGTGGTGCCAGACTACTCTGTCTTCGATTTCTAATTTTTAAGCTATTCTTAGTAAGTTTATGCCAAACAGAAAGACACCAACAATAATAAAAAATGAGTGTTCTTGTTTTTCTTTCCCAGTGCAAATGCTGGCCTGGATTCCGGCTCAAGGATGATGGCAAAATATGTGTAGACATTGATGAATGTTCATCTGGATTTCCCTGTAGCCAGCAATGCATCAATACATATGGAACTTACAAATGCTTGTGTGCAGATGGGTATGAAACACAACCTGATAACCTCAATGGCTGTAAATCTCTTTCAGGTATCACATTTTATTTATACACAAATATAACCAAAATTGTTTGTGAAAAGCTTTAACTTGGAAATCTGTGTTTCAGCTTCTGTAATGACTAGAAAGATGGGTTAAAGCATCCTTTTCAGTCAGAAACAGAAATCTGAATTCAGTGCAAGGTGTCTGAATGTGAGAATAATTTCTACTTTTATTGTGTATTCCACACACAGGATTCTATGTGGATAATTACAGTTCATTATGATACTGTGAATTATTAAGCGTGCACTAGGCACTGGGAAATTTCAGAAGCAGAAAAAAAAACACATCACCTTATATTGCCTGCTCCTCAGTCACATGGTAATCATAAAACATGTAGTGTGCAATATTAAAAAGCCTGCTGCTGCTGCATTATTTTATTTTATTTATTTATTTTATTTTTTAGAATAGCTTGCTGACATTAATGCATTAAGCCTGTGTAATAAGTTAAGCATGGAAAAAAAGAGGATAAAAGAAAATTATATGGTGTTTCTGATCTTTGCATAAAAAATGCCCAATTCACTGTTCTTATTGTACTATCACATTATCTCCTGCCGTAGTGCAAAATTGACTGTTTGAAATGGAATGCACAGTAAATATAAGGACTTAGCTTAATTATCTCTCTTTGTATCCTATACGTGTTCCTTCCTGACTTATTTCAACCATCAGGATTGCACAGTGTCAGTTTCCTGAGGAGCAGGAGGTCAAGGAGGAATTAGGAGTAGGAGACTCTACCAGTTACAAGCCATCTCCCATGCACAAACAAAGCACACTCCATTCCTCCTCTGCTGGGCTCCTCCTCTGGAAATTCTCTTAACTCCCTAGCAGGCAGATATGCTCCTGTTCTTGACCTGCCTGCACTCCCTGCAGGCCTGTTTTTTTTTCCAACAGTAGGCCACTTTCTGTCTCAGTGAGACCTTTGTATCTCTGAGACCCTTGTTCCTGCTGCTTCCATGAATAATGGGAGAGGAAGCTGAAGAGGCAGAGCAGAGAGATGGGATCTGATTTTCTTGTCTCCTATCCCTTACCTTATAGGGCACTTGCACATTTACAGGACACAGAGCAGTCAGATGAGAGGAAGGAGTGGAGCCTAAAATAGGAGACAGGATCTGAGATACATTCTGGAGCTGAAATATGTAAAGATTTCAAAGTGTTAATGAAAAAGTTCTCAAACTTAAATTGGCAGCTGTTCATGTTGGAGCAAGGCTGGCTGTGGTAAGAGTCATTCCCAGCCTGTGAGAGGCTTTTCCAGCTGCTTTTGAGTCCACCCAGAAATCCTAACCTGGCCTCTTTAGCCCCCCATAGCAGCCTGTCTCCACAACACACTAAATTAGCCTGTCCTGAAGGTGACATCTCAGACCATCAAAGAACTGGAGAATGTCCTATGTTAAGTTTGAAATGTATGCAGAATGTATGAAGTATTAGCTAAAATAGTTGAAATGGGTGTCCACTGTACAGCACATCATTTTAGCACAGTGTATACAGAGTTAATATAAAGTGTTAAATTATATTTGTCATTTTTATAATTATTCTTTATTTATCCTCCAGTTTATCTTCAAACACTTTCATTGATAATATAGCAGTAATAAAGACAGAAAGTGATATTTTACTGCAGTGCATGATAAAACAGTGGATAACCAGGAGAAAATGAAGAAACCTGGGGAAACTATGAGAAAACAAAACTGATTGACGTCTAATAGTAATTAATTTAGTTTTGTCGGAGACATGGGATTTTTTTTAGATTTACTCACACTATGAAAATCTCTGTAAATTTCAAATGATATGCCACTATCAAATTGCCTTTTGTTTGCAACAGCAGCATATGATATACTCTATAGTGATAAAACAGCATTACAAGTATTTACTGAACCTTAAAAAATATATATTATCAGTTTAACAGTTAATGGTATTAGTCTTACCTATAGTATAAAAACTATTCACAGAATTTGAAAATTGCTTGTGCTCCTTCGAGTAATTGTGCACATATACATTCCCACTGTAGATGTTTGTGTGCCCAGTGAACAGCAGTTTCACTGGGAGGCAAACGTGCTGTCTCTCTCTTCATGCTCTCAAGAGAAGGCATAAAATGAGTATGTCTGTCGGCTCCCTGTTAGTTCCTTATATCTATCCATAGCAAGAGTTGGAACTCCTGGTGGCTTTAGCTTTGTCAGCCAGCTTTTGAAAACTTACCTGTATACAGTTTTTGTAGTAAGTATAGTACAGTGTAGTTATTTTAGCTATACTTTTATTACACCTGGAGGATTTATTATGAAAAGATTCTCTGGGTTTAAACAATGTGCCATGTGCAGGGCTGTTATCCCTGTCATGGATAGGCACAAAAGTTGTTTGATTTGTTTGGGTGAGGGAAATGAGAGGGACAAATGTCTTATTTATACCACTTTTCCCATCCACGCTAAGAATTAGAGAGACTGTTGCCTTAAGGATCACCTCATGAAGGAGGTGACATAACCTGCATCTGAGCTGAGTCCTGATCATGACCCCAGTGACTCTGGGTCAAGTCAGAGTGTTCCTCCAGATTCTTCTGACTCCAGACATAAATCTGGGAGTGAATGTCATGCTTCCTCTTCTTTATCTAGGTTGAAGAGATCTAAACATTCAGACTCTGACAAGACCTCTAAGTCTCGGTCTTCTCCCAAACAGTCATCGGGTAAGTCCTCTGGTACCAGTTTGAAACCTCACAAATCGAAGTGCTCAGTTGTTCCATGTGGGCCATTGAGGCCAGTATCTTCACCTGTTCCAGGGCCTTCCCATTGGTCTCTGGACCCTCCACCATTGTTGGCACTGTCAGAACTAATACATTCAACTGGGGTGGCTTCTATTCCTCAGGCCTTCCTAGCAGCAAGGAAACTTCTTTGTTTTTCCCTGCCTGACCCTCTCTACTGCAGCTGGCTCTGGTATTTCCTGAACTGATACTGACTACAAAATCCCCTCTGCCAGTGCACCCAGCACCGATATCTCACTTGGCACCATCGACATGCCTGGCACCAATGGTGCAACCGGCACTGACTATCCATTCAGCTCCATTGATGCAGTTAGCACTGACTGTGTTTATTCCAGCACTGCTGGTGCTGACCACTTCATCAGCTTTTCGGCCACTCCAACCTGTATCTTTTACTGACCCTGGTATGTATCCCACATATCAGCCACAACACCACCTATGGAAACAACTACCCACTACCATGAAGAGGCTTATGTATCTTCTATGGGATCGGAAGGGGAAGTACCTGTCTGTCTTCCAAGACCCTTCAGCTCTTTCTTTAGATCTTCCATTATCGGGTCTAAGGATCAAGGTCTGGTTCTCATGCAGGAAAGTTGCAGCTTGGGGTCCCCCACGACTCCATGGCCATATTGGTCTTGGGCTGCACCAAGGGATTTTAGACCTCCGTCTCATTCACTTCCTGGGAGAATGTCTCCCCGACTCTCAGTGTATGAGACATCTTTTCAGTATCCTGCACCTATCCCTCAACCCGCTGTCATGGAATCTGACATGGAGGAGCGTGAATTACTAGAGGAGCCTTTAGTGCCTCTTCTCACATTCCTTCTTCCTCACCAGATGAAGCCGTTACCCTGGAATCAACATCTCTCCCATTCACTCCCACCCCGGAGGATTTTTAAAGTCTTCCAGGATCTCATGGGAAGGATGGTTACTTCTCTGGGAGTGCAGGTAAAGACTGTGCAGAAAAATCTGCACTCTCCTGGATATTTTGCAGACTTCTACTCTAGGAAAATTTTGCCTTCCCATTATTGAGGCCTTGTTATGACCAGCAAAGACTCTCTGACAGACTTCAGCCTCTATTCCAGGATCCTCAGCAAGGGTTTGAGCATTTCTTTACTCATCCAGTTCCTGATTCTCTGGCAGTAGGACCTGGTAATGAGCAGCCTTGCCAAAACCATCCTAAGTCCAGTCCAAAAGATACGGAGCTTAAAAAGTTAGATTTATACAGCTGTAAAGTCTATTCCACTGCTACACTACAAAAGCCAGTTTCCGATAACCAGGCTCTTTTAACTAAATATAACTTTATTAATTTCTCTGCTATTTCCAAGTTCTCTGATAAACTGTCAGAGGAATTTCGTGACCAGTTTTTAGCATTAGTGTCTAAGGGACATCTTATAGTGCTCTTCCGGCAGCAACAGAGCAGCTGATACTGCCTCATGCTCCATGGCCACCTCAGTCTCTATGCAGCATACTTCCTGGCTGCAGGCTTTGGACATCCCAAAGGAGCATGGACATCACAAGAGAGGACTTACCGTCTGAAGGGTCTAAACAATTTTCTACAAAAATAGGTGATACCATGCACCTCTTCATGAGTTTACACTCCAGCTACAACAGTGAACCAAGTTAGGTCACAGTATTATTGTACACCCTCTTTCCAACAGAGTCCACAATATCCCTCCCAAGAAGAGGTAAAGGCCTCCTAGATGTTGCTAGTCACCTTCAACTGTGGTGGGCCATTCTCACCAGATGCCTATGACCTCAAAGCAATCATTTTGACTTTTTGGTAGTGGACAATGTACCAGTGCTATCTCTTCTTTACCGTGCTTGGGAAAACATCACATCAGAAGGTTTCCCCTGCATATAAACATGTTGGAACTTAGAGCTATTCATCTGGCCTGGTACTATTTATGCCCTCCCTCAGAAAACAGGTGGTGCAAGTTCTCACAGACAACATCACAGGTATGTTTTACCTGAACATCAGGGAGGTGCAAGATTGTCTCAGCTGTGCTGGGAACCTATCCTCCTTTGGAGTCTGTGTATTCATCACAATGTTTCCCTGAAAGCTTTTCACTTTTCAGGAGTGAGAAGCACACTAACAGATTGCTCAAGGGGGTTTTCACAGACCATCTTGAATAGTCAATCAGAAAGACATTCTCCTCCATGTTTTCCACTGCTAGGGTACCCAGTAATAGTCTTGTTTATGACCAACCTCAACAAGTGCTTGGGATTTCTCTCCGAGGCTAGCAGAAGTGCAGGTTCTATCACAGATGCTTTTCTTCTTCCCTGGTCTGGTCACCTCCTATATGTGTTTCCTCTCATTCCAGTGGTGCTCAGGAAGCTGAAACTGGATTAAGCGTCATTTAGCCTCATTGCACCAGCATAGCCAAGACAATATTGGTTCATGGATCTTACATCAGCTGTCCATCCATTCATTGATAACTCTACAACTTGTTATAGAACTTCTGCACAGAACCAGGACAGATCTCTGCATCAGAACCTCAGATCTCTCCACCCTACTGTGTGAATGATCTCTGTCTGAGCACTCATGAGAAATTGTGCTCCCAAGAGGTCTAGGCCTTCTTGATGAGCAACAGAAAAGAATCCACTAGAGCAGGTATGCATCGAAGTGGAAAAGATTTTCTGTTTGGGCACAGTCCCACAGTTTATTTCTCCATCATATTGAGGTTATGCATGTGCTGGACTATCTCCTGCACCTGAAATCATCAGGCTTCGAATAGTTCTATGAGAGTTCACCTGGCTTTTATTTCAGCACTATGTCCACCAATAGAGAGGTTTTACATCTTCTCTCCTCTTGTTTCTCAATTTTGAAAGGGCCTAACCAATACTTACCCTCTTGTGTCTGCTCTGGTACCTCTGTGGGATTTAAGTGTAGTTCTCTCTATACTCATGGGTTCCCCTTTAGAGCCTATGCAGACAGCTTCTTTATCTTTGTCATCTGTGTAACTGGTATTTTTGGTAGCAATTACTTACACGAGGAGTGTTTCAGAACTTCAGGCTCTCATGGCTGACCTTCCTTTTACAGTCTCTCTTGAGGACAAGGTATCCCTTAGGCCACATCTTATATTTGTTCCTAAGGTAGTATCAACCTTCTATGTAAACGAATCGTAACCTTCCGGTGTTTTTGCTGAAATTCCATTCGCATAAGGAGGAGCAAGCATTCCATATGTTGGATGTTAATAGAGTACTGATGGGTTTTTTGGACCTCATTAGACCTTTCAGATCTTCCTCCCCAGAGTCTTTGTAGCCTAGCTGAAAGAACTAAGGGTCAACCAGAGTCATCTCAGCAAATATCACACTAGATTTCTGAATCTATCAAACTCTGCTACCAGCTCACTGAAGTCTCTCCTTGGTCAAGAATAGTGGTTTGCTACACCAGAGCTCAGTCCACTACTTCAGCTTTCTTGGGCAATGTTCCAATGACTGATACATGCCCTGTGGGAAATGGTCTTCTGGGCATACTTTTTCTAATCATTCTGCCATCACTCAAGCCTCTCATGATAATGCCAACTTTGGCATGTGGGTACTATAGTTTTGGTAAAGATTATCCAAAATTCCTCCACCCATAAAGGAACTGCTGCTGAGTCACCTATGGTAGAATGTAAATGTGCGCAATCACTCAAAGGAGAAAAAACAGTTACTTACCTTACAGTAACTCTTCTTCTTCAAGATGTGTTGTTTACATGTACATTCCATGACTCTTGCACCTTCTCTACTACTTTGGATTGACTTATAGTGGTGCAAAGGAATGGAGAGGGAAAGGGCAACATGCCCCTTTTATTGCCCTCACCTGAGAGCACAAGGAGAACAGGGGTACATGCGCCTCCTAGTAGTATTGCTGGTAAGTCTCCAACTTGAATGCACTGAATGCACACACACCTACAATGGAATGCATATATGCACAATACATCTCGAAGAACAGTTACTGTAAGGTAAGTAACCTTTTTTCCTCTTTCCACCTTGCATTGTTGTTTATTACTTGATTGATTTAAAACTCAGGATAAATAACATAAAATATCATTTATATTCAGTTTGGACTTCAAATTACCATGAGTTTTAATATGGTTCCTGTATTACAAAAGAAATTTTAAATTACATTAAAATATATTAATTGAATACTTTGTTCATTTTTATGTTGCATCATTGATCTTACTTGAAACAATTGAAGGTTTTAACTATTTCTTTCATCCATAACATTGTAGCATTGTAACGTTTTATTTTTCAAACCACCTATATTTCAGCATTATATTCCTGAATATCCATAACATAAATTAAAAAACCCTAATGTAATATATTCTTTCTTCTGTGGTTTAGATGAGGAGCCTTTCTTAATTCTGGCTGACCATCATGAAATAAGAAAAATTAGCACTGATGGATCCAACTACACTTCATTGAAACAGGTATAATCACAGTAACATTCTCTAAGTTTCATTTTAATACTCTTATTACTATTTAAAGTATGTAGTTGAGAGAAAGATAATCCGAGAACTGTTATAGTACGTGTTGCAGAATAATGCAGTGACCTCATGTATATAGTGATGTTTACAGTTTCTTAAAATGACTGTTCTGATTGAGTTTTTGATTTGTATTAATATCCAGGCAATTGTCTGTTGACTCACTCTGAAATCCAAAAATGTGTGTTCTTTCAGCTTTCCAAAGAGATGTCTACTTTTTCGAGTGTTTGCATATGTTGGTTATGCTGCAAGTGAATGTGTAAATTTCATGCACTGGTGCTGGAGAGTTTTCCATAGAAATACCCATAGAGGCAGTCACGCTTGCACCTTGGCTTCCCTCGATCTCCAAGCCAAGGGTATACAGGGTGAAACCACCAGCCCCCCCCATCCTTCATTGCCTTCTTATTGTTGATGATTGAAGTGTGCTTTTCATTGTTGGTTTATCTGTGAACTATATTTGTATGTAGTTAGCTAGTTCTTAGTTAGTGGTACTTGTTTGGGTACTTTGTATCCTTATTTATTGATTTTTTTAAAAAAAAGTTATTATTGTTGAATAAGCGGCTGTCTTCAGGCTTCACCAAGTATCAGGGTAAGCATCTGTCAGGGTCCCCTGGCTTTAAGCCCTGTTCTGGGTGTCATACAGTATTGCCTGTTACTGGTCCTCACTCTCTCTGTTTAAAGTGCATGAGTGGTGTCTGAGTTGCCATGGCTTCAAAACTGAAATGAAAAAGAAGAGAGAAAATACATCCTCGTGGAAACTGCTCTTTTCACTGAGCACGCTCGGCCTTCAGAACTAAAAAAAAAAAAAAAAGGATGTCTTTGACTTCTTTAAAATCTTCTACCACAGAGATAAGCCACCCAATACCAAAGATAGACCATACCCAATGGATCCCCACTCCCTGGTAATTACTCACAGAGGGTCTCAGACATTGACTCTGGTACCCATTCCAGGACCGTCGAGATCACATACTTCGTTGGTGGCAACAGTGGATCCATCACCCCTGCTTATTGCAGGACAGAGGGATCTGCTGCTATGGACAACAGTAGAGACCTACACAACTATGAATGGCCTGTTAGTACTTTTGCCATTCATTCAGAGAGAGGGCTGTCTACTGGTGCTGTCACACATGGTGCAAGCTTCAGCATCGACACTGGTGTCTTCCATGGTGCCCATGAGCTCAGGTCTGGTATCATTTTCCTCAGGTTCTTCATAAACAGCACCTAGACCACTGGTACCCACTCCACCTCCGCACATGGTACTGGTATCTAGGAAGCCTCCCATGCTGCTCTGTTACTACAGTCTTGATGCAAGTCCCAGTCCCAATCTATGCTGACGCCTCCCAGGGTTACACCACCACTCTTACTCCTCGTCAAACGCCGAAGTGGTTCCTGTGGTTCCCATTTCAGGGAATCCAGGGCATCCTCTGGAACTCATTCTCACTGAAAGTGAGCAGGAAGTTGAGAGATTGGGGTACCTGGTCCAGACATAGCTGGCCTCTGGTACTGTATCAGTACCTTTGTCTGTGCTGGCCTTCGGGGTGCCTCCAGCATCAAGATCCCCGCTTCTGCGTAGAAATACATCACTAAGAAGGGAGGTTTTCCAGTCTAGTAGAGAGAGACCACTTGTTGTCAGTACCAAACAGCTGCTGGACACTGAATTAAGAGTCCTTTCTCAATGTGCCTTAGACCAACTCTCTACCTCAGTGGTGCAATACCAGCCTCAAGAGAGTCCTGCCTTTTCTCTCTTAAATACCTCATCACCAGATAAGGCTCTGGTCCCAAAAGCTTCTTCCCCAGTAGCAGATGATTTTAAGGTTTACCAGGAGCTCCTGAAAAGGTGGCTATATCTCTAGATATGCAGATGGAGCTGGTGAAGGAGAATCCTTACAATCTCGGACATTTTCACCTGGTTATATCTGGAAAGGTAGCCCTTTGTATAAATGCAGTGATAATGCAATTAACTTTGGCAAACCCCTTTATTCATTATGCCTGTGGGAAACCACACAGAGTGTAACTATCCAGAGGTTCCAGCTGTTCTATCAATACCCCACATTGAGCTCTTGGTTTTGCCAGTGGTGAATGAAAACACAGCATACACATCAGCTTGTATCTTGCTGGCCCTTTCCTTCCCTTTTGGAGCAAGCATCCCATTTCCTAAGTGCTTGGCAGACTATCACCTCAAATGGTGTGCTAAGCAGAGTGGAATTGGGATATATTCTGAAAGGTCTATCTGTCCCTTTTTGTCCTCACCCACCCCTCCCTTCCCAGTCCCTTTTCAGAGACCCATCTCACAAGTCTGTATTAAAGCAAGAAGAACAGACTCTACATTATTTGGGAACTGTACAAGAATTGTCTCCTCAACACTGGGACAGGGGGGTTTACTCTTGGTATTTCCAGATACCAAAAGCCACAGGGGGCTCAGGGCCATTCTAAACCTTTGGAACTTTAAAGAAATACATCAAAAGGTTATAGTTCTGTATGGTGTCCCTTGCTGTAACTATAACATCTTAGGATCTGGGCAGTTTGTGTGCCTCAACCTACAAGTGCCTACTTTCATGTTGCAATCTGCCTTGGTGACAGAAGGTTCCTAAGGCTCATGGTAGGAGGAGATCACTTCCAGTTCACCATACTACCCTTCGATGTTTTATCCTTGCCAAGATTATTCACCAAGTGCATGATGGTGGTATCAGCCTATTTCTGCCATTGGGACAAGCATGTGTATCTGAATGAATAGTTGGAATGAGACAATTCCCGTCAGCAGGTGGAGAGCAGTTTCCATTGGATTCTCTATCTGTTCATCCACTTAGTCCTGAAAATATATAAACAGAGAAAAAAATCAATCATGTCATCAATACAAAGATTAGAGTTCATTGGAGTCGTCTTGGACTTGACGTCAGCTAGGGCTTATCTGCCACAGCCAGGTTTCCAGTTGTAATAGGACCCTTATTTGTTGTTCAAAGATCAGAACTGCCTTAGGCTCCTGGGAAACATAACTGCTTATACATATATGTTCCCTTATGCCAGACTGCATCTCAACAGTATGCAAGAATGGCTCAAGTCAGTCTACCATCTTCAGCTACACCACTTAGACAAGATAGTATGGATACCAGCCAGGATATAATCATCTCTAAATTGGTGGATGAACCAAGACAACATGGAAGTGCGAAAAGGAACAAATTAGGTTTTCCAATTGGATAAGTGTTAATAGAATAATCCCTTTTTCTTGCGTCCAGGGAGTGTTAGCTTACTATTTTTAGTGCAAGCTTCTTTTCAGGTCAACTTTTAACTTGAACAGTATTTTTCAGATAAGGACATTTGCTTATTCTTAGCCAACCAACAATTTATTAATCCACCCAGAACAATGAACAGATCATCACTTACATGCAAACACAACCAATGTCCGTGGTATGTACTACATACACATTACAGTCTTGCATTCTATAATCACAGGGTAAAGTTGAGGCTCAGCAGTTATATCAAAGAAAAATGCATATTACCAAGATTTCTTATTTCATTTACTTATGATAATAAATTCTCAATTCCTAACACATTTATCACACTTCCAAGGATGTGCTGGTCTTTAAGGCCCCTTTAAATGTGTGTTTACTCCTCTTTGACTGAACTAGTCCAAAAGATGCAAGTTTAGAATATTAAAAACAATTGTGCAAAGTTATCATTTTCAGTCTCTCCTAGGTCAGTTTGCTTGGACTTATAAAGGAGTTAAAATCTAAAATATTGTTATTTTGAGGTCTCACTAGAGAGTGTAGACTCAGAAGGATAACCTTCAGTTATTTATGATAAAGAATAAAAGGGGAAAAAATCAAAATGAAATCTCAACACTTCTTATCCTGTTAACTCTGGGATGGGAGAATGTCCTTTCCACAAAGCTGGTCCAGGAATTATTTGCACTTAGGATGCTGCAGCTTCTTTTGGGGCCAGTCAACTCTCTTGAGCACATGGTGACCTCAGTTTTATGTAACCTAGTTTCAGGCTCATTAGAGGGGTCCATTGTCTGCTTCCTATTGGACACTTGTCAGGTGGGTCATTAGATTTCATTTCTCTTATTTTCACTGTTGCTTCCATTGGTATCCAATGGATGCCTTTTTGGTGTATAAGAAATTTAATTTTTATTGGAGACTTTTAAAATTTGATTAATTTCAATGAGTTTATTTAATTATTAACTCCCATTATTAATTGGAATTTCCCCTCTTTTAAGCAATTTCTTTTAATATTTCAAAGTTATACCTTAGTTTATATCTTTTAATTTACCTTCCCTTCCTTCTGCCTGAAAATTCCTATTATTTCTAAGATGCAAAAATAATTACAATCCAAACCAACAAAATCCTTATAATCTTCTAAAATGGGAGGACATACTCACAAGGCAAGCAAATGTGCAGCTTCTAATTTGGGATGAGAGACAGATTATCCATGGTTTTATTTGCTATGCAAGGAAAGCAATGTGCAGTTTATGCATTGGGGTGAAACATGTGGCCTGGATTTCTTGGGGTAACAGGTAGTTTGCCCAATTTTATGTTCAATCCTGCAACCACATTTCTAGTTTACATACCATAAGAACGGCCATATTGGGTCAGACCAAAGGTCCATCCAGCCCAGTATCCTGTCTACTGATAGTGGCCAATGCAAAGTGCCCCAGAGGGAGTGAACTTAACAGGTAAAGATCAAGTGACCTCTCCTGCCATCCATCTCCACCCTCTGACAAACAGAGACTAGGGACATTCCTTACCCATCCTGGCTAATAGCCATTAGTGGACTTAACCTCCATGAATTTATTGAGTTCTCTTTTAAACCCTCTTATAGTCCTAGCCTTCACAACCTCCTCAGGCAAGGAATTCCACAGGTTGACTCTGCTGAGTGAAGAAGAACTTCCTTTTATTTGTTTTAAACCTGCAACCCTTAGTTTGCTTAACTCACTAGAACTGGAAATGTCCCCACGCATCTATTTATTCACTCACAATGTGCAATGCACCAGTTTGCTCAGGAAAGCAGGGTGTCACCCTTCTTGGTAACTAAGTTCTTTTTAGCTAGATTGAGAGGGAGAAAAAGGTTGCAAATTATGAGAGAGATTGATGCCTACATAGTTAACAATAATCTGATTTAGCCATGTTAGTTTCTCTTCTTAGGGAGAGGAATTCCTGACCTAGGCTGATATGTGGGTCTTTAGACAAAGTTTCTTGAATGATATGAACCATTTGCTTCATTATCTTTACTTTCTAGGCAGATCCTATTTCGGGATAAACAGAGATGGATAGCTTTATTGATTTTGATTAGGGCCAGAAGGAATCTGTAGTTATTAAACATTTAAGACATATCTGTTCTATATATCCCTTGCACACATGTGCAGAGGAGTCTCGTTCTCACTGGTTCTCCCCTGTATTACCTTGGGAATGCACACTTCCACCATGGGGTGGAAAGGGCATTTGGACAACCTGCAGGCTTATGGCTTGAGGTCCACTCAAAAGGCTAAATTAAACCTAAATCTCCTTGAGTTTGCTTACGATATCCAGAGTGTGTCAGCAGTTCCTGCCATACATTCAGAGGACTATCCAGGTGCTCACTGACAACAGCACAGCAGTGTTTTATGTGAACAAGCAGAGGGATGCCAGGTCAGAAAGCCTGTGTCAGGAGAAATTAGGTTGTCAAATTTCTGCATACAGAACTTGTTAACTCTCATGGTTTTGCACCCTCCAGGAGTTCAGAATGTCCTAGCAGACTGCCTGAGCAGGTTTTTGAACCTGGATCACAAATGGTCTCTCAACACAACCATTTGAAGATCACTGTTTTAAGTAGGGAGAGTTCCTACAGTGGATTTGTTCGCAATTCACTAGAACTGGAAGTGTCCTTAATTCTGTTCAAGAAGGGGTAACAGTCTCAAGTACATCTCAGACAGTTTCCTGTTACGTTGGGACAAGGGCTTGCTGTATACATATCTACTGCTTCTTAGAAAGAAGGAGGCACACATGGGACATGAATCTCTGAAGTGGGGGGCACAGCAAAACAAAAATTGTAAACCTGTGCCTTAGTAAATGGAAATATTTCTCCATCTGGGATGTTAGCCAGAGTATGTCTCCTATGCCATCTACAATTCAAAAGGTTTTGAACTCTTTTACATCTTAAAATGCAGTCAGCTCCATTAAGGTACATCTGGCTGCAATTTCAGAATTTCACCCTATATTACTGGAAGGACTGTTGTTGTTTTTCTTCTAATACTGTGACAACCAATTTCCTAGAAGGTCTAGCCAGGCTGTTCTTCACCTATCAGGAATCCAACTCCACCTTGGGACTTGAATTTAGTAGTGTCAGATCTTATTTGACCTGCATTTGAGCTCTTAGCATCCTGCTTATTGGTACACTTCTCAGTGAAGGTAGCCTTCTTAATAGCCATCACCTCTGCGAGGAGAATGGTAGAGTTACATGCCCTGGTGGGAGATCCTCCATAAACCATATTCTACAAGGACAAGGCACAGGTTGGGCCACACCCTAAATTTCTTTCCAAAGTAGTGCCTCAGATTTTCACCTCAGTCAGTCAATATACTTACCAGTCCTTCCCCGCCCCCAAACCACATGTTCACAAAGATGAACAAGAACTCCATACTTCAAATGTACTTTCAACGTCCATACTTTCAGGCTTCTTCCCAGCTTTTTGTATCCTATGCAGAATGAATGAGAAGTCATCCTGTCACAACACAACAACTCTCCAAATGGACTACCAGCTGCATTGTTCTATTATGCTCCCTGAGAAGCTTTCAACATATTCAATTAGGGCACACTCGACCTCCATCCAGGAAACACTCCCATTGTGAACATCTGCAGAGCAGTGACATGGTCCTTTGTTCACACATTGCTAGACACTGTGCAATTACTTCTGCATCAAGGGAAGATGTGATTGATGGGGAAAGTAGTCCTACAGTCCTAGCTCCACTTCCATCAAAAAACATTTGGGAGTCACCTTCAATGAAATGGATATATGCAATCACTAGAAGAAGAAAACACAGTTACTTTTCTTTTGTAACTGTTGTTCTTCAAGATGCGTAGCATATGTTAATTATATGGCCAAACCTCTTTCCCCAAAGTATCAGAATCAGTGATCTAGAGTCTAGTTCAAAGGAACTGAAGGATGTTACAGGGCAGCTCCACCCATTATATCCTCAGCTTGGACCATGCAAAAAGCCAGAGTGCATGTCTGTCTGCCCCCGTGAGTACTGCTAGGGAAATCTCTCCAGCCCCAGTACATCAGATGGGTACCCACACCATTACACTGACCAACTGTTGTTGTTCAAGAAGGCGAGTAACCATTCCCTCTCTTTGTATATTATTTGGGCTAATTACTATCCATTTTATCGATTCACACAATTCATGAAAACATCCCAAATATACTGTACTATAAATGATGCAAACATAAATGTATCCATAATTAGTCTAAATTATTGTAAATATACTAGAAGTCGGAAATATTTTATTTTTAGTCTTTCTTTGAGAAAATACTTCCTAAATAGAAACACAGACACCTGCTAAGGACAGAGGTATTTTTTCAGCATTTTTGTATCTTTGCAGCTATTCGTCACCTATCTGTGGTTAATTACCATATGTTTTATTCTGAAAATCATTTTTAATAAATGATTTGTTTCAGAACTAATCAGATAATTAAAAAATACTACAAAACCTGTCTCAATAGAAATTAACAGTAGCAGTAAGCAGAGCCATGCTTTTTCCTGACTTCTTGTATATCTTAATGTCACAGGGGAGGTGTTCAATTTCACACAGGAGTATGTACCAAATTAATCATCTTGCATTAAATATTTGACTGTACATGAGTTCTGTTAGAGAGCATAGCAAACAACATGATGCTAGTGTGTCTCGTCTTCTGAAAAAAACTTCAAATTACTTTTGAGTAAGGTGTCACTGTTCCTCTTTCCTTCCTACGACAATATTACAGTCAGGAGAAAAAATACAAGTTTTCTGTGTGAGTGGTGTTGGCAGTTTTCCTCAGGGCTCCACCAACCTTGAGTTAACAGTCCCCTCACTATTACACTAGAGCCCAGATAGCTCCAACCAAAGAGGACATCTGAATTTTGGCTCCTACATCTTCACATCAGTCTCCACCCTACACTAGTCTGAGTTCTACTGCTGCTGTTCTGAGAAATTACTGGCCTTTGTCCTCAGGATGATGGTGCCTTTAAAGTCATCTGGATTTGAAAAAGAGGAAAGAGGCCTGAACCAGCAGAACAAAGTGAGATATCTTCCTCCTCAGGCTACTTTTTTGTCCCTCCTGCCTAGATAGCTCTTTCTCTCTGTGTCTCTTGTGAGATCAGAGATCTCTCAGGTCCACCTCCTTCATTTAGACATTGAAGGGGACAGTGAGGTTACAGCTCTCACTAAAGGGATGTGCAAGGCTCTGACAGAGATGGGCAACTACTCTCCTCTATCTGTAAAATCTGTGCTTCCCTAGCCTAATAGCTGTTCAATAAATGCTCACAAGGAGAGGAACTAGGAGCTGGGATTTCATTCAATGCCCACTAAATTGCTATGGAACTCTTTCCATTACAGCATCAGCTCTTCTTCCTCTGTCTCCTTCTTCCTCACACACAACCAGTGCATTTTTGTCCTCCCTTCCTATGTTCCTTTACTCTCCTATTCCTGCTCCCTCCATCATCAAACCTCCATGATTTCCCTAGACTGAGGGAAGATCAACGGGCAGGGAGGATCATGGCCACCATCACAGAGCTAATACCACTTTAAAATCTCTCCCTACCCTTTACTAGAAGCATTGGGGACAACTAAGTAGTCCAAGAGGAAATAAGGATCCTGAACCATGCTTCAGAGCAGGAAGGAGAGATGTTTTATGGTCAAAGTACACTTCCTGTCTCCCCACTCCAAATGAAACTGGGCCACTTTTTCTTGAAGATGCTGAAGCTCTGGTATTCCTGGTATCCTTTTCCATGTTACCTGAACCAAAGAAAAAATAAACAGAGACAAGCAGGCCGTTTCCTATCAGTCTGGATATTGAGGAAATTTTACGGAAACTTGGAACATCCAGATGCAGAGCCTATTTTTCACAAATTCTTGGATCGACTTGACCCATTACCAAAATGTGAGGGTTTTAGCCTTGTATTCATACAGCCTCAGTCACCTTTCTTAAGAAGTTGTCTTTATCTGCAGACTGTTCTACGTCCCATAAGGATGCCTATAGCAGAAATCTGGAGACAAACTTTAAAAAAAATTGGTAACTGAGGGTGTTGTATCTTTCACCGCAGTAATCTATTGTGCCAAAGCTCTGGTTGTATCACTGTGGGTTTGGGTGTGGGGGGTGGGCGGCTAATTCTATACAGTCCAACAGCTCTTTATTCTTTTAATGTTGTGCTCTTTGATTTAGTCACATTTTCTCCCTACATCTTGACTGACAGTCACATAGGTTGGACTCTGGAATAATGCATTGCCGTAAAACTTGCAGATCAAGCAACCACTCACTACCACTTCATTTAAAGACTAGATTTTTTTTCCTGACTCCATGGATCCACCTTAATAATCAAAATAATTCCTTTACGTTGTATGGAAGCCTTATATATCCTGTTCTCTCTTACTAGAAGAGAACCTTTTTCTGACCAAAGATCCAAATGACACACAGCTCCAAATAATCCAAGTTTAGGTTGAAGCTGGCTGATGACACTAAGATGGCAATGGAAAGTCTGTGATCGCAGAGGTGCATTCTCCACCCCATTCCCCATCCATTATTAGTGAAGCAATATTACCAATGAACATCAGTTGATCTCATTTTCTTCAGGGTCTTGTGTTCAGCTCTTTCACAGAAATATCTTGGTTCATTCACTTTCCCATCGCTTCCCATGTTAAGTGGAAGAGACCTTCTTATTCAGCATTTCAGAGAAAATTTCAGAGCAGCTTGCACTTTCTCAAACCCATTTGTTTGGATGTTTAGTTTAAGATTGCTGAGGTTTTATTCAATCATACAGTGGTCACCATTAAAAGACAACTTTTACCCATGGTTAGAGCAGGTAATCAATTGTGTGTAAAATGACCATTAAAAATATCTGTGATTTATTCATGGTTAGGAGCATTTCCAATGTGCCACTTTATACTTCAGTCTCATTTCAGATCCTATCTGTGGTAGTTGCATCTGTTCATACTCAGATTTCTGGTCTGCCATACGTGGATGATTGACTAGTCCTTGCATGATCTCCACAAGAAGCAATAGTTATACTTTGAGACTTGGTTTAGCTGGTAGCCCATCAGAATTTCTGGTGAACTTTGAGAAAAATGAATTGGTGCTTTCTCAGCTGTTAGTCCATCTCAAAAGTGATCACAATACCAGCAGCGGTATTCCCTCTGAAGAAATGAATCTCACCAACAAAGAGAGAAGCAAGCCTTTCAGATGTTGAAGTCATGATATATTTCACAGTCTCTGCACAGGCTGCTGTTGCTGATACCCCTTTTCCAGTCCCCTGAGAGCACCCCTTTCAAGTGGCAGGATCGTGCTTCCACTTCTCCTTGGGATGCGGCACCACACACCAACCACTCCCTGACAGTTTTCTCTAGATTGCACCCCACCGTGATACCTAGCAGCCCTAATTGAATTAGTATCTGCAAGTTTTCTTTAAGGAGCCCGTGAACAGTGATATTATACAGTAACACAGAGGCATGTTCTCTGAAACAAAATGTGTATTTAAAATAACATAGTTCCATATGCATATTGTCTTACCCAGGACTGGCATTCCCCGCAGATCTGTAGGTGGACTTGCTTTAGCCTGAGGTTCCCTCATTGTCCTGTTGTAACCTGCTTGATGCAGACCCTGACTCTTAATCAGTCTCTCTCTGGGTCACCCTGAAGCATGCTCTTTCTGTTTCTCCCTGTGACATCTACCAGTTCATAGAATCAAAGAATATTAGGGTTGGAAGAGACCTCAGGAGGTCATCTAGTCCAATCCCCTGATCAAAGCAGGACCAACACCAACTAAATCATCCCAGCCAGGCCTTTGTCAAGCTGGGCCTTAAAAACCTCGAAGGATGGAGATTGTACCACCTCCCTAGGTAACCCATTCCAGTGCTTCACCACCCTACCTAGTGAAATAGTGTTTCCTAAGATCCAATCAAGACTTCCCCCACTGCAGCTTGAGACCATTGCTTCTTGTTCTGCCATCTGCCATCACTGAGAACAGCCTAGCTCCATCCTCTTTGGAACCCCCTTTCAGGTAGTTGAAGGCTGCTATCAAATCCCCCCTCACTCTTCTCTTCTGCAGACTAAATAACCCCATTTCTCTCAGCCTTTCCTCATAAGTCATGTACACCAGCCCCATAATCATTTTTGTTGCCCTCCACTGGACTCTCTCCAATTTGTCCACATCCCTTCTGTAGTGGGGAGACCAAAACTGGCCACAATACTCCAGGTGTGGCCTCACCTATGCCAAATAGAGGGGAATAATCACTTCCCTCCATCTGCTGGCAACGCTCCTACTAATACAGCCCAATATGCCATTGGCCTTCCTGGCAACAAGGGCATACTGCTGACTCATATCCAGCTTCTCGACCACTGTAATCCTCAGGTCCTTTCCTGCAGAACTGCTGCTTAGCCAGTCAGTCCCCAGCCTGTAGTGGTGCATGGGATTCTTCCTTCCTAAGTGCAGGATTCTGCACTTGTCCTTGTTGAACCTCAACAGATTTCTTTTGGCCCAATCCTCCAATTTGTCTAGGTCACCCTGGATCCTATCCCTACCCTCCAGCATATCTACGTCTCCCCCCAGCTTAGTGTCATCTGAGAACTTGCTGAGGGTGCAATTCATCCCATCATCCAAATCATTAACACAGATATTGAACAAAACCAGCCCCAGGACTGATCCCTGGGGCACTCCGCTTGATACTGGCTGCCAACTAGACATCAAGCTGTTGATCACTATCCATTGAGCCCGACAATCTAGCCAGCTTTCTATCCACCTTGTAGTTCATTCATGCAATCCATACATCTTTAACTTGCTGGCAAGAATACTGTGGGAGACTGTATCAAAAGCTTTGCTAAAGTCAATATATCATATCCACTGCTTTCCCCATATCCACAGAGCCAGTTATCTCATCATAGAAGGCAATCAGGTTGGCCAGGCATGCTTGCCCTTGGTGAATCCATGTTGACTGTTCCTGATCACCTTCATCTCCTCCAAGTGCTTCAAAATTGATTCCTTGAGGACCTACTCCATGATTTTGCTGGGGACTGAAGTGAGCTGACCAGTCTGTAGTTCCCTGGGTTCTCTTTCTTCCCTTTTTTAAATGTGAGCACTATATTTGCCTTTTTCCTATTGTCCAGGACCTCCTCTGATCGCCACGAATTTTCAAAGGTAATGGTAATGGCCAGTTGAGCTGACCACTTCTCCCCTACCTTTCTGCCAGGGGCACCTTTTAATAGATCAGTGGATTTTGATCTCTCTCTTAACCCAACAGCGCTTCCTCATGGTGTGACTGAGGAGTCCCTCTTCCCAGCTATTAATCTGGCTATTGTTTGAGAGAATGTTCCTTATTTAGGCCATTGTTTCAGCTGTCCCGAGTGGTTTCTTTAATAACAAACCCTTTTTTTGATCTAACTGTGCACTCAGGCATGGTACTTGTAAAAACTGTGCACAGCAACACATGATACTTGTAAAAATACAAATATTTCCCAATTCTCACAATACAGATGCTCGAACAGGCGCAGTGACTATGTTTCAGGATTCCAATCCACATCTACACTCCCTCCATCACTAGTGGAATTCCAAGGTGGAGGGAGGACCTTGGACACTTTGTCAGATACTGGGAGGAATTGCCCACAAAACAAAAAAAACAAAAAAAAAAACTTTAAAGGAAATGACTTTGTAGGATCCTCACAAGAGGATAGGCATATTGGACAACAACCATTAAAGCTATGGGTGTAACTTTTTTTCATCGAGTGATTGCTCAGTGTTTATGGTTCAGACAATAGGCAGCTTTTTGCAATGGTTACCTCTCTTCCACTCCTGAACTTCTTCAGTTCATGCCTAGTGGACTGTTAAGTGCCCAACACTACAGATGGTTTCTTTGAGAAAAGTTAATTCATTTTTCCCACCATCCTTCACTGCAGTAGTGCTCTGCCTTCCTCTGACCCAACACAATATGGATTCATCCTTCTAAAATCTGAAGATAATTGTGGCCCCATCAATGTGACACATCAGAATATTAGGAGGTTATGGTTTGATTATAAGGCAAGACTTTCCGAGTCTCAAACCACAGGAGGGCTCTGCCCCTTCTGCTTCTTGGTCGCTTTCTTAAATATTGCTTCTAGAGCTCAGTTAAGACCTCTCTCATCTAGAAAGGTAGGAACCTTGGTTGATTAGGGAATATGAGCATGAAAAGTCTCTCCCTCATCTGCCACCCAGGACCACAATTTGATTGGTGTAATGATGCTTTCCTATTGGTATGCTATACATAGCTTCCAAAACTCCTAGCATAGCTACGCTATGGTCATGTAATCTTCCCCCATCAATCATTGCTATCATAATGGGACTTTCAGTAGAAGAGTCTATGCAATGTTTGTTTGTTTGCCTAACCCAGTGGTTCCCAAACTTGTTCCACCGCTTGTGCAGGGAAAGCCCCTGGAGGGCCGGGCCGGTTTGTTTACAGTACGTCCCTCGGCCCGCGCCGCTTCCAGCGGCTCCCATTGGCGGACGTGGCAGGTAAACAAACTGGCCTGGCCCTCCAGGGGCTTTCCCTGCACAAGCGGCGGAACAAGTTTGGGAACACTGGCCTAACCTATTTTATGTATACCTATCATGATAGCATCTGGCTGTTAGGGAGCCCTTTGCTTTGGCTGAGTGCATAGGAAAGCATTTCTCATAATATGTTTCATCTTTGACATAGTCTTTGACTTAATTTCTGTGTCATCAGCCTTCCTCACCATTTGGTAAGAAGAAGGTTATTATGTCTCCATTCCTGGACATAGGACACTCAAATCAAACAAGCTCTGATTGTTGTTCTCTTTCAAAGACTGGTAGTCGGTCTTAAATAAAGCTCAGAAAGACTAAGCAGAAGATAAGAGACCAAATGCAAGAAACCAAACTCCTTTACTTTTCTTGCCACAGAAATCACTCCAGATTATGACACTAATTGGGATCAGACTTCAACTAGCCCTTCTCAAGGCTGTTCAGAACCTAACCAAAACCAGGCAGTTCAAAACCAAACCAGGCAATGAAGGCCACAAATATAGCAAAAAAAAAAAAAATCATACAAGTTTCCACTCTCCAAAATAGCAAAATTCACCATTTTGCAAGAAAATTCCAAATGACCAGTGAGTGCTAATTGTGGTCTTGTATATCTACTAGAGAGAACTCAATCAACTTCAGCCAGCATACCACTGCTCTCCTTTTCCCATCTCATCAAATTCAAGATAACAAAGTTATTGGCAGCTGTAAAACACCTTGCATGCATTCAAGCAATAAAGCCTGTCTCAGCTGGAGACTTCTAGCTCTTTGTACCATAGTTTGCTATTGTTCCCAGTTTTGTTTACTATTCTGATTATGTTTACAAATAAAATATGAAAACCTAAAATGCATAAGTACTACATAAATATACAGTAAGTATAATATATCTTTTGATATGAATAATAATAAATGCAGTGGTTACTTTATATTTTGAATACCATCAAATATTTTGTATTCAAACATATGTGAAAAAGTGGACCTGATTCTTTTCCTTTTTAGGGGCTAAACAATGTGATTGCAATAGACTTTGATTATAGAGAGGAGTTCATCTATTGGATTGATTCCAGCAGACCAAATGGCAGCAGAATAAACAGAATGTCTTTGAATGGAAGTAACATAAAGGTAATTGGGAACTAATAATAATATCATTACAAGAATTAGGGAAGTATTAATAAATAAAGTTAAGATCAGATAGAAAAAATACTGTGTCTGGTCTTTATTAAATCCCTAAAATGTGATTAATGTTTCTTTTTCATAATAGAAGTCCAAGATCCATTTCTGTTTCTCAGCTAACATGCACCTCATTAAACCTGAGAACTGTGACCTCTGCAATGTAATAAAAATTTCTAGACTAGAAATGCAATAATTAATCCAGAACTAATCAAAAGAATTGTGTCCCTGAGCCAAATGCTATGTGACTTAAAAGGTGGTTCGGTATAAGACTTATATTGTGTATAAATTGATCCGTTAACAGATGTAAGTCAAGAAACAGTGTACACTGATCTAGCAATCTGGAGTATAACTTCTTCCATAATTTGTGATTTATGTGCTAGTCTGTGCCTAGTCTGCAGCAATGCTGGAGTTAATTTAATGTAACTGCTATGGAAAATCCAGAGCAAGATCATGTCCTTGCTTCTGCACAGTAAAAGTTCTGTCTCTGGCAGAAGAGCAAGTTCAGTGTTTCAGCTATTACTCATCTTTGTTCATTTAAACCATTTATTTTTCTTAATTTGGGGAAACTAGTGAATAGTTTTTTTTATACTCACAGTCTCTCTGAGTCTGTCCTGTCCTGGGAATCAGTGACACTGTGATGAGATTCAGCTCACCTCTGTGGCACCTCCTGCTGGCTGTCCTGGGAATTAGTTTAGTTTGCTAGTGCGCTCTCATCTGGTGACTTCTTGCCACCATCACATCTGCTCCAGGAAGTGTGTTATCCCAAAGAACACAGCATCCTCTTCAGGACACAGCCCTCCAGCTGTGTCACACTCTGTTCTCCCCAATTCCAGGGCAACCATAGTCCCCTGTCCAGCCACTTCCTCAGTGGCAATTGAGGGAAAGAGGGGAACCCAGACCCACCCGCTATTCTGGGTCTCAGCCCAGGGACCCTATAGACTGCAGCCACATGTTGCATCCCCTCCAACCTCACAGTGTACTTCCCTGGGTCACTTTCCCACAGCCCCAGCACCTTCTCTGCCCTTATCTCAGGGCTGCAGCATGCCAGCAGTCAGCCAGGAGCTTGCTCTTGCTCCCCTGATCCTGCCAAGCACTGCTCTGTCCAAGGTACTAGTTGCCTTCCACCCACAAGCAGCCAGTTCTCCTCAAGCTCCAGAGAGTGACTGACCCTGCTTTGCAGCCCTTCTTATATGGGCCAGCCCGGCCCCGATTGGCTGCTCCTCATAGCCCTCTCCAACTGGCCGTCTCCTGCACATCCTCCCTAGGGTCCTCTCCAATTGGCTACCTGTTGCGCAGCCTCCCTAGGGTTCTATTAACTCTTTATGGGCTTGTGTGGGGCATATGCCCCATCACAGAAACATCGAGGCATTTGGATTCTCAGGTTCCTCTGCTGCAGTGTTCTCTGCCAGTCTCATCACCCTTGGCTACAGAACAGAGCTACCTAATGTCCATGTCTTTTTGCACTTACTTTAGCTAGCTTTCCTTGTTTCTAGTATATATTGGTTGTTTTTAAATCTAGAGTTAGTTAGTTAGCTGTCGGATTAGTTGCCTGTTGGCATATCTTTGGAAAATTTTAGTTTTTTATTCTGGTAGATATTTTTGTCCAGGTACCAGAACTTTAGGGTATGTAACCCCAACTCTCTGGGATTTCAGCATTGCCCCTTCTCCCTTTTTTGTTTTGGGCAGTCTCATGTTCCTAACAAAAAAGAAACAAAAAAAAAAAAAAACCAAACCCTACCAGAACAAGACACTCCTCTGCAAGTGCTTTTCCCCCAAAGTGAAGATTACAGAACAAACAACATGTAACAGATGTGTAATCATGTTGCTTAAAGTACTTCTGGAAGGTGTTTAGATACTACAGTGGCAAGCACAGCATAAAAAGCTACACAGAATACAATAGAATAGCAGAAGTACCATCTGCAAGTCCTTCTCAAAAAGGACTTTAGAAGCCAGAGTAGCACACTTGCAGATGTTTCTTCTTTACTGCTCCAGGAGATGGGTGTGAGACCCAGTGTTTCTGACCCCCCCGACAACCTTCTCCTCTTTCCAGAAGTGCCCTGAACAGTTTCTCTGGTAGGATGAACAAGGTCTCTGAGAAACAGAGCACTGCTCCTCAGGGAAAGTGAGTAGTAGATTTCCTACAAAAAACTTCACGAAGAAGAGATCTAAGTCCTCAAGTGCTTCCATTCTAAGGAGATTCCATGGCCAAGTATGACTACTGTAGAAAGTCTGAAGGATCTCTGTACTGAGGCTTTGGTACCACATCCCAACACTAAATTGACTGATACATTGGTACAGACTGTTTCAGTGCTTGCTACAGTGGTTACCGTAGCATCAATGTTGCAGTGGTTTTGCCACTTCTTTCAGTACCGAGTAAATCCTTGGCATCAACATTGGCACTCTCCACACCTTTATTCTCCCCTCTAGCTGTGATGCTTGTGTTGCCACTCTCTTTGGTAACAGTTAAATATGTGGAACCAGGAGATTTGTTTTGGAGAAAACCGGTGTTATCTCCAGCTCTGAACATAAGATCATCAGTACCAGGTGCTGCAATATCTTTGCTACTGGGGGTTTCCCAAGGTCTGACTGTCTATAGACTTTCTGTGCAGCCTAGTACTCTAGCTTTGTCAGCCCCTCTCCCAACCCTTTGCATGTGAACTACACTCTTTTGTCTTCAGCTGAAGGTATGCACACTCTGCACACTTATTTTGGCGGCATGTAGAATACATACCCACTACTCCCCTTAGCATGAGTATAAATAGCAGTGTAGCCAGTGAGGGATGACTTAGGTGAGTAAAGACACACCTGAAGGATGTAACTATGTACCTATATGTTCTCTACTTGCCCAAGCCGTGCCTCCTGTTGACACACTGTTTTTAGCAGTGTTGTGTCCTGCTGCTTCTCCACAGCTGGAGCCTTCCCCTGATACAGGGAAAGACTCCAGCAGTGGGGAGCCAGCAAGGAAAGGCTCTGCCAGCCCCACTGCTGTCAGAGGGAAAGACTCCTGCAGAGGGGAAAGGCTGTGCCAACTCTCATCTGTTGGAGCCTTTCTCCTCTTCAGGGAAAGGCTCTGGCAGGGGGAGGAAGCTGGGAAAGGCTCAGCCTTTCCCTACTGCCTGCCCCCTGTCAGAGTCTTTGCTCACCTCAGTGAAAGGCTCCAGCAATGGGGAGCTGCTGAAGCTTTTCCCAACTGTCTCCCCCAGCCTCCTTTTCACTGCAGCATTTAGCTACACATATCCTACGTGCCGCCACCAGTGGTGTGTAGTGTAGACATAGCCTAAATCACAGAGAAGAAGATAAGGGTCTCCTATATAGTCTCCTAAGACACCTTCATGTGATCTTTGTTGATGAGCAAGAGAGTCTAGGGATTCTTCCTAGTCCAGATATTACAGATACCTCATATACCTTGGTAGCTACCTGTGGCCTTTGCGCTGCTACCTTGTAATATCCAAGCATGGTCCCTTTTGGAACACATGCTGTACATACAGACCAGAAAGTCAACTTCTGTACCAACCTTGAGGGGAAAATCTTCAGCTACAGCCTCTCAATCTATATCTCTGTTGTTGACTCCATAAAAGCTCATCCATTCTGGGGAAGCTTCTGAAGAGGGTCCACCATGTCTGCAGTTTGAGGAATGTTAAGAACCATTTCATTCTCATGCCCAAAGGTGGCAGTGGTTTCCTCAACCCCATCTCACATGGGTTATTTAAAATATTTTCAAGATTTGATCAAGAAATGTGGCAGTCTTTAGATATTCTCCTTGAAGAGGTTCAAAAATCCTCACATAAACTTATCTATACATTTCAGTCAGCTATGCAAGGGATGGTAACTTCCCCGGTTCTCGTGGACCTGCCAGGAATGGAACTGCCATGTACCTGCCAGGAATTTATGGAAGATACAGACTGCTCCAGTCCCTACATCAAAGATATCAAACAAGAAATATTATGCCCCATCTGCAGGAGTCGAATTTATCTATACACACATGATACTGGGCTGCTTAGTAGTTGTTGCAGCTATTGAGAAATTAAAAGAGCAACAAAAAATGACTTCAAAAGAATACGAAGAAAAAGTGTCTAGATTTATTTGACTGCAAAACTTATCCTTCAATGATTTCAAACTATTGGATCCTACTGGCCTGTTCTGAGTTTATGAACTATGACAAGTTTTCTGCTTTTGTTGACAAACTACTTCCAAAGAAGAGAGAGGATTTGTCAACTTTAATTTAGAAGAGAACTAATCATGAGAACATCTATCCAAAAGTCTCTTGAAGTGATTGACTCCACTTTTAGATTTCTGGCCACATTGGTAGTCATGAGAAGGGCGTTCTGGCTTTAAACATCGGGGTTTCGACACGCAGTTCAGTCAGTGGGTGAAGAACTACCTTTTGAGAGTCTGGACCTTTTTAGCTTGAAAACTGATGATGTCTTTCACATCTGAAGGAATCATAGGCCACATTGTGATCTCTTGGAGTATTCATATCTGGCCCTAAAAGAGAACAGAGTAGGCTTCATACTTATTCAAGACAGAGATCTGCGCTCGGTTCAAAGAGTTGCAGAGCCTCCAAGAAAGAGGCATAGTTTTCAAAAGAAGAGACCTTCTCAGCATCCTTTACACATCAGACTACATTGGCTGTGAAACAACCATTTTGATGGGTAGGTCAAAAGTAGCGATATCATTTTTCAAGATCTAGACCCTGGCATCCGTTCCTTCAGAAATTAAGTAAACTTCTTCGAAGAATGTATGGGCTTCAGTTACATCAGACTGCTAGGCATTGGAAATGGAATCAGTCTTGTTCACAGAGCCTGTATTGCAGTCCTTCCCTGTATGCAGAGTCAATTTAGTTCAAATCATGACAGACAACACAGCTGTATGTTCTATATAAATAGGCAGTGACGGGCAAGATCATTCCTGTTGTGTCAGGAGGCAATTCAAATATGGAATTGGTGTATCCATCATCAGCTATCCCTCACTATGATTCACCAAGAGAACATTTTAGCTGAAAAGATGAGCTTGCTTCTTTCGTCTACTGTGAATGGGAAGTAAAGGACTCTGTTGTACAGAATATATTTAAGGAATTGGGTTACCCATCAATAGACTTCTTTGTAACAGACAAAATCAGCATGTTGGAACGTCTATTCAGGGAGATGACAGAACCTAGGATCTCTTCCAGATGCATTTGTAACTTCCTGGTCAATAGGTCTGCTCTATATGTACCGTCTAATTCCCTTAATCTCCAGAGTGCTAAAAAGATCAGGCAGTATGTGGCCTCCGTCATTTTAATTTCTCGTACCCGCCAAAGATATTACTGGTACCTGGAATTGATTTTGCTGTCAGTTCATCCCTCAAGGGCCTTACTACTTCTACTAGCCTTATTAATGCAAGACAAAGGCAGAGTACTTCAATCTCTCAACCTCACCCGGCTACTGGATGGATGTTGTTCCTAGAGCCATTGTGTTCCACAAACGTTCAAAATGTATTCATTAGTGGCGTCTTTTCTACTGTTGGACAAACTTAGGGTTCGGTTAGGGTTCACTTAGCTGCTAACTGTGCACATCATACATCATCTAGCCATCAAAAGATGTTCTACTTTTTAACATCCTAATGTAACCGATTTTTGAGGGACTTACTAGTGTCTGTCCACCAATTAAGGAGCCACCTCCGCCATGGGACTTCATTGTACTTCTGTCTGCTCTTCTTTTGAACCTATAGCAACCTTTTCCTTGCTGCATCACTTGATGGTTTTTGATCACAGTCATTTCAGCCACAAGAACTGGAGAATGTCAAGCCCTCATGGCTGACATACCATATTCAGTTTTTCATCCAGATAAAATATCTCTGAGATCCATTCCACTCAAAGGTGGTCATGGGCTTCCACTTGAATCAAATGATATATGTACCTATTTTATTTGCCTTTTATTTGCAAAGAACTAAACCCCTTTCTGAACTTTCCCAGGATTGTTTACAGCAATTGCTGAGAGAATGAAGGGTTATCAAATTTCAACCTTAAAACTATGTAAATTTAGATTATGGGTTGTATTAAGGCCTGTTATGATATAGCTAGTCTAGAACCCCCAGATCAGGTTATGGCTCATTCTACTAGGGCTCAGACAGACAGTGCAGTACCCCTGTGAAATATTCCAGTTATAAACATCTGTAAGGTGGCCACTTAGGGGAGTTCATACTTTTATGAAGCACTATTCCATCATAGAAGCACTGATATCAGATACTCTTTTGGGTAGAGCTGTATACAGTCTCTCTTTAGGTAGACTCTTAGCACTCACTTCCTTAGATCAGATCATTGCTTGTGAGTTACCAAGAGTGGAATGAATCTAGATCAATTGATCAATCTATTGACAAGCACTGGAAGAAGAAAGAAAAATTACTTACCTGTATACTACCTGTTTGTGTGTGTGTGTATGTGTGTATATATATATATTCCATGAACTGCCTGCCTTCCACTTGGCTGGGGAGTCCTATGTTTTTGACAGAGTTACTGGCATAGTGGATAGAGGTAAGCTGTAGATGTGATGTACCTTGAGTTTAGTAAGGCTTTTGACAAAGTCTCACATGATATTCTCACAAGCAAACTAGGGAAATGATGAAATTATGATATGGTGGGTGCATAACTGGTTTAAAGATCATGCTCAAAGAGTAGTTATCAGTAGTTCACTATTGAGGAAGTATATAGTGAGGTCCCAAAGGGGTCTGTCCTCGTCCAGTACTATTCGATATTTTCATTAACAAGTTGGATAATGAAGTAGAGAGTATGCCTATACAGTTTGTAGATGACATGATGCTGGGAAGAGGTGCAAGCACTTTGGAGGACAGGATTAGAATTTACAATTACCTTGACAAATTAGAGAATTGGTCTGAAATCAGCAAGATGAAATTCAGTGAAGGTAAGTGCAAAGTACTACACTTGGGAAGGAAAAATTAAATACAAAGCTACAGGTGGTAGTAGTGCTAAAAGGATCTGGGGGTTAAGTTAATCATAAATAGAATATAAGTCAACAATGTGATACAGCTTCAATAAAGGCTAATATCATTCTGCAATGTATTAACAGGAATATTGTGTGTAAGGCATAGGAATTAATTGTTGTGCTTTACTCAACACTTGTGAGGCTTCAGTTGGAGTACTGTATCCAATTCTGAATGCCATAGTTCAGGAAAGATGTGAACAAATTGAAGAGAGTCCAGAGGAGAGCACAAGAATGATAAAAGCTTTAGAACATCTGACCTACGAAGAAAGGTTAAAAAAAACTGCATGTATAGTCTTGAGAAAGGAAGACTGAGCAGGGACCTAACAATAGTCTTCAAATACAGTATGGGTTGTGATAAAGAGAAAGATAGTCACTTGTTCTCCATGTCAACTGAAGGTAGGACAAGTAGTTTTCAACTTCATCTGTAATAAGGGGATTTAAGTTAGATATTAGGAGTAGCTTTCTAATGATGAGTATGTTTAAGCACTGGGATAGGCTTCCAACACAGGTTGTGGAATCCCTGTCATTGGAGATTTTTAAGAACAAGTGACCCAAACACCTAACAGGGATCATCTAGATTTATTTGATCCAAGCCTGGAGACTAGACTAGATGACCTCTCGAGGTCCCTTCCAGCCCTACATTTCTGTGATTCTGTGGAAGAGAAGGAACTGTGGAAGAGACAGCAGTTAAGCCTCTCTGTTGTCTATTTCCTTCTTGAAGAGTACAAGAGCACTCAGGGCATATTAGTGGACTATATATATACAATCAATGTGAAGAACTCCACTTACTGTACCGGTGAGTAACTTTTCAAAGAAATGGGTTTAAACATAAAAGCATATACATTTCTATATATTATGTGAGATTCAAGTAAAATTTTTTTCTTGAAATGGAAAAAAAATACTCTAAAATCAAAGATATTAATGTAAAATTCACATTTCTTTTTTTTATTTTTTATAAAAATATCACATACATTTACCTCAGTTACTGAAATAACTCTGAAGGAGCAATTTCAATATCCTTTGAGAGCAAGGGCCAATAGTAGAAAAGAATCAAATCATTTGGGTCACTGCTTTCAGATAGGGTGACTAAATCACTGTAAATTGTAAGAGGGTTTCTGGAATGATCCAGTTCTCATAAAATTGTTGAGTGCCCCATGTAAAGGTTTGGAAGGTTGTGAACTATAAGGTTGGGAATGTTCAGGCATTAGGAAATAAAAATGTTCTATCCCTTTGTCCATATGAATAAAATTCGGTATCCAAAACAAGACAATTTAAAGGTGATCTTGTCAAGCAATAAATAAATGCAGTGCTGTTGTATCCATGTTGGGTCCAGTATATGAGAGAGAGACAATGTGGGCAATATTTTTTATTGGACCAACTTCTGCTGATGAGAGACAAGCTCTCTGTGGAGCCCTGAGTCTTGTCTCTTTCACCAATAACATTTGGTCTAAGAAAGGATATTACCTCACCCGCCTTGTGTCTCCTAATATTTGTTGAACATATCCATAGTAATCGTTGAAGTAGATTATCTTGCAGCCTATATCAACAGTTAACATTGGAGGGGAAGTCTTCAATTGCCACGAATGTTATATACAATTAGAAAGATAGTTTACTATGTGCTTCAGATTTGCATGTTGATTTTAGATTCTGGGGCAAAAGCATTTACAAGTGCTACTTCAGTGACTAGAACAAAGGCTTGAAGATAAGCTAAAATATTTGAATGATCACACTGCACAGTGTTTAAAAGGGCTCAGCCGTTTTCAGGGATGGAGAAATAGAATGGTTCTTCATTACATTGTTTCAATTATGTTCTAGTTTTATAGACTTAAATGGGTGGAATTTTGAAGCTTAGATAAAATATGAAATATTAGGAGAGGGGTTGTTCAGGGCACAGAAGACTAGCAGCATATTCTCTGCACAACTTAAGCCCTACATGAAGAGATTCAGTGGTACATAGGTTGTTGTGCAGACCCTCTAAACTGAGTTGAGTTTCATCTGTAGGGTTCAATTTCAGGCTGTGGCAGAGCTCTGTTCAATATAGTTTTGGGAGGCAAGATCAGAGATGGTAAGCTTTTTTGAAACTCCACTATCCTAGGGCTGGCTGGGGGCCATTTTAGCCACTGGCACAACTTAAAAGGACACACATGGCTACTCTGTGTTGTCCTGGATGCAAGGGCCCCAAAGTACCATTACTCCAAGCAGGAGCACACTAGCTATGCCCTGTTCCCCTTTCACAGTTCTAGTGACCCCAACTCCAGGAACTGCGAAGGGGCAGTGTAAAGAAAGCAACACCGTCTTTGTGCTTCCAGGAGAATCCTGAGTTGGCTTTGTAAGCTTCATCATTCTTTTGGCATCACATCTGTGGGTGTGAGGACCTGGAGCACAGTATGTCAAGCCAACCAAAAGCAAATAGTGCAAGAAGGCCTTTTAAAAAAAAATCCTGTGTTGAGATCTGTAGTCCAAATGTGCTTTACATATATTTGGTTAAGTCCCACAGAAGCATCCAAAGAATCACATCTTTTAAGGTCAACCCATCATTAGTCAATGGACCATAAACTAGTTTACTGGGATACTCAATTACTTCTGCCCTCAAAATTCCTTCCTGGTAGTTTGCATATAATCCAGCAGTCCTAACTTGTTAAAAAGCTTCTAGTTCTACCTCCTAATTTCAGACAATTAAATTATTTGGGAACTGCCTGATATTGCAAGGCACCTTACTTACCATTAGGACATTTCCACCTCTTTGCAAGAAGTGTGTACTTTTATGCATGCGTGCCTTGAAGTATTGGCATCGCTGTCACATTGAAGAGGGACATGTCCCACTGTAGTCCTGAGGGGGCGAGGGGGGAAAGAGGTGTTGCCAAGAAACAGCTATCCTGAGAGTGGAAAATCCTTCTCTTTTCAGTGTTCCATAATGATGGGAAATTTTTAAAAACAAGTTTATTCAAAAAGGAACATTTTTTGAATGACGAGTAAGATTTGACAAAAACAAAACAAAAAATGTCCCCAAAAACTAAATAAAAAAAATAAAAATACCAGAATACAAGCCAGTGCAGTTCCAGGTTCAATCTGCAGTTGCTGTTTGGGATTCCCCATTCTTTCTCTGTGACAGAAATTACATTCCATCATCTTTGTTAAATAAATCTACTTTTTAAGAAATATCAGACTTTTTTATTAATCTTGTATAACTTTTTTCCACAGAGCTTCACAGTGGATCCTGTATTCTTCTCTTAAACATTTTGAAACATAGACAAATGAGTTTGCTTGTTAATTTTTCTAAGTATTTAAATGATTAACTTTTTGCATCTTAATTCCTCTAGGTAGTACATAACACAGCTGTTCCCAGTGCATTAGCTGTCGACTGGATTGGAAAGAATCTCTATTGGTCTGATGCAGAGAAAAGGATTATCGAAGTATCAAAACTCAATGGCTTATACCCCACTGTTCTTGTGAAAAAAAGGATTAAGTTTCCTAGAGATCTATCTTTAGATCCTCATGCTGGGTATGGAACAATATAATATAAAATCAGAACTAGATAATGAATTATCATTAAAGTCCACAAATATGTTTTTTCCCCAGCGCAAACCTATCACTGTCTAGTTTTTCCTTAGTAGCTTTATTGTATATTAACAAAAGATGTTAATTGTGTCTTTATATGTTATAAAAAGCAATAGTCAGGGAGATGAATGTAGGTTATGGAAAAAATCATTTTTGTTGTGTCATAACACAGCTTGATACAAGATCATGTCACCTACGTCATTTGTGTCACGTTAAATATGAAACATTAAGAATGGTCACATTTTTATTTAAAGTATCCACTGCAGTGAGCTACATGATAGCTACTTTTTCTACATTTGCGGTTATCCAAATTAATAGTGGGTAGTGAAATGCCACGTGTCTTTAAAAAACACTCTTCAGATTTCTTCTGCATACTAGTTCAAGGATGAAAAATGTTTAATAATATTCCTGACTTAAATAGTTTTGCCATCATTTTAATATGTGCAAAATAGTGATTTTTTTTTAATACAGATGTTAGTAGTTGACCTGAGTTGGCCTTTGGTGGCATTCAAAAATGGCACTTCTTGGGGCTCGCTATTAGTTTCACAAAAAGAGTTCACTCTTTAGTTGCAAAGAAAATGTAAACAGATCCAGTGCTGCCTTGCTTGAACCTACAGAAGAGTCAGATCAAAGCAATAGTTCTGAAAAGCAGGATCTGCCCCATCATTTAAATAACTTGTTATGCTGCAGCATACAGATAACAATTTAAATGTCAACATTGTTAAATTTTTCAGTGCATGCATATTCATCTATGTTAGGTTTCTACATGCAGGCTGAATATCACCATTATTGTTTTCTTCCCAATCTAAATCTGTACTGAACCAGAGTTACAGGAATAATGGGCACTGACTAACCCACAGCTAGAGAGTTAGTTTTCTAAAAGTATACTCTTGTGCAAACCTTTGTATTCTGACTGACTACTGTCCTTCAGAAATCACTGACCATTTGAGAGTTGATATACACCCAGATATATTTGTAGTGGGCAAAATTATCGATTAAAAATCAATGAAGTAAATCATTTTTCTCACACAAAAACAACTTTGTCAGATATTTGGTTGTAAGCTTTCCAGTGCTGAGGCTTTATTGTCATACCTATCTATAAAGCACCAACTCCTTGCTGGCCATAACCTACTACTACTATTACTAATAGTAGTAATAATAATAATTAATAAATAACTTCTCACTTTACCCAGCTAATAGCAAAAGAAAATTTTAATTTCTAAGTGAGACATTGCAATGTACCAACAACTTCATTGTGCTTCCTGTTTATGAGGTGATAACTGTAACCTCATAACATTTACCGCCTGGGTTTATTTAACTTGGTGTACAGTTGTTGCCTCATAAACAGGAAGCACACTCAAGTCACCAATAAATATATGTATAAACAATGGCCACTAACACATCAGTGTTAATGTAGTTGAAAAAGTCGTAAAAAGTCTGATTGTTTCCTGTAATACAGTTTCAGCTCTTAAAATGGATGTTTACAGTGTAGATCATTTTTAACAGGAATATTACTTAGGGCTATCCGATAAAAATAATAGAATGAAGTAACTGAACCCCTCTTCAGTTAAGTAAAATTTGCAAGTAGCATTCACTGCTTCATCTGAAATCACGGAATAGAGAAAGCTTGCTTTGTTTCCTTTTCAGATGAGAATTAAATGTGTAATGCTCACTTTATCATTGAGACATTTCTGCTTAATAAGGATAAATAAAGCTCTCATAGTGTCTTAGTGGAAATAAATTAATTATTCTTTTCTATCTTTATTTCCTAAGGCTCCAATAATCTCAAATGCCACTGACAGAAGGAAGCTACTGGGGTGGGGGCTATCAATGGAAGAACAGCAGTATACTTTTCTTGAGGATGATCATGATGATACCACCTAGCTCTTACGTAGTGATCCCAAACAATTTTCTCTGTCCAACTCTGCAGCATCAGCATTCATAGTTGGAGAGGGGCTTTTGCTGGGTGTGCTGGGTCCAGGAGATGGCCAGTTTTCATAGCATTATCCCTCTTCAGACCTACTTGGATATAGTAGTGCAAGATAATGCTGATTCTGTTGGCAGTATATTTTGTTTCTTACCCATTCACTTTGGGTAAGAATTATTTAGCAGTGGCTGCTGTGGAATCCTCGTCAGCATGATGGGTAAGGAAAAGGGAACTCAATGGAGCAGTGTTAAGACACTGGTCTTCTTTACAAAAGCCCCAGTATTTTCAGGATCCCTTGATTGATTTCCTGTCTGTCTTTGGCCAAGCCGTATTCTCTTTCTCTGACGATACAAGCCCCAGGCCCATCTATTAGAACCATCTGTAAAAAGTAAGCAAGTTAAAACTTAGGTTCCTGACCCGAGCTCAGAGTTTTTGGCTCTTAGAGAATGACTTGGCTCAATAATTTCTGAGGGAGTAATGGCCACAATAGAAATTAATAACATAATAAATCTTTTCGGGGTGCTGGATATATAAAACCATCACCAAAATCATTCAGGTTATTTTTTGTTTGGTTGGTTGGTTGGATTTTGGTGTGTGTACTTTCCCCTCAAATTTCAAGTTCATTGAGTTGTTATTGTGTGATTGAAATGGTATTAGATGAGTCCAGTTCATCCTTTCAGGTAACATGCTAAAAATCATGGTCCATCTATATAGCAGGGATATTAAAAATGTTATCACAGTTTTCATAAGAGAAGGTTTTCCACTGAAGTCTGTGGCCAAAATTCCCCATCCACCTCACATTGCTGTGCAGTGTGCTTTGGGCCAATGTTCTGTTTCCTTCTTCTGTAAAGTACCTGAAACTGCATTTCAGTAGCTTTCTTGTACATGTAGATTTTGCTTCTGGACCTTTGAGTTGAAAGTCCCCTTAGAAACATACTTGCTGCTATATTTTTAACACTTACTGTTTCCAGAAACAGGGACAAAAATGTAAAATTAAAAAATATTTTCTCCATTGAAAGAAATAATTCCAAACACGTAGAACTGATTAAGGGAAAAAAAACAAGAAACAAGAAAAACAATGTCACAACATTTTCCCCAATTTCCCCCCTGAAAAACTGAGATATTCTAGTAAGCTTTTTGGTTGATTTAAAAATTAGGAAGAAACTTTGTGAAAATAGAATGCAATATTAATTAAGGTTTTCCCAATGTAAAATTTGAAAAATGTCACTCAGCTCTATTCATGGAGAGCTCTGTCCTCAATTATTGTTGTTGTTGTTATTATTATTATTTTATTATTGTCAGAGCAAACCTAGATACAACTGAGGAGGGGAATAAGGCAAAAAATACTTTCTCAGGCAAAACTGGCAGGCAAAACTGTTTTTCTTGGATCTGGGATTGCCATGGTCCAAACTGCTCTTGAGCACAAGTTAATGAGACCTGAGAGCTACTCTGCCATGCACTGGCTTGTAAAGATCACTTAGGAGACATTCCACCAATGAGGATCACAGGTGCATAGGGCACTCTTGCTGTTGCCCCCATAATACCTCTTCCTCAGGGCCGCACAGAGGTTTTTGGTCCCTGTGGCAAAATCTGACACTGAAGACCCCATTTTACCAGATTTTCTCAGTTTACTAGTAGAACAATGGTGTTTGTTTTATTTTCCCCCTAACTGACATTCATACAAATTAAGGTTAGGCTACAAGAATCTAGCTGGATTGTTCTTCCTCTCAAACATTATTACCCGTATTAAATATTCTGCAGACCAAATTCTGTCATCAATTTTATCTATACAGCCTCATTGTATACAAATTCTGGTCTCGGTTACTCATGTGTTTGTCTTTAAAATCTGCTCTGCGTTACACTAGGGTAAATCTGGAATCACTTTATTGACTTCAATGAAGTTACTCGGGATTTAATTACTGGTGCTAAAGAATGTAGAATTTGCCCTTTTGTCTTCAGATGATGTCTTTCATCTGTTACACGTGGTAATCTCACTAGCCTTCTGTGGGAATACACAGGGGCAACTGAGGGCATAAAGTGGCCTCCAGAATCTTACCAGTGATGATGCAAGAGAAGGAAATTAGTCGTCCTGGTAATGTTTTCAAAAAGAACTGAAGTGATTTAGCTTGTCTACATGGTGGGGTAATGCACCTTACAAGGGTGTAACATCAGAAGTGGACTAAAGTGTTGCACATCAATTGGTCTGTGTTGACCCTGCTGGTGTGCGCTAAATGTTCCCTAGCATATAATCATTAAAACCCACTAGGGAAGCTTTAGCGCGCATGAGTGAGCTTTAGAAATTATACCCCCATAGTGTGCATTACTGTTCAGTGTAGACAAGCCATTTGTTTCATAGACATTCAGTGAGATGATGGTATATCTACACTTCGATCTGGGGGTGTGATTACCAACGTGAGGAAACATACTCACTCTATCATGATAGCTCAAAGAGAGCCAAAGTGAAGCTGCAGTAGGGTGAGTGCGGCTGGACATGTTGAGTATGTGCCAGTCTGAGACCACAGGCATGTACTCGAGACGGCTAACCCTTCCTGCCACTTGCAATGCTGCGGCAGCTATTCTCTATTTTTAGAGCACTAGCTCAATCAGAGCTAGTGTGGGTATGTCTCTTCAAGCTGGGAATCATCCCCCCCATCTTGAAGTGTAGACATATCCTTACTCTCCTGAGGACTAGAGTCATAAAGAAATTTGGGCTCTCTCTCTGGCCCAATGTTTCTGTCATTTTCCACAGTGAAACAGGTTCATCATTGGTCCAGAGAGAGCAAGCAGGAGAATGAATTTGTAGCCAGTTGGTTAGAGCACTCACCTGGGACATGGAAGACCCACTTTCCCTGCTCCAATGACTTCTTAAAATTATTTATCAACAGTGGAACAGCTTCAATAGAAGACACTTTGGAAACCTCACATCAGAATATCCCATAGCCCTGTGGCTAGGGCTCTCACCTGGGAAGTGTCAGAGCCAAGTTCAGAATCGTAGACGCTTAGGGAACTTTTATTGCAAAAATTCAGGCACTGAGAGAGTTTAGGTGCTCATAGGATGCAGCTGAGTGATGGTTTTATGAATTTCATGTTTTCTGAATCCTACTGGGGACTGATTCTGGGATTTAGGCACCTAAAGTGTCAGAAGCCTAAGTCCTTTAGTGAATCTTGCTCTGAGTGCTGAAGTCCAATAATGTGGAAATGAAAAAGAATTATAAATTTAATAAATTTACTCTGAAAATCACTGAAGACCAGTAAATACAGAATCCCATGCTTGTTCCACAGTCACTCTTCAAAGTCGAACCAGACATTAACATCTTTATTTGTTTGGTGCTGGGTTTTCAGCATTGATTTCTTGTGATGTTTTAAGAAGGTTGTGCTGTTAAACCAAACTGTTTAAATATATGGAAGTCAAAAATACAAATCAATATATAGAAAGGAACTCTGATTATGTGCAAAAGAGAGAGCACATAGGAAGAGAAAGAATACACTAGGTTTGGTGCTGTGTGATCTATTTGTACCCAAAGATGTAGTTCATCTTGTGGGAATGGATGAGGACACTTCTGCTTTTATAGAGAGGATGTTTTTGTCTCTGTGCGAAAGACAGAGAAATGAAGGAGGAAGAATTTAGTGTTACATCACAACTTGTCTAACTTCTAATTAGAGAAGGAAGAGGAGGGTTTTCTGTCTTTCTCTTTTATATGCCAATAAAAACGGCCTCTGAGCAAGGATAGAATCATAGAATATCAGGGTTGGAAGGGACCCCTGAAGGTCATCTAGTCCAACCCCCTGCTCGAAGCAGGACCAATTCCCAGTTAAATCATCCCAGCCAGGGCTTTGTCAAGCCTGACCTTAAAAACCTCTAAGGAAGGAGATTCTACCACCTCCCTAGGTAACGCATTCCAGTGTTTCACCACCCTCTTAGTGAAAAAGTTTTTCCTAATATCCAATCTAAACCTCCCCCACTGCAACTTGAGACCATTACTCCTCGTTCTGTCATCTGCTACCATTGAGAACAGTCTAGAGCCATCCTCTTTGGAACCCCCTTTCAGGTAGTTAAAAGCAGCTATCAAATCCCCCCTCATTCTTCTCTTCTGCAGGCTAAACAATCCCAGCTCCCTCAGCCTCTCCTCATAAGTCATGTGTTCTAGACCCCTAATCATTTTTGTTGCCCTTCGCTGGACTCTCTCCAATTTATCCACATCCACATAGCTTTTCTCATCCATCCCAACAAGTTTAGCTATGCTTGTAACTCATTTTTTTCCTGTCATTTAATGATAATGTGCTCCACTAATTTCCTAGCAGGCAGTGTTCCCATGATTTTCCCTTGTGACCATGTGTATCACTACCCACAACATGATTACTTGCCAAAAGCCTTGGGGGCAGGATACTTGAGCCTATTTCAGTCTCTTATGGAAGAGCCCACCCATACCAAGTTAATATGGGTGTATTAATACTAAAAGGTAAGGCAAATAAACTGAAATAATCCACCTTTCCTGCTTTCCCCCAAATCATTCTTAGGTAATGACCCTCTGATAATCCAGATGTAAAGGTCAGGTGTTTGCAGCCTACAGAAGAGAAGAGACAGCTACATATGCCATGAATTTGAAATAAGTAAACAATACAATAGAACCCCCTGTACTCAAATCCCCATTTTAGAGTCCACAGTCTTATAACTACATTTTTTTCTCACCCTCTGTGTGGGTCAGTAGCTCATGAAAGATAAATTATATTAGTATACCAACAAACATCTTTAAGTGTAACATGTGCCAGGCATTTTTGCTGAGTATTCACAATCAACAGAAAAAGAAAGGAAAAACAAAATCCCTACCCAATGTGATATTCCCTCATTTTCAGCCAATTAAGAGACATACATTCCTCCATCAATACTCTCTCCTCTTTTAATCTTGGCAAGTGTGCCATCCCTGCTATGTTTTGGAGTTTGCCCATTATGAAAGGATGTCATTTTCATCATAATGCTGTGATCGGTGAAATTAGTGTACAAAATATAAAATATTAGCTTTGTAATACAGTATTATGATATTTTACCTACCTGAAATTCTTTCGGCAATAACATTATTGCCATTATTGCAGGACCTGAGACTAGCTTAGCAAAATCATGATGATATTTCAGAATTTAAGGATGGCAATCCTAAATCAATCTAGACATATATATAGCCCATTTTGAGCTTTTCCTTTAGTGCTTTAAGTACAGATGCAAAACTGCATCAATATCTCTATCATGGCAACTCATACACCTAAATATTATACTTCAAGCTGTGAAGTTGTAAAATTTTCTTTGAAAAAAAAAAAACCTCTCAAAAGGGCTAACTTGGAGCATGAAAGCACTATGGAATAATTCCTGGATAGTATTTAAAACCTACCAAATACATTTTAAAACATTAGCTGCTATGTGTTAGTGCCTTGGCAGCTGTAAATAAAACAGTTATTGATTTTGTTTTCCTAGATATTTGTACTGGATTGATTGCTGTGAGTATCCTCACATTGGTCGTGTTGGTATGGATGGCACCAGTCAAACTGTTGTCATAGAAACGCAGATCTCCAGACCTATGGCTCTTACAATAGATTATGTCAATAGTAGACTCTACTGGGCTGATGAAAATCATATTGAGTTTGCTGACATGGATGGATTTCATAGACATAAAGGTTGGTCAAACAGCTGTAAACGTGCAATTTTTGACATTTCTTATTTTTAATTAAAGGTGTATTATACTAATTGGGAAAAAAACTTTTGTAATCTAAATGTGAAGAATATTGTGCTTTGCAAGATGACAAAGCTACATATTTTGCTTTTTTGTAAGTATTTTAAGAATCAGAATGAGAATTTGTTTGCATCATTAAGCAGAATACTAAATGATACTTCCTGAAAAGAAAACCGTATTCTTCCCCCTTCTGTATTAACCAAATTTAGACAAGATCAAAAAGGTAAGTTTCTATTTCTGTATTTCTTCATTATTTCCTTTGTTTTTGCCAACACATATATTTTGTTAGATTACTCCTCATGAACACTGAATTTGTTGTAGATGTTGGCTGCCAACATGAATCCTGCAGGGCAAAATCCCTACTCCTGCCAATCTTCTGTATTCCTTCCATGGCTTAGAAAAGCCTCTTTGGCATTCTTTTAATACATGCAAATGTGCAGCAATTCATATCTGTGAAAAATGCCTTTTATCAAAAGAAAGCAAAAATTCTAAATAGGGACTGAGTTTTCTTAATAGTCCAAATACATTATTCAATAGTAAGACTTTTTTTTTTCTTGGTTGAATTAAGCAATAGTTGTTTAATGCATTTTATTTATTAACATAGAAATGTTACCCTTAAAGCTCTGTTGTCACAAATGGTTTGCGGCCTTTTGGTATACATAATTACATCGTCTCTAGGAAGAAAATTATTAAGGAGAGGCAGTATTTTTTCCATTGTTAAAGATAACATTTAGTTTCTATAATAAAGCCTGATTCTGCCCAAAGATCTTACTCTAAAATCTTCAAACATGAAATACTGGCCTAAAAAAGGGATAGGTTAGCTCTAGAGCTCAGTGTGACAGACTGAATATGTCTATTAATAAAGTAATATTTAATAACCAAAAGAGTTGAGGGGCCGAAAATAAGCTTTAGCAAAACTCCACCCAGTCAGGTAAAACTACTTTCCTCAATGAGTAACGGATATGGCCAATCAGAAAGTACTCTATTTGCCAGGCACAAGTAAGAGTCACTGAACTACATTCTTTTGGATATAGGGTTGTTAAGCTTTTCAGAGGCAGCTATCAAAGATGGTTGTATCCTCTCTTGGCCACATGTTCAGCTTTGCCTAGGCAAAGCCTTAGAGAATCAATAAGTGTAAAACTCAATTTTATGTATAGGTAACTGGGGAAACTTTGATGATGGGAGATGGCTCCTAGGAGTGTCTACCCTAGATGATGGGAGATGGGTTCAGAAAGGCCATACCCAAAATGGGGGGTGGAAGGGTGGGAAAACTTAGACGATTGAAAAGGGAGGACTCTCTCTCCCCCCTTGGAGGTTAGAAGTCAGACACTAGGGTCAGAGCATAAAAGTACTTTTTGGAACATGCAAGCATTTCTTTCCTTTCAGTAACTTAAACTGAGATTGCCTTGTTTAGTTTATCTTATGTAAAGTGTAAAATTTAAGTATGTTAGGCAAACCATTTCTTTTTTCACTTTATCCATTTTCTCTCTGTTTCTAAATCTGTGGTTGTATGTGTGGAAAGTTCACCCCAAGGAGAAAAGGCACCTGTTATCCTAGAATGAGGCACAGGAGGCAAAAGAGGTTTTGGAACATAACCTCCCCCCCAATTTTGTCTTGGTTAATAAGGCATAGGCAAAAGGGGCCTGTGCTACATGACATATGTTGCATAGGCTGTGGGGGTCAAAGACCCAAGGAGATGCCAGCGGTACCAAGGAAGAGATGAGAGTTGGTGGTGGGATCAAGTAACACTGAGAGTAGAATTTTTCTTCCAGAATTAAAGAAAATAGAAGATTTTTGCACTCCATCCATATTTAGGTTGTCCATATTTCAATAATGTCTTCTTTTTTTGTCACTTTATAGTGAAAACAATGATGATGAGGAGAAAGATAAAACTGAGGAAATGAGATCGAGCACAGAGGGTCAGAGATTAGTTCATTAAATTCTTACTTTAAAAATTTTATTAACATTTTAAATAAAAGTGTCATGGTAGCACATCATCTCTTATAGACTTAAAATGAGGAGCCAGATGATTGCTAGAGATGTTTATTTTCATTTTAAAAAATGAATAAGTCTGTAGCTTAATGGAGTTTATAGCTCTTCATGGAGATATGCCTCAAAGTTTAAATAAATCACGTGGTGTGCCTGTGAGGGAAATTAGAGCATTTCCACCAGAATTCAGGTTAATCGTACTTGACATTTATAAATTAGGAGATATTTAAAAAGAGATGTTCACCAATGAACAAAAATCTTCTATTTTTTTTTCTGAGATTCTGTCCTGAGAAAGGAAAGTAGGAGAGAAAAAAAATAAGTTTAGTGACTTTAGTTGAGGAGGGGAATGCCTCCCTGATCAGTTGCCTATCCAATCCCTGCTAGCATGCACCCGTGCTACTTCTGGCAGACCTTCCTAAAGGACACACCTCTTTCTGACCACCTCACATCTCCAAGAGGTCTGGGACATGGTCTGGGAACAAGATGGAGCTTGGGAAGTCCATTGTGGAAGAGAGTATTGGATGCAGAACTGAGGGCTGCAAAGACGTGCAGAAGGGGAACATGTGCAAACACAGCAAGGCCAGTAGAGAAGGGAAGTATGGGACTGAGAGTACTTCATCCTTCCAGCAGATGTCAAATTAATTGGTAGGTTTCACACTTAACAGTCCTCCCAACATGGCTAAATTGCCTTGATGAAAGGCTTACAGCACTGCCTTGGTGTGTTGAAGATAAAGCCTCCCCAATCTTGTGGAAGGGAGTAAGCTGGCCTCCAAAGCACACACACCATTTTGGGGGTATTGGTGTCATCCTACAAGCATCATAGAATTTGTCTGAGAATCTAGGGACTTCCTAATTCCTACAGAGGAGTTGGAAAGGATCAAGTGAGAGTGCTACCTAAGGTTTGTTGAGAGGTTATGAACCCTAGTGGACACTCACTCATATTCATGTTCTAAGGTCCATATGAGTTGAGTTTCCCATCTGTGGATCATAGGAGATTTGCAGAAACGAGAGAGAGAGAGAGAGAGGAATATCCCTAATGTGCTACCTTCAAAATTATTTTACTCTCACCATTCACTCTTAGCTCTTCCTACGGAACTCAAGTCTCTGAGTATCCCTTCCACAGAAGGTGAGCCCTCTGTTGAGGATGTTGGAAAATGCATACAAAAAGGTTTTCTGAGACTAATGTGGGATGTGGCTTTTGGTGGACCAGGACACTTCTTACTGTTACAACACTGAACAGTCAACACTGAACAGTCAGTTTTTTGTGTAAAGATCTAAATTAAAAAATGACAATAATGTTTGTAGTATTAACCAAGACTGAGAACTTAAAACTGAATTTCTGCAAAGCAAATTATGATTTAGTAATTCAAGGGGTAGTGAGGTTTTGTAAATCCCTAATTTGGTTATTTTTCATTGGATACCCAAAAAGTTGGTGAATTGTATTCTTTATTATTATTTTCCTTTAGCAACTTAATTTTAAAATTGGAAAATAGTTTTATTGTGAATGTTTAGTAGAAAACTTTAATTCAGTAAATATTAATGTGTGTTTTCTAATCCCACTTTTATGAGGCAAGATAGAAAAGTAGGGTTGTTGTTTTTTGGGGGATGGGGGGTTTCTCTCACACACAGAAAGAATCTTCTGCTCTGGGATCTAGCTAGTAGATTAAATGGTGCCCACAGTGGTCAGAGAAGCAACTGAAACTGTTTTGGCACCCAAACTGTTCCCTCCAAGTAAACATTGGAAGTGTTTTATCACCATAGCACAGCACCTCAGCAGCTTTTCTCATCGCTGACCCATGGGTTTTCACAATTCTCCTTCTACATTTTCACTTCTTCAGCCATTCCTATTCCTGTCCTCTGTTCCTGATGGCAATCCAAAAATAGAACTGTGCTATAGGATGTAGGGGAGGCAGCCGCTATAGTCCTCAGGGCTGGATTAAGGCATAGGCACTGTAGGTCTGTGACTAGGTCCCCAGCTCCTAGAATGACTAGATTACACTAGAATCTGAGCTGTTATTTAAAAAGAAAAAAGTGAGCTTTTAGGCCTCATGGTCATGAAGAAAAGATTCTAAATGTGTACTACACATATACAATGTAGTAACAATTGCCTGAGTCTGCAGACAGCCTGAAACAACAGGTGTGAACTCACCCATGCCTTTCAGTGTTAACTTCAAAACTCATTCCTGCATGGAGCCCTATCAGCACCACCTCAACAGAGGATATTGTGTGCAGCAGGCCCGGTCTGTGCAATACTCTGTGGACCTCTGCTGTCACCCCATGTTTCTAGTGAAAGAAGAAAGACCCTTTCTTTACACCCTTGCTACTTCCAAGAGAAAGAGTGCTCCATGCTGCTGCTGTCTCTGCCTCTCTGGGATGGGAGGGTTCCCTCAGCATCACCATAGTGTGGGTGCAGGGCCACAGGCAGATCCTGTGGTGTGATATTCCGAGAGCTCTGGCTTACTTTAATCCATCCCTGGCTGCTTTTGACTGACAGAATTTGAATCTTGTAAGCTTGGTCTTTAAGCCCAGTTTACTCTTCTTTTAAACTTCTAGCCACGGGCTGTAACAACTTTCCAACAGGTAAAACACACTCATCTCTCTTGCAGATCTTAGAAACTATCTAGGAGAGGGGAATGTCTGATGCTTTCCTCTCCTGCAGAGTTCCTGATCTTTGCAGGTGAGAAATATCAGTGACTGCCCCCTCTTGTGTACATTATGGTTGGTAGGAGAGAAGTTGTACTGAGAGTTTTGACACACCAAGTATGCTAGGGATCTTGGGGAGTTTAGGAGAACTTCATGGCAATGGAGACACTACTAACTTTACACAGATACTTAAAGTTTAGTGGTTGATTACGTAAGCTATCTTAGAGTCTAGCAAATGTAAAGCTTTAGCACTCACAAGTTTTATGCATATTAAATCACTGAGCATTCATTTGAGCATTAATCTGGCTAAGCACTAAAATGGCTTATTTATACCAGCTTTAAACATTTAGGAATTTAGAAAAGTAATCATTTGGGTTCCCGTTCCATTGGCCACCTGGCTACGTCAAACAGGTCTTCCTAATCTTTAGGCCTAAAAACTCTCTTATTTCTGAGCAGGGGAAGAAATATTAAATTTGAAAGGTGTTCACAGTTTAGTTCCTGTAATTTCAAAACTACTAATTATAGAAGCTTGTAATTACAGGAAGAAATATTCTGGGTTTGTTTTCATTATGTTAGTTTTACACCAGTATAATGTCATCAATCCATGGAATTTCACTGGTGACTTTTACATTTATCAGAGTTCAAATTCTGGTCCTCTTGTCCTTCCTAAACTTAAGCACAAGCATTTGCAGACAAAATCTTACTTTATGGGAAAAGTTAGGGAAGTATGAAAATAGGGTTTATAATGGCAACCCAGGCACAACCATAGTTACAAAATTGTAACAAATTCCTCTATAATATATATATATATATATTGTGTGTGTGTGTAAGAGCTAGCTAGATCCATCCATCAATCAATCAACCAATTATAGGGAGAGCTGGTAAAGTGGCTGTCAGCAAATAGCAAAAACCAGTTGACGAAGTATGTCTGTTCTCCCTCACTAGTGTCGTGTCCACACAGAGGATAATAATTTGCTATTGCTATCAGTTGCTCCATGATTCTAGTGGGTAGAGGTCAGTTCTGGGACTTAAACTCTGCTAGTGACCCATGTTGGTGTCAGTATGATGCCTTATGAAGGATTTTTTTAAATGTTTCTTTTTTAGAAATCACACACAAACGATGTTAAAAAAACATTAAGGATGCAAAGTCAAGCATTCCAAAATTAGGAAATGTTAGAACTAAGGTTGTCCCAACAACCTTAATTCTGCCCTTTGCTACATATGTACTTATAGTTAGAAAGGTTTTAGTAATACAGAACCTAAATCCGCTATATATATATATATAATATAAATAGTATATATAATATAAATATTAATATTAATATAATATATATAATATAAATAGTATGAAATCATGTATCTATGGACTCTATCATAATGCATACACAAACAGGGTCTGGATAAAGTTATACATTCTAGCATTTCCTAACTTGTGAGTGCTTGACTTTGAAACCTTAATGTTATTTTAGCATAGTTTCTTTAATTTTATATATATTCACTCACACATTTTCCATACAGTTAAAATTAATTGAAATCTGCTGTGTAGATGATTTTTTAAATTTATGTTGTAATTACACTAAATTGTTATTGAGTGTTGGATCTGTTGTGATCATAGGCCTAGGTTAATAGTTTAGGTCACTCTTAAGGGGGTTATTGTGGCTTCAGAAAACTCAACCAACAATTACTCCTCCTCCCAAGCTAATTTGCATGCTGCAATCTTATTATTTTAGTTGAGTTACTGTCAAGACTATATAAATTTATCAAGGGTTCAAACTGGTACATTACATGACCAACACCAGTCACTCTTAAAAGTTACATGGCTGTATGCTAACTAATTAAGGGCCAGATTCACCATTATGCTCCAATTGGTTTCTGTTGATTCAGGCTACTTTGTTCTTCACTAGCATAGTACTTGAATATGGCCTTAAAAATTACTTTAAAAATGGTATGAATTATCTTCAGTCCATTAAAGGTATCATTCTTTTGTACAGTGTTCATGCATAATTTTTTAAATAATTCTAAAGCGAAAAAAGAAATTCCCTACAAAACCTATTTAAGCTACAGTTAAGGTTGAAAGTAGGTAACATAAGTGTAAACATCATATGGTAACCATACATTTAGGTATAAGTCATTTAAATGTTTGTAGTCCTAGATTTTATTTTAAATAATTTTTAAAGACAGATTCATTTTTCATTTCCTCCTCCACTCTAGGTTATTTTAGCTATTTTAGGTGCCATAACTGCATTTCTATACCTTAACATGTTTAGAGGTTTTTTTTATTTTAATTTTTTAATTTCATCTTATCTTTGAATTTCTTGATTTATAGTGCTTGTTTGGGGGAAAAATTGACATTTTTTCTATTTTTTTTAATGTTTAGATTACTGAGATGTAATCTGAATCTTAATCTCATTTTAACAAAGTTTTTTGTCCGGAAATATACTTTACTGTGCAATTCAAATCTCAATTCCCTAATGGGAGTGTGTGTTTTATAGGTATTAAAATGATTAAATAGAAACATTTTAATTGCAACCTTTTCAAGTTTCAAATTACATTCCAAAATGCTAATTTCAGTCTTCAATATTAGTTAATACATACATACACATATATATTTAGGAATCAAGGTTTTAGTTACTGTGATTAAACAATTTGTTATGCTCATTAAGCAGGATTTGGGTTTTTTATTTTTAAGATAAGATTTTAAATGTAGTAAAAGTAATATTGACTAATATATAAAATATTAATCACTGAAAGTCTCTAGCCTTACAAAATCAAGAATAAAACATTCTACAAAACTCATAAATAAAATTTAGTTGGACTACAACAATAAGTATTTTTTTCTTTTTATTATTACAATCTACCCTTTCCCCAGTATACTTTACAGCCACATATTTAGTTCATAAACATAAGTGAATGAAAATATCTTTGAAAACAATTTACATTTAGTTGCTTTAAATGAAATTATATATGATAATACAGAGGTTTGAAATTAGCATTTTGGAATCATCAAAAGGATTTGTTCAAGACCCAACAGAGAAGCAGAGATGGTTGTGTAGATCTGTAAGGAGATAAGGGTGGCTTATAAGAAGAGGGGGAGAGTTGCATGTACATTGTTGGCAGAGAGGAAATCTGGAAGCCACTCAATCAGAGTTAGAAGTGGAGCTTGTGGTGGGGAATTGGGTCACAAAAATCTGAGTTAGATTCTCTATGGACTTGTCTACACTTAAAATGCATTGCTATAGCATATCAGTGTAGACATTACCTACTTTGACGAGAGGGGTTCTCCTGACAGCACAGGTAATGCACCTCCCCAAGAGACAACAGCTAGCTTGATAGAAGAATTCTACCACCGACCTAGCTCTGTCTACACAAGGACCTAGGATGGCTTAACTATGCTGCTCGGGGTGTGGATTTTTTACAACCTGACTGATGTAGTTAAACCTAATTTTCTAGTGTAGACCAGGCCTTAAACACAGTTATACTCTAAAAAGTGACTAAAATGGTATTGTGTGATTCAGTGTTCATTGCTTCTCAATAACTCTACGTCCACTATGTTCACTTTACAAATAAAAAGAACTAGGATCTGAATATCAAACTGGGTTCTTTATCAGCCTGAGTTCACTAATAATAAAGATTCTGCTGATGGAACAGAGATGATAATAAAAAGAAAAGGAGTACTTGTGGCACCTTAGAGACTAACCAATTTATTTGAGCATGAGCTTTCGTGGCTCAAATAAATTGGTTAGTCTCTAAGGTGCCACAAGTACTCCTTTTCTTTTTGCGAATACAGACTAACACGGCTGTTACTCTGAAATCAGAGATGATAATGCTGTTGGTGGTGCAGGAGCAGTAATGGAATTTAACTCACTTTCTCCTCAGTATATGAGTTGTGAAAAGTGGTTTAAAAGGGAGTAAAATTAACAAATTGAACTCTGAATCCTCAAAAGGAGCAAATTAGTTGAGTAAGACAGTGAACCAGTGCACAGTTGAGTAATAAATCATCACTTTTCTGACCATAACAGCCCTTAAACTAAACCAATTGTAAACAATTGGGATTTGTTCATTCGAGAGAAATAGTGTGGTTTGTATGAGTTCTTATAGTAATAGAAAGCTATTCATCCCTAAGTAATAGGTTATTTGGAGTATTCAGGTGCAAATATTTTAATAACCAAGAAATTAAATGTAGTAAATAAAATTGCTATGGAATGGCAGACCATAACATCTCTGAAAGAGAAGTTGTCTGTCATGTGAATTTGTCTATGGATTAATTACTGGAGCGAAGATAATTGATTTCTTTTCTTTTTCTTTTTTTTTTTTTGTTCTGCCACTAAACTGGAAAATCTGAAAAACAGATTGACTTTTTGTTTTGTTTGTTTAGCTTTGGGTTTTTGTGTACCCCATTTTTGTGTTTTTTAAAATAAATATCAAAATGAAAACATTTCATTTTTTTTAATTTTGTTTCCATTATGGCCAAAACTAATTAATGTTTAATTCCTATCCGTGCATTTGTTGGTCTAGATATGATGCTTCATATTATTGTAATGTAGTTTTATGTTTAATCTCTTGCTAATGGATGGCCAATTGGGCATCTTTATCAAATGTTTTGAAATAAACGTTAGATAGAAAAAGGGAGTATGTTTCACTGTAAGGGGAAAAAATAAGAAGGAAAAGACTTCTTTTGTACCAGTGTATGCAGATAAATCAATAGCTGTCACTGATTGAGGTCTTGGGAGTCTTACAGAATGCTGGAGAGGAAAAAGAAAACAAAAAGCCTACATCAAAAAGACTAGATTTCAGTATTGCATTATGATTCTTTTTCTTCATTTTTTGTCATTCACATTCCATGCAAACTGTAGATTTTATAGGCTATTATATGAAAACAGTGCTGATGCTCTGTTGTTTACAACATAATAAAAATTAATGAAAAGAAGCAAAATACAATTTATCTACTACAGAAACGTTTCTCAACCAGTAAAATAAATTGAAATTAACTGCCATTTCTGAAATGTCTGATAGCTACAACTTCACTCATGCCTTACCTTTGTGTCACTGGAAAAATATTTATATTAAATTGTATGTTCATATTAGCACAGCTTTTGTTTAGATATGACTTGTGAATTGCTTAAATTTTATTTATTCATTTGATTAACAGTTGATACAGTCAGTTGTTAGTTGATTTGATTACAATATTTTCTCTGAAGGCAATAACATAAGAACATAAGAGTGGCCATAATATGTCAGACCAAAGGTCCATCTAGCCCAGTATCCTGTCTTCAGACAGTGGCCAATGCAGGGCCAGATTAAGACCTTTAGTGGCCCTAAGCACTGAAAAGATTATGGTGCCCTCCCCCCACCATATGTAATTCAAAATAAAAACAATATTATACCATAAAATAAAATGTTATTTTTTGAAATGATGCAAAACTTACATGGATGCTGAAATTAAAATAGCTTCTTTCTAGATTTTCTGATTGCAAAATTATGGATACGTTCATCTAAGCTGACTTGACGAAACATGTCCGGTTCCATGCACAATAGGGAAAGTGAACCAGGTCTGTCCTGACACATTGTTGTTCTCTGAGGGTTTTTTATTCTTTTCAGCTGAGAAAAAGAGCGTTCTGCGGAGCAGTTAGTAATCATCAATGTTAGAAAAATACGTAGTGCGATCTCTACGTTTGAAAATACACATTGTATTCTGTCTTTCAATATTTTGTGTCATGAAGATCAATGTGACTGAATTTCATTTTTCCTGTTTCATTAAATTTTGCGTGCATATAACAGTGGAACTGCTGTACTTCTCCACAGAGATTCATGTTCAAGTCAACAGGGTCTGAGTCAACTAGCTTTTGGGAACCTTGTGAATATTGTTTTTCAGATAAGTCCATATCGTTTTGAAAAGAAAATCTACTTGATACTTCTTTGTACACTTCACCTCTCCTCTTCATATGAGCTTCAAGTGTATCAATTATAGTGTAGTAAGTAGATACGCAAAATTTGTCTCTAGGATTCAATGCTGTTTCTGTTGCACGGCTATCATTTGCTTGTTTTTTCCTGATTCGCTTGAGGGACTGGGCTTCTTTGTAGTTAGTGTCAGGTAGGATATCTTTTGATATGTCTTCAAATCTTTCGAAATCGTTCCTCAAAGTGTGTAAGTGGTCTGCTAATGGTTAACAGAGGTCTGCACATGTTTTCAAATCCAATTCTTTTTTTTTTGGAGAGCTTGACTTGTGTGGTAAAAGTGTTGTAAAATTTCATTCTACATGGTCAACATGAGTACAAAGTCTAGTTCTTGCATCTTGTTTGCAATGTTTTCTGCCTCTTGTATAGTTTCTCCCTTTTGTGATTAGTTTTCAGCTATGCTTTCTAATGCATCCACAATCTCTGAGTAGGACTCCAGAATTGCACTTGTTGCCACTGCATGTGCCTTCCAGCGAGTATTAGAGATTTCAACACACAATCATTGGCCAAATATGTTTTAAGAACTGCCCATTGGTGTTTTGAGGCAGAGAAAAATGTATAAAGTAACTGGACTGTTGAGGAAAATCTTACGGCCAATGGACTACAATCAACAGCACTGTGGCCAACAAGATTGAGAGAGTGTGCAGCACATGGTATGAATATGGCATATTTGTTCTGTTCTAAAAGCTTCTTCTGCATTCCTTGATAATGCCCTGACATGTTGGCAGCGTTGTCATAAGATTGACCTCTGCACTTTGAGAAATCTATTTTGTAAACTTGGCACAGATAATGCAGTACTTGATTTGCCATTTCTTCACCAGAGTGGCTTTTCAAATTGAGGAATGTTATAAATCAACCCACATACCAGGATCTTTTCTCCTATTATTTACAGCATGAGCAGGTTCAATCTCTGACCCATCCACACCTTCTAGAACAGTGTCTGTTTTACCACCAGGAGTAGGATGATCAGTTGCAATCTCTGACACATCTGTTCTGGAATGGTGTTTGTTTCACCAATAGAAAAAGGGTCAGTCTCTGAAACACCTACAGGTTTTGGAATGATGTTTGTGCTACTGAGAGAAGATGTTGCTTCTGATGGATTTGCTTTGAAAAATGATGTCAGCTTTGAAAGATTTTGGAAAATTTCACTAGATTTTGTTTCTTTTCTTCTGCCAGTTTGTTTCTGTGCTCCGCTCAGTTGGTTACGTTTCAATCTGTCCCTTTTCTCAGTTATTGGAACTTTAAAAAAAATTATACAATGTATACTATTTTTATGTATATATATAAGAAAAAACGAATCAAGTACATATAACTCAGAAGAATATATCAATAATAAAACAAAAATGTATTGCTATACACGACAGGATCTGATTTCCTCGCATTATTTCGATCTACGTTAGTAGCACACCCCCCTGGTTTAGGTGGGGATAAAAAGAGAACAGAAAAACGGGGGAAGAGTGTGGAGTGGAGTGTAAGGAAGTCTAACAAAGTTCTGATTTTTCCCATGATGACTACTTCGATGCTTTTTTTGAAATATCAAATATCAATTTTTTTTGCTGGTGCCCTAAGCACGTGCTTAGTCTGCCGATTGGGTAATCCAGCCCTGGGCCAATGCCAGGTGCCCCAGAGGGAATGAACAGGTAATCATCAAGTGATCCCTTCCCTGTCTCATATTCTCAGCTTCTGGCAAACAGTGGTTAGGGACACCAGCCTTGCCTATCCCAACTAGTAGCCATTGATGGACTATCCTACATGAATTTATCTAATTCTTTTTTTAACCCTGTTATAGTCTAAGCAGCAAAAAAATGTCTATAGCCTTCCAGGCTACACAAATCCAGGAAAAACACAGACCAAGAAGCCACGGAAGGGCAATGAATACAGTATACTGCAGAAGTCCATTAAAAGTATATAGTTGCTTTATGGTCGAAATTTCCAGAGCACATTAATTGTCCATAATATTGTCTTCTTCGATGCTTTAGATCAGTGATACTCAGAGGTTCAGGAGCCAAATTAGTGATCAACATTACCCAAAATATCCACGGTAGAGTGAATTCATTGTTTCATTTACTATAGTACTATGTATTCATATTTAAATAGTATGACTGGGAAATATTTAGTTTATATATATACTTGGTCAGTCATTTTGCTGTAAGAACATTTTATATATATGTATATATATTATAATTATATTTACAGCAAAATGACTGACCAAGGATTATTATTTTATCAACTACAATTGGTTAATAACATAGTAAAAGCATTCTGATTGGTTAATTATGTTCATTGGCTTATAATTAAATCATAAAATGCTTTAATATCATGTGCTGCACAGAGCTTCAAGTGACACATTAAAGAGCGACTTGCCTCAGTCTGAATATCACTGCTTTAGATACTTTGTCATCACTCATGCCTATGTAGCAAATAGAAGTTCAAATCTGCTAATTCAGCATAAGCGTGAAGTATGATCGCATTGAAAAAACACCCTCTGGTTTTATATATTTTTCTTGTTCTACCCTGGCCAATAGGAGCTTTCTTGATGTCACATTCAAACAATGGTTAGTACCAAAAAAAGCCAGTGGTTGGCATAAAAAGAATTGTCTGGCTATGGATCTTATCAACCAGTGAAGAGCCCATCTGAAACACTTAAGGCTGTGAGGTCTTCCTTAGTTCATTCACTGATGTGTTATAAATTGTGAAAAAAACTTGTCCATACATTTAGATGACAGTGGGACTCCGGGGTCATGCATAATGGAGTTTCCAACAGCCAGAGACTCCACTTAAAAAATTGGGTGTCAGGAATGTCTAATCACATGTGCGCCTGTTTGGAAGAAGAGACTCCCCATCAGGAACTTCAGTTACTCATCATGAATATCAAGCATGAAGGACTGAAATTAAAACAATATTGCACTCAGGAGACTGCATTTTACACCACAGTCAGTTGAATGGAGCATCCATTCTAATTCAATACTCTTGAATTTAGTTCTGGAGACTTGTTTCAGAGTAACAGCCGTGTTAGTCTGTATTCACAAAAAGAAAAGGAGTACTTGTCTCTAAGGTGCCACAAGTACTCCTTTTCGTTCTGGAGACTGACGTTCTCTAGGTATCCATATGTTGTGGAGAGTGTAGGCAGTAGCAATACAAGCTTGCCCATGCTTGTCACTTGTAAACATGCTTTCCTTTCTAGCCTGGATGTACAATGGTCTATTTAAAGTATTGAGAGTCTCCATGCTCATTCAGCTTTTGAACATTGAGCAATGACCGATGATAAAACCACCAGTTAGTGCAAGTTATGTTTCCTGTGATACTTCTGATTAGGTTTATGCTCATAGATAAGTAAGTATGGTGAAGACGGCACTGTTCTCACTTGTCCTGGATTGGTATTGAGGATAATAAGAGGACTTTGGCTTCCAGAGCTCTCAATTCATTGCCCTTCAGAAGCACAAAATTGAGTTTAAAATATTATTTTTTAAAAAAAGTATTTTAGATGCTTCAAAAAGAGAAGGTGGGTGCAGTAATATCTTTTCCTGAACCAACTTTTGCTGGTGAAAGAGAGAGAGTTCTTCAGGTTTGGGAAAGGTACTCAGAGTGTCACAGCTAAATTCAAGGTGGACGAGACTGTTAAGCATAAGCTGTTAACACATGTTGCAAGAGACCATTCAAGGTGATGTGGGCAGTTAACATCTCTGTAGTCATAGGACAAAGGAGGGTTAGTGAGTTACAGATTGTTGTAATGAGCCATGAATCCATTGTCTTTATTTAGTCCATGATTTTTCGCATCTAGCAAAGTTATGAATTTAAGATATCAGGCTCATCTTTTGAAGGTGTTATGCAGGTGTCCTTTCAGGATTAAGACTGAGAGGTCAGATATGGAATGATCATTTTGTGAAAAATGTTCAGCAATGGTTGATATGGTGTTTTTGTCTATCATTTTTCTGTGTGAGTTCATTTGAGAGCATAGTGATTGTCTGGTTTCATCCATATAGTTGTTATTTGGATAGTAGTGCATTGGTTGAGGTATCCCACATGTTGTGACAGGCATGTGTAGGACTCATGTATCTTGAAAGGTGTGTTGTGGGGTATTGATCATTGTAGCAGTGAATATATGTCTGCAGGTTTTTAATCGATTGTTATGGAAAGGTCTGGTGCTGTTTTAAGTAGGTATGTGCTCATCTGTGGTGAGCTTGCTTCTGATGATGAGCATGCTGAGGTTGGGGGCAGATTTTTTGAAGGCCAGAAGAGGTTCAGGTAATTTTTTTTCAGGATGTGATCCCCATTGAGTGTGGGTAGTAATTGTTTTTAATGTTACCCTGTATGGGTTCCATTAGAGTGGTACCAACAAGGGGTGTGTAGTCATAGATTTGGGTTTTTTGGTTCGATATTGAAGCATGTTCTCTTGGGGTATTTGGGTGGCCACGATGCAATCTACTTCTGTGGTGAAGTGTCCTTGTTTGGTGAAGACGGTTTTAAGTATGTTAAGGTGTGTATCCTGGACTTTCTTCTTGGGACATATGCTGTGGTATCTGAGCCTGGCAGTAGATAACAGATTTTCTGGTGTGTTTGGGAACGGTTATTGGATCTGTGAAGGTAGGCGAGGTGATTTGTGTGTTTCTTGTATATAGTTGTCTGTGAGGGTCTGTTGTTGCGGCTGATTGTGGTGTCCAGGACGTTGATGCTGGTGTGGGAGTGTTCTAGAGAGAATTTGATGGATGGACAGTGGTTGTTGAAGTTGTGGTGGAAATCCATGGGGGAGTTTAGGTTGTTGGTACAGTGGAGAAAAATATCATTTTTCAGAGTAACAGCCGTGTTAGTCTGTATTCGCAAAAAGAAAAGGAGGACTTGTGGCACCTTAGAGACTAACCAATTTATTTGAGCATGAGCTTTCGTGAGCTACAGCTCACTTCATCAGATGCATACCGTGGAAGCTCATGCTCAAATAAATTGGTTAGTCTCTAAGGTGCCACAAGTCCTCCTTTTTTTAAAAAAATATCATTGTATCTCACATATGTCATTTGTTGTGTCACATTTTTCCAGAAATTCTTTCTTGCAGTGGCCTATGAAGAAGTTGGAATATTGTGGAGCCATCCTGGTACCTATGGCTGTTTCCAGGGTTTGGACATAGTAGTGGTGTTTTTAAAATTATTAAAATTTAGTTGCTGCAGTCAGTCAACTGTATTCTGAAATGCAGTCTCTGGAGTGTAATTAATATTTTATCCTGCACACTAACTTCGCTGCCTTGTAAATTAGGGATAACGGGAAAATTGAGATTTTATATTATATTCTACCACTCTTGAATCTTATTTTTTCCTATGAACGCACAGCTTACTCTGAATTTTTGGATGTACTCATAATCCATCAAAGCTATGATAAATTGTAAATGTTGATAGATTTTTGAATGTGTATTATGACAATGTAGCAACCCCTAAATTTAGACTGAAAGACAACTAACTTAACACTTTTAATCATTTCCTAATATGTCTATATTGAGGATGTCATTTTGCAGTATTCTGCTAAATAGTGTATAGTCACAGTCTTGAGTGGTTAAGAGAGAATGGATTCCAGGAGTGGGTTTTTCACTGAAGGTGAAATACACAGAAGGGCAGATCAAGGCCAATGTGCAAACGTACCACTAAGCTGAGTTTTCAGAACTTATGTGGTGCATAACCTTGATCTGCCCCTCTGCACAGGGATGAATATCACCTTGAGAGAAAAATTCCTATTTTATTCAGAAGTACAATATTGACACCCTTCAACAGGTGTTTTTTTTTTCGTATCAAAAGCGGCAGCAAAGCTCACAAGTCATAGGAGTAGATACACTTTCAGAACTCAAGCAGAAGCGACTATCCAGAGAGTTACAGGTTTCAGTGAGATAACAGCAATTTCTCTTTCTGCTGCCTTTCCCAAACAGCCTGGTTTTATACCAGTGTAGCTCCATTAATGTTAGTGGAGGCACTCCTGATTTATTCTGGTGTAAATGATAGAAGAATCATGCATGTGTTCCTAAAATTGCTGTGTGTTCACCTCTACTTCATTCTCCAAACACAATAAAAATCTTATGTTAAGGCTATCAGTCACATGGCTTAGGGGGCCAGTGAAAATCAATTCATGGCAGGTGTTTACAGATCTGACTAAACAAAATGAGTATCCAGTCTCGTTTTTACAAATAAAGATGATATTTGTCCTTGTGACAGGAAGTGGCAAGGATAATTAAGGTATAGCTCAAAACTACTTGCTAAATACAGATATAATAACTATTGAACCCTGCCCCTCCCACACACACACTGATAGCATTTCGGTCACTTCATTGAAATAAATGTAACAATTTCATTGGTATCACTTTTGTCACAACTATATAGAAACAATGCTGAAACACTGTTAAGATGGTGACACACACACATCAATAACCATATGGGGGTCCTCTCTCTCTCTCTCTCTCTCTGTCTCTCTCTCATATATGTGCAGAATTACCATTTACTGAATGGAAAGGAATATGTAAAGACTAGAGTACATTGTTTGGGGAATTTAACAATATTCCAGGATTCAGAATAGTAATTTGGAAATTAGTCTCTCCACTTTCATTAATAGTTATGGTAATGCATTTTACAAATCAGGCAGATAATATTTTTGTTGAATTAAAAATCAGTTAAATTATATCTGGACACTAAACGTTCACCCAACCTGAGACATTTAGATTCTACCTCTGTTAGAGCATGTACCAGAAACAGGTCAAATTTGTTATTCCAGTAGCACACAGGTGCTTAAAATGCCCTCAAGGGTTACCTAAGGATTCTCTGGCTGTATGTAGGATAATATCCCAGTGTCACAAAACAGGAGTGATTAGTTTTTGGCTACCCCCTCTCCCTCTGCATGGGACAGAAATCCTGACAAACAACATGTCAGCAATGCACTAAAATAATGAGTGGCTCAGTCCCCTCTTTACCAATAAACCATCAAGTTCCATTGTATCAGCATGGTTCTACACCTTCCAGGAGTCAGCAATGACCCAGCAGACTTCCTGAAGTGTGATAACCACCACAAGTAGTTGCTGTGGATAACCCTCCAAAACCAGCGTTCCATCAGTGCGGAACTCTCGTCACAGACTTGTTCACCACAGAAGATAATACTAAGTACTGCTTCAGGGGAGACATGAGCCCAGGCTCTCTGAGGATGCCTTCCCTCTGTCTATAGTCTCATGGACTGCTATATGCTTTCCCTCTAATTCTCCTGGTCCCCACAAAAAACATCCAAGATCGAACTAGACAGGGCTTCAGTCATCATGATAGCTCCACACTGACCAAGACAATTTTGACTGTCGGACTTGTTAGTTGTCCAAGCAGCCTCGCATAAATCTTCTATCCTTTCCAGACATAATATCCGAGAATCACAAAGATACTGCACTCAGACTCACAGTTGTTGCATCTGTGGCTTAGATGTTGGTTGGCTGAGCGCTGACTGATGGAGTCTGTTCCCTACAAGTTCTAAAAATCTGTAAACAGGAAACATTTCACTAGGAAGACATGTTCCTTGAAATGGAAAAGATTTTCCATAAGGGCAATTCAAAATAATAGTGAGCCAGTGGAGGCCCTGATACTGAAGATGTTGGTCTATATATAATCCTGAAACACACAATGTTACCATTTAACTCAGCTAAGATTCACCTTGCTTCAATATTTGCATGCCATGCGCCAATACCTGGTCTTCTCACATCCTGTGGCATTGAAATTCCTCAAGGCCTTCTGTATATTTGACCTCCAGTATAAGGGGGACCTGACTACCACTCAGTATTGTTCTTCTAAAACTTATGGAGCTTCTTGTTGATATCACCTTACTATCAAGATAGTCTTTCTCATGGCTTTTATCTCAGCATGCAGAATTAGTAAGATCCTCGCTATTATGGCCAGGCTGCCTTCCACATCCTTCCACAGGGACAAGGTGGTGATGAAAATCTTTCCCCAAACCTTGTACTTGATGCTGGAAGAGAAGAAGTTGCAGCTGCATATTTCGGACATCTACAAAGCCTTGCTCTATTACCTCAGCAGCACCAAGCCTTTCAGGCCTTGTTGTGGCCATATCCAGTGCACTGAAAAACTAAGCTAACTCATCACAGAGAATTTCAATGTGGGTTTCACAGTGTATTTCCAGCTGCTATCAACTGGCTGGCAAGCCTCTGCCTCTGAATGTCAAGGTACACTGCACAAGTGAACAGGTGGAATCATCTGCCTACTTCAGAAATGTGTCTCTTTCCGAGAATTGCAAGACAGCTACACGGACCAACCCACTAACTCAGTTAAACATTATGCACTTGACATGGCAACTAAGTCAGATACCAATTTCGGGACAACAGTACTTCAATCTCTGTTTGACAAATACAGCTGAAATTCCTCACTCCAGCTGTTCCGGGAAGATACTGCTTCCCAGTCATGACAGTGGGACCCATCCTGATATATACTTGAAGAAGAAAGAACAATTAACTACCATACAGTCACTGTGACTCTTTGGGATGTTGTGATCTGTGTGGTTTCCAAGATCTGTCCCCACATTTCTGAGTCCTCAACAGCATTGGCTTTGAACTATAAAGGAGCTGAGGAAGGGTCGCAGCTGCCCTGTCTTTTACACCCTCACATGAGAGTATGAGGAGGCACAGAGTACATGCACGTTTAAGAAAACCTTTATTTATTGCCTTCCACCCTAAATATCTTTGCCTGAGGGCATTCAAATCCTCTATGTAAAAAAACGAATCAAATGCTGTATCACTGAAAGATATTCAGCTTAAGAGACTTATTTTGGTCAACACAGTCTGTAGTAGCATCCTGGGCAGAAAGTGAATCAGCCACCACAAAACAAATGGAAAATTGTCATCTTGTCATGAATCAACATTTTGTAAAGATCTACAGGCCTGACTTATACTCTGCAGAAGCATTCTTTGGCAGAAAGGTGCTCCAAGAAGTGATGACCAAATAGATTGAGATACTAACTTTAGCGAAGAAGAAACATTCTTTGTTCACCCTTCTCCCACACTTTTCACTATTTTTCTTATTTCTTGCTATAACTAAGATGTCTCAGACTCAGGAAGATGTCAGAATCCAGAATAGAAGATTTGTTACATCATGATTTCCTTCACAGATTGACCTCCCCCTAATTCTTCCCGTTCAAACTAAGTCCGTTGGGCATTTTTACAATCATTTCTTTAGTGCTCATGCTTGTAGTTAACAGTGAAGTAAGGTAAGATATTTATATTTAGTCAACTAATAAATATTTATGCTGAGATTTTCAAGGTTACATAAAGAATTTGAACTTCTAATTCTCATTAAAATTAATGGGAACTGGGTGTTCAAACTTTCTAAGAATGACTTTGAAAATCTCAGGTTTAGTAACTGGAAGGTACTTTGGAAAGGGCTTGGTTAAGCCATGAAAGAAGCCCCAGGGATAAGTCTGAATGTCCTCTGATATTTCCAGAAAGAGGGGCACAAATTCCAATTCTCATACTAGGAGACAGGTCAGCCCCAGAAAACTCGGTAACACATTTTCCATTTTAACTAAATTATTGTTACTTTTGTATTTTTAAATGAATTCCTTTTTGGGAAATAAATTTTATGTTAATGGTAACTCATACTTTTAATAGCTGTAAGTGAAATACCCCAAGTTAGAATTCTAATTTAATTCACCTTCTGCAATGCAAATACATTCACTATTTTAGTGATGCTTTATTGTTGTCAGTACTTACATACCATACATAGAGCAGACAAGCGGGAAAGAATCTCCGGTTCAAAAGATTATTACAGCTTTTTAAAATTGTACCACAACAAACATTGCTAAGGGAAAAAGTAGTGAAAGCCATGTCAGATACAATTTCTAAATATTAAAAATGACCCTTAAAGATTTATATGGCATTTTGTAGAAAGACTCCTAATTCCAAACAAAAGCATCCATCAGTTGACTTGACAGTTATGAATAATAGTGTTTTACATGCCATATCTGCCAAACAAGACACACTAGGGTTAGCATAAAAAATGTTTTGAGCAACTGGAAGATATACTTATTCACTGCAGAATGAATGACATAACAATGCTTGTACAAGGCATGGTGGAATTTGATGTTATGCTCATGAATATATTAAATGGTAGTATATAAAGTGAATACCAGCTTCTATTATATATGTGGCACAAGGGTTCTGATGAGTTCAGATGAAAATTCCCCACCACCTAAACCTGCATTTTAACACCAATTCTAAGTGCCATAACATAAATCTTCTGACTGAATACAACTCAAAAGTTTAAGAAAAACAAATCATACAGTAGGAATGTGTAGGTGCTCTATGTGTGTATGTTTTATTTCCATCTGAACCAATGCTAACATGCAAAAAAATATTATTGGAGGAGTTCTAGGCAATGTTGAAAATTTTGGAATTGACTTTGAAATGTATAATAAGCACCTGTTAAACTTCAGCCCACACAATGTTTCTATTTTTTTTCAAGGTTTATTCATCAACTGAATACCTGTGGGTGACACTTGATGTTATTTTTTTACAGTTTTCTTGTAATTGGGCCAACTTGTCAACTATGCATACCAGGTGCATGCAGTTTCTAAGAAAAAAGATATCACCTGTCTCCAGGTTTTACTGTACAACAGTAGTTTTAAGTAACTTGAAAATATCCATTTCATACTGCTAATTTCCTTTTTGACCATCTAGTTCAGGACAGTTGGTCAGATTCATGCATTCAGTACTGTCCTTTCAAAATAACCTCAAACATAACAACATCTGTCTGCCATTTCCTCATCATAATTACATGTTTTATAATTTTTCCAGAAGTTCTTAAATCTCATGGTATCATTACTGGACTATTTCTTCAAAGCTCGGGATGTTTTGTCATAAGGTTTTTTAAACAGATTGATTTTTCTTTTTTTAAGCTACAGTAGGCAAGTAAGTAAACCTATAAAAATGCATATTTACCTGAACAACCTGGGTTTGTTCAATTTTACAAAAGTGAATGTTAACAATGCTTGTTCAGTGTTTGTTAAGCTCGTTCAGAACAATGTGGGCCATATTCTGCTGTCCTTCTGGGTGTTCATAGTATGCTACGCCACAAGTGCTTCCAGTGGTTTCAATGAGAGAACTCATGGAGTAACATACTACTGAAGTTATACTTAAATCTTATGAAGTATAAGAAAAACGTATTTCTGCACTGTAACAGTGGTATCACTACATAATGTACTTTAACAATTCATTTGCTCTGAATGATGTAGATTTTTCACATGAAAAACTGAGAATCCCTAACCCAGTTAGGATTTCTATTCTGGGAGTTAGAATAAAAGTTATTGTCTATTTTCACCTGTGATATGGTATTAAAAAGTAAATATATACAGCAGTAAGCCTTTAACCATTGTTGCATTTCTGTTAGCAGAAAAGCTGTTTTTTAGTTTATCTTGTGAGCTGTAATATGTCACCATAAAGAAGTGACTTGAATAGCTTTTAATGGTGTTAAAATACAGTACATCTAAAGGTGCATCTTGGTTATGGTTTAATAAGTTGTAGTCCCTTAAAATCAAAATAATGACCTTTAGCAGAGTAAATTAACTTAAATATATATGCTAACTACTTTATTAAAATTTAACATGTAATTTGTTTAGAATCTGGACGTAATTATTTGTTAACTGAAATTCATTCATTTTCTTTGCAGTGGTTGGGCCAACTAAATATATGCAAGCAGAGCTGTTGCACCCAATCCTGCATTATTTTAACCGGTAGTAAAATACCCTCCAGGCTTGACAGATTGTCAAGGCAGTTATTTACAAGAAGTTATATAGTGGTTGTATCTGTCAGCCCATACAGTATGGAATATTTTAACTGGCAGTCTTCCAAGACTGAACTTTAATCTTACCATCTCCTATTGCAGTCCCAAATCAAGATATTCCAGGGGTGATTGCACTAACATTGTTTGAAGACTACATCTACTGGACAGATGGGAAAACCAAGTCACTGAGCCGTGCCCACAAAACCTCTGGAGCAGACAGAATATCACTGATTAACTCATGGCATGCCATAACAGATATCCAGGTGTATCATTCTTATAGACAACCTGATGGTAATTATTCTATCCATGCTTTTCAGACAGCACATCAGCATATTTCACAAACATCTAATTTCTGAATTCACTGATGTTTTATTTATTTTTATTCTGGTTTGTTTTGTTTTTTTTTTGTATTAGGATTGGGCATTTTTATGCAATAATTATAAGTATTTGTAGAATGGTTTTGGTAGATTTCTTAAGTAACTAAATATCAAGTTGAAATGATTAAAGAACAGCTTATCGACTAGATCAACTGAATTATTAAAATGATATTATGTTACAAAGATGATAAAATCAGTCCAGCAAAGGAGAAATAAAGTATTAGCAAAGCTTTCAATATTATTATTACAAAACCAGGAGAGTTAACATTTTAAAGAAGTACTGGTGTCTAACAAGCCCTAGAGTTATTTAAACAATAGTTGGCCCAAAAAACCTACAGAAGGAGGACAGTATTATAACTCTCTCTCTGATCCTCTACCGTCCGTGTATTACAGTTCTAGTTAAATAAAATTTGGCAGCTGGTCTAGATTAGCAAATTAGCAGCACCATTGTAAAAGGTTAGTGCTTTCTCTCATTGTTTCAGCATTCAAATCTTCATTTTTATTAGTGAATTAATTTGCCTCATACAAAATTCTTGTGCTCCTTAATAAGACAATTTGAAAGACCGATGGCTAAAAAAGTGATTTTTTCATTGTTTTTGTTTATAAAAAAAAGCATTCCTTAAAAACTACGACATTGTAAAAATAATGTAATTTGTACCTAGTGCATTTTACTTCCCCTTTTACCATAAAAGAGATTTAAAGTATGGTGAGGTAACAGGTTTATATTACTAGAAGCTTCCCTAAAGAGAAAAGAAAGTTGCCTGTGTTGTTTTTTATTTGTTTGGGGGTTTTCCCCTGCGAATCAGCATGTCGATTGATAGGTTTTAATATTCTTTTTTCTTTTTCATTCACAGTGTCTAAACATTTGTGTATGATAAATAATGGTGGCTGCAGTCACTTGTGTCTCTTAGCTCCTGACAAAACACACACTTGTGCCTGTCCCACTAATTTTTACCTTGCTGCAGATAACAAGACCTGCTTGTCAAACTGCACAGCCAGTCAGGTAAGTCAGTTGCCATTTTACTGTATATTTGCAGCTTTACTTACAGCCAAATGTTCATACTGAAGAAAGTGGTGCACACCTGAAGGAGTTCACCAAACCACAGCACAACTTTGAAGTAACATCAACTATTCTTTGTGGAGATCAGTTATCTTAGGACATATGAAGAGAAGAATGATTTGTGTTTAAATATAAAATTTGAAAATCACATACCTGAGGTGCTATGAAAATATATTTGTGTATGAAGCTTAGAGCTTGTGTGACTCATTGTTTAACAAGAAGGAGGTAAACTACCATAATATCATGAGGGCAACATTTCAGAAAATATTTTTGTTTCCTCTGCAAAAGTTGTTTTGTATATATATATATATTTTTTTAAAAAAAAGCACAGTACATTCAGTTGTCTTCAGAAGAGTTATTGTGCCAAATTTAAAGACTAAATTCTGCCATTAAAGCGTTGAACCAAGGGATTTTAATCCTGCTTTAAGTGGGTGATTAACATCATTGTAAAATGTATGTATCAACACTATATAAGGAATTATATTGATATTAGTCTCCATAGTCTGTGTCCAAACAAAGGGAGAAATGGGTCTCTCCTAGGCTGGAGGGAATTTCACAGCTAACTATTTCACATTTGGGGACAATGTATACCTTCAGATCAGCGGCACTGCTATGGGTACCCGCATGGCCCCACAGTATGCCAACATTTTTATGGCTGATTTAGAACAACGCTTCCTCAGCTCTCGTCCCCTAAAGCCCCTACTCTACTTGCGCTATATTGATGACATCTTCATCATCTGGACCCATGGAAAAGAAGCCCTTGAGGAATTCCACCATGATTTCAACAATTTCCATCCCACCACCAACCTCAGCCTGGTCCAGTCCACACAAGAGATCCACTTCCTGGACACTACAGTGCTAATAAACAATGGTCACATAAACACCACCCTATACCGGAAACCTACTGACCGCTATTCCTACCTGCATGCCTCCAGCTTTCACCCTGACCACACCACACGATCCATCGTCTACAGCCAAGCTCTGCGATACAACCGCATTTGCTCCAACCCCTCAGACAGAGACAAACACCTACAAGATCTCTGTCAAGCTTTCTTACAACTACAATACCCACCTGCGGAAGTAAAGAAACAGATTGATAGAGCCAGAAGAGTTCCCAGAAGTTACCTACTACAGGACAGGCCTAACAAAGAAAATAACAGAACGCCACTAGCCGTCACCTTCAGCCCCCAACTAAAACCCCTCCAACGCATTATTAAGGATCTACAACCTATCCTAAAGGATGACCCAACACTCTCACAAATCTTGGGAGACAGGCCAGTCCTTGCCTACAGACAGCCCCGCAACCTGAAGCAAATACTCACCAACAACCACATACCACACAACAGAACCACTAACCCAGGAACTTATCCTTGCAACAAAGCCCGTTGCCAATTGTGCCCACATATCTATTCAGGGGACACCATCACAGGGCCTAATAACATCAGCCACACTATCAGAGGCTCGTTCACCTGCACATCCACCAATGTGATTTATGCCATCATGTGCCAGCAATGCCCCTCTGCCATGTACATTGGTCAAACTGGACAGTCTCTACGTAAAAGAATAAATGGACACAAATCAGATCTCAAGAATTATAACATTCATAAACCAGTCAGAGAACACTTCAATCTCTCTGGTCACGCAATCACAGACATGAAGGTCGCTATCTTAAAACAAAAAAACTTCAAATCCAGACTCCAGCGAGAAACTGCTGAATTGGAATTCATTTGCAAATTGGATACTATTAATTTAGGCTTAAATAGAGACTGGGAGTGGCTAAGTCATTATGCAAGGTAGCCTATTTCCTCTTGTTTTTTCCTACCCCCCCCCCCGATGTTCTGGTTTAACTTGGATTTAAACTTGGAGAGTGGCCAGTTTGGATGAGCTATTACCAGCAGGAGAGTGAGTTTGTGTGTGTATGGGGGTGGGTTTTTGGAGGGGGGTGAGGGAGTGAGAGAACCTGGATTTGTGCAGGAAATGGCCTAACTTCATTATCATGCACATTGTGTAAAGAGTTGTCACTTTGGATGGGCTATCACCAGCAGGAGAGTGAATTTGTGTGGGGGGGTGGAGGGTGAGAAAACCTGGATTTGTGCTGGAAATGGCTTTTAGATAAGCTATTACCAGCAGGACAGTGGGGTGGGAGGAGGTATTGTTTCATATTCTCTGTGTATATATAGAGTCTGCTGCAGTTTCCACGGTATGCATCTGATGAAGTGAGCTGTAGCTCACGAAAGCTCATGCTCAAATAAATTCGTTAGTCTCTAAGGTGCCACAAGTACTCCTTTTCTTTTAGCTATTTACCTGTTTCCTATGCAAATTAAGCATGGTGGAATCAAAACAATGGAAGCCTCATTTACATATAGGGAGATGGGAAGCCCACAGGAAGGGAAAAACAGCATGAAGTCATCCTGCCTTTTGAAACAAGATAATTGAACTTTGGAAGATATAAGCAATGACAGAAGCCATATTTGGCATCCATCACTAGACAGACACAAGGGACCAGAGCTCTCCCAAACTGAGAAAGATAGGTCCTTAAACCAAGGAAGAGTTTAATCTCTGGGAAATAAATATAGGAGAGAAACCTGCTTAGCCAAAGATCTGTCACCTTGAAAGAGAAGGAGAGCCAATGCCTTGTACTTCTGTGGAAGGTCCTGACTGAGGAAATGTCAGCAATAGCTTGGAAGAAGGAAGCTGGGTGAGAAGCCATCCTGAAAAAAGCCTATACCTTGATAGATTAAGCTTTAGACTTTTAGATGCATGTTTCCCTTTGATTTACTTGTAACCTTTTCCAATTTTATTCACTTTACTTTTCATCATTTAATCTATGTCCTGTTAATAAAATTTGTTTTATTTTTACTATAAACCAACTCAATGCTCTATTTTCAGGAAAAGGAAGTGTATTTAACCAAGTTAAGTTAATAAGCTATTTTGTGCTTTTGTCTCTTTAAAGGAACAAGCAAACCTTATTATTTCTCTGAACTGTCCAGGGAAAGGCTGGGCATTGCAAGCACGTGGTTTTGGGAAAATTCAGGACTGGGAGTGTGTTGGGGTCACCTGGCTGGTTGTAATTAAGGCTGATGGAAGCCAAGGTGGGGCTGTAGGGCAGTAGACAGGCTGCTAGGGTCAGAGCTGCTGAACTAGGGGTGGCTGCATAGCACACAGACACTTGGATGTGACCTGCTCACTTGTTGCTGAATGTGAGCCTTCTGGGCTGGGAGCTATAGTAGCAAAGCATTGTGAGCCACTCCGGTTACAGGGTAAGAAAGGACACAAGACCCCACTGGACTGAACCCCAAACCATGATACCCCCTAGAATGTGAAACTTCTGCCTCAGATTATATTAACTGCAAATTGAAGAAATGTTAAATCCTGGACCAGTGATAGGTAAAAGCTCTAATATCTCTCAGATGTTAAGGGCTATTAAAAGGGAAAAAAATCTAGAAATTCCATTTTTCCCATGGGATATAGCACTTGTTTCCAGCTCTAGGTATTGTCAGATAATGGACTCTAAATCACAATAATGCGATAGAGAGAGAAGCAATTTTAAATGCATTTTACATGTTTCTACAATGTATCAGTTATGATTTTTCATAACTTTCAGCATCCTTTCAGTCATCTTCCTGTATATGAAAGTTCATCAAAAGGGACATATTGTGTTTCCCAAGCTGATGTCAGACTTACTATCTTCTATGATAAAACTTTAAAAAAATTATAGATTATTCTTTACAGTCATTGAAAATGAGTGTTCTCTTACAATGGTAATATTCACTATTTGCAGGTACCATACCTGCAAGGTACCCATGAACACTGGGTACAAAGTAATGAAGCACTATGATGTGTCCAAATTACTAGAAATAGTGCTTCTGGAATGTAGTCTTCTCAGGTGTGGTATCACAGCTATTCCTTTTTTCTGACAGTATCTCTGACAATGATCTGAATAAACATAACAGCAAATGCTACAGGAAAATATTAACAAAAGTTTGGTAGCAAATTGATCTAACTACCCATTACCAGCTGCAATGTTTGAAAACACTTAACTGGATCTAAAGCAGTTTGGTCCACCTCAAAGAATAATGTGTAATTTAATTTAACTATTTTTAATGTAGGATATGACCTTTTTAGTTGTATCTATATTACATTTTTATTAAATCACTCATTTAGAAAATGAGCCAAATTCAGGGAGAGACCTGGGCTTACGTACCTGCTGGAAAATCAGTGTATAAGAGTACAGCACAGGATGGATGTTTTCTGTGTTCCTTAGAAGATTGGAGGTGAGAGGGAGGCACTGTGAAACAATATTTTGCCTATTTGGAAACACAAGTCCTTGATGATGGGATTGGCACCTTAATTCAGTTTCAAATTGGAGAGGAATATTTGGAGTTTGGTTTCAGACTTGCTCCATTGCAGAGTATACCAGCTTCATCATTTCAGTGTGTCAGGACAGTGGCACCTTCACTGTGAGGGACTTTGGTGGTGCTTCCTCCTGGGCAAGAAAGTATTCAAGCATATTTTCAGTACTGGAGACTGGCTCAGCAACTGACAAGTCACCGGCTAAGTGGGTTCCTTACTGGAAACTCAGGATCTCAGTGACACCTGATGTTTATAAAAGCCTTGGTTCTGCTCTTCTGTTGTTCTTATGTCTAAAGCATAAGGATAAGAAATGGAACTGAGAGTAGGTCTCAGTGTCATTGCAGAGGAGGAAGTAAAACATTGCCATAAGCAGATCAGAGACCTTGGTTGTGTTTTTTTCAAACCAAAGGTACCTCCAATCTTTCCAGTGACAACAATCTGTAAGATCTACCACCCTTTCTTTGGAGTTGCCACAGGTTTCTCAGTGCCAACACACTTTTACTTTCTGTATGTGCTTCCACGTTACGTTCTGTACTAGAGGGATCAAGTTGAGGGGCCCTTCCTCAGTCCTGGGAAATATAACTGCATTTCCTGATTGAATTTCACTTCTCAGGGCTTTTGGGTCAGCCTCTCTGCCATGTGGGTGGGCTTGCAGGCCTGGAATAGTTCTCCAGACAAAGGAGTTGTGGTTTCTTGTGGGGGGTCACATTCACCCTTATGCTGCATTAAGAACTTCATCTCCAGGGTCTCTCAGGCTTCCTGGGTACTTTTACATAGAATCCTTTCATTGTCCTCCATCCTTTATGGATAACCTGGCCATATCAGCAGGAACATTTCACAACTTCTTGGGTATCAGGAGACCATAAAAGTCCAGCTGAGAAGCCTGCTCCTTTAATTCACTTTCTGTTGCAGAGCCTCTCTCCTCATTCTTCACTCATGGTGAATCCGCTTCCCCACCTATGGAATCTGGAGGCACTCCAGCGTAGTTGCTAGGGACTCAAGGACTAAGGTCTGCCTTTCAACAAAGGCCACCAGATTTTCTTCCTCCAGCAGTGGAACAAGTTGGCATTTCAATTTATCCAGACAATTTTGTTTTATAACATTATTTTTATTCATTTTTCTGCAGAAGCATCATATAATATTTTTTCCTCGTCCGCTGGATCGGGTATGTGTCAGTGTAGTCGTTTCAATCACCCAGATCAAGCACTTCAGTGCCTCCCCTCCAGGATTTCTCTGCCCCTTCTCAAAAATGGTAGAGTTGTCCCACAAACACCAGGCCAAATCTAAGTTTTGTTCACATGTGAGGCAACAGAGGGTGAATTATGTCCTGTCAGTTCACAGCCAGCTGACTCTCATGCTGCCAGGGTATGGAGCTCAGAGTTGGACCAGCATACCCAGTTCACACCCTGCCCTGAGGAGCAACCATGCCAGTGCAAAAAAGCCCTATCAGGAGCTTCTGAGCCTTTTGGGGAAAGAGTCTAAGGACAAGGAAGATGCTATCCAGACAGCTCAGTGGGTAATTCCCACAATACACCCAGGCTGGATGGGGAAAATCCCCCCCCCACCACACAAAAGGATCAAAAAGTCCTCCTCTCCCAGATACTGGAATGGGTCCTCATCTCTGAGGAAGGAAGACATGCTGCTATACAGTTCCCCAGTTCCCCTTCCACACACGATGATTTGAGATTTTTATGATGCTCTTGGGTAAGTCTTGCAAATCCCAGAGACTTCAGGTCCCAAAATGTCAAAAGAAAGCATCATCTTTTCAAGGCAGCAGTTAGTATCGTTAATGAACGTGTGGGGTTAAAATCAGAGGTTAAACCCCTTCTCTGCTTTCCCCCTCTTGGAGGGAGTGTTTCCTGGAGTTTTCTCTGCACAGAAGCTCTCACAGTGCTCTGTATCAAGCTCACAGCCCCTCCCACACCTTCTGCATGTCTGGGCATTCGGAGAAGTCTGCCCCTGCTGTGAAGCTCTTACTCAGGGTGCAAAATAATTGGAATTGTGTCTGTCTGGCTTGCACCCAAGTATCTCCCTTTGCAATGAAAGGGATTTCAGATTAGGTAACAGTGGAATAGGATCTGTACCATCTGATCATCAACCGTAAACCCTTGCTCTGCCAAGGAAAGGGGCTCAGAATCTGAAAGGTAGGAAGGGTTTTTTCTCTCTTCATCCCTCCCCTGCTCCACAGGCAGGCTTCACATAAAGCAAAAGGAGCACTTCAGGATCTCTGAGATCAGAAATGAAACACATGAGGATTCCATTCCCTGTGAAGCTACACCATCATGAGATTACAGAGAGAAAAGTGAGAAATTCCTTCCCATGCTCAGTATGACTCCTGAATTACTGAGGAAAGCACATAGAGGTACTAGGTTGCTCCTACAGTACGTACATGGGTGCTAGCTGGCCCAGGGGAGTGGGCAGGCAACCTTGCAGGATCCCACAGACATCTAGTAAGCTGAGATAGTAAATTGTCTCAACTCTCACTATAAAAGCCAGCATAGCAATGTGTTAGTCATTACCAACACCAAGGGTGTCCAAGAAGGGACTATAACCCTGGAGGACAAAATCTGGAACAAAGACTTACATGGAAAGCTACATAAACTTTCCTCCAAGTCAACAAAAGTATCAGCATGACCAAGACAAAATCAGTGTGTGTGTATGTTTGCTCACAATTCCAATACAAGACGCTTTCTTCTGCTCTGTGTCTGCAGCCATATCATGCTGAACGCACCAGAACTTGTCTGCTGTGGGAAGTTAAGCAGGGTTGGGATCCTGGTTAGTATTTGACTGGAAGACCACCTGGAAATGTTGGATGCTCCTCCATACCCAGAGTTTTAAGAAAGGTCTGGTAATCACAGGACTTGCTCATGTTGCAAGTTAAGCACATATTCCCATGCACAGACAACATGCCAATTAGTACCCTGCTCAGAGAAACACATTCATTTATAACTGGGCAACTGCTGAAAGGAATTCATGCTCACCATTTGATCAAACATCAAGAACTTTCTGAACCCAATACAGAGAATGGTTGTCCCCCAGAATCAAAACAGACATAGCTCTGGTCATATTTTGCCACTATGGGAAAGATTTGCAAAGATCCAGAACTTCATTGTATTATTCATTTCCTAGCAGTTGTCATCTGTAGCTAATTATCTCCAATTGCTACGATTGCTGGTGCCAGGTATTGCCTTCATTGCCTGAGTGGGCTTCTCAAAATGCAGTGCAGAAATTCCTTCTGAGGTCATGGAACTATACTCCTGATGCAATGCAAAATTAGGTGTCATTCCCAGATCACATCCAAATGCTCCTTTGTGGACAGCTAAGTACTAGCAAAATGCTGATAGCCAACGCAGAACCAAACCTCAGCAGAAGGTGCAAAAAACTACAAAGGGGGTAATTATGGTGCTCACAGGGAAGTCTCCTCCTACCTCCTGTTATAGATTTATTTAGGCATCAGGCATGAGTTTTTATATCCATTCCAAAATTCAGGGTCATACCAGAGGTTAAAACTTTTAAACAGCAGTGGAAACAATATACTGGGTAGAGAAGAATCTTCTGCCTTTCAAGAGAGTTCACATAAAAGTACAGAAAAGAGGGAAAGGAATGTCTTCTCCTGGCCCAGAGGGCACTTTGGACTTGACAGATAACCAAGTATTCCACATTGCACCTCCAGAAAACAACATACCTTTTGAATCAGGAACTCCTTCATCTTGAACATCTGTGGTTTACAGTACGGGCATTGGAAGAGAAGTGTAATTCAGCTGGAATTTTCCATTAGCCTTGGTACATTTTTGTAACCAGACAGAACCCAACCAGGAAATCTCATTCATTGATTTGGTCAAGTAATGTTTCCAGTGCAAACGGAAATCTTTCTGTGGCAAGGATTGCCTCTTTGTACAGTGCTCAGAGCAATGGGGCCCTGACTGCTAGATGCGACTGCAATAACAAATATAATAATCAGAAAGTGGTATCAGCTACATTAGAGTTTCTCCAGAATGGCTGATTGGAATCCGACAACTAAGCACCATCAAAATGTAGGTAACAGCCCTAGTGCCATAGGTACACTGGATTCTCCATCTGAGTATAATCACATATCAAGATTAATCAGAATAATAGATCATATAAAACTGTGGCTGAACTTTCTAGTAGCCCATATCTCAGAAAGACCGATTTTAGAATTAGTTTATCTATGTGAGAACTAAGCTGTTACTGGTGTGAGAAAGAGGTTATTCTCATGGCTGCAGAAATCTTTCTGTTCAAGATAAGGTTACTCTTTTCAAAATTTCCACAAAAGAACAAGATTTTCTCTCTGGTGTCGCCAACAATCTTGGGGAAATCTCAGGAAGTCTCAGTATCAATATGTCTATACCACCTATTAGAACTGAAACAGTGAACTGAGCTCAGTGAAAATATGCTTGGCAGCATTCTCGGCACATCATCTATCTGTAGAGGGTCAATCTATCATTTCAAACCTATTGATCATAAAGGTTCTAACATGCCTAATAAGAGTTTTTCCATCTATCAAGGAACTGATTCTTCCTTTGGATCTCATCCTGATTCTTTCAATGCTCATGGGCCCTCCCTTCAAACTCATGGTTATCTATTCTCTGCTGCACTTGTCTCTGAAAACTTCTGAATTGGTAGTGAGAACCTCAGCAAGCAGGGTAGAAGAGAGATCCCTCCCCTCAGGGGGAGGGATAGCTCAGTGGTTTGAGCATTGGCCTGCTAAACCCAGGGTTGTGAGTTCAATCCTTGAGGGGGCCATTTGGGATCTGGGGCAAAAATTGGGGATTGGTCCTGCTTTGAGGAGGGGGTTGGACTAGATGACCTCCTGAGGTCCCTTCCAACCCTGATAGTCTATGAGATTCAAGCTCTGATGGCTGATCCTGTCTATACTGTTTTTTTCCCGGACATCATATCCTTAAGAACACACCCAAAGGTCTGACCAAAGGTGGTTAGAGAATTCCATCTAAATGAACACATGACTCACCTGTATTCTTCCCTAAGTCTCATGCTTCTGTGACAGAGGCAGTTCTTCAAGGACTTTCAACCCTGTTCTAAAGTAGATGATGGTGATCTATCCAAGTGACCTCTTTCTCCAGTGTTTGTGTCCAAGTTCAGGTAGAGTGAACTGCAATAGTCCAACCTAGGAATGTTGAAAGTATAGATTACAATGGCTAGGTCCTCAAATAAGAGGGAACAGGCAAAGCTGTATTGCCAAGCAAAGAGAAAAAAGGGAATTTTTTGCCAATAGATGATCTTTATGTCAAGTGTGAGACGTAATGGGATGAGGAGATTTTCATCCCAAGGTTTTTTAATGGTTTAAATTTAATTTTCCCAGGCCACTGATGACCAAAAGTTAAAATTGGTTGATGGTTTAAGCAAAATGAGTGAGTGACTCTAGATTTGTGGATTTTTTTCTTTTATGAGGAAATAGCCATTATCATCTCTATTTTCCACATTTCCAGGTGGAATTATTGCAATTAACTCTACCTGAGCTTGGCCATAAACATTGGAGAAAGATTGGAGCTGGTGGTATGGCTTGCAGCTGCACACCTTATGCTAGAGGCCAACGTGGGTATACTTCATCATCCACTTTAGAATAGAACTTGAAAGTCCTTTTCTACAAGGCCGCTTAAGTGTTTGGGACCTGGCTACTTCACAGGACCAACCTTATCTTCAGCAATTCCCAGCTATCCTCCACAATAATAATTCAGTATTTATACCTCAGTTCTAACTGCAGATCACAAAGCATAATTGACAGCAATATCATGCCTGTGGAAGTCCCTGGAAGAAAAAATTAGACTGAGCTCTGATTTAATGGTATTCAGATTAAGGTGAAAAACAAACCTTTTAAGAAAACTTCCTTAAGGATCAATGCTCTTTGAACAAAACAAACAGAAAATGTATACTCAGTCACACTCCTCTCCCCTGATGGAATTTACAAAGTAAAACATGTTCTGTTTCTGGGCTTTTGTACTCCTTACTTTTGTGCAGCACGTAAATAACCAGGGATAAGCATAGATATAGAAAAACTAAAATAGATTACCAGTATTCTTAAACTACCTAGACTTTACCACTTGATGTTATTGGCAAAAAGAATTGGTGGTTTCAGATTAACTCCTAGAAGCATTCTTCTCTCAGCGATAGTGAAGGAACAGCAGAGCTTCTAATTGAGATTTGGGGCAATATTGGGCCTTATGAAGGAGCTTACTTAACAGATTTTTTGCCTTTCGAGGAATCAGGAGAATTAGGTTGTTGTTCCATTGATTTGATTCAACTTACATAAAAGTGATTGTATAAAAACAAAACTGTATATTCAGTTGAATTATTAAGCAACTTCAAAATACCTGCTGTTACACAGATTCATTCTGAAAGAATGTTGTTAAATATCTGCTTCAAGAGACCCAATAACAGTTCTTTAAGGAATGTAAATTTCTATTTTGAATTAAAATTGAAGGACCAAATCCTGAGCTGTTGTAAAATGGGATAGCTTTACTATCATTGAAGCTACACTGATTTACACCAGCTGAAGATCTAGGCCAACGCTCCTCAAACAGTATCTTGTACAAAATCAACTGTAGATGCACATTAGGGAAACATTAGGTGTAAGTTTTGAGCTATGAGTCTAATTTCTCATAAATTATTTTGTTTGCATGAAAAATATTCATATTTTAAGACTTTTTCCCTCCATTTCTTACTACAGTTCCGTTGCAAAACTGATAAATGTATTCCATTCTGGTGGAAATGTGACACTGTAGATGACTGTGGGGATGGATCAGATGAACCTGAAGAATGTCGTAAGTACATTCTGAATTCTAAATCCAACTTCTTTTTCCATGATGTTCTTGTATAAGATACTGTAATGCAAAAGTTAGAAAGTTAAATAAGATGATCACTGCTAAGTGTCATTTGAAAATCCTTAACAAACTGCAAGAATTTATAATACATATTTTCAAATCTTAAATTGCTCCAAAATCATAGTTTAACTTTTTCTTAGTTTCTTGAAAAACTGTGTTCAAGTTGGATTTTTAAAGCCGAATAGTGACATTTGTTCAACTTTTCTCTAAGTGACTCTTGCTACAATTCTGGATACATTTCACACAGAGTTTCCTGTTTTAACAAATAATGCAAAAGGATGTTTTGGGGATTAGAATTTACAATTCAGGTACAAATGATTCTGTGAGATGCATTATTTCTAATCATCTTATGTAACTGTGGCACACTGTGCTGGTAGTAGTGCAGAATCAGCAGATTTCTTCTTGATAGTCTCTCATACTTCATACAGTAGCCACTGTAATATTCCCCCTGTCAAATTTTAGATAGCTTAAAGTCAATCATGATGAAGTTCTCAGCATCCCAGAGAAAAGCTGTCATGGCTTTTCCATGACAGCGGAATGCAAGTTGTCTTAGGTATTGGAAAACGCTGTTTCTCCTGCATTGGTTTACTATATTTTAATGTCTAGAGGATGATGCTACCTTTCATCCTCAATCACTAACCACTTATGTGATTTACTGTATCTCCAAAAATCAAAAGATCATGAGTGCATTGTACCTGTGGTGCCAACTCTCCAGGATTGTCCTGGAGTCTCCAAGAATTAAAGATAAATGTTTAATTAAAGATTATGTCAAGTGATGAATCCTCCAGGAATACATCCTACCCAAACTGGCAACCCTAATTGTACCTTGAAATTTGTACTCACAACGAAAAATGTTCACCCCGCTGCATTTCTCTTTAATTCTAATTCACAGTCATTTCATTTTAATCTTGTGCACTAAAATTTGTAATCCACATCTTAACAAAGAAATATGTTGAATCAGAATAACAACAAGCAATTCTCATATGCTTCTAAATCTTTTGTTATGATACCTTTTTCATTGTCACAAGTTCAACAATAGAAAAATACTTGATCTTTTCACTTTTGAGAAAAAGAAAAGGAGGACTTGTGGCACCTTAGAGACTAACAAATTTATTTGAGCGTAAGCTTTCGTGAGCTACAGCATCCGATGAAGTGAGCTGTAGCTCACGAAAGCTTATGCTCAAATAAATTTATTAGTCTCTAAGGTGCCACAAGTACTCCTTTTCTTTTTGCGGATACAGACTAACACGGCTGCTACTCTGAAACCTGTCACTTTTTATAAGTTACTTTACTTCATTTCTCTACCTAGAACTCTGCTCCTTACCAACTTGTCTGTTTACCACATGGACATTGTAGTAAATCACATGCAATAGTTTCATCCTCAGTAACATGTAAAACTTTACAATTTAAGCTTTACAATGTGCAAAGTGTGAACAAAACTAGAGGAGTTTCAGTACCCTTAATTTAAGTGCAAAGGTTTCAAAAAATATTGTATTATACCCTGTTCCATTTACACTAATTGTTTATATAATACCAGATTGATTTTTAGTTTACTCTTGTGAAGTGTATCATTAAAATATAATCTTAAATATTAATTAATCTTAAATTTCAGAAACTATTTTAAAAAAATCATTTCACTGAATACAGTTTGTTCATTAATTAAAATCCCCAAAAAGAAACATCTCAGGTAAAAGGTATCAAGGGGAAAAAGGAAAATAAAAATAAGTTAGTACATAAAATTTTAAACATACAAAAGAATAATGACATAGCAAAATAAAAAATACTGTACTCCTCTCTCCACATGAGGTAACTATATATAACATACTAGACAAAAGACACTATTTTATAGTGATATTAGGAAAAAAGAAGAGATTTTGGGGTGGAAATACTAATACTATACCTGAAATTCTTAAAGCCAAAAAATTCTGTAAATGAACATTAAATGAACATTAAGATATATAAGACTATCCATTTAAACAATCCCATAATATTGTCACCCCAAAAAGAGGACTAATTTCCTCTTATTTGTTTAGTACCTCAAGCTAATAATAATAATAATAAAATAATATAAAGCCATCAGAGTGAGTGATCATTTTGGGAAAATAATTGAGACTAAGGACCCTGGGTTATACTTGTGGTTCTGCCAGTTACTGTCAGGGAAGCCATTTAAATAGTCTGTAACTATTTCCCCAGCTGTGAAATGGGAATCAATAAATATTGTTATATCATGGGTTTAGGAGGTTTTAATCATTTATGCCAAAGCCCACTGAAGTCAATGGGAGTCTTTCCCTTGTATTCAATGGGTTTCAGATAAAGGCCCGGATGTTTGTAAAGTGTTTTGAAATTCTTTGTTGAAAGGTGCTATAGAAGGGATAAGTATTCGTCACTTGCCCCAGCTGCCAATGTGCATCTCCTTGGTCATCAGGCTTCTTCTCTTTGTCTCCTGCTACTCCTCTTTGCAATGTATTTTAAGAGGATAGGCCATAACTCTGTGTGCCACATATGATCAAGACCAAGAGTGAGGCTCCAGAAACTTTTTACCCCTTATCACCTCTCTTTATAGCTTGAAGCATTTTGTGTTGTCTACAGAAAATAGAGAGAAAATGGAAGTAAAGTAAAATAAATGGTTTGCATAACATACCTCATCTCAATACTTTGCAAAACTCAGTGAGGTAGGCTTCCCTTAACTGTGGGGACATCTACATTTCAAGCTGAAAATGTAATTCCCAGCTCAAGGATGACATACCTATGCTACCTCTGAATGAGCTAGCAGGCTAAAAATTGAAATGTAGTCACTGTGGTAGTAGTGGCAGGAAGGGCTACCCACCCAAGTATGTACCTAGCATCTTGAATGGGTACGTGCTTGAGCGGCTATGCTATATTGTTGCTACGCTATAATTTTTAGTGTGCTCAGTCAGAGCTAACACACTTACGTCTCCTTAAATTGGAAATTACAAGTTCACATTGAGAGGAAAGATGATTGTGGTACCTCAGTAACTCAGGTTACTCAGTGAACAGTCTCTCAAGGACATGACTGTGAGGTTCCTTTCCTCCTTTTTTGCACTTAATATGAAGGCTTCCTGCCTGTCACTCCCAATAGTCTGGTCTCTGTGGCAGCAAACACAGCTATTATATGTGAGATAGAGATGGCCTTGAATTTTCTGAGGACTAATATGCCTTTGAAATCTTCAAAATAAAATAGTTTAGATCATGAACATTTCTATCATTTGGGTGTCCACTTTACACATAAACAGGAGAAGACAATTCCTGTTTTCCTGGGATGCCATGCTGGTTTTTGTTGAATAGGATTCCCCAGGACATTCTTGGGAGGCATATGTCTAACAGCACAGTAAGTCTCAGTTGTAGACAATCTGAGCAACTGCTGGAGTATTATCACAACTCAGAGTTCTGGATCTTGGTCGTTGGAATCTGATAGATTCCAAAAGATTTGTAGACAGGTGATGGAAATGATAGCCCTGAAAGAATCTGTATAAAGAACAGAATAGGCATCAACTGTCAGGACAGCTGCCTTTATCAGAAAACAACCAGTCTGAGTTTGGTGTTCTTGAATAGTGTCTACTTGTTGCAGATACGATACATGGCACAAACACTTCATACTCTCTGTGGCACATTTTGGGCTGAATGTTTATTCCTTGTTGGCCAGAAGGTCTGAACTTTGGCTTACCTTTGGGGGGGAAAAAGCTTGAAGAGAAAATGACTCATCAGCAGGGTCTTTACCATTCCATATTTTATGCAAATTATGATGATAACTGACTCATTTCTGATTTGAATAAAATCTTAATTTGATTTAGAACTGTTTGATTATACACTTCACAGAGAGAAGTGCAGGTCATTCCATTGTGGAACACAATATCCATGTTTTTGATCAGCTTGGAAATCTCCATGTTGGGAGAACTGGAGTATTGCCTTGTCACCTGTGGAGTGTCTCATCCATATGTTAAAAAGTAGATCAATTTTTCTGACTCTCACATTATTGAGGATCAATTTGTGGATGTAAGGATTCAGTCTTAAAGCCTTCCAACACTGACAAAACACTAATATGTAAATTCTTAATGGGACTATTCAGTTTGCACCGATTGCATACCCTCATCTTGTATGGTAACACCCATTGTTTCATGTTCTCTATGTATATAAATTTCCCCACTGTATTTTCCACTGAATGCATCTGATGAAGTGAGCTGTAGCTCACGAAAGCTTACGCTCAAATAAATTTGTTAGTCTCTAAGTTGCCACAAGTACTCCTTTTCATTTTATTTCTATATCAGAGTGTAAGAATGGGCATATTTTACCTACTTTAGCTGGGATAGTAACATTGGTTTTTCTTGCACAAGTCTTATCTCATTTCTGTTCTGGGCTAAGAGTTGAGAAAGCACTTGCAGTTAAGGAAATTATTCTGCAATAAATTCACGGTAAGATTTGTTACAAGTATTTCTTGGGTTTGTTACAAATCTTTCTTGACCAATCTCTAGTTGGTCATATTTTCCTTCACCAGATTATATATTTATGTACCATTTCTTGGGCTTTGGTCAAACCCAGAACTCAAGGAATCTCAGATTTATATAATAATCCCTTCAATAGTAATAACTCCAGATTCTCTCATTGTCTAGAGAGGACAGGCATTAATCCTTTTAGCAAGATGTTTTGTCACAGCCATTTGGCAACTTGTCAGCACAGATGGTTTATCTACTGCATATACATTCATAGCTTCAGACAAATCTTGGTCTCCCAGGTGAATCCCTGTTATAATTTAACCAGCTCTCTGAGGATTCCTCCAGCAACAGGGAATCCCCAGGCAGCTGATAGCTTGTATAACCTATTCTGTTTAGGAATCAGAGTTAGGGATACATGTTTAGTACACTTCAGTACTTTTTAACTTTTACTGAAAAAGAAAACAACTGACAGAGGCACTATAGACTGTTGTAACCTCCTCAATAGGAAGTTTCTGTCTCTTTCCACATCAAAATCAAACTTTCCCTTTCAAAGGTTTGCACAGGGACTTCCACATCTGCATCTCTGCTGTTTCTTATCTCAACCTGGCACCCTTACAAAGTTGTCTTTCACCAATTTACTTTCTTCTTCATCTTGTTTCCATATCAACTTCCCTTCTGCCTTCTGGAATCCCTTCCAAAATCATTGCTCTTGGTCTCCACCCTTTCTTTATTCAAATCCCCATTGAAAGCTGACTTCTTCCCTAAGGCACATAAATGCTAATCACATCAGCCACAATATCAGAGGCTCGTTCACCTGCACATCTACCAATGTGATATATGCCATCATGTGCCAGCAATGCCCCTCTGCCATGTACATTGGTCAAACTGGACAGTCTCTACGTAAAAGAATAAATGGACACAAATCAGACGTCAAGAATTATAACATTCAAAAACCAGTTGGAGAACATTTCAATCTCTCTGGACACTCGATTACAGACCTAAAAGTGGCAATACTTCAACAAAAAAAATTCAAAAAACAGACTCCAAAGAGAGACTGCTGAATTGGAATTAATTTGCAAACTGGATACAATTAACTTAGGCTTGAATAGAGACTGGGAGTGGATGGGTCATTACACAAAGTAAAACTATTTTCCCATGTTTATTTCCCCCTCCACCTCCCGCACTGTTCCTCAGACGTTCTTGTCAACTGCTGGAAATGGCCCACCTTGATTATCACTACAAAAGGTTCCCCCCCACCATTCCCCGGCTTTCCTGCTGGTAATAGCTCACCTTACCTGATCACTCTGGTTACAGTGTGTATGGTAACACCCATTGTTTCATGTTCTCTATGTACATAAATCTCCCCACTGTATTTTCCACTGAATGCATCCGATGAACTGAGCAGTAATTCACGAAAGCTTATGCTCAAATAAATTTTTTAGTCTCTAAGGTGCCACAAGTACTCCTTTTCTTTTTACAAATAGAAACGATAATCATCCACTTAAGATAGCATCATCCTCTTGGTGTCCCAGTGGGTCCTTGTGTTTTCTGTTCAGATTAAAAAATCCACAGAGCTGGGACTGTGTATTCCTTTCTGTTTTGTACATCGCTTAGCACACTGATGCTTACAAATAAATAGTAATAGACATGGTTGCAAGATTAGATAATTACTTTACTTTTGCATGCTGTATCATTACTGAGAAATAATTGTGCAGTCATCATGTAAATGAGACCCTCCTCAGCCTTGGTACTACGATCTTATAATTGAAAAATGTGTGTTCAGTTATGGTTTAGTAACTACAGAATACTCTGGTTGAGTCTGTATATCCTAATTTAATAACTTATAAATATATTCAATTAGTCCATTGAAGAGTAATAATATAATTGGCACATTACCATCCCTGGGATAGAGCTGGTAATTTTTCTGTACTTAATGAGATTTTTTTAACCTCTGTTATAGGTTAAAGATATATATTTTTAATATAAAGAAATAGATATAAAAACATCAAAATGATTTCATGACAACATTTTCTCATTGTGGGCCAATCCAAATGCCATTGAAATCAATGGGAGTCTTTGCACTAACTTCAGTGGGGCTTGAATCATTCCATATATTTGATCAGTTTATTCAGACAGGAAAAATCCATGAAACTTCTGTCTGACATGTACACGTACACACTGGGGTTCATACATAGTTTAAAGTAATTCAATTTACATTTTGAATAGCAGAAAAGCGTTGTTTATAAGTTTTATAAACTCTGTATGCAACTGTGCAAGATTTGGTTTTTGTTTTGTTTTTTCAGCTGAATTTAAATGTCAACCAGGACGTTTTCAGTGTGGAACTGGACTTTGTGCTCTGCCAGCCTTTATCTGTGATGGAGAAAATGATTGTGGGGACAATTCTGATGAACTCAACTGTGGTAAGTGATTATGTGTAGCACCGAATTCAAAAACTGACTAAGATCTTTAGCTAAGATGATTTAAATTCTCATGAGAAACTCATCTGGAATTTTTTTTTAACCTATCTTCCAGACACACATGTCTGCCTGTCAGGTCAGTTCAAGTGTACAAAGAATCAGAAATGTATTCCAATAAATCTAAGGTGCAATGGACAGGATGACTGTGGTGATGAAGAAGATGAAAGAGACTGTCGTAAGTTATCTTTAGAGAGTTTTGTATTGCACACTGATGGATAGTTTTCAACATAGAGTTTAAAAGATATATGTAAAATCACTGTATGCCCAATGAAAATCAGTTAATCTTTTGGACTATTTGACATACAGTACTTGAGATATTCTGTGTACAGAAATCAAATACTTCTGCCATTGACTTCATTTTTTTGTAACTATGACACTGAGAAAAAAGAGAGAATTCATTTTTAGAAAATTATATGGGTCTCTTATTTGAGTTAAACTGTATATATTACTCTGACCACTCCCACCACCATCTCTTGTCTCCTCCTTGGTCTTTTAGCATTCCTCATGTGACTTTCTGCCAGAGCCTGAAGGCAGCACATTTTAGTGGGAGAGGATACCTTTGTTCCTGCTCCTTAACTGAGAGAGGGTATAGGTTCTCGAACTCTTTATCCTACAGCACTTATGGAGGTTATGGACTTCTCTTTTACGGGAGGTCTCTGCAAATTTACCCATATGACATTAATTTTAATAAAAAAATCAAAACAGAGAAAATGGAATTAAAAGAATTCATTTAAGCTAAAATACCTACATTGAGATTTCTCATAAGATAAACTAGATAAGGTATTTTCAGCTTAGTTACAGAGCGGGAAACATTGAAGAGTTTACATCTTGTAAATATAATCTCTGATGTTTCCGGTCTGCCTATCAGCACCATACTGCCATCTAGAGAGACAGATGACTCCGTCACTCACTCAGCCTGTTATTCAAGCCCCCACTGATCCAGGGCAGCTACCCCATTTGTAAATTGGATTTCTCCAGCTTCACATACACAATGGCTTGGAGACTCCATGCATTCTTTAGAAAAGGGCCATTGAGGATACAAAGACCCTTGAATATTGATGATTAATAGCCACCTTTCGGAAGCCTAAGGGAGCTGAGTTACTGCTTTTTAGGAACCACATTGCCTGTTTTATGTTGTTTCAGTGAGGCCTCTTGTTAAATGAAGTCCACAAGTCATGATTTTGGGTAGTGGTCCAGATTCTGTGTCGCAATTACTTTTACAATACTGGTATGACTTACTACACTAGGCAGTGTGGCCTAGTGACTAGAACACTGGACTAGGACTCAGGACACCTGGCTTCTATTTCTGTCTCTGCCAGTGGTTGCTGGGAAATCTTGGGCAAGTTACTTCAGTTCACTGTGCCTCAGTTTACCGACATGTAAAATGGGGATAATACGGCCTTAGTAATGAAATGCTTTGAGATCCACTGATGAAAAGTTCTATATAAAAGCAAGGTATTATTATTATAAGTACTCTTACTACATAGGCATGACTGCATGATTTTCCACCTCAAACACTATAACATCGTGCTAATGTGTGAAAACCTGAAACTGAAAATGACTAGAAACTAAATATAAACAAACCCGAAAATTTTCTTTGCCCAAGCTGAGCTACGTGCAAAAAGTCAACAATAGTATAAATAATGAAAAGCAAATTAGATGATAAATCTTTGTTTAGTTTTAATAATTTAGGATTTATTTGTAACATTGCCAAGAACATTTGTTTGTTTTCTGAAATATGGGATCAGATTCTTTGCTGTGCTGAATTTATGCCTGGCAGATTGGGGGGGGCAGACGAGTGGGAGGGGAGCACCAGGGAGCTGTTTACAGCTCCATAATTATCATCCCAGGTCCAGTGCAGATTAGAATGTGCTTAGATTGTGCCATATGGTAACTGACTCCAAGAGACTAAGCAGTTTGCAAAGCAATCCAGATATAACTCCTCCCACCCCTTTCTGTTCATGACATGCCCACTGTGCTGTGGGCCAAAGGGCAGGTGGCTTAGAACCTGGCTATGAGAACTCTACAGCTGATGGGAAATCCAGTTAAAGCTACACGGTTTGACTAACATTTGTTAGCATATCCACACTGAAGGTCATTTTCTGTTCTACTAATTTGCCATAGGCCATAATATTGCCAAATAAGTCGATGTTCATGGCCAGTCTTTTTTTTTTTTTTAAACTTTATGAAGGAAGTCTCCTGAGCTAGTGATATATATATACATTAGGAAGGATGTGAGGGAAGAAAATTACTTTTTGATTGGTGAATAACTAGGGATAGGATCCCTACAGGAAAGGGGCATTAATTTTTTCATACTCCTGGCTGTGCAGAAAATAATCACATGCCATCTCTCATGTGAGGAACTTTTCTAGCACTTTTTGTAAGGATTTAAAAGGAAAACCCATGAGTGCACTAACAACCAGGTTTAGTTGCCAAGTTGGAAATCTTGGAAACTAAAGACACCCATACAAAGCAGCTTTCAGGAACCAGGGAAAATTGGCAGCAATTCTTTACAGCAAAATCTTCTGTTACCTGGGCGATTATGTTGACATTGTGAAGTAGTTTTCAGTCTGGTTCTTCAATTCACTACTTTTCTTCAAAACATTGAAGACAGAGCAGAAGGATTTTGGTGGCACTGGACACTGTTGTTTACAGGGAGTCCTCCGACTTATGACACAATTCCTTAGAATTGCGTTGTAAGTCGAAATGTTGAAAGCCAAAACAGCTTTTCCCATAGGAATCAATGGTATGAAGGGGAGCTTGGTTCCTGAACTAAGGCTTGATACACTATTTTCACCACAATAACCCAGATTTTTGTACTGTATGAACTATAGATGACTAATGTTGCAACATCAATGTATTTATTGGTTTCAGAGTAGCAGCCGTGTTAGTCTGTATTCGCAAAAAGAAAAGGAGTACTTGTGGCACCTTAGAGACTAACCAATTTATTTGAGCATAAGCTTTTGTGAGCTACAGCTCACTTCATCGGATGCATAAAAGTGGAAAATGCAGTGAGGATGTTTTTATACACACAGACCATGAAAAAATGGGTGTTTATCACTTCAAAAGGTTTTCTGCCCCCACCCCACTCTCCTGCTGGCAATAGCTTATCTAAAATGATCACTCTCCTTACAATGTGTATGATAATCAAGGTGGGCCATTTCCAGCTCAAATTGAGGGTTTAACAAGAACGTCTGAGGAACAGCGGGGAGGGAAGGGGGTAGGAAAAAACAAGGGGAAATAGGTTACATGCCATCATGTGCAAGCAATGCCCCTCTGCCATGTACATTGGTCAAACTGGACAGTCTCTACGTAAAAGAATAAATGGACACAAATCAGATGTCAAGAATTATAACATTCATAAACCAGTTGGAGAACATTTCAAGCTCTCTGGTCACGCGATTACAGACATGAAAGTTGCAATATTACAACAGAAAAACTTCAAAACCAGACTCCAGCGAGAGACTGCTGAATTGGAATTCATTTGCAGATTGGATACAATTAATTTAGGCTTGTATAGAGACTGGGAGTGGCTAAGTCATTATGCAAGGTAACCTATTTCCCCTTGTTTTTTCCTACCACCTCCTCCCCCCTCCACCACCATTCCTCAGACGTTCTTGTTAAACCCTGGATTTGTGCTGGAAGTGGCCCACCTTGATTATCATACACATTGTAAGGAGAGTGGTCACTTTGGATAAGCTATTGCCAGCTGGAGAGTGGGGTGGGGGGAGAGAAAACCTTTTGAAGTGATAAACACCCATTTTTTCATGGTCTGTGTGTATAAAAACATCCTCACTGCATTTTCCACTTTTATGCATCCGATGAAGTGAGCTGTAGCTCAGGAAAGCTTATGCTCAAATAAATTGGTTAGTCTCTGAGGTGCCACAAGTACTCCTTTTCTTTTAATGTATTTATCGTATTTTGTAAAGAGCATTCAGATAAACATATAAACTCACATATGCCGCTCAGAATGCCAGCAACACAGGCTCAGAAAGCCAGGGAGAATGGCACACATGCTGAGCCTCAGCCAATCACTGTTCAAGCTTTCTGATTGGCTGAGCCTGGGGCTGGGAGCCAATCAAAAACAAGCAGCAACCCTACCCAACAACAAACTACCCTGCTGCCTCGAAGCCAATCAGAAGGGACCCCTTCCAGGTCCATACCAGTACTGTATAACGCAACCAGGAAATGATTTCTAGAGAACTTTATGCAAATAGAGCATCCTAAGGGTGAAACAAGCATCGTAAGGGCTAAATGAGCAGTCCATTGAAAAGTGTAGTAAGTGGCATTGGGAATCGTAAATCCGAGGACTCCCTGTACATTTAGATTTAATAAAGGGGCCCAAAGAGTCAAAGGTATTAACATGAGCCAGAATCTGTCCAACATTAAACAGTTTTAAACATTGTTGGGATTTGCAATGCAAACCTCAGCCTGCTTAGTACCATGGGAAACACATACTGAAAAACATTACATTTTATTAAAAAGGGAAAAGCCATTAAAGCATTTGAAATGTAAAGTATTTAATAAGGCTTACATTTTAACAGCATCCCTTGTTCCCTTTCCCTTTAGTTGCAGAGAGTCTTTAGAAGGAAAAAAACCCTTCCTAAGACAGTCTCTTAGTTGGTATTAAGATGGTAATTACTGTCCTTTGGAGGAAAAGAGAAGTTAGTTCGGTTGGGTTGCAACTGCTGTTGCTGTTGTTTAAAATCCGATCCCATTTTCTAGAAGGCAAAACACAACAAATAATATACAAAAGGGGAAAGAACAGCAAAAATAGAAAATGCAGCTGTCACTGGTTTTAACTTGTAACCTTGCTGCTGCAAAACTCAGCCACAGAACACAGTCTTATCACCACTCCAAGACCTGGCAAAATTGTACCATGATATTTCATATAGCTGTCTCTTTCTGGTCACAGGGTTTGTGTTGCAAAACATGCAGACTTGGCCAGCTTAACCAGATTCTTATTAGACAGAAGGAAAAAGGAAAGGGATAGGAAAGAGAAGAAATAAGGTAGGGGATTGAAAAGAATGAAAAGGGAGAGGAAGGGAACATGACAAAGTCTCATATCCCATGTAGTGGCTGGGATATAGCTGGAACCAGTGAAGGTGGAGATGTCATCTGAGCCAGTTCTTTGGCCTGGTCCAGTCAGGACATGTCTTGGAAACAAGATGACAAAAGCCCAATGATGTTACAATGGATCTCTTGGTTCCAGGATATGGTGAGGATGGCAACCAGGATGGTGAAGCTTGCTCCTTCCCCTTTGTTTCAGTCATCAGATGTCCATCTTTCACTTCCTCTTTGCCAATTTTCCTCTCAAAGTCTCTTTACCCACAGTGCATTGCTCACACTGTTGAAGGTAGTGCCCAGAAGAGAGTGATGGGCCTTTTAACCAGAATATTGTTAGCATTTGGTCTATCGAATTTAACTAATGTTGAAAATGTTCTTGTTTGTAATCAATGGAACACTACCATAAATATTGTGACTCTCTAAATTCATTTGGACAATGTTAATAATCAAATGGATTAAATAACAATAGAATGCATTAAAACAGATTGCTATTTTCTTGGAGATATCACTGAAAAACACTATAGAACTCATGGAGAGCCTGTTTTTAACATTTGGGGTTATTTATTTTAACAAAAAATGTTTTGAGTCTTGGCAAAAATATTTAGCTTTAAAAATAACTCTCTTTCTTTAAAGCGGAAAACAGCTGTTCTCCAGACCATTTCCAGTGTAAAACTACAAAACACTGTATTTCTAAACTGTGGGTATGTGATGAGGACCCGGACTGTGCTGATGGATCAGATGAAGCAAACTGTGGTGAGTCTGACAACAGTCAAACAAAGGAGTGCAGTCTTTTTGTTTAAAAGTAGTGACATTGCTTTATTAAAATCTCATATTTCTAACACCAGTATCTTTATAACTTTCTTGCTCAAGAAGACTTTTCCCAATTTTTTAAATTTATTTTTATTCTCTTACCATAAATTGTAATGGGGAAGTTGCAATGATCTTGAATATGTCCTGTGTCATTATTTCAAAGTAATCATCTGATAGAATAGCTTTATTTTACCTGTGAAATCTCTTGAAGCATCTGCTTTATGGACAGCAGTTATAAAACAAATGACTCCCCTGAAACACTAGTGGCTTCTCTTTTTAATTCTTATTGCAGAATTACCCAGTGCCTATGAATTTCTTCTACATATTTTTTGCCTATTGTATTAAACTAAATGCTGGTAAATAAAAAAAACTAATAACTGCGATAAACATCTGAGTAGTTTAACTAGTTTACATTGTATAAAATAAACAGATTTTTGTATCAGCAATCACAGGAGTACTGATGGAACAGTCCAGCGTAAGACAGGCCTCACAAAGACTTAGCTGAGTATACATCCAGTGTTAAGCAACCCAAAAGCAGAATTTTGTAGTGACTTTTATGAATCCAATAGTAAATAGAAAAAAGCTTATTTATTTTCTTTGGGACTATTTCTTTTGTTGTTGTTTATTGCTCCTCTTTGCACAACAAGTAAAATCTTTAGCATTTTTTGTTACGTTTTCTATTTGTACCTGAAAGGTGACTTGAAAGACTTTTTAACTGCAAAGGCCCGAGTTCATGTTTTTCCAGTAATAGTTAAAAATATATTTTAAAATAGTAATATAGTACAGGGTCCTAAAGTCACTACCTACTTTCCATAGTAGTTATGTCATCACACATTGCAGGACAAACAACAAACTTGGATTTTGATAAGTAAGTGAAAGAGGAATTCTCACTTTTGGTAAGTAAGTGAAAAAGGAAAGGATTTTTTTCATGTATTTTCTTTTAAATGCATTTATCTATAAACTTGAAATCTGTCATAAAATTTAATGATTTGGATTTCAAACATCTTTATTTTTAAAGGTTTTCAATTCACCTGCAATAACAGTAACATTTTATGACTTCATTAACTAACTAATTCTCCCAGGTCACTTATAAGGAAAGTAGATATAGTGTACTGAGGGTCCCAATTTTACAGATGGAGAAATCGAGAGAAACAGAAGCTAAGTAATTTAAACAAGGCTGGATGGCTTATTCTCATGGCTGCAAGTAGAATTCAGATATTCCTGGTTTCCAATCCTCACTCAGTTCACGAGATTATGGGTCCTCAACCTGGAGATCATGAACAGCTTTCAGGGGGTTGTAACTACCCTCTCTGTCCTTATGGATAGTTATAGGGTGTATAGCTTGAAACCCATTTCTATTGCAACATGAGATCACAGGATGCAAAATGTTAAGGGTCCCCTGCACTAGACCCATATTGTCTCTTTAAGATGTGTCTTTGCATACTGACATAAAATACTTCATTCTTCTTTGAGTGGCCTCCACGTATTTACACTCCGGGGATGCTCCAACTGGGCATAGCTTAGATGGAAGAATTTGAACTAGCTGTGGGAGTGCTCACACTGAGGAGAGGGCTAGGAGGGGCCCATGAGCACTTCAGCAGGCACTGCTAGTTAAAGTTCCAGCATTCATAGGATTCCATTCTTAGGAGCCATAATAGAATCAACACTGGGCAAAGCAATCTATGACAGATTCTTAAAGATAAGATCACCTATACATCTAAACAAACTGTTGTTTTCATTCTATGGTTATTGGGGCTTACAGCCTAAACGAGTATGACTTCCTTGGATCTTTTATGAATGAGGCATTTGCAACACTGAGTACTGGAAAATTTCAGGCCCAGCATAGACAATATGGAAGGGCTCTGGGCATTCAAGAAAGGGAATTCCTATCTGTAATTTGGTGGTCCCACAAGAACAGCCATACTGCGTCAGACCAAAGGTCCCTCTAGCCCAGTATCCTGTCTTCCAACCGTGGCCAATGCTAGGTGCCCCAGAGGGAATGAATAGAACAGGTCATCAAGTGATCCATCCCCTGTCGCCCATTCCCAGCTTCCCATTCCAGCAGTGTAAAGAAAGAAGTCTTTCAATCCTCCCATGCTGATAACCACAGCAAATCTCCAATTTCAGATGTATATGTGTGTGTGGGTGGGTGGGGGTATCTAAATAACAGCAGAAATAAAAGTTACACCTCTGTATTCTCAAGTTAAGAGCAATTCATTGGGCTCTCCGGTTCTTTCTACCATAAGTCTGCCACAGAGTGATATAAGTAGCTACAGACAATACAACCTTCATGTATTATCCTAACAAATGTAGTGGAAGGTGTGAACTCTGAAGTAATATATTAATCCTTTATTTTTTATCTCTATATAATCTTCATGTAGTCAGAATGGAAAATAGTATAAATAAGTGCTGCAAAAATAGCACATTACTACTAATCAAAGATACTGAAGCTAGGTAGTTTGTTGATTGTGATTTTGTATATATGGTTCTGTGTGAATGTGTTAAATAAAAGAAATATGCCGTGTTGGTCACAGGATATCAGAGACACAAGCTGTGTGAGATAATATTTTTTATTGGACCCATCTCTGTTGGTGAGAGAGACAAGCTTTCAGGCTTACTCAGACTCTTCTTCAGGTCTGGGAAAGGAAGAAGAAAATATCAGCATAAGCTCAAAGGCTTGTCTCTCTCACCAACAGATGCTGGTCCAATAAAAGATATTACCTTACCCACCTTGTTTCTCAAATAATAGAAGTAATATACTGAACTGTATATAAACCTAGACATTATCTTATAATCATAATTAGTTTATTTGAAATAGTACAAAGCATACCCATACTATTATGTATGTTATGTAGGTTATGAAAATTGCTAAAATAATTTTGAATCAACTATTTTATTATGAAAGTACAATATAATAATTAACAGTAGCGACATGGAAAATGAGATTTCACTAAAGCAGTATAAATCTGGTGGCATTAATGATTTTGAACCATATGGCATCCTCTCAGAAAAGCAGACAGAATAATTTGTTACGTTTGCTAATTTGCAAAATTTTCTTGTTTTTCCCACCTGTAGAGAGAGGTTTGGGAGGGCCGTCCGTGGAGGGAAAATCCATAGGAAGGGGATCCTGTTGTGCATTATGCTTTTTCCATCCCAATGACCTATACTGTCTCTAACGATACTATCCACTGGGTCTCAGACCCCTAGTGTGAGACGGATCAAACTCTCTGGTTCTTGACTGTGGAGTAAGGAAGACTATTCAGTATCTTCAAACCATGTCTTTGAGGCAGAACAATAACTGTAATACATGAACTTGCACTACCTTAGAGTCAGTTACTAGTTGCAGGGATATCAGATTCACTTTCAGATGTCATCCCAAGAATTGAGGCACCTCATAGAGACTCCTTTAAATCCAGTATGAGGTTGTCCTGGAGTTCCTCAACCAGTAAATCCTCAAAACAACAGTCTGTGTCAGCCAAGATGGCTGAGCAGTGAGGCTCAGCATAGATGCTAGATACACTGGCAGAAATCTAGCTTCTGCCCTGGCAAGTTCAGTTAGGTAGCTTCACCACCAAAGTTATCTATGTCATAACCTACAAAATCCCACCACTAGAAGACTTCTCTGTCTCCAAGGCACTTCAACACTCAGTGTTTGAAGTTGGTAATTCTGAGTTCCAACTTGTTGGATGAGGTGGAGCATCCACAGAAAATATCAAGGCACAAAGCACAGGGAGAGAACAGCAACAATATTACACACTGGTTTTAAAGCCCCCAACCTCATCAGACTTTGAAATGAACCCTCTAGAATCTCTACCTCTTATTTGCCAATAAATGTACATAGTACAAGAATGGAGTATCAATTTTCACATTGTGTGGTTATAATTAGATTTACATAAAATATTAGCCATGGAACAGAGGTCATTAGCACTTTGCATCATTCTTATTTGTGACCATTCGGGCATTTCAGGATTTTTAAAAATGTGATCCTTGACCACTGGAGGAAGGCTGATCTGAATAGATATTTTTTAAAGAGCCAGTTAAATTCTTGGCACTAGCATCAAGAGCTCTCCCAGCAGTGGATGCTCTGGAAACCACTGGCTTGAAAAGATTAGACAAGAGTGATGATCTAGTATGGTGGTAGACAAGTTTATGATCCTTGTGATAATATGAAGAGTAGCAATGTTTATATTGAAAGCAAATATTAGCCTGGAATCGTAGAGATTCTTTCATTCCTTTTTGACATCAGAGCTGGAATTTACTGCTTGTTGACAATGTGAAATTGTTCATCTACTATGTTTCAATCTTTGGATCATTGCTGCAAACTCTGTAGTTTTTAGTATCTACTCAGTGATGGAAAAGTTTACTGATTGTTTCTGCAGTAGCCATGAAAATATTTTCAGAAATGCAATGGACATTCAGAGTTGAAAACATCAAGGCAATTTTTTTTAGGTTGGGACTATATGTGATACTTAGTTGCGTGTTTCTGGTGAAACATGATTAAGTTGTCCAAAAATAAGGTGTTTTTAAAAGAAGTGTTCTGATTATCTGATATAATTTTTAGTTGCCATTAATGAAATGAACAAATAAATGCAAATTTTCTTTTTTGCAAATTGACATCATTCTTGTTTCTTTGAATAAATCAAATAATACATAATCAAATGTAGAACGACTCTGGAATTACTGCCAAAGGACTGGCTTCTGAGATTGATACAAAGTCATCATTTTTCCCTGAATATGTCAAGTTTCATAAACATGAGAAGTCCCTTTGCAATTATGAAAGAAGAGGTTACTGATCCTGAAACTTAATTCAGAATACAATTTATTAACATTCTTACAGACAAAACATTAATTTTAGAAGAAAAATATTTTCAGTAGGATCTACTTAAAGTAAAAGTATTTTCAATAATAATGAGTTAATGCAGTGATACTCAGACTGAGGCTTGTGAGCTGCAAGTAGCTCTTTAATACCTCTCCTGCAGCTCTTTGCGGCACATGATATTAAAACATTGTGATTTAATTATGAACCATACTGCTTTTACTATGTTATTAATCAGTTGCAGTTGATAAATACTTGGTCAGTAAAATATATTGTAAATGAAAGAGTGAATGAGGTCTTAGAATCACTGAGTTAAAGAATATATATAAATATAGATTTCACTCAGAGGAATGTTAGCTATTAAAGCATTGAACATTTTTGGGACAGATTGTTCCCCTTAAATTTTGTGATTTGAAGGTTTTACAATTTATTTAGAAGAGTAAAATGTTGAAACCATTAAAGTGGCAAAGGGCAAGAAATTATTTTTGCTAGTTGGTAGTGGATTTTTAAAGGAATTTAGGTTGACAACTATTTTTAGCTTTCCTAGCACCATTGTCTTAAGGAACTTCCCTACTTGTTCTTTGTTTTTGCATTCCACTAGCAAGTTTCCACCAGATATTTTCCTAGCTCTTACTCTATATCCAGCACTTTTTTCCTGAGCCACTTTGCACTCCACAGTGGTTTGACCTCCACTATCCTTGTGTTCTTAGCTGTGGAGTGCAAAGTGGTTCAGAAAAAAGTGCTGAAGATATAGAAAGAGTTAGGAAAATACCTGGTGGAAACTAGCTAGTGGAACCCCTATTCAGAATACAAGGAAAATGGGGTCCAGTTATAAAAGCTATCCTGCAGTTCTTTAAAAATACTGGGAGAGGTGACAGACTTTAAGTCATAACCCATTTATGAAGTCCAGTGAATGGCGATCATAGATTCAGGAAGTGAGTCTGCTGCACCACAAAATCCAGGAGGAGGAAGAAGAATAGGTGAGGACTGAAGAGAGAAGAGCTGCAATAGGTAGCTTATACCCTGGAATTGGCCTTGAAAAGAGAGGACAGCTGGGTGAATGGATTCTAGAAAGCGGCTAGAGAGTCTGGGAACTGCCAAGAAGAAGCTCCTCAGCAGCATACTGCAAGGAAGCCATACGTGGAGGCAGACTTCCCAAGAGAGAGGACTGGAAGACATAGTCCTGGGAAAGGCACCAGTGGATAGAAGTAGCAAGGGCTTGAAAGGAGAGGTCTTAGCTATCTAAACACAACGACGCTGGGCTGGAACCAGAGAAAAGCACAGGCCGGAGTTCCCCTATCTCCCACAGAAAGGGGGATAGGAAAGCATCCTTGAGGAAGAGGAGGGCAAGGACTATAGAGCCCAGGTCAGGGCTGAGACTGACAACCCGATACAGGGCCAAAGGACTTTTTATCGGTGGGACTCTTTATTGCCTCAGAAAGGGTGAAATTATGAACAACCTGACTGGAGTTGTGAGAAGCTGACTGTTACAGAGCCAAGCAGCTGTCTGGTGTGGAAACTGAGGCAGAATTGCTGCAACACAATACCCAACCATGTGTGGACACATTGTCTGGTGAGTTAGCTCCATTATAGAGCCTAAATACCTTTAAAAATCTGGACCCAAGTATCAATAGTGATTTAGGCCTCAATTCAGCCAAGCACTTAGGCAAATGCTTAATATTACACACATTCTTAAGTGCTTTGCTGAATTGGGATCCTAGTTACTCAACTTTTATTAGTATCAGTAATGTTAGTATTGTAGTATTAACTATATATGTTACCATAGTACCCAGAAGTCCCAGCTGCGATTGAAGCCCCATTCTGTTGAGCATCCTACAAACACAGATAGAGATGATCCCTGCCACAGAGAGTTTACAGTCTAAAGCAATGGCTCTCAGCCTTTTCAGACTACTGTACCCCTTTCAGGAGTCTGATTTGCACCCCAAGTTTCGTCTCACTTAAAAACTACTTGCTTACAAAATCAGACATAAAAATACAAAAGTGTCACAGCACGCTGTTACTGAAGATTGCTTACTTTCTCATTTTTACCATATGATTAAATCAACTGGAATATAAATATTGTGCTTACATTTCAGTGTATAGTATATAGAGCAGTATAAACAAATCATTGTCTGTATGAAATTTTAGTTTGTACTGAATTAGTTAGTAATTTGTATGTAGTCTGTTTTAAAACTAGGCAAATATCTAGATGACTTGAAATACCCCCTGGAAGACCTCTGGGTACCCCCAGGGGTATGCATACCCCTGGCTGAGAACCACTGATCTAAAAGACACAGACAGACTAATAATCGAGAGTGGGAATGTATCATGTACTCTCTAAAAGCTATTTATTATTCATGGTCTTTTGTGAAAGCAGAAGGTTTGTTTCTGGGGTTGTGGAACTTAAAGGACCTGCGTTGCTGCTTAGATTTAGTGTCCTGATAAATGAATTATATAATTTTTTGCTGTTGGATGGTCATTATTTTAATTGTAATATTCTTCGGGGTACCTACAGCTTTTTGTATGGCTGTCTTGTATTGTTGTTTAAACAGAAAGAAAGAAAAAAAGAAAGATGAGAATCAGTAGTTGCCACAGCTTTGTTAGTTACATGTTTTGTGGGGGTGGGGGCGGGGGCGGTTATTTGAGGACAAGTTGGAGCCTGTGTGTGTATAAAATGTCGTCATAATTCATCATGATCATCGTCAAGGATTTTGTACAAATCATGGCAGAGGGAGTCTTAAAGAGAGGTTTGAAAAAGTAAACTAATGGGTATATGGATTTTATCAGTGAGTTTTCCCATGTGCAAGAAGCAGCATGGGAGAAAGTGGTGAAGTGAACTAGTGGGTAGAAATGGCTGGGAATATTGGAGCAAAGGCAGGAGTGAGCACTGCAGCAATAAGTTACTGGATCAGCTAGGTAGGGCCTGTCAAGGTGGTGAAGATTTTTAAAGGTAAAGACGATGAGAGACCAGGATACATACTCATGGTAAAGCACATTCAAAAATTATTTTGATATCTCATTCTAACTCCTAGGTTTGCACAAAGCCGGGCTTGAAGCACAAGCACAGCAAACAGCTGTTTGGGGCACATCAAATGCAGTCTCTGAATTCCGTTGCACTGACATGTAATTTTAAAAATGTCATTGTGGCTTTTATAAAACAAACTTATTAGAGATGTACTTTTATGCAAAGAAAATATGCCAGTGGTAATTTTTTTTTACTTTGCAAGGCTCTCTATCATTTCCCCCTATCTCCCTTGAACCTGAAAGAATAAAGTACAACAGAAAAAAATCAAAATGCAAATGAAACACAAAAATAGCTGCATCCTATGGGAAAAGTGCTGCTGCTGTTCAGAACTGCTCATGCGTCCGCAAAAGGCTTTATCCATAATCAGATGTTGTGAGTGTAAATGCTTGTTTCAAAATCCTACGTGCTGACTGAAGAAAACTAATTTCATTTGGGTTTTATATACTGCAAACATCCTGTCTCTGATGCAGTGAGTAATTAAATCAAAAGTGTGGGAAAACGCTACGTTTTTCACTAGATTTGTGGGTATAGCTCCAATTAATTGTAGCATTATAAATGTAAACACACCCATTGCCCAATATATCACTTTGTACTCTGTTGCATAAATATGCCTATAGTTTAGTCAGGGGTCCCATGTGGGGGAGGGCTCTAGTCCCTCCCATCCCCCCAGGTTTCATACTTGAGGTCTGTTCACAGTACATACCCTACCCTAGACGGAGCTCTTAACTGCAACACAGCTTGAGTGTGATATGCGATGAGTAAGGCTATGATTTAACCATGAGTATTTTTAGTAAAAGTCATAGACAGGTCACAGGCAAGAAACAAAAAATTACGGCACGTGAGTATCGTAAATATCTATAATGCTGCACTGGGCAACACAGTATGGAGAGGAAATGAGCAGCCCTCAGTGGTGAAAGAACAGGTTAAGGACTATTTAGAAAAGTGGGACATGCACAATTCCATGGGTCCAGATCTAATGCATCCAAGGGTGCTGAGGGAGTTGGCTGATGTGATTGCAGAGCCATTTGCCATTATGTCTGAAAATTCGTGGCGACTGAGGGGAGGTCCTGGACAATTGGAAAAAGGAAAATATAGTGCCCATATTTTAAAAGGGAAAGAAAAAAGAACCCGGGAAACTACAGACCTGTCAGCCTTACTTCAGTCCCGGCTAAATTATGAACCAGGTCCTAAAGGAATCCATTCTGAAGCACTTGGAGGAGAGGAAGGTGATCAAAAACAGTCAACATGGATTCACCAAAGTCAAGTCATGCCTGACCAACCTGATTGTCTTCTATGATGTGGCAACAGGCTCTGTGGATATGGGAAAAGCGGTGGATATGATATATATTGACTTTAGCAAAGCTTTTGTTACAATCTCCCACAGTATTCTTGCCAGCAAGTTAAAGAAGTATGGATTGGATGAATGAACTATAAGGTGGATAGAAAGCTAGCTAGATTGTCAGGCTCAACGGGTAGTGATCAACTGCTCGATGTATAGTTGGCAGCCGGTATCAAGCGGAGTGCCCAGGGGTTGGTCCTGGGGCCAGTTTAGTTCAATATCTTTATTAATGATCTGGATGATGGGATAAATTGCACCCTCAGCAAGTTTGCAGATGACACTAAGCTGTGGGGAGATGTCAGTATGCTGGAGGATAGGGTTTGGGTCCGAGTGACCTAGAATAATTGGAGGATTGGGACAAAAGTAATCTGTTGAGGTTCAACAAGGACAAGTGCAGAGTCCTGCACTTAGGAAGGAAGAATCCCATGCACCACAACAGGCTCGGGACCGACTGCCTAAGCAGCAGTTCTGCCGAAAAGATGGGGATTACAGTGGATGAGAAGCTGGATATGAGTCAGCAGTGTGCCCTTGTTGCAAAGAAGGCCAACGGCATATTGGGCTGTATTAGTAGGAGCGTTGCCAGCAGATGGAGGGAAGTGATTATTCCCCTCTATTCGGCACAGGTGAGGCCACACCTGGAGTACTGTGTCCAGTTTTGGTCCCCCCACTACAGAAGGGATGTGGACAAATTGGAGGGAGTCCAGCGGAGGGCAACAAAAATGATTATGGGGCTGGGGCACATGATTTAGGAGGAAAGGCTGAGAGAAATGGGGTTATTTAGTCTGCAAAAGAGAAGAGTGAGAGGGGATTTGATAGCAGCCTTCAACTACCTGAAAGCTTGGGTTCCAAAGAGGATGGAGCTAGGCAGTTCTCAGTGGTGGCAGATAACAGAACAAGAAGAAATGGTCTCAGGTTGCAGTGGGGGAAGTCTAGGTTGGATCTTAGGAAACACTATTTCACTAGGAAGGTGGTGAATTGGATTGGGTTACCTAGGGAGGTGGTAGAATCTCCATCCTTAGAGGTTTTTAAGGCCCAGCTAGACAAAGCCCAGGCTGGGATGATTTAGTTGGTGTTGGTCCTGCTTTGAGCAGGGGATTGGACTAGATGACCTTCTGAGGTCTCTTCCAACCCTAATATTCTACAATTCTATACACCTGATTGCATCTGGGGGAGGGGCGCTGTCTGGAGGGGGGAACCTGTGGCACCAGCAGCTGTGAGGAAGCCCTGGGGGACCGTGGCACCAGCTGTAGGGAGAGGGGCCTGGTGTGGCTGGCTGCAGGGCCACCCAAGCATCTGGCTGCGAAGTCACTCCAGCAACGGCTGATGTGGCTGTCCCCAGAGCCACCTGAGCACTGGCTGCTGCAGAAGTTACGGAGGTCACAGGAAGTCACATGATCCATGAGTTCCACAACCTCTGTGACAAACACAGAACCCTAGTGATGTGCTGCTCCCAGCTTCTGCCTTTGGGGCAGAGATTATTTTTATAAACAGAGGCAGGGTGACTAAGATAACTAAAGGCGTGTCATTAAATTAAATTAGGGATCATTAGATGGTCCTGAAAGCATTGCCAGGCACTCCTGTTAAAAGATAGAAAACAAAAGGTAGGAATAAATGGTGAGAATGGAGAGAGGTAAATAGTGATGTCCCCCAGGGGTCTGTACTAGGACCAGTGCTGTTCAACATATTAATAAATACTTTCTTACATCATCCTACTCCTCTGTGTAATTTGTACCAACTTACAGTCCATGACCCATCAATATAATGGGTATAAATAGCTCTAAGAGAGTCCAAGTTAGACCCCCTTCACGCTAACATACACATCACTTCTGAATTTTGCACAATTTCACAATTTCTACCATTAGCAACAGTGGGATACTGTGGCGTTTATACCTCATGGTTTTTTTTTTATTTGAAATGTTATCAGGAACACAACTTCTCACATTACTTAGGAAACACTATTTCACTAGGAAGGTGGTGAATTGGATTGGGATACCTAGGGAGGTGGTAGAATCTCCATCCTTAAAGCTTCAGAACAGCCACTTATCAATTAAAAATGTCTTTGTTTTCCTCTATCAAAATCCAAACTGAAAGCTGAGAATTCTTTTTTATTAGATATCGTGAGTGAGGTAATATTTTTTATTGGACAAATTTCTGTTGGTGAGAGAAAAAAGTCTTTGAGCTCTCTCACCAACAGAAGTCGGTCCAATAAAAGATATTTGTCCACTTTGTCTTTCTAATATCTTGGGACTGATATGTCTACAAAAACACTACTTAACATTTTTATTTATTGTATGATAATTAGTGTTGCTTTGGTCATGGGTCAATATAATCTTGAGAAATGTGACATGTGTAGTCATGTTGCTGACTGCACTACTGATAAGTGTGGTATAAGAATGTGTATGGAATAGAATTCAATAGAATAGAGTTGCAATGGGGCTGCCTTGTAAAATAGTTCTTTGTCTTTGGTAGATAAGTACCACTTAAAATGTAAGGGTTCCTTAATTTGACATATATCTTGGAATATTATTATCCCACCCCTTTTAGTAGCAATCTTTTAAGTTCTGCCTTTATGGAATACATTGATGCAAATGGTGGCATCTTCATTGCAGATAAAAAGACTTGTGGGCCTCATGAATTCCAGTGCAAAAACAACAACTGTATTCCAGATCACTGGAGATGTGACAGCCAAAATGACTGTGGTGATAATTCAGATGAAGAAAACTGCAGTAAGTAAATCTTGCAGCCTATTCAATAAACCAGGAGGAAACTTTTTCTATACTGATAAGCTGTCCATTTGATTTTATCTATCCTACTCTTTGCATTGTCATTTGTAGTCACATTTAGTCTGGCGCATTCAGAATCAGTTTACCTGAATCCAAAATGACAATTCTGAAAGTCTCATATCTGAATTATTTCCATAAAGATCTGTAGCCAATTAAAAGAGTATCATGCACAATTCTGCATAATATGAATATGCAGTAGAACACTTGACATATGACAATAAGGTTAGAGGGTAAGTGGAGAGCAAGTTAAAAACTGATGATTGGCTAATCTAACTTCTCTGTGTGAGGGTAACTCCCATATTTCTTATATTCAGGTATATCCATGAGTCAGCAACATCACTGAGTCAGCAAACCCTCATAACACTTTCCCGAGAGCATAGATACCAGTGAACAATGGGATAATTTGTTCTGCCAGCCTGTTACACTTTGTATAGTCAGTAGGGGACCTTCCATATTTTAAATCTAATCAGGTTCACTTCTGAAGTCCTTATCCACATTGACTTTCACATTACTCAAAAAGTGGTCCCCATTAAAGCTAATGGGACTAATTCACTTTGTTCCTCACTGTGAATATGGAGTGCAGATTAGGGCTTCTTGCATACATTTTGAAATGTATGAGCTAGCTACTCCCAGTAAAGACCCGTAACACCAGCTTTAGCTTAGTAATGTGTGACACCTTCACAGGAAGGGGTGAGTTCCTTTCATCTTTGAGCCCTGGAATGTAATCATGAGTAAAAGGGGCAACATCTAGAGTATCACTGTTAGGCATTTTTAGAGAAAGAATCCTATACATTGCTCTGTACTGCCACCCCCGCAGTTTAATAGCTGGGTTCTTATCTTTTTTTCTTTCTTTCTTATAAAATCTAAGAAAAGGCTACATGCTTGGCTTTTTGCCAGTCAGTGTGGAAGACCTCCTATCCCCTCTTCAGAGATCTGAATGTGTTATTTGTAGTCAGTCCCTGTGAAGTAAAACATTTTGGTCAGAATTTTCAAAAGTGGATGACTAAAGTTAGGCACCCAAATCCACATTCAAGACAATTAGAGGTATATGTACTCAGCACCTCTGCAAATCAGGCCATGTAATTTATAACCCTAATTATAGATTTATGTGCATAACTTTGGGCACTTCCCACATGTGAAACTTTTGTGTCAAACCCAAGTTAATGGTATCTAGTTTGCATATTAATTCAAGCTCAGCAGTTTCTCATTGGAGTCTGTTTTTGAAGCTTTTCTGTTGCAAAATTGCCACCCTTAAATCTTTTACTGAGTGGCCACAGAGGTTGAAGTGTTCTCCTACCGGTTTTTGAATATTATGATTCCTGATGTCAGATTTGTGTTCATTTATTCTTTTGCGTAGAGACTGTCTGGTTTGGCCAATATACATGGCAGAGGGGCATTGCTGGCACATGATGGCATATATCACATTGGTAGATGTGCAGGTGAATGAGCCCCTGATGGCATGGCTAATGAGATTAGGTCCTATGATGGTGTCACTTGAATAAATATGTGGACAGAGTTGGCATCGGGCTTTGTTGCGAGGATAGATTCCTGGGTTAGTGTTTTTGTTGTGTGGTGTGTGGTTGCTGGTGAGTATTTGCTTCAGGTTGGAGGGTTGTCTGTAAGCGAGGACTGGTCTGTCTCACAAGATCTGTGAGAGTGAGGGATCATTTTTCAGGATAGGTTGTAAATCTTTGATGATGCACTGGAGAGGTTTTAGTTGGGGGCTGAATCTAGTGACAGCTAGTGGTGTTCTGTTATTTTCTTTGCAACAGAAAAGCTTCAAAAACAGACTCCAAGGAGAAACTGCTGAGCTTGAATTAATATGCAAACTAGATACCATTAACTTGGATTTGAATAGAGACTGGGAGTGGCTGGGTCATTACACATATTGAATATATTTCCTTAAGTTAAGTATCCTCACACTTTCTTGTCAACCGTCTAAATGGGCCATCTTGATTATCACTACAAAAGTTTTTTCGCCTGCTGATAATAGCTCATCTTAATTAATTAACCTCTTACAGTTTGTATGGTAACTTCCAACTTATATGTATGTGTGTATATATTTGTACTTACTATATGTTCCATTCTATGCATCCGATGAAGTGAGCTGTAGCTCACAAAAGCTTATGCTCTAATAAATTTGTTAGTCTCTAAGGTGCCACAAGTACTCCTGTTCTTTTTGCGGATACAGACTAACACGGCTGCTACTCTGAAACTCGCAGTACAGATAGTGATAGAAACTTTAAAATAACAGTGGAGTAATCAATTGTCAAGGGTTTTTTTTTAATTTATTAAGCTTGTCATTTTTGTATTTACCTAGCTAATTAAACCTCCCTTTCAATCGTCAGCTGTTCTTTAGACTCCCAGATAAAGACATCTGTAGTATACTAATGACTGTGGGTGAAATTCACCCCATATAGAGGACACATACACACAGCCTATGTATCGAGTAACTCCCATTTAAATCCTAAAAGCAAGACTTAAGTGGTACACAGTGTGACAGAAATGGCAATTTGCTGCAATATCTTCAACAAACCTTAATGAATTAAGTTAAACCTTACTGAATGAAGTTTAAGTATCTTAGGAGTTCATTATATTAAGAATGTAAATGTTTTTGTATTATTGTGCAATTGTATGCAACGTCTTTGAGGAGGAGATATGGCTAATATAAACCCTGGGAGATGTTATATCCTTCAAAGAAGTCTTTGAAACAATGTGCTAGACAAACAAAGTTGTGTGGGATTCCTAGGAAATATTTGGAAGGCAGGGAATGCAAATTACCCACGGCCAGATTCATCCTTTTGAAGTTGTCCTTGAAGAGAAATCCCATTATCTGTCTGATTACCTATTCACAGTCTCTTCAGAGACCCACACTGGATAAAGGAGTGGCTCTCAGCTTCATGAGTGTGCTTGTTCTGAACCAAGGTGGTTATGAAGTTATAACCACAGCAAAACCCCTTGGTGGGTGTTGAAGGACTGTTCACTCACCAGAGCCCTGGTTGGTGGTAAGCTTATTAGCATGCATGTGGGTTCTTTTATTGTTTTTAATAGTTTTCTCTGTAATGCTTTTACCTCAGGAATAAATATGCTTGATTAGAAAGAGCTGTGTGGTAATTTAACTGTGATAATTACACTATTTACCATCCCTGAGGCGAAAAGTAAAGCAGGTCTGCTTAGACAGACTGATTTCATTGGGGAATTCCTGGGTGGAGAGAGCTATACAACCTGGAAAAAACCCATTCAGGAAGGAGAGAGATGTGCATCTCTTCCGAAGAGAGGTGAAGACTGGGAAGCTAGAAGCCTAAGAGTAGGTGCCCTTGCTGGATCATGAAGGTGTAATTACCCTGAACTGAGAGACATAGGCCTTGTGTAGGCTGTCTGCATAATAGTGAATTTTGCTCTATTTGTGTCCTTCTGGCTCTTTCTTAATATTTGTAAAAACTTTTCCTTTGGTTTCTCAAATATATATTTTGAATCACAGTGGAAAACAGGAGATTAGTACTGAAGTATTAACCTACAAAATCATGATATCTCATGGAACTGTATAAACTAGCCTTGCTGTGTTTGAAATAAGTTTATAAAAACCTTTATATGCTATCTCACCATTACTAGAACTAATTGTAACAAAAAAAATATGAAAAAGAAGTACAAAAGCACAGACAAAATATATTACACTTATTATGAAGATAAATTGTTCGTGACATACATGAATTTACAAAGAGTTTGTCAGGCATCGATATCAGAAAATGAGTTGTTTCTCAAGGGTACTGAATGCACTAATTGCCTTCCAGAAATTCAGCTCAGGTATTTACATCTATCTTTATATAACATCTTCTGACACACAGGGTTTTTGGGAAAGGATTTTATTAGCAGTGATATAGAGCATTGGTTGGAAAATGTAACAAATGTTTAACAGTTTTTCATGGAATTATTTACTATCAATATAATGTGAAATACCTGTGTAGTGAAAATCGTTCTTTAGTATGACTTAACTCTGCTTCCTGCACAGTGTAACTGAACATTATCATTCTTTCCTTATCTGTGTACCTCTTGTAACTCATAAACCCATACTACCCATTTTTTCCAATGTCTTGAGCCTTTCACTTGACTTTTATATAACTGATTAAGAATGTGTTTGTTGGTCTTGAGCCAAAGCTCACTGAAGTCATTGGGAAGACTTCCATTGTCTTCAGCGGCTTTAGTTCAGACCCACTCCAAGCTTCTTCACAATAAAATAGCTACCTTGAAGAATGTTCTTGTACTGGGAAGTCCTTCTAAAAACATTAAAGCCAAGGAGGTCTACCATCAGCCATTTGTGCCGCCTTCCAAACAACAAAACAAAGGTTGTACAGAAGTATATAGCTCTGGTGAACTAACTCTGAATTTGAATACATTGGAATCAAAGTGTAGGGCATCTTTTATCTCCCTTCACTCTTACTGAAGATCTTTCCCTGCCCCCTCCCCTTCTCCCTGGAAAAAAATATTTTCTTTTTCAGGTAAATCTTTATTGTAGAGAATACTCTATAGTAGTCAGCTGTCTTGCTCCTGTCTAAAAGAAAGTAGTGCACCTTTACTGTTATTAATCAAAGAACATAAAATCTATATAAAACTGAAAGAAAATGAAGAAAAAATGTAAAATGGCTTGAAACTAACCAGAGTAGGAATACCTGTTACTGTTGCTAGGTAATTGTTTCGAAGCTATTCTTTTTTTTTAACATTTCTTTAAAAGAGGTCATAAACCTACTCCCTTGAAAACAATATCAAATCTTCCATTGGCTGCAGTGAGAGCAGGGTAAAGCTCTCATATTACTTTTTACTTTAAACTACTGTTATCCTATTCACAGTAATCAATAATTGGTTATTGCATACAATTTAGCATGATAATTTACCCTACAAAATTCATTTTATAATGTAAATTTAATATATTGAACTCATATTTCTTGATCTACATTTGGGTCTTTTCCTTTTCCTTTTCACAGAATCATAGAATATCAGGGTTGGAAGGGACCTCAGGAGGTCATCTAGTCCAACCCCCTGCTCAAAGCAGGACCAACACCAACTAAATCATCCCAGCCAGGGCTTTGTCAAGCCTGACCTTAAAAACTTCTAAGGAAGGAGATTCCACCACCTCCCTAGGTAACACATTCCAGCGTTTCACCACCCTCCTAGTGAAAAAGTTTTTCCTAATATCCAACCTAAACCTCCCCCACTGCAACTTGAGACCACTATTCCTCGTTCTGTCATCTGCTACGGCTGACAACAGTCTAGATCCATCCTCTTTGGAACCCCCTTTCAGGAAGTTGAAAGGAGCTATCAAATCCCCCCTCATTCTTCTCTTCCACAAACCAAACAATCCCAGTTCCCTCAGCCTCTCCTCATAACTCATGTGTTCCAGTCCCCTAATCATTTTTGTTGCCCTCCGCTGGACGTTTTCCAATTTTTCCTCATCCTTCTTGTAGTGTGGGGCCCAAAACTGGACACAGTACTCCAGATGAGGCCTCACCAATGTCGAATAGAGGGCAACAATCACATCCCTTGATCTGCTGGCAATGCCCCTACTTATACATCCCAAAATGCCATTGGCTTTCTCAACACTGTTGACTCATATCCAGCTTCTCGTCTACTGTAACCCCTAGGTCCTTTTCTGCAGAGCTGCTGCCTAGCCATTAGGTCCCTAGTCTGTAGCGATGCATGGGATTCTTCCGTCCTAAGTGCAGGACTCTGCCCTTGTCCTTGTTGAACCTCATCAGATTTGTTTTGGCCCAATCCTCTAATTTGTCTAGGTCCCTCTGTATCCTATCCCTACCCTTCATCTTATCTACCTCTCCTCCCAGTTTAGTGTCATCTGCAAACTTGCTGAGGGTGCAATCCACACCATCCTCCAGATCATTAATGAAGATATTGAAGAAAACTGGTCCGAGGACCAACTCTTGGGGCACTTTACTTGATACCGGCTGCGTAGCCATTTGTTGACTTCATGATTCGACGGTCTCTACCCAGGCCTTTTTCTTCCATAGGGAGGATGGATGAGAACACCACTTGCACCTCAAACTCCTTTATCTTTCTTCCCAGAGCCACGTAGTCTGCAGTGATCCGCTCAAGGTCGTTCTTGGTAGTATCATTGGTGCCCACATGGAGAAGCAGGAAGGGGTAGTGATCCAAGGGCTTGATGATTCTCGGCAGTCTCTCCATCACATTGTGAATCCTAGCTCCTGGCAAGCAGCAGACTTCTTGGTTTTCCCAGTCGGGGCAGCAGATGGATGACTCAGTCCCCCTGAGGAAAGAGACCCTGACCACCACCACCTGCCTCCTTGTCTTGGGAGTGGTGGTTGTGGAACCCCCATGTCTAGGACAGTGCATCTCATGCCTTCCAATCGGCGGAGTCACCTTCTGTTCCCTTCCCTCAGATGTATTATCTAGTCCACTCTCCACATTCGTACCTGTGGAGAGAACATGAAAATGGTTGCTTACCTATATCTGCGTTGCTGATACATGGATGCTCCCCTTTTTTCTTCTGGAGGTTACATGCTGCCAAATTTCTTCACCGTCCTCCTGTCTCTGCTGCGCAGCCTCCTCTGAATCTTCAGAACATTGTGTCCATAGAAGCATATCCTGATGTCTGTCCAGGAAATCTTCAGTTTCTCTTATGCAACTGATTGGTTGTTTGAAAAGTGTGAATTGGGAGTGCTTTGTTCCAGGTGAGCCTTAAGTGGGCCTGACTGTTATAAAAAGCCAGTCAGCTGCAAACCAGCTGAGTGCGAACGGCAGAGAGGCTAACAGGGGGAGTTTGCCTGGGAGTTCGCCGGGGGAGAGCCCACTGAGGCTTACGTCTTGCTGACTTCTCTGAGTAGTCACTACAACTCCTGAGGAAGCTCGTAGAAGGAAGGTAATATGGATGGAGAGTGTTCAGCTGTTGTGACCTGCTCTGGATGCGCCATGTTTGTCTTTCTTCCACAGGACAGAAGCGACTTTGTCTATACAAAGTGCCAGCTGGTCTCCAGCTTAGGAAATATCCATAAGCTGCATATTTATGCATATTCAGAACTGTGTAAGATGGTGCAGGAGTGTAAAAGAAATACAGTCAAACAAAATAGGTAATTATACGAGATGAGTTTTCAGGATAAAAAAACCCAGTGGTTTCCAGTCATCCAACAGTATCTCTTAACCAGGAAGGAGTTTGTACATCACAAGGAATTGGGAAGTTTCTGTCCTTTATTCTATGTGTAGAGAACTTACTCTGTTAATACCTATTATTACTATTAGTATGTGTTCCTTTCAGTAACACTCTGTACATTGATGTGACAGTAGCCCTCTAAGTTCACAAATAAATCACATGGATACATGCCAGAGACATTGGAAATTTGTTTTCCAAACAGACAATTGAGAATTTCAAGCAATGTGTGCATTTTCCCCAGCATCAGGACTCTGGTTATAAATAATTCATTATCAGTATGAAAAACCTGATTTGCTTACATTTTGAAAATCAGTACAGAAACATGACAAATACATATTTGCATGTGAATTACTTTTTCCACAAATTGTTTAATTTACATAATTTATCATATTTTGGAACCTCCAATCCATTGCATATTGAGCAGGAACAGAATCAAATGACAATGGAATGCTCAAATATATGCACAATGCACTGTGGATTTAAGAAAAATAAGATAAATATGTGCATAAACTTGAAAAATCCACTAGTGTCAACATTTGATCTGTTTGTATGGAAAACTACTGCAGAACTAGTTCAGTTAATGACAGGTTTCAGAGTAGCAGCCGTGTTAGTCTGTATCCACAAAAAGAAAAGGAGGACTTGTGGCACCTTAGAGACTAACAAATTATTTGAGCATAAGCTTTCATGAGCTACAGCTCACTTCATCGGATGCATGCAGTGGAAAATACAGTGGGGAGATTTATATACATAGAGAACATGAAACAATGGGTGTTACCATACACACTGTAACAAGAGTGATCAGGTAAGGTGAGCTATTTTCAGTGGGGGGGGGATCCTTTTGTAGTGATAATCAAGATGGGTCATTTCCAGCAGTTGACAAGAACGTGTGAGGAACAGTGTGGGAGGGGGAGGGGGAAATAAACATGGGGAAATAGTTTTACTTTGTGTAATGACACATCCACTCCCAGTCTCTATTCAAGCCTAAGTTAATTTTATTAGTTTGCAAATTAATTCCAATTCAGCAGTCTCTCGTTGGAGTCTGTTTTTGAAGTTTTTTTGTTGAAGAATTGCCACTTTTAGGTCTGTAATCGAGTGACCAAAGAGATTGAAGTGTTCTCCGACTGGTTTTTGAATGTTATAATTCTTGATGTCTGATTTGTGTCCATTTATTCTTTTACGTAGAGACTGTCCAGTTTGGCCAATGTACATGGCAGAGGGGCATTGCTGGCACATGATGGCATATATCGCATCGGTAGATGTGCAGGTGAATGAGCCTCTGATAGTGTGGCTGATGTGATTAGGCCTATGATGGTGTCTCTTGAATAGATATGTGGACACAGTTGGCAGCGGGCTTTGTTGCAAGGATAGGTTCCTGGGTTAGTGGTTTTGTTGTGTGGTGTGTGGTTGCTGGTGAGTTTTCTATTATAAGAAGAATAGATGCATTGGATCTTGCAGAATTCAACAGTCAGACTACTTGGTGCTGATGGCAATATACATGTATTTCACTCTTAAATGCTTGAGCAATATTTTTCAAAATTAGCCTCTGATTCTGGGGTGTTTTAGTTTTTGGGTGCTCTGCTTGAGTCTCTTTGTACTTAATTTCCAGAAGTTCTTAAATGTATCGCACTTTAGTTGAAGATAGTAGGAGCTCTGATCAGCAGCATGCTCTGCATTTCTGAAAGTTAGGCACCCAGAATAAGAAGCTACTTTTGAAAATATTTGCCTTACCAATTGTTTTCGTGTTATTCCCATCTTGAAAGTTAAACTGTGGTTTTTTTTAAAAAAGAGGTGGGGATCTGTGGATGCAATTGGCACTTAAGAGAAAGAAAGTGTATGTATGTCGGTGGAAGGGGAAAATGTCGTATGGCAGTTACTAGATTGCTTTATTGTTTTCAGAGAAAAGTGATGACTACTAATCTGTGTGTGAATGCTTTCCTTCAAAATGTCTTGCTGCTAAGTATGTCACTAAGCATAATATAGGAAAAAAGAAAAAAAATCCCAATACCCTCTTTCAAAGTCCTTGCAATAATAATTCACACTGACTAATGCTCTGCTAGGTCTTGTACATGTAAATTGGGATCTCATTCTTGCTGTGAGTGGATGGCATCAACTTCTGCATCAGTGGATTTTTCACTAGTGACAAGTTTGAAAAGCATGAGCCATCTATGGTACAGAGTATTTTCGGCATCAGCCCAACTGAACTTAAGACTCCTCAGCCTTGCTCTGCCTTGCACAGAGTAGATCTCATTAGTCTTCAGCTCTAAGTTTGTCTGATTAGGTCTTTTCTGTTCAGAGGTGTTAAAAATGACTGAGAACCCAGAAAAGAATCAGGAGTAAGATGTGTAGATACTACTGTTGTGGCAAGGAATTACAACAGGAGCTGACAGGGATGGGATGTGTTTCATTCCAAGCTTCTGAACAGGTGTTCATAGCAGTCACTCCAAGAAGCTACTGCTTATGAAGGGAAGGAACAAGTCTTTTAGGAAAAATAGCACATAGTTTTTATATAATGGTTTCCCGTGTTTTTTCTCTTAGAGCTCTCTTTTTTAACAGCTTGGTCACACGTCAATGTTATCTCTTCCGCATCTGTAAAAGTTAAGAAACCAGCTGCATTAAAAAGAGAGAGCCCTACCACCTGCTCTTTCAGTTCTTATAGGCAGTGTGTCCATAATCAGAGTGGTGTGAGGGTTCAAATGTATCTCAGACTTGGGCAATAATTTGTTTGCTCCCACATCGATGAACAATTTCTCAAGACAATTTGGACTTAAGACTCCCAATACTTAGATGAAAGGCTGTATGGAAAACAGCCTCTGACTTGATCTGGTGTTCACCAAATTCTTCTCTATCGCTGAGATCTCTTTTTTTGTATTCACCCTTTCTGATGACTACCGTGGCTCTTTCCATATAACTCACTTGCCCCTCTTCCTCACCCTACTATCTGATTGTTTAGTGACTCCCAGTCCATCAACAACCATGACTGTCTCTCTGTTTTCAAAGCCTTCTTCCCTGCCCTTTTTCCTTTCCTCCATTAACTCAGTTATCGATTCTACACAGTTTGCTGTCCACCATTCTCAACTCATTTTCCCTTCTCTCTAATCACAAGGTTCCACCAGTTAACCCGTATTCCTAGCTCACCTTCAACATCTGTTTCTTTCACTCCTGTGCTCACATAGCAATCTGTCTCAGGCAGAGGTCTCAAAACTGCGTGGACTTTCTCCAGTATGAATGCTCTGTCTCTTCCTCAAATTTGTCCATCTCCATAGCTAATCAGATCGACTTCTACACACTCATCCTGTCCCACAACCCTTAGCCCAGCAACCATTTTGCCACCTTTCACTTCCTTCTGGAGCTCCCCACTCCTGCACCTTTCTTCTTCTCTGCTCAGGATCCCTCTGACTTTTCAAAGAAGAAATTGATGAGATACAATAGGACCTTCTCCCTTTTTTCATTTCCTTTTTTTCTCTACTCTAACCTGTTTTTCCCTCGTCACTCACAAGGAAGTTTCTTGTCTGCTCTTCTCCTTTAAACCCTCCAGGGACCTACATCCCATCATGCCTTGCCTCCATTTTCACCTTTCTATTCAACCTCTTGCCTGTCTTCTGGTTCATTTCTTTTCCCAGAATAGAAACATGTTTTCGTTTACCTGCTCACAAAAATCGCACCCTTGACCCCATCTGCATCTCCAACTCTCATCCCATCTCCCCTTCATCTCCAAGCTCATTGAACATGCAGTCTATAACTGTGCTTAGAGTTACCTCCTTCCAATTCCATCTTAGACCCTTAACAATCCCTCTTCTCAGTTAAAAAATAAAAAAGCAGTAACCACGGCAATAAAATTTGAACAGCCTAGGTGAATTCTGCTTGGGCTGTCCGTAACTTTTTATATACTTACAAAAAGATGTATAAATAAGCTGCAGAAGTCCAAGTGCCCCTTTTCTTCTACTTCCCTCCCTTATTACCAGGTCTGGAAAAAGTTCTATTTCTAGTCTTGTGACAGACCCCTTCATAAAATGGGTGACAACTAGTAGTTATAGCAAAAAACAAATCTGCCAACAGTAGATTGTTTTTCTGCATATAGATAGAAGCTGCTCATAAGTATTTAAAAGTATTTGGTAGTTTACCTAGTTATGCAATATAATATAATTTAAATGTAAAGTCTGTTCATTTTCAAATATAATTTACAGTTGTGTGAAGAATTATGAGCTAGCTCAAAAGGTATTCTTTCTAAGGCTCTGTCATAAGCAAAGATTTTTTATTTTTAGAATATTTTGGCACAAATTCTTAACCATATGAAAAGTCTTTATTACAACTGTTTGATTAATATTTTCTATTTTTTTGAAACCATTCATTCATATTTATTTGGCTAATTGTAGTTTGTTTTGTGTAATTTTTCTGTTCCTTCCTTTTGGAACGTAAGAGTTTAGTTTCAAAACATTATTAAGGCTATAAGCATTAATTATTTTCTTTCCTTCAGAGCCTCAAACCTGCACTTTGAAAGACTTTCTCTGCACAAATGGAGATTGTGTTTCTGCGAGATTCTGGTGTGACGGGGATTACGATTGTGCAGATGGCTCAGATGAGGTAGGCTTCTTCACAGGCCAAAAGGAAAAAATATTCCTTTAGAAAACTGAGATCAAAATACAGCTTGCTGAGGTAGGATTTGTTTTCCCCCCTCACTGGAAAGCAACAAAAAAAATCCATCCTTAGCCATCAAATATCACAACCTCCAGGTGAATGCACAGAGGGAAGGAAAATAGGACTAATGCTACTAGTTATATCTGAGGGAAAATCTCATTTAGCTTATGTAGCAGAAGCTTGTCTTTTTTGGAGGAAAAGGTTGTGAGTTCTGTTCCCTGTGCTGCAAGTGCAGAATACAGTCACCTGACAATCATGCTGTCTGTGTACATACATTTCACAGCCTCAAATAGTTTCAGTATTTACATGTTCTGTTTATAGTTTGCACTCATTTATTCATATTCACATTCTACCCCGAGTCAACATATGGATCTCCTATTAAAAGCAGGGGCAGTTGCACGGAACAAGGGAATGAAGCCCTTGATAATGGAGCACAGGCTATAAACAGATGGGAAAAACAGCATTTCTGATATAGAAATATTACTAAGTAAATATTGTAACTATCAGAAAGGAGAGCAATGGGAATTATATATATATATATAATTATACATATACATATAACTCTCAAGCTGTAAATGGCTCTAAGAAATCAAATAAATTAAGTTTATAAAATCCTTTAGGATTGCTAATTTTATATATTTATATACCTATAACTAAAAAAATTAAGATATTTATTGATAGCATAACTGAGTTCTTTTTCCGACACTGATAAATGCACACAAATCTGCTTGTTGCTCTATGCTGTATCTGATCATGGTAAAATTAACTTTAATTTTTTTTCTGTAATAGTGTTGTTTTCCATCATTATATAGAGCTCTGCTCAGGGGTGAAAATAACCCCGAAGACTTAGCGGTACAGGGGCCTCCCCCAGCCAGCCCTTCCACGCTGCCTGGCACGCACTGCCTGGCGCTCCAGCGGCAATTTAAAAGGGCCCGGGGAAGCTGCTCCCTTTGCCGGGGGAGGGAGGGCGGTAAAAGGGGCAGGGATGTTGAAGCACTGCTGTGGCAGCACTTTAAGGAGGTCCTTTGCCGGAGCAGCGCTTTAATGTCCCTGCCCCTTTTGCCTCCCCCGTCAGCTGCCCTGCCAGTAGGATCTGTACCAGCAGGGCCACCGACAGACGGTGGAAAGGGCAGTGACGTTAAAGCACTGGTTCTTTGCTGCGGTAGTGCTTTAACATTGTTGCCCCACCCCCGGTCGGTATAGACCCTATGGCAGGGCCGCCAACAGGGGAGGCAAAAGGGGCAGGGATGTTCAAGTGCTGCCGCGACAGTGCTTTAATGTGGGCTGCGGACTGGCCGGTACCGGCTTCTAACCGGTACTTTCACCCCTGGCTCTGCTACATCTCAGACATTTCTCTCAGGTTTCTTTGCAATTTGCTACCACTGAGGATGCTGTGCCCTGATATTCTTTTTGTTTCAGTCTTCTAGTCTTGCCATCCTATTTTGAGCATCTTTTACTATTGAACATTTTTATGCACCCACTAAGTAGTTTAAAAAGTTTTTAATATATTTGGATACATGGTAAATGGTTTCACAAGCAAATAAGTACATTTGATAACACTTTATTAAGTAAAGATACCCCAATAGAGAGCAAGCATCAGTATATTAATAATTGGGGAGGGAGTTAATTACATTAATATTTACAGGTTAAAGTCTGCCAAAATTATGATCAGGGCAACATAATTATACTACTAACAGTGACTGTCAAATAAGGTGCCAGGTATCCCATTGCAAAAACTGTACCCCCTGTTAAAGAGTTCTTTGCTAATTAAGGGCTCAGTTCTACCACTTTTAGTCACAATCAGTAGTATCATACTGTGTAGCAAGGTACTTCTCATTGTTGAGTAAGGGTGGCAGAACTGGGCTCTAACCATTCTGACTGGCTGAACGTTTTCAAATGTTTTATATAATACCTTTATATTAATAGATATACTCAGTTATATTGTTTTGTTTATAACAGAGATATTGTGAACCTGGCTGTTCAAAAGACCAGTTCCAGTGTTCCAATGGTCAGTGCATATCAGCAAAATGGAAATGTGATGGTCACGAAGATTGCAAATTTGGGGATGATGAGAAAAATTGTGAACCAGGTAGGTCTATATAAGTGATCTTTAAATTTTCCAGGAAAAAAATAAAAGTATTAAAGAGATATGAAGAACAGAAAAGAAAAAGTGAGTAAACAAATCAAGATGACTGATATCAGAAATAACAGGCACAGGCTCAGTAGCAAATTCATTGGTTTGTTGTATATGTGATCCTTTTTGCAAAGAATTTCTGCAAAACTGATTCAGTTTCACATTACATTTCCTGATATGAAATAGAGAGGCTTAGACCAGTGGTTCTCAAACGTTTTAACTTGTGACCCCTTTCACATAGCAAGCCTCTGAGTGTGGCCGTTATAAATTAAAAACATGATTTATATATTTAACACCATTACAACTGCTGGAGGCAAAGCGGGGCTTGGGGTGGAGGCTGAAAGCTCATGACCCCCCATGTAATAGCCTTGTGACCTCCTGAGGGGTCCTGACCCCCAGTTTGAGAAACCCGGGCTTAGACCATGTGTTTTTCATTACCTTCATGAATGACATGGTATGCTTGAGGACGGGGTGCAGCAAACCACAGTGCTCGGGAACTAAATTGTTACTGCTACTTGTGGCTGGGCATCCACAGAGCAAGCAAACAGAAGGCTTAGAAGAGTGGGGAAAATATTATCCTGTGGCGCATATATGATACTAGCAGCAGAGTTCTAGCATTTTTAGTCTGAGCTCTACTACAAGAATTCCTGTGTAAAACTAGGCAAGACATTTAGTCTACCTTTTACTCAGTTTCCCATGCTGTAAAATTGGGATAATAATGGATAACTTCCTAACATAAGGACTGTGGTGTTTAAAGTATAATAAGGTACTCTAAGATCTTTAGATATAAGAGTTATGCATTATTAATAATAATATTAATATTCATTATTAAAATTTAGAAGACTTGTTCTATTTACCTGATATTATTCTGCACAGTTGTAAAAAAATACTTGAGCTGTTTTGTTTTTTGTCAAATTACCCTATACCTCTGATGTTTATATTGGAAACAATATACCAGATGCACATAGTTTTTTTTTACTTTCATTGTGTATTTTGATCCTGATCCTGTACTGTAATTTGCTCGTGCTGTCCTTTGTGCCCATGCAGAGTCTGATTGAAGTCACTCGGACTCTGTAGAGCAGTGGTTCCCAAACTAGGGGCGCCGCTTGTTCAGGGAAAGCCTCTGGCGGACCGGGCCGGTTTGTTTACCTGCCGTGTCCGCAGGTTCTGCCGATCACGGCTCCCACTGGCCGCGGTTCACCATTCCAGGCCAGTGAGGGCTGTGGGAAGGGCAGCTAGCATGTCCCTCAGCCCGCGCCACTTCCCGCAGCCCCCATTGCCCGAGAACGGCAAACTGCATCCACTGGGATCTGCGATTGGTTAAACCTGCGGGCATGGCAGGTAAACAAACTGGCCCAGCCCGCCAGGAGCTTTCCCTGAACAAGTGGCACCCCTAGTTTGGGAACCACTGCTGTAGAGGCACCAGGGTCCATACCCACAGATCTGATGCATAACTGAATGCCTTAGAATGTGGAGTCTTTGGGATGAGAACCTTGTCATATTTACAGTATAAAGTGCCTAACTCAATTCTGATGCACTATAAATATAAATTATACCCTACTCTTACTACACATTTTCTTTAGCTTGAGATTGTTTGTATTAAATTTATGGTGTCCTTCACATCATATCTTGAAAAATCTACTTGCATAAATGCATGTAGTATGAAGTTTTGTTGAGGTAAACAGCAATTTGTGTTATATGCCTCATTTCAGAATATAACCCCCACATGTACATCAGTCTTGCAAAATTCTGCTTTCCCACAATATTTTTTCCCCAGATGGTAAAATATCATTAATTGTTGGGTTTTATGTTCTGTGTTGTTTCTTCACTCATTATTAGTCAGCATGGCACGGAGCAAGCAAATAGCTATTGTAGATAGTCATTTACATTTGCGTGAAAATTTTGAAAGAGTAGTGTCATTATTTTTAATAATAGTGGGCCAACCCTAGGTGGATTTTTGCTTAGAGTGGAAAACATTTTTGCTGCCCACCCCACTCAAAATGTGCAAACAAACAAAAAGGCAAGGGGAGGGTTTGCAATCCCAGAATATGATGATCTGATGCCTCAGAAAGTTGGCTCCCAAAGCATCCATTGTGACCACCCACTTCCCTAAAACAGTGCTGGGATTCAGAGGTCTGAGATCTGAGTTCTGTTGCCATTGCAGAAAAGATTTGTTGTGTAACATGGGCAAATCATTTAATGTTTCTGTGTTTCAACTTTCCCATCTGTAAAATGGATTATTTTCCTACCTTACAAGAGTAATATGAGGCTTAATTCATTAATTAATAAAATTCCCTTTTTACAGAGGGCCTGCACAAAACCTGTGTGTCACTTATGTCCCAATTAGCTATCAAAATGTATGAGATCCTTAGCTGGAAGATGCTATATTAGTGCAAAGGTTTTACTTAATTTTTATTGTTATTGTTATTGTATTTATGTTATTGTTTCTTTTTGAAAATACACATTTATATTAGAGTGATAGAAGTAGTTATCGCTGTGAACATAAGAACATAAGAATGGCCATAGTGGGTCAGACCAAAGGTCCATCCAGCCCAGTATCCTGTCTACTGACAGTGGCCAATGTCAGGTGCCCCAGAGGGAGTGAACCTAACAGGTAATGATCAAGTGATCTCTCTCCTGCCATCCGTCTCCACTCTCTAACAAACAGAGGCTAGGCACACCATTCCTTACCCATCCTGGCTAATAGCCAATAATGGACTTAATCTCCATGAATTTATCTAATTCTCTTTTAAACCCTATTATAGTCCTAGCCTTCACCACCTCCTCAGGCAAGAGTTCCACAGGTTGACTGTGCACTGAATGAAGAAGAACTTCCTTTTATGTGTTTTAAATCTGCCGCCCATTAATTTCATTTGGTGGCCCCTAGTTCTTATATTATGGGAACAAGTAAATAACTTTTCCTTATTCACTTTCTCCACACCACTCATAACTTTATATACCTCTATCATATCCATACCCTCTTTTCCAAGATGAAAAGTCCTAGCCTCTTTAATCTCTCCTCATATGGGACCTGTTCCAAACCCCTAATCATTTTAGTTGCCCTTTTCTGAACCTTTTCTAATGCCAGTATATCTTTTTTTGAGATGAGGGGACCACATCTGTACACAGTACTCAAGATGTGGGCATACCATTGATTTATATAAGGGCAATAAGATATTTTCGGTCTTATTCTCTATCCCTTTTTTAATGATTCCTAACATCCCGTTTGCTTTTTTTGACTGCTGCTGCACACTGTATGGATGTCTTCAGAGAACTATCCATGATGACTCCAAGATCTTTCTCCTGATTAGTTGTAGCTAAATTGGCCCCCATCATATTGTATGTATTGTATGGGGTTATTTTTTCCAATGTGCATTACTTTACATTTATTCACATTAAATTTCATTTGCCATTTTGTTGCCCGATCATTTAGTTTTGTGAGATCTTTTTGAAGTTCTTCACAGTCTGCTTTGGTTTTAACTATCTTGAGCAGTTTAGTATCATCTGCAAACTTTGCCACCTCGCTGTTTACCTCTTTCTCCAGATCATTTATGAATAGGTTGAATAGGACTGGTCCTAGGACTGACCCTTGAGGAACACCACTAGTTACCCCTCTCCATTCTGAAAATTTACCATTTATTCCTACCCTTTGTTCCCTGTCTTTTAACCAGTATCAATCTATGAAAGGATCTTCCCTCTTATCCCATGACAACTTAATTTACATAAGAGCCTTTGGTGAGGGACCTTGTCAAAGGCTTTCTGGAAATCTAAGTACACTATGTCCACTGGATTCTCCTTGTCCACATGTTTGTTGACCTCCTCAAAGAACTCTAATAGATTAGTAAGACATGATCTCTCTTTACAGAAACTATGTTGACTTTTGCGCAACAATTTATGTTCTTCTATGTGTCTGGCAATTTTATTCTTTACTATTGTTTCAACTAATTTGCCCGGTACTGACATTAGACTTACCGGTCTGTAATTGCCAGGATCACTTCTAGAGCCATTCTTAAATATTGGGGTTACATTAGCTGTCTTCCAGTCATTGGATACAGTAGCTGATTTAAAGGACAGGTTACAAACCACAGTTAATAGTTCTGCAATTTCACATTTGAGTTCTTTCAGAAGTCTTGGGTGAATGCCATCTGGTCCCGGTGACTTGTTACTGTTAAGTTTCTCAGTTAATTCCAAAACCTCCTCTAGTGTCACTTCAATCTGTGACAATTCCTCAGATTTGTCACCTACAAAAGACGGCTCAGGTTTGGAAATCTCCCTAACGTCCTCAGCTGTGAAGACTGAAGCAAAGAATTCATTTAGTTTCTCTGGGATGACTTTATCGTCTTTAAGTGCTCCTTTTGTATCTCGATCGTCCAGGGGCCCCACTGGTTGTTTAGCAGGCTTGCTGCTTCTGATGTACTTAAAAAGCATTTTGATATTACCTTTTGGGGTTTTGCCTAGCCGTTCTTCAAACTCCTTTTTTTTTTTTTTTTGGTGGTCAAGGTTGCCTAAGAGGTTTCCATATTAATATCCTGTGGTCTGTTACTCAGAACTTTCTGAGCATGGAGACAATTAAAAAAAAGTACCTTTGTCATTAAAAAATACACGTGCAACTTTTTTAATAGTGCCTTTAAAGTGCACAGCAACTTGTTTTTGTCAAAACAGGTACCATAATTACAGATTATGGAATTTGCACAAGATATTGTCAATTACAACAAAATATGTGTTTATCTAATATGTTTTACCTAATACTAACATTGAAATATGAAGTTACTTATTTATGAATTGCTAATCCTAAAATTTATGTTTGTAATTAGCATCTCCAACCTGCTCTTCAAGCGAGTATGTGTGTGCCAGTGGAGGATGTATCTCAGCATCTCTCAGGTGTAATGGAGAATTTGACTGTGCTGATGGCTCTGATGAGGTAACTGGTGCATTTCTTTTGAGCCCCTTATGTTATCTGATGTGAGGTTTATGATCAACAAGTTTAGAAACTGAAAATTAATAAAACAAGAATTAATTCCATGAGCCCAATGTTTTCACCACCAAATGATAAAGCAAAATACGCAAGCATATAATATCAGAACATCTATATTCCAGGTCTTGACTTGAAATTCAGTAGCAATTTCAATTGCATTGTTAATAGTAAATAAGAAGAAGCAGCCAGGGCAATTAAATTCTAACAGCCTTGAAGAATTCTGCTTGGTCTGTCTATAACTGTATTGTTATTGTTAATGAATACTGCAGTACACATCTGTATTTAAACAGATGGATTGTGTAACAGAATGTAAAGAAGATCAGTTTCGATGCAAAAATAAGGCCCACTGTATCCCCATCAGATGGCTATGTGATGGAATCCATGACTGTGTGGATGGCAGTGATGAAGAAAACTGTGAAAGAGGTGAGACTTTGTTCTTGTCCCTAAATGAAAACACTTGAAATTTCTCCACTTATTTCTATTTAAGCCTATTATAGGTTAGCAGCACCCCAGAGTCATACTAAAGTGGATTAAATGAAGGCTCTGTGATCCCTTCCTAAAAAGACATTACAGCTGTTCCTCAGATGGCTCTCTGCAATGTCACAATTCATGCTGCTTAATTCTTTCACTTTGTATAACATTTTTTTTGTTCCATAGAAAAGAAAACAATGTGCCTTCAGTACAAGTATTATCAAAGAAGAAAATTCAGAATGTTAAAAACGTCTATAGTTTATAGCCAGTTTAGGCAACATTAATAGACAGAGCTGTACATTTTTAAACAAGCTGCAAAATAAAACAAAACAGAAAAATAATAAAGGCCCCAATCTTGCAATTAATTCCATGTGGGTGGACTCCTGCGCCTATGCAGAGCCCCACTGGGCCACATTTAGGGGCTCTATGGTAAAGGGCCCACCCACAAAGAACAAGTTGGAGTATTGGGACCTAAGTGTTAAACATTTAGGCCTAAATCTGAATGCCTAAAGTCAAGCTTCTAAATACGTAATTAGGCACCTAAATAGAGGTGGTCTGATTTTCATAAATGCTGAGCACTGACAAATTCCATTCTAATCTTACTTCTTCAACCTTGCTTTAATAAGTAAAAGCAAATAGAATGTAATTAAAAAGCTTCTTCATGCAACTTTCCTCCTGAGGGATAGAAATGAAAAGGTAAACCACATGACAGTACTTTTGCTCTAATCCTCCACTTAATGGCTGCCCCAAGTACCATACACCACAAACTACAACCTTAACTCTGTCACTATAGGGATGCCAGCCTCCAACATCTGACTTTTTTCAGTAAGTGTAACATATAGAGTCTTGTGTGTCACAGCAGAGTAAAGCAAAGCATAATCAAGTCTTAACAAGAAAAATGCACGATGCAGTATCTTGGCAACTACTTGTTCCCAATCCTAAAAGTGAAAGCAAAATTCATTGTTCCCAGATGAATGGTCCTGCATTTAGTTGTATAAAAATGCATCTTGTTCAAGTGAGCCAAGCTTACCATTTGATCCAGACATCTATGTAGAATTGACTTTTCCTTATCATTATTTACCATCATGAATGATGAGCCAACGTGATGAATGTTAATCACCTAACTGGCAGGTACAATATGAGTGCCACAATAGAAATGTCATTGGGAACTTCTTAAGTTTCATAAGAATGAAAGATAAGCCTAAGAGAGTTAAGGGACATCTCACAAGCTTAGAATGTGTGGGCTTTGGTGTGAAAATGTCGAGGCGCCTCAGTCATGGACCATTACCCCACTGTGCTATATGCTGTACAAACACAGAATAAAGGGAATGATCTGTGCCTCAAAGAGCTTATATGATCTGGTTGAAGAAAGTAATCTGTAGGAGTAGTAAATATCTTAGAACAAGGTCATAAGTTGCATCGTTGTGTAAGGCCAGAAATAGACCATAGCTGCAACATGTATATAATATTTTGATTACAATGCTCTCCTTATTCTATAAACATTGACATTTATTGTGCCAGTGGAGGATAAAGACACTCCCTTGCACAAAAATTTCATTCAGTCTGGGAAAACAGTAACTCTGAGATACTGTCCCTGAAATAGTAAAGCTACCATTTTGTACCAAAAAGCAGTAGTATGGGTATGGCATACTTATGCAGTGCCCAGATCTGCATATGTGGACACTCAGTGTGGGAATGTGGTACACAGTCTAGCACACACAAGTAACCATGTACACTTGCGAGTGTAACCGTAGCCTAAGAGGTCAAGCTAGCTCCACTGGCATATCATAAAATTCAGCTTGTATCGTAACATATTACAGATAAAAGACGAAAATATATTAAAGAGTCTCACTGTAAAATTAAAATATTCTATGCAGTGAAAAACCACTTAGTAGATTCCAAATTCATGAGCAAAGAAGTGTCTGACTTTGGCTTGAGTGATGAATTGTTTGAACAACACCCAGATTGTTCTTCAAGTTACCAGAATAGAACAGAGACTAAGGTACAAATACTGTATGGTAGCCTGTAGTAAATAGTGTCATTGTGAAAGTAGTAACTCCCTGTGGGTACTGTCAAAACAAGAGCTCAATAAAATGAAGAAAAATAAAACTTTGATACAACACTTAACAGACAGCCCATGAAAGAGAAGATGTTTAGACCTCTATGAGCTAAATGGACAAAACTATCTAATTGCAAGAGTATTATTCAAGGTATCACAGAGATTGCCATCTGATTTACCTCTGAAAATTATATAAATCAAGAATAACTCCACTGAAATCAGTTGAGGTACACCATTGTAGTTGAGAGAAGTAGGTTCTGCATATTTTTCTAATATCACGAGACTGTGTAACTGAAAAAAAAATGAAAGGGTGATTAGTCATTATGGATTTCCAGGGGAACTAGTTATAAATGGTCCACATTTCACAAAGCAAGATTTCAAAGCTGTTCTAGAAAAATACAGTTTGCAGCACATTACTAACAGCCCATATTATCCCCAAGGAAATGGAAAGGATGAAAGAACAGGCAGGGATAACTCACTCCTTTTTGTCCCTCATGACCTGCAGAACAAATCCCACTTCATCAATTGTTTAGTCCAAACTGACTGATGCTTGTTTAGACCAATATAAGTTACACTTTTCACATTTGAAAATGATTTGCATCCTAGAAGGTCAAAGTTTAAACAAGTCCAATGTGCAAATGAAAATATAAAAGTGACTCTAACAGTTCTTTGAGAACCCTCCTAAAGATTAAAGCAGATGATGCCAGTAAGTGCCATATTATGTAAAGAGAAAAAAAACCCTGATGGCTTGTGCAGTGGTCAAGGGAGAAAAACCTTATATGCAATTCATAAAAAAGGCAATTTGTAAAGAGAATTTTTCAAACATTTTACCATATTTTAAAAGAATGGGGAGTTATTGTCAATTAAATAGATATTCAAACAGATAAATAGTGTTGATCCTTAAATTGAAATAGCAGCTAAGCCTGTCATTTCACTAGTTACTGCTACCACAAATGAATACAAGAAGCCAGAAGCTGTTCTTAATACTACAGCATCTGTTCCTATTGTGAAAACTTCAAGTGGATGGATTATTAAAAACCTTGAACAAAACAGAAATGACTATATTACTTAGAGGTTAGAGAACTGAAAACCTAGTAAACATAGCAAATTATTCTTTTGTTTGTATTCAGTATGCATGCCAATCTACCTAATGTTTTTAATTGTTTAAAAACCAAACACCTGTTATTGTTTACTAAATTTCTTGTTAATTTGATAAAGAAAATCAATTCTGTACTGTGATATAATTGATATATGAACAAAATAATTAACAACATATTTAATAATCTAAATGCTGATTGAAGTGTTTTTAATAGAATACAAGTTACACCACTTCAGGAAAGAGTTAGGCATATTGGAAAAGGAGGAAATACCATAAATACTTGGACTTTTATAATTAAAGTTATATAATATATAAGGTAACTTCTCTCTCTTGTCTCTTAATGGTCCTTTGGAAAATAAAAACCTTTTTTGAGCTGAATTAACAAGCAAACCCAAACCATCCACTCTGTTACTGAAAAGACACAAAAGGTGTTTGTTGGGCTGTTACGCTCTATTACTTAAGGAATATATGGTCTGTAGCAGAGTGGATTTGGGAGGATGAATGGAGAGCCAAAGCTGGAGCATCAGAATCTATTTAGGACAAACCTGGAGGGGTATGTCCTTGAATAAGCTGGAACCTTTCTTTGTGTTTCTCCTGGTTTGCACCTCTTGCACCTTATAACCACGTGTCCTGATGTAGTCAAGTCCTTTGTCCTCAGAATTCCTCTGCAATAAAGAAAGTTGCATAGAAGAAGATTAAAATAAGCTCCTTAACTGAGGATTTTCGAAAAGAAGCTGGTTAGTCTTTAATGGTTTAGACACAACAAATCCTACGTCTTGGCAGAGGCTTAGACTGTCTGACCTTTGCTGTACCTCCTAACTTTATGGTTCTATGATTCTAAGATATTTTAACTATTATAGTTAAAATACACCTGCAAGGAGAACATGTTACATGGGGTGGTTGTCTCCTGACTCCTGTACCTCTCTCCCTGCCTTAGCCCCTCAAAGTCACACAGAACTTGGCTCCATTACAGGAGCCACAAAATGAAGAAAGAGCAATGAGTGGCTATGCTATGTTGGGGAAAATATACTGAATGGCCATTTCCCCTTTCTGCATGCCCCTCCCAAGCCTTCCCCCATTGGATTTGGCCCTTTCATGCTCCATGTTTCATTAGCTGACCGTAGCATATGGACAAATGAAAATAGGGTGTATTTTGTTTTATTTATACCATGAATTCACAGTTATTTATTTCTTCAAGGGGGAAATATATGTAAAGCCGATGAGTTCCTGTGCAACAACTCACTTTGTAAACTCCATTTTTGGGTGTGTGATGGAGAAGATGACTGTGGAGACAACTCAGATGAAGTCGCTGAAATGTGTGGTATGCCTTTTGTTATTTTAATGCTTTGTATTCATGGCACTGAAGTGAATTAGTGAAGTAGAAAGATGTACAGTTTACAACCCTCAATTTAGGAATATATAGAACTCGCTTCACTACCTCTTTTCTGTCAAAGACTCTAAGTTATGCTTTTCCTCATTTGACTTTTAAAGGATTGTCTTAAATATGGGTATACAGACAGTAAGCTTAGATAAAAACAAAATTTACATTAAATTATATTATTCTACAATCCAGTGAGATTTTAAAATCAGAAATGGCAATAAGGAAATACCTATTTTTTTCTCTCAAATGGGGTTTACAATTACTCTGGTACAGCTTTCAGAGTGGTAGCCATGTTAGTCTGTATCAGCAAAAACAATGAGGAGTCCTTGTGGCACCTTAGAGACTAACAAATTTATTTGGGCATAAGCTTTTGTGGGCTAAAACCCACTTCATCAGATGCATGGAGTGGAACACACAGTAGGGAGGTATAAATACACAGCATATGAAAAGATGGGAGTTGCCTTATCAAGTGGAGGGTCAGTGCTAACGAGCCAATTCAGTTAAGGTGGAAGTGGGCTTAAGTGAATTGGCTCATGGGCATTTGGTGAAGAGACTCTATACCGACAGGAGAGAGCTCTCCCATCAGCATAAAAAACAGCCATGGTAAGGGCTGGGTCGGGGTAAGAGCTGTGTGAGCAGCTGTGGAAGACTGGGTCCCTCCACTTGCCCAGGCAGGAGAGCCCGGGCTCTCTGGCCCCGCTCAGGCTTCTGGTTTTGCCGGGGATGGGGCCACCTAGGGAATAGGAAGGGGCAGAGGCATGGCCTTGGGGGGAAGAGGAGGTGCCTCGGGGAGGAGGTCAGAAGCCCCTGACACCCACCCCCCGCCACATCTGGGAAGGCTCCACTGCCCCTGCCCCCTGATGTATTTATAAATAGTAGTTGTATCCCCTTTCAGCCTTCATTTTTCACACAAAATCTCTCACTGCAACTTGTTCAATTTTAGAGCAGAGCCCTAAACAATCTGAGTGTTTACTGGAGCTTTCATAAGTGAAACTAGGGTTGTCATGAGCCCGTAGTGCTATGAACTAGATGCCTGCAACTTAACCAGCTCCTCTAAGCAACCTGTGTGGCTTCTACTGCGGGACAGATCAGCAGGACAGCCTGCTCAGCTTCTGCTCTATGAGTGAGTAGAGGAAGGGAGGTCCCAGCTGCCTCTCAAGATTCAACAGTGGTCATTACTATTAGCAGATTAAAAATAAGACATTGAGCCCAGTGAGTGGAGGGATAGAAATAACAAAAAGATGACAAAGGGAAAAGACAGTATGACATGAAACATGACACAAGCATTGAAAATTGAGAGTGGGGCAAATATGAACAACATAAACCAATTAAAGAGAGATATTGCTTCTGAAAGTGAGAGCATAATAAACCACTAGAAAACAATACATCAAAATGAAGAGGGCAGGAAAGAGGAAAAAATATAGAGATGGAGAGATTATGGGATAAATACATGGAAAAAAGGAATCAAGAGACTTGGGTTATGTTCCAAGCTGTGCCAGTGCTTCATGACCTCAGACAAGTCACTCCATCTCTCTGTGCTTTAGTTTTCCTATCTATAAAATGGGAACAATGATACTTACTCCCCTATGTAAAGTCATTTGAGATCTACGGTTCAAAGAATTGTGAATATGTGTATTATTAACTAATTTATTTAAGATTGTTTATGTTTATATTTTCCTAGCAGATGTCTTTTATCTCTTGTGAGTTTAAGGGTAAGGAAAGGGGTGGATACTCGAATTGGCCAGTTTTTGTACTATGAACATTTTCCAGTTTTCTGTTGACGACTATATGTGATTGTTAGCATAAACATCTGGGCTCTGCTTCAACACTAGAGAAGGTTTTGAGCAACTCCAATATCTCCTGCCTCCTTTTTTTAAACAAAAAAATCAACTAAATTGATTAACTGCTTAAATCACATCAGGAGGGCATAAAATCATGCAATCATAAAAGCATACACATCCAGTGCTCGTTTACCACACTGGAAGGAGGCACAACACAAAGACAGGTAAGCTTTATGAGCAACTGAAGGATGCTTGTGCATAAGTACAAAAGATTGTTGTTATTCTATATTAATGGATGCTGTCTGATGTTTTCTTTCTACAGTCAAATTTCCATGTCCACCTACAAGACCGTACAGATGTAGAAACAACAGGGTTTGTCTGCGACCTGAACAGATTTGCAACGAGATTGATGACTGTGGTGATAACTCAGATGAAGATCACTGTGGTAGGTGGATTTACCTTTTAAGGCATTCAATTAAAAAACAATTAAAGGCAAATTTTATTACAAAGATTAAATTGTATTTACAAAAAGCTTAATTGAAAGTTTGTGGGTCATAATTTAATTCTCAAAACAATTAGGCTTGACATCTTTGAAACTCTTTAATGCTTTGTGGTCATTTCCATTTTTATGTGCAAGTAGTCTAAACAATATGAAATGCTAATCTTCTTGTGATTTTTCATTTGTAATTATGTAGATAAGATCCCATATAAAGCAAAACCTTGTAAAAAGGATGAGTTTACTTGTAGTGATAAGAAATGTATACCCATGGAGCTGCAGTGTGATCGGTTTGATGACTGTGGAGATGGTTCAGATGAGCAAGGATGCAAAATAAGTGAGTCTGGTTGATAAGCTGTCTGTTTTTCATACTTGTAGCACAAAAGAAGTAACACAATGAACTGGTATTCTTTCATGCAGAACCTATCCAACAAAACAGAGTTTTCATTAACATGAAAAAGTGTAACCTATGTAGTATCCAAACTAATATAGCTGAGACTAACGGTTTAAAATAGAATATGAAGAAAATTAACAACTTTTCCAAATAATAGTTATTTTGCTTCAGAAAATAATCAACTATCTGACCCTTCAAGAGATGACTCAATCCATTGTGAGCTGGTTTAGCTGTTTAAATTGATTATATTTCATTTCACACCTATTCTTCTCTATCGAAACAAATAAAAAGGTTTTGTGATATGAAATTCTTGATCTGAAACAAAATCACTGAAACTAAGCTGACAGAAGAAACTTATCCTAACATTGATAATACAGTTTTTCAAGACTTGCTAGTCACACAGATATGTTTTTTTTAAATAAATTCAATGAGCTAACAACTTTCATACACCTAAATTTTATTAACATACATTTATTGTGCAGAAAATACATTAAATTATAGTACCTTGTGGCAATGGGTTGTTTTCTTAGGATGGTTGCAGTATGCTAAGAAAGCCAGCTGTTTGCCAAAATCATGCAGCTATAATTAACTCAATATGAGCTAGAATAATTCTAGAATATATGAGAGTGGCTTTCACAGCCTCTCTTCATTTTTCCGTTTATGTCCTTGCAGCTTGTGGGACATACAAATTTGGTCAAAGGTTCAGTCAGATAAGCCTAATAATACATTTATTCAGGCTTGTTTCAAACTTCTTTGATACGACAAGTAAGCCGAATGTCTCATATGAACAGGCATTTATATGAAATTCTGGTTCTCTGTGTCAGGAGTATGGATTTTTAGAGTAATCTGAGGTTAGGATCCTTATCCCTTTCTCCACCCTCCAGTTAGTTCTCCTGTGAGGTCTGAGGAGTATGAATCCGGACCTTCTCAGATTGTATAAATCTTCCTTTGAGGCTCTGCAGTTCTCTCCCTGAAAATAGATTCCTGGAAAATGGTCATCTCGGTCAAGAGAATGGGAGAGCTTTCAACTATCCTCCATGTTTGAGAAAGAAGCTGAATCTATTTTCATTCTCTTCAAGAGTACTGTGAAATCCAGATATATCATAGCCAAATAGATAAAGTTCATTATCCTGGAGTTTACAAAGCTACAGAGTTCCCTGTCCACTAAAACTTAGTGCCCACTCCACAATAACCATGTCCATCTCCTTAGCCAGAGAGGGGGTGCACCAATGGACAAGCTTTGTAAAGATGCACCTTGGAAATACCAAGAGATACTTAACTAATGTGCTAGTGGATGCTGCAGTAATTCTTTCTGAGGTTGTTCTTATGCTGCGTATCCTCCACAATAGTAAAAAAAAATGAGATATACATAAAGATGTGTTCCACTATTTTATGGTTTTGGTATCATTTTGGCCATAGTCAAATAAAACTATTCGTTATACAATCATCTTAAAATTCCTTTTGTCCTGCAGAAAATGATTGTGGTTTGTTTTTTAACAGGAACTTAGTGTTAGAGTTCCCCACAGAATGGGAGGAAGTTTAAGGTTCTTACATGTTAGTTGTATGGATGAACTGTATCATATGTAGTTGAACAAATGCATAAAATCAGTAAAATACCCACTGCTAAAAAACAAATGGATATTTACTAGAGTTGAGTGACGAAAAATGAATAATTTATCTGACAAACTGAGCTTCTTCTTTTCCATGTGGAATATTTACGCCAGCTTGCAATTTCCTACAAATTTTTGGTTGTTCAGAGATGTTTGAGAGGATTTTTGTATGCGTAATTGTGGTTTTTAGATTTTTTTTGGCTTGATCACAAATATAGTTATCTGAAAATATGCCATATTCTATCAGTATTAATTAGTTGGCTAGGGCAGATAAGAAACATGTTATTGTTTCCATTCCCTAATTGGATGAGAGTTCAGGCACATCATTTGTGGACAGCCACATGTGAGAATTTAAGAGTCCATTTCCACAAAAACCTTGTTCAGATATTTTTGCCAATAATAATCGGTTGGACAAATGTTTGTTGAAATTAAACATAGAAGTATTGTGAGCATGACTGAAATGAATTTAAAATTTTCAGAAACCTTTGTTGTATTCAAGCAGCTTTAGTAGTTACAGTCAAATTTGTTTAATTAAATAGAATGTATCATAAAAAATAAGAGAGCAATTCTAACAATTAAGTATTTCACCATTTATAGATATTCCATTTTACCAATTTAAGTCTATTCCCATAGGTGCCACTGAATATACTTGTGAAGCTGATGTGAATCCTTGTGGAGATGATGCATACTGTAATCAAACAAAATCATTAGTTTTCTGTCGGTGTAAGCCTGGATTTCAGAGAAACAGGAGGAATAGGCAATGTGAAGGTACAGTATATTTCCTTTGCAGCTTTCATTAGAGCTTTCTATTGCAATTCTTCTACATCCTTTTACTAATTAAATTAAATGATTGCTTTTAGAGTCATAGAGTTTAAGGCCAGAAGGCACCACCAGATCATCTAGTCTGACTTCCTGAATATCACAGGCCACCAACACCATGCAGCACCCACACATTAAAACCAGCAACTGAAATTAGGACAAAGTCTTACAGCCCAACTAAACTATTATGCGCCAGAGACAAAGAATAGAAGGGACTGAGAAGTACCAGTTCCCACGGCCGCACCAATGGCAGAGAAATGATTGTGAGATATACCCAGGTAATCCTGTCAAATGTCCTGCACTCACATGCTGCAGAGGAAGGTGAAAAACCTTGAGGAAAATTCCTTCCTGGTCCTACAGGTGTTGATCAGTTACATCCTGAGCATGTGAGCAAGAACTCACCAGCCAAGTATCGAGAGAGAGAATGCTCAATGCCACCTCAGAGCCCTGGCCTACCCCATCTTGTGTCCCATTTCCAGCTGTGGCCCTCACTGATGCTTCAGAGGAAAGAGATAAAAATAAACAAAAGTTCTGACCCCTGCAGGTGAGCTGATTGAAACCCTGAAGCATAAGACACAAACTGGAAGTGAGCACGGGGATTCTGAGCCCTGCCTCCTGCCATTACAAACAATCATATCACAAACACTAATAAATTTGTACAGCTAATAAAAATTATGTGTACTTATGGGATGTCATTTTACATCTGAGAGTAACTGGACTGTGAAAGTAATCACACATGATATACTTATAATATGGAAAACTACTGCTAGGAATTTGGTTGTTTTTGTTCTGGCTCTAGTTTAGCAATACAAATTAAAGAATTAACATCACAGGAACTGTCAGAGAATTAGTTTCATTCACTTAGAAGATATAGCATTACTGACATCCTCTTGAGTTTATAGGACTCTTTATTAAAGAATACTGTAAAATGAACTTTTGATACTTCTGAAAAACATGAGATGCTCCATTATGGTTTTTCAGGCACTCCTTCAACAAGAGCTAAAGTGTGCTCTTCATGAGGTGGCCTCTGCGTATTCATTCTTGGGAGGTTGTGTGCTCCAGTGTCACTGAACTTTAGGAACCTTTTCTGCAAGCAGAACCAACCTTGTGTGGCACTGCACATTCATAGCTGAGGTTATAAAAGGACCCAATCACCTCAGTGTAGAGCCAACCACCTCAGTTCTTGCCATTATGTAGCCAGATGCCAATACAGTGACACTTTCTCTGTCACCAGAGTGCTTTTTTCCAGGAGGATTAATCCAAAATTTATTTAATTTCTGGTGTATTTTAGGTAATTTGCACCATTAGACATTCAAGTTTTTTATTCTCGCCTTGGGTCACAGCAGCCTTGGGATAAGGATGGTCACCCCACCAAAAACTCAAATAAGAAAAAAAGGATTCAAGTGCTGCATACTTTGCCCATCCTTGGTCTTGGAGGCGGACACACATAACTGCTTTTCACTCTGCTTGAAGCCCATTCCCTAGATCAGTGTTTCCCAAACTTGGGATGCCGCTTGTTCAGAGAAAGCCCCTGGTGGGCCGGACCAGTTTGTTTACCTGCCGTGTCTCAGGTTCGGCCGATCACGGCTCCCACTGGCCGCGGTTCGCTGTACCCTGCCAATGGGGGCTGCGGGAAGTGATGCCGGCCGAGGGGCATACTGGCTGCCTCTTCCCGCATACCCCATTGGCCGGGCACAGCGAACCGCAGCCAGTGGGAGCCGCAATCAGCCGAACCTGCAGATGCGAAACAAACTGGTCCGGCGCGCCAGAGGCTTTCCCTGAACAAGCGGCGTCCCAAGTTTGGGAAACACTGCCCTAGATGGTTGCTTTGTTTATAAGACCTTCATACTTCAACCTTTTATAAAGTGCAGAGTCCCCGTGCCCTCTGCACAGATGAGGCCTTATGATTGCAGTTCCTGCATCTAACGTTGGATCAGCTGTGAAGTCACAGACTAAGCCAAGTTTGGATTCAAAGTTAGGCATGTCATAGATTCACAGAAGTGTAGGACTGGAATGGACCTCAGTAGACCATCTAGTCCAGTCCTGTGCACTCAAGGTAGGACTACATAATAACTAGACCAGACCTGTTCTTAAAAACCACCAATGAATCACAGAATATCAGGGTTGGAAGGGACCTCAGGAGATCATCTAGTCCAACCCCCTGCTCCAAGCAGGACTAATCCCCAAGTAAATCATCCCAGCCAGGGCTTTGTCAAGCCTGACCTTAAAAACTTCTAAGAAGGAGATTCCACCACCTCCCTAGGTAACGCATTCCAGTGTTTCACCACCCTCATAGTGAAAAAGTTTTTCCTAATATCCAACCTAAACCTCCCCCACTGCAACTTGAGACCATTACTCATTCTGTCATCTGCTACCACTGAGAACAGTCTAGATCCATCCTCTTTGGAACCCCCTTTCAGTTAGTTGAAAGCAGCTATCAAATCCCCCCTCATTCTTCTCTTCCTCAAACTAAACAATCCCAGTTCCCTCAGCCTCTCCTCATAAGTCATGTGTTCCAGGCCCCTAATTATTTTTGTTGCCCTCCGCTGGACATTTTCCAATTTTTCCACATCCTTCTTGTAGTGTGGGGCCCAAAACTGGACACAGTACTCCAGATGAGGCCTCACCAATGTCGAATAGAGGGCAACGATCGCGTCCCTCAATCTGCTGGCAATGCCCCTACTTATACATCCCAAAATGCCATTGGCCTTCTTGGCAACAAGGGCACACTGTTGACTCAGATCCAGCTTCTCGTCCACTGTAACCCCTAGGTCCTTTTCCGCAGAACTGCTGCCTAGCCATTCAGTCCCTAGTCTGTAGCGGTGCATGGGATTCTTCCGTCCTAAGTGCAGGACTCTGCACTTGTCCTTATTGAACCTCATCAGATTTCTTTTGGCCCAATCCTCCAATTTGTCTAGTCCCTCTGTATCCTATCCCTACCCTCCAGAGTATCTTCCTCGCCTCCCAGTTTAGTGTCATCTGCAAACTTGCTGAGGGTGCAATCCACACCATCCTCCAGATCATTTATGAAGATATTGAACAAAACCAGCCCGAGGACCGACTGTTGGGGCACTCCACTTGATACCGGCTGCCAACTAGACATGGAGCCATTGATCACTACCCGTTGAGCCCGACAATCTAGCCAGCTTCCTTCCACCTTATAGTCCATTCACCCAGCCCATACTTCTTTAACTTGCTGGCAAGAATACTGTGTCAAAAGCTTTGCTAAAGTCAAGGAACAACACGCCCACTGCTTTCCCCTCATCCACAGAGCCAGTTATCTTGTCATAGAAGGCAATTAGATTAGTCAGGCATGACTTGCCCTTGGTGAATCCATGCTGACTGTTCCTGATCACTTTCCTCTCCTCTAAGTGCTTCAGAATTGATTCATTGAGGACCTGCTCCATGATTTTTCCAGGGACTGAGGTGAGGCTGACTGGCCTGTAGTTCCCAGGATCCTCCTTCTTCCCTTTTTTAAAGATTACTGAAATTCCACGGCCTCCCTAATCAATATGTTCCAGTGCTTAACTACCCTGACAGTTAGGAAGCATTTCCTAATCATAGAGTCATAGAAGATTAGGGTTGGAAGATACCTCAGAAGGTCATTTAGTCCAACCCCCTGCTCAAAGCAGGACCAACACCAAGTAAATCATACCAGCCAGGGCTTTGTCAAGCCAGGCCTTAAAAACCTCTAAAGATGGAGATTCCACCACCACCCAGGGTAACCCATTCCAGTGTGTCATCACCCTCCTAGTGAAATAGTGTTTCCTAAAACCCAATCAAGACCTCCCTCACTGCGACTTGAGACCATTGCTTCTTGTTCTGCTATCTGCCATCACTGAGAACAGCCGAGCTCCATCCATAAAGTCCAACCTAAACCTCCCTTGCTGCAATTCAAGTCCATTGTTTCTTGTCCTATTCTCAGAGGTTAACAAGAACAATTTTTCTCCCTCTTCCTTGTAACAACTTTTTGTGTACTTGAAAAATTGTTATCATGTCCCCTCTCAGACTTCTCTTCTCCAGACTAAACAAACCCAACTTTTTCAGTCTTTCCTCACAGGTCATGTTTTCTAGACCTTTAATCATTTTTGTTGCTCTCTTCTGGACTTTCTCCAATTTGTTCACATCTTTCCTTAAATGTGTCACCCAGAACTGGAGAGAATACTCTAGTTGGGGCCTAATCAGTGCGGAGTAGAGTGGAAGAATTACTTCTCATATCTCGCTGATAACACTCCTGCTAATATATACCAAAATGATGTTTGCTTTTTTTGAAACAATGTTATAATGTTGACTCATATTTAGCTTGTGATCAACCATATCCCCATATTTCTTTCTGTAGGCAGTCTTTCTGTAGGCAGTCTTTTCCCATTTTATATGTGTGAAATTGATTTTTCCTTCCTCAGTTGAGTATTTTGCATTTGTTCTTATTGAATTTCACCCTGTTTACTTCAGACCATTTCTCCAGTTTGTCATGGTCATTTTGAATATTAAGCCTCTCCTCCAAAGCCCTGGCCAACCCCTCTGTATTTTGTTTCATCCACAAACTTTATAAGTGTAATCTTTATGCCATTATTTAAATCATTGATGAAGATATTGAACGGAACCGGTCCCAGTACCAGTCCCTGAGGGACCTCACTCATTATGCCCTTCCAGTGACTGTAAATCACTGATAACTACTCTGTGGAAATGGTTTTCCAACCAGTTATGCACCCATCTTATAGTAGCTCCATCTTGATTGTATTTCCCTAGTTTGTTTATGAGACAGTCATGTGAGACTGCATCAAAAGCCTTACTAAAGTCAAGATATACCAAATCTACTGTTTCCCCTCATCCACAAGGCTTGTTACCCTATCAAAGAAAGCTATTAGGTTGGTTTGACATGATTTGTTCTTGAAAAAATCCATGCTAACTGTTACTTATCACCTTATTATCTTTTAGATATTGGCAAATTGATTGCTTGGTTATTTGCTCCATTATATTTTTAGGTACTGAAATTAAGTTGACAGCTCTGTAATTCCCTGAATTGTCCTTATTTCCCTTTTTATAAATTGCTACTATATTTGCCCTCTTCCATGAGTTTTTGAAAATAATCGCTAATGGCTCAAATATCTCCTCAGTCAACTCTTTGAGTATTTTAGGATGTATTTAATCAGGTCCAAGTGACTAAAAGACATGTAATTTGTCTAAGTAATTTTTAACTTGTTCTCTCCCTATTTTGGCCTCAGATCCTGCCTTATTTTCACTGGTGTTCACTATATTAGCCTTTTTTGGTGAAAACTGATCATGGGCCACCGTGACAACAAAAAGTTGTTGTCAGACAGAATAGGATCTAAGGCTATAGTGTCTATGTTTTCAATGAGCACTAAGGTTTCATAACCATTAAGAAGATTACTCTGAGAAGTGAGTCTTCTAGTGAGAAATGTCTGCAATGTCAAAGCCAAATTTGACTTCTGCATAATCCATCCGTACCTATGAAATCTATTATAAAGGCATACTGGTGTAATATCAGCATAAGAGGTGGCCTCAGCATCACAAAGATTTATTCCATTTTAACATGCTAGGACAGGGACTACCCTGAATGCCTATGAATCTGCTACCTTCTTTCTTGATCAGTGTGGACAACACCTGTCACCCAGGCCCATCATTTGGGCATCCTCTTTGACTCCGGCTTCTTTCTAGGTTCTCACATACAGGGGATATATGTGTTATATATATGTTATGCAGAAAAAAAATCAACTATATATCTATAACATCTTTATATATAACATACATAACATCTTTAAGATATGCCCTTTCCTATCCATACACATAGAACTATACCTCTCATCCAAGTTCTTGACATCTCATGTCTTGATTACCATAGCATCTTTCTCTCTGGCTTTAACAAATGCAAGCTTACTTCACCTATATCCATTCAGAATGCTGCTGCAAAGGTCATTTTCCTATTGCATCACTTTGACCATATCACTCCACCGGCTCCCTCTTCTCTTTTGCATCAAACATGAGTTGCTTGTTTTCACTTTCAAGACCTTTCACAGTCAGTCCGCGTTCTATCTATCATATCTCATTTGCTGTTGAGCTGCCAGTGCTCACCTCTAATCAGCCGATGATGCTAGTCTCCATGGCCCCTTTGTTAAATTTTCAAAATTTTTCTCCCAATCTCCCTCTCATGTTTGGGAGGTGCTCCCCATAAAGCCACCTGATTATCCACGTGCAAATCCTTCCTCAAAACTTTCCTTTGCCATGATGCTTATTAAAAACTTCACTAGGTTTAGGTTGCTGGTGTGCAGAGACCAATGCCTGTCATGCTAACAAATACTATCTCATTGTTTATATGTACTTCCCCATCTATTTATATCCATGAGTCATCTCTTGTCTTATATTTAGACTGTAAGACCCTCTAGGGTAGAGACTGTCTTCTTGTTCTGTGTTTCTACCACACCTATCACAAGGAGGTTTTAGTCCAGGTCTAGGGCTCTTAGGCACTGTGGTAATAAAAATGATAAATAATAGTAATAATGATATCATCAGTGGGGGGTCCTCTTCAGTACTATCTCTCCTCAAGTGGGTCATCAGTTCCAGGATCCCATTGTAACCATGCCTTAGTGTGTCACAACTGAGGATGCCAAATTCAGGATGAACTGCTGAAAAATAGGGCAAGCACAACTCAAAACTGGTGGTTATTCTTTTATGAGATATACCAAACCAGCCACAAAAGTAAACTCCTGTTTCACCACACTGGCTAACAAGAAAACATAAAGGCAGTTTCCTCAGGCATTCCAGGTCCTACCATCAAAAACAGTGGGTTCAGAGATGAGTGGTTCTTTACAACCAGTCTCATCAAATAATAGGTTCTTCTGATTCCCAAGGACCAGCTCTACACCCAGTCAATATATAGCTTAAATATTACACCAAAATCATGCTGATGCCAATCCTTTAATATCAAAATCTAAAGGTTTATTTATAAAAGGAAAGAAAGAAACGTGAGCGTTAAATGAATCAGTTACATACAGTAATGGCAAAATTCTTGGTTCAGGCTTGTAGCAGTGATGGAATAAACTTCTGGCTTAAGTCAAGTCTCTGGAGTACATCCACAGCTTGGATGGGTCATTCAGTCCTTTGGTCAGAGCTTCAGTTTGTAGCAAAGTTCCTCCGGGGTAGGAAGCAGGATTGAAGACAAAATGGAGGTGTTTCCAGGGCCTTTCATAGCTTTTGCCATGTGGAGGGCATCCCATTGTTCTTACTGTGGAAAATTGCAGCAATAAGATGGAGTTTGGAGTCACATGGGCAAGTCACATGTTCATGCCCAATTTCCCTCAGTCATTGCAAGAAGCAATTACCTGCACTCCGGACAGCACATTTACATGACAGTCCACTCAGTGTAGATGGGCATCTCCCATGGTCCACTGTCAGTCAAGTGTTTCTTGATGGGCCACTTAATTTGAACAGTTCCTCCAAGATGTGCTGGCTAGCTACTTTGTGGGCATTACCCCAGGAGCAAACATTTGAAATCCAAGTATAGAGCTATTACTCATAATTTCAAATACAAAAATGATACATACATACAGATTGCATAATCATAACCATCAAATCATAACCTTTTCATAGACACCTCTCTCAACAACCTTTGTACAATATTCGCTGCAAATATATAACAGTGGTTTCAACAATGATCTATATGGTCATATTTTAATTAGATAATGTCACACTCATCCACAACTAAATGCTTATTAGGTACTGGAAGATAAAATCCAGAATTTTCTAACCTATGCCACTCAGGGCTCATTGGTTATTGCAGTGAGGGACAGGAAGAATTGATCCAAATTAGGTCATACTTTCTCACTGGAAAGGATGCCAAAAATATTTGACTCCTTGGGACCAAGAGGGCATTTGTGTGGCTGCAACAGACATTACTTTCCAAAAAGTCTAGGAAACATGGCTTACAAGGGTATACTGTCTATACTTAGGCAGCTCTCTAAGAATTAAATGTATTATGGTAAATAATCATTTGTCTGGGTCTTTAAAACCAATGAAGGAATCTAAAATTTTCTTTATCAATTTACTTAGTGAGCTAATGCCTCTATATAAAGAAAGTTCATCGGGGTGCAAGACTAATGCCAACACATGCAACAAAAACTAAAGCAGAGAAAGCTTATATTACATTTCTTTCATCAAGGCATGTACAAATTCATGTGTATAAATCTGCGTTTTCTGGCACTTGTGTGTCTGATGGGAAAAAGATTAAATTTGTAATATGGAGTATGAATTCTGATGATGAGTCATCAGAATTCATACTCATATTACAAACTTTAATCCTTTTCCCATCAGACACACAAGTGCCAGACAACACAGATTTATACATGTGAGTTTGCACATGCCTTGATGAAAGAAGTGTAATATAAGCTTTCTCTGCCTTAGTTTTTCTTCATCTTTAATTATTTGTTTAGAGGTAATACCTTTCATTGGACTAACTAGAAAAAAAAACCCATTGTACAGACAAGTCATTCAGGCATAAAAATCCCTTTTGTCTCGTCTTAAAATTCCTTCATTCTGTACCACTCTTAACTAAGCAGCCAGTTGTCTCATTCACTTCCAAGAACAGGAATTGAGGAATGCAGAAAGGGTAAATTTGATTCTCCCCTTCTTCCCACCTCTTCATTAACTCACTCTTCCCAGTCAATTCTGTTCTATTAGTTAAATTCATCAGTAGATGTTGCATACAACCAGTTTGTTTTTTGTTTATTTGTTTTTATCTTATCTGTCAGGCTTCTATCAGACTAAGATTGCCACTATTATTTCTTAGGTTGTTCAAAATGAAAGATCACTGACATGTGGAAACTTCATCCATCCTGACTAAATTAGCTTTGAGAAAAAGGAGCATTTTCTCAATGAGATGCATAGAGAAATTAGTTGCATAATTGTAATTAACATACAGTTCAATACCATTTAATTTTTGTGTATGGTCCTATGTAACTGTCAAAAACACTTTACAGAAATAGCACATTATCCTAGAGGAAATAATGTTGAGATTTCCAGAAAAATGAGGGAGCAGGAAAAAATGTTAATGGAGTGAAAGAGTTGAGATAAATGTGACTTTTCACAAGAATGAGGACCTCAGTCATAGCTACCAGCTAAGCGAATCAAGATAAGAAGATGGGCAAGATACAGAGGGATTTAGATTTGTGTGTAATTTGCCTGAAGGTATTAAAGCAAGATTAAAGCAAGCAATGAAATGTCAGAGGACCAAAGTCAGAAGTTTAAATGATTCCATAATGGAAGATGTAAACAGATGATTTTAAGCTTCCAACAGGAATTTCAATAGATCCATTAAAGCGGTGGAATTTAAACTACTAAATGAAGGTACTGGTGATCAAATTGTTTTCTGACAAGCTGAAGAAGAATAGCAATCTATAACCTTGAAAGCTGTACTGAGATCAGATATAATAAGGGAGAGGAGTGAGTTATTAAATACCTTGAGAAGGGTGCCCTCTGCAATGTAAAGGGTGCCCAGCTAGTTTGAGAGCAGTCAAGATTGTTGTGCTGCAAGTGTTACTCAGAAAAGTGAGAGAAGATCCACTTTCTCCATATCCTTTCTCAGGGGCAGATTGTGAACTGTCGTGAATTGATGAGCAGTTACTTGCACAAGTATTTTGATTTACTTCAGTGGGACTACTCACAAATGTGACTAAGAGCTTTGCAACCTAACCTTACCTTAAGTAAAGGGGAGTAGGCAAGTAAGAAACAGTGAAGTGTAGGTTTTCTATGAGATGGTGATAATGACAGTTTTGAGCATGCCATAGAGAGATACCTTGGAGATGTTGATAATACTCTGACTTTTTAATCTTCACAATTGATTACAAATGTTTATTAATGATAACGGAGTGATATTAGAGACGAGTAGGAAGGAAGGAGACGAAATAAGACTGGAGGAGAGTCTGGTGAGGAAGTGTTTTGTTCACAGCTGGAATGAGGGAATGAAGTGCTTGGAAGTTCATGTTCAGATGAATGCTAGAACAGTGGACTGATAATTTTAATCCAAGTATGTATTATCTCATGATGAGTGTTTTTCCCCCTAGATATCAATGAATGCATGATATTTGGCACCTGTTCACATCAATGTACTAATGTTAAAGGATCATACAAATGTATATGTGAGAGAAATTATAAGGAAAAGAATAACAGCTGCATAGCAAAAGGTAAGGCTACAAAAATTATACTAATTAATAATAATCAGTTAATTGCTTACATCATTATTTACATATTTAATGGCTACTGCTGTATTTTGACTTTATAATTCATGTTAAGAAAAATGAGTCAAATAGTTCAAACAATGTAGATTTACTTGTGATCATCAAGAAAGCAGTCTTTCCAAGTATACATAAGCAAGTTGTCTCTTTGCCTGCATGTGTTTTACATTTCTACCACTACAATTTCTCCTGTTTAAATATGTCTTCCATAAAGGTTAAGACACATAATATTAATATTAAAACACAAATGACTGAAAAGTCAGATAAAGATTTTATTAAATAATGTAGGTATTTTGTTGAAGTTTTAGAAGCCTGAGAGCAGAATCAGATTTTTTTCATGGAAACGTTTTCTAATGTTTGGAGCAAATGACTGGGTATTTGGAGGCTTTCCCACTGGTTTGCTGAGCAATCTTGGACAAATCACCTAGGGCCCCAGTACTACAGGTATTTAGGCACCTAATTCACATAGGCACTTTTGAAAATCCCACTAGGCACCCATATGCATCTTTAGGTGACCAGGTACTTTTTGAAATCTGACCTTAATCTCTCTGTGCCTTAGTATGCCGAACTGGAAGTGGGACAATAATATCTACCCACTGTGGCATAATGCTTTGAAGTAATATATAAATGCAAAGTGAATACATATGCATATATTATTATTGTTGGCAAAATGCTAGTGGCTAATGGACTGTGTTAAGGAGTTTTATGCTCCTCCACATTATATAACATTTAGGGGGTCAATTTTCATTGACTTCAAAGAAAAACAAGCAATAATCCACTGCCGGAATGAAATAATTTAAATTTCTATTCTCTATTAAAATGTCATTTTTCAATTGTTGGATATATGAAAGTATGTCCACAGTACTTCCATAGTAGTTCCTAACAATCCTACAGTGGAGGTGAGGTTATAGTGTATTGTGGGTTGCAACAGTCAACACCATATGAACACTGAATGCCCCATTTCTCCTCACGGTGACCTGTCACAGAAGGATGACTTTCCTGAGTCAATATTAATTTGCTCTACAGGTAAAAAGAACTCTATCAGGGTTCATAATCTCCATTGAGGAACCAATAAGATCAAGATAAAGGATCTTGAGCACACCCTGCTGCTGCTGATGGGCAGCTACTTGTAATCAAGGGTGACACAGAAGAATTTAACATTAGGCTTATAATTTAATAATTACCTTTATCTATTGATCCTTAGTCTTCATACAAGTTTTTGGTCACACTCATTACCCCGTCTGTCAATGCACCATTCTGATGGATTGCACATAACTGCATGGCCACTATTTTTGTTACTATTTCCTGTGAAATAGCTCCCACTGTGACATTAGCAATAGTGGGGGAGCAAATGGCCTTGAATATCTTATATCCATAAGGCATGAAATCTTGGATGGTAGTTACTGTAAATCATGTATTGTGGACAAATATGATCTAAATTTTAAAATAAAGCAACGACCATTAGTGTGCTATTTATATATCCAATAATTATATATTTTTCTCAAACTTCACTTATAGATTTCAGAGAATACTATTATATAGATAATTAATGGTACCTGGGCATTTCAGATAGGTAATAACTGAGGTATCTCAGAGACCGCTATGAGTAAATGCTGAATTTAATGTTGAATATAGTTCATAACACTGCTCCGTTTGTGTTCCTGTTGAAGTCAGTTTCAAAACTCTGTTAACTTCAATGGAAACAGGATCGTTACCCTTTCTTAATTTGTAGAGCAAGTTCAAATAATGCATATGAAATCTTGGCATGTAAAAATTGCCTTTAATGTATGTATGTTCATTTAAGAAATTTTAAAAGTACATAATGAATATGAAAATGGGATATATGAAGTAGTGAGTATTAAAATTATATTTTTATGTTTGCACAAACTCCCCTACCATTTATATGTTGCTCGTGTTTTTAATCAATAAACTCCTTGAGGCAAGGACTGTGTATTGGCATCATCTAGCACACTGCAGGCACTAACAGAGTATTACTACTTCTACTACTTCTAATAGTGTGATAGTGTTTATAAGGCTGGGCAAATGCAAACCAAGTTCCCTTGTTAACATTAAGAAATTATACCAAATAAACAAAAAAAATCGATACAAATGAAAAAATATTGATTTTTTTACTAGGTGTTAGTTGAAATTCACTTTATTTTTGTATTTCATTATAATAATCCCCAGGCTCTGAAGATCAAGTTCTCTACATTGCTAATGACACTGATATCCTGGGTTTTATATATCCATTCAACTACAGTGATGTTCATCAACAAATTTCACATGTTGAACATAATTCAAGGATAACTGGGATGGATGTATATTATCAAGGTGATATGATTATTTGGAGTACTCAGTTTAATCCAGGAGGTATTTTCTACAGAAAGCTCCATGGCAGAGAAAGAAGACAAAGTAATAGTGGTTTGATCGTAAGTAAACCAACCTGAAAATTGCAAGATACAAATCTTTGCTTATTTACTTATTTCTCCTTTCCAATGATATATATCTATTTTGTCTAGGTTGGTGAAAATATTAAATTTATGCAGATGCATATGATATATGAAATAAGTTTTACTTGATCAGGGCTTTATTTGAATAATATGTGCTTCAAAATAAATCACTAGTACCTTCCTTACTTATAAACTCTATGGGACAGTAACATTCTGGAGAGGGCTTTGAAGGGTTTTCTGGAGCCCCTGGCTATAATTCTGCCATGAAAATGAAGGTTGTTATGCTTTACTTGTCTGTGATTGAGATCACCCCCTCTCTGGGTACCACTTAGTTAGATGATTCATCTTGTAGATGATAAAAGTACTTGCAGAACAAAATTGAAGTAAAGTGCATTTAATATTAGCTTGCCAAGTGGTAGTACGTCCTCCCTTAATTATAGTTATGAAAATCAATTTCATTTAAACAGGAAAACAAATAAATTGCTTCTCCCCTCTCCTATACCTTTTCTCTGCAAACACATATATTCCCCGGTACATGAAGCTTATTACTGACTAATGGAGATAATTTTTGTTAAACTATTGGCAGCACATCGCTAATACAGGCAGTTGAGATGTGATGTAGCTGTAACTTAATAGGTGAGTGTGTGCGTGTGAGTGAGTGAGAGAGCTTTCAGTGGACTCAAGGACGGAGACCTTGACATAGTAAGCATTATTGAAAAAATATAAAATGACAAAAAATGGTGTACTTCCAACAATTCTGAAGGAATTTAAGAGCTGCTAACAAATAACAGGCAACCTCTCGTTAAAATCAGTTACTGTACCTGAGAACTGGAAGATAACACGTGTACTTACTGCAAGCCAGATCGTCAGCTGCTGTTAATCACCATAACTCAACCTTTAATAAAGACCTAAGGGGCAATCCAGGAATGCTGACAGAAACAATCATTAAAAATGAGGGAGAAACCACCACTTCTTTGTGAAGGAAAACTATAGAAATCTAATCTCTTAGAATTCTTTGATCATGTAAACAAAGTTGTAGATAAAGGAGAACCACGTGACATAATTTATTTAGACTTTCAAAAAGCCTTTGACAAAGCCCCACACAACAGGTTATTAAGGAAACTAAGTGATAGGAGAGGTAAAGTTCTGTCATGGATTATAAACTGGCTAAAACACAGAAAATAAACAGTCAGAATAAATTGTCAATTTCCTTGTGCATCTTTAAATTGTTCACCATTTAAACTTGCTAATAGGACCTTATTGAGTTGATAAAGTGTTTTACTATCACCTCTTTTAGAGCCACTCCAGATTCTTTGATCCATGTATTTCCTCTTGTCTCTTCTCAGGCTATTTTTCACTGCTTTTTCCTTTTTTAATACAGATTTTTTTTTCACTGGTTCTTTTTCTGGGGGTGTTTTTGAGTAGCTAATGTTTGCTTTGGTTTGTTTCCTTCTTTCACACAATTCCACCTATCCTCACTTATCCAGATTTTAGGTGTGCTTATTTAGAAACCAATTAATGTTTCGGCATCTGTGATACTGTCATGGAGCTAGGATATGTCAATGTTATCTTGTAGCACCTAAAATCTGTTCTTCAGTTTAGTTTGAAATTGCTGTTGTAATATCTTGTCTATTAGCCATTGGCTGTCAATTTTCTTCATCTAGTCTGAAATGCTATATATCACAGGCCAATAGCACAATCCAGCCACCCCAACACTAACCCAACAAACAGAATTAAACCAAAGTATTACCATCCTCTGGAGACTAAACTATTCTGTGCACAGGCAGAAAACAGCAGGGACCGAGGTATCATCTCCAACCTTGGCACTGAAGTCCCCCATTACTAAAAAGATGTCATGCTTGGGAATATGGTCAGTCAGAGTTTGTAAGCAATAGAAAAATTGATCTTTGATCTCATCGTCTCATTGTCATTTTCATGTATGGTATTTGAAACCTATCTTGGAGCAATTGTCTGTTAATTAACTTCTAGTGTATAAACTGTTTTTTCTATTTGGAAGTCTTAATTAATGATACTTTCTCTGAGTGCTAATCATTTTGTTTCTCTGAATATATTCTGACCGTTTCATTTTTGAATCACTTTTTATCAGCTCCTGGCTATCGATACTCACTTATTCCAAGGATTTCACGATTCTATTCATCCAGTTCTTTCAGCATCTGCACCGCTCTTGTTGTTGCAGCCATTGTTCTAATGTCCCATACATTCATAGTTTGTTTTTACCATTAATAAAGAATTTCTCAGAGACATGGTTTTCACTAAAACCCATTGTTTCTGCTGAGACAGAATCCATTTCGCATGCTGCTTGCCAGAATGGCTGCTTTGTTGCTTTTCTATAGCTTCACTTCCCTGTGAGGATAGCGTGTTGGCTTTTACGCTCAGTCTCCAACCTGGAGGACCAGAGGAATGTTTTTCATATTGTCCAGAACCTTTGACTTATCCAGCTTGGGTAACCTAACTAGGAGTTAAAATTCCCACTGACATAGCTCTCAGAGTCAATGAAGCACACAAGCTTTTGCACCACATCAAGGTGCAGACCCATGTAAGGGATGAATGGTTTGAAAAAGACAAATTTGACACCATTCTTTAATGAAGAATAAGGGGACGATCAGTGCAATGGAAAGGCAACAAATTTAAAACCGATAGCAACAGATGGTCCAATTGTCTGATCTGGTTTGGTTGTTCCTATATCACAAGTATTAAGGACTCTGTTATATTGGAATCCTGTTGCAAGACTAAGTGGATCCTTCTTATAACTTCCCTTCTAAAAGGAAGGAAGGACCCTATAATATACCCATGGGATATGATTTTTATGTATTTAAAAATGAAAAGAGTACATATTCAGGATTTCATATTTATTCCTTTCTTAATTTATATCATTATATTGCTAACTGCCTAACTGGTGTTCTCAGGCAAAAAAAAATAGCTTAATATTTGTAAACAGACCTAAATGTCACTTCATCCACCTCTGCAGAAATGCTGAGTTTTTTCTTAATGCATTTTCAAATAGTTTTTAGTGGAAAGTAAAATGAATATTGATTGGATATTTCTCTCCCCCCCCCCCCAAAAAGGAGCTTGGAACTGCATTAAGGACATTACCACCACTTCCGCTGAGGGTAATAATGTGACCTTTGTGCCTGTGTTTACATAAGTGTTTCAAAATTAGATAATTGATTACATATTAAATATTATTTATTTTATTCTTTTAATTAGTATTAATTCCTGACACTTGTGTTCACATGATAGCTATGGACAACCTGAACATGGACTCCATAGTACCATATTCTCCTCTATACTATAAAATCTCTACTAGCTGTCATTTAACTCTTGCCAATCTGCAGGCTCCTCTAAGTATCCTTCCTCCAATTTCATTTCCCTGGCAAATGAATGTTTTTTCTCTTCTTACCTTCTGAGAGGGGGAGCCAAGTTGAGTTTATCTTGGCTGTCCATGAGGATAGTGAAGTGAAGGAGAGGTGGACAGATCCAGCTCTGCTATATGCTATGCCCCTCCTAAAAATTCAGGGAAGTTCCTCCACTGACTTTCTGGAGGTCAGGATCGCCATGGAAACTTGGGAGGCTAAGGTCAGTAGGTACATTCTATGCAAAAGTGGCAGATATCTATGCCTAATTAATACTACTAAAAACAGCTCTTCAGTCTCTCAAAAAGGTTTTTATTTGGACAGCATGGGGGAAGAGATTGGGTGTATGATTTGGTGAATACTGGTAGGGTAGGAGCCCCACTATCTGTATCTGTGCTTAAAACTAAATAGACTCACCTCAACTTTGCTGATATTTTCTATTTGCTGCAGCATTTCTCTTATCCTTCCCTCTGCTTGCCTTACGTGGTGTACTGAAAGCCACTAGTCAAGATGTATCTTCCCAAACTGCGCTCGTCATTCAAAGATTTTTTTTTTTCAAATCAGTCAGTGAATCCCTAAAGAGACTGTAGGACCATAGACATCTCTGATAGACCTCTGTTATGTTTGTGAAGTACTCATCTCCCCCTGCTCTAACACATAACTGATCAGCAGGTTAATTAGTTTTCCAAGCAATCAATATCACTTTAATGCTGGTGCTTAAATTTGGTATTTGGAAGTCTGACAATTCCTTAATTGTAACTCAGGTTTTTGAAGTGATAAACTGCCAAAGGTTAAATCGTATCTTTTAGTCTAGATTGAGCAGTATCTTTGATCTGTAAATCGGGGCAGTAAACTTGCACAAACCTCACCTGTGTTTGTAGGTAATTACATTAATACAAAAATCCCTCAGATGAAATTACACTGACAGATTAGCTTTCCACAGATAGTTGCAGATTTCTATAACTCTATGAAACAAGTTAAAGTTTGATTCAAATGGATGAACTAGAAGAATTCAGAGTAGAAGTCAACTCTTTGGAGCTTAGTGACAGAAACAAAAGATGCATGCATTTTGATCATGTGAAAACTATATAATTAAATTTGGTGATAAGGGATGAAGCTAATAACTGACATCCTTTGAAACTGAATACATCAATTAATTGGGACAAATTTTTCAAGAGAGAGTTGTTGTGACTCAAATTCAGATACTGTTTTTGGTGAAAGAGCATAGAAAGAAAACTGGCAATTAGAAGAATTGTAGCCTTGTAAGAACAGAAATAAAGTTTCTGAGAAGAGTTCTGTATATTAGCCTGTAATACAGTAGTAACTGGTCCTATACAAAACAGTTGCTAGACTATTTTTCTAAATGTATCTTTGTAAAGTTAGATTATTACTTATGGGTTTTTTTATTTATGGAACATAAAATCATTTTTAATAATTTAGTAATTCTGCAGGCAAGATTGAATAAGTTGTGAATGTTGTGTTAATGCACATTAAAAATCAAAAGTACAGGCAAATTGCTATTTAACTAGTGTTGCAAATCCATACTTTTAAATGTAAACTCCACGTCTTCACAAGAGCAACTGTTGGGACTGTACACGTGTGTGCACCATCATGGTATCAGATGTCAGGCCCAAATGAATATGAAGAGCTACCACTCAATTCCTTCCAGCTGTCGGACAACCTAGTCAGACCTCTCTAGAATTCCTCTGCTTTGTCCTTTCATCTGCATAGTTTGTCTTATCCTTAGTGGCCATGGTGGACTAGCATACATTGTACCTTCTATACACTGGTGATTCTTATCTGCTGAGGAGATTCTGTCTTTGTGCAACTTTAACCCAGATGACTGTGTGAGAATGAGACCCCGAATTCTGGCAATTCCTGTTAGAAGGAGCCCTTAGCTTGGTGCAAGGTGACTGTTAATTAGCACCAGGCCCTTCTTCCTTGCTTACGGGCAAGTCAGTGTTGGAATCCCAAAAGGCTTCAGATCCCAAAAGGCTGAAAGGGTCCAGTTGATCCAACTAGTGTCATCTGTCGCCCCTTTGGATCCAAGTCAGTAGTCAGTATCATCTGATGGTTGCTTAATAGACTGTGTTAAAGGAGCTGAAGGGTTGTTTGTTGCATGATAACTGAAGGCTCCAACATTTCAGAACTATTCTTGCCTGATCTATATCTAATATGGCATTCTCTCAGTTTGGGGAATAAAATATTGCTCTATAATCAATAACCATACTGTGATGGTTTCTAAACCCTATGTTGTTACTGTGAAATTTTGAAAATCTTCAGTACATAAGAACATACAAACAGCCATACTGTGTCAGACCAGTGGTCCATCCAGCCCAGTACCCTGTCTTATGACAGTAGCTAATGCTAGATGCTTCAAAGGGAATGAACAGAACAGGTAATCATCAAGTAATCCATCCCCTGTTGCCCATTCCCAGCTTCTGGCAAACAGAGGTTAGGGTCACTTCAGAGCACAGTTTTACGTCCCTGCCCATCCTGACTAATAGCCATTGATGGACCTATCTTCCATGAACGTATCTAGTTCATTTTTGAACCCCCTTATAGTCTTGTCTTCACAACATCCCCTGGCAAAGAGTTCCACCGGTTGACAGTGCATTGTGTGAAGAAATACTTCCTTTTATTTGTTTTGAACCTGCAGCCTGTTCACCGCCCTGCACTTTAAGCGGGGAGGGGTTTGTCTGGCTGGCCGGGAGAAGAGGGCAATGCTTTCTGGCTTGGGGGAGGAGGGGAGACGTAACACTGCTAGAAGAGCAGTCAGCATGGTGGATGCCTCACCACCTAGGAATGAGGGGTTTAAAAAGGTCAGCCTGGGCCTGTCCACTCCACTCATTCACTCAGAACAGGCTGGGCAGCACCCACCCTCCCTCCCTAATTAGGTCACAAATATGCCCAGTGTTTAGCTATATCTGCTGTGGGCATTACACTAGCCGCCCCACTGAGGGGGTCTGACCATATTGGCCAGGTGCAGTGGGAGTTTTTTTGCCTTCCTCGCAGCAGGTTCAGGTGGGCTCTGTTCACGCACAGCATGATGGGCGGTAGGCCGTATGCTGCATCCCTTTATTTAAGTGTATAGCAGATGTTCAGTGCAGGTACTCCATAAATTAAGGCACAAAAGAATGGAAAAATGGTTTGGAAAAGGAATTAAGGAGAGGTGCTTGGTAATTAAGCAGCGGGGGGCAATTGGAGACTCCTATGATTGGTACAGCAGGGAGCCAACCCCCCCATCATTATAGTCAACCTTAACCCCTCCTACGAGGGGGGGTGGTCAGTAAGGTCCTGGCAAGGGAATTGCTGGAGGGACCTGGATGAAAAGGGAGGGGAGCTGATGGAAACCCTCCCCCCCCCAGGAATTGGCTGGAATTGTTAAGGTCCCGGCAAGGAAATTGTTGGAGGGACGTGGATGAAAAGTGGGGGAGCTGGTGGAACCCCCCCCACACACGAAAAAAAAATGGCTGGAATTGGAGGATCCCGGCAGTGGATCTGGTGGAGGGACAAAAGTTTTGCACCTGCACTGCACATTTTTATCCGCTGGGTTAGTCCCAGACATCTCTCTAATAATAAAGTTGCAGCCTGATTAAATCCATATCTACTGTCTCCTGTCATTCTTTCTGCATAGCCAGACAATAATTTCATTTGGTGACCCCTAGGTCTTGTGTTATCAGGAGTAAATAACACTTCCTTATTTACTTTCTCCCTACCAGTCATGATTTTATAGATCTCTATCATATCCTCCATTAGTCATCTCTTTTCCAAGCTGAAAAGTCCCAGTCTTATTAATCTCTCCTCATATGGAAGCTGTTCCATGCCCCTAATAATTTTTCTTGCCCTTTTCTGAAACTTTTCCAATTCCAATATGTCTCTTTGGAAATGGGGTGACCAGATATACACGCAGTATTCAAGATGTGGGCGTACCATGGATTTATACCAGGGCAATATGATAGTTTCTGTCTTATTATCTTTCACTTTCCTAATGAGTCCAAATATTTTGTTAGCTTTTTTGACTGCCACTGCACATGGAGTGGATGCTTTCTTGAGTGGTAACAGCTAATTTAGACCCCATCATTTTATATGTATAATTGGGATTATGTTTTCTAATGTGCATTACTTTGCATTCATCAACAGTGAATTTCATCTGCCATTTTGTTGTGAGATCCCTTTGTAATTCTTCTCAGTCTGCTTTGGACTTAACTATCTTGAGTATTTTTATATCATCTGTAAAGTTTGCCACCTCACTGTTTACCCCTTTTTCCAGATCATTTATGAATATGTTGAACAGTACTGGTCCCAGTACAGACCCATGGGAGACACCACTATTTACCTCTCTTCATTCTGAAAACTGACCATTGATTCCTACCGTTTGATTCCTATCTTTTAACCAGTTACTGATCCATGAGAGGATCTTCCGTCTTATCCCATGACAGCTTACTTTAAGAGCCTTTGGTAAGAGAACTTGTCAAAGGCTTTCTGAAAGTCCAAGTATACTATATCGACTGGATCATCCTGGTCCACAGGCTTGTTGACCCCCCCCAAAGAATTATAGTAGTTTGGTGAGGCATGATTTCCCTTTAGAAAAACCATGTTGACTCTTCCCCAACAAATTGTGTTCATGTATGTATCTGACAAATCTGTTCTTTAGTACAGTTTCAACCAATTTGCCTGGTATTGAAATTAGGCTTACCAGCCTGTAATTATCAGGATTGCCTCTGGAGCCTTTTTCAAAAATTGGCGTCACATAAACTATCCTCTAGTTATCTGGTACAGAAACTGATTTAAACGTTAAGTTATATATCACAGTTAATAGTTCTGCAATTTCACATTTGAGTTCTTTCAGAACTCTTGGGTGAATGCCATCTAGTTCTGGTGACTTATTAAGGTTTAATTTATCAATTTGTTCCAAATCTCCTCTAATGACACAACAATCTGGGACAGTTCCTCAGATTTAATTCCTAAAAAGAATGGCTCAGGTTTGGGAATCCCCCTCACATCCTAATACAAAGAATTTGTTTAGTTTCTCAGCAATGGCCTTATCTTCCTTGAGTGATCCTTCAGCATCTCAATGTTCAGTGGCCCTACTGGTTGTTTAGCAGGCTTCCTGCTTCTGACTTACAACATTTTTTGCTCTTACTTCTTGAGTCTTTGGCTAGCTGTTCTTCAAATACTTTTTTAGCTTTTCTAATTATATTTTTACATTTCACTAGCCAGAGTTTATGCTCCTTCTATTTTCCTCAATAGGATTTAACTTCCACTTTTTAAAGGATGTCTTTTTGCCTCTAACTGCTCCTTTTACTTCATTGTTTAGCCACGGGTTTGTTTGTTTTTTTGGTCCTCTGACTATGTTTTTTAATGTGGAGTATACATTTAAATTGAGCCTCTATTATGGTGTCTTTAAAATGTTTCCATGCAGCTTGCAAGGATTTCACTTTGGGCCCTGTACCTTTTAATGTCAGTTTAACTTCCTCATTTTTGTGAAGTTCCTCTTTCTGAAATTAAATACTATTGTAGTGGGGCTGTTTTGGTGTTCCCCCTCCCCCCACAGGGATGTTTAATTTTATCATGTTATGGTCACTAATACTAAGTAGTTCAGCTGGATAGTTGAAATCCCCTATTATTTTTGTGTTTATTTTTATATCCTCTCTAATCTCCCTGAGCATTTCACAGTCACTATAACCATCCTGGTCAGGTGTTTGGTAGTATATCCCTATTGCTATATTCTTATTATTCAAGCATGGCATTACTATCCATAGAGATTCTATGGTACAGTTTGGTTCATATAAGATTTTTACTTCATTTGACTCTAGGCTTTCTTTCACATATAGTAAAAGTGGTAAAGAGTCCTGTGGCACCTTATAGACTAATAGACATATTGGAGCATAAGCTTTTGTGGGTGAATACCCACTTTGTCGGATGCATGTAGTGGAAATTTCCAGAGACAGGTATAAATATGCAAGCAAGAATTAGGCTAGGGATAACGAGGTTAGTTCAATCAGGGAGGATGAAGTCCTCTTCTAGCTGTTGAGGTGTGAACACCAAGGAAGGAGAAACTGCTTTTGTAGTTGGCTAGCCATTCACAGTCTTTGTTTAATCCTGAGCTGATGGTGTCAAATTTGCAAATGATTTTTTGCAAAAGCTCAAAATTAAACAAAGACTGTGATTGGCTAGCCAACTACAAAAGCAGTTTCTCCTCCCTTGAAAAAAGAAAAGGAGGACTTGTGGCACCTTAGAGATTAACAAATTTATTTGAGCATAAGCTTTCGTGAGCTACAGCTCACTTCATCAGATGCATTCAGATGAAGTGAGCTGTAGCTCACGAAAGCTTATGCTCAAATAAATTTGTTAATCTCTAAGGTGCCACAAGTCCTCCTTTTCTTTTTGAGGATACAGACTAACACGGCTGCTACTCTGAAACCTCTCCTCCCTTGGTGTTCACACCTCAACTGCTAGAAGAGGGCCTCATCCTCCCTGATTGAACTAACCTCGTTATCCCTAGCCTGATTCTTGCTTGCATATTTATACCTGCCTCTGGAAATTTCCAGTACATGCATGTGACGAAGTGGGTATTCACCCACAAAAGCTTATGCTCCGATACATCTGTTAGTCTATAAGGTGCCACAGGACTCTTTACCGCTTTTACAGATCCATACTAACACGGCTACTCTTCTGATACTTTCACATATAGTGCCACTCCCCACCCCAGTACGACCTATTCTATCCTTCCAATATATTTTGTACCATGGTATTACTGTGTCCCATTGATTATGCTCATTCTACAAAGTTTCTATGATGCCTGTTATATCAATATCCTCATTTAATACGAGGTACTCTAGTTCATCCATCTTAGTATTTATATTTCTAACATTTTTATACAGGCACTTAAAAATTGTCACTTTTTAGCTGTTTAACATTATGCGATGTAATTGAGTGGGACTCTTTTACATTTGACTGTTTCTCATCATATCTTGCCCATTTTTTATCACTTTCCATCCTCTCCTCCTTACTAGGATATAGAGAATCTCCATAAATAGATTGTCCCCTAAGGGATGTCTCCTTCACACCTGTCTGCTTTCCTTCACCCCTTCATATAAAAACTCTACATTCTTTTTAATTTTATGCCCCAGCAATCTGGTTTCATTTTGGTTTAGGTGGAGCCCATACTTCCTATATAGTCTTCTCATTTCCCTAAAGGTTCCCCAGTTCCTAATAAATCTAAACCCCTCCTCTCTACACCATCATGTCATCCACGCATCCACTCTGCAGTTGTGCTTGTCTAACTGGCCCTGCACATGGAACTGGAAGCATTTCAGGGAGTGCTACCATAGAGGTCCTGGACTTCAGTCTCTTATCTAGCAGCCTAAATTTGGCCTCCAGGACCTCTCTCCTATCCTGCATGTACCACGACCACCAGTTCCTCCCTAGAACTACATGTAAGTCTGTCTAGAAGTCTTAAGAGATCCACAGTCTTCACACCCAGCAGGAAAGTCACCAAGTGGTTCTCTCAGTCATCACAAAACCCAGCTAATGTTTCTAATGACCAAATCCCCCATTACTATTACCTGTCTCTTCCTAATAACTGGCGTTCCCTCCCTGAAAAGGTATCCTTAGCGCAAGAGATACCCTGGCATCATCTGGAAGGAGCATCCCCACTCATTTCCCTCTGCTCCAGTTTGATGTTTTCCTTCCCTAAGATGTTCATCCTCCTCAGTAGTACAGAGGCTGTCAGACCAGGGATGGGACCTTTCTTCTGTGTAAAATTAGTCTTCACAACATAAAGTTGTTGACCTCAAGTCTAACCAACTGAATCACTCTGCAGAGACAACAGAGATCCTACTTAATTAGAAACAACCCTAATACAGGGTGAGGATTTGCTTGCAACCCCAAACTCTCAAATAAGTTAAAATATATTTAGTTGCAGAGATTACTGTAAGAAATATTGCTAAAAATAGTGTATCCTTTATGTTCCTGTTTATTTATCCTTATTCTGTCCTGTAGAGGGCTGCTGTCAGCCCCTCATCTCATTAACCTGGTCGCAGCATTGTTACTGGAACCCCATCATGCCCCCATCATATAATGGTTAATGGCAGAAATAGGGCGACTGTCCGCTCCTTGTACCAGAAATTAGGAGCCCCAACCCCATTCCCCAGCTTCTTTAGGAGATGCCTCCTCCTAATGTGATTCCGGTTTTTCAAGGTACCAGCTCCCGTACTGATCAAATAGCTGCTCTGGCCACATGCCAGTTTCCAACCAAATGAATTGTATAGCCTTACCTAACCACCAAGGCCCTGGGCTGCTGAGAAGAAAGAGGGGAAAAATCCACACTTCTCAGGCCAAACTTCTTGTAGTGAGGGAGAAACTTCTTTTTCAGACTCCAAAAGGTAACTAGAATGAGGCCCCAAAACCCAGTCCTAGTCAAAAGAGGGAAAGGGACAGCTTTTCTTTTCAGCACAGAATGGCAGCCTGGATAGAAGGAAGGGGTGAAAGCCCTCAATGGTGGGTACACAGGAGACATTAGGCGTATGCTTAATCCTATCATTCAACCAATCAGCCCCCCTCCTCAAGCCCACAAGATGGCTGAGTGCTCAGGAGAAAGGAAGCAACCGTTAAAGGAGCCACAGGTTTTCTTTCCCCTGGGGTCTGAGGTATTATGTTATTTCAAAAGAATACTAGGCCCCAAGCCTGCAATACGATGCATGCAAGCAGATCATTAAGTCTGTATGGTGTCCAGTGAAGTCAGTGGAGCTCTGCCTGGGTAAAGGGGTTTCTCAGATTAGAGAGTATAAATTAGTATTAAAAGACATTTTGATTACAAAATATAATTTAATTAAAAGTCTTGCAAATATCCATATTTTATTTTTTGCTTGGAATGGTTTGTCTCAAACACTACTAGAATGAAGGCCTCAGTGCTATTGCTGGATAATTAATAATAATAGCAAAACACTAACAAGTAGCATTAATCTAGTAGAACTAGTAGAAAATGCTAAAATTCTTTGACATTAATTCATTTATTTTCTGTAATTTTTTTAAATTATAGAAAGCCAGTAGCCCCCTTTTCTAATACAGGAGTGCCATACGATATATTTATTTAGACTTTTCCAAACTTACTCTGAAACTGTTTTCAAAGCAACACTATTTGGTGTGTGCTGTGACTGAGTTTGCTTCTTTAATCTTCATTTAAATAGAAAGTTATGATCCTGTCAGTCTTTAGAACATAAAGGATTCTATGGCATTTTTGCAGGATTAAGGATTTACATACAATGAACTATCTTAATTCCCCATGCAGTCCTTATTATGTTGTCTATAAATTGAACTGACCTTCATTTTATTTAAAAAAAAAAATCCGGTAAATGTCTTTTTGCTATTATAGGACTCTGATACCTGAGGCAAAGAAGTTATTCTAAGTAGATTTTCCTTCCCTTTGTAGTATTTAGTATTTTGTTACCATGTTTGGAAAAATATAGACATTTTCTTCTAAAATAGTTTAATACTATTGTATACAAAAAGACAAACATACATTTGAATATGTGCAAAGCCCTAAATCTCAGATTATTTGCCTCTATTAGAGAAAACAATGGCACATTCCTGGCTTGCAAAATGTACACTTTTCTATAGGAGTTCTGACAAATATGAGAACTACATTTTTCATAAATGTATTCCCCAAACTTAATTTTATTTTTTCTTTAAGTTCTGATTCTGCAATCCGCTCCACCTGGGAGGAATCCACCTTCAGGGAGCACCGTCTAGCGTCAGAGCCATAATTGTGGCCATGAAATTGTAATAGATAATTACAACTCAGAGTTATAAAAAATTATTCAGTTATTTAAGATTCGTAATTCTAACCCAATAGTTTTGAAATGATGCTGTTTATTTTTGTATAACACTTAAAAGTGTGATTCAGTGGAGTTATATTTCATGACTTCCATGTTGTCTTGGTCCTCCAATAGCCATAAAACCTGCTTTAGCCAAATCCTCTCATAAATATCATCTAATATAATGTGTATCAATGTACAGTTTCAATGGCTGATATCAGTAAGTGCCGGTCAATCAGCTAAAGAAGAGAAGCAGTGCTAAAAAATATCCTTTCTAGGATAGTCCAAGAGTGTGCAGAGCCAACCAGAATGAACAGAATATATGCCATTCATTACAAAATAAGATTGTACTTATCCTTGGCAGACTCCTGTACAGCCATGATTTAGGACTCCATACAAGAATCTTTTTTTTTTTCTCAGCAGCAGCTCTCCCCTACAAGCCTTTTTACAGACTGCAGGGCTGTACTTCTGTTATGGATTCACTGCAGGTGCGCCCCCTTGTGGCTCAGTGTGGCATAACGAAGCTCTCTTCTCTCTAGTACTCCCGCCATTGGTCGCTCTGGCCCCTCAGTGGCCTCTCTTCCTGTAACTCAGCTCTCTGGCCAGGTTACAATTTAGAACTACCCTTTTGGGGGTAACAAAGTCCAAAAAATAAAAATTCAGATGTCCTTACAAAAAGGTCTTTGGCCCTAACTCTGGGCTCTGTGTTCTTCATACCCTTCTCTCAGGGCTCTCCACTATCCTTGTTCCCTTCTTGGGCCTCACACCACCTCATTGGTGGCTGGTAGGTGAACCACACCCTCCCACTCTATTTTTGGATTACAGCCCTGTAGTAAGCAGGCCAGGTCTACCTATTTTGACCTGCCCCGGCTACCTCCCTGGGCTTCTTCCTGCCATAGCTTTCTACCAGGCCTTCTCTGCACAACCTCTCCAGGTTCACCCTTTTCTCAGACTTGCAGCGTTCTCCCCTGAAATCCCTGGTTAAATCGCAAACCAAAAGTATAACATAAACCAAGTTTCACCCTCTTCAGACTTGGCCTTTGCATGCCTCTTAAGTTCCATTTGCTGTTCCTGCTCTGAACACCTTCCAGAGTGCTCACCCTGTAGTCTGTATCCTGTCCTTTTATCAGGTCTTACCATGGGAGTCTGCTTCAATCCCGTGGCTGCTTTGGCTCTCTCTCCTGACCCCCATCAGACATCTCTACTCAGGAGAGGGTCTCAGGGCTCACAGTCCCTCTGGGCTTCTTCCTTGAGTGCTGTGGTTTCTCTTTTCTCTGATCTCAGAGAGTGACTGTAGAGTCCTTCACACACTCCCTGCAGCCCCCCTTCTGTTCTTTACTTTTGCTGTTCATAGTGCTTTCCCAGCCCCACCTACCAGCTGGGCTACATCAACAATTAAGCATGGCCTCTCAGGTCCATATAAACCTATTCCTTGTCCATGTGGGGTACAACCCCTATCACAGTTGACTAATATCAAACCATCTTCCTCCAGGCCTTTAGAATTACAACCAGTATCATTTTGTTTACTTCAATACCAGTAGCTCAATCCTTTGAATAATAATATTGATTTTGATGTTCCATATCTTAGCACATGCTAGTACCCTTTCCTTAAGAGGTACAGTGGTAATAGCCTCATTCAGAAGTACAAAAAAAATTGTTGAAATTGCTCTTCCACGTGGCACAGTACTGTGAAACCAACCTGCTGATGGGCATTACCCACTGGAGAAACCTTTCTATGCTACTAAATAGTTTCAAGTATTCAACCCACAGTTTGTGCACTTATACCCATACAGTTGTAAGTGATTCTGTAGCTCAGTATTATGACCAGCCAAACACATATCACATAAATGTGCAGAGTCATAGAATCATAGAAATGTAGGGCTAGAAGGAACCTTGAGAAGTCATCAAGTCCAGCCCCCCACACTGAAGTAGGACCAACTAACCTAGACCCTCCCTGACAGATGTTTATCCAGCCTGTTCTTAAAAACTTGCAATGACAGGGATTCCACAACCTATCTTGAAAGCCGATTCCACATCTTAACTATCCTTATAGTTAGAAATCTTTTTCTAATATCTAACCTAAATCTCCCTTGCTGCAGATTAAGCCCATTGCTTCTTGTCCTACCTTCAGTGGACATGGTGAACAATTAGTCATAGTTTTATTGTCCTCTTTATAACAGCCCTTAATATGCTTGAAGATTGTTATCAGGTTCCTCCCTGCCCCTTTTCTGAAGATTAAGCATGCACAGTTTTTTTCCATAGGTCAGGTTTTCTAAATCCTTCTAAATCTTTGATCAGTTTGTTGCTTTCCTCCTTTGTATTTCAAAGATATTAATTTATTTGTATTTAAGTGATTAAACAAGTTTTATAAGATTTCTGTTAAAAAGAATGGATCCGTTAATGAAGGGGAGAAAATGTGACTATATGCCTACTGTAAAAGGTAAATTTCATAATTACGACTTTAAAATTTGCTCCTTCTAGTGTCCTGAATTCAAAAGACCCAGGGATATTGCTGTTGACTGGATTGCTGGAAATATTTACTGGACGGATCATTCTAGAATGCATTGGTTCAGTTACTATACAACTCACTGGACAAGTTTAAGATACTCCATCAATGTAGGACAGTTGAATGGACCAAACTGTACAAGGCTGCTTACAAATACGGCAGGAGAACCATATGCAATTGCTGTAAATCCTAAAAAGGGGTATGTTGTTTCTGTGGCATTTTATCATGTTGTATTCTATTTTATAAATAACAAACATACATAGAAGTTTAAGCAAAGCAAACATGACTTGCTGCATAATAATGTCTACAAATGTGCACATTTGGTTATTTAGCCTTTCTGCTTCAGTTTACCCATCTGCAAAATGAGGTTAATATTCCTCATCTCTCAGGTGTTTTGTGAGACTTACAATAATATAATGTCTGTTAAGTATTTTGAGATCATTTGAAGAAAGGTGCAATGTACATTTAAGGTGTTAATTCATGCAAATTCAGGCAACAATTTTATGTTTGATATTTTTAGGATGATGTATTGGACAGTCATTGGGGACCACTCTCACATAGAAGAAGCGGCAATGGATGGTACTCTAAGAAGGATATTGGTACAGAAGAATGTACAAAGACCTACAGGTACATGGAATTTCAAATTCCCCATTAAAAGGTAGCATTGTGTGGATTTCTTGGCTGACTTCCAATTTTGCAGTCCTAAAGAATTCTATAATTTTATATTTTAGTAATAAATATACAGTTAACTATTAAATTCATAATATTTTAAATGACATAACTGAATCTAGGCTTAAGAATCTAAGCTTAACACAGTAACTTTATAAGACAATACCAAATAACTATAGATATATAGAGAGAGGGAATTAACAGAACAGGGCATTTAGAGTCATCCATTCCCTGTTGTTCAGTCCTAGCTTTTGCCATTTGGAGATTTAGAGACACCCAGAGAATAGGTTTCATCCCTGACCATCTTGACTAATAGCCATTGATGAACCCATCCATATGAACTTACATAATTTTTTTGTACCCGGTTATACTTTTGGCCTTCACAACATTCCCTTCACAACACCACAAGCTGACTGTGCATTGTGTGAAGACATACTTCCTTTTGTTTTAAACTTGCTGCCTATTAATTTCCTTGAGTGACCCCCTAGTTATTGCTTTATGTGAAGGGGTAAATAACTCTTCATATATTTGCTTTCTCCATACCATCAATGATTTTATCGACCTCTATCATATCCTCCTTTAGTCATGTTCACAAGCTGAACAGTGCTAGTGTTTTTAATCTCTCCTCATATGGAAGCTGTTCCATACACCTAATCATTTTTGTTGCCTTTAGCTGTACTGTTTACAAATCTAATGTATCTTTTTTTGAGATGAAGCTACCAGAACTATACACAGTATTCAAGATGTGAGCATACCATGCCTTTATATTGTGTCCTTATGGTATTTTCTGTCTCATTATCTATCCATTTCCTAATGGTTCCTAACATTCTGTTAGCTTTTTTAACTGCTGTTGCACATTAAACAGATGTTTTCAGAGAACTATCCACAATAACGGCAAGATTTCCTTTTTGAGTGGTAACAGCTAATTTAGACCCCATAATTTTGTGTGGATGCTTGGGATTATGTTTTCCAATGCACATTACTTTACCTTTATCAACACTGAATTTCATCTGCAGTTTTCTTGCCCGCTCATCCAGTTTTCGAGATCCCTTTGTACCTCTTCCCAGTCAGCTTTGGACTTAACTATTTTGAGTACTTGTGTACTGCAAAATTGTCTGCAAATTTTGCCACCTCACTGTTCCCCCCACTTTTGCAACCATTTATGAATATGTTGAACAGCTCAGGTCCCAGTGCAGATCCTTGCGTGATCCCATTATTTACTTCTCTCCATTGTAAAAACTGACCATTTATTTCGACCATTTATTTCATATCTTTTAAACAGTTACTGATGCATGAGAGGACCTTCCTTCTTATTCCATGACTGCTTATTTTGCTTACGAGCCTTTGGTGATGATCATGTCAAAAGCTTTCTGAAAGTCCAGCTACATTATATACACTGGATCAGCATTGTTCACATGCTTATTGACTCCCTCAGAAAATTCTAATAGGTTGGTGAGGCATGAGTTCCCTTAACAAAAGCCGTGTTGATTCATCCCCAACATGTTGTGTTTGTGTGTGTGTGTCTGGTAATTCTGTACTTGATTATAGTTCCAACCAGTTTACTGGCACTGAAGTTAGGCTTACTAGCCATAATTGCTAGGGTCATCTGTGGAGCCTTTGTAAAAAATAGGCATTACGTTATCTAACCTCCAATTATCTGCTACAAAGCCTGATTTAAATGATAGATTACATACCACAGTTAGTAATTTTGTATTTTCATATTTGAGTTCCTTCAGAACTCTTGAGTGAATACCGTCTGGTCTAGTGACTTATTACTATGTGATTTATCAATTTGTTCTAAAACCTCTGCTATTGACCTGTTAATCTGGAAACGTTTCACAGATTTGTCACCTGAAATGAATGGTTCGTGTGTGGGATCTCCCCCACATCCTCTGTAGTCTGGTTTGGCCAATGTACATAGCAGAGGGGCATTGATGGCACATATCACATTAGCAGATGTGCAGGTAAATGAGCCCCTGATGGTGTGGCTGATGTTGTTGGGTCCTCTGATGGTGTTGCTAGGGTAGATACGGGGACAGAGAAGGCAATGGGGTTTGTTACAGAGATTGGTTCCTGGGTTAGTATTTCTGTGGTGTGGTGTGTAGTTGCTGGTAAGTATTTGCTTCAGGTTGGGGGCTGTCTGTAAGCGAGGACTGGCCTTCCTCCCAAGGTCTGTAAGAGTGTGGGATCATTTTCCAGAATAGGATGTAGATTTTTGATGATGTGCTGGAAAGATTTTAGCTGAGGCCTGTACGTGATGGCCAGTGGTGTTCTGTTAATGTGATATATGCCATCATGTGCCAGCAATGCCCCTCTGCCATGTATATTGGCCAACCCGGACAATCTCTATATAAAAGAATAAATGGATACGAATCAGACATCAGGAATGGTAACATACAAAAGCCAGTAGGAGAAGACTTCAATCTCTATGGACATTCAATAGCAGATTTAAAGGTAGCCATCCTTCAACAAAAAAAAACTTCGAAAACAGACTTCAAAGAGAAACTGCAGAGCTACAATTCATTTGCAAACTTAAAACCATTAATTTGGGCTTGAATAGGGACTGGGAGTGGTTGGCTCACTACAAAAGCAATTTTCCCTCTCTTGGTATTGACACCTCCTCATCAGTTATTGGGAGTGGACCACATCCACCCTGACTGAATTGGCCTTGTCAACACTGGTTCTCCACTTCTAACGTAGCTCCCTTCTCTTCATATGTCAGTATATCTATGCCTGTATCTGTAATTTTTACTCCATGCATCTGAAGAAGTGGGTTTTTTACCCACGAAAGCTGATGCCCAAATAAATCTGTTAGTCTTTAAGGCACCACCAGACTGCTCATTGTTTTAGCACCTTGATCGTCCAGTGGCCCAAATGACAGTTTAGCAGGCTTGCTATCTCTGATGTACTTAAAATAAAATTGCTGTTAGTTTTTGTATTGTTAGCTAGTTGCTATTCAAATTCTTTCTTGGCCTGCCTTCTTACACTTTTACACTTGATTTGCCAGAGTTTGTTCCTTTCTATTTTCCTCACTAGGATTTGACTTCTGATTTTTAAAGGATGCCTTTTTGCCTGTAACAGACTCTTTTACTCTGCTGTTTAGCCATCTTGGCATTTTTTTGGTTCTTTTACTGATTTTTTTTTATTTGGGGTATTCATTTAGTTTGAGCCTCTATTACTGTGTTTTTAAAAGGTCTCTACAGTTTGCAGGTATTTCACCCTTGTTACTGTTCCTTTTAATTTCTGTTTAACTAGCTTCCTCATTTTTGAAGTTAAATGCTACTGCAGTGGGTTTCTTTGGCAAGAAGGATGTTATATTTAATTACATTATTGTCACTATTACCAAGCAGATTGGTTATATTCACCTCTTGGACAAAACCCTGTGCTCCACTTAGGACTAAATCAAGACAAGCTACTCAAAGAAGCATTTATTGTGTCTGGACAAATAACCAGTCAATATAAGGATCATTGAAATCCCTCATAACTATTGTGTTTACTGCCTTTGTAGCTTTTCTAATCTCCCTGAGCATTTCATAATTGCCATCACCCTCCTGGTCAGGTGATCAGCAGTATATTAGTACTGCTATACTCTTATTGTTAAACATGGAATGTATATCCATAGAGATTCTATAGAACAGTTTTATTTATTTAAGATTTTTACTTTATTTGACTCTGTTTTCTTTCACATTTAGTGCCACTCCCCCACCAGCACAACCTATGGTCATTCCTATGTATTTAGTACCCTGGTATTACCAGGCCTTATTGATTATCCTCATTCCACCAACTTTTGGTGGTGCCTTTTATATCAATATCCTTATTTAATGCCAAGCAATCTAGTTCACCCATCTTAATATTTAGACTTCTAGCATTTGTATATAAGAACTTGTACATTTTGTCTATATTCAGTTGCTTGCTTTCATGTGTTGTATTTAAATGGGAGTCATTGTTTGTTCCTTACTAACTCCCACCTGTACTTTACCAACTTCTTTCCTATACTCTTTTCTAGGATATAGAGTTCCTCTTTCATAAATTCATTCATAAGGAATGACTCGGCCTGAGCTTGTACTTTTCCACACTTGTGTACTTTTTTCCAGCCCCTTTCCCCAAAGGTTCCCCAGTTTCTAATAAACCTAAAAGCCTCCTCGCACACAATTGTCTCATCCATGCATTGAGACACTGCAGTTTTGCCTGTCTTTCTGGCCCTGCATGTGGAACTGAAAGCATTTCAGAGAATACTACCAGGAAGGTTCTGGACTTTAATCTCTTACCCAGTAGCCTACATTTGGCCTCCAGAACCTGTCTCCTACTTTTCCTATGTCATTTGCTCCACAACCCCGACTCTTCCCCTGTACTGCACATAAGTCTGTCTGAATATTTTCTGAGATCTGCAACCTTCGTACCTGGCAGGAAATTTATTATGCAGTTCTCCTGGTCATCACAAACCCGGTTATCTATACTTCTAATAAATAAATACCCGATCTTCCTAGTAACTGGGGTATCCTAGGAGGGGTATCTTAAGTGCAAGGGGGTATCATGATATCATCTAGAAGGAAAGAATCTATGGGATTGCTTCCCTCCACTCCAGCTTGATGTTCTCCTGCCTTGTGACTTTCGTCCTCCTCAACACACTGATGCATCAGAGTTGGAGTGGGATTGCTCTATTGTGTCCCTGAAAGTCTCCTCTAAGTATCTATCTGTGTCCCTTAGCTCCTCCGGTTCAGCTACTCTGACCTCGAACCCATACTCTTTCTGATGAGCTGCTTGCACCGCATACGCACAAATACCACCTACATACAAGGCAGATGATTGTACATGCTGCATCTAGTGCAATAAATTGGATAGCCCCCACTCTGATGCTGGACTTCTGCATGTATTATTCTTATTCTTGCAGGTGTTTGGGGGTGGGGAGTAGGCAGGTGGAGAAGGGGGTTATTGATCTAAGTTTAGCGTCTGTTTGTTAGCTGTATCTGCCTCTTGCCCTTGCTAAACTCCCTCATAAAACTCCCCTGTCTGTTGCTTCTGTTCTCCCTGAGTTAGCCCTCCCATTTATCAAGGGATCATAACAGAGTTAGGGATCAAAGGATAACAGGCTGCAGCCTCATTAGTAAGCTCTCAGCCTAACTTAGCAGGCCACTTGGATCGGCACTCAGTCCCTAAAAAAGCCACAAAACAATCTTCAAGCAAGCAAGCAAACAGCAAGCAAGCACACAACAAATCCATGTATAAATCAGGTCTAAAAAAATGTATATGTAGCCTTACAGTCTGTTATAGTTCGCACTGTTTGCAGAGACAATCAGTTCTACCTTGTGTTTAGTTAAGAAACTCTCAGTACCTTTCCCAAACCTGAAGAAGAGCTCTGTGTAGCTCGAAAGCTTGCCTCTTTCACCAACAGAAGTTGGCCCTGTAAAAGATTTTATCTTATCCACCTCAGTCTATCTGTAGTTAGTTTGGTGAATACTGTACTAAACTTTAAAATCCATTTATTTTAATAAAAGTACAAAAAAGAGAGAAGTTAAAAAGAAATGACAACTTAATGTATTGTTCCCTAGGTATTAAACAGAAGAACTTAAGCTTAACAAGAAAAGTAATAATTAAAATCATGTGAGTTATGCAGGGTTAAGGCTACAGACAGAAAGCTCAAAATAGAAAATGCCAAAATACAGAATGAAATGAATATAATTAAATAACAAAATACACTTCTATACCTCCCTTGGTCTGTTCAAGCGCCTCTCCTCCATCATTTCTCCATGTTTAGACTGAAACAAGAATAATAATAGTTACTGTTAATCTATTATAAATCATCTTTATATCATTGTTTATTTATGCTATAGTTTACAAATCCAAAACAGACTATATTCCCTGACTTGGATATTAAAACCTAACAACTCATGGCATAGCAAATTTCAGCTAAGGGAGGTTCTGAGGAGAATACTCAAATTCTTGTGGAGCATCAAGCTGCCACAATAAGATTTTCATATTTCCCCAGATTTAGAGGAGATTTTTTGCTGAAACATATTTATATAAACACTTCTCCAGGCTTCAATGATCTGTTGCTTTAATTACTGTTACCTTCTCATTTCCTGACGTCTTGTTTTTCACTCCAGTATTAAAACACTGCCTTTAAAGTTATCTTTCTCTCCGCAGTGCTCCAAATATATCACCTTCCCTCTCATCAGTGATGTGAATGGTTAGTTTTCATTATATGAAATTTTGCAAGTAATAACAGTACAAAACTGATCTGAAAAATGCAGTTGCTGTTTTATTTCTGGCCTGACCACAAACAGGACTGCAAAAGATCCTCTTTTCATAATATTTACTTCTAGCTATGTTACGTTTAGAAAAATTTCAGATAAGCATTTAACAAGACTTTGGAATCCTTAAAGGGCTCAGGAAAGTGAAAATTAACAATGTTTTTTATTGCAAAACATTAGTCCATTCTTCCATAGCTTTTACTGATAAAAAATAAAACTCCCTGGGGTCTTGACATTTTTTTATATATATTTTTATATATTTTCAACATATTTAGCTTTTTACTATTTCTGTTTTCTCAGCATGCTTAAAATAGGCCTTTCTGTTCCTATGGAGTCTATCATTCTTCTCAACTGAGACTTTTCTGTTCCTGATCAGAGAAAACGTGAGGCTTTATTGCAAATGCATGTCGTACTGCTCCTAAATTTGTTCCCAAACATGACTTTGCAATTCCAGATAAGAGTGAGCATAAGATTGGATATTTGCGCTCACGTGGTGTTGCTATAGCTTTAAATATAAAGTATACAAAATAGTGACTCCTTTCACTTTATGCTAACTTCAGAAATTTACTTCTGAAAGACAAATTGAGTATATATTATTCTTTCATTAAAAATTTAATTTAAAAATTTATTACTTTATTGAAAGCTTTTAGAATAAATCCAAGCCAGAGACTGATGACTATTTCTCCAGTTGCAGACTCTAAATGCCATTTATCATAAAGCTTTTTTTTATTATCTATTACAAGAAATTATTCTGTCGAACTGTATGTTCACAAAGCCAATGTGGGTTCTGGTATTATTTTTGAGTTCACTTCAATGGAATTTTATATGCCAAACCTTCAGGCTTTTTTTTAAAAAAAAATACTACCTATTTCATTATTATACAGAATAAAACTTTCTCCAACTTCCTCTTTCCTATCAGTAGTTGATTAATTTACTACTTTAAGAATGCTTTTGTTTCTATGTATAACTTTGACTTATACTTGTTACATCAATATGGAAAAAAACAGTTTCTTCCATTCTTGTAAAACTGTAACCTTAACAGCAGAGCATTAGATAACTTTTAAGCAGACAGAATATTTTAACAGAACACAAAATAGTAAATATAATCATTTTAAGAGGTCCCTAATAGAGCATAGTCTGCTTGATTTAACTACAAAGTCATTGTCCAGAGGCTGGTTAGGCATAATGTATCTGTGTTTTATTCTGGATATCTGAATATCATTGTTTAAATACTTAGTCTAGTTAAACTAAAACAAACAAACATAACATTTCTGTTTTAATTCTTATAATATGTAAAATACTGGCATTATGCAAGTCTGATGACAATAGAAAATACTTCTGTATGGCAGGAAACATAGATTTGCAAGATCACATATAACATTAACACCCTGATCCTACAATTCACTGTGCACACCTGTGCGCACTCACACCTGAATGGAGCTCTACAGAAGTCAGTCGGGCTCCATACAGGCACAGGATTAGGCATGTGTATATGAAATAAAGGGATGTGGTATATTTCCACCTGACTGGGGTTTTGTATTGATCAGGAAATAACCAGTGGGAAGGAAATTAAAGAAATTAAAGGAACTGGTTCCCTCAGCCTGAATTTAAGGATTGAGCAGAAACCCTACTTGTCTATTTTCTTTAGATTCCTACATTGCACTCATCTATGTAGTATTGCAATGCCTTCCAGGAAATGAGACGGGAAAGCCTATAATCTACAAAACGCTATGGTATATTTTTATACTTTATTGTAAATGTAAACTCTCTCCTTTTTTTTTTTTTTTTTTTTGGGCAGGTCTTGTAGTTGATCAGTTCAGTCAGCGTTTGTTCTGGGCTGACTTTGAATTATCTGTTATTGGCAGTGTTCTTTTTGATGGCTCTGATTCAGTAGTATCTGTGAGCAGTAAACAAGGTATGCAGAGTTTTTCTATAACACATACTTTGAAAGAACTGTTAATTAAAAAGAAATGATCTCAATTTCTGTATTATTTGTGGTATTTCCATCTAGCAATACAGTGAATATTAGTTCTGTTGCCGTTAGAGATTATTGTAGATAATGGATTTGTAAGGCTCCAATCCCAGCATTGACTAAGTGCAGGGACACTTTGTTTGACTTTATGGGAGCTCCATATGGCCACAGGTGTGGATCTGCATCCAGACTACTGCAGCCTACATGTGTAATTCACAGTATGCTGAATAACGTCAGGCTACAGCTTTCAGCTATTTGCATTCCATTACATAGAAATCCTATGTAGAGTATTTGTAGGCCATTTAGCCTGACATCAGTCCCAGGGAAAATAATGGAAAAGCTGATGTGGAAATCAGTCAATAAAAAATTAAAGCATAGAAATATAATTAATGTTAAGCAACAGAAAATAGGCCTTGTCAAACAAACTTTATTTCATTTTTATGAGATTACAATGGTTAATAAAGGTAACGGCATATATGTAATATATGGCAGGTTTCAGAGTAACAGCTGTGCTAGTCTGTATTTGCAAAAAGAAAAGGAGTACTTGTGTCACCTTAGAGACTAATCAATTTATTTGAGCATAAGCTTTCCTGAGCTACAGCTCACTTCATCGGATGCATACTGTGGAAAATTCAGAAGATGTTTTTATACACACAGACCATGAAAAAATGGGTGTTTATCACTACAAAAGGTTTTCTCTCCCCCCACCCCACTCTCCTGCTGGTAATAGCTTATCAAAGCCCGTTGCCAACTGTGCACACATATCTATTCAGGGGACACCATCACAGGGCCTAATAACATGAGCCACACTATCAGAGGCTCGTTCACCTGCACATCTACCAATGTGATATATGCCATCATGTGCCAGCAATGCCCCTCTGCCATATACATTGGTCAAACTGGACAGTCTCTACATAAAAGAATAAATGGACACAGATCAGATGTCAAGAATTATAACATTCATAAACCAGTCGGAGAACACTTCAATCTCTCTGGTCACTCGATTTCTGATCTCAAAGTGACTGTCCTTCAACAAAAAAACTTCAAATCCAGACTCCAACAAGAGACTGTTGAATTAGAATTCATTTGCAAATTGGATACAATTAACTTAGGCTTGAATAGAGACTGGGAATGGTTGATTTATTATAAAAAGTAACCTGTTTCCCCTTGTTTATTCCCCCCCCACACACACACACTGTTCCTCAGATGTTCTTGTTAAACCCTGGATTTGTACTGGAAATGACCCACCTTGATTATCATACACATTGTAAGGAGAGTGATCACTTTAGATAAGCTATTACCAGCAAGAGAGTTGGGTGGGGGGAGGAAACCTTTTGTAGTGATAAACACCCATTTTTTCATGGTCTGTGTGTATAAAAACATCTTCTGTATTTTCCACAGTATGCATCCGATGAAGTGAGCTGTAGCTCAGGAAAGCTTATGCTCAAATAAATTGGTTAGTCTCTAAGGTGCCACAAGTACTCCTTTTCTTTTTATGTAATATATGTTTACATTCTGATAAAAAAAACTATCACTACACAACATCAGTAAAGCACATGTTCAATGGGTTAAGAACTGATTGACAGATCTCAAAAAGTAGTTGACAGTGGTAATTATCATTGAAAAAGTGTGTTTCTAGGGGGTTCCACAGGGATCATCGGTTCTAAGTCCCATGCTATTTAACGTTTATATCAATGATATAGAAGTAAATTAAGTTTGCAGATGACACAAAGATTGGCAGAGTGGCAAATAATGATTAGGCAGTCATACAGAACCATCTGGATCACTTGGTATGATGGGCCCATTCAAACAAAATATATTTTAATACAACCACTGTAAGGTCAAGGTCTAGGACAAAGAATGCTGACCATACTTCCAGCATGGGCTCTGTGTCCTGGAAGGCAGTGAGTCTGAAAATAATTTAGGGGTCATAGTGGAAAGGCAACTCAATGTGAGCTCCCAGTTTAATGTTGTGGCAAAAAGGGCTAATCCTTGGCTGTATCAGCAGGGGACTAGTGAGTTTGAATAGGGACATGATATTTCTTCCGTATACAGCTCTGGTGAGACCAGTACTGGATGACTATATCCAGTTCTAGTGTCCACATTTGAAAAAGAATGTTGAAAAATTAAAGAGGATGCAGAGAGGTACCTAAAAAGTTATTCAGGGGCTGGGAAAAAAATGCCTTACACTGAGAGACTTAAGAATCTCAGTCTGTTTAATTTATCAAAAAAAAGATCAAGTTGTGACTTGATTAGGGTGTATAAGTAATTTCATGAGGACCAAATGCCAAGTACTAAATACAATGCTTAATTTGTGCCAGGACTTACCAAGGCTAAGCCCCAGCACCTCTAGCCTTGGCAGCTTATAGCCCCGGCACTTCTGGCGCTTACTGCATCAGTTATGAATGTTAAAAAATTGCTTGAGCCCTGGCACCTCTTTCATTACAAATTAAGCATTGATTAAAAGGCTGTTCAGTGGAGAAAGGCATAGCATTAACCAATGGCTGAAAGCCAAACAAATTCAAATTAAAACTAAGTTACAAATTTTTAACGAGTATGATTAGCCATTTGGAACAAACTACCAAGGGAAATGGTGGTTTCTGAAAGGTGATGAGTCACTCCTGTGCTCACCTCCAGCCAATCCTCAAGCCAGGAATTGGTCATGTGACTCCCAAACCAGGTATACAAGTCCCACAGGAGGAACAGCAGCTAAATGTGCTCAACGTAATGCCAGGACTTGGAACTCTCTCCTGCCTAATAACGGTAACAGACTCCCCAGGCCTTAGTCGGCTCTAGCCTTGCCCCAGGCCTGTTTCTAGTCCTACTCCAGCCCTGCTCTCACCACCGCCTTGCTCTTCACCCTGCTTCACGCTCGCTCCAACCCCACCCTAGACTCCTCTAATTCCAGCTCTGACCACTAGGCCTGACCATGTCCATCCAAGTTACTCTATCTCTTGAGGTCTTCAGGACAGGATGCCTTTCCATAAAATATTCTCTACTCAAACACACATTATTGGGCACATTACAGGGGCAACTGGGTGAAATTCTGTGGCCTGCGTTATATAGGAGGTCAGGCTACATCATCTAATGGTGCTTTCTATCCCTGAAATGTTTGAATCTGTAGTTAAACTTGGTGTTTTGGAATCCTTATGTTGTATCAATGTACTGCAGTTACAGATTAAATTAAAGGTAGTATAAATAAATAGGAATATATCTGACGAGAAAATGTTAAAACAACAGAAAACAGTACTGGAGAAATTCTTTATTAGATTAGTTTTACCCTTGCACAGCCATCATCATGTGTACATATTTTTAATTTCACCTATTTCAGTAAGATACCGTTAAAGTATTTCAAATACGTATGATTGCATTATCAAAAACTGTAGGTTTTCTGAGAATTTTCATGACTAGACTGGTCTAACTGACATTTGGGTGGGGGTAAGGGGATGGTATTTACCAAACTACAAAGAACAGTTTCCATATAATATGACTTAGCAAGTTTCTTCCTATTTAAAAGTTAGGTGGCTCTTGTGGATGTTACCAGGACTGTTTGTATGTTAGGCTTGGCCTTCACTTAAAACTTATACCAGCATAGCTATGTGGGTCAGGAAAATACCACCCACCCCCAGTGACAGAGCTATACCAACAAACCCAGCAGTGTAGATGCAGCTATGCAGACAGAAGAGTGCTTTTGTCAGCATAGCTGACACTGGTACATTTGTCAGCATAGGCTTTGCTGGCATAAGCTCTGTAGTTTAGACATCGCCTTAGTAATAGAACCTTTTAGATTTCAACTAGAATGTTTTAACTCGTTAATACCAAAATGAAGAATATCAGAATTTGAATATGACTTTTTTCCTTCCTTCTTTCTTTAAGGGTTGCTGCATCCACATAGAATTGACATTTTTGAAGATTACATATATGGAGCAGGACCTAAAACTGGTGCATTTAGAGTACAAAAATTTGGCTCAGGTTCTGTAGAATATCTGAATTTGAATGTTGAAAAAACAAAAAGTGCCTTGATTTTCCATCGCTACAAACAAATAGATTGTGAGTAAACTTATTAGTTTAAAATAGATATTTAGAAAAATAAAGTAACTAAAAACTTGTAAATGTATAGTAGTGAGGCTGAACATACAAACCATTTGTCCATATTCCCATTTGTAAAGAGTAACTGAGATATTTTCATGTAACAACAAAAATTGTATATTATTCAATTCATAAAACCACTGCACTCAGCTTGTCTAAAGATGCAGCATAAAAAGTCAACAGAAAACTGGCCAAGAAATATTTCCAATCACAATCAATTAGCTTTTTCATAATACTGATGATTCTGGTGATTGGAATGTAATTTAAAAATATACAGTGTAATTCAAGTTATTTTAACTTCATTATTACCAGAATTATGAATTCTCACTGTAACATGCCAAAAATATTTTACATTTATATGCGCCTTTCTTCCCTGAAAACTTTGCAAAAGAGATCATTCTGGAAAACACTTTAGTTACCATTGTGGAAGAAAGCAACAATTTACATTAAGCACTGAAAAAGGTTACCTAGGGAGGTTGTGGAATCCCTGCCATTGGAGGTTTTTAAGGACAGGTTAAGGTGTCTGTTAGGATGGCCTAGGTATACTTAATCATCCCACAGCATGGGTGAATGGACTAGGTCACCTTTGAGGACTCTTTCAGCCCTACATGTCTATGATTATACAATTTAACATTGCTACTTTTCAGAAAGCAAACAGAATACTGTATCAAAATGAAATTGCACAAGAAAATTTAGGTAGGCAGAAAATAATTTCCCAAATTGGCTTAAACCATAGCAGCAAATCCAAGCCCCCTAAGTCAGTAAATTTCAGGGAACATCAACTCCAGAGCCCAACTCTGTAACTTTCGTCTATTTCTAATTTCCAATAGCAGAATTGAAATCAACCTGGAACCCAAGCTCTGGAAAAGTTGGGTTTGGTTCTGATTTCAGGCGCAAATTTTGTGACAAGGGTCCATTTCTACTGTTTTAGTTTGTCAGCTGTTTCTATAAGCTCAACCCTGTCCATCATCAAAACTCATTTAAACATTCAATATTTACTACTAGTACCTGTTTACATTTTGAACACCTTTCATCCTAAAGGATTTTCACGTACATACTATATACAGTTCTTTACCCATCACTGACATAAAAACCTGGCAGCTTTTTAACAATGCCCAAAATAGAAACACTGCAGCTCAATATAGCACACTAAATGAATAATATGGTAGTCAACTGAAACTTCAAGAAAAATTGGATTTTCACCAGAATACTTATATGAACATCCTGCTCCTACAAAAACAGCTGGATTTTGAGATCTGCAACTCTTTGCACTTTAGTACTTCAGGGAATGAAGGAGGATTACTCACCTACACTGATGGTGCTAGAACCACCACAAAAATCTTCCTAAATAGCTTCCTGCAACTGAGTTACTCCTCACTTGAGCTGCCAGTGCAGCCTTAAGCTACAAGGGGAAGAGGTTCAATAAGGACTCAGTTCCATGTAGATAGCTTGCATATGGTGCCCACTCTCATAACAGCACACCAGGAGCAGTCTGGAGTTAACCTGAGATAGTATCCCAAATATTCTAAATCAGCATCTGTTCTCCCCTCTCCTCCATCCTCTGCCCCCACAAGCAACAGCCGTAGCCAGGGGGTGGACTAAAAGAGACTGGAATCATGAAGGATTGGGGTACCGAGGAATTGGGTAGGGAAAGATATATGGTTGAGAGGAAAAACAAAAGGGGATCTCAACATACAAACTTGCTTAGAACTGCCTAGAGCCACCCTTTTTGTTTAGAATGAATTGGTTACGTTTATATAGGGGAAAACCATAAAAAAATATTGCACTAGCCTCCCGGAGTCCTAAGACTCACCCTGGCAAAAGGTTCCATAAAGATTGTTAATGATCAGAAGCAGTGAGGGCACCAGTTTTGCATTTCATTCGAAAGCCAGCATACCCAAGCGCATAATGTCACATAAAAGACATGCTGGAATATTGGTTCAATACTAATTCAGTGGGACAATATACAGAATTTCCAACATGACTTCCTACAGCAGCTAAGTTTCAATGGAGATTTCACAGAGTGTAAATTAGAACTGAATTTTGCATACGTGCTTCTTCATTAGTTCTGTTTCTGGAAACAATGTAACTGCAAAATTTTAACATGTTTTTTTTTTTTTCATCCTTAAACAGCACCTAATCCTTGTTTGGACTTGACATGCGAGTTTCTCTGTTTACTCAACCCTTCTGGTGCAGCTTGTGCATGTCCAGAAGGGAAATCTTTGATTAATGGAACATGCAGTGATCTGAGCCTTTCAGGTGGGTATTGGACATTGGTTAACAGATTGAACACAAGAAATAAGAATAATGATCAGTGTTTATGTCCTGGCAAAAGGCTAATAGAGAAGTGTTCCGAAACACTGTGATGTTTTACAATATATTTACTAATGATGTGGAACAGAAAGTGAATAGTGGAGTAGCAAAATTTGGAGATGACACAAAAATATTTACGTTGCTCAAAGAAAAGATTTACCAAACCTAGATGGGTGAACAGTAAAATGGGAGATTATATTAATTGTTGACAAATGAAAGGTAATACAAATTATAAAGAATAATTTGAACTACTCAAAAGCATTGCTGGGTTCTCAGTTAACTGTTAATCACTCACAAAAAAGGCCTAAAAGACCATTAGTGTGGCTAGCTCAAAGAATACCTCTGCTCAGAATCCAGCAGTGGTAAAAAAGCAATAGCATATATAAAGAAAGACATAGCAAATAAACACTCCAGCAGGAGCAGGAGAGTGAGTTTGTGGGGGGGGGGGGTGAGAAAACCTGGATTTGTGCTGGAAATGGCCCACGTTGATTATCATGCACATTGTAGGGAGAGTGGTCACTTTGGATAGGCTATTACCAGCAGGAGAGTGAGTTTGTGTGTGTGTGTGTGTGTGTTTGGGGGGGGGGGGGTGAGAAAACCTGGATTTGTGCTGGAAGTGGCCCACCTTGATTTTCATACACATTGTAAGGAGAGTGGTCACTTTGGATAAGCTATTACCAGCAGGAGAGTGAGTTTGTATGTGTGGTTTTTGGAAAAAGGGCGCGGGGGTGAGAAAATCTGGATTTGTGCTGGAAATGGCCCAACTTGATTATCATACACATTGTAAAGAGAGTGGTCACTTTGGATGGGCTATTACCAGCAGGAGAGTGAGTTTGTGTGTTGGGGGGGCGGAGGGTGAGAAAACCTGGATTTGTGCTGGAAGTGGCCCAACTTGATTATCATACACATTGTAAGGAGAGTGATCACTTTAGATAAGCTATTACCAGCAGGAGAGTGGGGTGGGAGGAGGTATTGTTTCATGGTCTCTGTGTATATAATGTCTTCTGCAGTTTCCACAGTATGCATCCGATGAAGTGAGCTGTAGCTCACGAAAGCTTATGCTCAAATAAATTGGTTAGTCTCTAAGGTGCCACACGTACTCCTTTTCTTATCTGTATTGAATTTCACCTTGTGGATTTCAGATCAACTCCCCAATTTGTGAAGGCTGTTTTGCATTCTAATCCTCTCCTCCAGTGTTTTTGCAGTCCTCTCAGTTTGGTGTCATCTGCAAATATTATAAGCATACTCTCTGCTCCATTTTTCAAGTCTTTTAGAAAAATATTGAATATTACCAGATGCAAGACTGGCCCCTATGGGGTCCCACAAGCTGTGTCCTCCAAGTCTGACAGTGATCCATTGATAGCTAATCTCTGAGTACAGTGTTTCAGCCAGTTGTGCACCAACCTCATAATAATTTCATCTAGATCACAAGAAAATGGACTTGCTGATATGGTAATTCCTGTATTCCTATTAGTTTCTAGGAAAAGAAAGTATGTCACTTGTAAAATTAGTGTTTATCCATTGAATATGAGTTATTTTTAAAACATTATCTACCCATGAATGCAGAGAAAAAGTAGCCGAGTGTATTTATAATCTCTCCTGCCTAGCCAGAATTTCCTATTTAAAAATTTAGGGTACAAATTGTATTCTTCTGAAGAATTACATTGTTAGAGTAATACCATTTTGATAACTGTTTCACAGACAAGATGAACAGTACTTTCGCTGTACATAAGAGAGCGCTAAAATATTAAAATAAAAGTTATTGTCATGGTATTTTAGGCCTGAAGAAGCAAGTATCAAAAATGGCACAAGAAACTTGTTTTCCTGAGAATTCAGCCCCATATTAGCACATGCAAGGAATTCAGAAGGTTGATAGCTTTCAAACTTTTGAGTCCTTAACAAAATGATCAGAATCTTTTAATCTTTTTGAGATTCATCAATCACAGATTAGGATTTCCTGTGAATATGAGAAATCAAAATGTGCTTGTAGCAGAACTTTAAATATTTATAATTCTAGGTCTGTTAATATAAAGGATCGAGAATTTTGAGGAGTTCAGCAGTTACCAAATCACCCAAATAGAAATTTTGATATTAAGTCACACAATTCCAAATTTATTCTACCAAGTATCGAAAAGTCAAACTAATATAGCGATTTAGAAGTGTATATGAAGTGAAACCAGTAAAACTATCCAATTTAGCTGTGTTTTAGTTCCTGTTCAAGAAAACTACACTTACTAGCAGTAAGGGTAAAACAACAGCACAAAAGTTACTGCAGGGATCGGCAACCTTTGGCACACAGCCCGTCAGGGAAATCCACTTGCAGGCCGGAACGGTTTGTTTACCTCCAGTGTCCACAGGTTTGGCCGATCGCAGCTCCCACTGGCCGTGGTTCACTGTTCCAGGCCAATGGGGGCTGTGGGAAGCGGCAGCCAGCACATTCCTCGGCCTGCACAGCTTCCCGCAGCCCCCATTGGCTTGGAACGGTGAACTGCAGCCAGTGGGAGCTGCGATCGGCCAAACCTGCGGACGCTGGTGGTAAACAAACTGTCCCGGCCCGCCAGCAGATTTCCCTGATGGGCCGCGTGCCAAAGGTTGCCGATCCCTGGGCCACAGTATACATCTAACTAATTCATCTCTTTGTTTAGATAGAGTACAAGGTATGTAAAATAGGTCATAGCCATGCAGCTACATGAGTATTATCTCTTACATTTACTACATTATGCTATATGGTTGGTGTAGAAAATATGTACTTAAATACTGTCGCCCCTGGGCTACGCAGTGGTCAAGTTTGTGGCCTTACAACAGGTCATTTTGTGTTGTTGGATGGGAACTGACGTCATAACCAAATACATTGTAAAATGTTTGTTTATACTCTGTATGCTTTCTTACCTACACTATATACATGAGTCCAGTTACTGTTAAACCAAAATGGACCAAACCTCACATAGAGAACTTTGGATACCCCAGAGCAATATCCCTGAACAACCACTAAGAATTGCTACCTTCATTGCTCCTCCAGGCATCATACTGTTTGCCCAACTGACACAATATGTTCCACTTCTGACTACCTCTCACTCTTAAGTCAGGAGCCAGAAAAGCAGCAACAGAATCATGCTGGGCAGATTCAGTAGTGCTCAGCTGATTCATTACATTATTTATTACAATATTTCTAAAAGATAAACATAGAAGGCCTTAATATTATATTTAATATTGAAATTTAAGTATTGACAAATTACATTAAAGGAATGCTATTCTTTCTGTGGTGTCTGAGAGTAACGTGCATCTGTAATTTCAGTAATTAACCCAAATTTACTGAACAACTGAGAGAATATACTTTAGTGAACAACTGAGCTACTAGGAAAGATGTTGTCACAAGACAAAGATTTGAAGTCTGCTAGATTTGCATTTCCACAAATCTATTTGGGCTGTCCACAGCATAATGGATGTAGATATATATGGAGAAGTGCCCTGTTCACTGAATTTTCAGTAACTGAAGACTTTTGAGGGATCCTTTACTTCAAATGGCTTCCCACACTTGCACTATCTATAATTTCTTTATAAATTGCTGAGTAACTGCTTCTTTGTATTCTGATTTGAATTTAGATTCATTAGCTCTGGATTATTATTCTTTTGAGTGTTTTCATTTGCCCATTTAAGGTGGCAGCTTAAATTGCATCTGAAATACACAGAACTTAACTAAGGATTACTGCATGTATATCTATGATCTATTTTGACATGGCTAAAATACTCTGAAGTAGATTTTAAAATCTGTGTTTTCATGGCTGAAGAGTGCATTTACAGCACAGGTCTTAGTTTGGTGAAATTGGAATTCTAACTGTACACAGTTTTTTGCATGAGTTGTGAAGAAGGCAAGCTCATTTCCTTTTGAATAATGTGCAGCATGGAGACAAAAGAAGAGTGCTTGAAGCGGCCAACCAACTTCTGGGACTCTGTAGTCAGTTTCCATAGTGGGTTTTGATGAGGAACTACAGAGTACATATGAAGCATTCCAAACCGCACACATTCTCATTATTAAAAGCTTTTATTATATTACCCTCATTTTGGTGAGATGTAATAGAAGTCGATATCCCTGAAACAGCATTTCCTTTCTGGCTTTGCTGCCAAAATCCTCCAAGTACAGCACATTGATCCTGTGTTAGAAGAAAGGATTATATAATTATGTTTTTGTGTGTATTTCTTCTGTAATGTCCTGATCTGAAGTTAATAGAAAGACTCCTGTTAATTTAAAAGGGCTTTGAATCAGGCCCTAAAAGAACAGAATCTAACAGCTTTTAGTCAGAATCCTCACTTGCTGTGCAACATTTTATACATATAAAAATAGGCTGTCTTCATTTTGTTGCTATTTGTTTTTTTGTTGTTGGTCAACCTTAATAATACAGTGACTGTAGCTACACTATAGTTACATTACACATTCCACTAAGGGACTTAGGCTTTCCAATGCTGAACAGTACTGTGCTTAACCTTTAGCCACCTAGAAAATCACAGGAACAAACACTGCAATCCACAGAGACTGAGTTAGGTGCTTAGGTGCCTTATACAATGAAATGAGACATAGGCAACTAAGAAATGCAATCCACAAAAGCCTAAGCTAGCCAACAGGAGATGCCAAAAAGAGGGGTTTGTCCTAAGCCCTGACTATCTCTTGGAGATAAGCACCTATCTCTGCTTAGTAATCCATGAACAGGAACCCCTTTCTTGGAGTCAGGAGGCTTTAGGTGCCTGTTGTGATAATTTGCCCTACAAATTTGTCCTCATTGTGAGCTCAACTGTAAGAAGTATGCAAAGTTCATAAGATGTCACAATAACCTATAATAATAAATGTTGGAGGGAAAGGATATGGAAGGGAGACAGACAGACTAAATTCATCCAAACAAAAAGACCTATTGATATAACTCAAGGAATGTGTTAAGATCATGCTTGGTGAACAAGAAAAGCATGGAATAGAAATCAGTGAACCAAAAGTGGTGTGTTGGAAAGTAGGCCTAATTAGTGGACAAAATAATGAGAGGATGGGCTATTCCATCCACCGTTCCCTTTGGGGGTCCTTAAAGAAAGAGGTTTGAAGGAGAAAAATTGGCTATTAGAGTGAGCTTCACTATCATTGCTACCATTCTCCCTGTCTTTTTGGGACTCTGGGTCTTTGTTGTCCTAATCCTGAGAGATGTCCTCACCAGGCCAGAGAGAAGGACCCAGATTATATTGCCATCTTTGCTGGGTCCAGATGAATCCCAAATACCCCCTAAGGTGAAACGGGATTGAAGTTTTAACAGCAAGAGCAACAATACCAGCTCCAGGCCATCTCAACTAAATTCTTTCCCCCTACAATAGAATGATTATCACCATCTTTGATACCACTTAAGAGACTGTCAAACAAGGGTTGTTGTTTTTTTTCTTTCTAAAACTGTTTCCAGCTAAAAGGAACAACAGTCATTCTCTTTCTCTGGCTCAATAAATATTTAGTATTTGTTTGTAGGGGACCAATCACTGGGCAGAGAGAGCATGTGATAATGATTTAGTAGCCCAGTGATTAAGGCACCCATCCGGGAGGTGGGAGACTCAGCGTTCAGTCCCCCTGCTCCAATCACTATTTCGCTAACGTAAACACCTTCAACAGGAGAGCCTGAGAGACCCCTACATGAGACTATCCATAGGTCATTGGTTAGAACATTCCCCTGAAAGGTAGGCCACCTGTGTTCAAATCCCTTCTTTCTATCAGGCAGAGGTGAGAATTGAATCTGAGTCTCCCACATCCCAAACCACTGGGCTAAAAGTTATAATGTGGGAGGTAGCACCACAAGCAGAGCTTGAATGGGACCTGATCCAATAGGTGGCTTCTGCACAAACCTACCAGATAGGGCCCCACACTTGATTTACGAGAACGAACACCTATCTTCTCCAGGTTCATAAATTGCTCTGGGACTTAGGTGGGAAATAGGTATCCAGACACCTGGGAATGAGGCAGCAATGTGCATAGGTGGAAACATAGGTGCTGAGGGAACTTTTACGCTGAACATGTTGGCGCCGAGTGACGTGAGGCACCTACAGAGTTCAACAGAATTTCTGTGGATTGCAGTGGAGCCTAAAACTGGGTCTTAGGCACCTATATCTGAGACTTAGATTTTTGGGTGCCTGAGTTCTTTGGTGGATCAGAAACCATTAATTCATACAACTGAATAGTTAACCACATGACTGAATTACTTATTATTACCTCTTTGGTGGTGTTCTTAATATATACACTATTAGAAGCTAGGTATACTAACTACATTATATTGGTATGGTAATTATTTTCAGTGATATAGTGAACTTTCCAGTTATCTGAATTCATAGTAATTACATGTATCAAAAAGCATAACCACACTGTGAGTGCACTGTGATGTTTAACTATACCATAATTCCAATGATACTACTATCCAGTGTGACCATTGGTTTATTGTACAGCACTTGGATGATTATCATCAGGTGTAATATGAACATGTGGGAAAGGAGCTAATGATATTTCAGTAATTTAATGGACTACCAAAAACACAAGTTCTCCATAGTGAAAATGGGCTGGTTATCTACAGCCATCAGTGCACCTAAAGCAGTGCGAACTATTATATTTGTTTCTGGGGAATTAATGTTTCAAGACCTCCTTCTGGCTGAACACACTTTGAGAAGTTCCTGGCTGAGTTTGTATGGTTATTCTAAACAAATGACACTCCCTCATTTTAGCTGCTCAGACCTCATTTGTACAAGCTTTTGTATGGCTAATGTGAAGTACCTTACTGCTTTGCCCTAGAGATTGTGGCTTTGCGCAACTGGTGTTTTTGCTTTGTTTTCATTCATTTCATCCCAGAAATCATCAAAATAGATGTCATTACTCAAGCTCTGCCTCACTGGGTTTTGTTTTTTTCATAGAGTTCTACATAGCAGTTATTAGCATTGAGATGTCATAATAGCATGGATCCATTGATCTGTTTTTTCTTTATAAACACTGTACAATGAATTCTGAACATTGACTTCTCAATAGATTTGTGTACAAACTGAATGCATATTGCACATTTCTCCTTATTGCTAATTAATTATCCTATAATTGAAAAGTATATATTTGGGACCTTTACAGCTCTTTACAATTCGCTGTCTTTTTTTGCTGATATCTGTTACAATTGATTAGTATTCTGAATGTATCTAATATTTTAGTAACAAAATCAAAAACATTTCATATCCAGTTCTTTCTTACTCTTGGAGAAGGGTTCAGCTGATCTCTCAAGTAGTTAATTACAATTGATAGAATACTTTGTTTCTAATTTATGTATTGACAAAAGCAGACCTGTTTTTCTGTTTCAAAGGTAAGCTATCGTTTTCAGATGGATTGAACATTGCGTCAGTTTCCAAAAGAGAGTGCTGGATTTGCACTAATTATGTTTATTCATTGTATAGTACAATGAAACTAAAAATGTGCCAAAAAGATGAAAGTTTAAATTTCAATACATAGATTTGCACTGGAAGAAAGTTGTATGTAGGTCTTCCATCTGAACAAACACTAGTAATGGAAATTTTACATGAATTCCATATTCCTAATTTGAACATTTACCAGTTACATTTAAAATACAGAATGTGCTTTCTTGGCTGCTTGAAAAGTTTCAGTAAAAACTGCAAAGATTCAGATTGAAATGTTCAATCTGTGCCACATTTGTGTTTTCTTTCATATTTTCACCTTTTCATGTTGCAAACAGCACAGTGAGCATACTTATAAAGCTATTTCTGTTTTGAAAGATTCTACTGGTTTGAGGCATACTACCTATATTTTAAAAGGAGAATATCCCACTGGAACTGGTAATATAAGTTCAAGCACTGTCAACCATTTTTTGTTTGGTTGGTTTTTGCCTTAGTTTGCCACCTTTTCTGGCCTTCTCTTTCACTTTGGGCTGTAAAATACAATTCTGATTTTCTCTGAGATCACGCAGAAATGCTTGCTTATAACTTCCCCCTCTCTCTTTAAGATGGCAGAGCAGGCTAACAGGAATATTTTAAAATCATAAACGTTCTATTTGTGAAGTGGATTCAACAGTCTTCAAAAGGAAAGTTGTGTTTGCAGCTTGCAGATAGGCTGTGTCAGATATCAGGACTAGATTCCAGACAAATGCAGCCCTAGAGAGTACCCCCCAGAGCAGAAAGGGCTCTTCAGCAAGATAGAAAAGATCACAATGCTTTGACATAAGGCAGTGGTTCCCAAACTTGTTCCGCCGCTTGTTCAGGGAAAGCCTCGGGCGGGCCGGGCCGGTTTATTTACCGGCCACGTCCACAGGTTTGGCCGATTGCGGCTCTCAGTGGCCGCGGTTCACTGCTCCAGGCCAATGGGAGCCGCTGGAAGCGGCAACCAGTACGTCCCTTGGACCACACTGCTTCCAGCAGCTCCCATTGGCCTGGAGCAGTGAACCGCGGCCACTGGGAGCTGCAATCAGCTGAACCTGCGGACGCGGCAGATAAACAAACCGGCCCAGCCCACCAGGGGCTTTCCCTGCACAAGCAGCGAAACAAGTTTGGGAACCACTGACATAAGGCTATAAAACCCTTTAATCTACTTTGCCACTTTCCCAGCTGAGTGACAAACTGCACATTTTTCTCAAGAGTAAGCAAGAGACTAAAATTTCCTTCCATTTCCTGAAATGAGTTCTCTCCTCCTTGGAGAAAGATGTGGGAATCCTTCCTCCTCCTTCTCCCCATAATGTAGTTCATTAAGCTGTTACTATGGAGGCCTATCCACCTGTTTGGTGTCTTCCAGCCCAGGGGATGAGCACAGAGCCACGTTTCCTAAGAGTTGAAAGCACGTAGCAAAGAAGAACATTTCTCCCTTCCATTAGAGGACTGTAGTCCCAAACACCCAAAAAGCTGAAAATGTCTAAAAAGTCCAAAAAGTATTGTACTACTGCCTCCTCAAATGTTTCATCTATGGGGAAAGGTCGACTCTTTACTCTCAGTCAGAAAAAACTGGCAAAGATCAGCACAAGCGATTTTGTGCCTTGAGCTTTCTGAGAAAATATGTCACAAGGTTCATAACACAAGAAGCGTGCAGCGAAATCAAAAGGAAGAACGGAAGAAAAAGTATCCAAGTAAATACTTTTCTTCCAAATTAAAGTCAGCGGAAACTATGTCAGTCCATTCTTTCTTGAAAAAAATAATAAGATCTAACTTAGAAAATCCATGCAATAACAACAAAATAAATTGCCATACTGAAATACTGTAAAATTATAGGGTCTAGAATCTTTTTCTTCCATTCCTTAATTAAATAGATGATTAATTCTTTGAATAGAACTTTTTTCCCATAAAAGGTTCAAGAAACAAGAAAGTCAAGGGCACTTTAAATTGGGACTCTGAAACATATTCAGCATCCTTCAAAGAAGCCCTGAACAAAATTTGATCTGTGCCAGATAGTAGTAACCTATGTAACAATGAAGAACAAAACCATATAGATTTGCATCAGCAGGCTTCAAGGAAAGAAGAGCTTTTTCACTGGACAATGAGACAATGAAAGTCATAATCTTCACAGAAAATCACCTATCTGAATATCATTAGTGCATATCATACAAACAGAAGGCAGAGTGGTTCAGCATGGAAACAGAAAATCACACAGAGCTCTTGCTGAACTTCCAAGCCTTCTTATAAAAAGAAGATACCTTTGAAGCATCACAATCTATGTGCCAATAAGTCAAAACACTCTATGCTTCTCAAAGGAAAAATATATCAGAGTCTTGGGAGTGGGCAACCTATCTCATCCCTGGCCCTAATATGGAGTTACCTCAACTCTTAATATCAGCATCAAATAAAAATAGTATAAATCAAGCATACTCTTCATAACTTGAGTGGCTGAGGAGGCCTTGATTCTCTGTCCGAATTAGAGATGACCTTGGTTCCTCCTTGACAGTGGTTAAGCTGTGCAGGCCTCCGCACTAGGGACCCCTGCACCACGCAGCCTCAACCTCACTCTTGAAAGAAGTATGTTCACTGAATCAGATTATTCTCATTAAATCACTGAGATTCTCTTCATTTACGGATGTTCCAGTACTCTGAAAATCTATATGTCATCTGCAAAAAGAAAAAAGAAGATGGCAAAGAAGATGACGATGACAAATCACTATCCAGGATCCAGGAGTTTAAGCTGTTCTACAGATCCTTTAGGATGAGATCTTGAAGCACGCATATTCTGGTTTCTGCAGATAGCCAGGTTACCTAATCCACTTTACAAAATCATTTTATCTCAGTAGAAGGTAATACATTTGGTCATTCAACCCTTTTTTTCTGTTTCTTTTGAACCATCTCACTTATAGATCCTTATTTTCTATCATTCAAAACTGCTTCCTCATAACTAGCCTCCCCAAGGCAAATATTCAAAATTGCACTCAGTGGAAGTATCCTACTGTATTTTACACAGTTAAAGTTGTTGTTATTTCGTATTGTGTGTTATGATAAATATGCATGTCTCTACATTTGATAAAAATAATTTGTTAGTTTATTATGAAGACAGCATGTTTTTATTACATTTCTGTTAAGAGGTGGGGTTTTGTAAATGATGTTACATACATTGTTTGTCCTTAGCAATGTTAATTTTGTTGTTGTGTTTCAGAGATACACATCCTTTTTGTATGTGTGTTTAGGTTTAATAAAGATTGAGTTTGTTACATTTTAAATAATTGGGTTGGACGGGTCACTAAATTATTAAGTTCAAAGAATAAGTGGTTTGACCAAACTAATAATGGCTCGTGAGCAGATCTGTATTCCTGATCCAGCAAAGAATTTAAGCATGTGACTATTCACATACTAAAGTTAAGCTTGAATTTAAATGCTTTGCTGGATTGGGTCCTCAATGTGCAACTGACATAATACGTACACTCACTACATAGCTAAATTAGCTAGGTATCTGTTTGCATCCCAGCTTTTACTTTCAACATTAATAGGTATTACAGAATAATTATAGATGACTGTGTCAGAACCAAGCTTAGAACTCAAGACTCTTGATTTCATAGTCCCTACCCATTTGTCAACAATGCTTTCCATCCAAGTCATTAAATCTGTCTGTGCTTTACTTACTTCATTTGGAAAAAATGTGACTATTAATAATGCTTTGCACTTACAGAGCTTTTTTCTTTTGTAGCTTTCAGTGCTTTTATTAAAAAATGAATAGGTTTATTGAAAATCAATTGGACTTCTGCTCTTCTATCATTGGGTGCTTAAAAACTTCCCCTCTCCTATCCTGATATCTCAGTTATCTTAAATACAGAGCACCTTGTACGTGTGGTACTGTTGTGTAGTGAGAAAGTTATGGGTCTTCCATCTCCTTGTTTTGCCATAAACTTTCAATGTAATTTTTAGGAATGACATAACTCTTTGTTCCTCTGTTACCCCTCTGGAAATGGAACTGTATTCATTTCCCCCTGATCCGAGGAATTATTTTGATTGGGAATTGAAGGAGGATAAATTTTATTGGGGGGCAGGGGGATTTCTTGCATTTTTCAGAAGTAGTCTGGGCCAAAGACCTCAATGACAAACATACTCTGTTGTCTTTTTTTCCTGATGGCTACACTGATAGAGAATCATATCAAGTAAAAAGACCATAAATGACTTTTTGATTTTTCTAAGGAGAAAACAAGCAGGATTTTATGTGCATGGCTGATTAAAACCCATTAGCCCTTCATTATGTGTTATACTGAAGCCAAAAGAGAGAGAATCCTTCTTTTGCTCCCCTTGAGATGACCTTTCCCTATGTTCCATCGTTCTTTCTTTTAGGATCTCAGGGCTTGATACTTCCCCATGATGTAGCAGACTGAGAGAGAGAGAGAGAGATCTCGATAAATAATAGAAAGTGAATGACTTCATAATTTCCTTATTTCAATGTCAAATTTCAATCTGACCCACCCACATTTTTGCAAACAATTAAGTCTTTGATTTCCGTTCTTTTTAGGGAGTAGTACACATAGGGTTTTTTTTTCTTTAAGAAGAGAAAGAAGAGTGGAAGAGAGAGGAGACCCAGTAATGTATATTTATACCTATATAAGTAGTTCACAGAATAATGTGCAAATAATGGAGTTTTTGATTTCCTGGCAGTATCATAAAATTAAAAAGCTTGTTTTCGGTCACACTGAAACACTTTTTTTTTTTCCAAAAAAGTGAAAGAAAAAAATTCATACCAAATGAAACATCTTGTTCAGTTTGAAGTGCAACTTGTCTTTAGACTCTGAGAATTTTTAATGTTTAATTTTTAAAAGAAAATTAAAGGAAATTTCAAAATAAAAAGTTGCTTTGAATTGAAAAATTGAAATATCTTATTATTTTTAGTTTTTTCCAACTGAAAGAGTCTGCATAAATTCTTGAAATGTTTCAGTTTCACCATATTTGCATTTTTCACCAAAAAAAGCTTCCAGAGTTTGGAATCCTTGCATATGCAGGTGGATTATTACTCTGTGCTCCAAATAGTAAACACATTAATTATGTTCCTAATTTATCTGCTTCGAGTGATTTGTCTTTTGTCATTAATTTAAATAACAGAATATAAACCTTAGCATAAACTTTCTTCTGAGCTTCTCTATTCCAAGTCTGTCCCCCCCACATGATCCTTCTGTTCAAGCCTTCATTTCCTACCAGCCCAGAAACATTGTCAGGCTCTCTTATATCCTGATTACGGTTGATAAGATTCACCTGATCTGAGTCAGGAAGAATAATTTTGCATCTTAACTTAGGTTTCTAGCCTCTAACATCAAGGCTACTTGTTTAAAAAGTCCTACATTCCTACATGGGGTTGTAGAACTCTGCCACTCTGTTACATTTTGAAACCCTACTTTTAATATTCCTAAATTAGTAAAATCCAAAATTGTTATAGCCCTGCTGGTTAATAATTATATAAAATCATATTAACATTCTTGAACAAACTTATTTTATAAAGAAAATAAATTGATAAGGAATATTGGATTTTTATATTTTTCTGTGTGTTTCTATGGGGACCTATTTATTCCAGCATCATAGTATTATTTTAATAATTGCTCTATTTCTGATGACATCAGCTATAACCAAAATAAAGGAAAATGTTTTCTTTTCCTCTTATTTTTTCAAAACACACAATTGTCCCTTAGTTATTATACATGTGCAAACCAGTGAGATTGCAAAAGTTTAACTGAGTTCCATATTTGATCCAATAAATTAGTATTATTTTTGTGGACATTTTCATGCATGTGCATCTCAGTATGAACAACGAAATACACTTTGAACTGTATGAAAGGATGTATTAAAGGATTTCCATCTTAATCCATTCAAATTATCCAATCCTAGAGTATTCTAGAAGAAACAGAAACCTTTGTTATATATTGTTTTAGCTCCAAAACACTAATCTTGGGAAACATCTATATTTCTGGTGGACATAATACTGAATTCTTCCTGGAGATTTGTGACATCCTTTTTCTTAAAATGGACACTTCTGCAATTGTAGGCCAAGATTGAAATGCAGGAATAGACAGACATTTTAATTAGTTCAATTTCACATGATCCATTTTGTAAGCAATGGAAAGATAGCCCAAACTGGATTTGAAAGCTGTCTGGATATTTAAGCAACCTAACGATTATAATTATTTGAACTTTTCAGCATCGTATACATGATATTCTACAATTGATTTCTTCTTGATGTCATTGAATGTTTTGTGCATTGAAACAGACATAAATATATTAATTTCTTGACATGTTCTGATGCTGTTACCAAAGTAGGCACCACTATAATGGAAGACAGTAGGTTTATGCCTGAGCTGAATTGGGCTTCAAGAGTATTATTATTTATGTTACATAGTGCCTGGGGCCTAGTGAGAATGGGCTACACACTGTACAAACAGAGAAGTAGGCAGGCCCTTCCCCAAAAAGATTACAATTTAAATAGCCAAGACAAAGAGTAGGGGAAATGAATATATGAAGAGACTGCTGTTTGCAAGTGTAAAGTGATTGTCTCTAAACATGTTAGTTCTGCAAGTTGGGGGGAGGGTGGGTTGGGGGAGGCATAAAGGATAGACTAGGATAGGGGTAATCCATTATTTTATTGTCAAGGTCCAAATGTCTTGTTAAAGGTATAGTCAAAGTCCAAACTCCAGAGAAAATAACACTAAAATAATGATGATGATAATAATAAGTAAATAAAAAGATTTTATTGCTCATTCAAAAATGTGTGGTGGTCCAGATTTGGCCCGCAGTCTGCCTATTGACTACCCTGGCTAGAGGGTTTGGTTTGTTTTTAAATCCTTTGGGTGGGGGTGAGTTAGGAGTCTATTAGCTGAACGGAAAGACAAAGGCAGAGAGGACATAGAAAGGAAAGAGTTAAAAGGGCTAGGGGAAGAGTGCAGGAGGGCAAGCCAGGCGACGTAGGAGAGTATAGTTTTCCCAAGTCCCCCGATGGAAACTAAATTCTGATTCTGCAGCCCTTACAATGGAAGTATTCAAATGAGTAATCATTTTCTCTGATTATTTGAAATAGAATTTTTGAAAAGCCCAGTAACCTTTATGAATTTTTACTACAGAGGATACATGTAGACTGTCTTGTGAAAATGGAGGAAGATGCATTATGAATGAGAAGGGTGATTTAAGATGTCACTGTTGGCCAAACTATTCTGGAGAAAGATGTGAAACCAACCACTGTTACAATTACTGTCAAAATGGAGGAACTTGTGTAGCCTCTTCTCTTGGTAAATATTTGCATGCAGCTTCTATACTTTTATCTTGACTGAAATGTTTCAATTTATTCTACACATGTACCCAATTTCTGCCCCCCCTTTTCCTTGAGCTATTTGTTGTAACCTTTTAATGGATTTCAAAATTTCTATCCACACATAAAGCCTCTCCTCAACTTGGTTTTTAAAACCTACCACAAATCCTTTACCTTATATAAACCCTGTCTGTCTTGTTAGGATAATGCCATAATAGGGTTCTTTAATTGGAGGTAGGGCTTTTTCCATGATCGCTGCTTTCTCCTGCTGCTCTCATCAGAGTGCTGGGCACTTGACCACCCCGCTTTGCACAAGATGGAGCTTTTCCTCTACCCCATAAAAGATCATCATCATGCTGACCTCTACATTGTTTTACACCAATGCTTCTCTTGGCAAGAGGAATGAAAACACTTCCCTTTATTAAATATGAAACAGACATTTGAGACAATATCCAAAGCCTGCAGCTTTGGTACAGGTAACCTGCTGTTTGTATAACATACTAGTCAGGATGGTATGGAATTGTGCATTCAAGCCACAAGTCTTGCTCCTTCTGACCCCGGGGCAAGATTGGCTCCTCTGCAGCCATAAGTCTAAACTCCTCCTCATCTCTCAATCATGTCTCATCACCATGTGTGGCATGTGTCCATGATATAACTTCTAAATATTCGAAAAAGGTGACACTTCATTTTGGATTCATTTAACATGTTTATTACTGTGTGTGTGTCTGTCTGTCTGTCTACTGCAGCTAATTTCTAAAAATTCTCTAGTTTCCTAGCCACCTTGGGCTTGCTGGAATTGTCCCCTTCTTTCTTTTTCACCACTCCCATATCTGCCACTCAATTTTCATGGACAGACAAGTGCATACATCTACATAGTCGTCTTTCCAAATATTTTCCTTAACAGCCTTTGACCAGTGGATACCAATCTGTTCCTGCAAAGTGTCTCCTGGCATCTCAGTTTTAAAAAGCACCTGTGTCCCCTGTGGTTTTCCCTGTAGATAGAGGTGGACCCCTTTTTGGCTATCTGCCACCCTAGCTTATGGGCAGGCTTCTAGATTCCATATCCACCTTATTCCTTCACCCACAATAGTCCTCCTCCTGAGAAGGAATACCCCAGCCAGGGAAGTTCCCCAGCATTTTAGCAATGGAAAGGTGGTAGTTATGAGCCAATTCCTCCTATATATTTGTGGGGAGTACATCTATACCTACCCCAACGTAGTGTCTGATGGCCTGCTGATGGCCCCCTGTGTCCTGCTTAGGGGTGTAGGTCATCTCCAGCTGCTGTGTCCCATCTCCTATCTTTTGCTTGAAGGGTAACCTCTGCTGTTACTACCTTCACTGCTGCCTGGCCTCTAACTCTCGGCTCGGGACCAGGATAGGGGAGCAAATAGACTCTGCTCTGTTCACTGCTTCTGCCCTGCCTCTCCTCAGGCCGGGGGGTGGACTTGGCTGTAGTTGCAGTGCTGAAAGGAACACTGCTGCAGTGCTGCCAGAAGCAATCCTGTAGTCTCTCTACCAGGCATTTCTGCAGTTTGCTTAGATACTCCCTCCCACCCTCAAGAGCTTGAAATCGAGAGTTAAGGAGGCCCAGTCAGCTTCCCTAATCCTCCCCCCCTCCCAATGAGAGGCAGAGAAGCTCTTCCCCCAGGCACACTCCCACATACAATTTGAGATGCAAGGCGGGGCTGAGGTCCAGTATGTTTAGACATAAGCTTTTTTCCCTTCCCCATCATGGAAATTGGCCATTCCTGTACTGACCCTGATATACTGCTGTCCCTGCCCCTCCCAAGGTGGGGAAGGGCAGAGGGAATTCAAACACACTTGCAGCTAATTCAGTTTACAATAAATGTAAGGTGTGTCATACTACAATTTAAAAACAAAGCAGCATCCCTGCTGAGTCTTTAATTGTCACACACCCTCTTTTACAAACTACATTCCCTAGTTAGACTATCAACAGTAGCTCAGCATGGTAATATAACCCTTACCCATAATTAAGATATATTGTCATGTTATGATATATGAGGATGTGATTACGGACATACTGTAGTACTCTAATGTGTGTTAGTTTACACTATGTGTGTCCTTTAAGATTTCCAAAAAAAATTTGTGAATACTTTTAAGTGCAATAGTTTTCCTTTAGATAGTATATACAGTGGGTTTGAATAGATTCACCATTACACTACTCAGTAAAGGGGCTTCAAAGTGGTCAGAAATGTGACTTGCATGCATTTTAAAACACCTTTCCATTTCCAGACAGGTGTAAACAGGTCTTAGCATAACACAGAATCAGGCCCTAAAAATCTGTTTCTGTCTCAAAATAGTTTCAGCATTATTGGAGTTGGGCTCAAATAGTAACCCAAATGTATTCTAAATAAATAAATACAAATTTCTTCTTGATATTCTGATACTATAAATAAAATGAGTCTGGTTAAGGAAATATTTTTCTAATGTGTGCATATAAATTCTGTTCTCTTTTACCACCAAATAATTAATAATAATTTGATAACTGATTAAGTCAATTGCAAAGTGTTATTCGTTTTTTAAAAACATTATTGTGTTAAATTTTTGTTGAGCATTATATGTTGTAGAACCTCATCTGCACACAAATGTTAATTTGTTAAACAAATCCCACTGGCAGTTCATGGATTTATTCATTGTTGGTTTACTTACAGTTAAGCCTTTTGGCAAATTCCTATGTGGACATTATATAACTAGAGTTGGGGCAGCTTTAATTAAAATTTATAAGTTTATGACAGTTGTATTGAACTACAATAATTGAACAAAGAAAATGTCATCAGTTAATTAAAAGCACCCATCTGAGAGATCTAATTAAAAGTTTGGATAATAGTAGTGAATATTTTCCAGCAAACCAAATTAACAGGAATTTTTTAAAAAATAATTAACATTAACAGTAAAAGTCTAAGAAAAATACAATTGCTTTTCTCTTACAGAATAAAAGTACAAAATAAAATAATAGAGCAATAAGTGAGCTTATTAAAAACATTAACAAGGTTTCAGAAGATCACAAAATTAGATAAACCTGTATTCCTAGTATATTTACAGGAAGTAGAATTCTTGATTAGAGTAATTTGAAATAAGCAGAAAATCAAATTGGCTATTCCTTGGCACAGGTAGAAGAAAAGTGGATGAAGCATTTATGCTGCTTTAAAAGCCTTCTAAATATCAGTCTTAATAGACTCAGAATTGCAGCGTAATCTGCCTTTTTTTAACCAATGTATGGAGCTTCTATTTGATGGAGACTTATAAGATGCAGGCCAGAATTTTGGCCTCACTTGTCACAAAGAGACCAGAACCTTCCTTAAACAGAGAAGCTGGGGGTTATTAAAAATTGGATAATGCCCAACTGGCATTGAAATAGTGTAGCTATCTCAAAATCATTATCTCTGTCCACCATCAGTTGGGGAATGTTGGGGGTGAGATGAAGCATAACTGGAGTTCAAGGTGCTCTGTTGATCCATAGTTAGCATAATGGTCCTTAAGGAGCCACTGCAAACAGCATTGTTTAGAACAGTCCCAAGACTGCTCTAATTTACCCCATGGGCCAAACTAGCCCCTGTCTTGCCCCAAGATTGAGAGAGTGCATACCTTGGTTTTACCAAAGGATCAAGCCCTATATTTCAAATTACTAACTGTGTATACTAAACATTTCCCCAATAAAACCTCCCTCCCCTGACAGGTCTTCAGTCTCATGAATGTGAATTATTGTAGACACACGAACTATAGATGTTGTTTATACCAGACAAGCTATCCTTTAACATACTATCTTTGAACTCCTTATATTAGACTGCACTCTTTTCTATAAGAATGGTATCAAATGGGATAGAAAAATGAAAAACAGTGTGCATATTTCTACACACCCAGTGAATACAGTGAAACCTGCCAAGAGCAACCACTCATGGGAGTTAGGAAAAGTGGCTAGTTATAAGAGATGGTCTCTCTTCAAAGGTTTGCACACAACGGTGGTGTTCCATGGCTTCTGCAAGTAGTGTCTTATGACAGGTGGTCTCTCTTCAGAAGTGGTCTCTAAGGGAGGTATTGCTCTATTTAAATTCCTGGTCCTGAGTCTACTATTGCCAGCGTGAGCAAAGATGTAATCTCTGATAACATAGACATTCAACTAGATGATTTGAAATTTCAGGAAACAGAGTTTTTAGTTTAAAAAAATCAGAATGCATATAAAAATTCTCACCATTTCTCCTGTAATTAAATGAAATAGTTCTATCACCTCTTTACTTCACCTAATACACAAAGCAGTATCTTCAGGCTTTCCTTCCAAGAGACTTCATTCAATATAACATACAAACTGTTTCTCAGTTACGTATTCAAATTGTTGACATACCCTGAGCCAACACAGGTGAATATCCACTTTTAGACGAGTCCTTATTCTTAACTCTTCTCATATATAATCCATATTTTGAATTTAAGATGTGGCTAGATTGAGAAAAGACAATCTCATAGACACTAAAGGGGGAAAGTACTGACACATTTATTTTTGTAGATGAACAGGACAGTTTATTTGTTACAGTATAGCAGTCTAAACCTTTACACGAGGATCTAAAATCTTCTATGTAATCTGATCACAACCCAAAATATAGATGTTGATCTCCCCCATCCACTTACATGGCTGACTATTCTTTCTGAGAAACATTTTATCTGAGTCCCACACACTTCCCATTCTCAAGTGGTTTGTTCGTATCCTGCTGCCACAAGATAACTATATGTGCCTCTGGCATCACATCTGCTTTACCTACCCTCAAAAGTTTTTTTATAAAATCAAAACAAGATACACTCTAATTAGCTTACTAAAATGCTGTACAAAACATTTGCAAAATGCATAATAACTGGAATATATTGTCTCTGCTTGTTCCCCATTCCATCAGTTTTCATGTGTTAAAGATACTGTAAGACTCAATAGTCATTCATATTTATTTTTCCATTTTTTACAAGGTAGTCTGACCTCAAGGACTAGCAACTTCCAACTATATGAAGCAAAATATAAATTTTCAGTTTTTAAGAATATATAAATACATTGTTGGTTCTTTATTTTAAGTTATTTTTATTTGTTTATATTTACAAGCATTTAATAGGCAGAGAATCTGGGCAGAATTTATATTATTTAGATCAGGGTCAAACAAAATTCACTTCAAAATAGGGAATATGTACTTTATGAACCCCCAAATCAATTGAACCATCTACCTTGAAAGAAGCAGAGATAGCGAATACCAGAGAACAGACTAAACACCAATAAAATTAGAAAGATTGCAGTTAGTAGAAATCTTGCATCACACTCTAAAAGTGGCCAGGGTGGAGACAGAAATAGATGCAGCAGGAGTCAGCTTTCACTAACTTTCACCTACTTAAAGAGATGGCATTCCCTAGTTAGAGCTTGTCCAACTGGAGCATGTGCTGAAAATGTGGTGTGTCAAAAGTTGCTGCCTTCTTGTTGCTTTTACAGGCACTTAAGTTTGGAGAACACAATGTAGACATTTAATTACAGGAACTTCCGCAAGGGGATAATTCATTTGGGGAGGTGCGGCCAACATATGAAGGATAGGGGAAGAGGAAGACAATGTTGCCATGCAGCAAGTGCTGTAAAGTATGCTAATTGAGGAACAGAAAAACTCGGGAGGGTAAAGATGAAAGAAAGAGCAAAAAGGATATAGTGTCAATGTATTTTATTTTACCTTTAGAACACAAGTTGACACAAGACTGTTGTATGATTATGATTTCCACCTTGATATGGTTGGGTGTGCATAAGGCAAACTTATAAAAATGTTCTCCATGCTATTATCTGATATCTCTGTTAATAATATATCATTCTTATATAGCATTTTTCATCAGTAGATCTCAAAGCGTCTTTTAAAGGATACCACTATTATCATCATCCCTATTTTACAAATAGGGCACAGAAAAATGATGTGACTTACCCCAACTCACATCATAGGCTAGTGGCTGAGCTGAGAGTAGAACCCAGATTTCCTGCATGCCAGGACACTGTTCTGTCTGCTAGACCACACTACCTCCTTGGTGTATAGTAGTATGGTGTGGTAACTATTATCGGTCATTTTATGAGTTTTAATAAAACAATCTGAGAAGTATTTTAAAATTTGAAGATAGAAGATGTTTTATAAGAGCTAAGCATTATTTTTAAAAATATTATTTTGGATGATAATTGTCTGCATATTAATGGAAAATGAACTGCTCGCATTTCTAGCTGACACATCAAATTAAATGACAAAAATAGGTTTTAGAATAAAGTAAAATAAATCTTCATATAACCGTCAAAAACTGGCCTATTTGTAAGCCTACTGTTGCACAGAAGAGAATAAAATTCTCCCACGAACAGGCAAAATACGCTTTCCTCATCACTTTTTAAAAAGAAGAAAGAGCTTGACTAGAAAACATAGGCTTCAAACTTTTAGATCTTATTTTGTCATTATTATTTTTTAATACTCTTATGTACCAGACAACAATGATTTAACTCAAAACTGTCTGAAACCATTAACCCAGTGGCAAGAATCCAAATACAAAATATACAAGAGTACAACTCTGAGTCATTTGCTAAAAAAAAAAAAAGATTGCATGTCAGCATCTGAATTCAATATCGTTGATTTGGTGCTTAGAGAACAAGAGACATATTTTGATGAATAAGTAGGTTACTGCATATTCATCCAAGTTGGAGCTATTTTAAGTTGATGGTTTCATTCCTACAGAACAAGTTATAGGAAGAGATTGGCTGATTGAGCACTAATCTCATGGGAACAATGTACAAACATTTCAACTTAGCATTCACTAAAACAGCAAAAGAGAATTTTGAAAAAGGAATAGGAAAGAAGTGAAGGGAAGAATGCAGAGGAGGAGAAGAGGTAAGAGGAGAGGAGAGGGGAGAAGGAAAATATAAATAAGGCTTAGTCCTAACTGCCAGAGAGGAGAATTTGACCACTTTTCTTTCATCAAAGAACTTTCTGTGAGGCATTGAGACTATAATCACAGTTATGATATAAAAATGTGCATAGATAGGAAGAAAAATCAGAGATTCAGTTAATATTGTATTTAATTTAATTAAGTTGTAGGACACTTATCAAAAGATATTGGAAAAACTATGAAAGGTCATATAGAGAAGTGGATATGAGAGTTGTGAATAATATAGTGGTAATAAGTGGCATGAGAACGGTGGATGAGATCACCCAGGGCTAATATGAAAACTGGGGACCTAGACCAGTTCACTGAGGAACACAAAAAGAGAGCGGGAAAGAGAAGGAAAGAAGATCTACTGAAGGTTATGCTGAAGGAGTAAACGGCAAGATAGAAGAGAACCAGGTAAGGACACAGTCACAAAGCCCAAGGAAGAAAGACAGATAAAGAAGTAGTGAGCAGTTGATGGTGTAGCAGAAAGATCAAGGATAATTAATATGGAGATGAGGACGAGTGCAGGTAGACAGCCTCATGCTAGCCCAACTCACGTTAGCGTGTGAAAATCAGAAGTGTGGATGTTAAGGGGCTAGTGGCAGATAGGGCTGGGCATCCAAGTCCAAACCCATCTGAACCCCTGGGTCCAGGTTGGCCAGCTAGCCTGAGTCTGCAGCAGTGTCCACACTGCTTTTTTTTAGCATGCTTGCTCAAGGTGAGCTAGCATGAGTCTGTCTATTCCAGGCTGGGAATCGCGCCTCCCAGTTGCAGACATATCTTGAAACTCTTAAAAGAGGTGATTTACTGGCTATTGTGAGAACAGTTTCAATGGAACAGGGACAGCATGAAACTGATGTAGTGGGAAAGGCCAGGGGAGAAGGAGTGATTCATAAGAGAAAGGAAAGCAATGAGGAGGGGAAATTAGAAGGTGTGAAAGGGTGGGGCAGAATTGACAAGTCAAGGCAATTGATGTGGACTGAAGTTTAGAGACTTTGGAGTAGTATATATTTTTAAAAGGAGAAGGAGCAGATGGTGAACTCCAGTTGGATCCAGACAGTTCTTTGAGTAGGGTCCCATCAGGTGTGCATGCACCCTTGATTAGAGATTTTTAGTAGCAGTACCTGTTTTGACCATGCATGTGCTCTATACACATCCTTGTGCCCCGAACTGAGGATACACAGAGCTACATGGGTGAACTGCCCTCAGTTCCTTCTCAACAGTTTTTGGCCTGAGATGGAGTGTCAAGCATGCCGGCTTTGCTTAGACATAGTTAATTATCATTAGCTTCTGTGTTTCTTAGCTTAGTTTAATTCATTGTATTTAGTTTTGGGGTCTTTTGTTTTGTTTCTCCCTCTTTTTCATTTCCTCCCTTGGGGGGTTATTCTGGACATTAATGCTTTTGGGGTGTACTGGGATCCCCAGGCTTTAAATGATGTCTTTCCTATCAGGAAGCTATCGTGGTCAGTGACAGCTACTTTCAGTGCCTCCATTATGAGGGAAATACCCACATGTTGGCCAAGTGTACGATCTGCTCCTCCTTCAAAAACAGATCTCATAAAAGTAGAGAAATAAAATTTAAATGGTTAATGATGAAGCGAGCCCTAAAACTGGCCTCCAATCCAGGCTCCAAGAACTCTCTTGCACACCAGTGCCCAAGCTCACTTAGTGCCCTGTCTGCTTCTAGATCATGGTCACCAAAAGCCACGTATCATGACTACCTCTGGGCCTTGGTCACCAAAACCCTTGAGGGATACAGTACCTGCATCTCCAGCCACAGTACCAAGAACCTCTCACAGTGAGACTCTGGGTGCTGACAAGAAGAGCAGGAATGTTAACTCTCCTAAGTCATCTGAGTCACCAATCAAAAAGAATGTTTCAGAGACTCAGATCACAAGGAGAGTACTATTGAAGGTCCAGTTGGTTCCAGTACCTTCAGGTTATCTAAGGCTTCCTCTAAAAGCCACTCTGCTACCAAACTGGATTTGGTACCAAAGTCTTCTTTAGCGACAGGTGTCCATGTCCATTCTAGTAGACATCCCACTTCAAAGAAGTCCACACCATCAGACTATGTTGTACCTTCAATATCTATACCAGTGTCCCAGACCCCTGTATCAGTACCATCTGTGTCCGAGTCTGGATGCACCATGTTCAAGCCATTCAGTGTCTGATGCACCAATACATTTTAGACAGTCCCTATCTTGGTATCAACATTGGTCTCCACAGGATCTTGCTCAACTCATGCTCATGTACCCTCAGTACCATAGGAGTTTAGATATTTAAGGGATCTTTTTGTTTCAGGTGAACCACAGTCTCTGTTACTTCTCAGTACTGTGCATTTATCTGCCCCAAGACCTTCTGGGTCACCACCTCTACATTTCTCATTGAGACCTCCTGCTTCACCAACACTGATCACTGAGGGCAAACAATTATCACCTCCCTTAGAATATGTTGAGGATGATTCTTCCAACTGTCATATATTGGTTCAGGGATCTCCTGTCTACTCTATGAGATACTACTCTCCTACTTATGCTGAGAGAAAGCCTTGTGGGGTGAAACAATCTCAATCTCCATCCATTCAGTGTGACCAAAGATGGCTCCTTTTATGCCCTATGGGCCCCCCCAGTGGCCTTATTGGGATCCCAGAGCCCTCTGTTGCCAGCAATTCTTGAGGGCCTTAGTCCATCTCCCAGAGAGCATAGGGAGAACCATTCTTCTGAACCATCACTCCCTCCTCCTCTACCTGAGCCTTTAGATGAGACCTTTGAGGAGCAGGAGGCAAGGGCTGACAAAAAGGTAAAACAAACATTTCTTTCTCATCACCAGATGAGGCTGTAATGGACCCACCACCTTCCATTGCAGATGATGTTAGGCAGTTTCAGGCGCTGATGAAAAACATTGCAGATATGCTTTTAAATTCCTTTAGAGGAGATCCAGAATTCTACATTCTTCAGCTTCTGCATGTATGGCCTTCCTGTGAATGAGGCTTTGCTAGAGTCTGCTGAGAATATCTGGCACACTCCAGCTACAACACCCCCGACTTGTAAATGTGCTAACAAAAATATTGTGTTCCAGGCAAGGACTTGGAATTTTATTTTCATACCTGTCATTGAATTGCTTGGTAGTAGAAGAGTTAATTAGCATGGTAGTAAATTCCATATTCAATCTATCCCTTACAACAAAGACAAGAAGCAACTCGATTGCTTTGGTAATAAGAGTTACTCCTCAGCAACTTTACAATTCACAATCACTAATCACCAAATGATGTCAAAACATGTCTACATTAACTACAATAAACTTAACAGCTTTATTAAACATTTACCATATAAACCATAGAAATCACCATAAAATTATCTTTAAATGTAATGTGACTTTCCAATGACATGGTAGATGGTCAAATATTTTTGGATAAGAGGATCTGCAAAAATATGGGGAAATCACTTAGGTGTGATCTTTGGAGCATCTGCTTCATTTATTGTTGTGCTTTTTTCTACTAGAATTCTGGAGCCAAATTGCATTTCTTTATAACAGCACAAATTAATGAAATGTGTTGGTGGTGTCTAGCAAAAAATACTTGTTGGGCTTAAAAATCAAAAGTTTTACTATTCTCTGAAAAGTATGTTTATATTAAAAGTACTGACTTTAAGTTTAATGCATATTTATTTTTACCATAAAAATAGTTGTCTTTATTTTGAATAGGGAGACCTACATGCAGCTGTGCGCTGGGTTTTACAGGACCAAACTGCAATCAAACAGTTTGTGATCATTTTTGTCAAAATGGAGGAACCTGCAGTGTCACTGCTGGAAATCAACCCTATTGTCACTGCCTGACTGAGTACACTGGAGACAGATGTCAATATTGTAAGTAATACTCCATGTGCCAGGGAACTCTGCAGCACATTGAAAGTTTTATAAAATTGAAATTTAAAGTGAGTAGTTGGCTGAGTGGGTTTTCCTGTTCCTCCAATCCCCTGTAAACCTCAATCCAAAGTTTGTTTGATCACAAGTAAAATTAATTTGGTAGACTAAACCCACCCCACTGAACACTTAACTAGAGAAACTAACTGCACAACTGGCAGGAGCATTGGCATAGAAAGGGGCATTATAAGTCACGATTGAGGTCTGTGGCTTTTTACATTGGCATAGGTCTAAAATTCACAATTTTTTTATAGTAAGTATAATAAACAGCATAAATTAATGGTTTTGATATTTCCCTCTTGTGGGTATTGTGTATAACCAAGAATTGTGGTTATAGGTCTAATGAAAAAATTATTAATATATAAAAACCCTAGATACAGGCATATAACCTGTAATTAAGATTACAATATTTATTATTTTCCCAATATGTATTTATTATGGCATGGAGTATTTTCTCAATATGCATTTCTTATACATTTGTGAATGGCACTGCACAGTAGAACAACCTGCTTTGCCATGTCAATAATACCACCATCCTCCCTGTCACTTATACTGCTAGGATGTTTTCTTTGACTCCTTTTCCTTAGTCCTCTATATCCAGGTTCGGTCCGAACCCCTGGTACTTCTTCCTTCACAACATCTCACCATTTTTTTATGTCCACATGGCCAACGTTTTGTCTAATTATTGGTAATCTTCTGTCTTGATTACTGTCATCTATTCCTGTCTACACTCCCTGATATGCACATTGGTCTATTCTACCTGCCTAAACCATGATTGTCAAAGTTATCTTTCTCACATGTTGATATATCACTATCCCTCCTCCCACCTTCAATTTGTAAAGATCGCTAGGCTTGAATTATCTCAGAAAATTTGCAAAGAGAAGTGAGTATTTTAGAAATCCTCAAGATATAGTTTGTAAACTAGCATGTGTGGAACTATTTCTTTTCTGAAAGGAAATATTTTTATCTACCATCATTACCTGTCACCCATAAAAGGGAGCTCCCGTAACATTTATCGGGGCTTCACGAGAAGTTAGATGTGGTTACAGAAGATGGTTTCCTTCCTTTTTGAAAATGTAATGGGTTTCTCTGTCTTAATCTATTAGAACAGTAAATATTCTGCTGAAATGCTGTACTATTATGTAAAGTCTGGGAAGAAAGATTGGCCCACATCTGCCCTTTTATTTTTTTAAGAGACGTGAATAGATTTAAAGATTTTCTGTGTGAGAATCTTACATAAATGTATTGACTGAAGTAGCTCTTGCCACTAGTGGAAGATTGATTCTGCATTTTTAAATTTTCACAGAATACCGAGGTAAAGCTACCAAATATTTATGTCACCTTTAGATTTTCTAGGAGAAATCATTTTTGTTAGTGGAAACATGACAATAGTCATGCCCCTGTTTATAGCTTATCTGTGTGTTGTTCTTTTGAAATGTGTGCCCTGATAGATTCTCATTCCAATGCTTCATCAATAATAGCATTTTCAAAACATTGCTAATAACTTTTGCTATGAGCATTAGAATAACTTATTTCACAGCCAGCTGCAGAATTCTGGAATTGGAGATGGCACAACCTCTTAAAATCAACATAGTTTCTCCTAAATAAATAAGATTTTTGATACAGCACTTTATATAAGAGATGTAGACCTGTTATGAGGCTATGTATAGATGGTAATAACATATTTATGGAGATAGTCATTTGCCCTTTTTTGCCTGTCCTATGAAGTAGATAAAAATGCTGGATTTAAACAAAACCAAGAGGAAGTTAGGTATTGTAAAAGTCTGTTTCACAACTCTTTACCAGATACTAAAAATGTTTTGTTTACCGGTGAACGGTCTGTCAAGCAAGGAAAAGGTTAGTAGGTATCTTAAATAGAATTTGTATTGAAATAAATGGAACGTATTTCCAGTTGGGAGACTATGAAATAAATTCAAGCCTTTGAATGCAAAAACAGAAGTAATTGTGATTCTAGCCTACTTGTTATTAAACAGACTGCATGGATTCACAAATAACTATCTGCAAATACAACTGGGTATTTGAAAACAATATAGTACATAAATCATGCACAGACAGACACACAGATTAAGAAAAAAATATTTACTTGAGGTTTACCCCAAACCAAACAAATTGTTTCTAGTTGAATGCTTCTGCAAATATCATTTTAAAAAGAGAATTAATTTAAATGTAAATGTAGGGGTACTTTTTAAACAGCATATTTATTATCAGATTTGGATTGTCTGCTGACACTGTTTGGAATAACAGCATAATTCAAAGAGGTTTAAATGCATTAAGGCTTTTGTTTGTATAAGACTTCTTTCTTTCTTTTTTTCTTTTAAGGAGCTTCCAATATTTGTAGAGTGCTTTGTAATGGCCAACAGTTGTTTGATACAGATTGCACTGGTATTCGGTTTATAGTTAATAATTTAAACATATATGCAAGGTTTGTTTTTCACTTGTATGTGATATTTGCTTGTCTGGATGCTGAAACAGATTATTACAACTTCATTATAATAAAGATCAATTGTCTGTAAAGCACATTAGTTTTTGCCTTCTCATGGTAACGTGGATGGTACAAATTAACATAAAAAGAAATATGCCCGTATGGACCCAGGGCCTCCAAGCAGCAGATATTACACAGGTGTTTTATGACAGGGCTATAAAGTTTACGTTCCCAATTTCTTTCATGCTTTTATTATTATTATATTCCCTTATTTGTTCTCATACTTATTTTCTTCTGGATGTCTAACCCAATGTACTGCCATAGGTTCTTGTTAGGGCAGATATCCTGAACCTGTGTTCTCATGTGAGATTACCTGGATGCTGGTAAAATGCATTTAAGTACATGAATGTAGAAGTTATGGCATTTTATGAAATATACATAGAACTCACCAGCTTACACAGCATGACATTATCCTGATGCTTACATTCCATAGAACCTGAAGTTTATACAGTCACTATAGTCTGCATATTTGTGTTCATCTCCTTGAAAAAAATTCCTTATTTAAAATTCCTTCAGTGGCACATGTGGAATAATTAAGCTGTTCAAGTTCATCTCTTGAAACAGTCAAATGGAGAAAAGGTCTAACCCATTTCAAATATGTAGGAATGAATATAGCACTCTTGCAATAATTTCATTTTCCTGAAACTGACAATCCTTTCCTTCAGAAAAGTTGAGTCAATTAACAGAGTTTATTATAATTCAGTCTGTCAAAAACACCTAATTTTTGTGTTAGGTAATATAATCCTCTGGTATTTGTGTTTTTGTTTGCTTCAGCCTCACTGCATAGGAAGAGCTGGCCTTGTATCTTGTGGCTTTTATGTCCAAGTGCAGGACACATCTCTTTACTTTAGCTTTCAAAAGAAGACAGAATTTTTAACAATCACAATACTTAACTAAATGAACTACTAATCTGTATCTTAGGATGGGACTTGGTTTTGTGTTTTGAAAGCCTCTCAGATACCACAGTGACGAGCACCATATGCATTCAGTCTGATTAGCTAGTTGGAGATGCAACTGACTGTCTAACTATAATCCAGCATTCCTCCACACTGTGCCTTTTGCAAAGCTAAATAAGAATTTGATTATTTTTACAGAAGGTTTTAAAATTATTACAGGTCTCTTTTTTGACCAACCTATTCTTCATGTTGTATTGCCAGATTATCATTATATTTGCTTACTCTGGTTTTGGGACTATATAGTATCTGGAATCCAACAAATTGGGTGATACTTTTCTCTAATACAGGTGGACCAGAATGTTGGCCTCAGTAACGATGATTTGTCACTATACTTCAATGCCGCAAAACAGCCCTAAACTCGCCTTAGTGTCCAGCTGTGGATTCCCTGGCTCACCACAGCCCCTACATCCCATCATAAACTCTGGTGTGGGTAGGAAATATGTTGAAAAGAGGTGTTACTGGAGCATGCTTTGCTTCAGTGATCTCTAGTTGTCACAAAGGTCCATAGGGGCTGTTGCAGGCAACCTAAGTTTGAAGAGCCTGGTGGCTACTGTAATTTACAATGGAGGCCAAGCCATCTCACCAGCCCAAGGACATGGGAAATAGCAAATGTGACATGGAGGTAACCCCCTTTTGGGTCCTGCACTGAGCAGCTCTACTCGACCTGTGGAACAGGACTGCTACCTCTCTAAACTTGGTTACTTCCTCACAGTGCACAATCTTATAAATAATAAAGCACAGAAGATGCTGGAACAGGGGCCAGTCGTACTCTGGTAGCTTTCACTATTATACATAAACATTGGAGTTTTAATGTATTTTTGCTTCAAGGTCCTCACTAAAATATTTCTATAAATAGGGAGTCTATTTCTTAGATGCTAATACCTTTCCGGATATAGTATATTGGAAGCAATTAAGGCGTTTCAGAAGAAGACTAGCATGGGCATCAAATAGGAAGAATCAACAATCTAAACTGACTGAATTTCCAGACAAAAAATTCTGAATATAGGATAGGATATGCTACATTGCTATCTCCAGAATAATTGCAGGAACTTATAAATTCTCTACATTTTAACTCACAAATCAAGCTGAATTTGCCTGGTTTAGGCTTTTATAATGGTAATCAGGCAGGGCGGGGGGGGGGGAAAGGAACATTTTGTTAGTTGGCTGCCTTAAACAGAAATCTAGGGCAATCCAGATTGTTGCAGTTCAAGACTCAGAGCTCTTGCTCCAGGTAGTTTGAAAGCTTGTCTCTTTCACCAACAGGAGTTGGGCCAATAAAATATATTTATCACCCATCTTGTTTCTCCTGGGACTACAACACAGCAAACAGAGATAAAATTTTAAAATACCTTGTATACAGGTATTCAGCCCATTCTGTTGCAGTGATTGGATGTTTAGATTCTATCTACCTTTCTCAAATAGCAGGAACAATATGATTTTTTTAAAGTTATTTAGCTCCTGGAGAGAAGGCTGCTATTAAAAATAATTCAGGAAAGCCCTTGGGCTCTGTTGGTTTTTCTGTCAATTTTTGTTAATGTGACAAAGCTCTGTCCTTGCCTCCATGGGTCCCACATTTCCTGGTGGATTTTGTGAGCCTCAGAGGCTCACTGTGACCCTCCACATAATCCTTCTCTCTCTAGAGACAAGGGTCACAGTCTACTGAGCCATTTTCATCATAAGCCAGCGGGGGAGGTGAGGAGAAGTTATCCTTCCTTGCACAGTCTGTGTTGTCTCCCAGTCTCAGTGATTAATCAGGGGGCAAAGTGGGGGTGGGGGAACCCGGGCCCACCCTCTACTCCAGGCTCCAGCCCAGGGACCCTAATAGTATCAGCTATGATAGCTGACCTTTTAGAAACATGACATGTACAATTCCCTGGGCTACTTCCCCCACAACAGCCCTCACTTCCTCAAGCTCCAATTCACCCTTTCCTCAGGGCCTCCTTCCTTGTGCCTGATATGGTGTGTACTGCTCAGTCTCTCCAACAGCGCAACTTCCTCCCACAGCTCCTGACATGCACACCCACCTGACTAACTGGGAGGCTTTTAACTAGTTTCAGCCAGTCCTTGATTGGCTTTGGGTGTCCCAATCAACCTAGCATTCTCCCTGCCTTCTGGAAAGTTCTTAATTGGCCCCGGGTGTCTTAATTGACCTGGAGCAGCTGCCATTTCACTTATCCTGGTACCAGGGATTTGTTTAGCCTGGAGCTAATATATCTATCTCCCACTACTATTCTATAGCCATCGGCCTTGCCCCGTCACAGTTAAACATACAATTTTTGGTTCACTATCCATTATGTATTCAACTATTGATGCAAATGTTCCCCATGCAATCAAAAATGGAATGGAATGGAATCTTTTGGCCATCGGTCGGGATGCACCTGTGCCCTGATTGTCCTGTCTCCACATCCCACCTCTCAAAGACATAAAAAGCAGAGTGGGGCCAAGCATCGTTCTGTGAGTTCTATCTTTTATGCACTTGTGAACTTAAAACATTATTCCCTTAGATTAGTTTAGTGTTTAGAAAAAAAATTCCTACTTTAACTTTTGTTATCTTGTACCAAGTTTCTTTAGTTCTCATGGCTGAACAGAGATCGCTAGAGTTTAAGTATTGACCGTTCTGTGAAGTGGCTATATGTCTCAATGATGATTGCACAAGTTGTTTAGTTTGCTTTTTTGAGGCACACATCACAGACAAATGTTCAGTTTGTCATTCATTTTCTAAAACAAACACAAAAAATGAGAGAGACTTGACTGAAATGTTTTCCTCTGCACAAATCCATGAGGTCAGCTTCTGATCCAGGCAAAAAAGATCCACGCAGATCTGAACAATCCTCTTCCAGAAGTAATCTGGTGAGCACTGGCTCTATGGTCAGTTCCAGGCCTCCTACCACTTCAAAGCACTCCTCTAGGTTCCTGCTTCCAAATTCTCCTCATTGGCTAATAGAGGTAGGAGTTCATACCGCTTTTCTAAAGAGCACACACATAGATTGTCACCTGAGGTACCTAGGAAGAAAAAGAGGCAAATAGCAATTTGTTATCTCTCCCTACCCATCTCTCTCTTTTCACCTAAGAAGACAAAGGAAACAGCCGTTGGACTTTAGGAGCAGATCCTGGCCTGAGAGTTTGGTCAGCATTGTTACTGAAACATGTAGTAATGGACTTCACTTTGAACCAAGTCTAGTTTGTTAAGTTTAGAAAGTGTTTTATCTTTATTTTTCTTGAAACATTTGTGACTTTAATCCTCATTATTTGTACTCACTTAAAATCTGTCTCTTTGTAGTTAAATAAACTTGCTTTATTCTTTAATTCACAATTAATTCAGTGTTGTGAATTGTTTGGAAACTCCATTTTAGGTAAGTTGATCCTCTTAGAGGGGCGGTGGACCTAATATACCTGGACTGTCCAGGACAGTGCAAAATGTACGTGTTGGGGGGAGAATTTGGAACAGTGAGTGTGTTAGGGTTAAAAAAAAAACAACCTTTAAGGAAGGAGAGTCCACCACCTCCCTAGGTTTTTTTTTAAAAAAAATCAAGAAAAATCAATTAATTGGCACCAGATGCAAAAGAGACATCTAGCATATAAAGTTTTTGTGCAACACCAGTCACACTTTTCTACACAAAACCATATTTTACAATGACAGTACTAACCCATTCCAGTGCTTCACCACCCTCCTAGTGAAAAAGTTTTTTCCTAATATTCAACCTAGACTTCCCCCACTGCAACTTGAGACCATTACTCATTGTTCCGTCATCTGCTACCACTGAGAACAGTCTAGATCCATCCTCTTTGGAACCCCCTTTCAGGTAGTTGAAAGCAGCTATCAAATCTCCCCTCAATCTTCTCTTCCACAGACTAAATAATCCCAGTTCCCTCAGTTTCTCCCCATAAATCATGCGCTCCAGCCCCCTAATAATTTGTGTTGCCCTCCGCTGGACTCTTTCCAATTTTTCCACATCCTTCTTGTAGTGTGGGGCCCAAAACTGGACACAGTACTCCAGATGAGGCCTCACCAATGCCAAATAGAGGGGAATGATCCTGTCCCCCAATCTGCTGGCAATGCTCCTACTTATACAGCCCAAAATGCTATTAGCCTTCTTGGCAACAAGGACACACTGTTGACTCATATCCAGCTTCTCGTTCACTGTAACTCCAAGGTCCTTTTCTGCAGGACTGCTGCCTAGCCACTCGGTCCCTAGTCTGTAGCAGTGCCTGGGATTCTTCCGTCCTAAGTGCAGGACTCTGCACTTGTCCTTGTTGAACCTCATCAGATTTCTTTTGGCCCAATCCTCCATTTTGTCTAGGTCCCTCTGTATCCTATCCCTACCGTCTACTGCCCCTCCCAGCTTAGTGTCATCTGCAAACTTCACCATCCTCGAGATAATCAATTATTAGTTGGGGATTGGTCCTGCTTTGAGCAAGGGGTTGGACTAGATGATCTCCTGAGGTCCAACCCTGATATTCCAACCCTGATATTCTATGATTCTATAATTGGGGTAGCCCTGCAAGTAGTAACCAAGGCTGCTGAAAGCCAGAGACACTCAGGATGTGATTTAAATGCTGTTATTGAGGAGCCTAGGTTGGGTGCTACAGCAGCAAAGCATTGTGAGGCACCCCAAGTTGCAGGGCAAGTGGTGACACAGCCCCTCACTGTCTGGATTGCACCCCCGAGTGTCATACAAGTATGTCATTACCTCTGTCTACTCTGGTGCTAACAGTTTCTAACTTGCTGTTGATAGTACTAACCTTTTTGACACTGAGATTCAGGATACCAAGGCATCTGATGGTATCTTATCTCCCAAACTCTCTGCTGTTATTTCCTGTTGTGGAGATATACCAATCGGCACCAGCCATCAATAGTACCTTGGAACCAGTACATCTTTGGTACAGACGGGACTTCCCTAGATAATATCCTGGGACCCCTGCTAAGTCTGTTCCACAAAATGAAGAGGAATGTTCTTTATCCTCTTCTACCTCAGGGGAGAGTCGCTCTCCTACTCCTGAAGACCTCAGACATCTGACCCCTCTGCTTCTGACAGGGATTCCAGAGTTTGAGGCTACCAAAATAGACACAGAGACTATAGATCTTACCCGGTATCCTTCACCCTGACCTTCCACCAGTCTCTAAGAAAGCAGATAAAAGGTACCAGATACTCTGTCATAACCCCATATGCCCCAGGCTCATTCGTATGCCCCAGGCTCATGTAACAGTTGCCAACATAAAGCTTTGCATATGGAAATTTTATCTGTTGTCACCTGTCATTCTGCTCCCTTATTCCAAGGACCCTCTCCCCAGGAGTGGGGTTACTCACTGGTAATTATAGTAGGTGCTCTTTGAAGGCCACTGCAGGAAAACCCAGACACCACAGCTCCACTCCAGACTTGGTTAACAAATTCTTATGTTGTTAATTACAAGTTAACCCATGAATGAACTCAGGTACTATTCACCTACAGGTGCCCTGTTTATCCTCTCTTGTACAGGAAATTTTTATTTCAGAACCAAGTTAAAACTTTCTTCTCAGAAGCTTCTGGTTCCTGCATCCTCCTTTGTCTCAGTGCCATTTTCCCTGAAATAAAAGTACCTGATGGATTAGTTTCTGTTGTCTTGAGAAGCATCAACCCACCTCCAATGGTCCTTACCAAACTGCTGGAATTTGACCAAACATTCCATGATGGCTCCCGGCAACCAAGTGGGCCTTTACAGAGCCCTCATATATTAAACTGTCTCCTATCCAACTGCAGGTTTTATTTGCAAAAACCATATACTATGACAGGGTCGGGCCAGATGGCTACAGGAGAGTGATCCTATTGAGAACCAGGAAGTGGCTGTGGGAGCCAACCCACTGCTAAAGGGACTCCCCCACCCCCGCAGCCTAAGGGGAGGATCCACAGGACCTGGAAACCAAATGATTCCGGGGAACAACTAATGAAATAACAGGGACAGGAGTGCTATCAAAGGGTCAAACAAAGGGAACCTGATGTGGAGAGTGATAGAAGGCAGATATATTAGCCCCAGGTTAAGCAGGTCCCTTTTTCCTGGGTAAGGTAACAGGGGTGGTTCCAGAACAATCAGGAACTTTCTGGAACCAATTAAGACAGGAAGGCTAATCAGGGCACCCGGTTTAAAAAGGACCTCACTTCAGTCAGTGAGGGGCGCACAAGGAGCTGAGAGTGAGAGGGTGTGCTGCTGGAGGACTGAGGAATACAAATGCTATCTGGCATCAGGAGGAAGGTCCTGTGGAGAGGATAAGGTCCTGTTGGAAGGAGGCCATGGGGAAGTAGCCCCGGGAGTTGTAGCTGTCACACAGGTGTTACACAAAACACTGTAGACAGATGTGATCCACAGGGCCCTGGGCTGGAACCCAGAGTAGAGGGTGGGCCCGGGTTCCCCCCATCCTCCTAACTCCCTATTGGATACAGGAGGAGTTGACATGGACTGTGGGTCCCACCAGAGGGGAAGGTCCCTGGCCTGTCTCTCGACCCACTAGGTGGACCAGCAGAGACTGTGGGGATTGTTCTCCTTCCTTTTCCCCATACTTTCCAGTGATGAGGTTAGCTGAGTGAATGGCAGGTTTGAGCCACTAGCAAAAGTGGCCAAACTGAGGGCTGCCATGAATCTCTGAGGCAAGCAAATCCACCAATAATTGCAGGACCCATTAAGGCAGAGGAGGAACTTTGTCACAATACATAAAATAACATCAGTTCAACACATTATTTAACATTCTCCACATACCCCCTGCAGAGCTTCTGTACTCATCTCACACCTTAATCATTTGTGGTTAATATGGCCCAAGAATTGACAAATGAGCAGCAATATTCCAAAGCAAGACCTAAGGAAAAGGAGTCAAAGCATCTGGATCTCTTTGGAATTTACTCATCCTTCAGCTCAGAACTGCCAACAACCAAGCACTTTATTCCAAGTGTGACTTCCTTAATTGGCAAAAGATTTTGAACTTTGTTGACAAGTTACCACAGGAGTCTAGAGATGAGTTGAGATCTCTAATAGCTGAGACTCAGTTAGTGCAGAAATTTCTGCTGGCTGCAACTGATGTCTCAGACACTGCAGCAAGATCAATGGCAGTGGCTATGACTATGAAATGAGCATCATGGTTGCAATCCTCTGGGACTTTTGGGGAAGCACAGACTATAATGGAAAATCTCTCTTTCAAGGGTTCTGATCTATTTAGCAGCAATATTGATGACACTTCACGCACATCGAAGGGCTACAGGGCCATGCTTAGGTCCTTTGGGGTGACCTGGAAGGAACCCGGAAGGAAATAGGGAAAACATCAGACCTACCCAGGCATCTGTCTTCTTCCTCTTACTACACAGCACGCCAAAGACCACCAGAGCAACTGAGAAAGAAACAAAAATTCCAAAGGTGAAGGCCCTTGACATCTTCCTCAGCAGCACTGAGATCTACATCCCCTCAAGACAGCCAGTTTGATGGTTGTGTTGAGAGCCCCCTAGGTACACTCTTGAAGGAACTATACCCTCTCCAGGTCCTACCTCCCCCCCACACCCACCTTTCCAGTCCCTTTGCAGGGAGTCCTCTAATGAGAGACTGTTGCAACAAGTGGTGGGGTCACTTCTCATCTCTCACAGTGGTAGATGTTCCTCTTCAGTACAGGAAGAGAGGTTTTTATTTCTGTTACTTCTTAATTCCCAAGGGAAAAAGGAGGATAGTGATCAATTACAGTCTTGAGGAAACTCATTACATTCATTCATTGATTCAAGTTCCAAATTGTAGCCCTCGCCTCAACAATCCCACACATAAAACCACAAGATTGGTTTGCTGTTCTCAAATTCCAAGACATCTATTTTCATATATTGGACCATCTAGAACACAAAAAATACCTAAGATTTCAAGTGAGGACCTCACAGTTTATCAGCAGTTGTCCAGTGCTTATGTCCCCTTTGACCAGTTCTTTACTCAGCCTACAATTCTTGTACTAATACTATATTCTCCAGTTTAACTAATAATTCCGCATGTGGCACTATCAAATGCATTAAAAGTCCAGATACATTAGTTCTACTCCATTTCCCTTGTCATAATATTATAGAAGAAATATATCAGTTTAGTATTGCATGGTCTACCTTTGGTAAATCCATGTTACATTTCATTCTCCATTTACCCCCATGTCCTTAACTTTTCTGTCCTTCAAAATTTGCTCTAAAACTTGCATACTGTTGAGGTCACACTAACAGGTCTGTAGTTGCCTGGATCACTTTTTCCCCTTTCTTAAATATAGGTACTATGTTTGCTATTCTCCAGTTATATGGTACTGCCCCCAATTTGATAGATTTATTAAGAAACATTGCTACCAGATTTGCAGTTTCATGTGATGTTTCTATCAGTATATTGGGATGGAAATTATTCAATCACTGCCCCATTACTACCAATTTGAGCTCATTAAGCTCTTTGAGTTTTGCTCTCATCTCGGATGCGGTAATTTCCATTTGTATTCACTCATTCCCATTAGCCATTATGTCTGTGCCCCGTGTTCTACATTATCATCCTTACTAAAAGCTGAGGCAATGTATTCATTTAGTTGTTGGGCCATATCTAGATTATCTTTAATCCTGGCCCATCAGCTCCATTTCTTTTCTTGTTCTCTTTTTATTTATATGACTAAAAACCTTTTCCATTTGTTTTAGTTTCTCTTGCAAGATCTAACTCAGCTTGACTTTTGGCAATACTCACTGTATTCCTATACTTCCTGAGCTCCAAGATTTAGCATTCTTTGTTGATTAATCCCTTTGTCTATTCCTTGAAGGCTCTCTACATGTTGTTAATATTATTTGTGAGGTGGTTAAGCATCCATTTGGGACTGGAGCCCTTCCCTTCAAGTTTTTTCGTCTTACTTGGGATGCAAATATATTATTATTATTAAAATAATTTTCATTAATACCTTTTAATGTTTCTTTGCAGATGTATGCCACCATTATTGTGTGAATTCTGAATCTTGTACCATTGCTGATGATGGAAGTGTAGAATGTGTCTGTCCTGTACAATATGAGGGTCCAAAATGTGAAGTAGACAAGTGTGTAAGATGCCATGGTGGGCACTGCATAATAAACAAGGACAGTGATGACATAATGTGCAAGTAAGTATTTTTGTTAGATTTAAAGTGATATATTATATACGTAGATGAATTAATAGTTAAAATGCAATAATCAGTAAATCATTATACTTGATAGTGTACAACAGAATTGTACTACATGAATGGTGGGTTACAAGATGATGTAAACATGGTATCATCATTAGCTCATAAGTAACCAGGCAGAGTCCTTTGTTTTTTGGTGGAATTTGAGGATCCCAGCTTTGAATATGACAGGTGGGATGGAATGATAACCTGCACAACTTCAAGGAGAACATAACCTCAACCAAAACTAAGAACTACATTTTACTCCACATTCTCAGTAAGTAGAAAACATGACTGTGTCATGGAAGCAGAGGTTATATATTATTCTGAACATTTTTGAAAGTAAAGACAGACATAATTTCTTAGATTATCAGTAACCTGCACAGAAGTCCTTGCTCATGAGTATCATAAATAGGAAGTATGTGATGGTGTGGGGTGCCATAAAGCTTTTTATTGTTGCAGGTTTGGGACAACCATGTTTCTCATAAGAGGAAAAAAACACTAGAAAATTGTGTATGTTATCCCCAATAAATGGAAATAAAACATTGCAGTGCTCCATGCCATCACAAATTTTGTGCCAATTTTTGCCACATTTTTTGTCCTTTTTGGGTCTCCTTATTCTTTTACTACTTTGAAATATATGAATTGCTATGGAAACAGTTACATCATTGGCATTGCAGAGTTCAGTGATATTCACATGTGCAAGTGAAGGCAATTTATATTTAATGGCTTGAATTTTATATCATACATTTTGAAATACAGGAGGTTGTAATAAATCTTTATATGTCCTACATAAGAAATAAAACACAATAGGTATCGTACATAATTATTTAGCAATTATAGAATTCTTTGTATTGTTTTTAAGCTATAAGTCCAAGAGCTAATTATCTTTACCCACCTAAGACATGGAAGAATTGGCCTGAAAAGCATAGCTTGCTGTGTTGCTACTAATCCCAGCATTCCTTAACTAATTGTTTAATCACAGAATCATAGAAATGTAGGACTGGACTGGATCTCAATAGGTGGTCTAGTCCAATCCCCTGCACTGAGGCAGGACTAAGTATTATCTAGACTATCCCTGATAGGTGTTTCTCTAACCTATTCTTAAAAAACCTTCAATGATGGAGATTCCACAATCTCCCTAGGTAATTTGTTCCAGTGCTTAACTACCCTTACAGTTAGGAAGTTTTTCCTAATGTCTTACTTATATCTCCCATGCTGCAATTTAAGTCCATTACTTCTTGTCCTGCCCTCAATGAATAAGGAGAATATTTTATCTCCTCCCCTTTATAATAACATTTTATGTACTTGAAGACTGTTTTCATGTCCCCTCTGTCTTCTCTTCTCTAGACCAAAGAAACCCAGGTTTTTCAATCTTTCCTTGTAGGTCATGGTTTCTAGACCTTTACTCATTCTTCTTGCTCTCCTCTGCGCTTTCCACAATTTGTCCACATCTTTCCCAAGTTGTGGTGCCCAAAACACAATACTCAAATTGAAGCTTTATCAGTCCTGAGTAGAGTGAAATAATTATTTCTTGTGTCTTGTTTATTTAGAAATAATTATTTAATAATTATTTAATAATTATTTCTTGTGTTTTGTTTAACACTCTTGCTAATACATCCCAGAATGATGTTCACTTTTTTTACTTCAGTATTACATAGTTGACTCATTTTAGGTTGGGATTCACTATAACCGCTAGATCCTTTTCTGCAGTACTCCTTCCTAACCAGTCATTTCCCAGTTTGTATTTATGCAACTGGTTTTTCCTTCCTAAGTCTAGTAATTTGCATTTGTCCTTATTGAATTTCATCATATATTTTTCAAACCATTTCTCACATTTGTCAAGGTAATTTTGAATTCTAATCCTGTCTTCCAAAATGCTTGTAACCCCTCCCAGTTTGGTATCATCTATAGCATTTATAAAAGTACTCTCTCTGCCATTATCCAAATAATTTATGAAGATATTGAATAGAACCAAACTCAGGACAGATCCGTGCGGAACTCCATGTACTTCCAGCTTGATTGTGAACAACTGATGATTATTCTCTGAGTACTGATTTTCGACCAGTTGGGCTTCTCTAGGCTATATTTCCCTAATTTACTTATGAATAAGAGAGTATCAAAAGCCTTAGTAAAGTTGATATATATCACACATACTGCTTCTCCCATCTGCAAGGCTTGTTACCTGTCAAAGAAGGATATTAGGTTGGTCTGACATGATTTATTCTTGACAAATACATATTGACTATTATTTATCTCTTCAGCCAGTTCCTTAAGTATTCTAGATGTATTTCTTCAGTTCCCGCTGACTTGAAGATATCAAATTTGTTCTTTCCCTATTTTAGGTTCAGATCCTGTTCCATTTACACTGCCATTCACTATGTTATTCATCCAATTATTGCCAATCCTTTTGGTGAAAACTGAAATAAAATAGGCACTGAACACTTCGGCTATTGCTGTGATTTCTGTTATTGTCTTTCCCTCCTCATTGAATAATGGGCCTATCCTTTCATTGGTCTTTGTCTTCTTCTCATTTATTTTCAAAATGTTTTCTTGCTACCTGCTATTTCCTAGCTAGTTTAATCTCATTTTGTGCCTTGACCTTTCTAATTTTGTCCCTACATGATTGTGTTGTATTTTTTATATTCATCCTACATAATTTGACCTAGTTTCCACTTTTGTATGACTCTTTTTTCAATTTCAGATCTTTAAAGTTCTCCTGGCTAAGCCAAGGTTGTCTCTTATCATAATTCCTATCTTTCCTACAGATTAGGATAGTTTTCACTTGTGCCTTTAATAATGTCTTTTTTAAAAAACTGCCAACCCTCCTGAACTCCTTTTTCCCTTAGATTTGCCTCCCACAGAATCTTACCTACCAATTCTCTGAGTTTTCAAAAGTCTGCCTTCTTGAAGTCTATTGTCTTTATTCTCCCATTTTCCTTAGAATCATGAACTGTGTCATCTCATGATCATTTTCATCCAAGTTGCGTTCCATCTTCAAATTCTCAATAAGTTCCTTCCTATTTCTCAGAATCAAAAATAGAACTGCCTCTCCCTTAATTGCTTTCTCCATCTGTAATAAAAAGTTGTCTCCAATGCATTCCAAGAACTTGTAGGATGATTTGTGCCATTCTTTATTATTTTCTCAACAGATGTCTGGGTAGTGAAGTTCGCAGTCACCATCAAGTCCTGGGCTTGGATGATATTGTTAGTTATTAAAAAAAGCCTCATACACGTCTTCTTCCTGGTTCAGTGGTCAATACTAGACCACTACCATGACATCACCCTTGGTTTTTTTATACCTTTTATCCTTACCCAGAGACTTTCAGCAGGTCTGCCGCCCACCTCTATCTTGACCTAAGTGCAAGTATATACATCTTTGATATACAAGGCAACAGCTCTTCCCTGTTTTCCCTGCCTGCTTGTTTCCTGAACAAGTTGTGTACTTCAATGCCAATCTTCCAGTGATGTGAATTATCCCACCAAGTCTCTGTGATGCCAGTTATACCTTTTTGTCTGTCCTTTGTCCTTGCTATGATTGCCTATATTTCCTGCAGATTCCAACCCTTCCCCCAGGTCGCCATGTTCTGGACTAACCCATGTGCGTTTGTCTCCTGCCCCCATTAACCTAGTTTAAAGCCCACCTCCTTGCCATCTGTCCTCTAATGATCTGTCAGTTCTCTGTTAGACTCCCAGGACAGTTAGAAACCAAATTCACCCTGTTCTGCATTTTATTAGTTATATACAAATAGTTGTAAACAGTCCATAAGTACTTTTAATAGATAGTCATAGTGTGGACTCAAAAGTCTTGGTTAGATGTTTGCAATTTTTCAGTTGTTTAATGAAATGTTTGATGATTTTGGCTCACCATGATCCTTGTCGAAGATGATAGATCCATATAGGAAAAAGGCATTTAAAACATGTTGCTTTTATGCCTCAGGGAAGAGCATTCAGCTAAAGACACTGATGCCTGCAAGGCGTTCAATTAAAAGCACCCAGAAGGACTGAAAGACTCAGCTCTTGAAACTGCTTCTGCAAGAGGCTCTGAAAACACATCTAGGAAATCCCATTAAAAAACATATAGTAAGAGAACACTAAACTTGTATTCCAAATTCAGGAATTGCTAAAGATAAAATTATACATGTGTAACAGTCATGTTCTCATAACTAAGGTGTTAATTTGGGGCCCTATTATGACTTCTTTAAGAAGCACTACACCCACTTTAAAGCACCACAAAAGGATTTTTCCTGCTCAAGGGAATCTTGGGTGCAATAGAGCTAGTGCAGAGAGTGTAGCCAAGGAAACGAGGCGTGGCCACCTACATCCTGCAATCCCTAGGTACTGGAATACTTTTTTGGGGCCACAGGAAGCCATCATAATGCTGGAGAACCAGGCCAGTGCATCTTTGAACCCATCATTTTTCCTGACCTGTGCCATGTGAATTAACACTGGACCCAAGAACTATTGTATGTACTTTATGTTATAGCTTCCCTTTAAAAAGCAAATTACAGTAGCCAGTGTTATTTTTTAAATGTGTTTTGCTTTTTTAATTACAAGCCTATATATATACCTGCCATTTTTGCTTTGTTTTCATTTTATAAAATATTTAATTTTGTATCTTTGTAAAACAGATATAATAAATAGACCTACAGTTGACATTACACAAATGTGTAACATGCTTCACAGAGAACAGCAGTCAGGTTTTCCATAAATATGAATGCATTGGAAGATAATCCCTAGCCAGTTTTACCCAACTAAACGGTTAAAGAAAGAAATAGCTTTTCACATTCATGAGCAAAGCTGTGTGAAAATCATCAGCATCATGAAACCCTTTTTGCAATTTGAAGGTTGCTTTGTAATTGGCCTTTCTTTAGAAGCCCTGTTGTTAGTGCATATTACTGCTGGAACCAAGCTGCCACCTACACAGTGCTAAACTGGCATTGCTAATAGACGTGTCTCCTCTCAGTTCCTCACTGCTACAATAACTTCAGACTGGAAGGAAGTAGGGCCATTCAAACTGCTAGTTATTTAATGGAAGACAGAGCTTTAATACATATTAAAATAAAGAAGAAAAAGCAAACGTGGGGCCCAAAAGAAGATGGGAATGAGCTAAAGAGAACGGTCAAAGAAGGAAGAATGAAACAAGTACTGAAAGAATAAAGGATGGGGAAAAATGATATCATGAAAGGTAAAAAGAAGCCAAAAGAAATTGTTTGTGAAGATAAAAAGAAGATGCAAATGGAAAACAATACATGCCACATGGATGTGTGGAACCTGTGTTTGTATCACACAGCATTGAATCCTACTTGTTTTTTAGCTGTTAAGAGGCTGCTGCTGGTGTGCAGATGGATAGATTGGTAATCACATTCAACTACAGTACAGTAATTTATGGACAAAAGCAGATTGTCTTCAGTTCAATCCCATTTTGTGTTTTATAAGTATAACGATGAGAGAGAATCAAATTTCTAGTAAGTAGGCGAACAAAAACTTTAATAAAATAGAATATTCACATATCTTGAGAACTATGTATATGTATTGCAGCTAATCTCTGTATTTATCTGTATTGAATGGTAATACCAGTACCAGAGGAATAGCTTGATAATCAGCAATTAGGTACAGAGAACGAGAGGTTGTACAGTTTACAGCTGCTAACACAATGAATTGAAAAAACTGAACAGGAGCTTAGCAGCTAGATCTATGACCACATGGGTTCTAGGTCTTATCTCAGAAAATGTAAAAGTTGTGTTTTGCTGCAGGTTTGTGACTTTCACCAGTTAGTTTTACAATGCACACAACAGTAGAAACCATTAAAAGGTCTACTTTTGTCAACTATTGCCACATACAGCTTCTATTCTAATAATAGGGGGAAAGTGTGGTAATCACAGATTACTGCTTGATAGCAGTTGGCAAATGCCAGCAGGAAGGATGTCTTTTTTAATTAAGGCACTGGAATGGGACTCAGGAGATGAGAATTCACTTCACACCTCTGCCAGAGATTTCCCGTGGGACCTTAGCCAAAGTTGCTTTTGTCATCCTGTGCCTCAGTTCCCCCTGTGTAAAATGGAAATATTGCTTTTCACTCACTATTTGTCTATTTAGATCAAGGACTTTCATGTACTAATGTATGTACCTAGCACAATAACTCCTTAACCTTGTGGTTAGTAGGTACTACTGTCGAACAAACAATCAGCAATAATAATGTTGAGTTTTTAAAGACAACCATGCTATGTCCATAGAATTGAGTTCAAACTCAGGCTGAGATTGAATAAAAATATGTTATTTACAGTTTTATGTAAAAATGTAAGCAAAATGTTAGTGTTTTTTCTTAAGCCCTGGAAATGGAATGTTTATTCAGACCTGAAGTATTGAGGATCAGTCCATTTATGAATTGCTTATTTGCTTACGTTTAATACCACTTAGAGGTTTTACAAGCAATGCCCACCTCCAAAAAGGCCTCAGAGGTGGGGGGAACTTTCGGCTAGTGTGGAAAGAAATTCTTTGGCCTCTTTTAAGGGATACAACCCTCCTCTCCTTGGGGACATTCAGCCTCATTGTCATCTGGAGAGGAGGGTGTTTAGGCTGATTGGTGGACCACAAAGCTATAGCAAAACCCATTGGCTCCCACACACTTAATGGGAGGGTTATAAGCCCTTCCCCCAGCTCTAGGAGCCATTCTGCACGAGAAGAAAAACTCCCACTCCACTCCCCCCTTGGGATTATAATAGGACTGGGTCTTCTGGGTCTTGCTGTAGGCATCATACTAATTACCTGTTGGGACTTGGAAGGAATTTTCCCTCTCTGCCAGATTGGCCTGGGTAGTGTGGATTTTTTCACCTTCTTTGCAGCAGCCTAAGGACCCAGTGGGTAGATTAGGCTGTACAATTCATTTTTATCACAACTTGGCATGTGCCCAGTGCAGGTAGTCATTCAGTAGGGTAGATCTGATACCCTTATAAACCAGAATCAGAAGTGGATTGGAAGACATACAACATACCTCTCCTTGGGAACATTTAGTCTCTTTGTTGTCTGGAGGAGGGAGGGTTAGGCTGATTGGTGGAACACAAGGCTGTAGCAACGCCTGTTGGCTCCCGCACACTTAATGGGAGTGTTTTATAAGCCCTTCCACCAGCTCTAGGAATCATTCTGCACAAGAAGAAAAGCTCCCACTCCATGTCCCCCTTGCAATTTGTGTCTCCTCTAAAAAAGGTGGGGAATGGAGTGGGGCTCCTTATGTCTACTACAGGAGACAACCCCATATTTCCCTCCCCATTAATCTGATATGACGGAAGGATGATGGGGTCCCAGCAAGAGTGCTGGGACCAGGTTAAAAGAATGGGGGGGGGGCTGATGGCAGCCCTCCACTAACTGGAGTGGATCATAGTAGGAAGAATGACCTGCATGGGAGGAGTTATTGTTGGATAGCTCCCAAATATATTAGTTAAGCAAGTTGCACCCAAGTTAAGCCACATTCCTGGTGTCTTGTTTTGCCTTCATATGGTGTCCAGGACAATGGCTTAAGGACACAGGTTTACAGCAATGCAAAGATACCCCATTAAGATCTGCAGTGATATTAATGGGAGATTACATAAATTATAATAATTGTTTATTCTGATGAACTAAATAGGCTGAAAATATTAGAATTTGTATAGAATAATGGTGACCTGTTCCACAAAAATCTGTTTAAAAAGTTACTGCCTCAAGCTAGAGAGTCTTAGTGAAATGTAATCAATCAGCAATTCTTTTACTTCTCATAAGATGAATGTTTTCATCTGTAGATAGTTCACATCTGCTTTCAACAATAATGATGTGGATAACAATTTTTTTCATTACAGCTGCACTAATGGAAAGATTGCCTCTAGCTGTCAGTTATGTGATGGCTACTGTTATAATGGTGGTGCATGTCAGCTGGACCCAGAGACAAATATACCTGTCTGTCTGTAAGTACTTTTGTGTGTATCATTAAAACATCTGTGTAGCAGTAAATAATAAAGTTTCTGTTCATCTGCATTTCTTATCTGTTCAGGTATTGATGATGTACCACTCACAATGGTATTTTACTTTTCTAGGTGTTATTTTTGACTGTCACTCTGTTCTACTGCAAGTTGTAGAATATTCTTTTTGTTCATCATTTGACATTGTTGATGATTTAGTGACTATTGTTTACTGCTCTTCAACAAGAAGATTTTACAATAGAATACTTAGAATACTTAAGGGTGAATGTGAGGACCTATTTGCTGGCAATTCACATATATAATAGTGTGGGATTAACCATCTATGATTGATATTTTGGTGCCTAATGATTTCTATCTCTTTTTAAGTGGTGTTTTTTCATTTTTTAACACAGTCTCCTCTTGACATAGTTTGACATGAAACAACATAGATTCTCAGGGATAACCAGTTTCACACACATTAACTCATGTGGTTTTGTAAAAACACATAGAAACTTCAGCATGTAACAAATGTTACTAACAATTCTTAGGAAACAAACATGGATTCTCTTTTTTAAGACCATCATGCTCTGGAATTGCCAGTACTAACTGTTAGGACATTTGACTTTAGTGCTTTGTGTCAAAACTCTGATTCCTGAAGCAAGGGGTTAATACAGGGTCCATTGTTACCAAAATGTTTTTGATTAGTGTTGATTACCCATACTTTCTGAGATATTATCAGATTGGACCTCCTGTGAAAAGGCTGAGCATATTTCGTGTGTGTGTGTGTTACCATCACTGTATGTAATGAGTTTAAAATTTGTTCAGCAAAAGGCAGAATATTTATTTAGCTGTATTTTACTGAAATTCTGCAGATGCTCTGTGGGGTTTAAAAGTCAGCGCTGTGACCAGAAAGTGAACCCTTGTGATTACTACTGTCAGAATGAGGGAATTTGCACTTTAACTGCGTTTAATGAACCGAGATGCAAGTAGGTTTAACCTTCCACTTAATGCTGCACATTGTGTGACATCATTTCAGGCCACAGTTCATTGATTCAAATCATGCACATTCACATACATTTCACAGCATATACTTAATCTAGGGGCTCATTTATGTAATACACACTTACCCGTTTAATAGTCGTACTGATGACTGTATTTAAACATAGACTGTTGGAGTGTCTGTTGCCATATTATTGGAAGAAGAAATAATGGTTAAAAATTATAAAAATACTACTTCAGCTTTTTGTTCCTGGATGTGGGATCTGAGGTATTTTAATGAATAATGCATCCACAGCATAAAGTTTTGACGTGAAGCAAACTGTGCACATTTTAACGTGATTTTGCATTTCCAGTATTTACAGAGTAATTAAACAAGAAGGTTATTTGGCTGCCATTTTAACAGTTAGACTTGTATTGGTAAACCTCTTTGTTAACTTAATCTGTAAATCAGGTTTAAAAAAGCAATTAGCACAAACTACGAAAAATTAGAAAAGCTCTGTTCTTAACACTTTTCATCCTTTATTGATTCAATTTATAATTTACCTTCATTTTTATGTTACCTTTCTCTCAAGCAATTTCAGACATACTTCTTGAAAATAAACTGTTAATTCTCATCAGGAAAGGAAACTTCCTCTGCCTTGTGCATATTGAAAATATATCCTGCCCGACATCCTCATTGATTCTAAATACTAGAATAAGATGCATAGAGCTTCAGAGAACTGATCTGATGCAAGGGTCAGAATTAGAATGATGAGCCAATGACATAGACTTCAATTTGATAAAATACAGAAAGTCCAACAGGTTTAATATATAGCCTCATCTAAATACATGTTGTATAAACACATGTTTTCAGCTATTAGTAACCACATACTATTGAGGTTCTGTTGGGAGGTAGTGGGGGTTTTATTTGGGGGGGAGGGAACAATTAAAGTGATTAGGATGAGGAATCATTCTTTCATTTTTGTTGGATTATATGCTTACAATTCCTTTTTTTTCCCCAATACTTCAAAGCAATGAAATGCTAGGTCTTGAGCTACAATAATTCTCTGGAAAAGCAGATTAGTGTTCTGATTAAGTCAACATAAAATGAAGGCAATCTTTATATGTCTCCATTAACTGTCAGTAATTGATTAAAAAATTCAGAGAATATGGGTTTGAAGTATGTATTAATTTATGGAGGACATGGTTGTCTTAATTCTGCATTTCTTATATTTTCACATAACACTGCATATCATTCTTGAGTCGTCAGAAAACTGCGGTTACATACTAAAAACAACCCACTACTATTGTTTTTTAAAATGTGCTGTCAATGCCTTTTCTCCTTTCTGTATAATAAACTGAAGCACATCAACTGATAGCTTAGAAATTGAAAACAATTTAAAATCTGTATTTTAATATATGAAATAGAAAGTTTAATAGCGAATTGACTATCAGTCATTAAATTTATCAACTGTTTCCCACAATTTAAAGAATGTGTTAATTATGTGATTTGTAAATAAGCATTTTGTCTCTAATGTACTTGATTGTTGCTACTTCTGTTTATGAAAGAATTTTTTTTAAGTGAGGGTTTTTTTAAGATTTTTTGTTCTGAAGCTTTACCTTTATTTACCCAAATCAAAGGTGACATTCTGGCTTCATTGAAGTCAATGGCAAAACTCCCAGTGTCCTCAGTGAGATCAGGTTTTCAGCCAAGGAGAAGTGAATTACTTAGAAACTTGTGGAGTAGCATAAATTGGGGTTTAATATGATACGTATTTCATGACATCTTACTCCCCACTTGGGGCAGATCCTCAGATGTGGTCCACCAGTACTCGTTGTTAAAATGGGAAGAAGAAACTAGAATGCCATTAAACCACCTTTGAACTCATCCAATCTTGGGGCCACTAGTGTAAGTTATAATAGATGCAAAGCTCCTCTAAAACCCAGCTGTCTACAATTCCAAGGAGCCATTCCAGCAGCAGGGCATGAGTGGACCACAGGGGCATAGAGACCTTCTTCCCTTTTTCCAGCAATGCAGTACATTGATTGTCAGCTGGTGGTTGGTATAGCAGTAGCTATGAGTTAAAGCCCTGCACCACCAGGGAGTCCCCTTAAGCAGGAAGAATGCTTCACAGCCCAGTTACACTGGGTTTTACATCCTCTTTGTATTCATAGAATCATAGAATCATAGAATATCAGGGTTGGAAGAGACCTCAGGAGGTCATCTACTCCAACCCCCTGCTCAAAGCAGGACCAATCCCCAATTAAATCATCCCAGCCAGGGCTTTGTCAAGCCTGACCTTAAAAACTTCTAAGGAAGGAGATTCTACCACCTCCCTAGGTAACGCATTCCAGTGTTTCACCACCCTCCTAGTGAAAATGTTTTTCCTAATCTCCAACCTAAACCTCCCCAACTGCAACTTGAGACCATTACTCCTTGACCTGTCCTCTTCTACCACTGAGAATAGTCTAGAACCATCCTCTCTGGAATCACCTCTCAGGTAGTTGAAAGCAGCTATCAAATCCTCCCTCATTCTTCTCTTCTGCAGACTAAACAATCCCAGTTCCCTCAGCCTCTCCTCATAAGTCATGTGTTCCAGACCCCTAATCATTTTTGTTGCCCTTCGCTGGACTCTCTCCAATTTATCCACATCCTTCTTGTAGTGTGGGGCCCAAAACTGGACACAGTACTCCAGATGAGGCCTCACCAATGTCGAATAGAGGGGGACGATCACGTCCCTCGATCTGCTCGCTATGCCCCTACTTATACATCCCAAAATGCCATTGGCCTTCTTGGCAACTAGGGCACACTGCTGACTCATATCCAGCTTCTCGTCCACTGTCCTATTGGTGGCCTGATGCAAATCAGTCACAGCAGGGTTCCAAATCTAGTGTCTTGTGTATCTTTTTAGTTTTCTTTACTTTTGGACTTTGCTGGGTCCGGAAATAAAAATACCATAATTCTATAAATAAGATGGTTTCTACAATATTTTTTACTAACCATGAACCAAGAGAGCCTGATCTCTCAAGACTTTGTGGCCAATTAAGATTGAGAGACCAAACTAAACATCTAAAGTGTGAATGTCCATCTGTCACTACCACATATATATTTACAAAAAATAATGTTTTACTAGCAAATAAGATGACTAAGTATCTACAGTTCTTCAGCAATCTTATACATTAATTATAGCATAAGATAATTCATAACAGAATACAAACATATTTTTGCATCATGAAAAGAGGTTTTTTCCCCTTATTATTATAGGGTAGTCTATTGACATCCTATCACTAACCTTTATGAAAAGCTGTCAGCCTGCAATTCACTATAGATACTCACGGCAGGAATTCAGCTTGAACATCAAGAAAAATTCAAAATATATTTGAAAAAGACTGTCTCCTCATCTCCACCCTAACCTACTATTAACAGGCTGTGCTTGCTATAGTTAGCCGGGACAATCCAGATTTGTCATGCAGACTCTGTGGTTACATTTCTTCCACCATGCACCAGATCTTCTATCTCCGTGGTTCACCTTTTATCTATATAACCCAACTCTAAAGCTATATTTGGGGCACTAGCAGCTCCATTCCACCAGCAACCATTTTTCTGTCTTATGCTTCTTGCTACTATGGAGTGTTAGTGGGGTATCCCTACCCCATGCCTCCCAACATTTCCAGGGGCTAAATTGGGACACAGCACCACTCAGATTTGGGCTGTCTGCCTCTCCATAAATGGAGATGAAGGGCAAATGGACCAAATTTGATTGGCATTGCAGCATAGCACACAGGGTCACAACGCCAATCAAATTTGGTCCGTCTGCCCTCCATCTCCATCTATGAAGGGTCATATGGGCCAAATCTGAGAGGTGCTACAATGCCGTGTACCAGCTCCTTCAGGGTTTGGGAGCTGTTACAACTGGGGAGCCCAGGGCAATTGGGAAGTCTTTGCTATCCCCTTTAGAAGGGGATATTATATCTTTGCTATTTTAGATATGGCAAAGCAGGCGAAGAATCTAGAGCTTGAATCTAAAAAGTCCATTTGTGGGGACACCCAATTGGTGTCTAGAAGTTTTCCACAGCTGTACCCAACCTATGAGCACTCATTCGTTCAGAAATAGCAAAGAGCTCAGCTGGAACATTAGGATCTTCTCCCCAAACCTGATCCGGAGAGGCTGCGTCAAACTGGCTGGCAGGCACCAAACTACGCCAACAGGAAATGGCCCTCTCTGGAAAATTCCCTGAAAGGTAAAGCCTTATTGCTATCTCAAGGGGAAATTAGCGGGTGCCTCTCCAGGTCTACTTGTCCCTAGGCAGAGCTGCCACTATCTTATCCAGTTACTCTTTCCTCAGAGACTAAAGGTTTCTCTCCTATACCAACCTTCTCTTTTGCCCCCTTCTCAGCTATGTCTATGAAAAGGTCTTATTCCTTACCAGAGGTATGGAACCCCCCCGAATACCACCCCGTAAATAAAAAAAAATCCCAAAAGGGGGGGAATCAATACTGAAACATAAGAAAATGTTCTAAGAGACACCAGAGATCTTTTCCTTCTCTCCCTAGCTCTGACTACACCCCACACAAACAGGGAGCTTTCTGAATCTGACTATGAAGAGGAAGAACTGAAGAATATGGATATACTTTTTCAACCAGAGAAAGTGAAGGAACAATCTCAACCCAAAGGAAACTGCTCCTCTCAAACAAAATCAGACTTCATCATACTTCCTCCATTCATTCTCTGAAGATGTCTGTCATTAGCGAAGAGAGAAAACTAAGGGCAAAAGGACAACAAAGCTAAAAGGACATGAAGAAATCATATAAAATCCAGGAATCAGATATTCCATATTATCCCTTCCAAAATTTGTCACCACAGGATGAAAGATATGGCAATCCTCTAAGAGGACTTCTTCCAGAAGGACCCCACCAAGAGGAAGATAAAAAAAGCACAATTTGGAAGAGTCAAGCATTCTGAGCCTCCTCACTGCATCATTTTTATTATTATTCATTATTAATAGTTTATTTACTTATATTATGGCATCAGTTAGAGGCCTCAAGGTACATTTTACCAGGTACTTGTACAAATTTACAGTAAAGACTATCCCTACCCCCAGAGATGACAATGTAAATAAGTAAGATGGTAAAAATGATGAATGATTCCAGTACAGAAATAATAACTTGCCAGCATCATGTTAGGCCTACTTTTTTCTTTCTTTTGTTTAGTTGACATTTCATTTATTTTTTTAATATATTATTGGGGTTCTATTTTTTTAAAATTGTATTTACACTAAATGTCTTATCAGGAAGAGGTGGCAGTATTACAGGGCAGGGAAAGGGAAATATGTGGGATGGAAGGTCAGACTGGAGAGAGGAAAGGAGGAGAGTAGCATGGAGGGCAGTTGGAATGAGACTGGAATGAGGAGACTGTAAAGGAATGGTTGGAAGCAGCTAGAGCTAATCAGTAGAAGAGAAAGTAGAAACTGTAGAAAGCAGTCTGAGATTACAATGGACATAGACATTATCAGTGTTCTGTGGTGTCTGCTGGGGCTGCTTCTTGATTTTCTCTGGACCCAGAGCTGACGGTCCTGGGGTTGTCATGAGCGTGCTCTTAACAGAGATTCTTTCTTCATGAAGCCAACATGGCTAAAGAGAGAAGGAAGTTGTGTTTGTGGGTTCCTTCACAGTTCAGGGTCTGGACCAAAGAAGGGGGCATAGTCCTAGCTATTTCTCATCTCTTCCACTCCAGTGCTGCTGTACCTGCTTAGTCTGTTTTTTTGTCTTTGTCCCTAGTGGATTGAGTTTCTCATGCCCATGCTGGCTCTGCCCTGGAGTTTCTTTCTTTCCAAACCCACATAGCAAGGATGAGACACTGGGCATGAAGCCCAGTGCCCCGGACACCAAGGGCACGTAAAGTCAGATTTTAAAGCCAGAAGAGACCATTGTGATCATCTACTGGACTCCTCTGTAACACAAGCCATCTGACCTCCCTGAATTAATTACTCACAAGTGCACCTATCTGAGAAAAAACTCTGAGAGAACAGAAAACTTGGCCCATCACTGGTCAAATGTTCTTTCTATCTCTACCCCACTCTATCACTTACTTGTGCTAGGTTTTTGCATAGGAGGGGATAAGGACAATGGGATTCCATAAAGAGTAACCAAGATGCTTATTTTGCCCCAAGCCATCCATTATTTCAGTATAAGTTAAACAATTAACAGAATTCTATTACCAGTTTAAAGATAGTTATCAGCCACAAAAAATCCACCATCCCAATGCTTCTGTATTTCTTGAAAAAATGGCCCTGAACAACATCATCTCAGCCTTGAATAGTGCTATCAAAGTGGAATTCTCCAGGTATCCAGATTCCTAAGAGCAGCCACTTCTCTAAGCTGGCAGTTAGATCCATTTTCCTGTCACAGGATCGATTCCATCATGGAATAAAGTCTCACATTTCATCCCTTTTAACCAATCAAAACACTGTTCTTAATAGCCAACACATCACCCACAACAGTCTCTGAGATGACTCCTCTAAGGATACAGAAACCTTACTGTATCTTCCATGATGACAAGGTCATACATACTCCAGAATCCTTTCTAAGAAATGTAAACACACAAGTATACATTTCTTAAGCAAGAATTCTACGTTCCCTTTGGTCAAAAAGTACACCATCAGATGGAAAGGCTATGACTCAAACCTGGGTGAGTAATAAAAATATATCTCAAATGCACTGACTCCTTTAGAAAACAAGCAGCACTTTTTTCTCTTTTTAGCCTAAATATTGTGGGAAAATAATATCCAAATTGTTCCGTTTAATATTAAAGTGCTGAATAAGAAAGCTTATTTAGCATAAAGTAGACCAGTTCATGAAGGGATCAAGGGCTATTATACAAAGTCCATGGTGTCACCATGAGACAAATGGACATAAGCAACCACAGAAGAAGGAATCTGCAAGGCTGTTACCTGATTCTCCATCAACACAACAAGATAGCCATGTACTTTTCTGAAGATGCGTATTTTGGCACAATGTGGAACCTGAATTCCTAACAATTAGTTTTAGGAATAAAGGGAACACTCTTGTTTTATTTTCTCCCTTCTTCTTATTCATCCTTATGGCTCACTATGTCCCACCAATAACTGACTGGGAGACAAGAAGTCCAGAAGCAGAATGGTAAATTTAACTAATGATGTCTAGTGTGGCAATGACCTTCTGCAATCAGACCTCTCCTGCAATCGGACCCACTGTGGATGTATTGTTAGGAATATGACCTGTGCAGTCTTAAGAGCATTCTATTTTTAGACCGTTATTGTCAAGTTTTTAACATTAAAATGTATGAATCAAGTTGTTTCGCACAATTAAGTGTATCTACAGCTTTGGTAGCACTCATTTGGTGGGTGATGCAAGCAGCACAGGTAAGCTTGGAACCTGAAAGACATGTCTGGACTGCTTCCAGGAACTGCAGCAAGAGTCATAATTTGCTCATAGCAGACTGAAGGGGAGGTCAGTTTCAGAAAGAAAATAATCAAGTAACAAATTTTCCATTTATTTTGATCACATGCCCACCCATCTTTTCCATCATTTTCTCTCTTATTTTATGTTTGACTTACTTACTTTACTTGATTTTCATCTCTTCCCTCATCATTAATTCATTATATGTATACTCCTTCCCAAATACATGCTTATTATTATAATTCTCAATTAGTATTATTTATTATTTCCATTGATGTACCACATGGGGACACAAGATGAGATTGGCACCTCACTGTAATAACAATTATAGAAACACACAATAAAGGATATACCCTGCTCTAAAGAACTTAAAATCTAAACTGAGGCAAGAAGTAACAATAGGCCAATCCAAATCCTGTTGAAGTCAATGGGAGTCTTTCCACTTATTACAGTGGGCTCTGAACCGACCCCCAGGTGATTGTGACACACAAGTATAAGGATAACAAAAATCAGATCATATGGTTACATTGGTTAGTTATTGCAGAGCTTTAAGGTTCTTGACTGTTACAAGTGACGATTTTTGCGTATTTAATTTTAAATAATAAAATCATCCTTACACTAATGATGTATAACCCAGCCATCATTTGTGGATTGATTTCTGGTAGGGGGTCACATCAGAGGTGGGGTCTTGAGAACAGATTTGAAGGAGAGAGTATTGGCCTTGATTAATTAAAGGGGCATTCCATGCACAAAGACAGCTTGAAGATGAGCGTGGGAGAAGCTGACAGGGAAATGGTGTGGGAAATGGTGCTTGTGCCATTGCTGAAACAGAGAAAAGGGGAGGGAGTGACAAAATAAGAGATAATAGTGGACAAGTAGGGACAGGCAAAGTTGTGAAATGCCTTAAAAGTGAGGACAAGAAGCTTTAACTTTGATTGACTGAAACAAGGGAAATGAATGGAGTGCTTCAAAGAGGAAATTGATGCAGTCAGAGCAATGAACAAAGATGACCTTCAGAGCTGCATTTTCATTTGATTAGAAGTGGACAATGTGTCTGTTAGGGATACCAAAAAGGAAGAAATTGCAATAATCAAGCTTATATTCCTTACAATACTATACCTCTCCTGTTATCTCTGTTCTGTTATACAGCTTTTTAAGTGTGAACACTCAATCACAGCAAATCTCTCTATGTAAACAGACTGTATGTGCAGAAGAGGGTTTCAGAACTATGGCAGAAATCCTGTCAAAGAGGGCATTTTTAAAAATCATGGGCCTGTTTTACAACTAGCAATAGTATGCGCTAAAGGCACTTGGCCTGGCACACTGATTGCATTTTCTGAAATCTATGTTGAATCGAGTGAGAGCTACCAATATAGCATAGAGAGGACTGAATGAAACTAAAAGGCAATTCTAGACTATGGTAGGCCAATAAAGTGACAGAGAAGAACAGATTTGTTAAATATTTTAACTATGGATCTGTCATAAAAATAAGGGGAAGGGTAAACCCCTTTGAAATTCCTCCTGGCCAGGGGAAAGCTCCTCTCACCTGTAAAGGGTTAAGAAGCTAAAGGTAACCTCGCTGGCACCTGACCGAAATGACCAATGAGGAGACAAGATACTTTCAAAAGCTGGGAGGAGGGAGAGAAACAAAGGGTCTGTGTCTGTCTGTATGCTGTGCTTGGCCAGGGATAGACCAGGAATGGAGCCTTAGAACTTTTAGTAAGTAATCTAGCTAGGTATGTGTTAGATTATGATTTCTTTAAATGGCTGAGAAAAGAATTGTGCTGAATAGAATAACTATTTCTGTCTGTGTATCTTTTTTGTAACTTAAGGTTTTGCCTAGAGGGGTTCTCTATGTTTTTGAATCTAATTACCCTGTAAGATATCTACCATCCTGATTTTACAGGGGGGATTTCTTCATTTCTATTTACTTCTATTTTCTATTAAAAGTCTTCTTGTAAAAAACTGAATGTCTTTTCATTGTTCTCAGATCCAAGGGTTTGGGTCTGTGGTCACCTATGCAAATTGGTGAGGCTTTTTATCCAACATTTCCCAGGAAAGGGGGGGGTGCAAGTGTTGGGAGGATTGTTCATTGTTCTTAAGATCCAAGGGTCTGGGTCTGTAGTCACCTAGGCAAATTGGTGAGGCTTTTTACCAAACCTTGTCCAGGAAGTGGGGTGCAGGGTTTTGGGAAGTATTTTGGGGGGAAAGACGCGTCCAAACAGCTCTTCCCCAGTAACCAGTATCAGTTTGGTGGTGGTAGCGGCCATTCCAAGGACCACGGGTGGAATACTTTGTACCTTGGGGAAGTTTTGACCTAAGCTGGTAAAGATAAGCTTAGGAGGTTTTTCATGCAGGTCCCCACATCTGTACCCTAGAGTTCAGAGTGGGGGAGGAACCTTGACAGGATCCATGAAGAGAGCTTCCATAATTTCTTTATCTCTGAAGTTGCCATTCTTATCTCTGAAGGTGCTGTTTTTGGTTGTCTGCAAACTGCAGGCACAATCCATTTAAAGAACCCTATACTTAGTTTCTTATCAGATAATGTGGTCCTTCCTAAAGTAGCTTCAGCATTTCATGTTAACTAGCACATCTCACTTCCATCATTTAGTCCTATATCCTCACATTCTAAAGATGTCAAACTATCCTCATTAGATATTAGAAGAGCAATGAAATATTACCGAGCCTGGACTGGAATAATTAGAATATTAAAGACATTACTTATCCTATCCAATGTCAAAAAAAAAATCAAAAATATCCAAAGTTAAAATATCCTAGTCTGTGAGAGCAGCTATCACTCAAACATATACAAGGGCAGATAAAACACCTCCAAGCCACCCTTCAATCCACTCTTTCACTAAATGCTACAAGGTGGATATAGAATGGGGCCTTTAAATGTATAGTCCTGCAGTCAGCTATGATCCCTTAATATCTACCCATGATATTTTTATATATTTAATTCCTTTCTAATTTTCTGCTTGCTACTCACCAGCATTTTCAAGTGTTTTCCAGACAGATTCTCTTCCTTCATATAAAAGATTTGCCAGTCGGCATACATAGTGTTTGTTATCTAATACTTCTAATTGTTATTAAAGTTGTGTTGCATCTTTGGAAGCGTATCTGTGAGTAAATATAGCTCCCTCAATCTATATAAGGAGAACCTTGTTCCAGGAGTTTCTATCAGAGCTTCCTCTGTGACCATCATCAAACACGCAGACTGACTAAGATTGATGGTGTTGCACCAGACATTGGGTAGTGAAGTTCCCAGATCTGGCTCAGTCCTGAGAATCCATGAGTTTCAGGTGGTCCACAAGCAGTGTCAAGTAGGATCAAGGTATGCATGCCTTCACGGGTTGACGGAGAGCAAGGTTAGCTGGGGTGTTTTTGTCCATCCTCGTAACCTGGCCAAAGAGCATACATTGCCATTTTTTAATATAATGAGTGATTGAAGGAAGGCAATGTCTTTGAGAGATTGTGACATTTTTTCACAAAATCAAACCACTTTATGCTCAGAATTTGGTACAGACCACGCATATTTTGTGCTGACACCATGCAGAACGTCCGCTTTGCTGAATCCTGATGCCTCTGAACTCTGCTTGCCTGATGCCTATGCTTTTAAGAAAAGTTGATGCATACTGATGCTTACTGGTTCAATACGTCCATTCCATAACTTTGGGATGGCTTTTTGTACTTCCTCAGGTGATGGAGGATCAGTGTTCACCCCTGGATTTGCTGCTATGTGGTTTTCTAGGTCACAGAGCTCTAGACAGTCGTCAGCTGGTCCACAGTTCAACACATTTTCATAATGTGTTTTCCATTTGTCCAGGATCTCATCATCATTTAGCAGGGAGAGCCATCTGGTTTCATGACAAGGATCTTAGAAGGCTGTTTATGGCTACCATCCATGCTAGTGATGGTTTTGTAGGCAGGATGCAGTTTGATGTTCTTTGGGCTGTCGTCTGCTTTGTCAGCCAAGGAACCGACATGTTGGACATAAACCTCATGGTCATATTTTGCCATAGCCAGGAAAATGTCTTTTAGTCCTTTACATTCTTGGATATTTCCCTGCTTGCATGCTTCTGCCTTTTTCACTAATATATCAAAGGCCTTTTTGGAAAGCCAAGGTTTCTTGTGCAACCACCTGATTATTCCAGCAGCAACATGTGATATAGCATTACATTTATCACTCAGGAGATCTCCACATTGTCTGAGAGGGTACCAAGGTTAGATATGCAATTCATGAGGGACTGTCTGTATTTCACGGCTTCAACAGGATCTTCAGAAAGATGCTGGATATTGTGTGCTGCTGAGGGCTTATCTGTTATGGGGTCCTGGTTTAGGCACCTTAACAGCCATTGCTGGACCTGGATTTTAAAAAGTGGATGTGCCATGAAATAAATAGACAACATTCTTGTCAAAAATTTCTCCACAGTGAAGCACCCGCAAACTCAGACCATACATTAATTGTTGCTCAGCTCTCACTGCATCTTCCAACTCCTTGCAAGCTAGATGTTCGCCAACAATGCAATATCTGCGAGCATTGGCATGGCCAATTCAAGCCTATCAAGTATGGATTCTGTATATTAGAAGACAAATTTTCTATAAAACATTTTGGTGCAGGAACCAGGTTATCATATGTGTTGGTACAGTATCTATCACAATGGGGTCCTCAACTTGACTTGGACTTCTGGATGCTATCACACTACAAATAACAAATAACAACAGTAAACCCAGGACTTCTCTCCCAGCTTGTAAGTAGTTTTAATTTTAGTGATATGAAATTTGCAGCAGGGATGGTAACAAGAGTTTTGACGATAACTGGGCTGGGGTCCCAACATTCAGCTTTTTCATTGTTTGATAATGCGTATCCAGGTGTGACTTAAAGCAAAAATATGCATGCACTCTCAGCACCTCGGCGGGAACCCTGCGAGAAGTAGTAATTGTTGTGGCTGTATGTATAATCATGGGACTGAACATTTGGACCTGAGGTTTGCAAAGAGCAGCACCCACAGTCCTAATCCCACTCTAGAGCCTTTGACTCTCAGGCTCATCATCGCTTTCAAGCTGTATTTGTTTGTTCATGGTCTAGTTAGGTACTGTCATTATCTGTCTTGATAATTCTTGCTAATTCAAAATATTACTGTTAGGCCCTATGGTATTATGTGGTCCGGTAGGTCCCAATTATTTTCATGCCTCCTTATTTTTCCAGTCAGAAGCTCTGGATAATTGTTCCAAATAAACCCAGTACCCATGTTAGATACCAAAATGTCTGTTACTGATTAACACATTTGCTATCATCTGTACCTCAAGGAGATTTATTAATCCAATGATTATTGCTACTGTGCAGCATTTTCCTTAAGAGTACCTTACATCCAAGAAAGCTAAGTTAAAAGCTTTCTAAATCGGGAAGCTCTGTGTCTTGATAAACCAGTGCCATTTTCCTTAACATTGAAGTTGGATATGTTATAAAGTCAGCACAGATCAACAATTATCACACTGCAGTATCTGAGCTATACAGTATATCCCTATATTTAGTACAGACAATAACACAATGTCTGAGCAGTACAGTATATCCCTATATTTAGTACAGACAATAACACAATGTCTCAGTGATTAGTGACTCTTTGGGAGATTTTCTGAGGCCCATACATTCTTGCAAAATTTTCCTGTAAGATTTCACTTTCATGTCTTGATAATGAACCTTCACTAATTTCACTTCCTTTTCCAGCTTGCCACATCCCTTAAGGCCACATCTTCGGGGTTTATTTTCAAATGGTCCCATTTCCAAAACAGAGACATTTGAGATTCTCATTCTAAGGAGCTGGGCACCAATTTGAGTCTCTGTCCAACTCTTAAAGAAACTTTTTCCCTTCAAATATTTTAGTCAGAGCCAGCTGTAGTTTTTCAAAGATTGCATCTCAGCAAGTTTAATCCACATGCTGCAGTATTCCTCAACAAAACTGCAGAAATGTTGCAAACCATTGGTAAGAAGTACAAAGACTTTCATTCTAAGATTGTCTGAAGATAACAGTTCTGATTGTTGCAGCATAAATAAACTAGGAAGATTTATGGTGTTTCTGTAAAGAGACTAGAAATACTTAATTTGTAATCATGCATTGGAAGGTGATCCTGTGAAGTGGCAAATACCTAAGCAGTAATTTTGTAAATTAGGCTAGAATAACAATAATTTCCATTTGATATAATAGCTCAAAAAGGGGTTTATAAAGAATTACACAAATGCAAAATAAAAGGAGTGTGCATCTCTTTTATGATAAAATCATAAAGTATTGTGTGCTTCTAGAATATGCTAAGGTGATGGCAAACAATAATGAAAATGCTAGTTGATTTGAGTTTTAAAATTAATTGCATACATTACTGTGTGGCCTATTTTCTGATGTTAATTCAACTAACCCTTTCCCTGAAGGCAAGAACTTTAAATATGTTATGACCATTTTTAACTGTGAGATCAAACCAGAGCCATAACTACCATCATATTACACTTTTTCCATTGTGCGAAAGGTTTTTGAAGCATTAATTAACAAATTAATGAACGTGTTAATAAATACCATCGGTGTAACCAGTCTAGAGGCTGCATCTGTAGAACATGTTGTAGTGGAATAAAAATAATGATCAGCTTAACTTTTATCTTAATGTGTGAAACACTTTAAAACGATAGCCCTAAATTTTGAATTGCACTATGCAGGTGCCCTGTGTTCTGGGGTGGGGAAAAGGAATAGGGAGGATATTGCCAGTCTCCCCAGTGAATGCACAAAGACAAAATGCTGCTAATTCCCTCGGTGCTAAAGAGGCAAGTTAGCACACCTAATTGTGCTCCTGGGCTTCCGCACAATTTGACCCATTGTATTTTGTACTTTTCCAAAGTATTTTAGTATCATGGGCTAATATCACTGGCCAAGCTGGTTAAATTAGTCTTTAACACGCTGGTAACTGAGAAATTTATCTTTATATTTAACACTCAGATAAGAAGCATATAGCAATGGTTGGTGAAGGGAAAACAGTGTTTAAAGTAGTTCTCAAGTTAATGGTATAAGCCAAATTTCTCATTATATTTTAATGCATTCAATTTATGCTTATATTTATAAACAGTTCAAAAATATTTTTGAATATTACAGTATTAATCCATAATGAATATTTTATAATATTAATGTTAAATTTATGAATGATTTTATAAGGCTATAAAAATCAATTGTTTTACTGAATCATCTTTTAAAGGATATTTGCAAGGCTGTTCACTTGAAACACAAATCTCAGAGGCAAATTGGGACACCTTTTTTGGGTTAACACCAAATATTGGTGGATTTTTATATTCCATCTATACATAGTGAGTAATCTTGTATCTGCCATTATTTAGATTGCATTTAGTAATTTTGTATTAAAAATTACCATGGGTTCAGTTCCTGTGGCTACAATTTCAAGCTCAACAGAGTGAAAATCACCTCTGGTGCTTTTCTCAAATTTGGAGACTCCAGGAATACACGAAGTCCAAGGATAATGACCACATACACAATCACAAGTACAAATTCCTATCTGTACTACAAGTTTTATTAAAGCAATAAATAAAGTTACAATTACCCATGTATCTAGAAATCCTACCAAAAAAACCCCCACAACATGCTATGACTAAGACTAGTCATGCTCACATTCTCGATATTCTGGAGGGCAATGAACCTGTCAATAGACAATCACTGATAGAGGGATGGATCCTGCTGGGGTTTCTTGTGGCGCTGTCCCATGCGGTCTTCCCACTTTTACCCAACCAAGGAACCTCTTTTATATTGTGGTTCTGACCAAACCTAACACCTATGCATATGCATGAGGATTTCAATCTTCTTTTCCTTATCTATAGTTCCACACCCTGTGAATTTTGGGGTGCCTAATTTTTCATAGGTTGTTTAGTTCCTCTTATTCTCATTAGCATCTATGCACAACATGTATCCTGCATGAGGACGGGATATTCCATGATATTACAACCAGGTGTCTCATGATCTTGGACAATATCTTCTTGTTTATTGCAATGTAGTTTTTCATAGCATTACCTATCAGCACATCTTTTACAGTAATCTTGTGACCTTACTGGCATAGGGTTATTTCTAGGTCACCTACTCATGTCAAGTGTTCTTAAGCCTATGGCCTAGTATGACTAAGCTAAAATCTTACAGGCCTCAGCCAGTAGGTCTTACATTCCAGTATGGTTTACTTATATACCTAATATATACTCATCACTCTTAAATACTTGTCAATCTTATACTTCTATAATCCTACAACTTAAATCTATTTAGCATACCTTGATTATATCTGAAATCGCATATGAATTGACCGCAACACCACATAGTACAATGATAACTGGATGATAATGAACTACAATATTTTATTTTATCAGTCTCAGAACAATTAAGTCGAAATATGTCAAAGTACTTGGCAAATATAACCAGATTTTACAATGTTAGAACACCCATGATCCAGAAGGGTACACATATTTTCTTGTTTGCCCTACTAAATGCCGGTAAACTGGATTGCATAGAAAAGTTAATCCCTTTACATCAAAATCCCTTTAAAGATATTAGAACAATGAATTTAAAGTCATCTTTTCATTTTGTATAAACTCTGTGATATTAATGTGTAAAATGTAGTTGCTTCTAACTTGTTATACATCCAAGCTGATGGGAGATATTGGAGAGCCCATTGCACAGCATGCGCTTGAGACAGCTAAAACGTTTCTTTTTCCTGCAGTATCCAGTATGGAGAGTTTTCAGATTCTGAAGTAAACTTCATTATAAGGAGAGCTGGGCAAATAGTGCAAACAGATTTCATGAATATATGTGTTTCAATGTTAAATGGATTTCCTGAAGCCATATTTGTGGCAGTTTCATCGTTGTTTCTCTGATCATTCATGGAGAGCAAATGTGAAAACTCGAACAAATATTTGAAGAAACCATATTTTATATTTGCACTAATTGCAGCAAAAGACCTACCTATGCATCCAGGCCCCTGTCCAGCAAAGTACTTAAGCACATGTTTAACTTAAAGAACATGGATAGTCCCACTGAAGTCAGTGGAATTACTCCTGTTCTTGAAGCAAAGTGAATGCTTAAGTGGTTTGCTGGATCAGGGACCCAGACAGGTAACACACACAATACTAAGTTACTGATCCCAAATGCAACTATCCAATTCAGGTTCAGATATATGGAAAAAGAAATAAGGAAAACTGTCAGAGAATTGCAGTTGAGCATTGTATGAGATCAAATAATGCTCCATTTTGTAAAGCCACTTATCTCTGTCTCTTGTTGGCTGTGCATGTAGAAATATTATACTCTAATAATTATTAATATTGTTATTTATATCAGTTATTTCAAAAGTTCCAGCATTTGGTGGCATGATACAGAAATGAATAAAACCAAATTGTGGAAGTCCTGCTATAACATACTAAAGATATTACTAAAAACGAAATTAAAATAGTTCCTAGTGTATGAATACTAATGTTAATAGTCACTGGTATAATAGATCTTTACATACATTTGTGTTTGTCTTTTATTATAATTGTGTAACATTTGCAATTTCATAAAATGACTGCATGTTTAAAAATTCAATAATAATAATAATAAGTGTTTGCAATTCAAAGCTACAGTTTGTAAAATAGTGAAGGAAGGAAGAAAATAAGGTAAAAATGCTATGCAGAATGTTCCCAATGTCATGCCAGAATATTGAGGACCTCTTTACACAAAGCTTATTGTTCATTTTGTAAAATGGCTCATGTACCTTTTGAGAAGATGGTGGTGGTCTCTTTAATAGGTTACTTTGTTAACAGCTGTCATCCATTAATTTTACCATCTTAATTGGATCCTTTTAGATGTTCAGCCAACTGGTCAGGCACGCAGTGCGAGAGGCCAGCTCCCAAGAGCAGCAAGTCTGACAATATCAGTACAAGTAAGTGCTTCAGATTAACTACTACATCTTATAAAATATTGTTAAATTTAAAAATGATAAACTGGTGATATTCTAGTATGTGAGTGTATAAAGTGATGTGCTGCAGATTACATTTTTTAATGGCAAGGATTTTGCTCTTATTTCTGATTTTTAATTGACGTGCAGTTCTACATAAAACATTCTGGATTACTGTCAAACTATGGCATATTTTATATGCCCACTTCTTTAAACCCAGCATGTTTTTTTCTTCGAAAAAGCAGTATCAGGTGACAAATGCTTGGTGAAATTCACTCCTGTGGAGAGACTCAGCACAAGACTTTTGACCACTGAAATTGCTCTTAAAGCCTCAAAATAGGGTTTAAGTGGTTCATAGGCTTTGCATTTGCTCATCCTGCCCATGAGAATTGTTCCTTTAAATAAAATTAATACACACGAAGATTCAGTAGAAGAAAACAGTATTACAATACTGCTGAAGGGCTTGTCTGCATGCATACTGAGTTTGCAGCTGGTGTGTGGGGGGGGTTAATTTATCCCCCACGAGCCTGCCACATGCTAACTGTCCATGTAGACCCTGCTGCTGTGTCCAAAAGTTTATTAGTGCCCTTTAATCTGCTCCCATTTCAAAGTGGCATAGATCAAAGCACCCTAACTGCTAATGAGCATAAGCAGGGTCCACGCGGAAAGTTAACATGTGAGGAGTACTGCAAGGTAGATTCACTCCCCAGCTTCCCACGAACTAAATGTTCACATAGACAAACCCTTAAACTGAAGAAATTAGCTGCAGTGTTTTTAGTATGAGGGTGACACCCAGTTTTACATCTCAGTTGCAACCAATTCAGCTGGAGCAGTAGAACAAATTGTCCACTGTTTAAATGAGCAACTAGCTGAATGCAACGCAGTCTAGACAACACAAATAATGCTAATTGGCTGGCGGAAGCAGCCAGAAGAATTGGTAGAACTTATATCAGCACCTCTTACTGAGGAAGTGCATATGCCATTGTAAAACAGTTGCTCAACTCTGGTGTGGTATTAGGTCCCGCATTGCTCCTGGAACCAAAGTAGTAGCTGCCTGGGAAGATGAGTATGACCTTTTCTCTCCAATGTGGACCTTGCCACAATTATCCATGCCTTTGTCTCCTCAAGATTAGATTGCTGTAATGCCCTTTTCTTGGGGACCATTCAGAAGCTGAAGCTAGTGCAGAATGCGGCAGTTTGTTTATTACGTGGAGATGCACATTGGAAATACATTGAATTAATGCTCTGCGATCTACCCTGGCTTTCAATAATCTTTCAGATAGAATTCAAGGGCATAAGGGGAAGATCTGTGATTATTAATATATGGGAGAGCTACTCAGAGCACTAAATGCCTTTAACATTTTTACAAATATAAATAAAAGATATTGCCTGTAATATTTTAATTTTTCACGAGGGATGTGTTGAAATTTTAAAGAAAATGTGTGACCTTCACAACGGGAGTGCATAAAATATAACAATAGGCTTGAACGGATACTTTCATTACAACAGTATCTGTAATCCAAAAGTGTTTATAACAAATTTTTCTTTGTTTGCCAAATAGCAAGGACAGAGTTCTGAAATGCAGGTATCGTGGATGAAAACATTCAGAATATATGTAACAAAACCTACATTGCTTTTTTTCATTGTCAATATTTAACCTTCCAATCACTGTCCTCTGATTAGAAGGGTAAACTAAACTATAACTTTTAGTTTTGTTTTTAGCAACTTTACCTGGTCTGGAAACTGTTAGACTTAAACTAGTGTATTCAACGTTATTTCTTTGCTGCAGGAAGCATTGCAATCATTGTTCCTCTTGTTCTCTTGGTGACTTTGATCACTACTCTGGTAATTGGTCTACTTCTTTGTAAAAGAAAACGAAGGTAAGTAATTTCATATTAGTGTGCTTAAATTATGTGTGACCTAAAAAAGAAAAATTAAAAATGGAGAGAAACACTTACAAATATTTTAATGTCTAGAAGCTGTATCACAAACATCGGACACTTACCTCATATAAAAATGTGGTAGGTGCTGTACAGAAACATCGGAATATACAATTCCTTCCCCAGGGGTCTTACAGTCTGTGAGCCCAATCCTGCAAGGACTCTACACAAGTGAATAATTGTATTCACATAATTAGTCTCATTAACTCCTGTGTATTTTGGTCTCATTTCAGTTGTTGGATTTATTGTGTGGGTGCTGGGTGGTGCTGGTGGCCTGTGATATACAGGAGGTCAGACTAGATGATCTGGTAGTCTCTTCTGGCTTTAAACTCTATGAGTGAACAAGGTTACTCATGTGTGTAAATGTTTGCAGGATCAAGCCCTAAAGAACTTTCTTCTAAACATAGCTTACTCTAATTCATAGAATATCAGGGTTGGAAGGGACCTCAGGAGATCATCTAGTCCAACCCCCCACTCAAAGCAGGACCAATCCCCAATTTTTGCCTCAGATCCCTAAATGGCCCCCTCAAGAATTGAACTCACAACCTTGGGTTTAGCAGGCTAATGCTCAAACAACTGAGCTATCCCTTCCCCCATTCACTTACATTTGATTAATATTTGATTTTACATAATACGTTATAGTGGAAGTGTAATCAACTTAAAAAATATAATAAAATGTGTTAACATACTAGAAATTTAAAGATTCACAAACTCATCCTTAGCCCAGGTAACATTAATAGCTATATATTTTTTCCCAAAACCTAACATAAAATTCTTGTTGAGTATTTTCAAATGTAAATCCTAGAGACTAGACACATTCATACAACAGGGACACATATGTGGATGAAAAGTTAAGAATCAAACTTAAATAAAATTGTCCTTTCTAATAAACCATGTGTTTTTGCAAAGGTTACTTCTTCTTTTTTTACAATGGTTTATATCTGGTTTGCACCGCATGTCAAAAGATTTTCAGATAGATGCTTTTGTATATCTGGACAATACCAGGCTTTTTCCTCGTCAACAAAACTTACATAGCAGATAGTCCTGACAGAGAGCTGTAAAGAGAAAAGTATTTACATATAATATCTTCTAAGTTCAATAGCATAAATCTCTGTGTGTGAAACAGTCAGAATTATCTGCTAGAAACCAATCTATTTCACGTAAAAATCCATATTTTCTTTTTATATTACCTACCTTGTTTCACTCATATTTTTCTTAACACTTAAAACATTGTTATATGAAAGATAAATATGAAAGTATTATACACATTAATCAGTGGAAAACAGTAAGCCAGTATATATTTATTTACCTAATGCATATAAAGATGTACCTGTTGACCAATTTACAACTTTCTCTTAATGAACGGATTTGAATCCTTTTTCTTTCAATTTTCAGTTTGTGGATTTAAAATTTTATGAGCACTCACAGGAAAATAATTAAACTCTAAAACAAATTGTTCTTTTTATCATCGTATATTATATGCCTGTTTTAAAAGATCAAGTATTTAGTAAGATGGTGCAAATATAGACAGTTAAACTGATAGGACCACTCTTAAGTCCACATTTTCAAAAGTGGCCATTGATTTTAATTTCTCAGACTGAGACACTTTGGGCCTATTTTTCAGAAGTGTTGAGCTACCATAACTCCACCTGAAAACAGTAAGTGGTTCGAGCACTCATCATCTTTCAAAATTAGACCCTACATGTCTCAAACTGGGCATCCCAAAATTGAAGGGCCCAAAATCAGTGACTACTTTTGAAAATTTGGGCCTCTGCCTATAACTTCTGTGATTTATCTTATGATGAGCTGAGATACGATGAGAAGCAACAATTCTAAATATAGGATAGAAATTAATTAAAATGCATAGCTATCTAATGATTTGTGTGGCACCAATCACTGTAAGTGTTTAGGCTAGACCCCCTAGTTTAAATAGTGATAGAGAATCTGGTTTGGCTGAAATTAATACCTAAAAGCCTCTTCTTAATTTATTTATTTTTATTCAAAAATGTTTGATTAACATTTTTCCCTGTTTTTGAAAGGAGACCTAAAAGTCTCAAGAGACATTATTGTTTAACAGCTAAACAGTACATTAAGATACATGTTTTAAAAATTTTCCTGGGAAGTGGATTTTTCTGTTCCACTATGTTTTGGGGAAATAGAAGGACACTCTCACATGTCAGCTTGGATTTAAGATAATGAAGTGTTTTCTTAACTTAGAAAAGATAACTCAACCATTACCGGTTTCAGAGTAACAGCCGTGTTAGTCTGTATTCGCAAAAAGAAAAGGAGTACTTGTGACACCTTAGAGACTAACCAATTTATTTGAGCATAAGCTTTCGTGAGCTACAGCTCACTTCATCGGATGCTTATGCTCAAATAAATTGGTTAGTCTCTAAGGTGCCACAAGTACTCCTTTTCTTTCAACCATTACCAGCACCTAAGTCCCATCCCCATTGTTCTGTCACAATTCAGTAGTGTCTCCTGTCTAAAAATGACATCCCTAAACCAGGACTTTCAACCCCTGCAGCTAAAAAATCACTCACTTATTTCCTTACCAACGAAAATAATTGGATTCACCCACGGGAGAACCTCAGATCTGTACTCAATTTTAAAGATGTTCCCCCATATATAAACCAATCTGAAAGTTAAGCCTGCCATTTCTGACTTTGCACCTGTGTTTGGGGACACTTGAGCTAAGCTTTTCAATAACTACCAATAGGGACTCCAGGCAGTTACTTTTTGACAGACACATAACTTCCATAATGAAGCCATAGCTCAGCTATTCCCAAGTTAAGAGTACATGGAGCTGCCCCCAAATAAGCAAGGAGATGACCCCGCTAATTGTACCAGGAAAGATAGAGACGTTATCACTCATGTTGTGTTCCTCAGAATCAAAAGCAGAAGAAACTCTGCACTGATGGACTCTGCCTTCTTTTGACTGCTGAAAAAATCTTGTAATGAATTTATGAAGCTTTCCCTGGGAACTAGGGTGAATTTGACCATTTGAGGGGGAACGCGAGGGCCATATGGGTCAGCGCATTGCATGAATCCACACTACTACAAACCCACTTAAAAGGGTAGTAACTGGCCACGTCCCCAACGTGCCCCAGCTGCACAGGTGCTCAAAGTGTTACTTTGTTTGGAGCGAAAATTTCACCATCACCTTGATTTCCTGATAGACCCTAAGGGCAAGGCTCCTTTATTTAGATTTTCTGAGGTACTCAGGATTAGTCCATAAAGCTGTTAAATAATATCTGTGGTATGTATCATCCCTGGAGTGACTTGAAAATACTAACTCCCTTTGTTTCTGTATTTTAGGACAAAAACTATCCGAAGACAACCAATGATAAATGGAGGAATCAATGTAGAAATTGGTAATCCATCATACAATATGTACGAGGTGGGCCATGATCACAATGAAGGGGGACTTTTAGATCCAGATTTCACAGTAAATCCAGAAAAGGTAATATTGTTTTTGCAATGGCAAAATAGGGTTTATTTTATGTGTGGTAATGAATATCTTTAAATCTAATTAGTATGATTTTTCTCTCAAATGAAGACTTATTTATAATGGCATGTATTTTGGTTTGTCTGTTCATTCTGTATGGTGAACACGAGTCAAGTAAAGTTTATTTAGTGAAAACATTATAGATATTAAGCATTGACTGTTTTACACCCCAGTATTTGTTGATAGATATTCTTTTGCGGTGGTCTGCTTTTTCTCGATGGTAAACTAAAACGGAACAGTAAATTGAGAGAGGCTATATCATAGACCCTCTTGACAAAACTAAAGTACAAGATCATTATTAAAATCTTCTTTACCTAAATTCCAGATATTTTGTGGACCTATTGAATGTACACTGTTATGTACTTACTAGCTCTTATGCTTTGCTAATGTCAAGATGTTCCATTTGTAAATCTGAGCCTAATTTATTGAAAATTATGGTTACTTCAAAAACATAAGCCATTCAGAGGCCTGATAGAATAGATGTACTACATCAAAAAAGAACATTGTCATTTTACTCTCAATTATGTCATTTCTAGGAGCACTGCTCTTCAATGGTAGAACTTCTGAGTGATGTGACACTGGGTGGACAGGGTAATGGTGCAATAACTTTCTTAGACTTATCAGTAATCAGATGCATCCTATGGGGCAGCTATCATTCTGTGGCATATTTAACAAAGCAATAACTGGCTTACTGTTAGCACTATGAATGTCACCACATTGTCACCCAGTCAATGTGCAGCATACCACAGGGAAGCTGAATATAAAGTATATTCACTAGCTGTTAGGGTAGTTGAATAACTGTATCATAGCTGATTGTTAAGCCCGATCGTAATATTTGACAGAAAATGCTGTGTTGATCTCATGCTGAATAATAAGAATCATCCAAACTGAAGCAAGCTTGAAGTTAAAGTTTTAAAGGCAGTTTTTATTGTAGAAGACCAGTTGTTTTTAATCAGTGCACTACTCATTAAACAATATGTCAACCTACAAATGGAAAATTCAGTATTATTAGCACAGAAACTAAAATACTCTGTTTATATGCAGGCCAGGTATATAGGGGGAGGGTCCACTGCATTCAAGCTTCCGCACACAGCACCGCCAATCTACCTAAACTCTGATTTGAAAGGACCACTAACTGCAGGGGTGAGAAATGATAATTCACGTCCCATGCTCATTCCATCATGTCCCCTCTCTGAGTTTGCATGTTATGTTAGAATAATTTTGTTCATGTTTTTCATTAGCAAGAAATTATTTAAAAGTAGAAATAAAATTTATATTTTATTACAGGTGCCTCTACATATATATTTCATCTTTACTTGTCATGATAACATGATCTAAAATGTAAAATTGAAAATATATTGCTTTATTTTATAAACATAAGTAAGTAATACCTTTTGTAAAGCTATATGAAAATGAAACCAACCACATAAACATAGTGATAGGCATTTAATGCAACTTATCACAGTGAGATAAGACTCAAAAGTAAATGAAATTCTGTCCTACTATTTTAAGGGGAATTTGATATGCATTAAGTTGAACAATTTCTGTAAATCTTTACAAGTTATTAATGGATTGTTTAAATTTCAATCAATTTTATTGCAAATGATAACTAAGTTAACAAAATATTTAGCTTAGTTTCAATAAACCAGAGTTTGTATATAATATAGCACAATATCTTTAAAAGAATATTGAAAATTTTAAAACAATTAAAAGAGAGGGGACATTAATATGCTTGATTCACCTTCATATAAAAAAAGTGTTCATCCTTGTCTCATTTGCATTATTTTACGATTGTAATGTGTTTTTGATGTAACTGAAATTTTATTTATTTTGTCTGCTTTAAAAAACACAATACAGTCCAGAGGAGGCAACATGCCTCATGGATAGGAGAACTAGGGTATAATTCCAGCCCTGAGATTGACTGAAATTACTTTAGTCAAGTCACTCAAACCACTTCACTTTTCTGCACCTCGCTGTTCCCCACTACATAATAATAATAATATATACCTCATACAGGTATTAAGGTATTGTTTATAATGTACTTTGATATTTCCAGAAGACACAATATAAATGCTAAGTATGATTCTTATTTTAATTGTGGTACAGTATTGGCAATCAAATGAAAACTCCTGTTAATTTAAATAAAAACTACATTTCTGTGTCATCTGGAACTCCTGTAGTCATTCCTGGGGAAGTGAAGATCTCTAGTTACTGGGATTGCACAGGTAGAACTGAAGGTAGAATTTGCCCCTAGAAATTACTACAGCAGCTGGTAATATGTTCCATTAATATAGAAGTAGGAGTTTTTTGTTTTGTTCTTTTCAATGTGACTTATCTCTTTCTGTGACAGGGAAATGTAGAACACCAGACAATCAGTTAATTATTTGTAATAGCAGGATAAGCAACTCCTGGCTGATCTTAAATTACTATGATTGCTGCAGTGAGCCAGGCCATGGGAAAGTTTCAAATCCTGGCCTCTTATTTGACTCGCGGGAACAGAAAAATGAGGATTCTAAACCTTTGCTCTTTCTTGTTGGGCAAAACAGCAGTGAAGCAAGCTAAGTAATACGAGTCTAGGTGCTACAGACAATAGGAAATTTTGTGATCTGTGAGGTGTTCAGCACCCTTCCCAGTGGCTCTATATATAAAGTTGAGAAATCAGATGGGATAGCAAAGGCCTCTGTTGAGATAACTGAGCCATAATGGGTCATAAAAGAGGAAGTTCACACCCACATCCTACACACTTTCATATTTTTAGTGGTAGTTCAGTAGTTTTATCATGCATTCTTTTTGTATTACTGCAGCACCTAGGAACCCTAGTCATGTTCCAGGTCCTCACTGTGCTAGGTACTGTACAAACATAGAACAAAATGCTGGTCCTTGCCTCCAGGAGCATACAATCTAAGTAAAAGACAAAAAATATTGGATATAGATGGCTGGGGAGTACAAGGAAAAAATAAGACAATATTGGTGATAGGGAGTGGTCACAGCACACAGCCTGACCACTCTCAAGTTTTTTATAGCTATCATGGCAAAGGAGGGTTTTGAGGAGAGATTTGAAGCTACATAATGAGTAGACTTGGCAGAATTAGATTTTGTAAAAAAAAACAATTTCAACAGGTAATATAATTTTTTAAGCTTTTTTAGTTTTATCCATTTAGTTGCCAAAAGTATGGGTTTTAAGCATTTTTCCTATTTTTATCAATTTACATTTTCACAGTTGTGAAAAATTATAAGGGGGCTATTGGAGAACAATTATTTAATGACAATAAACAATAAGTTAAGCTTTATAACCATTACAACATAAATTGTCACCATCACATCTCAATATATTCAAAGTAAATGTCCTTAAATCAAACTCCAGTAAGTTTTCAAGCAGCACTTTTCTTAGTTTGTCCATCTGTAATTTTCAGTGATCTATGAAAATATTTTTTCATCTGTCTGTGCATGTATGGTGACAACATTTACCAATAAAAATCTAACCCTTCCAAGCCTAATTTTTTTTTAAGGTCAGGCTTGACAAAGCCCTGGCTGGGATGATTTAGTTGGGGATTGGTCCTGCTTTGAGCAGGGGGGTGGACTAGATGACCTCCTGAGGTCCCTTCCAACCCTGATATTCTATGATTCTATGATTCTAATAACGAGGTAACTTTGCAGATATTTATAGGGACTGCCTCCCATGCAGGAGGGATAGCCTGTGAGAAAGCACAAAGGTGCTTGTTTGAAAGCATAGCATGTATACTTAAGTGCTTTGCAGAATAGAGATGGACTTAAGCACATCTTTAAGTCACATTGACCTGGACTTTGGTTCAGTCCCTGAACTAGCAAAATTATTGATATTGGGAAGATACTTCTATATTTACAGATACTACAATAACAGTTATGATCTCTTATTTAAGTTACAATATGATTAGCAAATTTGGTCAAATTGTACAATATACTTGGGCCATAGTTTTCCAAAATGTGATCAATTATTAGGTGCTGAGGTCTTAGAACAGGCGGTATACGGAGTCTGTTGGTTACAGATTGTCTGGCTATACCGAAAGGAGGACAGGAGACATTTGACATGGGTTTAATCAAGCCACAACTTTATTATATGATATTTGGGACTACCCAGCAGATAAAAGTGTACAATGCAGGTAACCCCATGTTTATTCCATAATTACCCGTCGGGCTTTCACTAGCTCTCCCTCTTTTTCTTTCCACGTCCCTCCATCAAGTCCATTGCCGGGACCTTACCATACCCATGGGGCTTCCACAGCTCCCCTTCTTTTCCATCCCTGTCCCTCCAGCAAATCCATTGCTGGGATCTTACCATCCACCCCCTCACAGGAGGGTTAAAGTGGGCTATAAGAACGGGGAGTTGGCTCCCTGCCGTACCAATCATAGGAGTCCCCAACTTCCCCCTGTTCATTCCTTGAAGGAACACCTCTTTTTAAGTCCTATTCCAAGCCATTTATCCGGTCACTGTATGGAGTACCTGCACTGGACATCTGCCACAAGGAGGCATCAGGAAGTAGAGCTGCCTCTCTAGCCATATTCTCCTCCCCTTGTGGAGCTACTCCTTTGTGCCTGCTTTGCCCTACCTGGACCAGAGGAAGGGGGGAATTACTCTCTTTCCCCATTTCTTGCTCTCCTGTTTCCACATGGAGCCATGCTGTGCTGAAGTGCTGTGTTGCCTCCTGCTTCAGCCTATTTCATGTGAAAGGCAGGCTTCAGGCACAGAACTGCCCTATTTAAACCCTGCAGTCCCAGGGGATGAGTCAGCGACCACACTGACCCTTTTGCAGCAGTTTTCATCTCTTGCCCACCTCCCCCTCCAGCCATAAAACACAGTTCCCTTCATTAGGCTAGCTAGCCATATACTCCCCCGCCCATCACCTCCACCCCCCGCTTAAAAGTGCAGGGCGGTCATTCCTACAGATCTTAACTCCCTGGTAAGATTTACAGAAACCAAAGTAAACATTAAACGTGTTCAGTTTTGCTTTTATGTATACGTGTTCTCCCTTTGTTTTAACAATACAATTTTCATTTTCAAAAAATAGTTGTTAATCTAAATCACATACTGCATATTTATCTTTTTCCACAGCCAACAAATTACGCCAATCCAGTGTACGCAAAGTTATATATGGATGGGAAAAACTGTCGAAACTCATTAGCAAGTGTTGATGAAAGAAAAGAACTCCTTCCAAAGAAAATAGATATTGGTATAAGGGAGACTGTGGCATAATCCTCTGTTACCTTTTATACTCTGTATAAATGTATAAAATATAAGGATTACTTTTCTATGTACCCAACAGTATTATAATTGTTTTGGCATCAGCATTACCTCTGTTCTTTTGTTTGGTTGATTGTTTTCTCGGTTTTTCTTTTGCTGATGACTTTTGACTGACCATTTCTAAGGTATTTTTATGAAAAAGAAACTGCACTACAGTACAATTTACAACAATGCTGCTGATACACCTTTGAATTTGTTAAAATTAAAAACAACATTTGTTTGTAGTGTGAATATGAGCAATCTATTTTGTATGAACTTTTTTGGTTCTACTTAATGAAGATGATATCTGCACCTTTTGATTAGATAGTCTGAAAGCTGTAGTACAGTGTGTAATTTTGTTTGTTTTACATGGTGAAAGAATGATTGAATGGTCTACTCTCTTTGTGCCCATTAGAATTTCACTCCAGATCCTGTTAAAAGTAGATCACTTTTCTTCACAAATCAAACATAACTTGCTTTTAAAATTAGCTTTAGGTTGCCAAGAAGTAAACAAGGCTACAGAATCAGAACATCTAATGATCTGCATGAACACAAATGAGTGTTTCAGAAATTCAGTGATTGTACATGATATACTAAACATATATACCATGTAAACAACCTTGTATTTAGTAAAACCTTATAGACCATAGTAGAAATACATCTTGAAAGTTGAAAGACCTTACTTGCTGTGGGACAAGGCCTATGAACTCCAGCAGTCCTGTAGTACAGTAGCCACCCTAGAGCACAAGAGGGCATTGCCTACACATGTATTATATGTTTATTCACTCAACCACATGCAATATCTGTGGGTGATCAATCCCTTATCATACACCAAGCAGTAGAACAAAAATAAAATGTAAGCACACATATTGATAACAGTATTCTGATTTACCCAGTAAGAAAAAAAAATCATCCTTGCCCAGAGATATTAAAGAACCCAAAACATAGCAGTTTATACTAATGATGATAGTCTATGATACCGCTGATCAATATTATATATTACTGAAACGTATTTCAGACCAATTGTGAATTAATTTTAATACTTTGGGGTTAAATGTCAAAACCCATTATCAAAAGTGGAGAGTATCAATGTAATTGGTTTCCAGTACTTTCTCTGGTACTGGTTTATTTTATGTAGTTGTGAAGAATAAAAACAAAAAAAAATTCCACTTGCCTTTTTGAATTTTGACAGAAATAAGGAGTACAATTTCTTTAAGTTGTAAAAAGAACTGAAATATTTTATACATAACTTTAAAGGCACAAAATACTAATTCACACACATACTGTGGAGGGCTTTTTGTTCCTCTGCTAGACATGATTGACTTTTACCTGTCATAATATATTAACCTAACAGAGTAAATATGTTTGTGGTTGCTCTTTATTCCCTTTGTACAAGTATTACAAAAAATAACTGCTGTTTTATAAAAGATTTTTGTTGTACTATGTGCATGCATACTACCTATTTCTAAACCTTGCCATATTGAGGCCTTTATAAACTCTTGATTTATGTAATACTAGTGCAGGTTTGCTTGAAAAAATGTTATGCATATCATAAACTTTTTCAGGTTCTTGTTTAAGTACATTTTTTAAATTGAACAGTAAATTCATTTTGGTTATAATAGTCATTTTGCCTATGTTTCTACAATGAAGTGTGAAATACTTTATAAAAAAATTGTTGACTGACTTATTTAAATGAAGTTCTACATATTTAATTCATTGTGTTGGGTAATTTTTAAAGTTAGGACATACCATTATATAGGCAATATAAAAACCAAAATGACAGGAAATTAAAGGGAAGTAAGAAAATATGTTGTACAGGAAGCTAAATTCAGTTTAAAAAGCCAGACATTTTCTGCTCATTATAAAACCTCTATCTTAAAGGTTCTGCAATAGTACATGAGTATTAATAACTCAGAAGGGGTGTGTCCATATATTTTATTTCACTGAACATTTAAACCCTATTTTTTCTTTTATAGCATCGTTGATGAAATAAGTATATTCTGGTAACATTTAAGATATGTAAATATCATCCTCTGAATGTCAATAAGCAAAAATTTCTGATGAATATCAGTGTAAGTGCTTCGACCACCTCCTATTGAAGTCATTGGGACCAGGATTTGGCCCTAAACTTTTGCATCAGTGCTTCTGCTGTGGAACATGAGCTGCTGTTTCCATAGATGTGATTGCTAGTCTTAATGCAAGGCAGACACAACCAAATTTCTATTGATGGGTGTCCATGTAACATAAATTTGAAAGTGAAAACATCTCTTTAATAGTGATCAAATTCAATTTAGCTGGTATAGTACCCAATGTTTTCTCACATAATGAGGCAGATTCTGATCTTATTTACACCACTATAAAATAGTAACTTCATTCATTTCATGAGGGATGCCTACTGATTTGGTTGACTTTAGTTGGTAGTCCAGATTTATACTGTTGTAACACAAATCAGAATCTGGCCCTATGCCTGGAAGAAAGACTATAAACCAGATCCTCAGCTATACCAGTTCAGCTAAAAGCAGAGTGGCAAAGATGGATGTAGACTACCTTTACATCCTCTTGAATTTGGGGCCAGCTGCATCTTAATGCAACTTAGAACAATCTCAGTAATGTTCCAAGTTGTATCTGGCTGTAACAAATCCCAATGGGACCTGTCAGTCACCAAGGATCACTAGAGTGCAGTGGCACCCCAGTCATGCACCCTACTAAACCTTCAGGGTCACCTTGGGATTCCCTTTACAGAAGTGAAATCCCTAAATTTTCCAGCTGCAAAAGCAGATCAGGGGTATAGGCATGGCAGGCGAAAGGATGAGAATCTTGCTCATAGCGTATATATTAATCCAGTACTCTACACTAAAATTGTTTGGTCTATTGGGCAGGAAATTATTTTTAGTATTGGATGTTACCAAAACGTATTCTTAAAATCTCCACATTAATTTTACTAAGCCCTGACTGTTGTTAAATGCTTCTATGAGACATAACTACTGATTCTGTAGGTCATGTATATGATTTTAGGAGATTTTACTGTGTGTGATTCATGACAGAATATGAGAAATTGTCTTGTACCAGCAACTAGCAAATTTTAAGGCAAATATTTACTATCCATTTGCAATGAAGTGTAAGGAACTACAAAATATACACAAGTGGTGGGAGATGGAATCAAGTTATATACGTATTCAAGAAAAATATAGAAATATTTTGTATTATACATATAGTATGCAATTTTTCAGTGTCTTGCTTTCCGCTCATATTTTTAGAGTGCATCATATTCTTATATTTCTGATGTATTCAAGTGTTGTTAAAACAAAAAAAAAAAAACCTACTATTGTCTAGTAATTAAATCTAGTTATTAAAATGGTTTCATTCTATCTAAAATATAAGGCTATAGTTGAACGTTTTCCCTTTTCTTTACTGAAGATATTAATGACAATACATGAAAGAGCAGGCACCAGTAGTTCTCAGGGAACTGGCAATCTGAACCAGGGATGGAAAGGGCTTCCCAAAATCACCCTATTTGGGGTCAGGCAGGAATATCCCCCCAGGTCAGATTGGCAGAGACCTTGTGGGTTTTTTGCTGTCCTCTGCAGCATGGGTCACCTGCAGGTTTAAAATAGCTTAAATGGTGGATTCTCTGTAACTTGAAGTCTTTAAATGATGCTTTAAGGTCTTCAGTAACTCAGCCAGAGTTTATGGGTCTATTACAGGACTGGGTGGGCAAAGTTCTGCAGCCTGCAATGTGCAGGAGGTCAGACTTTATGGTCCCGTCTGTCATTAAAGTCCATGAGTATAAGCTCCATAACAGTTGGCTAAATCTAATCCTGAAAGATGGTGCCCATATAATCGATGTTACTATTATGTGACTGTTGGGCAGCCAGTATGAAAAGAGTTGGTGGAGCTCAGTTGATCCCACCACAACCATCCCTATTTGTGAGTAAAACATCCCTATTCAGCAAATCATTTAAGTACATACTTTGCTGAATCAGGGCCTTAAACTATCTAACCATTCATGTCTTTGGCCTGTCTCCTGAGACTGCCAACAAAGGTCACAGTGTGTTAAGTTAAGCACATGCACACATCTTGTCAGGATCAGAGCCTAATTGACTTTCTCACCTATAGAGGTGACGATCCCATCACTGTAGGCTTCCAGCATCTCAGTGAGGGTCTGTAGTGTCTCTGTCATGTAATAAAGGACTTCCTTCTGCAGAGTCACCAAGCTAGGGATTTACATGAGCAATAAATTTACACACACACAAATTAAATATAAATTAAAAATCATGAATAGCAAAAGGATGATGCTCATGCTACTTTGGTTGAAATAAATCAAGTCTATGCTTCTTATTCCAGAAAACTGAAAAGTAATAACATTAGAACAAACCATGAAATGCATTGGAGAGAAGCATTTGTATTCTGATTGGCATTTCTGAACTGGTGGTAGCCATCTTGCTAGAAAGTGATAATGTCTGTGACACTTGTAGTAGGGAAGGCCCATTGAAAATGGTTTAAAAAAAATTCCATCTAACTTCAGTACTAGTTGAATGCTCATGAACAGAAAATCGGTATCTTTTTTTTTATGAAGATCACAATAATTACTTACGGATTTCTGAAGCATAATAAAGCAGGATAGAAAATTGTGCATAGACTTATCCCTATAAAATTAATTTCACAAATGATGGTCACTGGCATCTTGATAAAAAATGTCATCAAGAGGATCAAAAAATGTCCGTTGTAAATCAGAGAGACAAGGTTGGTGAGGTACTTATCTTTTGTTGGAATAACTTCTATGGGTGAGAGAGACAAACTTTTGAGCTTACACAGAGCTCTTCTTCAGGTCTGGGAAACATACTCTAGTGTCACTGCTAAATACCAGGTGAAAAGAATTGTTTAGCATAAATTGTTGTTAATACATATTTTAAAGGCCTATTCAAGGTAAAGTGGCCCATTAACACCCATAGAGGGAATAGGAAGGGGGGGGCAAGGCAGTGTGGGGGGGATATTATAGATTACAGATGGTTGTAATAAGGCATATATCCAGCATCTCTAATCACTCCAAAATTTTTAGTGTCTAGCAAAGTTCTGAATTTAAGCTCCCAGGCTCATCTTTTGAAGTGGCTATGCAGGTTGCCTTTGCGACTGAGGACTGAGAGGTCAGAGTGATCACTTTATGAAAAGTCTTCACCCACAGGTGATATGGTAATTTTGTCTTTTATCTTTTTTCTGTGTGAGTTCATTCAAGAGTGAAGTGGCTGCCTGGTTTCACCCACATAGTTGGTATTGGGGCATTCAGTGCACTGGATGAGGTACACCACAGATTGTGATAGCCACACATAGGACCCTTGGATTTTGAAAGGTGTGTTGTGGTAGAGTGTTGATCATCAGAGCAGTGGAGATCTGTCTACAGGTTTTGCATCTGTTATTCTGGCAGGGTCTGGTGCCACTCCGAGTTGGTGAGTCCTGGTATGGGTGGAACTTGCTTCTGATGAGCTTGACAAGGTTATGAGGTTGTTTGAAGGCCAGAAGAGGGGGCTCAGGAAAGATTTCTTTCAGCATGTGGCCCCATTGAGTATGGGTTGTAATTATTTAATGATATCTCAAATACGTTCCAGTATAGGGTGATAGGTAACAACTAGGTGTGCAGTTCGGAGGAGGGGAAATCACTTAGGGTATTTGAGTGGCCTGTTCCATGATAAGATCTACTTCTCTGGTGAAGTGTCCTTGCTTGGTGAAGGTGGATTTAAGTGTTTTATGTGTATATCCTGGACTTTCTCCTTGGAACATATTCTGTGGTATCTGAGTGCATGGCTTTAGCTAACAGATTTCTAGATGTGTTTGGTGATTACTAGATTTGTCATGATAGGTGTGGTGATCTGTTGGTTTCTTGTATATAGTTGTCTGTAGGGTTCCATTGTTGAAGTTGACTGTGGTATCCAAGAAGCTGATGCTAGTGTGGTAGTGTTCTACAGAGACTTGATGGATGGATGGTGGTTACTGAAGTTGTGTGGAAATCTAAGAAGAAATTTAGGTCATCTGTCCAGAAGATGAAAATATATTTGATGTATCTCAGGTATATTATTTGTGTTGGGGTTTTGTAATGCATAGTTATAAATCTCTCTGCTGTAATGTGCAATAAGTGCAATATACAAATGCAAATACAACCATTGTGTTTCATAGAAAAGTAATTCACTGTGGAAGACAAATGCCCTTTGTATATGTGTGTGTGTGGAGGGGGGATGACTCAGATCTTAAATCCATGACCAATCTAGGACTCAGTATTGCTTATCTCTGCCCTTCCAAGGCTTAGAAGCAAGTGCTGGGTCCCACTTGGAAACTGGAAACCCCTCTGTCTCAAGTAAAAAGTCATCAACCTTAAAGTCAAGACAAATATATGTATAAAAAAATAGCTGAGGGCTGAATCTTGCCTTTCAAGCCATGGGCATCTCTTTGAAGCTATTCTGGGGTTTAGAATTCTGGAACTAGTCTTGAGGAGACAGAGTAGTGAGCAGAGAATAGGTGTGCTTGCCAAAGGTAAATGGTAATTCATCACATGGTTATCACTGCTGCATTTGTGAAATGTGGTGAAGAAAATAAGCCCAGCTTGTGAGGTGGCACAAGAGTATAAGGGGGCATAAAGGATCACTTTACTTCCTTGTGCCAGGTTACTACTGCATAGATAGCAGCACACATTAATATGTGAATATTGTGTTTTAGATGCTTTCTAGTTGTGGTCTTAATGATAATAGTTAATATAGTAATATAGGAAAATGCTTGCTGGACTATGCTGTCCAGAATCCTTAATAGGATGTTGAATTAGTCTGTGACTTTGGAGAATGTAAAAATTTTTGGAAAAGTAAAGCATGGTGGATTTTAGCAGCAAAACTCAGTTTTTCCTTTATGTATATATTTGGGGGGGTATGTGTGGATATAATAAATAGGAGCACAGGCCACACTTTCTGATAAATAAAACCTCAGTTTCACATATATAGGTGGAGAGGAAGGGATCTGAAACAGCCAGGGGAGAAGTCAAGGAAGGTATCGAGAAGTCCAAAAGCACCACATAGCCTGCTTCTATGGAATTACTTAATGTCTAGCCACCCTGACTATGAATAGTGGTCGTTATGTTTGTTTTGTTGTAAATAAACTGGTTAATTTGAGTAATGAACAGATGACTCCTGCAAAATAATTCAGTGTTCACCAGTCTGTTTTCAAGGTTGCTGAATTAAAAATATAAATGTGAAATAAGCCTTGAAATGGAAATCTGTCTTTTAACCCAAGACACAGATTAAAATTTTAAATTAACAAAAATGAGTTAGAGTCAAAATATCCTGAGTTGTACCAATCAAGATGTGTGTATACTGTTCCCTACTGTACCCAGTGGAATGGATAGTTGCTGTGAGCGTCAAGTGACGGGCCAGACACTACAGGGGAATGCTTCAGAAGAGCTCGGGGACTGAGATACAGCAAGTGTTAATCTCAAGGCAATGTACGGGTGGCAGAGCTCTGAGGAGGTTGTCTTGTAGCTAACAGTCTGGGGGCTGATACCCAGGTTACCACCATCAAGTCTTTCCCTGGCTGAGGCAAGGGGGTAACAAGGTGACTCACAGTCCTGGGCACCCTGAGAAAGTGTCACAGCTGGTTTGACAGTCTTCTCTCCCTCAGGAACTGAAGAGGCTCTCATAGACCTCGAAGAGGAAAGGATTCAGGAGAACTCCCTTGCTTTTTGGATCCTTTTCAATGACATATAGAGCACCTGCCTATATACGAGCTTCACCAAGGCAGAAGAGGCACTTAGCACATCTACTGTTAATGGAAACAGCGGCTTCACAGAAGGGCCAGGATTTGAATCCTGTAGGCTTTGACTCTGCCACGTCCAGGGGGGTCCTGTGTCAGATCCCTCCCAGCTGAGAAAACTACTACTCCTTTTCCTTCACATCCCACATCCCAACAAGCTTAAACTAGCTAACTCTAAATACACTGATAATTATAACTTGAACACTAAGAAATAACTAGAGAGGAAACAATCACCCAGGACACTGCATGGATTCCCTCTCACAGTCATGGGTAGTAAAAAGCAGTTGTGTAGTGGAATCAGAATGGCCCCGCCTTCAGCAGCATGGGGGTGGAGTTAGAAAGCTGCATGGGGGCAGGGTTAGAGGGCCAGACTGGTGGGGCGATGCTATAGTTTCCCCACTGGTAAAAGGGAACTGGAAGGGCAATTGCATCCACTCCACCCTTTATACACTCAGCTATATCAAGAGGGCTGTACCCCATGGACACACCTTTTCAAAAAAATGCCAGTCTCATGTTCCTGGGGTGCCCGCACCCTAGAAGTGGAATTCATGTGGCTAAACCCTTGAAGAAGAACTACATGTTTCATGTTACAGCACCAAATTTTCATTCTGTGGTTTATAAAATACAAATAAACACAGGAGTTAAAAGAGCATGCTACCTTCTTTTATATGTGTACTTAGTTCTCATCTAACTTTCTCAGGACTTCAGAGGTTTCAGTGAAAGAGACAACAGCATCGTCAAAACTCCCACTGACTTCAACAGGGCCAGCATTTCACCCATTATCTTTGCTTATAGCTATACTTCAATTTGAATTTTTCATTCTCTTGGTGAGGCTTAACTATCACGGTGTCACTGAGAGCTATAGTAACAGGATTGTAACACACAATTCTATTCCCTCCTCATCCAGTGGCTGTCAGTGAATACAGTCAATATTTGGGTTGTACTCAAGTTTTTGAGCTCCCTTCTGGTCCACAGTACTGCATTCTATATGCATATGTTTCCATTCATATGAATTATAATCATTTTTATTATTTATATGCTCAAATAATTTATTTAATTTTGCAATATTTTTAAATACATTCAGAGTGGGTTTTTTTAAACTTTTCGCTCAACTACAAATCTGGAATGATAAATGCCTTGTCAAATATTTATGCTATGGATTTCACACTATTTTTGAGAAAGTTTTTTGCAGAACATTTTGACAATAATGTCCCAGCTCTCATAGTGCCAGAGGGGTGATTGCTAGTTTAAAGATACAATGTCTCTGCCGGTCTTTCAGAATAGGATTGTCTGATTTTTGACTCGGCGCTTGAAAGTTACTTACAACCAGAACATTTTTAAAAAGCAAACCACAATTTTAGTTTACATTTTGTGTTAGCTTGTTCTGTATAAACTGACCATTTTAGATGAAAATTAATATTTAAGTGTTTAATTGAAGATTGTGGGTTGATTATTCTGAAGAAACCTAGCTATTCTAATCTTCTTGAAAGTCCTAGGAGTCAAAACAATCTGTACCTCTTCCTTGTATTTTGTGATTAATTATTCTATGGTCCTTTGCTTTATCTTGTTTCATGTATTGAAGGGAGGTTACTTTTTTAAAAAAAAATCATGCACAAGAATAAAATACAACAGTTCAAAAACTGCTTAATTTAAGCCTTCTATGACTTACAACATCTTCTGTGTTTTATTTGACAATGGGGTTATTCGACTTGAAATTAAAATATTGATGTAGCTTTCAGTGACGTGCACTAAAACCTCTTTATAAATATTTGAAAAGAAGCTGTTCAATGGACTCTGCAAGACAGGAGGCTGGCCTATGACAGCCAATTAATTATCACAATCAGAGGAACTCTAGACAAAGTACCCTCACAATTAATGTGAAGGCTAATTAAAATTCGTGTCCTGTAAAAGTCACTTGACTCCCAGTTATGATTAAGTAGGCAAGGTCATCAGAACACAGCAAGTGTTAGGGCTGAAAGCAAGTGCCTAGTACTGCAGCAACAGATAAAGCGTGTTGTCATGCTTTGAAGGGCTGGACAGGAAATATGGATTAAAGTTCATCGTTCCCACTGTGAAGTGTGAAGGACTGACAGGACACCAACAATTTTCTGGCCTCACTGCTATACATTAGTGCAGCACTTGACTCATTGCTTCCAAGACTGAAACTCACTAGACTGTTAAAGTTGCACATAGGCCCTGTGTAAACATCATCTGCACCAGTTTAAGAATATCTGTCAACTGCATAAGTGCTCTCATCACGTACTATGCAGTGTTGTTGTAGCTGTGAGGTAATAGTTTGTATTGGACCTGCTTCTGTTGGTGAGAGACACAAGCTTTTGTGCTTACACAGAGTGACCTGAAGAAGAGCTCTGTGTAAACTCAAAAGCTTGTCTGTCTTACCAACAGAAGTTGGTCCAATAAAAGATTTTACCTCATACACCTTGTCTCTCATCATGTGCTTTTGTTATAGATTAATGACCATCATAGGATTGAAAAATTGACCATATCTCTGAGTAGTCCTGATTTTATTAACCAATCTGGTCATCTACAATTGGATTTTCTCAGGGAAAAGAACTACTAATTATGTGGCAAAAAAAAACCTTTTTTTTCTCTTGCCCATCTGAATTTTCATGCTTTTGACCCTTTGGAAGAGTTTTGTTTATCCAAAAGCAGTAATCTCAAAGATGAACAAAATGATCTTGAAAGTATGGTATCCTAGACTATACATAACTTCTGCTTTAAAAATAGCAGGGGGCGAGGGGGTGTCTTTTCAAGAACATAAAATAAAAATGTATAATTAAGTTTAAAAAATCCCTTGAAAACTGGATATGTTAATGAAGCAAAAAAAGAAGCATACGACTGTCATAAACACATTTTGAAATAGTAAAATATGAAATGTGGTCACACTTTCAATTTTAAGAAATTTGGAATTTACTGTCATTCTTAAATTCCTTATTGGACAAATACATTGTGACAAATTTAAGATTGATGCAAGATCTAAATGTTTATCACTTCTCTTTTTGGTTGTTGAAATCACTGCTGCAAGCATGCTTTCATGATGTCATTTTCTGTACACATTATAAGCTCTTTGACTAGAACCAGACATCAGAATAATAATGTCCAGTACAGGGAGTGAAAGTAGTAATGTGTTTTATTACATTATCCTTTCCCTGTCAATTCTAACAGACTGCACAGTTCACTTTTTTACAGGTTGCCTGGATTGTAATAGAAGAGACATGCCCAGCCCACTAAATTTCATTATATATATATATCTCTAACTATGGAATTAGAGCATAGTCTTCTCATTCTTGGCCTCATTCAATGTGACAGGAAGCATTTGTGTTCATCCAAAGGCTATAATCAGCGCTCAGTACTGAAGCAGAATCATCACCTTTCTAACTTCTATTCAACACTTCCTTATCTATGTGACAAGGTACTCACCAAGGTACTCACCAAGGTACATCTCAATTCCAGCTCGCTATAGCACAGGACTTGGGCATCTTTAAACAAGCAGGAAATATTTATTTCCTTGGCTATAAAAGCTGAATCCAGTATGACTACAGACATGTTTATTGTGAACTTCTTTTGTTTCATACTTTAAAAATCTTTTCATACTTTTAATCTTAAACTGAGCTGGTATGATGGGTCAGGAAGCTTTGAACCGTCATTGTTTTAACATATATGCAATGTGTCTCGGGTGGCATGTGACCAGGATTCATCACCAAATTTGGTCCACTGGTTGGATCATTTGAATTTTGTTCTCATACAACAGATCAAATACACCTTCATTGCAAGCAGAAGGTGTGCAACCCAGGAGAAGAGGGAATTATTTAACTAAAAGTAATAGCATGAAACTGATAACTTAGACTACAAGCTGTATTATCTAACTCGAGGATCTCCTCCATGCTAATGCACAGCACAGGGTATTCTGCCAATGGCAGCATGGCTCCACTGGATGATCTGCTGCCTTCGGAGCGGCCAGTGGAGCCACAAGCTGCTGTCTTTACACAGTCCGGGGCTTACATCTCTGCAGATCTCCAAAATCCTTACAGACACCAAAATCCACAGGTCTCCTAACCACTCTCTCCAGAGAGGACAGGGAAGCCAGCACAACATTTTTGTGTCTCTTTAGTCTCCTTAGGCATACGAGGGACCTACCATGGAAGGTAACAGGGTGATAAGTAATACCTAGCATGACTTTTGACAAGAACAAATCATGCCAAACCAACCTAATTTCCTTCTTTGACAGGATTAACAGCCTTGTGAAATTAAAGATTTTTAAAATGCTATGATCATGAAATGTACTAAAATGAATCATGAATTTGGTAGGGCCATGCATATGAGGAAAGGCCAAACAAAACTGGACGTGTTTAGACTTGAGAAAAGAAGACTGAGAAGCTGGGGGGTTTTGGTCTTCACAATTTACCAAGTGTTGTAGTAGATTCGCCTGGACATTTTTAAAGCAAGATTGCATGTTTTTTTTTTCAAAAAGATATGATCTAGTTCAAACAGGAATTAATTCAGGGAAATCCTACAGCCTGATTCTAGTAAGTCTTTTGACAGTCTCACATGAAATTCTCATAATCAAACTAGGGGAATGTGGTCTAGATTACATTACTATAAAGTGGGTACACAACTAATTGGAGAACCATCCTCAATGAGTACTTATCTATTGTTCCTTGGCAAACTGGGAGGCTGGATCTGGCAGGCTCCTGCAGGGATCTGTCATGGGTCAGATACTATTCAACATTTTTATTAATGACTACGAGATTAGATAAAGAGTATGCTTATAAAATTTGCAGATGATGGCGAGCCGGGAGGGGTTACTAGCATGTTGGAGGACAGGATTAGGATTCAAAATGACCTTTATTAATTGGAGAATTGTTCTGAAATCAACAAGATGAAAGTCAATAAAGATAAGTGCAAAGTACTACACTTAGAGAAAAAGAATCAAATGCAAATATACAAAATGGGGAATAACTGGCCAGGCAGTAATACTATGGAAAAGGATCTGGAGGTTCTAGTGGAACACAAATTGAGTTTGAGCCAACAATGTGAAGCAGTTTCAAAAAAGGCTAATCATTCTGGGATGTATTAAGAGGAGTGTTATATGTAAGATGCAGGAGGTAATTGTTCCTCTCAGCACTGATGACAACCCCAAGGGGGCCACGTTGTCCCATTTTGGGCACCACATTTTAGGAAAGACATGGACAAAGCCGAGAGGAGAGTAACAAAAATGAGAAAATGTTTAGAAACCCTGACATATGAGTAGGGTCTTACTAAATTCACGGCTGTGAAAAACACATCAAGGACTGTGAAATCTGTTTTTTTTTGTGTGTGTGTCCTTTTACCCTATATTATAGGCATCATTTCTCAGACTGAGGGGGCATGACCTAAAAGGGGGTCACAAGGCTATTGTAGGGGGATCACGGTATTGCCACCCTTATTTCTGCACTGCCTTCAGAACTGGGCACCCACCCAGCAGCCACCACTGGCTAGCCGCCCAGCTCGGAAGGCAGCGCAGAAGGAAGGGTGGCAGTACCACAAGCCCTCCTATAATGGCACTTTTCATATTTATATTTTGCTGTTTTAAAATACATGTTCATGCTTTGTTACAACACCATGAAATTTAAGATTTAAATATCTGAAACCATGAAATTCAAGATTTTTAAAATGCTATGATCGTGAAATTTACTAAAAGGATGTGTGAATTTGGTAGGGCCATGCATATAAGGAAAGGTTAAAAAAAACAAGGACCTTTTTAGACTTGAGGAAAGAAAACTGAGAAGGGAGTGGGGGAGCTCAGTGTTCACAATTTACCAAGTGTTGTGGTAGATTCTCCATCACTGGGCATTTTAAAAGCAAGATTGCATGTTTTTTTTCTAAATATATGCTCTAGTTCAAACAGGAATTAATTCAGGGAAATCCTATAGCTTTTGTGATTCAGGAGGTCAGACTAGACGAATACAGTGGTCCCTTCTGGTTTTATAATCTACAATTTTTTGTGGAAGCGCTTGAGACATCTTTAATTAATTGAAATCTGTCTAACAAATGTAATGTTCATTTGCTAATCAAAGCATTACCAGTAGCATGTATTTTCCATTTTTTTTATTTTGAAGAAGGAAGCCATCGCATTGACTAGCAGCAATTATGATGCTAAGATAAAAGACACATGTTTCACATACATAGCGGCCTGTTATCAATTTAAAGCTAATGGACAATATTATTCAATGCTGAGCCCTAACTATGTGTGAGATTGAACGAGCTGATGATAATCACAGAATCAGAAAAAAGGCTATGTGCTGCATTAGATGAATAACTCCATTAGCAATTTAATGTTAATGACTGAGCCTAATAAATATAACTCTCAGACAAAACTGTCCTTAAAAGAATATTCAGGTTGTGAATTGAACCCACAAATTTATGGAAGCTTGCAGTTAAGCCAAAAACCAGCTACGGCGCATGGTTATAATAGCTAACCTTAAGAGACTAGCCTGAAGGGCTTAGATAATGGAGGTTTGATATGTCTGCAGATTCACATTATAACCCTTGAGAAAAATGATCTATCTTACACTGCGTAGCGATCTGGAAGGTCATTGAGTAAGAAGTAATTCTCAGCATCAATAAACTGTGAAATGTGCTTGCTTTTTTAAAAAAAAAAATTAATTACAGTTGGTATTTTGAAGCTGAAGTAATGTTGGCCACCTTGCAGAAAAGTGATATTTGTGCTACTGGCCATATTGATGGAGACGAAGGTGCTGTTACCATTAGCTCCAGAGACCCAGATCTAAGGCCATACCTTGACTCAGGGTCCTGAAGCAGTAGCACAAGAGAACCAGTTCCAAAAGGGATGTTTCTTTCTTCTCCCAGAACATGGTTCAGCTGGTTGACATTTCTTTCACATCCCCACCCTACTGTAGGGAGCTTTTTTCAGTTTGTTCTCAGCATGCAAGCTCCTCTTCTCCCAAATGCTGGCTGAGTGTGAGTCTCAGACAGTGCCAGAAGAGATTAGCCAGCAGGTCACATGAGATAACTGGGAATTAAACTGGTATATTCAGCATAATTCAAGGAAAGGGCATAAATTGTAACCACGCACTCTATCAAAGGGATGAGCCTCTAAATGTTACGATTGTGTAAAATGTTGTGTCTACCACTCATAGCAGCAGTGACCAGAAACACCCCGTTTCGCTTCAGCTGCCCAGCAGCTGATTAAGCCCGATTTTCTCCAAGTCTCATACCTGCTGTCCACATTCCCGCAAATCCCCATCTGCCTCTTCAGTCTACCTCCTGCTCCCCACTCTCCCCTAACCTCTTCACAGTTTCCAAACTATAGACTACAGAGGGCAGCCATCTTGACTGAGGACAACCTGTGACCTCAGTCCCTTTGCAAGTAATGGGAGAGAACAGCCATTTTGTGTAAGGGCAAATGTTTGCAAGAATAGCCATTGGGACATCAGGAGAACCATTAAAAAAATCAATATACATTTGTGAGAGCAGGTATTTCCAAAGAACAGGTAGGGAAATAGGAGGGCAGGCAAAGGAAAAATATGGATACACAGTAATTTATTTCTTAATGATAAGGCTTGTTATAAAATATTATCCCTATATGTAAAATATCTCCCCCCCACACACACACACACTAAACTCCTTTTCCAGAGCAATTGCCCCACTACACAAGCCTTTCCCCACTAGCCTCATTCACCAACCCCAGTCTTCCTGAAAACCTTCCATGTTTCCCCAGACAGCCACCCTCCTCCTTGAGCACAGCCTCTCCTCCACATCAACCAGTGCATAGGCATCACCTGCCTTAGGGATGCTTGGAATCTGCTAGGACCTTTTGCTTTTTGAGTCATCATGTGGGATTCCAGGATCCAAACAGTTAAATGTTGCATGTTCCAATGCCATTACAAGGATCTGGAGACTGTGAAGGCCACGGCTAAGCTATGTGTCCCACTGATCTGCCATCTCCTAGTGCTGTTTCTGGAAGCCAGACTTCTAACCCCACCCATGAGAGAATGTCTTTCTCCATATGAGACTTAGGGCACGTCTTCTCTGACAACGTTTTAACCACCTCCATGAGGGGCGTAGCTACCAGCGCTGGGAGCACGGCTCCCAGCACTGGGGCACTGTCTATACTGGCATGTTACAGCGCTGAAACTTGCAGCGCTCAGGGGTGGATTTTTTTCACACCCCTGAACAAGAAAGTTGCAGCACTGTAAAGGGCCAGTGTAGACAAGCACTTAATATTTTATGTGAGCAATGCTTTGAGTTTGTGGGCTGCAGAAACATGCACAAGGCATTAAAGGGGCTTGTACACAGGTTGTCACATTGTGGAAACAAGATTTGCATTTTAGTTAATCCAGCCTCATGCCATTAATTGTCTTAATGGGAAATGAGTACACTTGTAGCCGATGCTTTAGAAGGTCTCTGAAAGCATTCCAATCTTATATGAAGTATAAAATGTTTTCAGGATGCTGAAAAATGATTATCTATGAGTAATATATACTTGATATACATAATATTGATATTTGTGATGTGTAACTAGGAACATGGTAATGAAAAGTACTACTTATAGGACCAAACAGTTTTGCTCATGCAAACACAAGTATGGCATTTTAATATAATCTACTTAAGCATTTTATCACCATGCTTTTGGCTGATTAAATCAGTTTGTTATACTCTAGGACATAAAATCCGGCCTTCACGCACTCGAAACGTCTAATGTGAGCTGGGAGGGAGGGGTCAGTGTTCAGAATGAGTGTCAGTAGAAATTAGAGACCACTTAGAAGTCTGCCTAGCAAATCTGCTGCTTCATGCCAATTTTGTTAGGTTCACTGTGCCGTCAGGGCAGATAAGATTTTAAAGACGTTTACGCTGAAGGTAATAGAGCCTGAAGATCCTGGAGAGTAAGAACGCCACTTTGTGACAGTCTACCCCTTCATTAGTCTTATACAAAAGGGAACAGCAGGAACGGTCTCCAAAAGGAAGTCTACAGTTTATCAGCAGCACCTAGAATGAAATACTAGAAGCCACTTCCCAAATTTTCCCTGCAGGAATAGTAATTGCAGTGCCTTCATTTCCCAACATTTCTGATCATGAACAGCTTGTTCTGATCAGGTGTTTCCTAATTTTGGAGCCAGGCCTGACCTCCTTATTTAGGAAAAATTTTCATAGACTTCAATGGATATTTTAAATGGCTAAGGACTGCAGTACTTAACACATAACTGCTTGCGGGATCGCGGGGGCAGGGGAAGGAATCTAGTTTTTGGAAGCCAAAAGAAATTAAGTAATCTGAAGTACTTCACCTAATGCAGAGTTCCAGAGTAGCCCCCGATTTTGACATCCTGTATGTACCCACACTGAATGCATCCGATGAAGTGAGCTGTAGCTCACGAAAGCTTATGCTCAAATAAAAATCTGTTAGTCTCTAAGGTGCCGCAAGTCCTCCTTTTCTTTTTGCGAATACAGACTAACACGGCTGCTACTCTGAAACCTAGGAATAACTAGCTGTGTAGAGAAACCCGAGTGGCCTATAGCGAACAACTTCCTTCATTCCTTTACCCTTTTCTTTCCAGCCCTCAACAGGCATTTAACATTGGCTGACATCTAGCCGGAGTTCATCATTAGTTCTTAGTAGACCTCGTAGTTTTTTAAAGTAATTTCCCTTGTCTCATGTGTACAATATGCATGGAAAGTACAGAGCTGCACAGCTAGCACTGTTAAGACATGTAGGCAGGCCTATTCAGGCTCAGACAATGAAGGAGAATACATAGCCAAAGCTGAAAGAATTGAATTTTTATTCAGTGTTCGGGCTGAGGCTAGTTCCTATTTTTTTGGTCCAAACTACAAGCAGCCTTCGTGTGCAAAAATGTTCTAAACCTGAGAGCCCAGCTAACTGCATTAATGTGAACTATGTCTATGTTCAGGAACAGGGTAATGTATCTTAAAGACACAGTTCATAGCATAGTGGGTTATTCATGCTTAATGAACCCAGCAAAGTAAAATGGTAGACATCACTCATGGCCCGCTATATATTTTTATTGGCCTGTTAAAATGTATAGTAAAATCATTTACTGAGGAATAAAGGCAGCAGGAGGTTGTGGTTAATGAGAGATTGTGAAATACACTTTGCATATAATGCGCCTTTTGATACTATGTCGTATTTTTCCTTTGGTTCTGAAAAATAACATAGTGGCAGGGAACATCAGTATTATGCATATATATGTCGTCTTCCTATCCCATGCCCAGGAAGCTGATATCTTGGGATTCAGTGAAAGCTGTTCAACTTCTGTAAGAAAAAAAACTGTCCAAGTCCTTCTGCACACTAATTTTTCAGCCTTTGTATGACCTTTTTAGCTGTAAAAAACAAGTGAAGTTTTTAATTAATTTGGCTTTTCCTTGGCCATTTTTGTAAAGACATGACATTTTCTTAAATATTTCTATCAGCCTTAGGCTGGAGTTGCATGATAAGCCAGTAAGTAGGACACTATAATAGGGCTGGGGAGACCTGGGTTCAAGTTTCTAATCCAATACAGACCTCTTGGGCAATTCACTTAGATTCTGTCTCTCATTTCCTCATTGAAGGCTAGCAGTACATTGGGGGCACATGACCAGGAGTTGTCGCCGCTTTGAACCAATACTGTTCAATGTGTACATCAATGATCTATCAGTGACTCTCTTGCACAAGTTTATATATGCTGATGACAGCTGCTGCAGCTACCCAGCTCAGTCCTTCTCAGAAATTGACAAGGTCTTGAATGCTTACATGAAGCTCGTGGTAGACTATTGTAGTTGATGGCTCCTGCACCCAAGCTTTTCCTGTACTGTTTCTAGTGTATTTCACCTGCATAAAGCAAGCGTAAGCCACGAGTTAAATGTTTTCCTCAACAGCATGATCCATACTCGGTTTACCTCAGTGTGACATTGGATAGATCATTAATGTACTGCAACCACTTGAGTAAGACGGCAGCCAAAGTCAGCTCTCAAAACAACCTGCTCAGAAAATTGGCCGGTTCAACTTGGGGTGGGAGTGCCTATACGCTGAGAACATCAACCCTTGCCCTCTGCTATTCAACTGAAGAGTACTGTGCTCCTGTCTGGTGTTGCTCATCTCACACAAAGCTGGTCGATGTAGAGCTTAACAAAGTAATGTGTAATGGGACCTTATGGGCAACTCCATTGCTATGGCTACTAATACCGAGAGGCCATCTCATGGTGAATATGAAGCGGTGCTATGTTACTGTCATGCTGCTGGCCAAGGTCCATGAGAATAGTGACCTGCCATTGTACACAGGCCTCTTCAACCACCCACCAGCTCGCCTGTCTTCTAGACACCCTTGATGGTAATTTATGCCACGACAGGACATGATGGTGGAATCTGCTTAGTGCAATGAGTGGTCAGCAATGACGGTCATTAAGCACTCTCTTGTCATTGACCCACCATCTGTCCATCAAGGCGCCTGTGATCATCTCTGAACCGGTTTTGAACAGGACAGGGCAACTGTGTCACCAATCTCTTTAAATGGGGATTTTTTTCTAATGACCCGCAGTGCAGCTGTGGTCAACATCAGACTATGTTGCATATCCTTGATGAGAGCCCACTGACTTATTCTGGTGGCGGGCTACCGGCTCTCCACCTAGCTGATGATGATGTCATCAAATGGGCTGGGCACATTGTGCATAGATTGATATTGCCCATCAGTAAAATGGGGATAATAGCACTTCCCCATTTCCTGTGGGTGTTCTGTGGTTAAATACATTAAAGATTGTGAGTCACTCAGGTACTACAGTAATGGTGGCCCTAGAAGTACTACGACAGATAGATACTACAGTGATGGGCATTATAGAATTTAAGGCTTGATCTACACTACTAATATCAGTATAACTATGTCAGTATAATGCCCAGCCCTGACCGACGCCGTTATACCAGCCTAACTCCTGGTGTTGAGAGTGCTATGCTGACAGGAGGCCTTCTCTTGTCAACTTAGCTACTGCTTCTCAATGAAGCTCTCCCATCTGCGTAGATAGCACCTTTACTAAGCACTACAGCACCGCAGAAGCATCAGTGCAGCCCTGTAAGTGTACACAAGTCCTAAATATAATTTTTTCTTTATCTTCTCCAACATTTCCAGCAATCCGCTGCTGCATGACAATCCCTCTTTTGATTCATGATGTTTATTCTTCCCGCTTTACCTTCTATCACAAATGACACAACAAGCGAACAATCTCAGCCAACCAAATGTAACAAAAATGAAGCAAAAGTGTTTTTAATCTTCTTTCTGAGGCTTGGGTTCTTGAGTCACACTCCTATTCATTTGTCGGCCATTCTCGATCCTGAAGACCTGCCCTATCTATTTCATCCCACTGCTGCTCAGACTGCTGAGCCCCCAACATCAGTACTAATAGGATGGCAATGATAACATACCAATGTCCCATCCCTGACATGTTTCACTTTGGGGACAGATGAATGGACTGAAAGTCTATATATTTGTTCTGAAGCAATAATATCTCTGGCCTGGAATGCTCTTACATTAAATATCGTCTGTGTTTGTTTAAAACACTAGATTTCAGTGTTTAATCAAACTTCAAAAGCTTGCTCCATATAAGTGAATACTATGCCTTAATTAACCACATCAACTTTGACTATCATTCTGGCAACCAATTTTATTGGAATTGATGTAAGTCCTGTCTTAACTGACAGGTCCTTAAGCACACACCATTTTTCTGTATGGAATTCTTTTGACAATAATCAGTTTCAATCAACTGTCTTTAACAAGGAAAACTGCAAATGTGAAATGAATTAATGTCCAATATTGTTTTCTTGCACAGCTACTTTTCATACCTACTCTCACCCCTGGAGGCAAACACTGGACCCCAGCTGTTAACTGCTATGTGGATTATTATTACAGCTGGGTGGGGAAATTGTATGTAGGGCTGGGCCGGGGGTTAGGGTGTGGGAGGGAGTGTGGTGTGCAGGAAGGGGCTCAGGGCAAGGGGTTGGGGCGCAGGAGGGGTTCGAGGTGTGGGCTCTGGGGTGGCAGCAGTGTGCAGTGGGGCTAAGGCAGGCTCCTTGCCTGCCCTGGCCCCTTGCTGCTCCCAGAAGTGGCCAGCATGTCTGGCAGTGGCTCCAGGGGGTGGGGGTGGGGCAGGCAGCTCCACTGCACACTGCCCTCGAATGCGGGTACCACTCCTGAACCTCCCACTGGCTGCAGTTTCCCATTCCCGGCCAATGGGAGCTGCAGGGGGAGGTGTCTGCAGGCGAGGGCAGTGCACAGAACCCTCTGCCCCCGCCTTCCTCAGGGGCCACAGGGACGTGGTGCCAGCTGCTTCCAAGTTCAGCGCAGGGCCAGGGTAGGCAGGGAGCCTGCCTTAGCCGCACTGCACCATGGGGCTGGCAATCCCACGGGCCTGATTGAAAGCTCTGATGGGATGGATCTGGTCTGCGGGCTGTAGTTTGCCCTCCCCTGTCCTAGTCTGTATGCATTACAATAAAGTCTGTAACTACATTATCTCATACTATTTTTTTCCACAAGTTTCCCCAGGCTCCTCATCCAGCCTTAGTCCATTATCCACTGCCCAGCCAGTCCCAACCTCCCTCGCCTCCTCATCCAAACTATTTTCCCACCACCACTGGCCTCCAATCCTTCCCTTCCATTTCTCCCTCACCTACTCGCTCCTAGTCTCCTTACCCAGCCAGTCCCAGGCACTACTTCCCTGAATAATCATCCAGTTTCTGTCTTCCTCCCACTACTATCTCCCAGCCCCATCCTCACACACTTTAGAAAAGATATATGCAAATTGGAAAGAGAGTCCAAAGGAGAGCAAAAAAACTGTTAAAAGGTTTAGCATGTTTAGCTTTGAGAAAAGCAGAGTGAGGGAAGGAACCTTATAACACTCTACATATTTGTTAAGGGCTGTTATTAAGAGGACAGTGATCAATTTTTCTCCATGTCTACTGATGAGAGATTTACATTAGAGATCAGGAAAAACCGTCTAAATATAAGAATATTTATGGACTGGAATGAGTGTCCAAGGGAGGTTGTGGAATTCCTGTCACTGGATATTTTAAAGATCAGGTTGGATAAACACCTGTTTACTTGATCTTGTCTTGGCATACAGGGATGGAGTAGAGGATTTTTTGAGGTCCATTCCAACCCCACCTTTCTATGTTTCAATACCCCCCCCCCCCCCCAAACAGGCTCCCTGTCCCAGTCTCAGCTAATTACTTCTGAGCAAGTGTCAACTCACTAAAACCCGGAGCTAGAAATCTCCCTGGCATGTGATGCCTCACCCCATGGAATTGGAGCAGTGATCTTCCATGTGATGCCTGATGCTTTGTGCTTCCAGCAGACTGCAACTATGCCAAGAAAGACTATGAAACCTCGCATCTCATCTGGGGAGTTAAGAAATTTCAACAGAATCTGTATGGTAGTAAGTTTACATTTGTGACAGATTGTAAACCATTGTCCATTTTAACCTCAAGAGGGGCATTCCAGAAATGGCCACTGCTCATGTTCAGAAATGGACTTTATTCTTGGCAGCCCATAAATAGGCCGTCAAATGTAAGGGAATGGCTCGACATTGTAATGCTGCTGAGTTATCCCGACCACCGCTGTTGGGTACAAGTTCCACACAACAAGAAGATGAACTTACACCTGTTGAAAAGTTCTGTGTGGCACAAACTGGCATACTTCCTGTTACTCAGAGGATACCAAAACAAACAACAAGCAAAAAAATACCTTAGTGGAGCCATTCGTCCCCCAAAGTAATAAAATCACAGTTGCTCAAGGTTGTTTAATGTGGGGAATTTGTGCCATCATTCCTATGAAACTACAGGCAAGAATCCTGGAAGAGAAAAATACAGAACACCTTGGTGTAGTCAAGATGAAGACATTGGCTAAAGCAGGGGTTGACAACCTGAGCCTGAGAAGGAGCCAGAATTTACCAATGTACATTGCCAAAGAGCCACAGTAAAACGTCAGCAGCCCCCCCACAGCACCTCCTGCCCACCAGCAGCCCCGCCGATCAGCGCCTCCTGCCTGCCGCAATCAGCTGTTTCTCATGTGCAGGAGGCTCTGGGGGGGGGAGAGGGGAGGAGTGAGGGCATGCCAGGCTCAGAAGAAGTGGCAGGGGCCTTGGGGGAAGGGATGGAGTGGGGGTTGAGCAGTGAGCACCACCCAGCACATTGGAAAGTTAGCATCTGTAGCTCCAGTCCTGGAGTCAGTGCCTATGCAAGAAGCCGCATATTAACCTCTGAAGAATCATAGAATCATAGAATATCAGGGTTGGAAGGGACCTCAGGAGGTCATCTAGTCCAACCCCCTGCTCAAAGCAGGACCAATCCCCAATTAAATCATCCCAGCCAGGGCTTTGTCAAGCCTGACCTTAAAAACTCTAAGGAAGGAGATTCTACCACCTCCCTAGGTAACGCATTCCAGTGTTTCACCACCCTCCTAGTGAAAAAGTTTTTCCTAATCTCCAACCTAAACCTCCCCCACTGCAACTTGAGACCATTACTCCTTGTCCTGTCCTCTTCTACCACTGAGAATAGTCTAGAACCATCCTCTCTGGAATCACCTCTCAGGTAGTTGAAAGCAGCTATCAAATCCCCCCTCATTCTTCTCTTCTGCAGACTAAACAATCCCAGTTCCCTCAGCCTCTCCTCATAAGTCATGTGTTCCAGACCCCTAATCATTTTTGTTGCCCTTCGCTGGACTCTCTCCAATTTATCCACATCCTTCTTGTAGTGTGGGGCCCAAAACTGGACACATTACTCCAGATGAGGCCTCACCAATGTCGAATAGAGGGGAACGATCACGTCCCTTGATCTGCTCGCTATGCCCCTACTTATACATCCCAAAATGCCATTGGCCTTCTTGGCAACAAGGGCACACTGCTGACTCATATCCAGCTTCTCGTCCATTGTCACCCCTAGGTCCTTTTCCGCAGAACTGCTGCCTAGCCATTCGGTCCCTAGTCTGTAGCTGTGCATTGGGTTTTTCCACTCTGCACTTATCCTTATTGAACCTCATCAGATTTCTTTTGGCCCAATCCTCCAATTTGTCTAGGTCCCTCTGTATCCTATCCCTGCCCTCCAGCGTATCTACCACTCCCCCCAGTTTAGTATCAACCGCAAATTTGCTGAGAGTGCAATCCACACCATCCTCCAGATCATTTATGAAGATATTGAACAAAACCGGCCCCAGGACTGACCCCTGGGGCACTCCACTTGACAGCGGCTGCCAACTAGACATGGAGCCATTGATCACGACCCATTGAGCCCGACAATCTAGCCAACTTTCTACTCACCTTATAGTGCATTCATCCAGCCCATACTTCTTTAACTTGCTGACAAGAATACTGTGGGAGACCATGTCAAAAGCTTTGCTAAAGTCAAGAAACAATACATCCACTGCTTTCCCTTCATCCACAGAACCAGTAATCTCATCATAGAAGGCGATTAGATTAGTCAGGCATGACCTTCCCTTGGTGAATCCATGCTGACTGTTCCTGATCACTTTCCTCTCATGTAAGTGCTTCAGGATTGATTCTTTGAGGACCTGCTCCATGATTTTTCCGCATATTAACCTCCGGAGCCACAGGTTGGCCACCCCTGGGCTAGAGAATATGTCGGGTGGCCAGGTATTGACCGATAGATTGAACTGTTAGTAAAGTGAGTGCAAAATATGACTCGCTTGGCACCACTTCACCTTTGGAACTGGCTGACTGCTCCCTAGATTTTGCAGGCCCATGATTGGGTATCAATTTTCTCATAATAGTGGGCAAGTGGCCTGAACTTTTCTGCAGATCATCCATGACTAAGGCTACAATTTTGTCACGGAGGTCACGGAATTCGTGACTTCCAAACACCTCTGTGACTTCAGCCCCAGCGGCTGGGAGCTGCAGGGTCCCGCCGCCTCCTGCAACGGCAAGGAGCTGTGAGGTACCCCTGCTGCCTGAGACAGTGGGCCCCCAAGCTCTGAGCTGGTATGGGCAGTAGGGGTACCCCGCAGCTTCCACCCACTGCAGGCAACGGGGATTCTGAATGAGTTAGTTTCAGTCTCAGTCTTCTTCTTCCTCCCACCCCTCCAGGTAGGGGGTGGGGCTGAAAGTTGTGAGGGGAAAACTCACGTCTCCCCCAAGCTGAAAGCTGTGGGCAGGAGAGTATGTATGGGGGGATGGGGGGTAGGGGAAATATAAGGTTGTTCCTATAAACTGAAAGTTGGGGAAAGATGTCCTGTCAGCCCTCTTAAAAATTATGCCCAATTATACCCATCCCTCAAATACAGGGCAAATCCACTGGAAAGAGCCATGTCTTGGCTATATTTATCACCCAGTGATGCCCAGAATGCCCCCTTTAAAGCTATCAATAGACAGAGTAAGTTAGAGAAGCCTTTAGGCTACTGTAATTTGTAATGGGGAGGGAGGATGCAGGCTGGGTATAGTACAGCCCCAGGATCCAGGACTTTCTAAAATCCAACTTTGTCTTCCTCCCCAGATTTGCACTGAGCACAGATGGTCATTCTGACTGATTTACAGAAGTGTGCCCAGGGACCCACATACCTTATTTCATACCTGGCCTGCACCACCATGGCGGGGGGAAAGAGTCTATTTCATAGAGAACATTGAATGCATTGACCTATTTTCAACTGCTTTGTAAAATGTAAATGTGTCCTTAGTGTTTTCAGAGTGCCATACAGAGTGTTAATTTGGAAGTGGCACTGTGTGAACGTCAACAGCAGGAACCATGGGACTGCATAAACTCCAAATGCTATTTGGCTAGTTCACTTTAGACCCAGTCCCCTGACAGGTGTAGAAGAAGATATATTTGTCTGTCCTGAGCATGGTTTGGTGTTCCTTAGTGTAATGCCCTTTTGAGCCTAAACTACAATGGTATAGACTCAAGAGTGCTAGGATACACCTTCCAACTTCTACTTTACAAGGTGCCCAGAGGGGAGGTACTTGCTTCCATACAATGTGCCCTCTGCCCTCTTACACTCTGCTAACCTTGATGTCTAATCAAGCATTGGAGTGAACTTTATAGTTCATTGAACTGGGGTCACATAAATTGTGAAGTAGATTATTAATTGACCAGACAGGGCGTCACTACATTAAACCCAGTATTCCCAGGGACCTCTTTGCCGCTCTGCAGCTCACCGCTCGTTTCCCCTGTTCTAGCAGGCTGCAGCATCTGTTGTGTGAGTACATAGCCATACTGTAAACTACTAGAGGGTTTGTTTTTTTTTGCTCAGCAGCCCAGCTGAAATTTAAGATAATAGCCAAAATAATTAAGTAATACCCACAGCACAGCTCATACCAGTATTTTCTGTATGACCCATCTTCAAGGGGAGGTGTGTGAAAAGGAGACCGAAATATCAGAAAGCTGACAGCAAAGGCAGACATGAGAAGAATTATAGGCATTCAGCAGATATTAAAAGGACAATAACACACTGGCTTATGGCTATTTATTTTTTATGAGAGACTTTGGCAGTGTTTTGTCTGAAGTTTTGATGGCCATATGTTTTCCAGGGAGGCATAGCACTGTTTGTAAATGGTGCTGTAATTGAAATTGAATTTCATGAAGTCTATGTGAAATATGATAACACATTAAAATACATATCCTTTGGAGAGTTTTCTCATTGATTTTTGTTGCATTAAATCTGTTTACACATCAAATGACAAAATTACATTCTGTCTGTCTTCATTTCAGTAACACCCGTGCTTTTGTTTTCCAGAGAGTACACACGGCAAAGCACAGTGCTGTGCTGTACATAACACTTCCAACACTAACACTTCTTTTAGTAAAATGATGCCTCAGACTGGAATTGAGCTCATTTTTCCATCTGCTTAGCTATTTCAACTCCTTTCTCTTCAGTGCTTTAACTATATTAATGCTTGGGCCCAATCCATTGAAACTGATGAGAATTGACTTCAATAGGAGCAAGTGCAGGCCATGTCGATGTACACTAGCTGAGGATCCGGCCCCAGCATACGACACAGAACATGTTATGTTGTGAGATTTATGTTAGATTGCGTGTCAACTATTGTTCTAAAGACAGATTTTTCTTTAAATGGATGGGTGTTTTTTGTACGCAAATGTCATTGTTTTGTGTGAGAGTAAAGTGTGGTAAAGGAGTGGGGGGACTAATACTGGCTCTTTAAATGAACCCCTATGAATCATCAAAATAAAAGTGAATGTGTTGCTGGGATAAAGAAACAGAACTTTACTCACAAAGACGTCTATCACTTCATCAGCTCTATTATCATCCTAGATGCATCCTAGGTTGGATGTGATGCTGGAGTGAGGAAGTAGAACACAAAAACTCATTTTTCAGGTACAACAAGCAGAAGATATTTTGATATTTTTCTTTGTCCGTGTGGGAAGAATATCTAACTGACTAGTGAATATTGGATTTGTCACTGAATTTAAGCCATCCTCGTCTCCCTGAATCTTATTTTTCTTTCACTTCTACAAGATTATCAACCATGTTATTAACTCCTCTCTCAGCAATATATAGTTTCTGTCTTTCAGGAGACTTTTTTTCCCCTCTGATTTAGAGAGATAAAACTTGCTGTAGTGGATTGGCTCATTTGACCACCCAGGCTGGTAACCTGACTCCAACACAATGGCTGCTTCCCAAGGAGGGTGGCATCCTTGTCTCCCTGCATAATGCACCCGCCAATTCTTCAGTGTTCTTCATTGTGTAGAGATATAGGGAGCAATCCTTCCTTTCCCCTTCAGCATTCTGCTTATGCCCTGGAGCATTGCCTGTATTATCGGAGCTTGTGCTGCGTAGCTGTGAATCCTTTTATTGATGATAAAATTATCAAATCGCTTTTAAAATCCAGCAGCAGCATGTGACTGTATCACCTCCTGTGTGAGTAAATACCCAAGAACGTCTACACAGTGTGTACAGCATTTACTCTCTGTCCTTGCCTTTCTCTGGTGCGTTTGTGTTTCAGTTTTTATTTCCAGTTGTTTTGACTGTGATTTATATAGGAAAACACAGTTCCCATATATCCACACTGGGGGCTAAGGCTGACAGAGACACAAGGAGATCAAGTTGTGACATTCTGGTGATACAGTCCATGTTCTGAAAACAGAAATAAAAAAAGTTAAACTCTTACCTAACTGTATTAGAATTTGAGCCATGAATTCAGGGTGCTGGTGTGAAAAATGGAAGATAATGTCAGGAATCCTTCTTAAAATGTTCATTCTAGCTTTTAGAGACAGTAGTCCCCATCTTAAGTAGATGAAAATATTGTTCAAATTAGAAGAACCTTTCAAAATGGACAGAGCATTTAAGGTGTGACCATTATGAAAGATCATTACAGAAGTAATATGTTCACTGGCTTTTATTTAATGGATTGATTATTTAGGTAACCAATACACACACCTCCTGGGTGTGGTGTTCTGGCTCTTCTAGTGGCACCGAGACCACTTAAAGAATCTGCCACAGCCTTAGCTAAGAGACCTGTCGCTTTTAGCTCATGCAGTAGAGGCTCATGCATTTAACTCCAGAGGTCCCAGGTTCGATCTCGCCCACCAACAATCGGGGTTTCTCAGTGTTACATTTCAATATATACTGTGATAGAAAAAACATGATTAAAATATGAAATTTTACACAAAGAAGTTTCCCTATTTACTCTCAATTCACCATACCTTTACAGCTGTAAAATTTAGAAATAAACTGAAGTCTCTCCTGCCCCTTGCCCCCAGAGTCCTCTCTCCTCTGCTCAGATTCACAGAAATGTTCCCACTCCCTAAGGGGAGAAAACTCTGCCTATTTTGGACGAAGAGAGAGTAAATTCTAAGGGAAGGGGGCCCTAATGGAGATCATTCTACCAGCAGTCCCCACTCTTTTACAGCTAAGGAGCTACAGCTCAAGTCTGTGGTGGAAAAATTAACCACGCGTTGTGTTTGGATCAGAACAAAGCCTGAGGTCCTCTTTATTTAAGCATGCACATACAGAGAGAGTAAGCAGGAGCTGCTCTGCCGTGAACAGAAAATACAGGAGCTTATATAGCTGAAAACCACAATCTGTTAAGCACACTTCCTTCAACAGCATTTTCCTTATTTGGCATATAGTACAAGCTTCAACGGTAGCTTTGCCTTATTTGGATATAGAAAAACAAGTTTTACCTGTTATTAACTTGTGCTTCCTTTGTGGTTAACGATCTTTTCTAACTGCTAGTGGTTGTGGTTACATTTTTAAGCTGAGCTGTTGCTATCTGCCTCTTAATGGAATTTTCCTCACCCTCTTCTTATGCTTTATACACACAGTTAGCTTGATCAAAGTTTTAGGCCTATTAGTTTAGGCCTACTAGATTTTTCTTCCACAAGTCTGACTGATGGGGCATGTGGCTGTATGTAATGGGGAGAGACGTTTTTCATTTGAGCATCTCAACGCCCTCTTTGTAAAGGATGGCAAGTCTAACTGTTTACAGATGGAGAAACTGAAGTACGAAGGGTAGGATTTTCAAAAATGCTTAAGTGACACAGGAGCACGTTGCAGTGAAATACAATGGGACTTGTACTCTTAAGTCACTAAGGCACTTTTGAAAATTCCACTTAGTGAGTTTAAATGATTCGGCCAAAGCCACACATTGAGCTTGTGGTACAGCTGGGAACAAAACCTAGGTCATATGCTCCCCTAAAAAGCAGATAAAATGAAAGACTTGGAGTTAAAAATAATTAAATAGGACTGAAAGAAAGTTGGGGCAGGGGGGAGGAAAAAAGTGACCAGGAAACAGAAAGGAGAGAGATTCAGAAAAGCCTGTAGGGACTGAGCTGTTTTGAGACCAAGTAGGCAGGCAAATTGGTATTAATGGGGAATCACAATATCTGAATGCTGTGAAAGGAACTTTTGAACTGCCTCACCATGCTGAAATACAATTAATAATTTCATATAAGACATTAATAATATCTCCTCTCTTGCCCAAAGTATCAAATAATACATTAATAATTGCTGTGGCTGCATATATTCAGTGCAAAAAGTTATAGTATGTAAAAATCTTCTAGGTGAGGCAAATTATAATCCACATTTTGTCAAACCACATAATGACCCACAACGTGGATCATAGAATCATAGAATATCAGGGTTGGATGGGACCTCAGGAGGTCATCTAGTCCACCCCCCTGCTCAAAGCAGGACCAATCCCCAATTAAATCATCCCAGCCAGGGCTTTGTCAAGCCTGACCTTAAAAACTCTAAGGAAGGAGATTCTACCACCTCCCTAGGTAACCCATTCCAGTGCTTCACCATCCTCCTAGTGAAAAAGTTTTTCCTAATATCCAACCTAAACCTCCCCCACTGCAACTTGAGACCATTACTCCTCGTTCTGTCATCTGCTACTACTGAGAACAGTCTGGATCCATCCTCTTTGGAACTCCCTTTCAGGTAGCTGAAAGCAGCTATCAAATCCCCCCTCATTCTTCTCTGCTGCAGGCTAAACAAGTCCAGTTCCCTCAGCCTCTCCTCATAAGTCATGTGTTCCAGTCCCCTAATCATTTTTGTTGTCCTCGGCTGGACGCTTTCCAATTTTTCCACATCCTTCTTGTAGTGTGGGGCCCAAAACTGGACACAGTACTCCAGATGAGGCCTCACCAATATCGAATAGAGGGAAACGATCACGTCCCTCAATCTGCTGGCAATGCCCCTACTTGTAAAGCCCAAAATGCCATTAGCCTTCTTGGCAACAAGGGCACACTGTTGACTCGTATCCAGCTTCTCATCCACTGTAACCCCTACGTTCTTTTCTGCAGAAAAGGCTGTGTGCATATGCACACGCATACACACACAGAGCAAAATTAACCTTTATGGTCACCCTAGACAGGCTCTGTACATGGATTCCTCACCTTCCTCTCCCCCCACAAACAAACACCAATCAATACTACTAGAAATAATAACCTGTGTAGGGACATAGGGACTGTGGCCAAGGCATATTCCGCAACACTCTGGAACCTGAATGGTTCGTGAAAAATCACCTTCTCCATATGTTTTAGGGGAGGTCACAATCATGGCAGAATATATCTGCTATGCACTTGCCCCTGCTGTGCACATGTTTTCTGTTTTTTCTGCAGTGCCTATTGACTATAGAATACACTTTTCCCCTTTTTATTTCAATAAAATTTTGTATATGGATAACTGAGCAAAGGTAGACACAACAAACTGGCTTGTTTGCTAGATCTCATTGAAACTGAACTAAAAATTAAGCCCAAAGATGAATGAAGTCCATGAGAACCAATAGGACTATTCAGAGCAGTAAGCACTATGCTCAATGCTAAGAATTTGTAAGATCAGGTCCATAATGTGTCTTGCCCATGCTTTGGAGTAGGAAACAAGTCTTCAGATGTGTTTATACAATACCTAGCACAATGAGACCATCGTCCTGGTTAGAGCCTGATAATTATTATTAAATCATAATGATCATATAGGATGTATTGTCTTGAGATTATGGCAAAAAAAAGTGGGGGAGTTAGGACTTCTTCTGCTTTCTATTCTTAGCAAACCACAAACTCTTCAGGCCTCTGTGGGACTTCAGGGTTACTAATATTTGTCACTAAGTCCACTGGCCCAGATCCTCAAAAGGTATTTAGGGCCATTGAGAGTTAGGTGTTTAAATACCTTTGAGGTTCTGAGCCTCAAATACTACTGTGGAGAGTACCATAGACTTGCCTATAAATAAATGTGTCCTCAGAAAGTTTTAATTTGTCTAGCAATCTGGGAAATACTCAAGATATTATGTTTGAGCTATTAAATGAAGAAAAGTTAGGATATTCAGAATTACTGTATTTTCTTGCAGAAAACTGGTGTATGTTGATTAGGCTATGGTGTTACATTGAATAGCCATATAACAGCTATATTGCCATTTTAGCAAATATGTATCTGGCAAATATAGATTAATTATTTATTGGGGTGATGGCAAATAGGCGGCTGGTTATTATTGATGTAATGCTGCGTAAATGTAGATGTTAATAAATGTTATAGTTCTGCTAAATGTTTGCCATGAATTGTAAATTAGCTGACGTTAAAATAGAAAAGGATAATACATGAGTTTTTTTCTTGTAACTATGTATATTGCTTAACATATTTATGATGTTATTTATGTTTCCATTTACAGAAAAAATAAAATATAAAGTACTGAAGATTTCTAATTTTTCTTAAGGATAAATAAAAGTGGAAATGTTGATAGCTCTGATGACCGCATTAAGTCAAAATTAGTTTTATAATAATTAATACTGTTTTATATATAAGTATCTCTTAAGTTTAACAGATCTTTAAAGCTGAACTATAGTCAAAAGAAAATGTAAAATAATATTAAATATTTAATGGCATAATTATGTCTTATTAATGTAATTGTTTTATAGTTCAGATTAAAAAATTACAAGGACTGTTTTCCTTTTCATTATATGTTATAATGTGTTATGAATTTTCATAAATATTTTGGTTCTGATCCTGCTACTGTGGAACGCAATGGGAAGTTTGCATATGACTCAGTGGAAGTAGGTTAAGCCCTTTTTTGTTGCTGTTTTTTAGTTGCAGTGATGATGAGCCTAGCCAGGCAACCTTCTTTGTCGAATTAGCCCTTGCTTAACTGAGGCAAGAAGGACTTTGCTACATTTTCCTGCTGCTCTTATATAGTGCTTTAAGGCTCATATTCTGTATTTTCTATGTTCTGCAAAGTTCTATTAACAGTCCATTTATGGCATTACTTACATATTTATTATTAATAATAATCCCTATACATAACCAACTGTGGTATGTGACCTATGCAGTGTCAAGCCACACTGACATGTTGCATAGACAATGTGTGAGATACTTCAAGATGTGGGGAGTATTACCACTGCTCGGTCGCTTGTGGTACAAAACTTAGCAACCCAACAAAGGAAGACAATAGGGCATCAAGAAATATATAGTGTCATGTTTATTGTTTAATTGTACCTTTCCTTAATCTGCCATATTAAATCAACAGTGAGAGGAGAAAGCAATTGTGTCTGCTTTGACCTCAGAGTCCATTCATTTAAATCTAAGTATGGGCAGAAGAGAACTGAGCATGTGAAAGGGGAATACAATTAAGTGTCTTTGTCAGCCTCAGTATTTGTCTCTCTGAATCTCTCTGTGATTGTTTTTTAATCTAGCCATTGGCTTAGATATACTTCACAACAATTTCTATAGAATTGTAATGAATTTTACTGGAGCTTGATAATATGCATCACTGATCCAATAGATATTGTAAGTGACATTAGATCCAAAGGTCAAAGCATCCCTTAAAACTGCAAAGCTTGTAGAGGGAGCAATTTTTCAAGGGAGTGATATGTGCAAGGTAGAAAGTATAACATGATATCCTCTTCCTCAGCCTGGATTGACTCTGCTATGAGATTTCAACCTTAGATTGCTTGTTGTGCTTAAAAAACTAGCGAAGCGTGAGTTTAGCTTGTATCCTGGAGCTGATGCAAAGGATACTCCACAAGAAAAATGATGGTTAGAAAATGTAATTTATCTTGACCTTCCATTCTACTAGTTGAAATAAAAATAAAAACAAAACAAACCACACAATGGATACAAAACTGAACAGACCAAGTAATCCAAATTGCGGTTGTTAATATAGTAACTGCTAAAGGTTACAAAAAAATCTTTCAGAAGTGCAAGATTTTGTCATTTTGCTGAAGGACTTGTTCAGCTTTTTGCAGGGATTGGTGCAGTTATGTTGGAACAGGATATTAGAGAGACACGATGGGTGAGATAGTAGCTCTAGGTAACTCAAAAGCTTGTTGTTTCATCCATAGAAATTGGTCCAATAAAATACATTACCTCATCTATCTTGTCTCACTAATTTTCAGCGACTGTAATTTTGTAATAAAAAATTCGATGTTTGGGGGAAAATAGGTTTTGCATAATATAGTATTAGTAGAAATTATTTTCATTTTTTTCTAATTTTAATTGAGCTAGTTTTTTATTTGAACTTAAATATGCCCCTGCAGTCAGTCCCTGCTCAGCCCCAGACCCCCTGCCCCACTTCACCCCTTTCCCCAAGACCCTGCCACCATCCTGCCTCTTCCCACCCCATTCCACCCCTTCCCCCAAGTGTGCCCCGCCCTCTTTCTGCCCCCCCCTCCCTTCAGCGTCTTCGGCACACCGCTGAACAGCTGATCCCCAATGGATGGGAGGCGCTATGGGGCAGGAACAGATCGGCAGGGCCCGCCGGTGGGTGCTGAGCACTGATTTTTTTCCCGTGGGTGCTCCAGCCCTGGTGCACCCACAGAGAAAGAGCCTATGTCTGCGCTATTTGTCTATCAAATGCTTCAAAACTGTGCAAGTTCAGGAAACCCAGAAACTGAGAGTGACTGGAATTCAACCTGTCTAGTTTCACTGCCAAAGCTCAGTGAAATGCAAAAGATGGACAAACAGCATAAATGTTGAAAAATAAATATTATTTCACTTTTGGAAAGCTATGGTTGTATGAATAACAGAGGTAAGAGACTGTATTGTCATAGCTAGTGCCCATATAACGTGCAATTCAAATGCATTCATTCAAGCAAAAGGGAACATATTCATAAAAATCTGTGGGCCAGATTTTATGCTGCTGTAAAACCAGCAGTAATTCTGTTGAAGACATTGAGGCTGCACCAATGTAAAACCAGTGCAAGATCAGAATCAGATGCATTTTTACATGGCAAGGTAATACAGCAGTCTACACTTACACCCACATGCTCTCTCTATTTCTCTCCACTGTTGTTTTCACATAACACCTGTTGAGCAGGGAACCAGAAATTTTAAAATCCCAGTTGTGAATTTACTGACCGATCTTGGTAGGCATGGGGAACATAAGCACTATTCCTCTTAGAATGCTGTTTAAACTTGACAATATAAAATATAAAGGTATTTAGTCCATTCCATTTCTTGGTCATCAGTAAGAGGAAATCTTCATGATATAATTTTAGTTTTATATAGTTCCAAAATGTTTACAGAAGACTGACTTCATCTTCCATGGAAATGTATTCACCTCTGGGATGGAACGCAGTAAGTCTTTAACAGCACATAGCAGTTTATTCAGGAATGGAAGAGTAGATTACCCCGCTGAACCTGCCGAGGGACTTTAAGGAGACAGAATGTTGGAAATTGGCTAGAACACCAGGTTACTTCAATAGGGAAGAGAGCAAACTAGGCGTAGCATCCCTTTTCTTACAAAAAAGTGGCATAAGATCTTTCATGATCACAATAATCAGAACCTCAATTTTACATTTTATTCAAAAGCCAGACCTCCATTATCAATTTCTCAGGCATTGTGCTATAGCATTGTCTCAGTACTTACTGTGGGGAAATACACCATCTTTTACATTACCAATAGTGCTTGCTACAGCAACGGTTAGGGTTTTGGAGGTTTCCTGTCTCCTGACGTATCTCAAATCAGCTTAGCTTGTGAGCACTAATGAGATCACAACCCAGTGCAGTATGGTACAGGCAACATTGGCAATTGCCAGTGCTGTTAATGAGAGTACTGTGGCTTTTCGCAAACCTTAAACAAAATATTAGCTTACATCACTGCTGCTGGAAACTAAAAATGTCCATTTTAAATGTTCAAAGCTGATAATTACACAAACATATTCACAGTTCAATCTACAGTAATTGCAATTTTCCTTCAGCTACTGTGTCTATGTGTTAGCCTTTCTTGTTGGTGTGAGAGATAACAAATGTGTGAATGACATTTCAGCCCAGTAAGTGGTGCCATTTATAGTGCTATGTTAGGTCTTGCGGTCTACAGGATGTGTTGCTGCTCTTACATAAGGATCAAGCACCTCATTAAAACTATAGTATTGAATGCATGGCCTGGATTCTTGACTTCAAAATGATTTTTGCTATGTAATACATAAAGGATTAATGGATTTGAGTCTCCAGTACCACCAAAAGCTGTGGCTTTTAAGACCCCAAAAGCAATCCTTTAGGCCCTGTTTATGCTGGGTTCCTAGTTGATTTAGGGAATTGTGTTTAAGCTTTGTTTTGGTGTTTCCAAGTCTTTGTATCAGTTTGCCAATGGGGGCAGTTTAGCAGACTAAGCAACAGACTCCATGGAAACAGCTTTGTGCCCTGGCAGGATTGACCTTAGCTCTTTTTTCAGCATTTTAGGTCAAATGTAGTTTACTGTGTGGAGATCTACCATCCTGGGCCAAGTTTCCTCCATCACACAGACGTGTACTGTTGCACAGTGTCTGCTGCAAGATAAGAAGATTTCAGTGATTCCTCCATGTAAAGACTGGACCATGGCTAGCTCTGCCTGGACGTGCAAAATGGAGGCGAGGGTATGAAGAACACAGTCTTGCTTCTTGGCTTCTCAGCACACAAAGATGACCTTCCGATGGTGCGGCCTGCTCCTTTTTGCATGTCCAGCCAGCTCCACAGGTAGGTGCAGAGGTGGTTTGGAACCTTCTCCCCCACCCCTTTTTGGCATAATTTGTGCTCCAAAAGGTACAGGGGGGAAGTTGCTGAGGTCCCCTATTGTGTGTAGGAACTATTATTGGCTCTGGCCTGTGTGTGGGATACACAAAAGTGGGGAGAAAAGGCTCTTTATACTTTCCATCCTGCACTAAGGTCAGAGACAATGTAGTCTAAAAGGTTCGTGAGTATGGCTGACATAAACCATTTCAAAATATTTGTCAGTCATTGGAAAATGTTTGCTGCATCTGTCCAGCTCTAAGCCATTCTCTGATACCATCAGGTGAATAAATTTTTTATCTGGATAGATTTGACAAGCCTCTTAACTATCCATATATCTGTATCTTGAAAGATTTCCACACACTCATACACTGAAGAGCTGCATCCAAGTCTCAGTTATGGTTTTGGGTGCAATGTGACCGTTTTGTGATCACTGAAACTGTTCAGTGGCACAAAGGTAGACATGTATAGGAGAGCTAAATTAACTAGACCAGTTGAGATTGTAACCCATAAAACACCCTGAAAAAATTTATATAAAGATACCAATTGCATTTTGCATTATGCCAACAGTGGGATGAGACCCTATCTATTATTAGAGTTCAAAAGTTACTGCAAAATGTGGCCTTTCTCTAAAGGGTTTTGGAGCCAGAAAAACATGTGAAACTAAAGGCCTATAGCCCTTTCTGATGACGTTGCAATCATCCTTGTGCATTTAATCATTGTGTTCCAGTTGAATTTTCTGGGTGAGTACTTATCCAATAATCATTGTCAGAATTCACTGGAACGGTGGACAAGTGTTTGAAGACTCTTGGGAGGGAGCAAACACATTTCATGCCTCTTGCACTTCCAGGCATTGGGTCAAGAGGACTTAATGAAAAAATGCATTGATGAAATATGTGAGTAAATCCCAGGCACTTAGAAGAGGGAAGAGATGAATAACAATATCACCCACACCAGTGACGTCTCCTCAGAAAACAGCAGCCGTGTCACAATTGAAAAATCATGTGCAGGGTTTTATTGGTTTTCAAATAGTTGTGACATGCTAAAGAGCAAATAAACATATCAAGTGAGGTTCAGAGACAAGTGGTACATATAATCATGGCTCAGGAGGTTACCACTTACATTTTGTACCTTACTACAAGAACACACAGGGCCAGCTTTTGTAAGCCGGGTGGGACAGCAGCACACACATCAATGTGCCGATGCCCCCGCAGAGCTTCCCCCAGCAGGCCATTTTGTGTGTGATGGGTACATAGCTCTTACACATCTGTGGGAACAAATTTTCACTGGCATACAGGAGGGGCAGAACTACTTCTCCATTTAGGCCATGGCTATGCTACGAGCGAGGGGTAGGATTCCCCTGCACACGTACACACTGAGAGCTAGTGCAAATATGTGTATGTGAGCGGGAAAATCGCACTGCTAAGCTTGTAGTGTGGATATAGCTGTAGCCTCCAGCCAGTGTCAGCCTCTGCACACCAGTGGGGGCAGAATATGGTTGGGTCTTGTGCATGCTGCCATCCCACACTGGTGTGACCTTCTGGAGCATGCTGCTCCTGAGGCTGCATTAGGCTGACTGCCCCCTGCACACAGGGAGTTGAAGCACTACCATTTCAATGGGTACGCCGTGGGGAAAGAGCTCCTTATGTTCTGCTCTTGCCTTGTGTGTCCACTCAAAGAGCAGCCACAATCTGACCACTTGACTGCTTCCTTAGTGAGTACACTTAGGGGTGTGGCTTCCTGTGTCCTCTTCCCCACTTTGATGCTCACAAGCTGGGGCTGCCAGAATCTAGCTGTTCAGAACAACTGTTTAATGCTTGGGTGCCTCAAATTAACCCTCTGAATCTCTATGGAGTAGGAAAAGTTTCTCCATAATCTTTATATTAAATTGGCTGTTTTATTAGGGCTCTGGGAAATGCCTTGAGTCTCGGCTCATTGAGCAGGATGTAACCACAAGCACACAAACCATCTTTTTTTATTGTTTACCTCTACCCTATCTTATGTGTCTTTACTAAAAATGAACAGAAAATGAAAGTATTCTATCTTCGTAACCTTTGATTTCACAAATGCACAGATGGGGCATGATCATTTTTCACATATTACCCACAAGGCACAGGCAGCCAAGGTCTGTTCTCTTTTGTGTGGGTGGCACTCCCACATGGATCAGCTGAGTTGCAAAGGGATTGCTGAGAGCAGAGTATGGGCCAGTGAATTTTCATCTTTGTTGAAATCAATGGCAGTTCTGTTTACAGGGTATTGCATTTACAGGTGTGTGGTTTTTTTCTCATAGCTGGCACATATCACATTAGTAGATGTGCAGGTGAATGAGCATCTGATGGTGTAGCTGAGTCCTATGATGGTGTCGCTAGAGTAGATATGGGGACAGAGTAGGCAATGGGGTTTGTTACAGGGATTGGTTCCTGGGTTAGTGTTTCTGTGGTGTGGTGTGTAGTTGCTGGTGAGTATTTGCTTCAGGTTGGGGGGCTGTCTGTAAGCGAGGACTGGCCTGTCTCCCAAGGCCTCTGAGAGTAGGGGATCCTTTTCCAGGATAGGTTGTAGATCACTGATGATGCGATGGAGAGGTTTTAGCTGGGGGCTGTATGTGATGGCCAGTGGTGTTCTGTTATTTTCCTTGTTGAGACTGTCATGTGCTGGCAATGCTCCTCTGCCACGTACATTGGCCAAACCGGACAGTCTCCACCTAAAAGGATAAATGGACACAAATCAGACAGCACGAATGGTAACATACAAAAGCCAGTAGTAGAACACTCTAATCTCCCTGGACACTCAATAACAGATTTAAAAGTAGCCATCCTTCAACAAAAAACTTCAAAAAGAGACTTCAAAGAAACCACTTAGTAGGTATCCTACTGAGTCAGGGAGCTCTCCAACTTCAGCATCTCACTTTCCTTTTTTACAATTTTCCAGGCAAGGTGACATAAGGATGTTTGTACCTGAGAAACTTTGCTTTATTTGTGCTACGTGCTGGATAAAGAAGCCTAGCTGAGGGTGCAACATCCTCTTGGGGCTTGATGCTCCACGCAAAGGAATAAGTAAGGGCTGGAGAGGCAATTGAAAAGACTGCTGAACCACCATGTATCAGTACAATGAGATAGATCCAAATATGAATTTGACTAAATTTATCTGGCACAGTAAAACAAAGGCTTGAAATGTTAACACAGAACAAGTCTGTGGATTATGTCACTCACCTCTTTTTATAGCTTTAGAAGAGCACAACGATGAGGTGACTTTTATTTTATGGGGATAAACAAACTAGACAAAAAACAGAGAGAGGGCCAGATCACAGAGTTCAGATCAGGAGTTGTCAGACTGCCACAAAGCACAGGGAAGTTTCCACATCCCAAGTTCCAGTATAGGCCAGTTACTGGATAACTTCAAGTACTTTGCTGACTGTCACTACAGCTGACCCCCTCTCTTCCTGGTGGCCTTTGTGCTGCTGGAGGGGATTTGCCCATTGTGAAATAACTCTTGTTCTGATTCTAGGTCTATAAAGGGAATAAACAAGAAAAACATACAAACCCCAGCCTTAGGATTACAAATGTACATAATATATAGAAATATACAATATATAGCACGAAACCCGCACCGCTGACAAATTGCACATAGGAAACATAGATTACCTGTAAGTCATTTACTTTTGTGTACTTTTCATTGTTCATCTATTAAAAAAAGAGTCAGAAAAAATATACACTCTCCCAACCTTCACCACACACATACTCCCCTGCTCCCCTCACCACAGACATATTAACTCACCAGCTTCCAGTCCAGCCTTCTCTCCCTTTCAACCCCTAGTTCAGCCTCCTTGCCCAGCCAGCTACACTTCTTCTCCCCCCTCCAGTTCCAGTTTCACCAGACTCTTCCCAATCTATTGCTTTCTTTCCAATGTGGTCCAGCTCTTGTAACCTCCGCATTCAAACCAGACTGCTTCCTTCTTCATGCTACCCAGGTGCCAACAGGAAGGAGCACTGGGAGCATTGGAGAGTGAGGCTCCATATTGTCTGTCCAGGCCCAGAGCAGCTGGAAGCATGGAGCATGTAGCCATGGACTGGAAGAAGCACGCTCAATGGGGACTGTGCGTCCTGAGTCCGGTCAGTACTAGGAGCTGTAAGAGAATGCTGTTCAAGTGAGGATGGAATTTTTGGAAATTCTTGCTGCTCAACTTGAAGAAGGATCTCAGCATGTGCAAAATGTAATTTTTCAGCTTCTTATAACTTGGCCAAATCTCTGAGATCTTTGAGCCATTAGTGATTATCTTTGAAAACTCATGGAGGACAGGAGAGATCCCAAGGAATGAAAGTGAGCAAATCTAGTACTTATCTATAAAAAGGAGAATTAGAACAACCCAGGGAATTATAGGCCAGTCTGATTAACTTTGGTACCCAGAAAGATAATAGAGCAAATAATCCATTCCCAGCCAATGGGATCTGCGTGAAGCCACAGGGATGTGGCATAGAGAGTACGTCTAGAAACTTTGCGAACAATACCAACCTGGGAGGGGTTGCAAGTGCTTTGGAGGATAGGATTAAAATTCAAAATGATCTTGACAAACTAGAAAAATGGTCTAAAATAAAGAGGATGAAATTCAACGTCAAATGCAAACTACTCCACTTAGGAAGGAATAATCAGTTACACAAATACAAACTGGGAAATGATTGCCTAGGAAGGAACACTTTAGAAGAGGATCTGAGGTTATAGTAGATCCTAAATGAAATATGAGCCAACAATGTCATATTGTTTCAAAAAAATCAGATGTTATTCTGGGATGTATTAGCAAGAGTATTGTAAGCAAGACACAAGAAGAAAAGGAGTACTTGTGGTACCTTAGAGACTAACCAATTTATTTGAGCATAAGCTTTCGTGAGCTACAGCTCACTTCATCGGATGCATCCAATGAATTGAGCTGTAGCTCACGAAAGCTTATGCTCAAATAAATTGGTTAGTCTCTAAGGTGCCACAAGTACTCCTTTTCTTTTTGCAAATACAGACTAACACGGCTGTTACTCTGAAACCTGTCATTATGCAAGACACAAGAAGTAATTCTTTCACTCTACTCAATCCTGATAAGGCCTCAGCTGGGTTACTGTGTCCAGTTCTGGGTGCCACATCTTCAGAAAGATGTGGGCAAACTGATGAAATGCCAGAGGAGAACAAAAAGCATGATTAAAAGTCTAGAAACCATGACCTTTGAGTAAAGATTTAAAAAAAATGGGTTTGTTCAGTCTGGACAAGAGAAGACTCAGGGCGAGACATGACAGTCTTCAAGTATGTACAAGGTTGTTATAAAGAGGAGAGTCGTAAACTGTTCACCTTATTCATTGAGGACAGGACAAGAAGCAATGGGCTTAAGTTCCAGCAAGGGAAGTTTAGATTGGACATTAGGAAAAACTTCCTAACTGTCAGGGTAGTTAAGCTCTGGAACAAATCACCTCGGGAGCTTGTGGAATCCCCGTCACTGGAGGTTTTTAAGAACAGGTTAGAGAAACACCTGTCAGGGATAGTGTAAATCCTACCGAGTCCTGCCTCAGTGCAGAGGTCTGGACCAGATCACCTTGTAAGGTACCTTCCAATATTATATTTCTATGATTTTATGAAAATTGGATGGATTTTCATGGGGTTAGCAAAAGGCACATTCATGACACAAAGGACTGCCAAATTTCAAAGTCTTGCTCCAAAGTATGAGGATGCAAGAGTTGTTCAGAGAAATGGTCACAAGCATTTTTTTATTTTTATTTTTTAAACATGGGAAAAACAGTTTATTCTCCCCTACCCTCATTCTTAAACAGCTAAACCATTTAAAATGTAATTTAAACAAAAAACAAAAACAAAAAAACCCACCTAACCAAACAATCAGCCTGCATCTAATACTTGCCATGTAAAATTTCAGCCAAAATTATTAAAGCTCGGCAAAGTTATACACAACTGAAAACATGGTCTTATAATGAGAAGTGTCAGGTAACCTTAATAATAGCAGTGCTATCAGCTGGCCTGTTATACAGGCCTGACTTCATTTGTCATTGAATTTCAACCCCCACATAAAGCAACACACAGCATTTGGAGAGAATGTGAACAATACTTCATCCTTTTGAAATTAGATGAGAATAAGAAGAGGGAAAACTAGAATTTGAACAAGACACCATCTAGCATTTTTTCCAAAGCATCATTTCTCTCACATACTTTTTCCAAAATAGTTTCACATTATGCCATTTCATTTCATCTATCAACTGTCTCAACCACCTGTAAGAAGAACATAAGTCTACATAACATTAGTAATCTCTCATCATGCTTTCTATGTTAAAAAAAAATCCTTTCAGATCAAATACTTTCTTACACCAAAATAGCTGTCACACTATGAAAGTAAGAATATTGGAAAAGTGCCAATGATGATTTCATCTGGGACAGTCTTCCTAGAATTTAATGAAGGACCTTAGAAATTTCAGCACACTTCATGAAAAGCAGTTTGAATAAACATAACAAAACTAGTTTTCTAAATCATTGAGCAAACTGTTAGTTTTACCACAGAATTTGATTCAAAAATATAAATCCCACTGTGGAATGCTTGTGACGTATATAGTACAATGTGATACAGGAATTAAAGTAAGAGGGAGGCTGGATGGAGCTGTGGTCCTCCTCTTCTGACAACAGTAGAGAGGAGTTTCCTTTCCTATCCCTGCCTTGCGGGAGCAGCACAATAACATCCCCCTTCTCTTTGGATGGTGTGCCAAGAGCTCCCCCTCCTGTGTAAATCCACTTTAAACCATTAGCAGTATATATCAATCATTTACATTACTCACTTCCTTGCTTTCATGCTGTTAAATTACAGGTGCAAAAATACTTCCACACAGCTCAAGTTCCAGCTTTCTCCACCTTGTTCACCAGAGACCTCACCCTGTCTGGAAGTCTATGCAATACACAGAGACATTGGGTGACTGGATAATATACCGCAAGTAAACATAGTCCTAAGAAGATGATCCCCATTAGAAAGTTGTTCAGGTACCTCTGGGAAACATTTGTCTCTTCCTTCAAAAGGCAGTGGTGGTGATCCTGTCTCAAATTACATGAAGGTCACATGATTCAACATACACCTATACTATGGTTTATTGAAGCTATTTGTTCTGACTGGGATCTTCAAAAACAGAGGAAGTAATAAACAAACATAACTAGTGCTTTCACACTTCTATTGTATATAGGTTCTTCTACCATCCTCATCTCCACAGTATCTGAGCATCTTCCAGTAGCGAATTAACATTTGTCACATGTGATTTCTACTTTCTCAAATGACTAGATTTAATAATTGTTGACAGCAAAGCAGTTGTCATGGTGCCTCAATTTTCACTGTGCTACCCAGAAACCTAAACTCACACATCTGCCCATATTCTCAAATATTACAAGGAAATCCCTTGTCATTTGTTTCATTGATCAATAAATCCTAGTTTCTGTCTCTGTCTCTCTCTCCCCTATGATGTACCATGGTCATGTTTACCCTGTACCTCTTTCTCTTTTGCAAAGCGTGCCAGCAGCATCTCAAACCCTTTTCCATTCATGTGGTATCTGAGCATCTGTGCATCCAGCTTTGGTTACACTGGATGCTTTCACATGATCTAAAGATTTCTCCCCTGCGGCTTCCCCAAGTCATTTTTGTGGCAGCCTTTGCAGTGCTTTAGCAGACAGTGAAATAGTTTTAAGTGCATACTCTGCACTCCAGCTGGGCCTCACTGACTATTCACAGGACAAGTTACATTCCCTTAGAGGTACAGAAATGATCAGGTGTATATTATCAAGTCCTTTGCCCACGCAGTTTGGTGGATATTTCTTTTCTGCTGAACACAGTTTGAACGGTGATGTCTAAGGGAGACACAGGAAAATGTGTCAGATGGGGAATGGGATGTCTGATCCTCCCAAACAATGTAAAATAATAATTAAAAAATAAAAACAAAAACAAACCCTGTGTGCAGGAACAAGAGATGTACCAAAAAATGTGCACCAATGAAGTGGCACTCTGCTGGCCCATGAAAAACATGTCACACCACCACTGGGCATTCATGGGGAGGTAGAGTTTCTGCAGTGCATTAGATCCATGGTAGAGTGAAGGGGGAGACTACAACTTCTGCAAAAGAAAAAGCAGATACAGCTGAGGCCATCAGCCACCCTTGGTCACAGGAGTTGATGTGGTTACCAGAACATGGTTTGATAGGCCCTGTATTCCACAGGCATGGGAGCAGAATGGGTGGCAAGACTGGTCCCTGACAGGCTGGCAAAGTAGCTAACCAGACTGTGCTATTGACATAAAAATGAACACCACAAAGCTGTAATACACAGGCCACTAGGACCACTAGATCTGCTAGGGAGATAGCAAGCTTTGGTCCACACTGGTGCAGAAGCCTATCTTCCACAAATAATAGTAACCACATGGCTCATTGGCTAGTGTAATCTGGGTTGTTTCAAGCTCTATAAATTACTGTATCCTACCACTGTCTCTAAAGGAACACTCCACTGTTTCTCTCTGTACATCCCCATTTTCTGGGCAGCCGGTGTATTATACTGCCCACACTGCATTGCATAGATGCAACATTACAGCGCTGCTAGCTGTATAAACATACAATTGTAATGGGCAAGAGTATGTGTGCGCTGAGGTAGTTTTATACAACTATTATACTCCCATTTTACTGAACTTTATCTTATCTCTATGCTGAGCCACTGGCCAGAGTACTGTCTATGCAAAAAAAGTATTACACAGAGTTAAGCATCAGAGCTATGATATGCAAATCCCTAAATGTAGGCATTAATAACAGTTCCCAGTCAGCTTCAAAGGGGGATACAATTTCTTAGTAAACAAAACAACATAAAAAAGTGTGTTAAATAGTATTTGGAATACTTAGAATTTTTTTTAACAAAACCAATTAGGCAGAAAATTTACTGGTGGTCTTCATTCAGCTTTCTCCATTTTGCTGTGGTTACATATATTTTTGGGCAAGGGTTTGACACTTCTATACTTGGGTACGCACATACAAACATGTTCCCCTTTGATTTCACTGGGGTAATTTCTCAGGCCCTGTAGAATTGCCTCAAAATGTGTGCATCACCTGGATTCCCCAGAGTCTAAAAAGAATGGCAACCTATTAATCCCTTCAAACACTCCAGAATCATCCAAGCAAAACAGTGCAAACATCCTTACAGCCAGCAGCAATTACATTCCCCAAGACAATAGCTGTCTATCTTGTAAGTTTCTAACAGCACTGGGAATCCATAGCCTGTATCCAAAGTGGTACAGGTATTGGGATGCAGCCTTCACAGCAGACATACCTTAACCTTACATTAATCAGCCACTGACTTCACAGGGCTGGCTCCAACTCATGAGTGCATAGCCTTCTTGCCTCCCCACCTCCAAGCTCTGATTGGTTCAGCTTTCAGAAGGCAAATGTGTGGAACTGGCAAGACTGGTTGCCCTTAATGGAAATTTTCTGTACAGCTTCAGAAGCAGCTACCTGGAATGTCCAGTAATTATCATGCCCTACTTCTGGATGTTTCTGGGCTCTCTTAACTTAGGGCTAGATTCACAAGGGAGACTTGGGCATTGCATTCCCTGCTGCCTAGTGGAATTCATAATACCAAGTTAGCGTATGCCTACACTGCAATTAGACACCCGTGGCTGGGCCGTGCCAGCTGACTTGGGCTCACAGTGCTCAGACTCACGGGGCGGTTCAACTGTCGCGTTCGGGCTTGGGCTCCAGCCTGAGCTTTGGAATCCTCCCACCTCGCAGGGTCCTAGAACCGAGGTCCCAGCCTGAGCCCTAACTTCTACACTGCAATTAAACAGACCCAGTGAGCCTGACTCAGCTGGCATGGCCCAGCTTTGGGTTTTTAATAGAAGCGTAGACATACCATAGAAAACTAGGCTTCCTATACAATGCGTTGGGAGAGCTAGGTGCCTAAAAAAAGGATATATAGAAGTCAGCATGCTGAGTGGAGAAATGCCTATGTTAGTCAGCAGGAAATGCCAAGGAGAGGGGTGTGGCTTAAGACTCTTCCCTCCAGGGGACTTAGGCGCCTAATTGTGGATTGGAGGGAGATGCAACAGAATTCACAGCAGTGAACCCTCTCTTGGAGTTAGGTACTTAAGACAGGTCAGTCCTTTCTCAAGAAAAAACACGGAGGAGGAGCCTGAGCTTATAGCCTAGTGGCTAGATCACGCACTCTGCCTGATTCAGAGCAGGGTCTTGAAGCTAGGGCTCCCAACTCCAGAGTGAGAGCTTTAATCACTGGACTGTGGTCATTCTCACTTGTTCTTTGGCCTAATGAATATTTAGTTATTTCATACAAGGTGGAATGATTTCAGCAGGAGAGAATGACAGATCCCTACCTCGAATCTCCTAGTGGTTGTGGACTCACCTGGGGTAAATCCCACCTCTGAATCAAGTAGAGTGAGGATTTGAACCTTTGTTGTCCATATCCTAGATGAGTGTTCTAACAACTGGGCTTTGAGGTATACGGGGGCACTTCCACTTCAGCTCTGAGGTGATCTTTGAGCTCACCTACTAATTGGCCCCACAGGAGAAGGAAGCTGGGGAATGCCTAATTTGTGACTCCCTCAGAGTTGGCACTGCGCTGCTCTGCAATGTCAGGACTTTATGCATGCCCAGCATCAGAAATCTAGGTGCCTCAGGGACTTTGCTGGTAAAAACATAAGCACCTAGGGGCTTTATGTGCCTACAGAATTAGGTGACCGCTGAGCAGGAGTTTTGTGGATGACAGTGGTGCCTAAATGTTGGGCTTAGGTACCCACGGGGCAGTAAGTACCTAAATGTAGCTCCAAGTTGCTCTGTCTTGCTGTTTGCAAAGACATGGAGGATTCAACTAAAATCAATGTCTCCTTCCCTTCTCTCACTTTGTCTGCATGTTAAAAAAAATCAAGTGCTGAAGTATAGGCATGTGGGTTACAGAATGAAAACACAGTAAGAACTCCAGCTATTGAAGGGATGTGTACTCAAAGAAACTGAGGAAAGGGAACAAAAGTAGCCAAATTAGGATGGGCTTCTCTTTGAGTGGGGGCATGGCATTCCAGAGTGTCATTTTAAAAACAGACATTTCAGGACCCTTAACAGGCTGAGGTAGCAGGTAATCATTTTGCTTAATTCATTTTTAGTTTCAGTATTTTAACACAACTAATGGCTCAATTGCTTCTGGCAAAACACAACTGTGAGTGCAGCTTCTGTATTCTGTTATTATTTTCAGTACACTGAAGCATCCAGCTGAGCATGAGACATTGGCAGGATTTCTGCACCTCACACACAAACACATGAAGTTGGCAGGGTTTTTGCATCTTGCGCACAAACCTAGCAGGGTTTCTTTGTTGCTCACTCTCTCACACACAGTTGGTCTGATCCTCATCTCATGGAAATCAGTGACAAAATTTCCATTGATTTTAACAAAACCAGGACCAGTAAGATTATAATTTCTGAAAAGTCTATTCACTCCTAAAAGAATAATTCTCTCATGACATTGCATACACAAATGAACAGATCAATGCAGTGACCCATTTTCCCCCCAGCAAACCAAACCAATGCAACTTTAGTGCTGCTAACTTCAAGAAAGACAGTAAATTGTTCCCAAAGCAAAACATTCCTATTCAAGTCAACATTTGTGTTTGTACATTACGAGTCATTTTTTCCCTTTCTTTTCATAAAGTATTTTCTTTCCCTCTCTAAATTTCCCTTTTCCCCAATTGCATAGCACACCCATTGGCCATGCCAGTTGCTAGCATTTTAAAACTCCTCTTGAGACCAACATTTATTCATTCATTCATTTTACACCAGAAAACAAAGTTAACCTTTTGAGACAATCAGATGCATTTCCTGTTGACGTATTACTGCTCTGAGTAGCAGAGTGGGTGTAAAATTTAATAACCTAGATCTGTATACTTGAGATTTTCAAAGGAGCCAAAGGGGGTTAGTTTTCCAACTTCCAATGGCCTGCAATTCAGTGTTGGACAGCCTCCCACCCAGTGCAAAGCTGCAAACCTCTTCTCTTCAAAAGGGAGGATTCTGGGGAAAATCCCCTAGGAGGATCTCTCAGAACTTCCAGCAGGAGTTTTTCCTCACTTTTTTCTTTGTTTCCAACGGGGAGAGAACACCAAGGCCTTAGGGCCTGATTCAAAAGCAATTGACTTCACTGGAAAGATTCCCATTGACTTCAATGGGTTTTGGATTAGGCTATTTGTTGGTAATGCAGAATCTGGCTCCCTATCCCACAGCTTTATTGACTCTACGGTGCTAACAGGATTACAAAGGTAAAGGAAACTTGTTTATTTAAAATCATCAGATACTTCCAGGAAGCAGAGATGCAGCATAAGAAGGTGCAATTTTGATAGTGATGTGTCTGATCATAAATACCACTTACAATAATTCTGAAATGCTCTACTTTCCAGTGATTTGTAATGAGACCTGTGTTTTACAGCCCTAATCAGCCTCCTGAGGCTGTCAAAAAGGAAACTTCCTTGCAGACAATTAGAAAAAAAAAATAGTGGCCCCCTTTTTCTGTAAGTAGTGGTAGCATAGAGGAAGTGGGGTGTTGACACTGACCCACAAGCTGGGTGGCCCACTGAGGTGAGTCAGGGAGTGGAGGGGGCACTCCTTCCCTGCCCCTCGGATGGGCAGGCCCGGAGCCCACCGCATGGGGCTGGCACGGGCCATTTGGCATCGCTGTTCACCCCCGCCCCCCAAAATGTTCCTCCACACACCACTGGAGGGGGTGCCCCACAGGTTGAAAACCTCTGATATTGACTGTGTGGTGTGTGACACGAATTGGAATTGTGGTATTACCCTGTACTTAAACCCCCTCCCAACCTGCAGGGTCCTAGAGGCCAGGCTCCAGCCCGAGTCTGGAAGTCTAAAGAGCAATGAATGAGCACCCCCAGCCCAAGCCCTGCGAGCCCAAGTCAGCTGGCACAGGCCAGCCGCAGGTGTCTAGTTGCTGTGTAGACATACACTAAGATTCTTCCACACAAATATCTGTGCAATTGTTCTTTCCCCTCCCCCTTCCCTTGTCTCTCCCCTCCCCACTCTCAGTTGTAAAACTGACTACTCCTCACCACATGGCTGAGATTCCAGATTTAAAAAGATAACACGCAAGAAGAACCTTTTTGCATTGACCTTGTGCTTTGCCATGACATACACATTTTGTTTTGTTTTGAAAACTACATGTTTCTGCGAGCAAAAATGTCTGAGATTGCAACAATTCCTAGTATTTAACTGGCAGCAGACATAGTTTCTTAGTTTCAGTCCACAGAAAAATGTGCCTGAAGAGCTCTACTTAGGTTCCATTTAAGAAAAAAGTGAAGATGATTTTCTCTTTTAGTTTTCATGTGAAAAATCTGAATTTATTAACTCAAACAGTAATTGACTGCTGGCACCATTTCCTTAGGCCCTCGTTGGATTTAATTGGCCTCACTTATTCAAAGCATACACTATTTTAAAAAATGAAGGCAGTCAGTGCAGGCTGGTATCATACTGCCAACTTCAATTTCCTTTTTCAGAGACATTCACATAATATTCTGCCTACCAGGACTAGTGGGGGTATCATGTGGATGAAAAAATTACAGCTGATTTGGATCTATGCCTTCTGTATCTTCTGGCTTGTATAAAAAAAAGGGTGAGGCTTCTGCTCTCTGTTTGGGCTTTTGATTGATCATAACTGACCTGTAGCATTTAATCTGAAATGCAAGTTTCTCCCTAAAGCTGTTTTGTGCGTATATTGTGTTGTTTTCTAAACTGGTTAACAGCTCCATCTGCTTGGCAATCTTCATTTTCAAACATCATAATGTGAGAATTTCAGGAACAGTAAAAGGTCATTCAGGCCTTGCAGCTTTGTTCTGTGTATTTCTAGATTTTTTTCTATCCTGCTTGTCTAGTCTCTTGTGCATTTTATTTTAATAAGTCTCTAATGCAGAACTTAATTATCTGCATCTGAAAATCCAAGCAGTCCCTTTTATAAAGCTTGAAAGGGCTTCTAAAAAAAACAGAGGCCCATGTTTTTCTTAATTGCAGTGTGTTTTCTGTAGTAAAGATCAGAATATGGCCCAAAGTGTTTATAAGCAATTATTCTATGGTTTGTGGTGTTGTTATTTCTTAAATAGTTACTCAACGCTGTGCAAATCAGACAGAGGCTTCTCCACTGTATGGTATTGCATGTCCGCTATTCCCAGTGTCTTCAGTGGGTGTTGAGGGTACACATAGTATCCGCATGTAACCCTAAGCACTTTGTGTGTTCTGATTCCATCATCTGCATACTTTTAAAATGTATCAAACAGCTTAAACGTGAAATGATATGTTCAGTGATTTTGGTTTTATGGGGCCCAAGTTATCTGCTGGTGTAACTCTACTGAAATCAATGAAGATATGCCAGAACTGAATTTGAATTGGTTTATTTCACATATGGGGACAAATTTATTGGATCTGCCTCAGGGATAAATTGCCTGAATAAATTTTTTTAAATGGTTACCTTGAGGTAATGTTTCCCTGTATAACTCAGAAGGTATGAAACTATACTAAGTACCTGATTTCTAGTCTAAAGTTCTATCGAAGTATCAAATCACGATTTTAGGACTTTTTGTCCCCTTACAGAATTTATATAGTTGAGACTATAAGAATAAGAAATGAGGCCTAAATGTGGGTGTGTGAGAAAGGATAAGCTTTCTTCATTTAAAAAAGATGGCTGCATTCCACATCTCTCTCATTTCAATTATGGTAAAATCTCAGACATACACAGTGTAAGTGAAGTTAAAACTAGAGCTTAAAATTCTACAATTCTTTACTTAAAAGCCGATAACAGCATCTCTTCATCTGCTATCAGTTCATTATTGTGGTATAGTACTAGGTAGAGTATGGACGTGGATCACTTGCACTTAGAGCAGGTTGTTGCGAGAGCACAAGAATCAAAATCCATTTAACTGGATGAACATTACAGTATGGTCCACTGAGAAAGCAGGTGGGGTAACTTTTAAATTGATTTTCCAGAAACTAATTTGTAAGAAAGTGTGACATGGTTAAGGTGGGACCCGTCTGATGCAGGGCAAGTGCATCTGCCACATGCCTAAGTCCCTCAGCTCAAGTCCGCACATCTGGGCTTAGCTATGGGGTAGAGTGGCCCAATGGCCAGAGTTTACAAAAAAGGCCCCTAGCGGCCAGAGTCTATGGAACTTGCCGTTACTGTCGGGGCAGTGTGGCCCAACGGCCAGGGTCTATGCAAAATGCCCCACTCGGTTGGAGTAGTATGGCCTAGCCACCGGAGTCCATGAAATTTGCCCCTACTTTCAGGGCAGTGTGGCCCAATGATGAGTGTTCATGGAGGCCGCTGGCAGGAGGGCAGGTGGCCCAGGTATGGGGGCCCAGGCCCACCCAACTCCACTGGGCCCTGACGCAGGGTCCTAGTAGCAGTGGTATGACCAGCTAAGTGGTATGACCAGCTACAAGCTCAGCAGGGAGTCCCACCGAAACACATTGAGTTTACCCCGGTGGCAGATACGACTCCGACACCGCCCCTGGGTCACTTCCTACTGCAGTCTTGGGCATTGCAGTCCAGGAGGCATTGGGATCTCTTAGTTCCCCAGCACCGGCTGCTCCCTGGGGCTCCATGGGCTGCTGGAGACCGAGGCTGTGGTCCACGTCTCCACTCCCCTCTGGCATAGGCTAGAGGCTGTCCTCAGCATGAGCTCCTAGCACACATCTTTCACCACCAGTGTATCCTCCAGTCTGACCTGGATTGCTCTCCTTTATACTGGTACAGCTGGAGCATGCCCAGTAGGGAGATGGGGGCGTGGCTTCCTCAGCCCAGAAAGTGGCGTTAACCCCTTCCTGTCCAGTGTGGGGTGAGTGTGCCCCATCACAGGAAGGCTTCTGAGGATTTGTAATATTTATGTTTGAAATATTTATTTATGCTTAAACATAGTTCAGGATCTGATCTGATAAAACAACCCCCTAACTCCTAATTTAACAATTTAAATGGGTTATGTCTCTAGCATGTTCCACTGAGAAAACGTCTATCATTTCATTCCTCTGATGCTTTCATAACAAAAACATGGTCAGACTGATGCCTTAAATGAGACTGCTCATATGCATGTAAAGTTGTGTGTGTGTGTATTTGTTTGCAGGACTGGGATCAAAAATGGTATTTAAGATTTTAAATTGGAAAATAGTCTGTCATCAGTAGGTTGCTAATTGACCCAATGAACACTCCACTTTGAGGTGGATACTTACGGCATCTTACTTGCAATCTATGCTCTGTGAAATCAGAATTTTTAGCAAAAGAAAACTCTTTAAAAGAATGTTGTTAGCTCTAGGATAATGAAGTCATGCAATTGACTGAAGAAGCAATGATCTTCAGCTGCCTTAGATAAAATAAGTTAGTGAGAGATAACATAGAGATCCACTAAACTTCTGGCATGCATGGTATTGATTAAGTTATGGTAAAGCTCTATGTATTACCTATCAGTGTTGGGATAAACAAACCTCAAACAGAATCTTATTTAATAATACTCAGATATAAATTTCTATTGGCTCTGGTTCACATAGACTGCAACGAAGTAGGCCTTTAAAATATAAAAGCTAATCTCTCTCCCCTTACCTTATCTCCATCCTAGTTCTTAGCTAACACGCCTGAGATGATTTAACAGGCTTGCTGCATATATGTCAGAGGTATGATGAATAAATTATAGGCTGCATGAGACCTTTTTCCAGTAAGACTAGTGCTTAATGGTAATTACAACTCCCAATATCTCTATTTTTGTGGCACCGTAAATTCTGGTTAAAAGAAGAAAAGACTGCCTAAAATAATCTACCCTGTATATTTCCATGAATGCTGGTAACAAAATGAAGAGTGTCAGTCACTCTGTTTAAGTTCTCTCTCTTTGGAGGCATTAGCTGGAGACATGAGTTATAGTTAAGGGTCAGTTGTTTAGGACATTGTCCAATCCTAATATTTTTGTATAGAAGAAAATTACTCTGATATGTCAATAAGAGAGAAGGTATATTTCAAACAATCATTTGGAATGGAAAAAGAAAGAAACAGCCTTACTGAAATTCAATGGCGTTTTCTGATTTGTGTAGCTCCTTAAGTCCTAGTCTCCTTTATTTAACAGCATGTGTGCAAACAGTGGTCATATACGTTGTACTGATTAGCCTGACTGTTTGAAGGATTAGCTCAGTTTGATGCCTAGCCGTGAATGCAATTAAGAAAAGAGGACCATATGCTATAAAGGCCTTAGTTGGATAATGAGAGTGGTGAGATGTGAACAATGTGTGCCAAAGTCTCAGTAATGTGATAAATTTAGCAAATGGAGACAGTCAAATCTACAATTAATAAACTGAGGAGGAAAATAAACTTAGGCTTATTGGATATAGCTGCTATTATAGACATATCTAGAGAATATTTGTGGGTTAATGGCACCACTGACAATCTTAGAAACCAACCCCAAATGACGTGACAAAGAAGTACTTACAAGGGTTCCTCCATGCACTGAAAAAAATAGAGTATTGTCAAGTTCCTGGTTCTGTCCGATAGGCAAAAAATAATACTTTTATAGGTATGGATAATATATTTTAAAGTATGTACACACTGAACCAACACAGTTGCTAGTAAACTATAAGAATTATAAGCGTCTTTGAAAATGGTGTTGGGGGGGTAGGAGAGACAAAGCAATTTGGACTCTGCTCGCCATGTGTGTGCGTGGTGGTTTAGAACGTAGAAGTTTTGATGGTAGTGAGTGGGGGTGGCTCTTGAATATATATTGAAAATTATTTATGAAATGCATGGGGAGCGGTGCCTGATTATCAGATTAATTGGCAGAGCAGCCAAGGTGTTTGGAGGCCTATATGTCAGCGTATTGAAAGAATTGTACAGGGAAGACGGGCAGTATCTAACTATGTTATGCCTGACTCTGTTCTATTCTGTTCTGTTCTATTAAGCCCTGTTTCTGTTGCCACTGAAATCAATAGCAAAACTCCCATTGACATCAGTGGGAGCAAGCTCAATCCCTTAGATTTGCTATAGTTAAAATAATGCTTTGCTGAAAACCGTCATTTAAATTGGGATTTTGCATCTGTGAAATCCTGACAGAACTGTTTCTGAAGAAACGAGGTGAGTCAGTCTGTCTTCTGATGCCTGCCACACTGCAGTTAGGGCCAATGGAAGACCTGGGGTCAAGTCCTTGCACCAACTGAGGCAGTGGGGATTCAAATCAGGCAGTGGGGATTCTCAGGTATGGGTTATGAAAACTGGATATGATGGAGATGTACGTCAGCCACCCCACAAAATTCCTGACCTGCTGGCCCCCGGCTGTTTTTAGTGTGGGGCTTGATCTATTAGGCAGCCTCTGAAAATGCCTACCAAATCAGGCCCTGTGGCAAGATAGATGGGGGAAGCCTAGTCTGAGACTCCTGCCAGCATTAGGTGTGAGCTAGAGTGCTGAGCAGCTCAGTGGCATCAGGATTTAGGTGGTTTTATGTATGCCCACTGATGCAAACTTAGGTACCTATGGGATTTTAGCAGTGGAAACTTTGAGTGTCTCCAGACTTGGAGCTGGAGGGGATTCCCAGCTGGTGTAGACATACTCGCACTAGCTCTCATCAAGTTAGCATGCTGAAAATCATCGTGTAGCGGGGGTAGCATGGGCAATGACGAGCAGCAGCAGCATGAGCTGGCAGTGCCAAGTACAAACTCGTCTGAAACATGCTCAGCACAGCTAGCCTTTGCTGCCGCTCGCTGTTGCCCTTGCCACCCTGGCTCTAATACTATGTTTAGTACACTAGCTTCACGAGACTTAGTGCGAGCATGTTTACACGAGCTGGGAATCACACCCCCTGTCTCCAATGGTAGACATAGCCTGAAGTGCATAGGGGGACTTTAGGCACCTTCAGGGTTAGGGAGCAGCTGAGCAGTGGTTTTGAGGATCGAGTGGCATCTAAATGTTGGCCATATGTGCCTAAGATGCATTGCAGGTACAGCCGCTCGACACTGCTGTAATAAACGTAATACATTTTTAAAAATGGACAATTTAACACATCAAACTGAGCAAGCATGTGCTGGAGCAGATTTTTAATAAAGTCTGATGTGATTTGTGTTTAGCATTTGATAAAACATGACTCAAGCTGAGTTTAACGCTGATGGAGTTTTGGCAAAAAAAAAAAAAAGAGGGACAGGGATTTTTTTTTTGTTGGAAAAAAACCTAAATATTTCATTTAGATGATTATGAAATGAATATTTCATTTCAAATTTTTGTTCTGAAATGTTTCATTTAGAAATTTAGCTAAATTTTAAAAACATCCCAAACCAAAATACTGGGAAAAAATTCATTTTTGGGTTACACTCCATGTTTTGTTTGACCTGAAACAATTTGTTTTATTTCGATTTTTGTTTTTTTTATTTCGGTGAGAAAAACTGGTAAAAATATTAGCTTCAGTTTGGACTGAACCCAGGTTTTTTTTCCTGAGTTTTTGGCTTGGCCCCGAACCAGAAAAAGTCAATTCTTTGCACAGGTGTATAAACAGTTTCCCCACAACTGTAAATGTAGGTTTCAGACAGGCTGGTGGAAATGTCATTGGTGATAGAAGGAGTAGGTGAGAGTTTGAAGTGGGGAAAATGAACAGTTCAGGTTAACCTGGTGAATTTGCACTCGTTTTTTCCAGGAAATTTCCCACTATAGCGCTATCGCAAGTGCAGTTCCATCAATAAGCGCACTGTTGGAATGCCAGTGTGGGCAGGGCACCAGAGCTTTACGGTCTTTTTTAAGTCCAGTTTCAGTGATGGGAAGATGTCCAGATGTTTACTTTAGCTCAACTTTGTCCATCTTTTGCATTTTGTCAATTATACCTGCTTTATTGTTTATTGTTATAAAAATGAAAATGAAGAGAGAACCAAGAATAGTACATTGGCAGTTCCTATCTCAGGAAGAAAATATTAGGGCTGTGTGCAGTCTTGTCTCATGAGCTTGAGAGCAAGTCCCAAAACATGTTTTCGTTATTCAGAAACTGAGCCGTTCACTTTAGTTTGTCAGGCATTTTGTTTCCTTTCAAAGGACAGAGCATATGACCAGTATTACTCAGGCAACCATTTCACTGCAGTGAACACACAGTTCTGGATGAGACAATGCCCAACATCAATATATAATTTAGTTTCCACTCAGTGCACAAGCTTTGACAGAAAGAATAAGTGGAGCTGCTATTTGTTTCTGCTCAGTTGGGCTACCCACTATAATTGGCACTACTGACTGCGCTCAAGAGGGTGTCATGGCCTCTTCCATCATGAAGAGATCCTTCCAACCAGAAAAGATTTCCATAGGAAGATACAAGTTGTATTTTACACCTGAGAGTATTATTTTGAACCTGGTTGACAAACACCCAGGTATCAGCCATGGTGCTTATGTTCTATAGGTGCCCTAGCTCAACTAGCTAGTAAGAATTTACTGTAAATAAGTTAACTTTCTTTAATCTTGTTCTATCTGTCTTAACACACACAAAAACACACACACACACATTTACCAGCATTTGTTTTCATGGGTTCAAAAGCAATGCAAGTAATTTCTATTTGCTGTCTAATAACATGCCATTTTCCTTTGTATAACTAATTAGTTATCCTCAGTATTGCATTATGCAAGGTATATTCTATAGTGAGCATAAATAAGTGTAAGAGAATAGTCCAGAGCTTGAGGTAATGTTTATTTATTGGAGGTAAAACTGGCAAGTTTTGCAATATCACAACTGTTTGCCCCAGAGCTGAAGACCACTGCCCCTTCTTAATTCATTGTTTTGTGGGGAGGCAGGGTGGACAGGGAAAGACGGTGGTTTTTCTTTGTAACAGTCTATCAAGAGTTGGCAGTTTTTATACCATAGTGCAATATATAGGCCAATAGTGGATGAAGGCTACTGTATCTCACATAATTATTGACTTGTCATGCATGCCATGACTATGACACAGGAAGTAGTAAACTGAAAACAGAATAAACAGAGAGCAACCATTGGCAAAAGCTTATGGAGCAAATCCTGCACTCACACAAATGTCCCACTGGTGTTTACAAGAGTTTTGTGCAAGTAAGATGGGCAGGATTTGACAATGGGTGTTGTCTCAATTATTTATTCACTCTCAAAAACTGATGGAATGAGACACTGCTAGGTAAATGCATCCCATAAATTAACCATGGTTTGGATCAGAAAACATTGGAGAGAAGCGTAAATGGCTCTGCAGTAAATTAATAGCTGTGGAAGTCAGGGAGAAGGATCTGGTAGGGGAGTAGGAGGAAAGGAGGAAAACTGGTGGTCAGAAAAGGGAGGAGACAAAACAAAAACTTCAAAAGAACTGTAGGGTGCTTATTAACCCAGCTCTTATTTCAACAAAGCACAAGGACAGGAAGTTGTCCATGTAACTGGGTTCTCCCTGCTTAAGACTGCTTCTCCTTCAATACCAGCTCCTACTGATCTCTTGGTAACCTGCTCCTGCATATCTCAGTTTTGCTCTCAGGCTCTGACCTACTGGTATCTGACTTGTCCTGACTCATGCTCCAACCACTAGGTCAGACCGTCTATGCCCCAATCATGACATTATGAGAGCATCGGTAGAAGATATCTTACCTGATTATAAGCTATGGTTGTAGATGTCTATTGAGCTATTGGTCTTTATAACAATTCCTTAATAATTTATTTTAAAAAATCTATTTTTCATCTGTACAGACAGGGCTGCTTGCTCTAGAGCAGCTTAGAGTGATTGTCAAGGATCATCCAGGCCTCTGACAACTACCTCTATGCTACTCATCCATGTGGGCATTAATGATACTGCGAGGTATGACCCTGGGCAGATGAGAAGTGACTACAGGTCTCTGGGAATAAAGGCAAAGGAGTTGGGAATGCTGGCGGTGTTCTCTTTGATCCTTTGGCTTCCTTGACCATGGGCTGCTGTTCTGGACTGCTGTTCCGGGAAGAAAGCCTGCCAAGCGGAGATGGGGTCCACTTATCAGGTACATATTTGGATACAGACTGGCTAATCTAGTGAGGAGGGCTTTAAATTAGGCTTGATGGGGGCAGGAGACAAAAGCCCACAGGTAAGTCAAAAACATGGAGACCTGGGAAAAGGGTCAGAATTATAGCAGGGATAAGGGAAAGAGAACATGGGGGGAAATCAAATCAGTGTCTTAGATGTCTGTATACTAATGTGAGAAGTATGGAGAATAAACAGGAAGAACTAGAAATGATAGTTAATAAACATAACTATCACATAGTTGGCATCACAGAGACTTGGTGAGATAATACAGATAACTGGAATATTGGTATAGACCGGTACAGCTTGCTCGGGAAGGACAGGCAGGGAAAAGGTGTTGCCTTATATATTAAAAATGTACATACTTGGACTGAGGTTGAGATGGAAATAGGAGACAGACTTGTTGAAAGTCTCTGGGTAAGGATAAAAGGGATAAAAAAAGGTGATGTCATGGTAGGGGTCTACTACAGACCACCTAATAAGGAAGATGTGGATGAAGCTTTTTTTAAACAACTAACAAAATCATCCAAAGCAGAGGATTTGGTGGTGATGGGGGACTTCAAGTACCCAAACATCTGTTGGGGAAATAATACGGCAGGGCATAGATTATCCAACAACTTCTTGGAATGTAACGGACACAATTTTTTTATTTCAGAAGGTGGAGAAAGCTACTGGGGAGAAGCTGTTCTAGATTTGATTTTGACAAATAGGGAGGAACTGGTTGAGAATTTGAAAGTGGGATGCAGTGTGAGTGAAAGTGATCATGAAATAGTAGAGTTCTTGATTCTAAGTAATGGTAGGAGGGAAAACAGCACAATAAAGAAAATGGATTTCAAGAAGGCAAACTTTAGCAGACTCAGGGAGATTGTAAATAAGATCCCACGGGAAGCAAGTCTAAGGGGAAAAACAGTTCAAGAGATTTGGCAATTTTTCAAAGAGACATTATTAAGGGCACAAGAGTAAACTTTCCCACTGAATAGGAAAGGTAGGAAGTATGTCAAGAGATCACCCTGGCTTAATCAGGAGATGAATATAAACAAATAACACAAGTAAGTAGGGACAAAATTAGAAAGGTCAAAACACAAAACGAGATTAAACTAGCTAGAAACATAAAGGCTAAACAAGAAAACATTCTACAAATACACTAGAAGCAAGAGGAAGACTAAGGACAGGATAGATCTGTTACTCAGTGAGTAGGAGGGAACAATAACAGAAAATGGGGAAATGTCAGAAGTGTTAGATGACTTTTTTGTTTGAGTTTTCACCAAAAAGGTTAGTAGAAATTGGACATCTAACTTGTCAGTGAAAATGAGGTAGGATCAGTGGCTAAAATAGGAAAAGAACAATTTAAAAATTACTTAGGACTTGTCTACACTACCGCACGGGGTCGATCTAAGATACGCAACTTCGGCTACGTGAATAACGTAGCTGAACTCAACATACTTAGATCTACTTACCATGGTGTCTTCACTGCGTTAAGTCAACAGCTGATGCTCTCCCATCAATTCCGCTTGTGCTTCTCGTTCTGTTGGAGTACCAGAGTCAACGGGAGAGCTCTCAGTGGTCAATTTATCAAGTCAGACTTGATGAATTGACCCCCTCACTGGCTCGATCACTGAGGCAATATCTGAGCCATTAGTGATTACCTTCGAAAAGTCATGGAAGATGAGATTCCAGAGGACTGGAAAGGGGCAAATATAATGCCAATCTATAAAAAGGGAAATAAGGACAACCCAAGGAATTACAAACCAGTCAGGTTAACTTCAGTGTAAATGGAGCAAATGATGTAGGCAATCAATTTGCAAACACCTACAGATAATAAGATGATAAGTAACAGTCAGCATGGATTTGTCAAGAACAAATCATGACAAACCAACCTAATAGCTTTCTTTGATAGGGAAACAAGCCTTGTGGAACAGGAGATGCGGTAGATGTGATATATCTTGACTTTAGTAAGGCTTTTGATATTGTCTCGCATTACCTTCTCATCAACAAACTAGGGAAATACAACCTCGATGGAACTACTATAATATGGGTGCATAACTGGTTGGAAAACCAATTCCAGAGTGCAGTTATCAGTTGTTCACAGTAAAGCTAAAACGGCATATTAAGTGGGGTCCCACAGGGATTAGTTCTGGGTCCGGTTCTGTTCAATATCTTCATCAGTGATTTAGATAATGGCATAGAGAATACACTTATAAAGTTTGTGGATGATACCAAGCTGGGAGGGGGTTGCAAGTGGTTTGAAAGATAGGATTAAAATTCAAAATGATCTGGACAAACTGGAGAAATGGTCTAAAGTAAATAAGACGAAATTAAATAAGGACAAATGCAAAGTACTGCACTTAGGAAGGAACAATTAGTTGCACACATACAAAATGGGAAATGACTGCCTAGGAAGAAGTACTATGAAAAGGGATCTGTGGGTGATAGTGGATCACAAGCTAAATACAAGTCAACACTGTAACACTGCTGCAAATAAAGCAAATATAATTCTGGAATGTATTAGCTGGAACGTTATAAGCAAGACACAAGAAGTAATTTTTTTGTTCTACTCCATGCTGATTAGGCCTCTACTGGAGTATTGTGTTCAGTTCTGGGTGCCACATTTCAGGCAGGATGTGGACAAATTGAAGAAAGTCCAGAAGAGAGCAACAAAAATGATTAAAGGTCTAGAAAACATGACCTATGAGGGAAGATTGAAAAAAATGGGTTTATTTAATCTGGAGAAGACAAGAGTGAGGTGGGACATGATAACAGTTTTCAAATTCATAAAAGGTTGTTACAAGGACGAGGGAGAAAAATTGTTCTCCTTAACGTTTGAGGATAGGACAAGAAGCACTGGGCTTAAATTGCAGAAAGGATGGTTTAGGTTGGACATTAGGAAAAACTTCCTAGCCGAATAAATTGGCTAGAAAGGTTGTGGAATCTCTGTCATTGGAGATTTTTAAGAGCAAATTAGACAAACATCTGTCAGGATATGTAGTCCTGCCATTAGTGCAGAGGACTGGACTAGAAGACCCCTGAGGGCCTTTCCAGTCCTATAACTCTATGATTCTATCTATAGATCCATTATTACTATTTATAAATGGAACCTTAATATAAATGTTTTCTGGGGCATGGGCTCCTGTTAATAAAGGTTTAACAGAGCAGCTGAGAACATTCAAAATCCAACATTTTGTGATAGCTGACCCTGGCCTTTAATCTGCTTTCTTGAGAGTTCATCTCAAGTCCATGGTCTTTTTTTCCAGAAGAAAATATAACTATACCTGTATAGTTATACCTGTATAACTTCTGCGAAAACTCTTATTCCAGAAGAAGAATGCCTTTTTGCTAGTTTAGCATATGTCACTTCCAAAATGATTTAAGATAAACTGGAAAAAGCCACTCCTGTTCTGGAATAACAGTGTCCACAGAGGGAATCACACTGGTATACAATGTTCCCTGTAATATTTTACATCCATGTACGGAATGAATTTTGTTATGTGCACCAATATGGAGGTGATGTGTGGCGGGGGTGGGGCCAAGGGGTTTGGAGTGTGTAAGGGGGCTCAGGGCTGGGGCAGAGGGTTGGGGTCCGGGGGGGTGAGGGCTCCAGCTGGGGGTGTGGTCACTGGGGTGGGGCCAGGGATGAGGGGGTTAGGGTGCTGGAGGGGGCTCCGGGCTGGGACAGAGGGTTGGGCTCCAGGGGAGTCAGGGCTCCGGCTGGGGGTGCGGGCTCTGGGGTGGGGCCGGGAATGGGGGGTTTGCAGTGCAGGCTGCCCCGGGGCTGCAGCGAGGAGAGGTCGGGCCTGGGGGAGGGGCGCCCCTCCCTGCCGCAGCCCTGCACGCCACTTACCTTTCTCCTTCTCCAGTCCAAGCCCCTGTGGCTGTGCTCCTGCGCAGCCCTTGATAGCCTGCTGTGCGGCTGCGCAGCTTAGCTTAGCTGGTACAGCTGTATAATTATTTCTGTAAAGTTCTCTCCGTAGACAAGCCCACAGATTCCCACCAAAGGGAATGTTTCTGCTTTACCTCTGAAGAATTGCATGTGTAGCTATTCTTTTGTCACTTTACTGTTTCTAAAACAATATGTTCAGGCTTGTTACCTTGACAAAACTTGTCAAGGTAGCACATTGCTCTAATATGAAACAACGCTCCTAATAGGAACAAAATGAAAATGGAGCATTACAACTAGGCAAGCTACACATACTTCTCACCCACACAATTACCTATCAATATTACTGCATCTCCTTTCCTTACATTCATTTCACAAATTCATGGATATTTTTGCAATGCTGGTTTAGTGATCAGTACAGAATCCCTCCCTTTTCTTCCTCTTTTGTTTTTGATGTAGTCATTAAATTTGGACACTGCTCAGATAAATAATGTCATTGATGATATCATGAAACAGGGATCTTGTTTTAAACATGATTATAATTCTCTGGGTTTTTCAAAGGAGCCCAAAGACGTTACATGCCTAACACCCCTTGATTGGGTGCCCAAGTCCCTCAGGCTCCTTTGAAAAGTTCTGCCATTATTTTTATAGTGACCCACGTTCTGCTAAATGACTTGCACACAAATATGAAGAAAGGATCTCTGCTGTCTTACATTTTGGGTCTGATCCAAAATCTTTTGAAGTCAGTGGGACTCTTCCTATTCATTTCAGTGGGCTTTAGATTACTCACTTTATGAACATTTATATTTCATATTGACTAGTATGAAGTTTCCCTCAGACTTTCCTACAGAGGGTGCTGTATGAGTGGTGCAATTCCTCCACTTTCCTCAGGCTAACAACTAGATGTATGATGCACCAAATCATTGATCTACACACATAAAACTGATCTACACACATACACATAAAACATAAGCTCGTGAGGGTTTCAATTATGAAAGAAAACAATGTGAGATGAATTTCATGGAGACTAACATTTTTAAGACAGCAGCATTTTCTTAAAAGAACACATTGAACCATGACTACAGATCAGGAAGGAATAACGGAAATATCCATTTCAATACTAAATAGCAAAATGTTTGCATATCTGCCCTCTTCTGATCTAATTCTATTGTGAAAAAATAAACAACTTATCACCCTATATTGCCTCAAAGCTTAAAGCTGCTTATTTTTCCTCAGTTCCTCACAAGCACATTGCTAGGGATAATCACCCTTGTTTTATAGAACGAACTTTGCAATATGTCACTGCTGCTGTTTTATCAATACGATCTTGTACTCATAGCAGAGTGATTCAAGGGATGAAATGAAGAGTAAGAGAAGCTAATATCTGCCATTTCCCTTAGCCACACACAGATCTGCAAAAGGATACCCAAGTGATCCCTGCTTGGACTGACTCCACTAACTGTTCAATAGGAGTCAGATCCAAATCCTACCGAAATCAAAGGAAAGGCTGCCACTTCAATTAGCTCTGGATTGGGCCCTAGGAGAGTGTATATATATATATATCAAACAGAAAGATACTTCTGATGAAATCTGTATTTATATTTAATTGACAGATGTCATGATTCTAAGGAAAGGAAGAAGTGAAAGCAGCAGAATGAGGACAATGGAGTTTTTAAAAAACAGACTGACGAACTCAGAGAACTGGTAGGTAAGGTCCCATGGGAAGAAAATCTAAGGAAAAAGGAGTTCAGGAGAGCTGGCAGTTCCTCAATGAAAAACAATTGAAGGTACAACTGCAAACTATTCTGATGCAAAGAAAAGATAGGAAGGATAGTAAGACACCAATATAGCTTTATCGGGAGCTCTTTAATGACCTGAGAATCAAAAAGGAATCCTACAAAAAGTGGAAATACGGTCAAATTACTTAGGAGGAGTACAAAAGAACAGCACACGTATGTAGTGACAAAATCAGAAAGGCTAAGGCACAAAATGAGTTACATGACCTGGCAAGGGACAAAAGGCAATAAGAATAGGTTGTTTACAGCAAGAGAAAAATGAAGGAAACTGTAGGTCCTCTACTGCAGAGGGAAGGAGAGTTGTTAACTGATGACATCAGGAAAGCTTAGGTGTTAATGTGTTTTGCTTCAGTCTTCACTAAAAAGGTTAATGATGACCAGATACTCAACACAATTAATTGATAACCAGGGGGAAGGAATGCAAGCCAAAATGGGGAAAGAACAGGTTAAAGAACATTTAAATAAGTTAGATGTATTAAAGTCATCAAGGCCTGATGAAATTAATCCTAAGATACTGAAAGAACTATCTGAAGCAATCTCAGAGACATTAACAATTATCTGTGAGTACTTCTGGGGGACAGGGAGGTCCCAGAGGACTGGAGAAGGGCAAACATAGTACTTATCTTTAAAAAGGGGAACAAGGAAGACCCAGGGAGTTATAAACCAGTCATCCTAACTTCAATACCTGGAAAGATACTGGAGCAAATTATTAAACAATCGGTTTGTAAGCACTTGGAGGATAATGGGGTTATAAGGAATAATCAGCATGGATTTGTCAAGAACAAATCATGCCAGACCAACTGAATTTCCTTCTCTGATAGGATTACTGACCTAGTGGATAGGGGTGGGGAATAAGCAGTACACATGATATACCTTGATTTTAGTAAGGCATTTGACAACAGTTCTGTATGACATTTTTATAAGCAAATTCGGGAAATGTGGTCTAGATGAAATTACTATAAGGTCGATGCACAATTGGTTGAAATACTGTATACAAAGACAACGAGCAGTCTGGTGGCACTTTAAAGCTTAACAGATTTATTTGGCCACTCGAGGAAAGTCCAAGAGGCAGGTGGAAGGCTGCCCTCACCTCACAGCATATACACTGGGGAACACAAGTGGTCGAGAGCTCCATGTGCTGGCCGAGCACCACGGGGTTCACCCAGACCCTCCAATTGTAATCCAGGAGATCTCCGATCCTGGTGGCACCATCCAAGACCAACTTCCTGTGCACTGAGAGGGACTCCACCACCTACACACCAAAATGATGGTTGTGTATCAGGGGCTCGCCGAGATCAGCTTCCAGGTCTGCTTTGTATGAAATATATCACAATTATACTACAGGGGTAGATATGGGGGTTCCATGATGCTGCTTTGAGGTACAGAGTGACACACCTTACTCCACTGCCTCCAAGGACTCTGATATGACCAGCAGCTCTTCTACCTCCATCCAAGAGGTTTCCATGAGAACTCTCCAAGCTGCCGGTCTTCTGCCTCTGTCACACACACACACACACACTGTCTCTGTGTCACACACACACTGTGTCAAACACACACACACACTGTCTCTGTGTCACACACACACTGTCTCTGTGTCACACACCTCCCAACACATACTTGTTTTATTGTTGTTACTTCTTGGTAGTTCCTGCAATGAACATATATTCTTTGTAATTTTATTCTTTCAAAGCGTATTATTTTAGTATTTTGACTGGTCTGTGCATTTAATAATTTTTATTTCTCTTACACTTAAATTTACTTCTTTGAGTAGTGAGTTCTATAATGCCTAACCTGTCCTGGCTGGAGTAATTATCTTTATTCAACTTTTTAAAAATATATATTATATCTAGGTTTTTTGTTTCTACTGGTGGTGCACATCTACACATACCAAAATTTATTCTGCACATGGATGGAAAAAATTAGACGGAACATTGCCCCGGCAGGCTCAGGGAGGGTGTTGAGCCAGTGCCAAAGTATCTGATGGAGGGGCACCTATTGAGCATCTGGGGGGCAACAAATCATAAAACAGGGATGGGAATGACAGTCACAGGGTCAAAATCAGGGAGACAGATGGGGGACACACAGAAGAGAACCCCAGACGGCGCCCACTGCTCCTTCAAGGCATCCAAAGAGCCAACAGACATGGCCCAGAGAATCTCTGCCCAGATATGTGACCTCAGAGATGAGTGGAATTAGGCCCCCCCAGTTGCAGAGCACCTCCCCCTCCAACATCCTCCTCTTGGTATGGCGGACAGCCACCTTGGCCAGCACCAGCAAGAGGCTGACAAGGAGGTCTTGTGATTTCATGGGGCCACGAGTGGGGTGAGTGTATGTCAGGAGGTGGGGGGAAAATGCAGTGAGCCTGCCCCCATCTAAAGGCCTCTCCCTGCAACCGAAGGCGGGGAGCTCCTAAATCCAGAGCCCAAATGAGTTTGCGGGACAACTAATGAAAAAAGGCAGGGGCAGCTGAGCGAGGAGCTCTGGTTTAGTTGCAGGTTTGCCTCACACTTCACACTTGTGTAAGTGCACAAGTGAAGGCCCAGCTACAAATGTATCCCTAAGTGAGGAAAAGTTTTTAAAACATTTATTTAAAGGCCTTTGTCTTTTGGAGAAAATATGAAAGTTGCCATTAGCTAAGTTTATTGTTGTTTATAACAGGAACTATAAAATGCATAACTATTGATGTGTATATTTGTTACCTGCTTGTCTGGAGATGTAGGATTTAAAGTACATTAATATAAATCTTCAAAACACTGCTTATGTCTTCTGTTTACTCATATAAGAAATTACATTCAAAATCCAGAAAATAAACACATCAAAATTCCTGCTGCAGAGATAATTCTTCAGCAATTTAGTCCTGTTTGCAAGGTGTCAAAAAGCACAGAGCTATTTTTCCCATATATTTGGATTTGGGTGGTAGAATAGCTGTAAGGATAACAACAATAACAACAACACTTGGCATTTCTGTAGTAGTTTTCATCCAAAGATCTCAAAGTGCTTTATAAGCATTAATTAATTAGACCTCAAAATTTTGGGGAGTTAATTACAAATTATCAGGCATAATCTCAAACTGTTTTCATTGTAAAAATGTGGTAATCTTTCCACAGGTAAACAAAATGTGCCAGTTTATAACATTGAGACATTTCCTTCCTCTATTTCATGTTGGGTGCTTAATTAGTTAAGCATTTGACTTTATCAGATTTTAAAGGAAAGTTAATAAAATGACTGCATCAGCAATTAATGTACAGTATTATGATTCCCTACATCTGCAGTGAGGTGATTTTTTTTTCATTTAACCATATCTAGAAATTCTTTAAAGAGTTTGTTTAGATGTGCATGTCAATATCTCAGAGCTCCAGAGAGCTTTAGATTTGTTATTGTTCCACTTTCGCTCATGTTTCATATGAGTGTTTTCCTCAGAGTACAGTATCTGAACTAGATATAGCCTTTAGTTCTGGTACACTTGACAGTGGGAAGAGGGGCAAAAGCTTCTTGCTCATACCCAAAGTGAATTATACCAGGGCATCACAGACCTTGCTCATACCTGTGTTGGCCCTGAGAATATAACTGCCAGAAAATGTTATGTCTTAGATGGTAACAGTTGTGAGGAACAATGACAATTAATGTGATATTTTCAAACTGTGCATGAGACTATACAGTCAAGCATGGACAGGCAGTTCTTTGTTTATGTAGATTGAACTGTTCTAGTTTGATATTTTTAAAAGCTGTTATTCTGGTCGTTAGTTAAACAGAACAAAAGAGACAGCCTGGCTCAAAAGGAATAGACTAAAAATTCACAGAGACAAGCAATGTAAGAAATACCATAACAGGAACCATACTATAGCCTCACCAACATTATAGTACAAGACTAGATATAATTCCCATATTGTCAGAGACCAGAAGTTGTAATTTTACCTTTATCTCATAAATCATAGTAGTAATCAAAAACCCCTTTATTTATGTAGGTTGTGTCTGTTGTTACAACTCAGTTATTGGTCTGCCTTTGATGTACGATGAAACTAGATTATGTAATTATCTAAAGGTAAAGGAAGCTTTGTTGTCTTTTCATATGCTGCTTCTCGGGAATAAAAAAGAAATAATGATAGTCTTATTTGCATGGAAAACAACTTGTGAACATTCTATTTTCTGAAAAAAGTGCCAAATATTTTAGAATAAAAAATATGGTAGGCATGCAGGTTTATAGAGTACATGTTCAAAAGAAGAATCCAAAGCCAAGGGGAATAGTTCTACTTAATCCTTGAAGATGGGACATTAAAAATGAAGACCAATACTTTTGGTCTGTCAAGGGACGTGATTACCCAAAAGATGGCACCATCTGTGTGGGACTAAAAACAGAGGAGAAAGAAACTTTGTATTAGTAAAATTAATTGAAAGTCTCATGTTCCTATTGACTGGAGGTGGTGAGAAATGTGAAGTGGAAGTAATAAGCATTGAAACAATCAGTGCAAAATCCTAGAGCAGTGAAAGGCTCATGGACTTTGTTAAAAGAAATCATGTCAAACCTCCCCAACCACCCCCTGAAAAAATCAACAACATTTAATGATAGGGGTGGGGAGAATTACTTTACCAGTAAACTTACACAAAAAGAAAATATTTTAAGGATAGTTGAGAGAGCTGGGTGATAAAACTCTTGGTTTTATACTATTCCTTTAGTCAGGTAGGAAAGAGAGCTAATTCAATGAACGTATGATTTTTTTCCCTGCAAGGTGCTAGTTCTATAAAGGGAATTAGCCTCTGCAACACAGCATTTTAATACATAACTTTTCGATGCCTGCCACCCAGTGGATTTATTAGCTTTGTATTAGGCACCTAGGCTTCCTGTACAATACAGGAAGAGACAGATGCAGTTTCATTTATGAAGTGTGAAGTTGAATGCAGTTTACGTTGAACAAGTGAAATTTTATTAAACCCTGTGGACTGCTCGGCCCATATGACGAAGTTGCTTCCAGCCTAACTCCCTGCCTTTCCTGTGTCTCGTCAATAACAATCCCTCTTGAGGAACATTGGCCCTCTAATTTCAGTTCCAGTCGTCATGATACAGGTGCCTAAGAGTGGGCTCCACATAAAACAGAATGCTGAGTTGGGAGCTGCCCAAGTTAGGTAATGGGAAATGCTGTGGAGATGGGTGTGGCCTGAGCCTTAGCCCACAAAAAGTCTTAAGCATGTGGTTTGTGTAGTCGTGGCAAGGCGCTGGGAGAGAGTGCTCACAGCGCTCTAAAAAAACCACCTCCACAAGGGGAATAGCTCCTAGTGCTGGTGCACTGTCTACATTGCCACTTTACTTTGCGGTGCTCAGGGGGGTGTTTTATCACACCCCTGAGCGAGAAAGTTGCAGTGCTATAAAGTGCCAGTGTAGACAAGCCCTAAATCTAGGCTGGAGAAAGGCTCCTATCTCTTCTTGGGATTCTCAGCCAGGAACCTTCTCCTGGAGTTAAGTGTGTAAACCCTTCCCCCACTCCTCTCAAGAAATGCCAGGGGGAGGAGGAGGAGGAAGAGGAGGAGAATATAACCAAGGATCTCATTGTATTCTGCTGTCGTACAAATATGTAATCCCACTGAAATCAGCAGCATTGCACAAGTGAAAGCAAGAGGACAAATTCTATACCAAAATAGAAAATAGTATTGTTTATTTGTATATTTTTTTAAGAACTGTTACCAAACTAATGAGAGGAAGGGTGGTTGGCATGAATTCATTTTGATAAAGACTCTAAACATTTATTGGGCCAACAACTCAGAGGCATATACATAAGTTTAGTGCTATTGAAGGTATGATGAGAACAAAGCACTAGAAAGTCTTAGAAAAATTTGAACCCATAATGAGAGAACGGGATTGTTGTTTTGAGCTGTAGAATGTCCATATGCAAATAAACATGTTAGCTGCTCAGAAATTCTGCTTTTCAAATAAAGTAAGAAATTACATGGTAGGAAAAATTGTTGGCAATTACATTTCCAAAGAGCCACTGTGGAACAATATAAATCTGAAGAATTTCCTCAAAAACATGTATAAGAAATTGCAGCTCTGGAACAACATTCACTAACACAAATGAAACCACATAAAATCCCAGATATGAATGCTTGATTGGCAGGCCTTTCCATTGGAAACATCAAGCAAATTAAAACTATCAGCACTTAGGGCATCAAAATCTGTAAAAGGAGGAGGAGCATCTGGGAGTCAGGAGATTTACAGTCTATTCCTGTAAAAGCGGATGCATCCGATGAAGTGAGCTGTAGCTCACGAAAGCTTATGCTCAAATAAATTTGTTAGTCTCTAATGTGCCAAAAGTACTCCTTTTCTTTTTGCGGATACAAACTAACATGGCTGCTACTGTGAAAAGAGACCTGTGGCACCTTATAGACTAACAGACATATTGGAGCATAAGCTTTTGTGGGTGAATACCCACTTCGTCAGATGCATGTAGTGGAAATTCCCAGAGGCAGGTATAAATATGCAAGCAAGAATCAGGCTAGGGATAACAAGGTTAGTTCAATCAGGGAGGATGAGGCCCTCTTCTAGCAGTTGAGGTGCGAACACCAAGGGAGGAAAAACTGCTTTTGTAGTTGGCGAGCCATTCACAGTCTTTGTTTAATCCTGAGCTGATGGTGTCAAATTTGCAAATGAACTGAAGCTCAGCAGTTTCTCTTTGAAGTCTGGTCCTGAAGTTTTTTTGTTGCAGGATGGCTACCTTTAAATCTGCTATTGTGTGTCCAGGGAGGTTGAAGTGTTCTCCTACAGGTTTTTGTATATTGCCATTCCTAATATCTGATTTGTGTCCATTTATCCTTTTATGTAGGGACTGTCCAGTTTGGCCGATGTACATAGCAGAGGGGCATTGCTGGCACATGATGGCGTGCAGGTGAATGAACCGGTGATGGTGTGGCTGATCTGGTTAGGTCCTGTGATGGTGTCACTGGTGTAGATATGTGGGCAGAGTTGGCATCAAGGTTTGTTGCATGGATTGGTTCCTGAGTTACAGTTACTATGGTGCGGTGTGTCATTGCTGGTAAGAATATGCTTCAGGTTGGCGGGTTGTCTGTGGGCGAGGACTGGCCTGCCTTCCAAGGCCTGTGAAAGTGAGGGATCATTGTCCAGGATGGGTTGTAGATCACTGATGATGCATTGGAGAGGTTTTAGCTGAGTTCTGTATGTGATGGCCACTGGAGTTCTGTTGGTTTCTTTCTTGGGCTTGTCTCTCAGCAGGAGGCTTCTGGTTACACATCTGGCTCTGTTGATCTGTTTCCATATTTCCACATGCGGGTATCATAGTTTTCAGAATGCTTGGTGAAGTTCTTGTAGGTGTTGGTCTCTGTCTGAGGGGTTGGAGCAAATGCGGTTGTACCTCAGCGCTTGGCTGTAGACAATGGATCGTGTGGTGTGTCCGGGATGGAAGCTGGAGGCATAAAGGTAGGCATAATGGTTGGTGGGTTTTGGTATAGGGTGGTGTTAACGTGACCATCACTTATTTGCACCGTGGTGTCTAGGAAGTAGACCACCTTTGTAGATTGGTCCAGGCTGAGGTTGATGGTGGGGTGGAAGCTGTTGAAATCATGGTGGAATTCTTCCAGGGTTTACTTCCCATGAGTCCAGATGATGATAATGTCATCAGTCTATTCCTGAGTTCTCAAGAGGCCAGTTCTCTTACACTGGACAAATTACTTATCCTTTCTCTGCCTCTGATTCCCCATCTTTAAAATGAAGATAGTGATTCTTACGAACATCAGAGATATTGTAACCATTAACTTGTTTATGTTTGTAGCACACTTTGAGGACTGTGGATGGAAGATGCTATTGAGTTTAATATGTGTATTGCTACCAAAATTAAAATAAGCCAATATAATGAGCCGTTTGCTGTCAAACCTCTTAAATTCTTATGGGATCCAAGGCCAAGTCTACACTATAAATCTATATTGGTAAAACAACATCACTCAGAGGTGTGAAAAATCCACACCCCTGAGCAAAGTAGTTATGCTGACCTAACCTCCTGCGTAGACAGCACTATGTTGAGGGGAGAACTTCTCCTGCCAGCATAGCTACCACCTCTTGGGGAGGTGGATTAACTACTCTGACAGGAGAAACTCTGCCATCAGTGTAGGAGAGTCTTCACTTAAGTGCTGCAGCTGTGCCAATGCATTTGTTTTTAAGTATAGACTTGCTCCAAGTCTCCCTTCTCCAATCACTCAGAGGTAACCAAAATAAAAATTGTGCAATTATTGAATACACAGCAATTCAGATTCCACAAGAAGCCAAGTTCTCAGTTATGGGCAAAGAACTGAAATCTCATATTTGGACATTCAGACTGACATATAGTTAAATAAGTGACTGTTTTAGATGCATCTGTCTTTTTAAAGATAAAATATGGACCTCTTATCAAGGTGAAAATTGAACTAATATTCACCAAGTGTCACACCTAATTTATTTGAAAGATGAAATTAATAGCAAAAGTTAAGTTTTAGATATCATAAAATATTACATTGACTGGAAATTGAGATATTTAATAGTGTAATGAATGATCTATTTATGACCAGATTTTCAAAGGTTTTTAGGCATTGCAATTCTATTTAGATGGCTAAGTCCCATTTTCAAAAGCGAATTAGGTACGTAAGAAAGTAAAGTTTCACTGAAAGTCAATAGGACTTAGGCTCTTAAGTGCCTACAAATAAGTTACTTAAAATGGAACCTAGCCAACTAAATCACGTGGGCCTTGCAATGCTCAGCAGAGCCATGCATAAATAACTTTTCAGATCTGGGGCCTAGTTACTAGGTAATAAATACAGAGCAACACCAGTAATTAAACTGTAATTTGTGTCAATGCTACTATCACATCTCCTAATAATTGTAATGATCCAAATAACTTGTACATAACTATACATGAAAACAAAAAAAGGCTATCCAGTGGTAGAGAGAGTGATGCAGTGATCCAGTGGTAGAGAGAGTGATGCAGTGGAATAGGATGTAAGAAGGCCTTAAATAAAGGACAACAGGTCTGTGGGGTCCAGGGACTCCCTTGGGTCCCTGCTTCCAGTCCTTGATAATGTCTTTCTCCCCATACCCTGGCAGACAACCAAGATTCTTCAAGCAAACAAACAAAAAGTCCTCTCCCCTCTTACTTCCCTTATGAAAGGAGGGAGTCCGTAGGAAAACAGAGGCAAGGGTGACTTGGATATCAGGTGGTCTTCCTGGGTCAGCCCTTTGGGCTTAGTCTAAAATCGGGGTTTACCTCCATTCCCTTCTCTGGGGGCATTCTGATTTGAGGCTGGATCATGGAGCTTTTACAGCCGTGAGGCCTTTTACTGTCTCCCACTCCGCAACCGTGTCTCAGCTGTCTGAGGCAAGGCAGCCTTATTCCTGTTCTCCACCCCTTTCTGTGGCAGGGTTTCCTTTTTAAGATCCCCTGTCCCTCCTTCCAGACAGAACAAGAATTGCAGGTGCACCTCATTAGTGTTAAACAGGCCCAGAATAGGACTTGTTAGGCTTCTCTCCATCAGAGTAAGGGTGTGTCCCCTCACATGGTCATATCCCCAAGTAACAGAAAACATGCCTCTCTGGTAAAAGACTGGTAACATAGAAATTAGGAGTTGCTAAACCATGATGGAATTTTTCCCACCTTTCTTTCTGACCCCATGAAATCCCCCTCTCCCGGTTCCATGGCTTCAGAACTGTGGCTACGTAGGAATACTACTGTCCATGTAATCATCCCTCTGCAGACTCACCAGAATATTCCTGCAGAAGAGGATGATGACACTCAGCAACACTTATACACGGCTTTATTTGGGGGACCCGCTTGCCATTTGGGATTGGGGAGACTCAGGGTATTGCTAAAAGAGAATTGCCTCCACCCAACTATCAAACCCCCCTGCTGGGGCCTCTTTGGACACGTGTGGATTCAAGACATAACATGAAAATCTGTTAAACCCCATTTTCCAACATGGAGCTCTGTAAAGATGCAAGAATAACTTTTTAAAAAGCCAAAAAAAAATGACACTGTTCTTTTAAAAGAAGATAAAAGAGAAATAATACAACAGATTTTTTTTTTTAAAACAAAGCAGCAGCAGCTGTATTTCTAATGCTTGGGCCAAATTCCACCCTCATTATTTACTCCTGAACAAGCCCATTAACTCCAGTAGCATCATACCTGTATGACTGAGGGCAGAATTTAGCCCTGTTCAATTTAAAGATCTGAATGGCAACATAACAAATTACTGTTTTTCTCCTGTTTCCCAAAGTGAAGGGAAATACTGGGTGCTTGTTATTGTACAATGCTAGACAGTGGTAACTGAATCTGGATAATGGGAAATGTTATTTAATGATTTTTAGAGCCCTTTTTCCTGACAGGTCTCTTCTGAAATGTTTCCTGACAGGTCTCTAAAGAATAACAGAGAAAGAAAGTGGGTTGTGCTGATAATGTGATTGTATGGGAGGAAAGGTAATCGGTTGCTTTCACACAATCTGATGTGAACAAAATATGAGCTGTGCAAAATCTGCCCACACATAGTAATAAGAAAGATGCACAATAAGCACTCGGTGTGATTAATTATCTTAGTAAGTTTGTATCCAATTTAGCAGCGAAGACTGACACAGTCAGAATACTCTGTCTGTGCAGGGACCAGAACATAAGTATGAATGAAAGGGACTGAAGTGTATTATTGCGTTTAATGCATTTGGTTTAGAATTTAAAGCATTGGAGGTAATTTGTACACGTAGTGCCAATAGCAGTATGTACATGACTCCTATTATTGTTAATGGTGCATGTGTGTTTAATTCCCTGAGCACGCTACTAAAAGTTTATTGAAATAGTTTAAAAAGTTGGCCAAAGTGCATATGCCTTAAGAAAACAGACTGCTATGGTTAGATTCACAAGGCAGACATAGTTGCCTAGCTACCCATTTAGATATCTAAATCCAATGTTTAGGTGTCACTGGCATTCATAAAACCACTACTCAGATGTTGCCTAACCCTATAGGTGCCTAAATTCCCACAGTGCCCAAGTTTCTACTGGTAAAGTCCACTAGGTGCCTAAGTTTATGCTGACAGGCATATGCAAAGACACTTGCGACTTGACACTGCCGAGCAGCTCCCATAAGAGCAGAGCTGCAGAAAGCCGCCTGTTCTGATGCAGGGCTGGTGACATCCAATCCCTGCAGACACAAGGTGTGGGGAAGGCTGCAAGGTGTAGCAGAGGCCCCGGCCAGGTCTGCAAGCAGAAGGAAGAGGACAAGCCCCCGGCAGCCAGGGAGGCCACTGCATGTCTGAAGGGCTCCTGCCTGGGACAGAGCCATTCAACAACTAGGCTCGTCCTCTTCCTCCTCACAGTCCTTGCTGGGGAGGTCTCTGCTATGCGGGGCCACAACCGCAACCTCCCTAGCACCTTGCATCCCAGTGTCTTCGCTCCCTCGGCCATGTTGGGAGACCCCTGCAGCCCTGCTATTAGCACTGTCTTAACCCTAACCTCAACCTTGCCCCTCCTTAATTTTCAGCAACTGTAAAAATAAAAATAGTTAAAAATCTAAAAAAAATCTTAAAAATCAATCAAAATAGAAATAAAATTAAAAATAAAAATTGATATTAATTGTTGAAATTAGAAAAATAAAAATAAAATTCGTCAGGATCTAAATATATGACTATAAATACACCATAATGTAATTTAGAAAATACTGGGTTTGGGGATAAAGGTAATAAGGGAACCCTCCTTCTGCTCCTCAACCTTTTGCAAGGAAAGGTTTAGGCTTCTAATTTCATGAAGAGATACACAGCTGTGAATCCCAAGAGAAGTTAGGTGTCTTTCTCCGAACTGAACTTAAGTACCTCCTTTGAGGAAATGCATTTAGGCCACGCCCCTCTCCTCAGCATTTCTTATTGGCTATCTTAGGCACCTCCCCACTCAGTCTGCAGGCTTTTCTGGATCCAATTCTTAGGTGCCTCACTCTCTCCATGCGCTGTATAGGCAGCCTGGGTGCCTAACTTGGATTCCGTTGGAAGGGCACCTAAACATTATTCGTTGCAATACTGTGTCTAAGTTCCCTTTGTGGATGTAGTGATATAAAAACATACCAGCATACATTACATACAGTATTGTTATACTGTATATACACTTGAGTTCATAAGTACAGAGCTAAAAAATATTTTACCACAAGTTTAGGAAGCATTTATAGCCCAGATTAGTTACAGCACATCAACCACAATTGGAAAGATATTTACTTTAAGTTTTGTGTATTTTAATAATAATAATTTATCAAATAGTTATACGACACTTATGTATCTGATGAATAGTTTATTAAATTGGTGTAAGTGATCAAAAAACACTGCAAATGCATTCCCCTTAATGTTTCATGTTACATTAGAAATGGCCGACTAAACATATCTAAGCCATTTATGGTTCAAAGTGCAACCCTACAAATGTATTTTTAGTAGGGCTGTCAATTAATCACACTTAACTCACGTGATTAACTCAAAAAAAAATCATGATTAAAAAAAATTAATCGTGATTAATCGCACTTATGACAATAGTAGACGAATTGAAATTTATTAAATATTTTTGGATGTTTTTCTACATTTTCAATATTGATTTCAATTACAACACAAAATACAAAGTGCACAGTGCTCACTTTATATTATTTTTATTACAAATATTTGCACTGTAAAAATGATAAAAGAAATAATATTTTTCAATTCACCTCATACAAGTACTGAAGTGCAATCTCTTTATCGTGCAAGTGTAACTTACAAATGCAGATTTTTTTTCATCACATAACTGCACTCAAAAACAAAACAGTGTAAAACTTTAGAGCCTAAAAGTCCACTCAATCCTATTTCTTATTCTGCCAATTGCTAAGACAAACAAGCTTGTTTACATTGATGGGAGATACTGCTGCCTGCTTCTTATTTACATCACCTGAAAGTGAGAACAGGCATTCGCATGGCACTGTTGTAGCCGGCATTGCAAGGTATTTACTTGCTAGATATGCTAAACATTTGTATGCCCCTTCCATGCTTTGGCCACCCTTCCAGAGGACATGCTTCCATGCTGATGATGCGCGTTAAAAAAATAATGTGTCAATTAAATTTGTGACTGTACTCCTTGGGGAAGAATTGTATGTCTCCTGCTCTGTTTTACGCACATTCTGCATATATTTCATGTTATAGCAGTCTCAGATGATGACCCAGCACATGTTCATTTTAAGAACACTTTCACAGCACGTTTGACAAAATGCAAAGAAGGTACCAATGTGAGATTTCTAAAAATAGCTACAGCACTCGACCCAAGGTTTAAGAATCTGAAGTGCCATCTGAAATCTGAGAGGGACGAGGTGTGGAACAGGCTTTTTGAAGTCTAAAAAGAGGAACAATCTGATGAGGAAACTACAGAACAAAATAAACTTCCCCACACTACTATCTGATAAAGAAACTGGAACCCAAGCATTTTTATAAGGGTCAAAAATTTTGTCTCATTTTAGTTTTCAATTCTGCTTTTCCACATTCCAACCTTGTCTGGTAATGCCAAAATCATCATATATTCAATAGGTTTAAATTGTACACCTGAGGGTGCATTTATTTTGGTCAACTGAGGCAAAGAAGATTTTTTCATTTGTAATTGCCCACATAAATACTCCATTTCATAGATGAGATAGTCATTGTCAGAATTAACACCTATGCTAGAAGTTGTTTTCCTATATTATTTACATTTTAAATGTCCTTAAATATAACCTTTATCTCAACAGTTTCTATTATCTGCAGAGGAAAATCTGACTATGGGACACATTGAAAGATCATGGTGGAGCACTTCAATACCAGTCTCTGGCTCTGTTAAGCTCTATATTATACCATTCTTGAATTAGCCACTGTCTATCTTCCATAGTTTTCCATTACATGGGGTCAGGCACAGGAAGAAATGGTTTGCTAAATCAGAAAAGAATACTAAATGACACAGCAGATAAATATGAACAGCGGTGCAGAAGATTTATTGAGTAACATGTTATATTGATAAATGATAACATTTATTTGCAATTTGAAGATGTGACCCAAATGACACTCATTAGCTTGTCTTGTGTAGAACGGATTCGTTTTGTAAATTTATTGTTTGTCTGACACTATTGGAAGAAGAGTATTTTATTTTTTAAAAATTCATTGGAAGCCTCATTTACTTTTGAGAAGATTATGTATTCTGCTCTTAATTGCATTCTGTTGCTTCCTCCTAAGTGTTATGGTGTGAAAGTCTCTTTACCAGATCAGGAGAATGTTTAGTATCTCACTGAAAGATGGTCAGTGATGGGATGGAAATAGAGAGTGCTTCTGTTGCCCACTGGGTCTCTTGGGAAAAAACTGGTAGTGAACTCGTATAGGAATTAGCCAGTCTCTCATAAATTAGTCTTCCTTACTTCTGTTTGTGGACCACAATGACACAACAGCTCAATCTCCCACAAAGGGACAGATTAAAGGCATAATTCTAGAAGGTGTGAAGCACCCTCACATGTTATTAGCTTGAATGGGGGGCAAGGGTGCTCTGCAACAATGTAGGTGCCTATCACCTTTCTGGATCCCTAACATCAAAGTGTAGTGGCCTGGAAGGCACAAAGAAACAGTGAGAAACCAGGCACCAGTGTTGGGTCTGAGCAACACCCTTTCTGAAAGAGTCCCATCGAATTTAAAATAAAACATTTTTCTGCAGGCTGGGTCTTTTTTTGTTGTTGTTGCTATTGTTGCTGTTGTTTTGAGGGGCAATCGATACAATTAGTAGAAAATTATATCCCTGCTATATAATTCCAAGAGTTGGTTAAAAACAACATAGAAAAAGACCCCCCATTCTCCATTACATTTTACCAAGTGATTTAGATAACTGTTTGGGGAAAAATAATTTGCTCAAGAGAGGTGAGACTGAAAGTCTGTGTACAGCATTACAGGAGGAAGTCTTCATATTTGAGGGAGGAACAGTCTGTACAAGTGGCTGAATTTGGAAAGAAAGTGGGAACTGAAGTTTTTATGGGTATTGGCCTCATTTAATCTTAACCCATCCCTACTTCCCTCTCAGAAGCCAATACCAGGGTTTGAACTACTGGAGAGATAAGAGGTCCTCTTGTTTCTATAAATCTTTCATGTATTATATGCAGAGAAAAGATGGATTAAGATGAGGAGTTTCTCTTTAGAAAGTTTATCATTTTTGGGCCCATTGTGGTTTCAAATAGGAACATTTCTCTTAAGAGTGAAAGCATTTTCTATTTCCAGGAGAAAGTACTGGTAAGCAGAGTGGGGAAAGCTGCTCAAAATGGTGCAAGAAACAGACTTGGTCCTGATGACGAAATCAGTTCAGGAAAAATAAAAATCTGCTTGACTCTCTTTACCTGGTTATATAGAAAGCGGAAACAAACCTTTTGGAAAGCTCTGAAGCAGTTTAGTTGTTTTCCTTTCTCTGCATTTTTTTTTGTTTGCTTTTGCATGTCCTTCTGCACTTCCAAACTATGACCAAAACTAATTGTGTTGAAATACAGCTACACAGTGCCCTCTAGCTCCATGCTATGGTACTGATAGAGATTTGACTCAAATGAAAAAGAGTTCTTACTGTAATATAAGTACTACTTTCTGCAATACCTATTAGAGGTGTTCCTTATAAAGTCTCCCAAACAAGCAATGGCTTGTCCTGACCCGCCTTAGCTTATGTGAACATTGCACAAATTTGTCTGATAGCAGCATAACCTATTCTGAATACAGGACAACATGGCTCTTGGTTAATATTACAAAAGGGTTTTGTGTGTGTGTGCATGTGCATTAGGTGATAAACGTTTTCTAGAGTAGATACAAAGGGAAAATTTGTTACACACACACACACACTATAAAATTGCATGGGTCAGCCTTTCTGTTTCGTGTTTTGATTGCCTAAACTTTTGGGGAAATCTCAACATTTTAATTGAGATTTTTAATTTCTTTCATAAGAGATTTTTATAATGTAAAGAAACAATTTCAGTCTATGTTCCCTACTGGACATGGTCGAGTAGAACAAGTATTGCCTGATCAGAAAGTGTACTATTTCCTTATTGTGTGCTTCAGTTTTTCCACCACACAGAGGGGATCAACAATCCAGAAGACAGAGTGCTCATGATCAGTGGTACTTTAAAAGATCAGTGGTACGTGATCAGTGATACTGATCCATTTGCTAAAGGCAACAGATCTATTTACTTATCACCTTTTTACCACAGGAGACATTTCTGGCACAGTTATGGACAAATTATTAAATCTCCACACACACACACCCCCAAATAAAAAGCATGACATTAAAATGCTGTGTCTCAGCAAAACCTGCAGAGGAAGAGCTGCAACATACTTAAGCAAAATCATGAAGTCCATTTGTCAAGGTTCCTTCCCCACTCTGAACTCTAGGGTACAGATGTACCCTGCATGAAAAACCCCCTAAGCTTATTTTTACCAGCTTAGGTTAAAACTTCCCCAAGGTACAAACTATTTTAACTTTTGCCCCTGGACTTTATTGCTGCCACCACCGATGAAGTGAGCTGTAGCTCACGAAAGCTTATGCTCAAATAAATTGGTTAGTCTCTAAGGTGCCACAAGTACTCCTTTTCTTTTTGCGAATACAGACTAACACGGCTGTTACTCTGAACCCTGCCACCACCAAGTGTCTAACAAATAAATAACAGGGAAAGAGCCCGCTTGGAAACGTCTTTCCCCCCAAAATCCTCCCTAACCCTACACCCCCTTTCCTGGGGAAGGCTTGATAAAAATCCTCACCAATTTGCATCGGTGAACACAGACCCAAACCCTTGGATCTTAAGAACAATGAAAAAGCAATCAGGTTCTTAAAAGAAGAATTTTAATTGAAGAAAAAGTAAAAGAATCACCTCTGTAAAATCAGGATGGTAAATACCTTACAGGGTAATCAGATTCAAAACATAGAGAATCCCTCTAGGCAAAACCTTAAGTTACAAAAAGACACAAAAACAGGAATATACATTCCATTCAGCACAGCTTATTTTGTCAGCCATTTAAACAAAACAGAATCTAACGCCTATCTAGCTAAATTACTTACTAAGTTCTAAGACTCCATTCCTCTTCTGTTCCCAGCAAAAGCATCACACAGACAGAGAGAACCTTTGTTTCTCTCCCCCTCCAACTTTGAAAGTATCTTGTCTCCTCATTGGTCATTTTGGTCAGATGCCAGCGAGGTTATCCTAGCTTCTTAACCCTTTACAGGTGAAAGGGTTTTTCCTCTGGCCAGGAGGGATTTTAAAGGTGTTTACCCTTCCGTTTATATTTATGACACCATTAAAGAAGCATAGCCACAGAAAATAAGTTTGATTGAACCACAAGATGACGTTTTTCCATGCCACCACTCCCAATGCCAGTGAAAACGCCACAGTTAAATTATTTGTCAGGCATCTTCAAGAAAAAGGGCAAAATATAATGAGCAAAATCCTGGTGCAGCTCCACAGACACACTAAATGATGTTTGTGCTACTCCACAGTGGGATTCCTGATTGAGCAAAGCCAGTTCTACGATACCCTCAACCCCTTTCAATGGAGAGGACATGTTGGGGAAGGAGGGGTTGTGACCAGACCATGCTGGCTTTGCAGTGGAGACCTGAGCAGTGAACCCCTCCCCAAATCTGCCTCCTGCTGTTCCATGGTCTAATTTGTGAAGCTCCTGATAGACTGAAAAATAGTCCATCAAAGCTGATGAGCAAAAACAATGCTTTTGCTTCAGAACTGAATTCTCTCCCCTTCCCATTCCCCTGGTTTAAATTACCTTCTCTCTGCCAGGTCCTTCTTTGCTACCTCCTCCCTCCCTGCTATTTTCTCCTCTCCGGTCCCCATTTTCTCCCCAGTTCTGCCCTGGGTCCCCTCTGTTCATTCTCTAATCCTACTTAACTTTTATATTTCTCCAGAATCATATTTCTTTATGCAGCAGCTATTAAAGTTCTGGAGCTGCCTGGGGTGATTACCCTGCCGTAGGTATTGTATTAGCTAGCCTGAGTCTGCCCGCTGAGGTCCCTTGCCCACCTTCCTGTAAATCCTGGCATAGGAGATGTGTGAGGGCCATGGGTAAGGCCAAGGGCTGGAGGGAGTAGGGACACGTGCCCTAGCACCTCAGCAGCTCTGGCTAGCACCACCAGTCAACTTCAATTGCACTCCTTGAATGCCTGAATTATGCCAGGGCAATTTTACCTTGTGCAGCAAGACGAAAACAGGAAGGCACAAAAGTGGTTTAAAGCTACCTTTGCCCCACCCCTTCCCCCTGGCTTTGAGGTTTGTGCCAAACCTCTAAGGATGTCTATACTGAAATTAGACACCTGTGGCTGGCCCAGGCCAGCAGCCTCAGCCTCACAGGGCTCAGGCTATGGAGCTGTTTAACTGCTCTAAGACCCCGTAAGGTGGGAGGGTCCCAGAGGCCAGGCAGCGGCCCAAGCCCGACAGCTACACTACAGTTAAGCTGTCCATTAGCCCAAGCACCATGATCCTGAGTCAGCTAGCATGAGCCAGCTGTGGGTGCCTAATTTCAGGGTAGACATCCTTAGAGGTACAGCACAAGAGGGCACCTAACTCCTTTTTTGATTAAGTAGCATAGATTTGAGAGTAACAGCTTTAATCTGGCACTAAATTCTCAACAATGATTTATTTTCATCTGCTATTTTAAGTGTCTCAGTGTGCAAACAAATCAGTTCCTTCCCAGTTGGTGGAGGTAGAAAACGCTGTATGGCTTTGAATGAAAATGTAGACTTGCTCTTAACTATGGAGTTGCTACTTATGCCTCTGTAATACCATTATCCCTTTTGTTGTCAACACTTTAAATGTTCAAGGCAAATTAATGCCAATGTAACATTTTTAAATAAATGCCATTAGGGTTCAATTTTATGATCAGATTCTCAGAAATGCTTTGGTGGAAGGCTGGAAAATGTGGTTTTGTGTTCAAAAAGGAGATTCCAGCCAGATCTGAATAAAATCAAGCCAACAAATGCAAGTTTCCTAATGCTTATCACTTTTAGTTAGTGCCAGTCTGCCAGCATTAAAATTTGTCTATGATACTTTGTGTATTAAATGAACTTTTTCTGTTGAGAATCTCTGTTTTATATGAATACCAATAGTACAAAGGAGGACGATTGCATCCCAACAAAGCACCTGCAGAGCATATACGAAATCACAACTTGGAACAAATGTTCCAAAATGACACTTAATGCGTGTCCATTCTTGCCCTAATACTGAATCTGAAGCTCCACCATTATCTATCCTGCAACTGCTTGACCTATTGCAGTGGTGTGGCTGCTCCTGGTCTTGGCTCCTTTATGTTGACTCTGCCACTTTCTGTTATGTATCTGCTTATTAATATCTTACCTCCACCAAAAAGGCAAATCAAAATGTGATAATTTTCACATCCATGGAAAATGGCCTCCTGCTTATTTCTCTTCCTTTCAAAGAGTACAGCTGAATATTTTTTTCTCTAATGCTAAACATGCAGGCTCAGTAATTAAATTAAAACCAAATGCAGCATTTTTACCTCTGCTTTCGTTTTCTAAGTATGTTATCTACAGCATTCAGGAATGTGGAAAATAAGGGTATGGTGCTTACACTGAAAGCAGTAAGATTCATTTAATCACTAACACACAGATGACAGCAAATGTACAAAGTATTATTATTATTACTACAACACCACTGATGGGCCTGGTGCTTTACAGATGTGCCCTTTAAAAAAGGATACATTTTTTTCACCAAAGAGTTGATAGCTTGTGCTCAAATCCTGAGATGTTTGCTCAGTATTTATTCAAACTTCCTTAGGAGCCAGATCCTTGGCTCCGTGCTCTGTTCACCTTGAGGGGAGAGGGCTAAAGTAGCTTTAATCCACCTTTTCTCTGTCAATATCCTAGGGCCACTGAGTGATGGTCTAATCCTTAGGTGCACTTTAGAGCAAGTGCTTATGGGCCTAGGTGCTGTTCCACAGCAGCAATTGCAGAAGTGTGGAAATTTCCCATTTTCCCTGGCCACACTCTCTACATCCCTTAGATGGCAAAGGAGCCTTTGTGGCAGTTCTACGTTAGCCAGCATTGCGCTAGACAGCGGGAATTCTCAGCCTGACAGAATTTTCAAGCTGGAGCAGTGCAAAGCAGCCTTACCAGACTGGAGCAGTTGGCCCAGTGAAAGCTGCAGGTATGCAGCACCTATCAGGATTTGGCCCTAAATTGGAGAAACCATAATTTTAAAATAATAGATTAAGCTCAAAAGTAATATGGTATAAAAGCTAGACTACTATGTACAGTGTTGGTTCTTTAGGCAAGTTTCAGAACAATTCAGAGAAGGGCAGGAAAGTAGATTTATACTGAAATCACATGATGCAAAGGCTTAAAAGATTTTATATGTTTAGCCTGAAAAAAAAAAGGAAACTGGTAGATGATCTCTTTACTGTTTTTCTAGAGGGAATATAAAAGGATCTGGACATGACCTGTTTTACCAACATAACTGGAATGTGTGAAAGTAGTGGAAAGATATAACCAATAATAAAGAACAGTGAAACCAGAATAAGAGGAACATGGAATTTATTAACAATATTCTTTGAAGATGGGCTGGAATTTATGTGTTTACATAGGAACTTTACATAGGAAATGCACAGAAATAGTTTGACAAATAATACAAGCTTAGTTATTAACAGTACAGATGAATGAGCAAGCATATTATCTTATAAGTGTTTATTATTTCTTAAGAACCAACATTGTGCTAAGCACATATATCAAGACAATTCTGGGGAGTTTATAATCTTATGCATAGATATACAAAAGCCTATATACTATGATGTATAAGAAACACCTTTGTACAGCCTAATTGACATGCCAGAAGGAAATGAGAAAGGAAAATGAATGACTATATAATGCACAGAAAAAGAAGGGGAACAGAAGAGTGCAAAGGAGAAAGTGATACCAGACAGGTTGACTCAGTGCTGGTTCTCAGCTGATCCACCTCCAAACCAGGTCATGAGTAGCTACTACAGACTCATAGATGTAAAAAGTGAGGATTTCTCTATAACCAGTTGTAACTTCTTGTTGGCATAACAATCTGAAAAAGAGCTCAAGGTCTGGCCGCAGGAATTCATATTGTATGGGTTTTTCAGTAAATTAAAAATGCCATTTATCATGAAGAAAAGTTTAGTCTAGTAGTCAGTGAATCAAAATAAGGAACACATTAAATAAAATGCTCACATTGGAAAGGAATTTAATAACCAGGGCACACGGCCACATAGCCTAAAAATTAGGAAATTAAGAGCAGCAAGGGAATCCTTTCAAGCAGAGCCATTTCACTCAGGATGGAAAACACACAGAGTAAGTTATCAAGTAAGGTCATAAAAGCCAATGGCATAAATGAATTTAAGAGACAGCTAGACATTTTTATGGAGAGAGGGGATTGAAGCATTCAGAGCCAGTGACAAATCAGGGAGATGGGGCTGAGATAAAATTAACGAGGACAGGCTTGCTTGCGGCCAAAGACATTTTGCTGTCCAGCAATGCCTTATGTCCTCCGTCATCACATCCTAATCTGATACTGACATCTGAAGGTAGCATGAAATCTAATACACCTCTCTTGGTATATTCAAAAAGAAAAGGACATCAAAATATTTTTTCACAGAGGGAAGAACTCAATTTTGTCTATTCCCTTTTCAATACATGCACATAGTTTTAGTTGATGCTAACAAACCGCAGTTATTGAGTGCGCATTATGATGTGCATTAGGAACACTAAATGTTTGTCCCCAGTTGTTTTGAAATTTTCCAAAGAGCCCTATAAGGAGAGAAATAGCATTCAAACACATGGACTTCAGCTTTCATACAATCTTTTTCTTCTTCTTTTTCTCCCTCAAACCTTGGACAGGAATCTGAGAGATTCCCAAACCACTGCAATACTTCCCTGTGGTTGTGTAGTAAGGGTAGCTGATTCAACTGGCCTGTGATCATTGAGATACTTCTATATGAAGATGCTATCGAAATGTAGTGGCAGATTGTGGCAGGATCCTTGAAGCACCAGCATCCAGACCCTGAGCTCACATGTACCCTAGGAATTGTAACCATACAGCACTGGGCTACATGAATGTGATACCAGTGTTTTGGAAGCAGCAGATCAGGCCATGGGTTTGTCTTTGTTAGGATATAGATATTCAGGCCTATCTGTAAAGGCCTACACTCTAAGTGTATTGTTATCATTTAGCTAGTTATAGAGGTATAAAAGAAAAGAATCAAAATCACTGTCTGACTGTATAACGCCTTTTCTCACTGTGACAGTCTGAGGCCCTGTTCTTTGGCTAAGCAGCAGAGGCAGCCATAAGCTGGGAAGCGACTGGTCACATCCTCACATTCCAAACTAGTCACATTGAAATAAGGTGCTATTGGGCTGTTAGGAATACAATCCTGTCCTGATAGTGCCTATCACCTCCAGAGAAAGGGAAGTGCCTAGAAAATGTAAAAGGAAACTTAGTTTAATAGCATCCTGTCTGGCAAGAACTCATTTATCAATAGACACAGCTGGGAAACTCATATGTCTTTATAGATGTAGTTGTGAAATCCTCATTTCTGTGTTGTTCTATCATTGTAGTCCCCATTTCCCTACTGTTTGCCTGTATAATCTCTGTCTGGTTCTGTGATTGTTTCTGTCTGCTGTATAATTAATTTTGCTGGGTGTAAACTAATTAAGGTGGTGGGATATAATTTGTTAAATAATCATGTTACAATATGTTAGGATTGGTTAGTTAAATTTCAGGAAAATGATTGGTTAAGGTATAGCTAAGCAGAATTCAAGTTTTACTATATAGTCTGCAGTCAATCAGGGAGTAAAGGGGGGGAAATGGGAACAGGGAATGGGGGTGGGAAATTGGAATCATGTTTTGCTAAGGGGGGAATGGGAACAGGGACACAGGTGAGGCTCTGTGGTGTCAGAGCTGGGAAGGGGGACACTAAGGAAGGAAACTGGAATCATGCTTGCTGGAATTTCACCCCAATAAACATTGAATTGTTTGCACGTTTGGACTTCAGTTATTGTTGCTCTCTGTTCATGCGAGAAAGACCAGGGAAGTAAGTGGGTGAAGGAATAAGCCCCCTAACAGTCTTCATCAGTGGTGAAAGAACTGGTAAATGCAGAGAGCTGTGTGCCAGGAAACTCGATATACCAAGTGAGAGGATGCAGGAAAGAAGCCCTAAAATTTGAGGAAGGTAGCATGTCACTGAGCTGGTTTTGAAAGTACAAAGGCCCTCAAGAATAGGCATCTTCTCCAGGAGGTTGAAGATGTCTCAGCTGGGTGAAGCTTAATTGTAATGCTACTGGTAGAAAGAGGCCTTTCAGATTGAAGAACTCTTCCATGCGGACATTCAACCACCAGATAGGTTTTTGTGATCTGTTTCTTTCTTTGGCTCCACCGTGTACCTCCGTGGCATTAGAGTAGAGAACACACTGCTTGACATTCCATTTCCCTTGCCCAGTCACAGACAGATGTCTCTAAGATCAGTGAGACAAGACACCAGTCAGTATGCTCCTAATTCTGACAAAACACCAAGAGCCAATTGTCTGCCAGTATGACTCTATTGATGCAAGCATTGTATAGTTGTGTTCCAGCTACCTCTTCTGTCCCTCCTTTCAATGAGTGGGAGAGGGAGGAAAGGACTTTCTAGCTCTGATCATGACCATATTGATAGGAGAAGGAAGAACGTGTTAGGGATCGTGATTGGTTTCTGGAGTGGAGAGGGCAGACACCTCTTGATGAATGTTAAAGGCACCAAATCCAAACACCCCTTAATTCTACTGAGAATCTGTGCACATTCTCAGTCATCACAGTACTGGTGCTCCCAGAGTAATCCTTTTTAGAGGGCGACCTCCTGGAAGTGATTAAAATAAGAGAGCAGCGTTCTGTTCATTTATATCAGGTATTTAAGGAGTATTGTGGTCAGCTGGGCAAGTGTATGTACATAAATTCCAGCCCACCGCTGATCTCAGGTTAGTGAATGGTGGTGTGCATGGATGGGAGCTGCTAAAGTGAGTTTTAAGATGCGTATTTTGTAGACAATCACTATTATTCTTAGATTCTGAAACTGTTGTGAGGCTAATAAAACTTAAAGCTTCTCTCTATTATTGACACGGTGTTTTTTTTTCTCTGCTTATGGATAAAGTAATCCATATACAAGCAGAAGCTACTTCCTGATTAGAATTTTTCTCCCTAATACATTGTATGTTTCTCTCTAAAAATATAACGGATCCCTCTCTGTAGGTAGGCTTAAAAAGAATCTTAGAAAGTACAGCATTAATGTAAAGTTTCTGTATTGAGTGTATAATATAAAGTGTTTATTTTACTCTGAGATATATAAATGTTGATACAGTATGAACTTCTAGCTGTGATAGTGAAAACTACACTCAAAACAATACTAATTTGAAAAGTGCCTGATGTGATTAGACTTGCACGGAATGCAACAATAAAAAGAAAAAAGGACTTATTTTGTTTTCTCCTTTGCCATTTCCATAATAATTTGCATACTAAAATCTTACATCCATCAGAATCCCAGCATGTGACACACCTGTGTGCAGAACTTCACTTTTAAAAATAGAATGAAATAGACTCTTACGGGCCATCAGGTTCTGGGATCTCTGCAAGATCAATGTGCTTAGCTCCTGTGGAGGAGAAAGAGGTGGAAGTACCTCAATTTGCTCTTGTCTTAAACAACCACCTCTGACTGACCCAGGAACTTTATTGATAGATTCTGAAGGAAGCTGAGGTCAGCTCTGCTTGGGTGGAAAGATTAGTCACTGGAGTGGTATTTAACTAGCAGCATCATTAAGATACCTAAAGACAATGATAATGGCAGCATCATTGTTAAACATGTTTCAGAATCTGCCGTTAGAAAAATAACTGCATAAACTAAGCTCCCTTGAATTTAAACTCTCTAGTATATATTAAAAAAACAAGGCTGCACTGGCACAAATAGAAAACTGAAGACAAATCAAAGTTTGTCTGACATTTCCATGAACTTCTAACCACTCTTCAGTGTAGTAGTCATGGAGAATGAGCTTTCCAGAGGGCTTTAGAGAGAGCAAGAGAACAAAATTCTACTACAGTCGCACAATATGGTTTTTGTGATGCCATGATGCAATAAAATAAAATTGTGAACTCCAACGCTTAGAATGGTTGTCCTGCCCTAGTTGGATGTATAGAGAACATCTAGTATGATACAGAAAATGTTTCTGGGACAATTTTCTTTGTCTTGTCTCATGGTTGAGTGGAGAAATGCTTTGAAGGAAAGCAAGGAAAGTCAAAAGAAATATGATCAGAGCAGAGGAAAGGGAGCTGGGAACACCTGATTTTCTAACCCCTGCTCTGATGACACTTCTTCCTTCTCTTGGCCTGGGACAATTCACTCTATTTGTAGGTACTCTGATTCCACAGATATGACAGTGGTGTAAATCCTAGATAGATTTCTCATATCCTCAGTTACCTCATATCCTCCATAAAAATGGAGCAAATAATAATAAGCTCCCACACAGGCAGTTTTATCAGGATTACTGAGTTAATGTGTGGAAAGCACTTTGAAGATGGGAAGCATTGTACAAATACTGCTATTAAGTATTATTATTAAATACAGATCTTATGTCTCTTAAACCAGCTGTCTCGGTTTTCTTATTTGCATTGCTGTTGTAGCAGGGTTCATCCCAGGATATTAGAGACAAGGTGAGTGAGATAATGTCTTTTATAGGACCAACTTCTGTTGATGAAAGAGACAAGTTTTCTAGCTTATAAAGAGTTCTTCTTTAAATCTGGGATCAGAGTGTCACATTTAAATACAAAGTAGAACAGATTGTTTAGCATAAATAGTTAACACGTATTGCAAGAGACGATTCAAGGTGAAGTAGACAGTTAACAACCCTGCAGTCATAGGACAAAAAAGGGGATGGGTGGGTGGGAAGTCGGTTACAGATTGATGTAATAAGCCATAATTCCAGTGTCTTTATTAAGTCCATGATTTTAAGTGTCTAGCAAAATTATGAATTAAAGCTCCAAGGTATATCTTTTAAAGGAGTTAAACAGGTTTCCTTTGAGGATGAGACTGAGAGGTCAGATACAGAGTGATTGCTTTGTGAAAAGTGTTCACCCATGAGTGATGTGGTGTGTTTGTCTATCATTTTTCTGCGTGAGAATTTAAGGGTATCATCAAATGTCTGTCCAAACAACTCTAAGAGAAACTCTACAACTACATCTCCCACAAACCCACCCCACAAACAAGGCAACCCTGGCAGACCTATCATATCTGGCCATAGTATTTTTATTGAAGGAATATCAGGACTCAGAGAAACCATCCTCAAACCACTCACCAAACAAAGGGACAGCTTCCTCCAAGTCACAAATGACTTCCTCCACAAACTCCTCCACATTAACAATGTCCCTCAGAACACCATCCTTGCCACCATGGATGTCATCTCTGTATACACCAACATCCCTCACAATAAAGGCATCGCTGCCTGCCTCAAATATCTACAAGGCAATGGACAACCCTCAGATATCCACCCCAAACACACTGCCAAACTCATCCATTTCATCCTCACCCATAACAATTTTTCATTCAGCAACAAACACTTTGTCAAAACCATGGAAACAGCCAAGGGTACTAGGATGGCTCTTAATATGTGAACCTCTTCATGGGCCACCTTAAGAATCATAGAATCATAGAATATCAGGGTTGGAAGGGACCTCAGGAGGTCATCTAGTCCAACCCCCTGCTCAAAGCAGGACCAATCCCCAATTAAGGAAGAATTTCTGGAACAATGCTCCACAAAACTAAAGCTATACTTGAGATACATTGATGATATTTTTCACCCACTGGACAGACAACCTAAACTCCCTCATACATTTACACCATAACCATCACTTGTCCGTTAAAATCTCTCTAGAACACTCCCACACTCACATCAACTTCCTGGACACCACAATCAATTTCAATATGGAACCCTATAGTCAACTATACACAAGAAACCCACAGATCACCACTTACCTTCAAATATCCAGTAGCAACCCCAAACACACCAAGAAATCTGTTATCTACATCCAGGCACTCAGATAACACAGAACATGCTCTGGAAAAAAAATCCAAGATACACACCTTAACCCACCTTCACCAAACAAGGACACTTCACCAGAGAAGTAGATCACATCATGGAATGAGCCACCCAAATGCCCTGAAAGAATCAGCTTCAATATGGAAAACAAAAAACAAACCCTCTTATTGCACACCCCTAGTTGTCACCTACTACCTGCACTGGAACCTGTATGGGGTGTCCCTTAAAAAGTTACTTGATGGGGACCACATCCTGAAAAAAAGCTTTCCTGAACCCCCATTTCTGGCCTTCAAACAAACCCCTAACCTCTCCAAGTTCATTGTCAGACTTGAGCTCCCCAGAGACCAGGACCCACCAACTCAAAGTGGCACCAAACTCTGCCACAACAACAGATGCAAAACCTGTAGATATAACTCCACTGCTATCATGGTCAATACACTCCACAAAAAACCTTTCAAGATTCATGGGTCCTACATATGTCTATCACAGAGAGTGGTGTACCTTACCAGTGCACTAAATACTCCAATAACAGCTACGTGGGTGAAATGAGACAATCGCTACTCTCGCAAATAGAAAAATGATAAAACCCCCAAAACACTGTATCACACGTGGGCAAACACATTTCACGAAGTGATCACTCCATTTCTGACTTCTCAGTCCTAAACCTTAAAGGAAACCTGCACAGCACTTTCAAAGGACACGCCTAGGATCTTAAATTGATAACTTTACTAGACACTTAAAATCATGGATTTAATAAAGACACTGAATATATGTCTTATTATAACAATCTGTAACCCACTAACCTCCCTTTTCGTGCTATGACTGCAGAAGTGTTCACTGGCCACTTCACCTTGCATGGTCCATTGAAATATGTGTTAACTACTTATGCTAAAGAATGTGTTCCACCTTGTATTTAGTTGTGACACTGTGAGGGGCTTGTCTTCACGTTCAGCACCACTGAAGCGCTGTAGTGAAGATGCCACTAAGGTGACAGGAGAGCTTCTCCTGCCACTGTAGTTAATCCACCTCCATGAGAGGCAGTAGCTATGTCGACGAGAGAAGCTCTTCTGTCAACATAGTGCTTTCTACACTAGGGGTTAGCTTGGTAAAACTATGTTGCTCAGGGGTGTGGATTTTTCACACCCCATAGCGATGTAGTTATACGGATAGAGATCTATAGTTTAGACCTGGCCTGAGTATCTTTTCCAAACCTAAAGACGAGCTCTGGGTACACTCGAAAGCTTGTCTCTTTCACCCACACAAATTGGTCCAGTAATGATATTTCCTTACCCATCTTGTCTCCCTATTTTCTTACATTTATTTATTTATTTTTACATGGTGACACAGAAAAAGTCTGACTTAAATTTCTTGTTTTGTCATATCAGAATTAGCGCTATTTTTTTCTTAACACTGAAAACTTCTGTTGACTAATCCCTGCCTTATGCAGAAGTGTTATTCTCACCAACATTTGCCAAGTTAATTTAGATCTTACTATCCCTAGGTGTATGTGATAACATTAAGAAAACATGTCAAAGAAGCTTACGCATCCAATTCCCAACCAACACTATCTGGAACATTGCCCATTGATCTCAAATCCTAGAAAAAAAACTCAAACTTATATGTTCAAAAAACTCTTTTGTGCATCCACTAGTAATTTAAATGATATCTACATTGTGTATTCAGTAGAATAATACATCTGAAGTGGAGAACTCAAAGGACTTTGGAGAAATAGTAGTTATCCAGATGAAATGATTTAATAAATGCTTCTTTGGGAATTATATCCCTCCATCTACCTCCCTCAGTGGTCCAAAAGGTTTTTCATTCTGTGGGCCACCTTGTTAGAGAAAGATTCTTTCACTGACTTCCTCTCTTTTCAACACCCCAATTCCCATTTTCTTAGGTCCCAAGTCTTTCATTCTGTAGACTACAGAAAGGCTTCATAGATGACTGATGGTTCCTGAATGACAATTTGAAAATGGCTGACCTAGTTCTCAGAGGAAAGAAGGCAGCATCTGCCCAGGGAAGTGCCAGAGTGGGACAGGGTCAAATTCTGCTCTCAGTCAAACCAGTCATGAAGTTAATAGGGTTAGCTTGAATTTATCTGAAAGCAGAATTTGGCCCATGGTCTTCATTACATGTGGAAAATATACGCTGGCTGCTATGGACTTCACCAGGGGAATTCATATTAAGATCCCTGAATACCTTAAAATAATTCTACTTTTGTTTTTTGTAATTAATAGGATAGAATTCCTTCCCCAGACCTTTTGGTATAATCCAGGTATAATAGGCCAGGGAAGGCTATGCCTTTCCTGGCTGGAGCCGCTGCTGCAGAATGCTGGGCTGGGGCTGTTCGGGCCACGGTGGAACAGGGTAGAGGGGCTTAGGGTTCCTGCTGCAGGGAGTGGGACCTTATGCGGATGGCGTGGGGCCCATGCTTTGGAGGAACTGGAAGTGATACTGTTAAAGATTTAACAGCTTGTATTGTCGGTATAATTTATCTTTTTAGATCCTAACTCAATAGTAAATATTAAGGCCTGATATGTTTAAGAAAATCTAAATTTACTGCTATAATTAATTTCCTTTGGTGTGGGGTGGAGAATGAGAAAGAAATTGAGGGAAATCTGGCACCAAAATGACTAAACAACTATATTGTTTTTGTTTCAAGTAAAACCACAGACTTGTTTTAATCACCTGGAAGATTGTGTGATGGTTTTCTGAAACAGTGATAATGATAGTCCGTGTGTAAATCATCATTACTTCTTGCAAAGGTGCAAAATGGTTTCTATTTTCTTTCCAACCAGAGACTGAGTAAAAGTGAACTCCAGCCAAATATCTAAAATTGTTTTCTTTGTACTAGCTTTAATACTTTAAATGTCTGGTTTTTTATCAGTCCTCTTTTTAATTTATTTAAAGGTTATACAGTAAAGGACTAATTGTGCCATATTTAAAGTATCTAATGGTGTTGATGACAGAAAAAAGCCTGCAAAAAGTAAAGAGATGTTACAGCATAAATCAGAACAGTGATTTAATATATGTAAATGAGGAAGGAAGGAAAAATATGCAAAGATTTCACTGAAACTTTATACTCTTAAAAGTAAAGACATCTGTGTGGGAGATTAAATCTGTTTATAAGATGTTTTGAATTGGAAAGGACATCTTATACCTTTTGTGACCTCTGAAAGCTGAAAAAGGATGCAGCTATAAAAAGATTTTTTTTAAATAAGTAAAATTAAAAATTTGGGAATTGAAATGTTTTAACTGAATATTTAAGTTCTATATCACATACTTTGTTCATTTCCTGTACCCTAATTACTGTCTCCCTACCCCAGTCACCAAAACACAGGGTCTGAAACATGACAGACCTGTTCCACGTCTATTATACGGGGAGGGGAAACACCATACAAACATGCTTTGTATCTGTGTGTACCAGTGCAATGCTGCAGTTACCTCTGGAGCATTGTCGATTCGGCCGCTATTTAGAGAAGGCCAGAGGTGCGGCCAGTGTGTCTATGAACTATATGAATCTAGTGATCAAACTCCCCACATACACAGCAGGGAGCAGGATTAGCACTATCCCATGAAGGCTTCATGGGAATCCTATTCCCTAATGTTGGTTGAGGGGGGTGGGGGGAGATTGCAACACTAATGCACATACAACCTCCACATAGGTCCCTTCTACAAGATCTGTGCAGAGGGATGAGTATTTGACTAAGTATGTGTGTTGGCTCTATTCCTCTTAAATAAGTCAGCTTAACGTCAGTTATCTTCAACTGATAATAATTGTTTCATTTTTGCAAGAAAAAATTTAGGAGTTATAAACTAAGCCCATAGGAAAGCAATATCCCTGATGCATGCAATGTATGTTTTAATTTCTAGCTTGCATTTGAATTCAAAGAGTCAGTGGAAACATCTTGTCCTTTTTGTAACTGGATCATCATGTCAAAAATAAATAAATAAATAAAACGAATGTCCTCAGAGCCACAGCTGCATGTAAAATGATGTCTAACATAAAAGTGACAGTCAATCACTTGTTTTCATTTACCCTTCTGTACACTGAGAAATAAATATTTTGACAAGATAAAAACATGTAGTAAAAACAGTATATCTGCAGTATTTGGCTATCTTACTTTTTTCTTCCCTCTCGTTCATCTTTATCAAAGATTCGTTTGAAATATGGATGCTCTTCACTCTATTGTTGGATGTTAAAAGAAACATATGGTGCTTTTCAACAAAAGATTATTAGATTCCTTGTCTGCCTTCAGTGCTGTACTTTGCTAATATCCTTTAATGGAGTTTGCAGACAAAGTAGGCAGAATGAGTGAACAATGACAGAAAGGCTTAAGAGGCTTTCAAGGTTCCTTCCCCACTCTGAATTCTAGGGTACAGATGTGGGGACCTGCATGAAAGACCCCCTACGCTTATTCTTACCAGCTTAGGTTAAAAACTTCCTCAAGGTACAAACTTTGCCTTGTCCTTGAACCCTATGCTGCCACCACCAAATGTGTTAAACAAAGAACAGGGAAAAAGCCCACTTGGAGACATCTTCCCCCCAAAATATCCCCCTAAGGCCTACACCCCCTTTCCTGGGGAAGGCTTGATAAAAATCCTCACCAATATGCATAGGTGAACACAGACCCAAACCCTTGGATCTTAAGAACAATGAAAAAGCAATTAGGCTCTTAAAAGAAGAATTTTAATTAAAGAAAAAGTAAAAGAATCACCTCTGTAAAATCAGAATGGTAAATACCTTACAGGGTAATCAGATTCAAAACACAGAGAATCCCTCTAGGCAAAACCTTAAGTTACAAAAAGACACAAAAACAGGAATATACATTCCATTCAGCACAGCTTATTTACCAGCCATTTGAACAAAAGGAAATCTAACACATTTCTAGCTAGATTACTTACTAATTTAACAGAAGTTCTGAAGAGCATTCCTGACCTCTGTTAGCCGACGGCCAAGGATGTTTGGTGAGGTGCCAGCTATGCCCGTTTATACCATCCGTGACTTTAACCACTAGGACGCACTGTCCCTTCGCGGCGGGCAGCCCGGGCTAGGCTGACGGATGCCCCAAGGTCCTAACCACCCGTGACTTTAACTGCTAGAGCTCAGAGCTCCTTCGCAGCGGGCAGTCAATACTGACTGACAGGTGCCCCAATGGCAGCACTAAGAGCCTCTCCACACCCGTGACTTTAACTGCTAGAGCTCAGAGCTCCTTCGCAGCGGGCAGCCAGGATTGACTGACAGGTGCCCCAAGAGTTTGCCCCGTGGAGGCGGCACAACTCAACGCTAGGCTCTTAGTACTCTCACCTAATGGCCAGGCTTTAGAGCCAAAACGGCTGAGGTTCTTTAATTGTGTCGGCTGCTTTACAGTAAACCAGAGAAAACAAGTCAGGCTTATGCATAAATGGTTACCAAAATTTATTAAGCTAGATTCTAATCATGTGGTTACAAAATTGCTAGTGCCTACTTATTTAAATGTAGAGATGTTACACACACAAACAAGTTACAAAACTGAAGCCACAATCCCAAAGAAAGAAAACAAAGTATAGAGCTCTATTTCAAAATATGTGTACACTAAAGATAGGAGATCAGGTGTGGGTGCTTCTTACCCTCCTTGCATCTCTCGATTCCAGCGGTGCCAAGCCAGGATCGGTCACTCAATTCCGCGGAAAGACGAATAAGGGACAAGGCATAGGGACCCTCTTAGCTGCAGAAGCCTTGGGAGGCTGTCACTTATCTGACCAGCAGATAGATAGTGAAAAGCACTCAAAAATCATGGTGCTGTAGGTCCCCTACTTATACCTCTGTACTCCTTTATTCTCTTTCTCCTTTCTTATGCCAAATTGGGGCTGGTCTGTCTGGGTGACGCCAGCTTTCGCAAGAGTAGTTTACACTTGCAAGGGAGAGAAACAATAAGTGTTGACTACTGGACATTTCTTTTATCAGGGTAAATATTTTCCCAACTAGGATGTTGGTGTGTGTGCATCATGCTATTTAGTAGGGGCTAAAAGCCATGTCTGTCACAGGGCCTCTGCCTGCTGTGAGCTTAATCGTTGTATCTGCCCCCAGAGGCACACCTGTGCTTTCACAGCTTCAAAGGCTGTGCTGGAATATATGTTAAGTGCCCTGTTCCGGCTTCCTCCTGTGTTTCCAGCAATGCTGGTCTGAGGGTGGGGGGGCTGGCTGTCTGGCTACATTCTGGTCCCGGCAAAAGCATCACACAGACAGACAGACCATTTGCTCCTCCCGCCTCCAGCTTTGAAAGTATCTTGTCTCCTCATTGGTCATTTTGGTCAGGTGCCAGTGAGCTTATCTTAGCTTCTTAACCCTTTACAGGTGAAGGGGTTTTGCCTCTGGCCAGAAGGGATTTTATAGTTCTGTATACAGAAAGCTGGTTACCCTTCCCTTTATATTTATGACAGAGGCCTTAACTAATGGTTCTGAGCATTTTTCGTTTTATTTCCTGGAACACAGACTCTGGCACACAGATCAAGCCAGTGGTCCATTCGGTCCCGTCTCCTATGCCCAACACTTTGGCAGTACCAGCTGCTTCAGAGGAAGGTGCGAAAATCTCCATAGTGAACAACTGTGGAATAACCTGCCCATAAGGAAAATTTCTTCCTAACCAATCTCACATAATGGTGCCTTATGACCAAGGGTTCGTATTCCTTAAATTTTGCATCCTATCTAATGCAGCAGTGCCTGTTCTTGTTGTGATACTGGCAACCCAAGTGCCAGCTCTGGCCAAGGCCGTAGGCATTAGCTAAGAACAGACAAACTCATAGCTGGAAACCAAACCAGCTCACTGATTTGTTAATTTTGTTCAAAACAGATATTAGTCTTATTAAAATGTGTTTAGACTCTGTGAAATGCTTGTAAGTTGCTCCATGCATTAATCTCACTTGTAATGTCTGCATTCCGTGGTATAAGGAAATATGTAAATTTTACTTTATAACTTTGAAAATGTTTGCTCTGAACTTGTAAACCTGGGCACAGGAATCATTCCCCGCTCCCCCACCCATCCAAGAGAACTGTCAAAAATTAAGTGGGCCATCGTAAGACAAAACCTTTGTTAATTGCCCTACCCACCTAGGGAGAAGTACATGCAGAAGATCCCATCCTATCCGTTTGAATGCTGGAAGAGGAAAATAAAAATAGTTGACATGAAGATTTTTTATCTCTTTGCTATTTGAACTCTCACGGGGCCAGAAACATTAAATTAAGGCAGAGATCCCCAGGGGTTATCCCTGGATCTATCCTGAAAGGCATTTTCAACTGACAGATTATCACATCTGTGTCATTTTTAGAAATCATAGATGGTAACCCATTTGTGTGTATATGTTTGCTTGCTTTAATTTGTAAATAACTGACATTTCTTTTTCCTAGTTAATAAACCTTTAGACAGTTTATTACAGAATTGGCTTCAGGCATTGTCTTTGGTGTAAGATCTAGGCTACCAATTGGTATGGTGTAAGTGACTGGTCTCTTGGGACTGGAAGCAACCTAAATAGTTTGTGATTTTTGGTGTAAGTAACCATTTATCATTAAGTCCAGCTTGAAGGGGTGGAAAGATCGACTGGAGAGTCTCAGGGGAATGTTTGTGACTCCCTCATAAGACTGTCATAGTGATCCAGGAGTTCACATTTGTCACTGGGTTGGTGAAATCTAATTACAGAGCATACTACCAGTTTGGGGCATCTGCTGTGTTTTTGGCAGTCTGCCCTGTGGTCATGAGTCATACCAGACAGCATGACACTCATTGTCTATATAAATGTCTAAACCTTCATTTAACTCCTGGTATCACTGATATCTTGTGGCAATGAGTTCCACGGGTTAATTATGCACTGTGGAAATAAAATCAATACAAATTAAAAAATCCATTTATTAGGTTTAAATTTTCTTTTGCGGAAGCGACAATATTGAAATAAAATACAAAAATATTTTAAAAGAAGGATTCCATCAGAAACCTGTTTGCCTGCTCCCAACTTGCCTACCTAGCATTCTGGATAGTGTGGGGCTGGGGAGCCTGGGCTCCTAGAGATTCCAGGCATCCCAGCCTGGACTCCCTGACTCCCAGCCTGACCTTTTAGGTACACTGTCTTGGAGCCAGGGCTTCCAGGCTCTCCAGGTTGACCAGATTACTGCTTGGCAGGTTGCCAGGGCTCCAGGCAGCAAAAGGAGCCTCAAAAACATTCAATAAAGGACAAAATGATGTGTTGTTTCAACTTTATTAAAAGAAAAATTTGGAATTTCCATTCCAGGTGAAAATTATAAATTTCAATTTTTTTTCCTATTTGGAACAAAGTTTTTGTTCGAAATTTTAGGATTTCCTGTGGAATGGGAATTCCAGTTTCCAGCCACTCTGTAGCTAACCTCACTGGCAACCTGCAACAAAACAGAGCCCCAAACAAATGACCCAATTCCACTGAACAACAAGCCCCTGCCTCTCCAAAGCCTCAAATAAATAGGTCAACACACGCAAGCAATTTGGGACCTAGGGTTGTGTGCCTGGGGGTAGGGAGCAGTTTCCAAAGCTGAGGTCCCCTTATGGAAAACCCATATCTCTGAAATTGGGAGAGGCTTCAGCTTGAACACCTCCGCCCATCACAATTGTGTCAGTAAGCACTAAGTGAGAGGCATTCTCTCAAACAGGCAAGTACAAGCCGTAAAGGTCTTTATAAATCAAAATTAACACCTTAATTGCGACTTGGAAACCAGGCAGCCAATGCATAGCCTGTGTCCTTTCTAATAAACATAACTCAGTAAGTGAGCTGCTGCATACTGCTCTAGTTTCAGTTTCTAGGATGACTTAAAGGTACGTCTACGCTGCAATCGAAGGTGTGAATGTAACTAAGGTCAGGTGTACCCACTGCCACAAATGGCTGACACACATGCTCAATTGATGGGGAGATATAGTCCTTGACTTATCAACTGGTTCCTTTCCCAGACCTACCAATAGCACCTCGGTGTTATCTGAATTCGTTATTGATACAAATAGTGCACAATCACACTTCATATTATTCCAGTTATTCCTAGCCTAATTTAACTTTTAATAAGTGTTAAGAGATGCACGCTATCATATATTCTTAATCATTATGCTTGTGGTAGCTCATGTTTTCATTTCTGATTGTTTTATTAAATAAAACAAAATTTATAATCCAGAACAATAATCTCCCGGGCCTGATTTTTCAATAAGACAAGGACAAATTCTCTTTTCATATGTATGTTTTAACTTAGAAAAGTAAAAAGACATTGGCTATGAAGTTTTATGTGTTTTAATATTTTTATACAGACTCATAGCTATTACATTAAGACTGCATCTTGCTTTGAGTCATTAACTATTCTCTTATACTGTGATTTGAAGAATACGTGTGATGTTTTACTTCTTAAGGCCTTGTTCTTTATTTAAATATTTGCTATAAGTCTTTGCTTAAAAACTCAGATTTTAATTATGCCCAACATCTATTTATAAGGCAAAACATGGTTGTCGTTGGAAAAATATATTTTATGAGCTGCTTATAGAGGACTTTTTCCTCAAGGACAGATATGTCAGCCACAGCATGGTTTGAAATCTCATCTTAATAACAAATGTGAGAATAAATATATGTTGTTAAAAAGAACTGAATTTATTCAAGAAAAAAATAAGGGGAAGAGTGAAATGATACCTAGTAATCTAGGCATAAAAAATTGGCTCATAAAATAGGCCCCATCACAATCTCACTTTTAGCCTAGTTAAAAACAAAAACAAAAACCCTCCAAGGACTAGGATTAGAAAACATGGTGGTAAAAACTCCTAAGGCCTGTCTATGCAATAGTTTCCATCATCAATACTATTAGAGAAGCTGTATTGGTGCTGAATTACAGATCCCATTGTTACCAGGGTCAGCAAAGCCTCTGAAATGAGGAAAGGGGCTAGAATAAAATGAAATCAAATGCAGTGACAAAGCCCTGTTGGAGAGTAATGTTAAACAACTGGTGAAGGAATACATTTCTGAAGGGAATAGTTTTCATGTAAACAAGACTAGGAGGAAGTCTGGGTTTGGCCTGAAAGGGAGCAGTGTGTCTAAGGGCTTCTCTACTCGGTTCCTTAAGCCACATCAGAGAGGTGTAAATTCTAGTGAGCACAACAGGCATGTTGCACTCTAACTGGCCCACATGGACATTCCTAGTGTGCACTAAAAGTTCCTTAGTGCACATTAATGTAGATCTGTTTCAAATGAGACTACATGAATGCACTAGCAGGGTCTGCACAGGTCAGTTTGTGTGTGACCTGCTAGTGTGCACTGACATCCCAGATCCCTATCCCTCCATGTCAGGTGCACCAAGATAGCAAGCAAGAGGGACAGTGTCTCACATGTACACCCAGTCCTCATAGCCGATCCAGGTATGGGGCAAGCAGGCTCAGCCCAGCAGGATCCAAGTGTGGATGGGCTTAATGGTGGGGGGGAGGGAGGGAAGAGAATCTAGTTGTGGAGTGAGAGTGTTCTGTGTGGGGTTATCTGGTGTGGGTGGCTCAGTGGGGGGTCTGGATACACCTGGACTAATTAGGGGTTGGGGTGCAGGGGGAATGAGACTCTGCAGGTAGCATCCAGGTAAAGGTGGTTGGGGCTCAGCAGAGGGGTCTGGATGTGGGGGGGATGGGGCTCAGTAGGGGGAGTCTGAGTGGGGGGGGGCTCATTGGACAGGTCCAGGTGCTGTAGGAGTGTGGCTTAGTGGCGTAGGGGTCAGGGTGATCCAGGTGCAGGGGGGTGGGGCTTGTCAGGGTGGTGGTTTGAGTGCAGGGCACTCAGCAGGGGGATGGTCTGGGTGCAAAGGTGGGGGGACCGGATGCAGGGGGAAGGGCTCTGCAGGGGTCTGGATGCGGGGGCTGGGGTTCAGTGTGGCGGGGGCTGGGTGCAGGTGACTGGGGCTTGGCAGGGGGGACCAGGTGCAGAGACTCCATTTGCAGGGGCTAAGGCTCAGCAGGGGGGTCTGGGTATTGGAGTCCAGATGCATGGGGTTGGGTGGACAAACAGAGACCCCTCCCCCCACAGCTGAGGACTGATGGAGGCCGGAAGCGGGTGGGGTATGTGTATGGTGCTGCTTGCAGCTGGGGGAAGTTTCTGGGAGTGGGTCTGACCTGGCCCCAGCTGCTCCTTGCAGGGGAAGAGCAAGTCCTGTCCTCTCTCACCCCCAGCTCACCCAGGACTAGTAACTGAATCCAGCACAGGGTAGGAGCCACCGGCTGGGGCATCCTCCTCTGCCCCGCCCCCCCCCCCCCCCCCGGCAATGATTTACCTCTTCACTTGCTGCTCCAGGCACCTGAAATGATGTGCCCATACTGCTGGGGAGGGATGTGTGAGTGCTCTTGTGGCTTCTCTTTGCTTCCCCCATCAGAAAGTAATTTTTCAGTGGAGAAGCAAAGAAATCTGTGAGGGACATGAATTCTGCGTGCACGCAGTGGTGCAGAATTCCCCCAGGAATAAATTGCAGGGCTTTGTGTGTACAATCCTGTCCATCTGGTCTCCTTCATTTAGGATTGAAAATAGCAAGAACGGTTAAAACCTTTAAATGTGGTTTATTTAAAGAAGGGGGTAAATATATCAATTGAGAAGTAATTTATATCAATACTGTAGTTATGATTTTAACTGTCATAAAGAATGTCAGCACACGGTAATATGTTCAGTCAAGCACAAAGGATGGTATAATGTGGAAAGAATAGCCAGTAGGGATGAACAAATTCAGAACAGATGTTGGAAGTAATTTTTAAATTAGGAAACATGGATAGAATAGCTTAACAAGTGAAGGTCTGAGGGTTGGTACAGCAGTACAATGTGAGATGCCATACTCCAAGAGAGACAGCTCCCAAATCTCATGCAAAGAGAGTTCCCTAAGATCACATGCCAACACAGAAAGAGAACAAACCAGAAAGGATGAAAAATGCCCAGAAAAATGAATACCTGCAGAAATAAAGCCTAAAGCCTAGACTTATTGTTAATAAGGTTATTTATCTGGGGAAAAGACTCCAAAAGAAGGAAATATCTGTAATGAGGACCTTTTAAACTGGATAAGATATGTAATGCAAGCTGCTCTTTCCACTTGAACAGAGCAGAGCCCAGACTTCTTGAAGCCCAAGGAATGGGTATGTTTGCCAGCTACTCATGTGGAATACCTGACATACTGTGCTAGAAAAAATTTACTACCTCTATTATTGTTGCCTCTAGTCACTGCCTGACCTAGACCTAGAGCTGAATGTGTTTACTGACCTAACATCCTCTCAAGCCATTTTTTCCCCAAAGGGAAGAAAGTTTACAGCAAAAGAGAATTAATGTGCATAAGTCATATAGAAAGATTACTATTTGGTGTAAATGCCAAGCTACAAATATTTGAAATGTCAGGTTGGCATGCACAATAGGTATTGTCATAGGCGCCGACTCTGTGGGTGCTCCGGGGCTGGAGCACTTATGGCAATAACCAGTGTTATAAAAATAGATGCACAAGAAATTATTCCCAAAATGGTGATGGAATTATATAGATCAATAAGAAGTACAGCTAGATTCCAGTGTTTTAGGATTTAACCAAATTGCACATACATTATTTTTCTGAATAAGGCTCTTTATTATATCAAGTACTTTTACTTCTTGTTCATATTATTTATTTCTCTCCAACAGAAGCTACTGAAGATCCAGATCTCTCTCTCCTATGAATTTGATGACCTCTTTCTCATTTGTCTGTTCCTCTTCTTTGCAAGCTCTTCCCATCTATCCCTCATCCTTTCCTAAGTTTGCTTCCTTCATCTCTTTACCTTTCTCCTCTTCACAATCCTCCAGTGAGCTTTAAGGAATTTTCTTCCTTTTTGTCTTTCTGTTTTCTACAACCTCACTTTACTTTCTCTGCCATTCTCTCACTCTCATTTTTCAATGCCCATTCTCTGCAGTCTCCTATGTAATCCTTTTTCTTCTCTTGGATCTCCCTCTACAAACCCCAGGCTTAAAGATGTTCTTCCCGCTAACCACCCTAGACTGAAAATAAATATTCACTAGACCACTTTCCTATGCTAAAACTATTCATCTGAGGTAGTCATGGCTGGGTTATTATCCATTGTTTCCACACATACCACTATAATGATCTATGGAAGAACCATATCTCATTTTAGTACCTGTGTTTTGGAATATCTAAAGACGCTTCTTTCTCATAACAGGAAACTTTGATTGCTTCAGTTCTATTAGATCAAATTTACTCTAACACATTCTCCCATGTCTATTTGTTTCTTTCCTGCAGTTTTTTTAGAGTACTATAGGCATTTTGATGAATGAACTGATGAATATAATTTTACATAGTTCTCTGGGTAGATTTGACGTACGGTCAAACAGCCAGACTTGCAGTCTAGGAGAGTGCTAAGGGTCTGCTATAGACCCCTAGGGTCAACTCAGATATGGATAGAGATCTCTTTAATATTATTAGAAAGATAAATACTTTTGGAAATTGTGTCATAACGGGAGACTAATTTTCCAGATATAGATTGGAGAATAAATGCTATGAATACGGATAGGACTCTGTTATTCCTGAATATGACAGATGATAATTTTGTTCCTCAAATTGTGGTGCGGTAATACAATTTTGGACTTGGACTTTGGTAAGTAGTGAGGACATCATAGAAGAGCTGGTCAGAGGAAATAACCTTGGATCGAGTGATCATGCATTGATCATACAGTTTAAATTAATTGGAAGGATAACTAAAACCAGATAGTCAACTATGATTTTTTTTATTTCAAAAGGCCAGACCTTTTGAAATTAAGGGAACTAGTTAAACATCTTAAATTGTATTGAAATCTTTAAGGGTTTAAATGTGGAGGAGGCTTGGAATTTCTTCATATCAATTATGCAAAAAAGTATGTGAAATTTGCACGCCAAGCAAGAGGAAAAAACTTGGAGGGAAGGGCTCCAGACCCAGCTGGATGAATAACCACCTCAAAAAAGGTTATTAGGAGTAAACAGAGAGCCTATAGAGAATGGGAAAAGGGGCTGATCAACAAAGAAAGCTACAATATTATAGGTAGAGGTTAGAAAATGTAGGAATGAAGTGAGAATTGTTAAAAGTCAAGCTGAATTAGCTCTTCCCAAGAAAATTAAAATAATAAGAGGTTTTTTTAATTATATAAATACAAAGAGAATGAGGAAGGATGAGAATCAGCAGCTATGCAGTATGGATGGGAAGGAGATTAAAGAGAACCTAGGTATGGCCCAAAAACTAAATGGATATTTTGCTTCTGTTTTCAATACAGATGATAATGTGGAACATGTGCATTGTGGTAGTACAGCTGCTCGAAATGAGTGTTTAGAAATGGAAATTACCACATCTGAGGTGGAATTAAAACTTAAAGAGCTTAATGCGCCTCATATTGGGGCAACTGGATAATTTCCATCCCAGAATACTGAAAGAACTGGCATATGAGCTTGTGAGGCCCCTAGCAAGGATTTAAATACATTTATCTATTTGGGGGTAGTACCATATGACTAGAAAATAGCCAATGTCATATCTATATTTAAGGAAGGGAAAAAGATGATCTGGGCAATTGCAGCGCTATTGGTCTGACATTAGTAGTATGCAAGGCTTTAGAACAAATTATGAAGGAAGGAATGATTACCTTCTTTGAGGTAAATAGTAAAGGGGATATAATACAACATGAGTTTACCAAAGGAGGTAGCTCATGCTAGACTAACCTGATTTCCTTCTTTGAGAAAATATCTGTTTTTTTAGACAAGGGAAGTGCAGTAGATCAAACATAGTTGGACTTAATTTCCCATGTGGTAGCATGTCAAATGCTTTATTAGCTAAATTAGGGATGATGGGGATCAGTACAAGAATTATAAAGTGGATAAGAAACTGGCTTAAAGGGAGAAGGCAATGGTTTGTGCTGAAAGGTAAATTATCAGACTGGAGGGAGGATATTAATGGAGTTCCTCCAGGATCAGGTTTGGGACCAATCTTATTTAATATTTTTATGAATGCCCTTGGCACAAAATGTTGGAGTGTGTTAATGCTACACAGTTGGGAGGCATCATCAATACAGAGGAGGATTGAAATATTAGACAGGAAGATTTGGATGACCTTGAAGACTAGAGTTAGAAATGGGAGGAAATCCGATAGTATAAAGTGCAAGGTCATTTACTTGGGGTCTAAGAAGAAGAATTTCTGCTACAAGTTGGAGCATCATCAGTTGGAAGCAACAGAGGAGGAGAGAGACCTGGGTGTATGGGTTGGTCACAGGATGACTATGAGCCACCAATGTTACGCAGCTGTGACAAAAGGCAAATACGATCCCTAGAATGCATCAGGAGAGGCATTTCCAGGAGAGAGAGAGAGAGAGAAAGAGGCATTCATGCCATTCTACACTGCACTGGTAAAATCTCATTGGAATACTGTGTACAATTCTGGTGTACCGTGTACCAGAAAGATTAATTGAAACTGGAACAGGTGCAGAGAAGAACTACTAGGATGATCAGGGAACTGGAAGGCCTCTGTTAGGAGAGCAGATTGGAAGCAGTTGGCTTGATTAGCAAAAAAGAAGGCCTACAGGAGATCTGATTGCTCTCTAAAATTACATTGGGGAGATAAACACCAGGGAAGGTGAAGAGCTAAGAGACAATGCTGGCACAAGAACAAATGGGTATGAACTGGCCATAAACAAATTAAGGCTGGTAATTAGAACAAGGGTTCTAGCTGTGGAGGGGTGAAGTTCTGGAACAGCCCCCCACTAGGAATTGTGATAGCAATGAACTTAATTTTAAGAGAGCTGAACAAAGTTATGATGGGCTGTTTGTGATTATAGGGAGCAGGGCTTAGCAGCCCTGAGGCTCACTTCCAGCTTATGTCTTATGTTCCTAAAAGCTCATGATTCAGTGTTTCAGCCAGGCACCTGCAGGGGTCAGGAATGGATTCCTTCTGCCCCCTCCTCCCTGTGTGCTGGTTTTGTTTTGTTTTTTAAATCTCCTTCCTCTGAACCATCAAAGATAGCAATGGCTGGAGATGGGGCATTGGATGCGGATGGGCTGGACTCTGAGGTGGCACTGAGAATTCTCCTAGATGCTTGGCTGGCTTGTTCTTGCTCACATGCTCAGGGTCTAACTGATTGGCATATGTGGAGTTGGGATGGAATTATCCCCCAGGTCAGATTGGAAGTGATTTTGAGGGCAGGTTGCCTTCCTCTGCAGTGTGTGGGTGCAGGTTGTTTGTCAGCATTTTCTAGGTATATCTCACTTATTCCCGTGCCATTGCAGGGGCCTCAGGCACTGATGTACCTTGATTCCTCCTATTCTCTGCCTATGGCACATAATAATCTAGTCTCCTGTGGGCTAAAATACTTTGCTGGGCTTAGTGTGCAGGTGCTGAGTGGTGCTGGTGGCCTGTGATATACATGAGGTCAGACTGCATGATCTGGTGGTCCCTTCTGGCCTTAGGTCTGATGACACCATTGTGTTACGATTCAGCCTTCCAAAAAATTGCTCATCTTGAAAGATTCTCATCTATCCCGCTAAATGTGCCATATGCATGTAAATGTTCAGAGTGCATATGCTCAGAAAGCATATAGATTGTGTAATAAAAGAGTAAAAATATGGGGCCAAATTCACTAGCTTACTCCATCCCATTTGTTCTAGAGATGCCCAACAAACTTGTATTACACTTTAGTTGGAAAGGGAGGATGTTAATATTATTGTATCTGGTACACAGATTAAGTTCAATTTCCCCTCCACCCCCTGTTAGGGGGCTTATTCCTTCACCCACTTACTTCCCTGGTCGTTCTCGCATGAACAGAGAGCAACAATACCCGAAGTCCAAAGGTGCAAACAATTCGATGTTTATTGGGGTGAACTTCCAGCAAGCATGATTCCAGTTTCCTTCCTTAGTGTCCTCCTTCCCAGCTCTGACACCACAGAGCCTTAGACCTGTGTCCCTGTTCCCATTCCTACCCTTAGCCAAACATGATTCCAACTTCCTTTCTCCCATTCCCTGTTCCCATTTCCCCCTTTAGCAAAACATGATTCCAATTTTCTTACCCCCATTCCCTGCTCCCATTTCCCTCACCCACATGCCCAGGCCCACCCCCACCCACACCCACTCACTTCCTCATTGACTACAGATTATGTAGTAAAACTTGAGTTCTGCTTAGCTATACCTTAACCAATCATTTTCCTGAAATTTAACTAACCAATCCTAACATATTGTAACATGATGATGTAACCAATTATATCCCACCACCTTAATTAGTTTACACCCAGCAAAATTAATTATACAGCAGACTGGAACAATCACAGAACCAGACAGAGATTATACAGACAAACAATAGCAAAGTGGGAACTACAATGACAAGACAACACAGAAGTGAGGATTTCACATCCCAGCTATTGATAAGTGAGTTCTTGCCAGACAGGATGCTATCAAACTAAGTTTCCTTTTACATTTTCTAGGCACTTCCTTTCTCTGGAGGTGATAGGAATACAATCCTGTCCTGATAGTGCCTAACAGCCCAATAGCACCTTATTTCAATGTGACTAGTTTGGAATGTGAGGATGTGACCGGTCGCTTCCCAGTTTATGGCTGCCTCTGCTGCTTAGCCAAAGGCCTGAGCCTAAGCACAGGGCCTCAGACTGTCACAGTAAGAGAAGGCCCTTACACCAGCAGATAGTGATTTTGATTCTTTCTTTTATACCTCTATAATTAGCCAAGTGATAAGAATACACCTAAATTCTTAGAGTATAGGCCTTTACAGACAGGCCTGAATATCTATATCCTAACACCCCCAACATTGATGCAACGAGCTGCAGTGGATTAAGTGCAAATTAGAGTCAAGTTTAAGGTCTTGGTCTTTATCTTCATCGCGTTCAATGGCCTGGGCCCAAGATAACTAAAAGATCACATAAAGCTCTGGGATGAGAATTATGATTAACAATTCCTCTTCTCCCACACAATGTAACTTTCTTCAGTAAGAGTAAAGCTTATCTATGTATGAGACACAACTTTCTTGGGAGGCTAGCCCAGGACTGTGGAACAAACTCCTAAAGGAGCATCACAGACTTCACCACCTTCTGTTGCAAGGGGAAGGCACACTGCTTCAACCTTACCATCTTTGACATAAACACAGAGTAGGGTGTATGTTTATCCCCCACCTCTCGAAAAACCCTACACAATTCTCCCTCTGGGGAGTGAATGAATGGAAGAACAAACCACATATGACAGACATTAGTCATGTGGCTTAATTCATTACTGGAAGGAAACAAATGATAAGGGCAGTATAAGAACCTATGCTTGTGTTAGCTGAGACCACTGGTCATGAGTGGGAGGCCACCCCCCAGACTAAGAGAGAGAGAACCTGTAAGGTAAGATAGCAGAGCAAACCCTATTAGGGGAGGACGCATTCAGTTGCAGTAGCGGGCTTGTATGGGAGTTTCCAGCTGAAACTGCCTAAGAAACATGCTGAACCAGAGTGTGCCCTTGACACCTTTGCAACCCCTCTTCCCCAGTATTCATTGGCCACTCTTGGGGTGGTGCTGACTGACTAAGGGCTTCATCGAGAGAAGGGAGCTGTGGGTGCATTATGCATCTATACCCTCAGGGCCGTATACCCTGGATTATGCCATCAGAATCAAGGGTAATCCAGCCCATAGTTTAGATAATACAGAAGAGTAACTGTGAAGTGGCTCAGCACAACTTTTGTAAAATGTAAAATGTGACTCTGCAATCCAACCAGCTGTTTTTTCTCAGTGGGAAGCTCTCAGTAGCAGAGTTCAACTTCTCTCAGGAGAACCAGTTATGATTCATTGATATGCACACATTAGAAAAAAAATCTCAGTCATAAATCCCCACTGTAGTCTATGATAGCAATCCTAGATTTAAAAATTTGACTCCTTGCTTGTCTGGGTGAGTAATCTGAAGTTCTACATTCACAACAATGACCCTGGGCTGGAATGTCTTGATATATTAGGTAGTGATTCCAAGAGTAATGCTGAATTATCTAACCTTTCAGCTAAGACAAATAAGTTGCTTTCTAACCATATTAGCAAACTGAAGAGTAGAGACTTATAACATGCATATTTTGATGTACCCCAAAAGTTGAGTGAGGGAGACACTACCCATGTATTCAAGTGGAGGATTTCAGAAACCAAATGGTGATGAGATAGAAAGTACTTTCAGAATAACCCAATGGAAGCATCTGGGACTGAAATGATTCACAATTGCCAGGTATCAGCACTGACAATTGGAGAGGTAAAGCAAGGATATTGGAAGGGGCAGAGAAGACATCTGAGATTTTGTGGAATGCAGTGTGTTTTTTTTTTCCTCTCGGCTACTGTGTCTGGGGTTAAGCAGAAAACAAAAGAGGGTTCTGACAACAGTGAAACATACTGTGCCTCTGCCAAAGCAGAAACAGAGGAAACAAACTGTCCTGAAAAGATTTAGATCTGGTATTTGAATAAATTCTTGAAGCCTTCAACAAGCAGAACATTTGTTAGAGAAGATAAAGAACCTGAACTTGAGCTCTATCTCATACATGACCCACGTATGTGGATCTTTTACTTCTTATTTCAGACAAAATCCTGTTTTGTAAGTGCCTCTGAGGGATTGAATTGCTTAGGGAATTCATGTTGATGCAGAATCCTTCACCTGTAAGTGATCAGAGGAAGCCCTAGGTTAGTAGTGTTACTCTTTGATGGCTATTTAATGACCTATGTGAAGTGTGTTAGGACTGTTCACAGAATCATAGAAAAGTAGGACTGGGAGGGCTCAATAGGTCATCTAGTCCAGTCCCCAGCACTGAGGTAGGGCTAAGGATTATCTAGACCATCCCTGACAGGGGTTTCTCTAACCTGTTCTTTAAAAACTCGAATGATGGAGATTCCACAACCCCCCTAAGTAATTTGTTCCAGGGCTTAACTACCTCTGTACTGAAGTTGTTTTTCCTAAAGTCTAACCTAAACCATCAATAACTACTACGTGAGTCCAGTTTTCCAGCTAGTTGCGCATCCACCTTATGGTAGGTTCATCTGGGCTATATTTCTCTAGCTTGTTTATGAGACGGTTGTGTGAGACAGTATCAAAAACCTTACAAAAGTTGAGGTATATCACATCTACTGCTCCTTCCCATCCATAAGGCTTGTTACCCTATCACAGTAGGATCACTCTGGGGCTTAGGTACCAGAAGGCTAGAGTGTGGCAGCAACCCAGGCACGTAGGACCTTTTACTGGAATAACTTAAGGGTTGGGTAAATTTAGGTGCCTACAGGATTAGTCAGCAGCTGACTGGGAGTTTCTTGGATCGCAGTGGCACCTAAAAATGGGACTTTGGAGCCTACATCTGGGAGTAAGAAGCTAGGCCTGTGTCTCTCCAGGGAGAAAAAACCTCAAGCACATTTTTTTCTGGAAACTTCTATTTTTCCCCCACTCTCTTTATACTGGATCTTTCAACTTCTCAAGAGATTCATTGGAATGTAACGTTGACACAGAAATCTGAGCAGATATTACTTGCAAGAAAAAAAAAGCCTTAACAGAAATCCTATATTTTTCAGACTCATTCTGGGCACAATTATAGAGTGTTCAGGCTCATGCTGGCCAACAAGTGCTCCTTCAGGCAGATATGTAAGATATTTGTAAATTATGTAGGGGGATATCTAATAGAAATACACTCATAATGAGGCTATTTATTACATGTAGTTTTAATTGGTGGTAACAGGCCTTTTCTGGGATTGCTTATGGCAAGTAAACTAAGTATAGGAGTTCCAACTTCTGGCATTTCCATTTCATTTCTTGCTTCATTAATTTCATTAACTTACAAATTGATGAATACATAGAATTAAAAAGTCATTTACTTTTAATATTTTTTTTAAAAAATCACTTTCTCCAAGTTTTCAAACCTTTTAATCTGTACTTTTAAGTTCTAGTTCTAATTGTTTTTTATCAGAGGCATAATTGAACTTGTAAGAATTGCATGTCAATGAGACTTGGTGTCAGAGAGCTAAACACAGTTTCTTTCACCAGATAAAATGCAATAGTTTCTTAAATGTTTGATACACCAGTTTGCTTGCAGACGTAGACATTTTACTAAGTTTTTAGCATGTGTGAAATGAGATGTTGGTGAAGGATGAGCAAGTGTGGATTTATATGGGGAAATCAAATCTGGGCATGGGGAAAAGGTTCCTTTTTTCCTTGTACAAGGACAGATTGCATGGAATTTATATTGTTTCCTATTTAATAGAGGTAGCCTTCATTTTGATGTTTTCCCACAACAGTGACAAATGATGGCTAAGAAGAAATGGAGAGAATGTAATCAATCTTAACACCTTTACAATAGTTGAAAACAGATGAATAAAGACAGAAAAGAGGAAATAGTTTAAAATAAATAATTATCTGTAGGGTAAGGAAATTGTAAGAGAAAAGTTAGGGAAAAGCTGTATTTTAGGCAGAGATAGAAACTGCTGTTCTGCCACCCCTGAATGCATGGAACACCTGCTGCCATAGACATGGGGGTGTTACATGTATGGAGAATAGAATATTGGAGTTGAACAACACTGTGGGAGTCCGAGAACAAAACATCTGCTGGCAGTAAATTAGGAGGCTTTTCTTTTTCAAAAGTTCCAGGGTATCTATGTCTACTGTGTGGTGACAGCAGAAACTGCTGCAAATTGGGCTAAAACATACAGTTCAAGAGATGTCTGCAATAAGTCAATTAACCACTACGCATATGGATTTTACGGAAAGAGGAAGCCCACCATGTCAGTAAAACTACGTCTGATGTACCTGAGTGAGATTTCATGGACACAACGAGATTTCATAAGCTACAAAAAATTACAAATCAGAAACTTCAAATTTGTCTTCAGGAGTCATTTCCAAATGTTCATATTATGAATAAAAAATCAAAATAGGGATGGTCCTGATCCAACTCCACCAAAGTCAGTGGAAAGGCTCCCACTGTCTCCTGTAAGAATTGTATCAGAATCAAGAGTGTACACACTTGTGCTGAAATAAGAGGAGCAGATGGAAACAAAGAGCTCATGAAGCTATGTGAATTCAGGGGGATCTGATTAGTAATAATGTATTTTGATATTCAGAGAGCCAGTCTGTTTTTCATAGATAACTGAGTGGTTCCTATAGACTTATATTTTCAAGGCACTCTAAACCAAACTCCTTTTTGTGTTTGCCTAAGCACCTGCACAGATACTTTTTGAGCGATACTGGTGGTAGATATTGGTATTTAGAAGCACAGGTATCAGGTCTTCAAAAGTGCACGGGCAGGTGTTTGCACTTGCAAAGTTGAGCTAAACCTTATGAAAATCAAGCCATATCTTTGTTATTTTAAAAGAGAATCTTCAACTGGTGTATTTTTTAAAGACAGGATCAAGTATTGTTTTAGTCTGAATTCAGTGTGTGTCTAACTAATGTGCTGCTGTACCAAAGCACAGCAGGAATACCTAAGGATGACTTTTCAGTCTTAGCTGAGCGGATATTTTTCCATGGTTTTAATGCAGACACTTGGGCGGATATTTTTACGTGATGTCTAGGGATTTACCTGTGTAATTCCCACTAAAGGCACACTTCCTACACAGTCAGTAATTTAAGGCTCCCCTTTTTTAACGAAAAGATATATCACAAAAACCACGTGACTGGAATTATTTTCATTCAGAAAAGCAAAGAAAACACCATGGATAATTTATATATTTTATATTTATGGAAACCTTCCCCTACAGCACTGGAAACCTAAGCATTACACCACAGTACAATCAGTGAAACTATCAACCGGCGCTAAAACTTATAGCACAGATTATGGTGCTTTTTCAGTGTAGCTGCAATGGATAAAATATTACTGAAAATTATGTACAGTGGCAGGACCAAGCCGTGTAGCGGAATTGTAATATTTTCTAGGGACACATTTTCAAACAGAATGGCAGTTAGGGGGCTACTGAGCTCTGAAGAGTAGAGGGCTGTTTGTGCATTCTGGTGAATGTTATTCTTCTAAAACTAACCTAGTGTCAGGGCTTCGTAATACAATTTTTAGGCTTTTCCTATTGTCCTTTGAGGCTTACATTCTATAGCACTTGTACATTCCAGTATTACTTGCACTCCAGCCTCCCCACATCAGCCTCTTTCAACTGATGTTTCTTGGCTGGAGGAGGCCTGCCTGAATGCGACTCCTCTGTTTTCACTGATTCCCTCTTCATCCTTCACACTCTATAGCAGGATGGTTGCTAGCCGCGTGCCCCCTTGTAGCCAGGGATTACTCACCAATGCCCACTCATCTAGCAATTAGTAGGCCCTCTGGGCCCCACTCCCAAACAGTCCCCAAACACACAATCCCCAACAGACTATGCTGTAAACTTTAAGCAAGCTAAAAGAAAAACCAGACAGACAAACAAGCTCACCTACTGACTCCAGTGGATGAATACATCCCATTACATTCATACTTAGCTCTGTTCTTCTACCACACCCAACATTCTTCCTCTGCCAGTCTGCTACACCTGAAGCCCCCAGTCCCAGATCTTTCTGTCTGGAGCACAGCCTCTGGCACTGGCTTCCTTCTCCTTCAGTATCTCCCCTTGTTCGGGGGAAGAAGGCAATCTATCTAGTACACTCCTCCTGAAAGTTCTTCCAGTGGGCTGGAAGAGAAAGGAACCGTGCCTACGCTACGGGACTCCTAATTATGGGTCCTTAAAGGAATAGTGTCCTTTCATCCAACCTCTAATTCCCTGGGACTCCTTCCTCTACCAAGTCCTTTTCTGAGCCTTTGTTCATTTCAACACTGGGAACAGGGTCTTCTGCCCCTCCCACCCCCATTCTTAAAGGACCAGTACAACCCATTACACAACCTACTTTTAGGTTGTGTAATGGGTTGTACTGTGGTTGTGGTACAACTAGGCCGTGGAGGTATTCATAGCGGGGGGGAGGGGGAAGGGGGGCGCTCGGAAAGAAAAAGGTTGCGAATCCCTGCTGCGGAGATCTGTATGCCTGTTGCTGCCAGATTGCTGCTAGACTATTTTCAGACATGCCTATATCGAGCTCTCAAAATATTGCCGGTCAGATTTGCATTTCATTTACATAACCATGTAGGCTAATTTGCATGCTTATGATTATATAATTTGTGCAATCACTGACAGTGTGAAAACCATGCATTCACTCTTCAAATTTCCTCAACTCTGTATCTACCCACCGCCAGCTCCGTGCTGATTTCTGGCCTCATTCTAGCTCTTTTCCACTGTTCTGTCCCCATTTGCTCCCGACTCTTTACTTTTGTTTTTGCTCCTCAATAATCAGCCCACTGCTTTCTGCCTTCTCTCAGATCTCATGCCCTGTGCTTCCCTCCATAGCTCTGTGTCCCTATTTCTATTCTCATGTTTTTGGTTTACACCCTATGTTTGCTTTCCAACTCTGCTGGTTATTTCTGGCCTCCCCCCTACCACTCTGTATCCTAGACCCCACTTCCCCAGCTGTTTCTCCTTCCCATTACTGGCTTCTCTCCTCTGCACCCCCTGTACAGGTCTCCTTCATGCTGTATTTGCCTCTCCCCCCAAGCTCTCTGTCCTTCCATTTCTGCCTTTCAGCTCTCTGCATTCCATCTCTCTGCCTCACTCCCATCTTCTATTTTCTTCTCCCATCTCTCTAGCCCCATTTCTATTCAAGTCCTGGTCTCAGTCCTCTTCCTCCTCCCCTCCACCCCATAGGTTTTGAAAGTCTACAAGGGAAGACAGGCCCCAGGGAGGATAATCATCTTGCTGGTGCAGATCTCTCTTTTTCCAAGCTGGCTCTTCATAGGCTCACTTCTAGACCAAAAGGTGACAGTCCCCAACCAGAGGACAGCATGGCCTCTAATGGTCATCAGGAGGGAAAACTCCTTAAAATACAGCACAAGTACAAACACATTTCTAATTTTCTGCCACAAAGCCATTATCTCCACAGGGAGATTAGGAGCAGGAGATAACAACATAAAGTCAGAGCCTCCAAGCAAAATCTAGAGCGTGGACAGTTCTGGCTGTGTCCCGTTTGTGCTCCTTAGTAGGCTGTTGCACAGAGATACAGTGAGCACTGAGAGGAGGCCAAGTAACCTCTGCAACACGCAGAGCCTCTGCAATAGAGACCTTTGCTGATGAAAGGGGACAACTCTGTCAGCTATGAGACCCCAGAGCAAGGAGAAAGCATAGTGGGATTTGGGTTTAGGATGGAAATCCATGACAGTTTCAGCAAAACTGGGAATTGTCAATTACAGATAAGACCAGGCCCTCATGAGTTTAGCAAATATCAGAAGTGTCTTTCAAATGGAACTTAAATTATAAACACCTGTTGTTTCCACTGTTGTTTCATGATTCTTCCTGAAGTAGCAGAAATATTTATTTTAGAGGTTAATTATTCTTAGATATTTTTAAAGGGATATAAAATATTTTCTTTTTCTCTTGTGATTTGGTGATTGAACCATAAAGACTAGCAAAGCAAACTGCACTGTAAGAATTGGGGGAAACAATTTAAAGCACAGAAAGAATGCCACATTAGATGTAGTGGTATTCTTACAAGAAAATCAGACTACTAGCAAATTAAATTATCTTTTCTGTGATGGAAGTAACTTGTGACTAACTCCTCCAGTTCTGCCTCTGAAATCTAAATGAGTTTCAAATGTCAAGTGGGATTATTTTTTACTTTAAAGAAACATTCTCTGATCTCAGGCATCTGGAATGGCTTCAATGGAGGAGGCAAAAATAATGCTGCATGGTAGCAAGATAGGATCCATTTAAAATATAACAACAGGCCAAATCCTGAAGTTCATACTCAGTTTTGACTCAATTAAAATTCTGCTCATCTTAAATGAGGGTTTTGCTTGAGTAAAGCTGGAATAAATATTGAATTAAGACTCTAGTTATTTTTTGGCCCAATAAACATAAATTATAACTTTTATTCCATCAGGAAAATGAAGGTCCTAATCCAAAGCCCACAGTAGTCAATGAGCTTTTGACAGGACCCTAACTGGAGAGAACATTGAGGTTGCAAATTAGAGAACTCAGGAAACAGCCAAGTGTAGGCTACATATGCTACTTTAATTCTGTCTTTTTGTGTGTATGGGGGTCAGTTATGATGGTGGTTTTTCTTACCAATCCAATAAACAACAGATCAAGACCACCAGCTCTTTCTAACTCAAAGAGAAGGTATAATGGTCAGTTTTCAGCATGGCGAAAGATTAACAGTAGGGAGCAAACAAGATTCTCTACTAGGACCCATGCTATTCAACTCATTTATTAAGGAGTGGAAAAGGGACTGAGCAATTGTATTCTGTATATGTTTTTATAGTGCCCTCATCATTGCAGTATCTGAGTGCCTTCCATACACCACAGGGAATTATGCACAGAAAAAAAATGCAAGCAAAAAATGCAAATTATGTAAAAATACAGTTACTTTGTTTACAGTTTAAATACAAGATAACACTACCAGTGTAAAAAAACCAAGGAGTACTTGTCGCACCTTAGAGACTATCAAATTTTGGGGGGCATATGCTTTCGTGGGCTAAAACCCACTTCATTGGATGCATGCAGTGGAAAATACAGTAGGAAGATATATATATACAGAGAACATGAAAAAATGGGTGTTGCCATACTAACTGTAACGAGACTAATCAATTAAGGTGGGCTATTATTAGCAGGAGAAAAAAAACTTTTGTAGTGATAATCGGGATGGCCCGTTTCAAACAGCTGACAAGGTGTGAGTAACAGTAGAGGAAAAAATTAGCATGGTGAAATAGTTTTTACTTTGTGTAATGACCCATCCACTCCCAGTCTTTATTCAAGCCTAATTTAATGGTGTCTACTAATGTAGCCTCTTTAGAAAGATATGGAGGCCAGCTTTCCTGAATTTTGTATTTATATAGTACATTTTATCACAAAAGCTATCAAAGTGCTTTATCATCAGTTAACAAAACATTTGGCGCTAAAGCGACCCAGCATGTATGTTTGTGAAACTAAAACCTAGTTGTTAAATAGTGACTACTTAAATGAAGAATACTTTTTATAATGAATTTGTACAAAAAATTACTGTTTTTCTACAATTCCCCGCCGACCTCTTCTATTCCCAGCCAGTGTCCTTACCCAGTCCACTCCATCTGGAGCCAAACACCTCTTTCTTCTCCCCATTGCATTATCATTGCCCAGCCAGGTGCTCCCCCAGACAACCCCCATGTCCAGCCCAGCTGACTCAGCTGCCCCCTTTCCAGTTTCACCTGGAAGATGGGGGGACCCCCTGCTCCTATGAAGTCTGCTCTACTCTCCCAACCCAGCTGGCCAGGCCCCTTCAACAGGGATTGGACTCCTACCAGGGTGAGGAGGTGAGCAACACCCAGCTGGACCAAGCAGACTCTGTTCCTCCCTTTCCACCACAGTATGGGGAGGTGAGAAGCTGTGTGCATCATACCTGACAACTGGCCCTGTTCCCATTGGCCAGGGACTCTTCAAACTTCCTAGCAACCATTTTCTCATTGGCCAGCTACTTAGTGGGTTGGCTTTGCCTATTCATCCACAGTGGCCAATCAGAAAACCGCAGGGGCAGAGGGGGAGGGTTGGCTACTAGTTTGCTCAGTTGGAAGTTATAGTCACAGTTTCCTCAGAAAGAAAGCCCCTCCTGTTCCAGAATAGCCATATTATACAATACTATGCACCTATGTGTAATGACACTTATTATGCATAAAATAATGTGGGCATTTAATTGCATAACTCCTTGGGATGTACTTCCAGAAGTGACTCGTGTGTCATGTTGGTTTCTTCTCTCTCTCTCATTCTCTCCCCACCAATGAGGTTGGCAAAATTTGTAAGTGACACAAAGGCTAGAATTTTCAAAAGCACCTAAATGGAAGTCAGTAGGGGACTTGTGCTCCAAAGTCATGTCGACATTTTTGAATTTCCCACCCGTTAGCTAGCATAGTCAAGACTAGAAAGAAAGAAAGAGAAAAATACTATGAAGAACTTCACAGAGACCTAAGAACAGAGTTGGCTGAAGAAAAGTTTTCATAATTTTTGAAAAGTTTCAAAACTCAGGGTTTTTTTAAACAGCTTTAGAGCTAGTTGAAAATAAGAATTTTTTGATCATTTTTGTGTGTGAAAAAAGCAGTGTCATGCTGTAATAGTGTAGCAAGGCATGCAACAGCTCATTTGCATGCCTTAGGCAGTATGAAGTTGTGTCCTCCATGTGCCTTGACCTTGTGCATATGGTACATGCTAGGTCACCCTGTGCGGAGGACACCATTTTGTTCTACAAAATCACATACTCCCTGGGAGCCTGACAGAATTGTCTCACAGGCCATCAGCTTTCTGAACAGACCTGTAGTTTTAAAGATGAATGAGTCATACACCTTCCCTGACCACCTTCACTGATGTTGGTAAAATGTTCCGGAGACTCACCAGTGCTTGCAATATCAGAAAAGTAGCCCTTTCTGTTGATGTACTCTGTGGCAAGGTGGTCTGGTGCCAAAATAGGGACATGTGTGCTGTCTATTGCCTCACCGCAGTTTGGGAACCCCATTGCTGCAAATCCATCCACTATGCCCTGCACATTGCCCAGAGTCACAGTCCTTCATAGCAGGATTTGATCAATGGCCCTGGACACTTGCATCACAGCAACCCCTACCCCCACTCAGCGGATTTCTCAACTCCAAAATGATTCTCTGCTGATCAGTAGCAATCTGGCATTGCAAGCTGCCACACAGTGATTGCCACTCACTTCTCCACCGCCACTGCAGCTCTCATTTTGTTACCACTGCACCAGAGGGCTGGGGTGAGCTCCGCACATGGTTCCAGGAATGTAGCCTTGTGCATCCGAAAGTTCAGCAGCCACTGCTCATCATCATCCCATATAACAATGTGATCCCACCAGTCAGTGCTTGTTTCTCAGGCCTTGAACCAGCACAAGAACCAACCTGAAATGTTTTTTTCCATGGCACACAGAAAGCCAGCCTGCAAGGAATTGTTATTTTCCTTGCGGCTCCTCTTGCAGCTGTAGAAATACTGCAGGATCAGGTGCAAGGGTTCACAATGCCCACCACAGAAGTGCAGAGCTATGCAGGATCCATGGCCTTGTGTACTGTGCAGAGCAGTGTGCCCCTGTTGCCAGGAAGGCTGTATTATAATGGGCTGTATTAGTAGGAGCACTGCCAGCAGATGGAGGGAAGTGATTATTCCCCTCTATTCGACACTGGTGGAGTACTGCATCTGGTTTTGGGGCCCCCGCTACAGAATGGATGTGGACAAATTGGAGAGACTCCAGCGGAGGGCAATGAAAATTATCAGGGGGCTGAGGCACATGACTTACGAGAAGAGACTGAGGGAACTGTTAATGATCTAGAGGATGGCGAGGGTTGCACCCTCAGCAAGTTTGCAGATGACACTAAACTGAGAGGAGAGGTAGATACGCTGGAGGGTAGGGATAGGATACAGAGGGACCTAGACAAATTAGAGGATTGGGCCAAAACAAATCTGATGAGGTTCAACAAGGACAAGTGCAGAGTCCTGCACTTAGGACGGAAGAATCCCATGCACCACTACAGACTAGGGACTGAATGGCTTGGCAGCAGTTCGGCAGAGAAGGACCTAGGGGTTACAGTGGATGAGAAGCTGGATCTGAGTCAACAGTGTGCCCTTGTTGCCAAGAAGGCCAATGGCATTTTGGGATGTATAAGTAGGGGCATTGCCAGCAGATTGAGGGACGTGATCGTTCCCCTCTATTCGACATTGGTGAAGCCTCATCTGGAGTAATGTGTCCAGTTTTGGGCCCCACACTACAAGAAGGATGTGGAAAAATTGGAAAGAGTCCAGCAGAGGGCAACAAAAAATGATTAGGGGACTGGAACACATGATTTATGGGGCGAGGCTGAGGGAACTGGGATTGTTTGGTCTGAATGAGGGGGGATTTGATAGCTGCTTTTAACTACCTGAAAGGGGGTTCCAAAGAGAATGGATCTAGACTGTTCTCAGTGGTAGCAGATGACAGAACGAGGAGTAATGGTCTCAAGTTGCAGTGGGGGAGGTTTAGGTTGAATATTAGGAAAAACTTTTTCACTAGGAGGGTGGTGAAACACTGGAATGGGTTACCTAGGGAGGTGGTGGAATCTCCTTCCTTTGAAGTTTTTAAGGTCAGGCTTGACAAAGCCCTGGCTGGGATGATTTAGTTGGTTATTGGTCCTGCTTTGACCAGAGGGTTGGACTAGATTACCTCCTGAAGTCCCTTCCAACCCTGATATTCTATGATTCTATGAACTGGGCTTGTTTAGTCTGCAGAAGAGAAGAGTGCGGGGGGATTTGATAACAGCCTTCAACTACCTGAAGGGGGGTTCCAAAGAGGATGGAGCTCGGCTGTTCTCAGTGGTGGCAGATGACAGAACAAGGAACAATGGTCTCAAGTTGCAGTGGGGGAGGTCTAGGCTGGAATTAGGAAACACTGTTTCACTAGGAGGGTGGTGAAGCACTGGAATGGGTTATCTAGGGAGGTGATGAAATCTCCATCCTTAGAGGTTTTTAAGGCCCGGCTTGACAAAGCCCTGGCTGGGATGATTTAGTTGGGGTTGGTCCTGCTTTAAGCAGGGGGTTGGACTAGATGACCTTCTGAGGTCTCTTCCAACCCTAATCCTCTATGATTCTATGATTCTCACAGAGATGGCGGATGCAAGAGTTTGCGGGACTTTTGAACAGGCACAAAACATTATGGGATGCAGCTAAAATTATGGGCTTGAAAAAACTGCATCATGGTACATTGAAACCATGTTCCCAGTCACCTGTGTGTGACTCATTTGCCCCCATGAGGCATTGCAAACCCTTCCCTTTGGAAATCCTGTTATTTCCTAGGCTAATACTTTTGAATGTCCTGCTATCATTATCATCATATGCATTCAGTCCTAAACAGGCACAGAGGATTAAATGTTTTGGCAAGTGTTCCTGAGAGGCTACTGATGTGTGCTCTAGTGTGAGGTGTATTTACAGTATTCAACACATTTGCATCAAGGAAAGCATGTTCATGTTTCTTTAGCTGCCACTCCAGATGTCTCTTCAGTTGCTGGATCCTCTTCTGGAACATTATTCCTCATCACCAATAACGATTATGGATTTTCTCCCAGCAATTACTCTACTTTATTTTAAAAGGATATTTATTTAGTGTATGTCTAACACTGCAATTAAAAACCTGAGGCTGGCCTCATGCCAGCTGACTTGCGCTCACTGGGCTTAGGCTAAGGGGCTGTTTAATTGCAGTGTAAACATTCGTGCTTGGGCTTTATCCTGAGCTCTGGGACCTTCCCATCTCTCCGGCTCCCAGAGCCTGGGCTCCAGCCTGAGCCTGAATGTCTACACTGCAATTAAACAGCTCCTTTGCCTGAGCCCTGTGAGCCTAAATCAGCTGGCACAGGCCAGCTGTGGGTGTCTAATTGCAGTGTAGACATACCCATAGTGTTAATATTCTTTATGTGGTCCAAAAGTGACATTGATACATACTGGTATTCTTTCTACTAATAATGAGAATTTTTCCCACTTATGATTTCTTCCTACCACCCCCCTTGGTTCAAACTTCTGTTTTTGTTACCTTATTAGGAGGGGTGAACTGACTGCATGCTTGGTTGCTTCTATTCCTTCTGTCCTTGTACAAGCCCTTTTGTTTCTGAGGTTAATACCAGTTTCATTAAATCTTCTTTGATAAATGGCAGTGAAATCTCTTAAAAGTCTCAGGTTCTCAGTAACTTAAATCCTTTAACCTTTTTAATTTTAGTAGCTTTTGGATGGATTTGAACCAGTGACCTAGTGGTGAAAGTTTCTGTGTTCCATCATGATCATTTGTCTTTGTGATATTATCTTTACCAACTTTGGCCTGAATGGCATTTTCTGTTCCATAGGCCTGTGTGCATGAAGGTTAACTGTTAGGAATACTCTGTTGGCTGCTTTTCTCTTGTAAATGTAACTCACTAGAATCCAGCAATGATTTTTGACACATTCTTTCATTTATTAGCATCTAGAAAATTGATCTTCTCAAGAGCAAAGTACTGACTATGACCAGTTATAAAACAGGAGATTTAATGTTCTGGGATATGAAATTGAAGCCGAAAACGTAACAGCAGAACAAGGTTTGGCACGCCCCTCAGACTGATCCATCAAAAACAATCATGTCTTTTCTAAATCAGCAAAATTGCCAGTGGTGATGACTGAGTGAGAATGCTTCCTGTGTGAATAATATAAGTAACTCTTATTTAAAGTACTGTGCAGAAGTTGAAAGAAAAAAGAAAAAAAAAGGTTCTTAGCTTTTTTCTTTCAGTCCGAAGGGATTGGGGGCTTTTCTTATAATAAAAGAAAGATTAGGGAAAAGGGGCCATCTGATGGTATAGATTAAGTGATTTGTGAATTACTTAAAAAAATTATTACCCCTCCACTGAAGAAGACATATACTGGTTCCTTTGCAATAAGAATTTTTGATATCATGCATCTTGGTGAAAAAAATAAATATTTCAACTTCATTTTCAAATTATTTTTTACAATAAGCATTATTCAGGGAATGGATTTATTTCCTTTCTTGTTATATCTCAGAATAGTGGAAACACTAGAATTAGTAATAAAAGAAGCATGAGAATAGATGAGGTTGAAAACCCTACAATTTAAGTTATTTAAGAGCTTGGCTTTAGTTTATTACTTACAATCTAACAATCTTCATGTGGAATCTAAAACCTTTAATTCCTTCTCTTGCAGAACTCCCTGAAGATGCACAGCCCAGAATACTTACAAACTAGAGAAATTATAGAAGAAAAATAGACCATAGCAAGTGCCTTCACCAAAGCTCAGTTTTGTCAACTGTTTTGAATGTTTTTAAGATTTCATTTGAAAGGGAAGTTACACCAATGGGCACTAATTATTTTTTGAGGCTTTGTAACTGCCTCAGAGATATTTATAGTGTTACTGAGACCAGCAGCGTTGCTGCAAAGTCATATGGGTATCAGACAGTTAATCTATCTGGATGATATGTTAATAGTGACTCGATAACAGAAACGTCTTTCTATTCATTTGAGGATTCTGCAGCATGCTAGTGCTTCTTACATAGAAGTCTTAATGTCTGGCACTGAATCTGGTCATTTCTAACAAATATGCATTAGGTAATAAGACATTGTATTACCTGGTAAGGAGACAAAGCGTGAGATTCATGACAGTTTTATTAACCTGGTAATGATTTGAAACATCTTCCACCCTTCTCTTCTCTCATTTGTATGATTTGCCCAGCCAAACTGGGTGATTGGAGAGTAATTCTGCTTTTAAATTCTTCAGAGTTTTCATTAGGCTGTAGGGAGTTTGGGGGATTCAGAAATCCCCACTGACTTCTGGTTTGTTTGTTTTTTAAACCAGGCAATATCTTTTCCAACTGGTGCAGTGATAAATTATGTAAACTTTTTTTTTAAGAGACTCAAATACATCAAAAAAATAAGAACTTAAAGTTTTTGCTGTGGGACTATGTACTATGTGTGACAGTAAAAATGAATTGGTTTTGATAACTACTGGTACACAGTAGTGAGCTGTGGGATTTTGTTTTATTTATATTATTAGAAATCTCTCATATAGCACCATAAATTTACAGAGTGCTACAAATGTAAAGTCATTTTCACCACTGGAGTCTGGAACTCTATTGAACTGAGTCCATTTACATCAAAGGTAATTTTGGCCCTATATTTTTCATCTGGTATTATTTCATGTCATTCCCATAAGCTGTAGGCCAGCAAATCACTTAAGCACATGCTTAAACTTTAAGTACACGAGTAATTCCAATGAATTCAGTGGGGATACTTGTATACCTAAAATTGTGCATATGCTCAAGAGCTTCACTTGTAGTTTGTAAAGCATTTTGAAATCCCGCTCAGAACAACACTTCCTCAGCTCTCGTCCCTTAGCGCCTCTCCTCTACTTGCGCTATATTGATGACATCTTCATCATCTGGACCCGTGGAAAAGAAGCCCTTGAGGAATTCTACCAGGATTTCAACAATTTCCATCCCACCATCAACCTTAGCCTGGACCAGTCCACACAAGAGATCCACTTCCTGGACACTATAATAAGTGCAAATAAGCGATGGTCACATAAATACCACCCTATACTGGAAAGCTACTGACCGCTATGCCTACCTACGTGCCTCCAGCTTTCATCCAGACCACACCACACGATCCATTGTCTACAGCAGGGGTGGCCAACCTGAGCCCAAGAAGGGGCCAGAATTTACCAGTGTACATTGTCAAAGAGCCACAGTAATACGTGAGCAGCCCCTCATCAGCTCCCTCCCACCACCTCCCACCCATGGGCAGCCCCGCCAATCAGCACCTCCCGCTCCCTCTCTGCACCTCCCGATCAGCTGTTTCATGGGGGGGAGAGGGAGGAGTGAGGGCACAGTGGCTCAGGGAATGGGGCAGGAAGGGGTGGAGTAGGGGAAGGGCCTGTGGCAGAGCCAGGAGTTGAGCAGTGAGCACCCCCTGGCACATTGGAAAGTTGGCATCTGTAGCTCCAGCCCCGGAGTCGGTGCCTATACAAGAAGCCTCATATTAACTTCTGAAGAGCCGCATGTGGCTCTGGAGCCACAGGTTGGCCAACCCTGATCTACAGCCAAGCCTTAAGATACAACTGTGTTTGCTCCAATCTCTCAGACAGAGACAAACACCTACAGGATCTCTATCAAGCGTTCTTAAAACTACAATACCCACCTGGTGAAGTGAAGAAACAGATTGACAGAGCCAGAAGGGTACCCAGAAGTCAACTACTACAGGACAGGCCCAACAAACTACAGAACACCACCGACCATTACCTACAGCCCCCAACTAAAACCTCTCCAGCACATCATCAAGGATCTACAACCTATCCTGGAGGATGATCCCTCACTCTCACAGACCTTGGGAGACAGGCCAGTCCTCGCTTACAGACAGCCCCCCAACCTGAAGCAAATACTCACCAGCAACTACACACCACACAACAGAAACACTAACCCAGGAACCAATCCCTGCAACAAACTCTGTTGCCAACTCTGTCCGCATATCTATTAAAGGTACACCATCATAGGACCTAACCACATCAGCCACACCATCAGGGTCTCATTCACCTGCACATCTATCAATGTGATATATGCCATCATGTGCCAGCAATGCCCCTCTGCCATATACATTGGCCAAACTGGACAGTCTCTACACAAAAGAATAAATGGACACAAATCAGACATCAAGAATTGCATTCAAAAACCAGTAGGAGAGCATTTCAATCTCCCTGGACACTCAATAACGAAAAGTGGCCATTCTTCAGCAAAAAAATGTCAAAAACAGACTTCAATAAGAAACTGCAGAACTGGAATTAATTTGCAAACTTGACACCATCAAATTAGGCCTGAATAAAGACTGGGAGTGGCTGGGTCACTACAAAAAGTAACTTTCCCTCTGTTAATACGCACTCTTTCTTGTCAACTATTGGGAATGGGCCACATCCACCCTGATTAATTGGCCTTGTTAGCACTCCCCCCCCCCCGCACTTAGTAAGGCAACTCCCATCTTTTCATGTGCTGTATATTTATACCTGCCTACTGTATTTTTCAGTCCATGCATCTGATGGAGTGCGTTATAGCCCATGAAAGCTTATGCCCAAATAAATGTGTTAGTTTCTAAGGTGCCACAAGGACTCCTTGTTGTTTTCACTTAATAAAAGTATTTCTATAAAAGAAAAGTTTTATTCTCTTAACCTTGGCTTTTAGTAATCTGTCTCCATATGCTGGCTGGGGAAAACTGCAACCCAAACATCTGGAGCAGTATAAAAGATTGTGAAGAAGGGGAAACTTCCCTTTCTTAGCACTAAAGAAACTGTTTTCTATTTATGAAGGAACAAAGGAATTGCCACGGTCATTTTTGTCCAACATCCCATCTTTGACAGTGCTGAGCACCAGATGCTTCAGAGGAAAGAAAGAACCCTGGAGTAGTCAGATGTATGATAATTTGCCACTCTCATAGGTCTCATCCTGATCTCTAGTAATTAGAGATTGGCATAAGTCCTGAAGCAGAAGGTTTAATGTCCCTTCCAAAAATTTTGTTGTCATAAATTATAACCCTGGATATGCTTGATAACAGGAGTTGTTTAAAAATGGATCAAGTATTTATATGGCCAAGTCTTCGCCACTATGACTTCCTAGTAGTGAGTTCCCTACAGAGTCTTTTTGGCCCAAATCACAACCCCATCAAAGTCATAAGTGAACTTCAGTTCAATCAGGTTGCTGACAGTATGTTTGCTTTTAGAAAATTTCACTTTGGCCATTCTCTATGTGCTGAGGCTACCGTTGAAACTTTTAAACATAGCTGAGCTCAACACCAAACAGTTCTTGTCTGTGTTCTTATGTAGTTCCTTACAGCCAAGGAAAAAGGAAACTATAGGCAATAGAGTCTTATGGCATTACCATCTATTAAAAAGGACCATCTATTGCAAAGAACAATACCCCACACCTCTGCTTGTGCTATGAAAGGATGATCCTAGTAGTACAAGTGAAACAGAGTTGTAAAGGTTTTATAGTGTGAATTAATATTAAACTCTGTCCCTAGAGACTGGGTGTTTGTCTAAATCAGAAAAACAGCAACCAGAAGAAGCAGCCTGGGGAGCTCTAGGAATTGTTAGGGTGCACTAAGCTACAAACACTGATTGGAAGGGAAGACTAAGATGATCCTGGATGCATTTTGCTTGGATCTACCCAGTGGAAACTGGACCCTCATTTTTATAAATGCCAAGAAAAAGGCAATAAGTGAGGTATTTTCGGTAATGAAGAATGACAATAATGATGCCACGTTGCACTAAATGTTTAATGAGAACTTTTTTTTTGTAATGAAAACACAGTAGACGGGGGAAATTTAATTTAGGGAACTTTGTGCAGTAAGAAGCAAAAAAGCAATTCCTTATTTTTAACTACAACCTGCTAGTAGCTGTAAACTACCGGAAGGAAAAGCAAACTTGGATACTGCTTTGAGGACACAAGCCCACTAGGTTTGTAAAGACTAGTGCGCCAGTCTTCAGAGGGATCTATTAGCACAGACATTTACTGCTGCCTGGAGTTCCACTGACACCAATGCAAAGGGCCTGCCTTTGTGTATCCCTATGCAGGATCAGCTCTTCGAAGACGCAGTGTGGTCCGGTAGATAGGGCAGTAGAGGGGGGCCTAGAAAACCTGGGATCTATTCCTGGCTTCTGCTGTGACCTTGAGCGAATCATTTCCCCTCTCACCCTTTAAATTGCCTATTTAGAATGTAAGATTTCTTAGGCAGGTACTATCTTTTTCTAGGGGTTTACAGAATGCCTAGCATGATGAGGCCCTGATCTCTTTTGGGAACTTTAGGCTCCACCCTAGAACAAATAGAGCTGAATTTCCAAAGAGGGAGAGAAAAAGTCAGTTCACATAACACCTCTAGTTCTAGTTAGGCCTATTGTATATCTTGACCATGCCGTACCAGCGAGCTTGCCTACTTAGGGCCTGACCCAAGGCTCTTGGAGTTAAGAGGAGTTTTTCTGTGTATGTCAATGAGCTTGGATCTGGCATCTTAGGAAGATGGCTGAGAATAAAAATGCATTTGAAAACTCCATAGTGCTCTTGAGTCGTAGCAGACATGCTTAGTTTGGGGGACCTTGTCCTTCAATTTAAGGAGAAGTAATTCCCTGAATAACTGCTACAGAAATGTATTGCATGGTGTGTAAAATGACTTGGGTGAATTAGCATGTCTGAAAGCAAGGAAACTTAACTAGTATTCAGCAATGCATCTGATGGATAGTCCATATGTCCAGAGAAATAGGTAATTTATAGTATCACATTTTCTTTTGATCTGTCACTTGCTCTTTCTTGTCACAGTTATATTGCTTCAGAATGCACAAGGGAAGTCAGCAAAGTCTTTTTATTTTTAATTAGAATGTGCTAAATGGTAATAAAGTAGTGTGAATACAGTGGAGACCTCTTAAATCTATAACAGTAAATCTATTGCTGCAACAGGTCCATCGTTTGATATTCATTTAAGAGGGTTTCACCTGAAGTGTAGCAGTGACATAAACTGGTGCTAGGAGAGTCATGTATTTAAATAATTCAATAAAGCATCTGTTGTGAATTGTGATATGCCTTGTAATTTAATTGATGGAGATTTGTTTTGTCCTGAGCCACATAAAATGCTTAGGTAAATGGCTTGATTAGCCAGTACTTTTAAAAAAAAATATGCACTCATCTAATATCTCATATTGTTCACATGCTGTTGGTCTTTATGCAAGAGGATTTTTTTAAAAATTTGGTCTTGAAAAATTACATTTTGCTCATTTGACAAACAATTTCTACTATTGCGGGAAGGGGAAGAATTTGAAGAATATATGTAATTCCATTTGTGTGTGTGCTGGGGAGTTGGATAAGTTAATGCAAAATAATATTTCACAGCACTATGTGCTGCTGCATAGTAAAAGATATTATTGTTTAGGAGGCTAAAAGAGTTCTATGGCTCAGAGCATCAGAAAATGTATCTGTCACACACAGCGCCTTGATAGACTGTCCCCTTCTGGATACTACAGAATGCTGTGTTTGTAGACTACCTTGCTGGGCCCTGTGTGCTTTAAGATTCCCTGGGACTGAGTAGGCCGCAGCACTATCTCTTCCTTGGCCTTCCTGGCACAATTCTTGGGCACAGGTGCTCTGTCTATTACCCCTTCATGGAAATGGGACCATGCAGTCCACCTGCTCTAGCTCCTCCAAGACTGGTGGTGACCCCTCAGACTCCCCAGTAGCTTATGCACATCTAGAACTCTAACATGTGGATGCTCTGGGTTTACAGTTTAACTCTGCAGGGGCACAGGATAGTGAAGCCATCAGAGACACAGACAGTTTGCATAGGATTCTAAAACAAAATACTCTTTACTTAGATAGCACGAGATAAACACATCTAGACAAAACGATAGAGACACTGTATGCCTTTCCTTGCTCACTACTCTGGAGCATTCTTTGGGCATAGGACAGAGTCCTCTAGGGTGTCCAGGATCCTTTCTCCTCCAGTTCATGGTTTCATCCACAAATCATACAGTCTCTCTCTGCTCCATATCAGCTTGTTTCCTTTGACCTTGGCTGGTGCCACATTTAAACAGGACCCTGCCCCCCACCCACTATAAAAGTATGCCCCTCTGCCTTGCCCAAAGTTTCCTTTCCATGCTATTGGGTTTATAGCCCCACCTCCACTTAGTTCCTTTGTTCTGCTATTGGATTTTTTACTTTCCACTCTCTGCAGAGAAGTTGGAGAAATTAGTTCTCCTAGCTTCAGCCAGTCCATTGTCCCAAGACGTTTCCACCTACGTAGGTGACCATTAAGTTCTAATGACCCCCCACTGTACCTGATGAGAGGGGAACATTATACAGCCGTGACAGCAGATGGTTGACTCCACATTCACTGAGGCATTCCATGATACAGTGATTTCATATGAACTGGAGTTTATAGATCATAAGGCTAGGAGGGACCCCTGTGATCACCTCCGGCTTAACAGAGACACAGGACTTCCCTAAGGCATATCTTTCAGAAAAATGTCCAATCTTGATTTTAAAATTGCCTGTGATGGAGAATCCATCATAATCCTTGGTAAATTGTTGCAATGGTTGGTTGCAATTACCTTCACTGTTAAAATATTGCACCTTATATCCAGTCTGAATTTGTTTAGCTTCAATTTCCAGAATGTTAGACATCTAATTCTGGGTTAGCTCTTTGATAATACATCCAAGGGACTCCAGTGCTTCATTAAAGGTGACCCATAGTGCTGAGTGGTAACAGGCAGCCTGTTATTTTTCTTGTAATAGCTCTTCTTTTGGATTTTGTGTGGGCTCATCTGCTACTGTTGTACTAGAGCAAAGTGGCTTGCACAAGGATGCTTGGAGGGTGAATCAGTGGAATGTGGCCCATAGTATTTTTTAAGTGGCAATTAAAGCCAGAGTTTCAAATAACATTACTTTGTTTCATTTTTTATGTCTATGTCAGTTTGTGTTATTTATTTCTTTTGTTTTGATCTCAGACTGCCGTAAGCTCAGCAAGTATATGATAGGTTTCAGAGTAACAGCCGTGTTAGTCTGTATTCGCAAAAAGAAAAGGAGTACTTGTGGCACCTTAGAGACTAACCAATTTATTTGAGCATAAGCTTTCATGAGCTACAAGTTCGTGATAATCAAGTTGATTATCATACACATTGTAAAGAGAGTGATCATTTTAGATAAGCTATTACCAGCAGGAGAGTGGGGTGGGAGGAGGTATTTTTTTATGCTTTGTGTGTATATAATAAGATCTTCTACACTTTCCACAGTATGCATCCGATGAAGTGAGCTGTAGCTCACGAAAGCTTATGCTCAAATAAATTGGTTAGTCTCTAAGGTGCCACAAGTACTCCTTTTCTTTTTAAGTATATGATAGGCATTACAAAACTCCATCCCATCGTCAAGCAGAGTGATGTGCTAAAACACTGCTTATGTCACCAGTCCCTGTAGTAAGGATGTGACATTGTTACTGAGACTACCAGCCAGCATAAAAATGGGGCATGAATACTTTTATCCAGACTGTGCTATTAAGACACTGATTCCACTGAGTGGGAATAAACCTTGCAGTAGGACTCCCCCAAGGATTACAAAATGGCTCAGCCAGAACTCCTCTGAAAGAGTCCAGAGTGAATCATGCTCTTCCTCCCAAAACTAGACCAGCTGACTGGCATGAAAGGGATTTGAGACTGTGACTACAGGTGCAGACTTTGTCATTTTCCTGGGGGGGTGCTTGACCCCTGTTTCACCCCAGGCCCTGCCCCCACTCCACCCCTTCCCCTAAATCCCCACCCCTTCTCACCCCCACCCCACCTCCTCCTCTGAGCACACCTTGCCCCTCTTCCTCCCCCCGCAGCTGAACAGCCGATCGCCAGCAGGTCGGAGATGCTGGCGGGGCAGGAGCTGATTGGGGCCCACTGGTGTGCAGGAGGCAGTGGGGGGAGGGGAGAGGGAGGAGCTGATTGGCAGCGCTGCCAGTGGGTGCTGAGCACCCACTATTTTTTTTCCATGGGTGCTCCAGCTCCCTTATTGAAGGGGAACGCCACTGGTGATGCTAGACTAGCACAGTACCAGGGGTGCATGTGGGAGGGAAAGCTCATTGTACGTACTTCAAGGCACACTGTTCACATGCATAGGCAAAGCCACCATCTGACCCTTTGTGGGTTGTTACTACACTATCTCTGAATGCTTCCAACAATCAATCATTTCTATTTTACAATTATTTTACACCATTGAAGACTTCAATGAAAACTACCATACCGATTGTTTAAAATGTCCCTAGCAGCATCATTTCTGCTATATATTTTTTTTAAAGCAAAGATACTAACACTGTATTTTTCTAATAAAGTAGTTCAATAAAAAATTTATCTGTTGTACAATAAATTTAGGCTTGATCCCAACCTTGGAATTTTATTTATTTAGGTGGCGAACAGTTTAAGGCCATCAGATAGGGAAGGGGGAAATGTAGTGTTTTATAAACTGCTACCGTTAAAAGCCAAATAAGTATCTTTAAAAGCAGGCATCAAAGAGCCCCAAACAGCCGCAGTTGCAGTCCACATATTTGCTTAACCATTAGGTACAATTATTCTGTTCTTTGTGTGACTTCATTAGTCTTCTTTAAAAAGTTGTATTGAATCTTTGGGCAATGAGAATGAATAACTATCCACATCCTGTATAGCAGGAATGTTAAAAGTGTCTATTCTAATTTATGGGCTGTTAAAATATCAGATTTTCAATCTAAAGTGTTAACAGTTCAATTTGAAATTTGCGACACTTGTTGCCATTAAATAGGTCACAGTGCTATCTGAGACACTGCAGTATTTCCCTACATTCAGAAGAGACATTAAATTGTAGTATCTGGGAAGGTGTTGTGTGGAAACTGTGGGTAAGTGTTGAGTTTTTAATTACACCCCCTATAGAAGGATACGTTTTAAAATGTATTTGATGTGGAACTTTTTGTAGCATTTAAAATGTGCACTCTTCTGCTGGAGCACTGTAATTTGCAGATACCAAACACTTTCTATTACTTTTGCGTGAGCAGTTACCTGAGCAATATTTTAAATATTAATATTTTAGATGTTTAAAATGATGCAGTGGAAGTATATTCTAATTACAATACACATTTCTGAATACTGAATGGAATTTATGTAAATAGATGCGATAGATTTCAAACAGAGGTGTATAGGAATGCATACCACAATGTAGTGCAACCAGTTTGGTTTATAATATTTGTTTAGCATAGTTTACAAATAACATACCATACAGAAAAAGAGAAAGATATCCTGACTGCTACAATGTAATACAGTATTAGAGTTAAGCCCTATGTAACAGCCAACTATCATTCATTATTTGATTTTCAAACTACTCCTAAGCTGTACCTCTCAAACCCAATTCTTTGAAAACAACCTAGCCCCATGAACCACATTCATTGCCATTTTAGTTCTCTGAGCACACATGTATAAATTACCTAATTGCAGAAACATAATATATTCCTAGAATGGATTGTTAGAGGAAGGATGAACTTGTGACTAAGGTACAGGTCTGGGAGACAGGAAATTTGGCTTCTGTTACTAAATCTGCTCCAAAGCTCCAGTGTGATTTTGAGCAAGTCACTTTATTTGCCTGTGTCTCCATTTCTGTAAAATGAGCAACACCTCTCTTCCCTCTCCTGTGTCATCCACCTCTCTACCTTGTCATACAGCTAGAGACTGCTGCTGTTAGCAGTTGCCACAATGCTCCTTCTGGGCCCCTCCCCTGTTCCAAGAAGGCTTTGCTCCTCCCTTGACCCAATGTCCTTCCCAGTACAGGCTATTCTGGGGACACCGTATTCAGCCTCTGTGCTCTCTCATGAACTTCAGCATGCAGAAAGCCTTTTCGAAATGCCATATATTCACACATTAACTCACACCCAAATATTGTGAGTTTTTTCACTCTCTATATTCTATTCTTCTTATTCAAGAGAAGCAGAGTCACTTTTTTGTGCTAGTTCAGGAGAATGGTTGGTACTGATTATACTAATCATGCTTATTAGGGTAGTTCCTAAGAGTCAACCAGGAATGGGGCCTCATTGTGCCAGGCACTGTACAAACACAGAAGATGGTCTCTGCCTCAGAAAGCTTACAAATGAAATAAACAAGAAAGCCATAGGTTAGGAAAGGAGATATAAACACAGAAGCAGAGCGAACATTGTAATGGCAGCAAACGTTAGTGTCATGATTTTGGTGGTGGGGATAAGCTAAATGGAAAAGAAACGTGAAGGAAGAAGTGTTTTAACTACTAGATGTTTTATAGGATATTCTGATATGGGTCTCCTTCAATCTCTCCGATGGAAGATGTTCAACTTTAATTAAACATTAATTGGGCCAGAGAAAGAATGTCTCTATAACCTAGTGGTTAGGGTACTCACCCGAGAGGTGACAGATCCCTGTTCAAATCCTCATTGGGTAGAGTGAGAGGTCTAACCACTAGGTTAAAGGTTATAAGGGAGATTCTCCTACCCCTGTTTGTGTAGATCCAGTTGGTCTCTGAACAGACCTACTGGATGGGGTCCCACGTGCAGGTTAGGTGGAGGAGTGGCAGTTTGCTAGCAGAGAGAGGTGCCTTCTTGCAACTCATCTTTAGGCACTGAGATGGGCAGGACTTAAGACACACGCCTCTCATTGGCATCTCACAATGGCTAGTTTAGGTGGTTCCCTGTTTAGTGAGATGGCTCTGTGGAAAGCATTCTAGGATATTTATCTCCCCCATTCATTGTATAGGGAGCATAGGTACCTAATTAAAGTTTTGGGGATTGCAGTGTTGTTCCTGTGATTTTCTAGGCACCTAAAAGTTAGGCATTGCAATGCTCAAGTCCCTTTGTGGATCCAGGCCCTAGCCTCTAGTTGCTAACTAACCCAGATATCTCAGTCATGAGTGCTGTGTAAGTATCTAAATAGATTAGATTAGCTATGCAGATACCTTGATGCTTACAAAACAGAATGTTTTAAAGAAATACAAAGAAACACATTAGCAATCTCCATATAAAAGGATAATTTAGCTGTGTGTACCTGAGTTACTTATCTCTCCCCTCAAAATACTCATACTCATCTGGCTGTCTAAAGAGCAAGGCTCTGAATTGCCACTGCTCGGCTCAGTACACTGGTTAAAATCCTCATTATGTCATCCAACATGGTGATGTCATTTTATGAAAGTACCAACCCTAGGGCAGAGAACACGGGAAAATCAACACCACAGAACAGGACAGGATCATGCTTTTCACAAAACAGCTTGCACCATCAAACCACCAGATTTACCAGATGATCTGGAGATAGGCAAATACTTCAGTGATGGCAGCCACACAAAGCTGATTGAACCCATTGCACTCTTCTCTAATAAACATGTCTTTTCAATCCCAGCTGTGGTAATATAGTGATCGCTGCATGAGAACAGCTCATTACAACTGTGTGATACATTTAGATGTATACCTCTGCTTTTCTGACAAATGTCTCCAACATGACTTGTTAGCCACTTGATCATTGCAGAAGCTATTAGCGATTAAACTGTTAACCTTTTCAAAAATTAGAAGAGCATGAGTGTAACTGGAGGTTCCTGAACACTAGAGCACACGGGTGAAAGATCATCCTACCGAGACATTGGTAATGGAGGTATTATTTATTTAGTACGTCTGAAGTGTATGTGAAAGATGGAGTCCCTGTCTGGAATGCCTCCTCATTTCTGTGTGATTGCTTCAACTAAGGTACAAAAATGTGAGAGAGAAAAAAATCTTCCGATATGCTGCAAAATATCAGGCAAGTTCCTAACAATGTAGTCTCATAGATGTAACACAGGATTAGAAGTCAGGAAAACTTCGGTTCAACCCTACTTCTTCCAGTTTTGGTTATAATCTGGGCTCAAATCCATAGTGACCAAGCAATCGTATCAGAATAAATCATCCTCCATAATTTGGGACATTCAGATTTGTGGTTTGTTTTTGGGTCCATTCATCAGAGACTATATACAGTATTTAATATATTTCTTCACTGAACAATATATGTAAAGATATAGCAGAAAATGCTCTCACAAGTTGACAAACCAGGGGTATAGGATATTATTCAGAAATTTACTGGTAAAGAACAAATCAGAACCACTTAGACTATGATACAAGAGGGGTCTTTGTTTACTGATAAAAATAATCTGTAGGATACAAGTGATAACTAATAATAAATAATCTGTAGGATACAAGGCAATAAATCCAAATTATATATAAAACAATGACAGAGTCCAACAAATTCACTACACTTTACCAAGTCTACAGTGAAAACATCCTCAGGACTGCTTGCCTGCTGTGACTGTCAGAATGCCCAGGTAAGAGATTACAGTTAGGATTTTAGTAAATTTATTATATTTTACACCTTGAGCCCTGCATCCCTTGGTGGTGAGGGGCAATCTTGGGAACAGAAGCTGGCTGATTCCTGCATGAAGAGAATCCCTGTCAACTGAGATAATCAGCTCCTCTGCAGCTGCTGAGGAGTCCAGATCCATCTCTGAACTGGAGAATCATTCACGGAGCTGTGAGTGCTCTGTCTTTTGGTTAGATGGTCAGGGAAAGTGTTTGGGAGATGCCCTCCCTTCCCCATTCCCTGAACTGCGTCTTCAAGTCAGGGGGTAAAGGCCTGGGGATTTTATTACCTACTGCCAATTAAACCCGTGGAGGGACTTACCATCTTATCCAACATGAGTCTTTTTGTGCTGCATTGAACCCAGTCAGCCAAGTTGCTTTGCTGATTCAGAAGATATCATTATCACAGATCATCAAGGGGCCTCTGCAACGAATTCATACCAATGGGACGCTAAATTTGACTCTTGCTCTATCAGGTCACATGACTGGGAAATTCAATGTGGGCACCAGTGACCCTGAGAGTAGTGTTTTATCCTGTTATGTTATATTTACTTTGTTTAATATAATTACTCTGTTGAATATCTATTGGGTGTTTAAGTAATTTCTTGGGGATCTCCAATTATCTAGCAAATAAGTCAGGGGTTACCTTGTGGTTAGAATTTTCCTTCCAAGCTGCCCTGGTTACCCTGCCAGGAAGTAGCGAGGGGAGTGGGGGCACCACCAACAAATTCATATAGGAAGAATGTAAGGAAATTACACCCTGCTGGGCTGGAGGTGGGATCCAGATGAACGCAGGCCTGTCCATCAAAATCTGTAAGGAGAGTGGCTTTAAAGGAGGTAACTAGGTGGATGGTGCAATATAAAATTGAAGACACAGAATATTTGCAAAGTCTGACTTCCATTAAAGTTGCATCTGTCACATTACTCAATATCTGTAAGTAATTCATGGTCTTCCCACAATAACTGGCAAAAGAACCATCTAAATGATTGTGTCCTAATTAATACTTTTTCCCCTCAAGTCAGATTTTTTTGCGTTAGGAATCATCCTATTAAAAAACTGCAGGGGTCTGTAGTTTGCCAATGAGGAAACTGAAATGGGGGAAACAAACAAAGACAATCCAGAGAGAGGGAGAGAGAAAGAGAGAAGCACAGAAAGAAACTAAAAACTATCCAGTCTAGAAACTGTGGTTTCTCTTCTCTCACTATTACTAAAATATCTTCCATAAAGACTCAGATTTTGTGAGAGAAAGGAGGGGGTACAGTTGATTCAGAGATAAAAGACCAGTTTCTCCCTTTACATGGGAGGGCACTTGCATGCGCTTCCTAGGTCTGAACTTGACCCAAAACAATCAGCGAACCAAAAGTTTTCTTACCCTCCAACACCCAGTCCTCCTCCTTCTCTGCGCCTGCTCAATGTCTGGCTGGAAAATAGCACAGCAACAACAACCACTATCACTCAATCCGCACGGAGACTCCAGAGACACTGGATGGAACCCGGCGCCTGGGAACCCCACAATGCGGGGGGGTGAGCCAACATCAAGAATCACCAGCCGGGGAAGGAAAATAACAGCCCCCACAACAATGCACATCACATGCCTTTACTTAAGGATTGCTTTATTTCCAGACATATCTTTCAAACCCAGATCAACTCAAACTACCAGGCAATAGCCACCCAAGACCTTTGCAGCTGGGTAGGCAGCTGGGAAGACAAAAAACAGTGTTTTCCTGTGACAGCCTCCTTTACCACTCCCGCTTTCCTTCCCCTTTTATTACCCTGCTTAGCTCAGCCATGAACCCAGTAATCTGTTGCATGCCAGAGCATCTTTATCCCTGGTCACGGAGTGATTTACACTGAACAGAGACCTCTCATATCAGTATGTGTGTTCTGGGGTCAGGTCCACTATTTTCTTCCAATTATATATTTTACATATTCCCTTCAGATACTTCAGTCAAGTTCCCAGAAGTTTAGGAAAATATTTGGCCATGAAAAGAAGGGAGAGAAGGAAATGGTAGCTTATCCCCAAAGGAGTCTCTTTTCCTTTATAGTGACACGACCTTAACATAAATGAGGATGTTTACTAATTCAACCTTCCCCCCTACCCACCGCATCTGTCTAGCTGGGCTAGTCCTGGGTTATAAGTATTGAACAACTCCTAGAAACATTATCAAAAGGGGAATAGGGTGGAGGAAGGGAATGGGAAGGCCAGTTTTGTGGTATGAGGGATCTGAATATTATCAACACAACACCACTACACTGCTAAAAAGAACTGCTAGTATATTACCGCCTGGCACCCTACATAGCTCCACCAACAAGACTTGGTGTAGTGGTGGGCAGAAACAGCTGCAATAGCTAGGAATATCCAACCCACGGTCTTTACCAAAGCTGTTCAAGCAGGATAGATCAGTTGAAGGTGCAAATATCTCAGGCATATCACTTCTCCTGAACGGAGACATAAATTTAGTACCATTCAGGAGTAAAATTATAAATAAGAGGACAATACTAAAACTATCAGCTACAAAATTACTTTAGTGTTGTGCATATTATTTTCCCAAGCATAAAGTCAGATACATTGAGAAAAAAATTCTATAAATATCCTAGGTAATAAAGAGTGGAATTAAAAAAATTCGGGCAAAATTACATTATGCTTATAGGTGTCATAAAAATATAAAAGGGGAACATTAGTCTTCTAGAATTTAATTTTGTTAATTTACTGCTTTAAAATGCAAGTTGATACTCCACAATTTTAATTACCGCGCAAATAGGTACTTTTTATCTGAGGGTGCTGCCAGGTAATTTTGACAGTAATAATGAAACGACATTGAACTTTGTAAGTACCTTTGAAAAAAAGATAGAAACAAATAATCAGTTTACAGTTGCTGTTTCTGGAGCTGTGCCTAATTCAAAAGGTAGGTAGCAGTGTGGAACGGAACACAGCTAGGGTTCCTAGAGAGATTTGTCTGAATAAGGACTGAAGAAATGGACTTCTACTGTGTGATGCTGTATGATTGAAATATGACCATGTATAGAACTGTTGCTACTAATATGTAAGAGGTCAATGGAAAAGGTAAGATTTGCTAAGTAGGTTTATATTCATTTGTCATCACTGTATCTGCAGTTATGAATATGGGCTATATAGATCTATATCCCAAATGTGTTTGTTCCTGGGGTAACACCCACCAGATAAAAATCTACTTTGAAGCCAGACAGCTTTGTGTTCATAGCCCATCAAAGGCAATTGACTCTCACAATGGACCATAGAAGAAACTCATTCGGCCTGGATGGCTCTTCCTGCAGATGCCAGTGGCTTGCCCCTGTGAGTCAGCAAGCAATGTAAATGCTGGAATGCCTAAGGAGACTGCATTTTTGACATCTGGTTAACCAGTGTGGTGAGGCAGAAGTCTACTTTTGTTACAAGCTTGGTATATCTAATAATAGAATAACCACCAGTTTGGGGTGACTCTGCCCTATTTTTCAGCACTTTGTCCTGAATCCGGTATTCTCAGCTGTGACTCACTGAGGCACAGCGACATACTGATTACCTGATGGTGCAATACATCCAAAGGTGATCCTGAATATGTTCCAGTTCCCTGAAGATGAAGACTGGAGGATTTCATATCCAAGCAAGTTTTGTGATATTTGGTGATATGAGGTTCATTTTAACTTGTTGAAACCACATCTCTCTCTTCCCCAGTCCCCTGGGACTTAACGCTTGCCAACACTTTAGTGGCAATACACTTGCTAAGTCTTCACGAACATCATTATGTGACCTGGTGGAACTCTTCTGAGCTCACTGGGAAGGAAGGAGATGCGGAGGTGAGTCCCACTGTGCCAGCTGGGGTCAAAAAAGGTGGCACAGTACAGCTGGGAATGGGAGAGTATGAGCAGAGAGCCAGAGCTCCCTCAGTCTCCTATTGTAGGCATGGGGGCGGGGGATGGGTGAAAGGGAGCTGTGAGGGAGCTGTAATAAGTGGGGGTGGAGGGTTAGGGAAAAGTCTCTATAAAGGCCAGTGCAGTACATGACCTGGAGAAAAAATTCAGTATTACTATACCGCAGGTGCTCAGGTAGTAGTGGTGGAATCCACATATATTGCTAGGAAGATATTGTTCTCTCTGCTCTGCATTTTATTAATTTGGTGTCCTTTTTCTCAACCTGAATTCTAAATTGCTTGTACCAAAACAAGATAGGCAGAGAGTAACTAAGGGCTTGTGAACACATCTCCACATGGAGATTCCCTTATTCAGGAATAAACAAGTTCACACGTGGAGTTAAACAGCAATTTTAAATTTTAAATCCATTTTAAATTCACACCTTACTTTATTCTGAATTAATTTTCATGCGTAGACAAGCCCTAAACAGCCATCACTGATGGGATGTTGTTTCTGGGAAGTTCTGCCTTGGAAGATTTGTCAAGAAAGTACAGCTCACACTGTTCTGAGGAGTTCAAAATAAAGGCAGGTTCTACCAAAAATGTCTTTCTGCCAAGACACTGAAGTGTATTTGACCAGTTAGTGGAGTTCCCATCTGGGGCCTGTGGTCATTGAACCTATGTTGATGTTCTATACCATGATACTGAATTGTATACTCTTGTTGTCTAAAGACAAAGGTGAGAAAGAGAAAAGCCACCATATGCTTTAGTTCCTAGAAGCTGTGCTACATTAGTCTCAGCTGGAAGTTCCTCTTTGCATGTCTTACACAGAACATATTGGACAACTGGACATCGTAATCCCAACATGTCTCTGATTATGATTAAAACAGAACCTTATCTTTCATTTCTGAAGTTGGAATTGTGTTGCTAATTATTAGATAAAATGCAAAGATCATTTGATTTTGTTTAATATATATATTACATAGTTTAACTATATGCAGACAAGTAATGTACAGAGGACAGGATATTTAAAATGCATTTTAGTTAACGTAATGGATTTTTCAGAAATAAATGTGTGCACAAAGTAACGTGTATAATTATTTCCCCATACAAATGGGTAATCAAAAGAATTAGAACTCAAAAATATTATTTAGTCAATGCCATAGATGTTCATGACACTTTATAGACTAATAGGATGTCAGATCCCTGACCTTGGGAATTTACAAATTAGGGTCCTGCTCCCACTGAAATCAATAGCAAAACTCCCATTGACTACAAAGGGAGCAGGCCTGGGCTTAGACGAGAAACAACACAAAAAGGGAGTACAATAAAGAAAGGGAAGAAGATATGGGAAATGAGGGCTACAAAGGGTAAAACAGGATGTCAGAAAGAAGTTTATAGTCTGCTTCTGCTTCCACTGAAGTCTGTGGGAGTCTTGCCATTAGCAAAGGAAATAGAATTTTTCCCACATGCAAAGAGTTAAAGATTAAGCAAAGGAGATATGGTCTGTTCCAAAGAATGCTGTATTTCTTTTCACAGCACTGTTTTGCTGTACTTGTTTTCCCTAGCATTAAACATGGTGATAATATGTAGTGCTAGGATATTTAGTGCTAAGAGTGCATGAGTATGGCAGGCCCAAAACAAAAGAGATGCAGATAAACGTCTCTCAAATGGAACGGGGTCCCTGCACTCATCTCTACCATTTTGTGCCCTCCTTCCGCACAGCCAGCAAAAAAATGCATTCTGTGTTAGTAGCCATAAATATATTCAATAAATAACTATTCCCCCCAATAGTTTGAGTCTCAAGAAACACATTTTTTCTATGTTGTATCATAGCACCTTATAACTCTTACATTAATACGAACAGGGCCAATGCACCGTCTATTTATAGTGGTATAAACAATGGTGAAGGGCTCCCAGTAAGGCAAAATTCGCTCCAGGAAATCTGCTGGCTCAGCAGCTCCACTTTGAGACTTGGGTGGCAGAGTTCCTATGGAGCCCCATAAGTTAAAGCTCCCTGTCCCAGGCCCAGTATGATAGAGACAGAACCCCCCCCCGTCCTGTCCTCCACAGGGTGAACCCTCCCCACCAACGTGCAGTGCGTGTAGTAAGAAAAAGAATGTGTGCTTCATATCCCCAGAGGCACCTTTGCTGAGTTTTGTCCACAGTTCATTCAGATTGCTAGCAACCTCTATAATGCATTGTTAGACCTACTAATAAGAAATATATTCTGTACTCACCATTGAATTTCCCTCAAAATTATTTTAAAAAAAATATAGCATTAAACATTTAACAAGTAGACCTGCCTGATTTTTTTATATATTATATCAAAAGAGACTACATACAGTAGTATCAAAATAGTGACAAAACAGAAATATCTTCTTTGTCAGAAAACATGTACTAATTTTAACTTTCATTTTATATATGAGCCCATAAAATTTACACAGGGAGAAATTAAATGTATAAAAAGATTTATAGGTGGATTAAAAAAAAAAGCTTGCAGTTTCTTAGTTTCATACATCTTCATGAAAACTGTGATAAATCTCTGTAACCTAAATTGCTTACCCAAGTTCTACACAAACAGCATAAACAGAGCAAGCAATTATCTGTAATAAACTTTTTCTTTAATACAGTGGGACTTATACCTTTGTAAGGCACATATATTAATTGTGCTGTATCACACAGTCAGAGTTTGTATGCTAATCCCACACATTTCTTGCAGTCCTGCAGAAACTATTCTCTGAAGAAAGATAATCCAGTCATAAAACACTGAGGGAATGTATTCCGTAAAGCTCCAAGCTGTTCCTTTTGAATAATGCTGCTTTTCCCCCGAAGCATTCTTCAACTCTACAAAGTTCCTTCTTTAACCATGTCAACTGAATTGTTTCAAAATTCAGTTTTCACAATTCAATTTAGACATGGATTTAGCCAGTCAATGCTTTCTGGGTGTCAAACCAAGAATAGAAAATTATTTCTATGCTACATTTAAGAGCATGTGGTGCCTTTCACAGCAGCCACCCAGACATGTTCAAATCAAACCACCATGAACTGTGTTAAAGCAGAGATCTACAATGATTCATACTAAAAATGTTTAAAGGTGAGATTTTCAAAATTCTAACACCGGTCCCAATGAAGTCAGTGAAAGTTTAACCGTTGACTTCAATATTGTGGTTATTATTTGTACAGTATTGCAATAATGCCCAAGATCTCAAATCATGAACCCAAATCAAATACAGAACAAAAAGATAGGCCCTGCTCTAGGAGCTTTCAATCCAAGTAGTGAGAGCAGAGTTAGGCCAATACCAAACACCTTTCAAATTCCCACCCTAAAGGCCCAGAGAAGTTTTTTTGGCTGAAGATGATGGAGTCTCCCATTGAGCTATGGAGTCTCCAACTGCGTTTGCTGAAACTCATTCTTTATAGACTGTGAACAAAATTCTGATCTCATCTGAGATCAAAATTTGGCATGGAAGGGCTTTTGAAACAACAACAATGGAGAGAATAAAAAGTAAGACGTCAAGTTGAAGATGAATGTTACATAGATGTATGTGAACATAAATTATGATATTTTACACAATGAATGAATGGGAAAATACAGTACTAAAATGGCAATAAAAGAACCAAGAAAAAAAACCCACAAATAATTCAGAATAAAATACAGGCTGTATTCTCAAAAAACTGTGCTTAGAAATTACAAGGGTTTCAGAAGAATGGGAAGTTGTATAACATGTACTGCAACATGTAGGAACTTTGGGCAGACTCACTGGTGGAATACCAGTTTTATCCCTTACCTTTGGCAGTTAAAATGAGGAACACAATTTTACACGTACAAACGTGGCACATGCCTACATCTGAGCACATAAATGGGGATTTGTGCACCCTGGTTGGATGTCTCACTACCTGAATTTCCATATATAAAGTTGGGTTGTGCACATGCAAAATTTCTATGCACAGTTTGAGGCCAAACTTGACAATTTAACATTAATGTTATAATCCCACTGACTCTGGCTGTACAAACAGACATTACAGTGGATGGTGTCAGAAATGGCATTGTCAACCGCCAAAAGGCAGGCCACAAAAAGGCACATTTTTGTAGTCACATCAGTAATTGCGAAGAGCTTTTACCCTCCACAAACCAGAACTTTACACTGGCCATTTAGATGACAGTGATATAAACACATGCACGTTACATGATAATAATAATAATTAATAATAATGTAATGTATTCTGAACTTAGCATTGGCTGTTATCAGGATTCACATAAATTACACTGTAAATCTGCTCATGTAATATACAAAATGCTGCAGCAACTGTCTAATTGGAACAAGCCAATGCTTAATTTGTGCTGGGACTTGCCAGGACTGAGCACCAGCACCTCTAGGCTTGGCAGTTCATAGCCCCAGCACCTTTGGGCTTGCCGTGTCAGTTACAAAAGTAAAAAATAATTGCTTGAGCCCTGGAACCTCTTTCATTATAAATTAAGCACTGGAACAAGCCAAATGTCCTGCCAGACAAACCAGTCTATACTAACTATAACAGTTTGTGGAGTTTTTTTAATGTCTCCAAATTTCATCTGCACCTAAAACCCAAAGGCAAAGGTTTATAGGACAAAATGCAAACCCAGTGAACTTCAGTGTTCCATTACAAAACTGATGAAACTGTGAGTGAGGTATTAAACACCCAAAACCAGCCGCACCATAAATAAAAATGTTGGAAACCACAGTACTACAAATACTGCCATAATCCCAGGGTCTGATCTGTGCTCCCAAATTTACACCCACTTCATCTATCAGAGAATCCAGGAACTGTATCTGGATTGATCTCTCTGCTAGTTGTGCTTTAGTTTTAATGTGTGACTGGGTCCATTTCTGGAACAATTTGGCTAAGTGAGCACACACCTCGTAGGGCCCCACAGCATCCCAGAACTTGTACCCTTGACATCTCAGATGTAAATGTTCTGCATTGAAACCAGAGCCTTACTAGTGTTAGATCGTGAACGATCATAAAATAAAGCTTCATGTCAGTTATGGGGATCTCTTTGCACTGCATTCTGGGGCTCGGCCTTCCCATATTGCAATGTGGTATTAGGAAATTCTTGACGCACTCTGCTCACTGGTTACTTGTAATATGTGTACTGTCAACAAAGGGATCGTTTTGACTCTGAATGCTTGAAACTACTCCCCGCCCCACCCCCGGCAAGCATTAAAAATAATGAGTCAGTGTTCAAAAGAAAAATCACAAGTGGCTTAAAATATTATATTTAAACAAAAAATCTGTTGTCTGCCTTTTGAGTTTTGAACCTTTAGGGAAAATCTCCCGCCCCCAATTTCAGTGATCGTTTTCAGGTTGAAAATTCCACTTTAAATGTATAAAGAATTTATACACAGCATGCAGGCCTCCCCTCTGAGTGCGGCAAGGGGAAAAATCTTTAAGCAACTGGAGGAGAAGGGGGGAGCATGCACAACAGTTATCCATACCGAGCTCTGCTCCCCTTCACACTTGTGAAGTCTCTACCACATCAGAATGGCAGAGATAGGGCTTCTGTGTTTTCTGAGACCAGATGGAGTCAACAGAGCCAGTAGTCCCTCCCCAACCTCATTTGAATTAGTTTTTCTCCTATCTGCACCATTTAGCAGAGGGAATTATGTGGCTTACACTGTAAAAGTTTTCCATGCAAAACTCCCTTTAATTTCAATTCCAATACCATGTATAACTTTTCTGCTGGGTGTTGTCAGCAGCACCAAGGGGGGAGTTCAACTAGCTAGGGGACACTCTTAAAACTAACAAACACCACTGCCTCAAGCTCCCTCCCAGGATTTCTGGGATCACTAAATGCCTTTCCTGGGCACTCAATTGGCAACACTTTCCCATCTGCAAGCCCTTAGTCTGCATATGAAACAAGGAAAACTTTCACAGCATCAACTTAGGAAAATACAGCAACAACATATCTGTGTGAATGAAAAATAAAACACCCCTTCATAGTAATTTTGGCAGTAGTCAATCAATTCTGCTCCCATATACCAGTGGGTATGTTCAGTGTGCAAGTGTCCCTTTACCACATCACCACCCACTTCCCCAGCCCCTAAACCTCACTCACAGTTTGGTGTCAGCGGGTAGCGTAGTCCCAGAATCCTAAACGTACTGAGACAAGCCTGTTTCCAATCACTTCAGAAGCTCTCCCCAATCCTATACTGAGACTCCACCACCTACAGTGATTTCAGTTTTATTTGGTGGCTGGGTAGAAGAAACTTCACCAAATTTCACTCAGTTGCTGTCTTGTTCCGTTTCAAAGAGTTCTCTCTACAGTGCATCCCACTGAGGAATTACTTCTCATTGTCTCTGTGATGGTGCCCCCCATAAGGCTTTATGGAAATATGCTTATGAATATACATGACATAACTGCAATATGTTCTATGCTACATATGCCGTGTAACATATCTATGTAAAAGTTATGATCTACTAAATCTATTAATCCTTTTTGTATACATTTATCATTTTTTATTCAAAGTTATGAATATTGGCCGTGTACTGGCTTGATTTCTAAATAACCTTAGTAAAGCATTTGGTCAGTTCCTGGAGAAAGGAATTTGCAAAGTTAAGTGCCCAGTTAAGAAGCACTTAAGGAACAATGCATCTTGCAATACTCCAAGCCACATAAGAAGTCTCCCTGGAGACATTCAAGATACTATGTGGGCAATGGCTTCTGCTTGTAAAAACTGTGAGTCATGCATGGACATGTGACTTGCCCAGGTGACTCCAGAACTCCATCTTGGAGCTGGACTTTGCATAGGAGAGAGGAGGGGGTCTCCACCCACAAGAGAAAGTCTATTTAAGCCCATGGGAGACCCCTCCATTTTGTCTTCAGATGGCTAAGGAGATAGCCTCTCCACCCTCAAGGATACCTGAAAAAAACTGGAACAAAAGACAGTAATTACAGGGGGTCTGAGTGATTGCTGGACCCAGACTAGAAGGAGATTAGTCTGTAAAAGAAAGCTTACTGGAACTGGTGAGGTTTTTGTCTGTATTCAGTTTTATTAGACATACACTTGCAGATTTTATTTTATTTTGCTTGGTAATTCACTTTGTTCTGTCTGTTACTACTTGGAACAACTTAAATCCTACTTTCTGTATTTAATAAAATAAATTTTTACTTATTAATTAACCCAGAGTATGTATTAATACTGGGGGGGGGGGAACAGCTGTGCATATCTCTCTATCAATGTTGTAGAGGGTGAACAATTTATGAGTTTACCCTGTATACACTTTATACAGGGTAAAATGGATTTATTCAGGGTTTGGGCCCCATTGGGAGCTAGTCACCTGAGTGTCAAGGACAGGAACACTTCTGTAAGCTGCTTTCAGTTAAGCCTTCATCTGTTAGGGGACGTGGTTCAGACCTGGGTCTGGGTTTGCAGCAGGCTAGTGGGTCTGGCTCAAACCAGGCAGGGCACTGAAGTCCTAAGCTGACAAGGCAGGGAAGCAGGAGCAGAAGTAGTCTTGGCACATCAGGTGGCAAACCCCAAGGGGGTTTCTGTGAGCCAACCCGTCAGTCTCCATTAAAGAGTCCTCTCAACAGTGCAAGATCTACAGTGAAGAAGCACAAGTAATATCTAATACTTTTGAGCCAAATCCTTAGAACACATTCCTTACTCTTCTGAGTTCAGGTCCACTACCCAATTGATCTGGAGTTTGTGTATAGTTATAGTGGGTCTCAAAGTGTCACTGGAGGAATTTTGGGTAGAAAGCTTATTCAAATGAAGCCCTGTTTTCATATTTCCACTGTTCAGCAATAGTGGTGGCAGAGAGCTTCTTCCCCTTTGGAGCTTCTAGCGATTTGAAGTTCTGGGTAAATTGCTTATGAAGTAGGTCTGTGGCCATTCTTCCCTCTACTCACCAAGAGATGGGAGCAGAGAGTCTTTGGGCAAAGGGCTTATATGTGCCTAGCCATATATTTTTCCATTATGCTAAGTAACTTTTAAGATTCAGGAATCACCTTCATTTCACATTCAGACTTCTCACTAGGTAAGTATTCTTCTCTAATCAGAGCAAGAGAATTTATTAACAACTCCAGAAGAATGATATTTCCAGGTTTTATTTTTCAACTTTTGAAAGCTATGCCAAGTTACTGTTACTGTTTAAGAATTCCACGATCTGACCTGTACATACTCTATGAAAATGTTTCTCAAAGGTATAAATTAGTAAGCTTATCTGAGAATAGAAGTTACAACCCCATGTGTAAATATTTGATCATTTATCAGCACAAAAAGATAGGAAGAGAATAAAAATGTAGTGCTTTTCAAAGGAGATGTTTAAATGCAAACCCCTAACGTTTAAGACATATTTTCTTGTCAGTGTGCCAAAGCTAAATGCAGATTTTAATAGGATATACTGTATTTCACCAACAAGACATCTCTGAATTAAATGTTTCCTGAGTTTCACACTGGGGGAATAGGAAAAGCACAATGAAGACATTGCTATTGTCTCTATATCTTTCCAAAGGAATTGTAATCAGGATTAAACAGGTAACCTAAGTGGTTGAAAAATATCAATATTACTGTAAATATTACATACAGGAAAATTACAAAGGGGTTCAAGGAAAGAGTAAAGGAAATTTTAATCACTTTGGAGACTTGAACTGAATGTAAAATTAAAGAAGTCTTAAAACTGCTCATGAACTTTCCCGGAGCTGAGATTTTCCCTTGATGAGTTTTCCAAGGAGAAAGAACCAGGAAGTCAGAATAAAGTAAGGTGGGCATGCATGATTTGAATTACATTTCATTAATCCAATTAATGATTAATTCCAGAAACTCTAATCCAAGATAAATCCCTTTATCACAGCAATGTTGACTAGGGCTGCAACCATTGAGGGTCTGTCAGCAAATCCATTGTAAACCCCTATTTTCTGAGTTTATATCCACAGCACTTGCCATGCATGGTTGTAGCTTTAGAGATAACATATTATCAAAGAAGTGAGGTGGGAGGAAAGCCCCTTTTCGGCCAGTTTCACATTACCAAAGCATAAAAGACATTCTGAAGATTTTGAAGGACATTCTCAAATATCCCATATACCTCAGCAGCTCCATTCAAGAGCCCTAGAACATACCAGGTGCCACAACCATCCCCTACTCTCAGCTGCCCCAGTGGCTCTAGAAGCCACTCACCCAGTCACCCCCAGCTATCCTCCTTAACTCACCATCCAGCTACCTCACAGCACCAACCCAAGCCATAGATATTAAATTTTGTGCACCTCTGTCTCCTACCACCACTAGAGCTTGGGGCAGGGTGTGTTGATCATAAGCTTAAGCGTGTATATAATTAGAATATTTAAATAAAACATCATTCATAGAGCTACACAAACCTTAGCACGTATGTAGCGCCCCTGGTTTTTCACATGCACACTGTGACCCTAAGAACATCTAAATGCCAACCAGCAAAGGAGTTACAAGAATATCCCGATTCTAGTATGAACATTCTGGTTCAACAAATAATGGCATATGTCATAAATATAAAGGGAAGGGTAAACCCCTTTAAAATCCTTCCTGGCCAGAGAAAAAAATCCTCTCACCTGTAAAGGGTTAAGAAGCTAAAGGTAACCTCACTGGCACCTGACCAAAATGACCAATGAGGAGACAAGATACTTTCAAAAGCTGGGAGGAGGGAGAGAAACAGAGATTCTGGTCTGTCTGTCCATATGCTGCTTTGCCGGGGATAGACCAGGAATGGAGTCTTAGAACTTTTAGTAAGTAATCTAGCTAGGTATGCGTTAGATTATGATTTCTTTAAATGGCTGAGAAAAGAATTGTGCTGAATAGAATAACTATTTCTGTCTGTGTATCTTTTTATAACTTAAGGTTTTGCCTAGAGGGGTTCTCTATGTTTTGAATCTAATTACCCTGTAAGGTATCTACCATCCTGGTGTTACAGGGGGGATTTCTTTACTTCTATTTACTTCTATCTCTATTAAAAGTCTTCTTGTAAGAAAACTGAATGCTTTTTCATTGTTCTCAGATCCAAGGGTTTGGGTCTGTGGTCACCTATGCAAATTGGTGAGGCTTTTTATCCAACATTCCCCAGGAAAGGGGGGGTGCAAGTGTTGGGAGGATTGTTCATTGTTCTTAAGATCCAAGGGTCTGGGTCTGTAGTCACCTAGGCAAATTGGTGAGGCTTTTTACCAAACCTTGTCCAGGAAATGGGGTGCAAGGTTTTGGGAAGTATTTTGGGAGGAAAGATGTTTCCAAACAGCTCTTCCCCAGTAACCAGTATTTGTTTGGTGGTGGTAGCGGCCAATCCAAGGACAAAGGGTGGAATATTTTGTACCTTGGGGAACTTTTGACCTAAGCTGGTAAAGATAAGCTTAGGAGGTTTTTTCATGCAGGTCCCCACATCTGTACCCTAGCGTTCAGAGTGGAGAAGGAACCTTGACAGCATATGAGGTCTCAAATGAAAGCCAAAGTCACAATGGTCACTGTTTCTGTTATGAAATGTATGTACAAATACAACACAAGGAATTATGTAAGGATTCTGGAAATATGGTCTTAGTTCTGTATCACAGCAGGGATGGAGGACCATGGTTTCCTGTCAGACAAGGGATGTTTATTCACCTGTCTCTGTTGGATGTAAATTAAGCATAACACAATGAATTCCAATTTATATACAAAATTATTGAAGGAAAATGAGCACTGGGAGAGTTTCACTGTCTCTGAACTTCAGGAGATATAAGTAAAAGGCAAGGAATTTTTTTATTTGGAGTATGTAATCCAGTCAAGCCAAGCCACAGCATTCTTATCAACAATGTTCAAGGCATGAAGACCTCCAGGAAGCTGAGTCATTTGGCAGTCCTCAACAATGTGTGTCATGGGTTGTGGCTGCTCCCATTGATATAGTGGACTGTCTCTAAAATACCACCAAAAAAAAGCACAAATTCCATGTCCGGTATGAAACTGGTTGAGAAATCTCCATTGCCTTCATGGTAAATCAAACCTGGGTTGACACTGAATGGGATCCAAGACAAGATAATTATTTGTCACTTTCTCTGTGGACCATGAAGCTCATCATGCGTCCTTACCATAAACCTCTCACCCAGTAAACTTATCCACAACAGGCATTGTGAGGGCAGATGACTATGTGGTGGATTAAACAAGTCTTTAATTAACAATAGATGTGGCATATTATACCATTTCATCGCAAGCTTTGCTACACCCTCCTCTCTGTGACCACTGGGTGAAGCAATATTGCAGAAAACTGGTAACCATGGAATTAAGTTGTACGTTGATCATCCTTGTGAGAGATGAGTGAGCCCATACTGAAGAGCAATACTCCACTGCTGAATAACAGAGTGCCAAGGCTGAAATGCGTTGCATTTGGGTGTTAGCACCCCATTTGGTTCCAGCCAGTTCTTCAAGCAATTGTGCATTTTGACCTTAGTCAGTGTCTTTGTAAGATGGTCAAGATATGGCAAGGAAGACACCCACTGCTCAAGGCTTATAATTTGGGGAATGTGGGGGGCAACACCACCATGAAGCGCAGTGCCTGCTGATGCCACTCCATGCCTAGCCCGAGGCTTGCAGTTTGGGGGAGCGGATGCCATCCCCTACCCTCAAACTATACCCATATTAAAAAATGGGGGGCAGGGCCCCCAGCCCTCCCGGTTCTGGTGTTCGTGCCTCCTGGCTCCAGGCCCAGAGCTTGGGAGTTTAAGGGGCCTTGGGCTGGCTGTGTGTGGGGGGGGAACCATAGCACACACCCCCGACTACTAGGCCCTGAGCGGTCACCCACCCATAAGACCAACCCCCAAAAAACATGATGACCCCCCTGTCATAAATATAAAGGGAAGGGTAAACACCTTTAAATCCCTCCTGGCCAGAGGAAAAACCCTTTCACCTGTAAAGGGTTAAGAAGCTAGGATAACCTCGCTGGCACCTGACCAAAATGACCAATGAGGAGACAAGATACTTTCAAAGCTGGAGGGGGAGAGAAACAAAGTTTCTCTCGGTCTGTGTGTTGCTTTTGCTGGGACCAGAGCAGGAATGCAGGTCAGAACTCCTGTAAAGGGCTAATAAGCAATCTAGTTAGATATGCGTTAGATTCTGTTTTGTTTAAATGGCTGACAAAATAAGTTGTGCTGAATGGAATATATATTCCTGGTTTTGTCTTTTTGTAACTTAAGGTTTTGCCTAGAGGGATTCTCTGTGTTTTGAATCGGATTACCCTGTAAGGTATTTACCATCCTGATTTTACAGAGGTGATTCTTTTACTTTTTCTTCAATTAAAATTCTTCTTTTAAGAACCTGATTGCTTTTTCATTATTCTTAAGATCCAAGGGTTTGGGTCTGTGTTCACCAATGCAAATTGGTGAGGATTTTTATCAAGCCTTCCCCAGGAAAGGGGGTGTAGGGTTTGGGAGGATTTTGGGGGGAAAGACGTTTCCAAGCGGGCTCTTTCCCTGTTATATATTTGTTAGATGCTTGGTGGTGGCAGCAATAAAGTCCAGGGGCAAAAGGTAAAATAGTTTGTACCTTGGGGAAGTTTTAACCTAAGCTGGTAAAAATAAGCTTAGGGGGTTTTTCATGCAGGTCCCCTCTTCTGTACCCTGGAGTTCAGAGTGGGGAAGGAAACTTGACAACTACTAAGGGTATGTCTACACTACGGAATAAGGTCGAATTTATAGAAGTCGTTTTTTTAGAAATCGGTTTTATATATTCCAGTGTGTGTGTCCCCACAGAAAATGCTCTAAGTGCATTAAGTGCATTAACTCGGCGGAGCGCTTCCACAGTACCGAGGCTAGAGTCGACTTCCGGAGCGTTGCACTGTGGGTAGCTATCCCACAGTTCCCGCAGTCTCCGCTGCCCATTGGAATTCTGGGTTGAGATCCCAATGCCTGATGGGGCTAAAACATTGTCACGGGTGGTTCTGGGTACATATCGTCAGGCCCCCGTTCCTTCCCTCCCTCCCTCCGTGAAAGCAAGGGCAGACAATCGTTTCGCGCCTTTTTTCCTGAGTTACCTGTGCAGACGCCATACCACGGCAAGCATGGAGCCCGCTCAGGTAACCATCACCCTATGACTCCTGGGTGCTGGCAGACGCGGTACGGCATTGCTACACAGTAGCAGCAACCCCTTGCCTTGTGGCAGCAGACGGTGCAATACGACTGGTAGCCGTCATCGTCATGTCCGAGGTGCTCCTGGCCACGTCGGCTGGGAGCGCCTCGACAGACATGGGCGCAGGGACTAAATTTGGAGTGACTTGACCAGGTCATTCTCTTTAGTCCTGCAGTCAGTCCTATTGAACCGTCTTATGGTGAGCGGGCAGGCGATACGGACTGCTAGCAGTCGTACTGTACCATCTTCTGCCAGGCAGGCAGGAGATGAGGATTGCTAGCAGTCGTATTGTACCATCTTCTGCCAGGCAGGCAAGAGATGAGGATGGCTAGCAGTCGTACTGTACCATCTTCTGCCGAGCAGCCATGAGATGTGGATGGCATGCAGTCCTTCTGCACCGTCTGCTGCCAGCCAAAGATGTAAAAGATAGATGGAGTGGGTCAAAACAAGAAATAGACCAGATTTGTTCTGTATTCATTTGCTTCCCCCCCTCCGCCGTCTAGGGGACTCATTCTTCTAGGTCACACTGCAGTCACTCACAGAGAAGGTGCAGCGAGATAAAATCTAGCCATGTATCAATCAGAGGCCAGGCTAACTTCCTTGTTCCAATAAGAATGATAACTTAGGTGCACCATTTCCTATTGGAACCCTCCGTGAAGTCCTGCCTGAAATACTCCTTGATGTAAAGACACCCCCTTTGTTGATTTTAGCTCCCTGAAGCCAACCCTGTAAGCCGTGCCGTCAGTCGCCCCTCCCTCCGTCAGAGCAACGGCAGACAATCGTTCCGAGCCTTTTTTCTGTGCGGACGCCATACCAAGGCAAGCATGGAGGCCGCTCAGCTCACTTTGGCAATTAGGAGCACATTAAACACCACACGCATTATCCAGCAGTATATGCAGCACCGGAACCTGGCAAAGCGATACCGGGCGAGGAGGCGACGTCAGTGCGGTCACGTGAGTGATCAGGACATGGACACAGATTTCTCTGAAAGCATGGGCCCTGCCAATGCATGCATCATGGTGCTAATGGGGCAGGTTCATGCTGTGGAACGCTGATTCTGGGCTCGGGAAACAAGCACAGACTGGTGGGACCGCATAGTGTTGCATGTCTGGGACGATTCCCAGTGGCTGCGAAACTTTCGCATGCGTAAGGGCACTTTCATGGAACTTTGTGACTTGCTTTCCCCTGCCCTGAGGCGCATGAATACCAAGATGAGAGCAGCCCTCACAGTTGAGAAGCGAGTGGCAATAGCCCTGTGGAAGCTTGCAACGCCAAACAGCTACTGGTCAGTTGGGAATCAATTTGGAGTGGGCAAATCCACTGTGGGGGCTGCTGTGATGCAAGTAGCCCACGCAATCAAAGATCTGCTGATATCAGGGGTAGTGACCCTGGGAAATGTGCAGGTCATAGTGGATGGCTTTGCTGCAATGGGATTCCCTAACTGTGGTGGGGCCATAGATGGAACCCATATCCCTATCTTGGCACCGGAGCACCAAGCCGCCGAGTACATAAACCACAAGGGGTACTTTTCGATAGTGCTGCAAGCTCTGGTGGATCACAAGGGACGTTTCACCAACATCAACGTGGGATGGCCGGGAAAGGTGTATGATGCTCGCATCTTCAGGAACTCTGGTCTGTTTCAAAAGCTGCAGGAAGGGACTTTATTCCCAGACCAGAAAATAACCACTGGGGATGTTGAAATGCCTATATGTATCCTTGGGGACCCAGCCTACCCCTTAATGCCATGGCTCATGAAGCCATACACAGGCAGCCTGGACAGTAGTCAGGAGCTGTTCAACTACAGGCTGAGCAAGTGCAGAATGGTGGTAGAATGTGCATTTGGACGTTTAAAGGCGCGCTGGCGCAGTTTACTGACTCGCGTAGACCTCAGCGAAACCAATATTCCCACTGTTATTACTGCTTGCTGTGTGCTCCACAATATCTGTGAGAGTAAGGGGGAGACGTTTATGGCGGGGTGGGAGGTTGAGGCAAATCGCCTGGCTGCTGATTACGTGCAGCCAGACACCAGGGTGGTTAGAAGAGCACAGGAGGGCGCGGTACGCATCAGAGAAGCTTTGAAAACCAGTTTAATGACTGGCCAGACTACGGTGTGAAAGTTCTGTTTGTTTCTCCTTGATGAAACCCCCCGCCCCTTGGTTCACTCTACTTCCCTGTAAGCTAACCACCCACCCCTCCTCCCTTCAATCACCGCTTGCAGAGGCAATAAAGTAATTGTTACTTCACATTCATGCATTCTTTATTCATTCATCACACAAATAGGGAGATGACTACCAAGGTAGCCCAGGAGGGGTGATGGAGGAGGGAAGGAAAATGCCACACAGCACTTTAAGCACAGCACTTAAAAAGTTTACAACTTTAAAATTTATTGAATGACAGCCTTCTTTTTTTTGGGCAATCCTCTGTGGTGGAGTGGCTGGTTGGCCGGAGGCCCCCCCACCACGTTCTTGGGCATCTGGGTGTGGAGGCTATGGAACTTGGGGAGGAGGGCGGTTGGTTACAGAGGGGCTGCAGTGGCAGTCTGTGCTCCAGCTGCCTTTGCTGCAGCTCAACCATACACTGGAGCATACTGGTTTGGTCCTCCAGCAGCCTCAGCATTGAATCCTGCCTCCTCTCATCACGCTGCCGCCACATTTGAGCTTCAGCCCTCTCTTCAGCCCGCCACTTAGTCTCTTCAGCCCGCCACCTCTCCTCCCGGTCATTTTGTGCTTTCCTGCACTCTGACATTATTTTCCTCCACGCATTCGTCTGTGCTCTGTCAGTGTGGGAGGACAGCATGAGCTCGGAGAACATTTCATCGCGAGTGCGTTTTTTTTTCTTTCTAAGCTTCACTAGCCTCTGGGAAGGAGAAGATCCTGTGATCATTGAAACACATGCAGCTGGTGGAGAAAAAAAAAAGGGACAGCGGTATTTAAAAAGACACATTTTATAAAACAGTGGCTACACTCTTTTTCAGGGTAAACCTTGCTGTTAACATTACATACATAGCACATGTGTTTTCGTTACAAGGTCGCATTTTGCCTCCCCCCACCGCGTGACTACCCCCTCAACCTTCCCCCCTCCCTGTGGCTAACAGCGGGGAACATTTCTGTTTAGCCACAGGCAAAGAGCCCAGCAGGAATGGGCTCCTCTGAGTGTCCCCTGAAGAAAAGCACTCTATTTCAACCAGGTGACCATGAATTATATCTCACTCTCCTGAGGATAACACAGAGAGATAAAGAACGGATGTTGTTTGAATGCCAGCAAACATACACTGCAATGCTTTGTTCTACAATGATTCCCGAGTACGTGTTACTGGCCTGGAGTGGTAAAGTGTCCTACCATGAAGGACGCAATAAGGCTGCCCTCCCCAGAAACCTTTTGCAAAGGCTTTAGGACTACATCTAGGAGAACCGCGAATGCCAGGGCAAAGTAATCCTTTCACATGCTTGCTTTTAAACCATGTATAGTATTTTAAAAGGTACACTCACCAGAGGTCCCTTCTCCGCCTGCTGGGTCCAGGAGGCAGCCTTGGGTGGGTTCAGGGGGTACTGGCTCCAGGTCCAGGGTGAGAAACAGTTCCTGGCTGTCGGGAAAACTGGTTTCTCCGCTTGCTTGCTGTGAGCTATCTACAACCTCATCATCATCATCATCTTCTTCGTCCCCAAAACCTGCTTCCGTATTGCCTCCATCTCCATTGAAGGAGTCAAACAACACGGCTGGGGTAGTGGTGGCTGAACCCCCTAAAATGGCATGCAGCTTATCATAGAAGCGGCATGTTTGGGGCTCTGACCCGGAGCGGCCGTTCGCCTCTCTGGTTTTCTGGTAGGCTTGCCTCAGCTCCTTCAGTTTCACGCGGCACTGCTTCGGGTCCCTGTTATGGCCTCTGTCCTTCATGCCCTGGGAGATTTTGACAAAGGTTTTGGCATTTCGAAAACTGGAACGTAGTTCTGATAGCACGGATTCCTCTCCCCAAACAGCGATCAGATCCCGTACCTCCCGTTCGGTCCATGCTGGAGCTCTTTTGCGATTCTGGGACTCCATCATGGTCACCTGTGCTGATGAGCTCTGCATGGTCACCTGCAGCTTGCCACGCTGGCCAAACAGGAAATGAGATTCAAAAGCTCGCGGTTCTTTTCCTGTCTACCTGGCCAGTGCATCTGAGTTGAGAGTGCTGTCCAGAGCGGTCACAATGGAGCACTCTGGGATAGCTCCCGGAGGCCAATACCATCGAATTGTGTCCACAGTACCCCAAATTCGAGCCGGCAACGTCGATTTAAGCGCTAATCCACTTGTCAGGGGTGGAGTAAGGAAATCGATTTTAAGAGCCCTTTAAGTCGAAATAGAGGGCTTCATTGTGTGGACGGGTGCAGGTTTACATCGATTTAACGCTGCTAAATTCGACCTAAAGTCCTAGTGTAGACCAGGGCTAACTGTAGTTTGTAACCTATCATTTAAATCAGTTTCTGTACCAAATGACCAGAGGATAGCTAATGTGATGGCAATTTTTAAAAAGGGCTCCAGAGTTGATCCTGGCAATTACAGTCCAGTAAGCCTGACGTCAGTACTGCACAAACTGGTTGAAACTATAGTAAAGAATAAAATTGTCAGACACATAGATGAACATAATTTGTTGGGGAATAGTCAACATGGTTTTTGTAAAGGGAAATCATGCCTCACAAATCTAATAGCATTCTTTGAGGAGGTCAACAAGCATGTGGACAAGGGGGATCCAGTGGATATAGTGTATTTAGATTTTCAGAAAGCCTTTGACAAGGTCCCTCACCGAAGTCTCTTAAGCAATGTAAGCAATCATGGAATAAGAGGGAAGGTTCCCTCATGGATTGGTAACTGGTTAAAAGATAAGAAACAAAAGGTAGGAATAAATGGTCAATTTTCTGAATGGAGAGAGGTAAATAGTGGTGTCCCCCAGGGATCTGTACTGGGCCCAGTCCTATTTAACATACTCATACATGATCTGGAAAAGGGGCAAACAGTGAGGTGGCAAAATTTGCAGATGATACAAAACAACTCAAGATAGATAAGTCCCAGGCAGACTGCAAAGAGCTACAAAAAGATCTCTCAAAACTGGGTGACTGTGCAACAAAATGGCAGATGAAATTCAGTGCTGATAAATGCAAAGTAATGCAAATTGGAAAAGTAATCCCAACTTTACATATAAAATGATTGGGTCTAAATTAGCTGTTACCATTCAAGAAAGAGATCTTGGAGTCATTGTGGATAGGGGTATGGAATGGCTGATCCATATTGTCTTCAAACCAAAGTGAATGATATTTTTTAAAAGTTCTATCCAACTATGCTAGGAGGTTAGTCCTAAAGATGTTGGTATCTAGTTTGTATCTACTAGTATCACCGAGCTATTTGATGAAGACACTTCAAAGGAAATATTCTAAAGAGAAGAGATTTATATTTTGAATCATTAAGTAATTTCTGAAGTATGGTATATCATTTGTTTTTGCAAACCAACATTCTTACGTGAATGACCCTGTCATAAATATAAAGGGAAGGGTAAACCCCTTTAAAATCCCACCTGGCCAGAGGAAAAATCCTCTCACCTGTAAAGGGTTAAGAAGCTAAAGGTAACCTCGCTGCCACCTGACCAAAATGACCAATGAGGAGACAAGATACTTTCAAAAGCTGGGAGGAGGGAGAAAAACAAAGGGTCTGTGTCTGTCTGTGTGATGCTTTTGTCGGGGACAGAACAGGAATGGAGTCTGAGAACTTAGTAAGTAATCTAGCTAGGTATGTGTTAGATTATGATTTCTTTAAATGGCTGAGAAAATAGCTGTGCTGAATAGAATGAATATTCCTGCCTGTGTGTCTTTTTTGTAACTTAAGGTTTTGCCTAGAGGGATTCTCTATGTTTTGAATCTAATTACCCTGTAAGGTATCTACCATCCTGATTTTACAGAGGTGATTCCTTTTTACTTCTATTAAAAGTCGTCTTGCAAGAAAACTGAATGCTTTTTCATTGTTCTAAGACTCAAGGGTTTGGGTCTGTGGTCACCTATGCAAATTGGTGAGGATTTTTACCAAACCTTCCCCAGGAAGTGGGGTGCAAGGGTTGGGAGGATTTTGGGGGGAAAGACGTGTCCAAACTATGTTTTTTCAGGAACCCAGATAAATTTGGTGGTGGCAGTGGAAGTCCAGGGGCAAAGGGTAAAATAGTTTGTACCTTGGGGAAGTTTTAACCTAAGCTGGTAAAAGTAAGCTTAGGAGGTTTTCATGCAGGTCCCCACATCTGTACCCTAGAGTTCAGAGTTGGGAAGGAACCTTGTCAGACTCTTAAGAGACTACAGGTGGAATTCTCAAAAGTACCTACATGACTTAGGAAGCTACGTTTCATGGAAAGTCGATGGGTTTTGTGCTCATTACCATGTAAATTCTTTTAGCAATCCCACTGTAATGTTTATCAAAGAAAAAAAGATCTTCCCTCACTAAACTATGGATGGCCCTGACTAATAATACATGAATGCCTACACACTCAGTTTCATCCACGAGTTATTCTACAAAAATATGGTGAACACTTTATTTTTGGTTCGTTGCAAAAGAATGAATGACTAGAGGATGGCAGCTTTTCTGAAAGAAAATTATTTTAATCAGAATTTCATTTCAAAATGTACCTATGCATGGCAGACCTGATTGGTAACATTACATATTAATTTGACTTCTCAGAAGGGATATTAGTTCAGCAGGCCCAAATGTAACAAAATTTAGTTCTTTCATACATCTATGTGTGAACCCCATAATTTTTAAGCAATATTTTCAAAGGTATTTTTTCCACTTATTTTCTTTGTAAAACATCTGGTTCATAGACTGGTTCACCTGTATGCATACATGCTACATGTTTACAAAATGATTTCCATCAAATACCACTGAATATTAATGAAAAATTTCCTGACAGCAAAATCTAGTACGCTGCGTGCCATTCTTTCAAGGGAAGTCCAGTCTAGTTTAAAATGTCCCAGACAATGAGACAAGACGCTAGAAAACACTTAAGAAAACAATCCTACATTGGCAGAAAGATGGATGAGATGACTTATTAGGTGTTTTCTATCGCTAACAACTGTGGTTATATGCTAGATCAATGTCTGATGGCAATCAAATCTATAGCTAAACTCTCTTAATGATCTTTGAGTGCAGGATTTACTTACATACCTTGTCTCCTTACCGAATATTCTGGTGGATTTTTTTTATAGTGGAATGAGAAGTGGTATGGGTAGGCCTTCACTGATGTAGAAACAAAGTTAATAATTTTAGTTGAGGATTATTCATTTATTTATTCTTTACTTAGACTAAGGTTGTTAATATGGTATTGTATTTATCATTTCTAAAGAAAAAGATCCTCTCCAGGACATGCCCAGTCACCAAATAAAACCATATACGCATGCATATTCTGAAAAAGAAGCACTTGAATATGTGAAGGTAACCGAAGTCCAAAGTAATCTCTTCAAGCACTGACAAGTTTCGGTTCCCTGACCACATTTGCCAGCTATGTTGTTCTGGGTTGTGAATTACTACTTTGAATGAAATGACTCAATTTAACTGGATGAAATAGAAGTTCCAGCTGTGAGGGAAGTCTGAAGCATAACACTCTTCCAACACAGCTAATTCCAAGTACAAGTTCATATTCTATCCCAGTTCAGGGTGTCTGGTTTAATGAGCCAGTGTTTGCATTCCAATAGAAGCTGTGCAAAGGACAGTTTTTTGCTTTAGTAATGTCATATTGAAGATGTTGGATGGAGTGTGCCATATGGTAGATGGTATGTAACCAATGCACTACAATATCAGTGTCTGACAATTTCTGGTAATGTCTCCAGACCAGATACAACACAATTATGAACTGGACCTTACCAACAGTCTTGCCATAATAGGCACCTTCATACTAAAAAAATGAAATGTGGCAGAACAAAGTTAAAATTCTATATTGGACTTTTAAGTACAAGTTTTGAGCTATATCCACAAACTGATTTAGGCACCTACCTGCCATACTAGGCCCCTAAATCTAAACTTTAGATCCATTAGCTGCTGTCCCCCATCAGCTGCTGCCCAGCCCTACAGGCACCTAAATTCGTTAGGTGCCTATGTTTCTGCCAATAAAGATCTTTAGGTGTCTAAAAATTTATCACTGGGCATGTACACAGATGTCTCAATCTAAGTGCCCAGGCACCTAAACCCCAGGAGGATCCTCAAACTAGGCAGTGCACTGCCTATCTCACACATCAGGCCTGATCCAGCAGGCGGTTCTTAAAGGTTGCCTAATAGATTGGGCTGGGTACAAAATGCCACCACCACCAGCAGAGATGTCTCCCATATAACCTTTTGCCCATTGACTAGTGTATCCATCAAGGGTATGGGAGACTCAGGTTTAATTCCCTCTTTGCCTGATCTGAACTTAGAGCACTCTCCTGAGAGGTAAGTGACATAACCGTTGGGTTAGGTCTCTCTTAATCTCTTCTGTTGAAGCCATTCCATTTTCTATAAATAATTAAAGAGCCATTTGGAACAGGGACTTGAGTCTCAAATCTTAAATAAGTGCTCAGACTCTATCCCAGGGGCTAGTGTCCTGGTTTTGCTGGCCCAGGGACTATTTATTTGTTTATATAAAGTGAAAGGAGACAGAACCAGAAAGTGAAATTGACTGTAAGAGGTAGTGGAACTGATCATTCCGATTTCCTTGTCCAAAATGAACAAAATTTGAAAAGTAGACAAACAGTATAAGCAGTGTAAGCACTACTTATTCATAATTTAATAAACTGAAGATGCTATTGGTAATGCAGATAAGGACATTTCAAAAATACCACATGACATCTTGATGGTGAAAATTGGTATTATGATTACTGAAAACATTACACATTCAAAAGGCCACATTTGCCCTGTCCTTTAAAAAAAAAAAGTGAAAAAAAATTCTATGAAGGTCTCTCCCAGGGTTTAGAGGAGCTCTTTGTGGGGGTAGAGCGGAAATAAAAGAAGGCTTTAAGCTACTTGCTTGCTAACCAGTCATGGGTCTAGCCAACATACAGAAGTTGGAAGCTAAAGCAGCTTTTCTAGGTAGCTGCTCACGGCTAGCAGGAGCCGTTCCAGCAGATGGGAATTAGTAGGGTACAGGAATGTCCTGATTACATATCCCTTTTGTGTGAGCCATTGTAGCTTCACCAGGACCACAAGTGGAGATGGCATAGGCTATCACCACTCTTTCTGCCACCTGAGGATTTCCCTCACTAGGATGAGAAGGGAAACCCTCACCACTAATGTCACCGGGTGGTCAGACATAGGAACAAGCAGGTTGTCTTACTCCTAGTCATCCACCTTTTTCACTATAGCTCCATGCTGTGGTGGTCTGTCCTTTTTTTGTGACTCAGCCCTTCAGCCAGGTCACACATTCCAGTTCACTTCTTTTAGGGTATACAAAAAAGAAAGTTCAATAATGGGAAATCTCCATATTTCTGCAAGGGCTTCAGGGTTTTTTCATTAGGTCACGGACCTGGGGTCTGCACCTCTGTGCATTCAGGATCTCTCCAACTCTGTTCCCCACTACGGAACAGCCTCCTATCATTGTCTTCTATTTAGGAGCTGGTAGAGAAGCCCAGGGCCATCCTCTCCACTGGACTCCAATCCAGAGTCCAGTAAAGGGTAGCTAAGTCCTGAATTTTGGGTGCTATGCAGCTGCCTCCTTGAATCACTTTCTAGCAGAGTCCCTTTTTGCCTATAGGGTAAATCAAAGAACTGAACTAAAAAAAATAAAGATTCTGACTATCAAAAACAATCACCAGTCCCTTCTTTGCAGGCTTGGCCAGGACTTAATATTGCCAGGCCACAAGCAACAAGCGCTCTTGTGGTGCTCCTTCCCAAAGAACACAGATCTGCTCCCTTCTACTCTCTGCACTCCTCTGAGATTCTCTGCTTCCATTTTAAAGCTCTACCTCCAACTTGTGCATATGTGGCAGGGCAAGGTCTCCTGAGTCCAGAGTTCTTCCTTGATCCCTTCTCCAGAGTGGGGTTTGTATACCCCCTCACAAAGGGCAGGGAGAATTCTCACAAGGCTGAGCTTTGCACTTCAGTATGTGGCCTATGCATACATCAGTTTCATTTCCCTCTCTGCCTCAGCCAACATTAGTAACAAAGCTGGTCAACCTTTATCATGCAAAACAGTTTAAAACAAAAAATGGCCTTAAAATTAAAAATAAAATGTTTTTGCAAAAATTTTCATTTTTTCCAAAGTGTATTTTGATTTTCAGAGCAATACAAGTTTTTTGGTTGTGATTCTCAGTTTGTTTCCCCCCAGCACCACTATCTTTTATTCTACTTTTTCCTTTCAAAATGGAGGGAGAAAAGAAGGTGGCGGGTGATGGAGAGGAGAAAGGAGAAAAAGTGGAGTGGGGGAAGAAAAACCCAAAAACAGAAAATTTAAAGTACAAAGAAATGCCATTCCTTTTCAAAACCTGTAGAATGGAAGAATTAAAATTTTGAATTTTCAATCAGCTCTAATTAATAATGCAAATAAACAAACAGGGAGAACTCCATTCTTCCTCCCACCGCTTACTATCCTCATGGTTGCATGAAGAACAGTGTCTATTTCAATCTCACACCTGACAGATTACATGGCAATGGTCTTTGGAGCACAATATAACGCTAAAAACAAGTACTACGAAAGGTGTGATTTTACAATCTTCAAGTACCAAAACATAATATATTTTGTAAAATTAAGACAGATGAAAAATCTGCAATGAACAGTCAATGCTGTATGATTATATAGCAATATGTGTCCTTATGACATACCCACATGACAGGGACAACAAAAGCTCTCTAAAAGTGCAGGGGCCATCAGCACCCGAACTGTGCCCCCATCTCGCTATCCCTTCCCCTGAGGCCACGCTCCTTCCCCTGAGGCTAGGCCCCTGCCCCTGAGGTCCCGCTCACTGCCTTTTCCCCCCAAGATCCTTCCCCCTACTCACTCCTCCCCGCTCCCCATCGCTCACTCTTACAGACAGTAAAAAGTGATGGGGCCATGGCCCCCTGACCCTCCCTGTTCTGGCCCCCCAGCCACATGATAGGTGGAATTCTATGCCCTGTGTTACACAGGAGGTTAGATTAGGTGATCATAATGCTCCTTTCTGGCCTTAAAATCTATGAAAAGTAGCCCAGTAGAGAGGATCTACACATGGCCCTCTGTACTACTAGAGTTGGGCTTAAGTGTTGTAGGGAGCTTTGTGCGAGTCTTTTGCATTAGAGTGAATATAGATACTTACAGCCTCATTTTCTTCTCACAAAAATTTTAATTTACGATGGTGTAACACCATTAATTTCGGTGCCTGATTTACACTGATGTAAAGGAAGGGAGAATAAGGCCTTTAGTACATTAATTATTCTCCCATTAATATTGGTATAAGAGACAATTTCTTTCATATATATATAAGCAGTGATGCTTGAGCAAGTAACATGAACCAAAATTTTCACAGGTGACCACTGTATGTTCCTCATTTTCTGCATGCCAGACTTGAGACCCCTAGGGTCTAATTTGCAGAAGTGCTGAGTACTCATAATTGCAATTGAGGTTAATAGGAGTTCTACTCTGAACATTAAAAAGTGCTACAAAATGCTAAGCACTGCAAAAAATCCAGGCCCAAGCATCTCAAACTGAGCACCCAAAATTAACTGACACTTTTGACACTTCTGGTCTTAATTTCTGTGCTTCAGTTCCCCATGTGTAAAATGGGAATAAAAATACCAACTCACCTCACAGTGGGGTAAAGGTAATTTAATTAATATTTGTAAAAATACAAAAATGCTACAGCAAAAGCACCATAAAAAAAACCCATGATGACATGAATACTTTTTTATTCAGTGCAGGGTTTGGCTTGTATGCTGTCAACAATGCATGGGCCACTGGCTGAATAATGAGGATAAAAATAATAGAAATATCAAGGAGCTACCTGTTCAGTAAGCAGTGTCCATCCTGTGCACTGACTCAGGAAGAGGTTCTAAAGAAAAACAATCACATACAGTCGAAGACTGTATCATAATGCACAAGGGGGTAGGATTACATAGGCACCCACAAATCTGGCATTTCCTAATTTTTGTGTGCTTGACTGTACAACCTTCATAATAACATTCTTTTTGTGCATTGAAAAATCTGTAGCTCTTTTGCTTCAGGGTTTGTTCTCTCCCGCACCCTCTCGCGCCCCTGGCACAATCATTCCCTCTACCAGTAATTGAGGGCAGGATGCATTGATATGTGATGAGCCATCTTCAGCATAAATCTCTGTGGGTAGCACTTATTAATCACATTCTTGTGCAGAATAGTGGATAGTAATGGTGTAACTCTCTCCTAAGGATACCCATTATGTCTATGATCATCTGCATTCTGCATTCCAGTATAAGTAGTCAATCAAGTATCCTCTCCCCTGGCCAGCTATTGTGTACATATTTTCTCACTATTTTTTATTCTATTAGGGAATGGTTGGAATTTCTGATTGTAAGCAGTGACACAGTGCTTAAAAAAAATCACTGACTCCAATGCAGAGTGCAGCATTTAGAGAGTGTCAGCTTAAATAGTCTTCAGAGTGATAAGCAAACAAAGAAGAAATAAGATATCTGTCAGTCAAGGGAAAATGTTCAAAGTGGTGAGTTAGGTTTGAGTTATATGATGATCGGTGATTATTATGGGATTCTTCTGGCTAAAAGCCTATGTGCCTTGAAAATTGATCCTTTAAAAATTGATCTTTCCCATTCCTCTCACCGGTCTCTCTCTCTTCTCTCTTTTAGGTGAATCACACTATTACTTCAGGACCTAATCCTGCCCCTGCCTTCTATTCCCACTGACATCAATAGAACGGTTACTAGAGGGGCTCAGGTACTCACCGAATAGAGCCTTAGAACTTTCAAATTGAAAAAATTATTAAGTTGATTTTGATACAGTTGAACCCATGTAATCAAACAGCATAATGACCTTACATTCAGCTAGTGTCTTTCATTTAGAAGGATCCCAAAGCAATTTCTGAATTTAATTTTTAACTAAATATATAGCAAATCTCTTTGCCTATCTCTGGGAAGAAACAGAACCGCTTTCATGGAGCACAGTGCTGAAGAAGTGAAAATAGATATCCAAATGAAATCAGGTAGAATTTGACCATGACACCATGGCTACAATACGTGGTGTTTGTCTTAGCCTGTTTACTCTTTGGAACCATTACATTTTTCCGTTATCCCTTTCTGTTAGAATTCAAATGACATTTTGGTACAAATGTACCTTAGATCACTTTGCTAATGATTTGGGAATCCTTTTAATTTTGTAAATGGCCAATACTTAAATAAGGACTCAATCCTGTAGGCACATGCTAAACCTTTTTCATGTGAGTAGTCTCATTGAAATCAACATCTAGACCACCATGTAAGGTTAGGCATATCTAAAAATATATGCATGATCAGGGCATACATTTTCTCTAATCATGAAAGGTGTTCACAGTGTTGCTTTATAAGGGGCTTAGCATTTAATGTCTTCTGAGGTTAGTTCTCACCAGCCGAACAGAATTAAAGCACCCACCTTTTCTTTAGGTTGTAATAGAACATAAAGCAGACATTGATTTCTCTGCGGCAATGTATAACCAAGTTGAATGGTGTCCTAGTATTACTTAATTCTTTGGGGTCAATATACCTTTGTCAAATTTCTTAACGTAAGTGAATATCTCTTATTACTGTATTCCTAAGCTGTCTAAAGATTTGTTTTAAGCCTGGTCTATGCTTGGAAGTTAGGTTGACATAGCTATGGGGTCAGGGGTGTGAACAAAATCATGCCCTTGAGCACCATAGTTAAGTCAACCTAACCCCCAATGTGGTTTCTTCTGTAGGCTAGCTGTTGCTGCTTGGCGAGGTGGATTACTATACTGATGGAAAAATACTTTCTGTTGCTGTAGGAAACATATATTCTTCCGCGCTACAGCAGCATAGGGGCAGCACTGTAGCTGCACCAGTGTTGCACCTGTCGTGTAGACATGGCCTGGACAATAACTCAAATCATGATGTGACACTGAACCTAGATCTCAGTGCTAACATCATGCTCCTACTGCATATGATTTATCCTGTTGTGGTACCAGATCAGATCTGATAACACTGTTATAGACAGAAAGGGAGAGAAGAGAGCCAACTCTGTCTCTGCTTTCTTTCTTTTTTTTTTTTTTTTGTACTAGTGATGGTGGAGAATCAGTCACTAAGGCTAGTGCTTAAGGAAGGGGGAAGGTTCAATAACCATTAACATCTGACAATGTATTTGATACCTGATGTTTTAAAATTCATTTTTAAATGTCTCCCTCTGAATGTCCCCTTGACATCAGCTGCAGATTTTGGAGCACAGCTACTGAGTGGGAGGAAAAGGGACCAGTCTGTGGACAAGGTGGGTGTGTGCTCCCCTAATGAGGAGAGTATGGGAGTATGGAAGATACATAACCTCTCCTCCAAATAAGGGATCATATGGGGAGAAGGTTGAAAGGATGTCCCCTCCGAGCAACAGCTACCATCAGTGTTGCAGAAAGTTTTGGTAATGGCCTCTCCACTGGGGCCAATACGGAGATACAAAGACTAAAACAAGAAGTAGAACAGAACAGGGCATGCAAGTACTGTGCAATATCTTTTTTAAAATGTCAGCGGTAGAACTGTCCAGAGAAGGCTTAACAGAACCATAATCTGTCAGAATATGCAGCTCCACCTGTCACACTGTCTGGAGTGGTTCACAACCTCAGACTGTCAAGAAGCAGGGCACAGACTTCAGACTGGTGGTGTTCTATGATTACATTTCATCAGTTACAAGTGTGAACTCCTAAAGCACCATAACAGATTTACCATGGAGTCACAGACAGTCTATCTTGCCACCCAGGCAAGCTGGACTTAGTGACAGTTGGTTGCTATATACCAAAGCTTTCAAAATATTCAGATTGCTCCAAGTCCCATGAGACCAGTCATTTACCCCAGGTCAATATGTACTTTAGATCTAACACCAAAAACAACGCTTGCAGACAATCCTATACTAAGCTATCTAAGGATTTACTTAGAAAAGAAATAAGAGAGTTATTATAAGGTTAAAGGACGCAAACACCTATACACAAATGAGTTAGAGTCTCTGATTTTAAAAGGCAACAGAGTTGTAATAATCTGTCAACTCTGAAGGTCCTTTAGGGCTAACCCAGGTTGGCCCTGGGGATCTCTGTTTCTGTTTTGTAGCTCCAGCCCTGTGAAAATCCAAACAGCTAAAGAGAGATGAAACGTTTTATTGCAGCTATTTTTATTTCCTTCTTCCAGAATTCAAACTGATGGGGTGAGCCCTTTTACACGTAGCCTTTTTTTGGTGTAAAAAGGGCAATTAAAATCTTTGTATTGTGATGTCCCACAGTGGTCCATTTCGTTTTGATAAACCTTCTTGATGGTCTGGAGGTGATCCATCCTGACAGATTCACAGTTTCAGAGCTAACATTTTTTTACAGTTATAAAGTAAAAACTTAAGTATTACTTTACAGCATGTGATAAAGAAATTGTAAGTGAGATTAATGCAGCAATTTACAAGTTTTTCATAAAATCTAAATGCTAAAACACATTGGGTATAGAACTTATAACATCTTAACCATACCAACACACAGGAGAAACAGACTGGTTTCCAGCAAGGAATTTGTCAGTGCTTGGCTGAGACCTAAAGCCTTGGCAAGAGCTGGCAAACCACACCATCTAAATCAAAACACTTCACAAAATTGGGTCAATTTCACTGGAATTTTGTTTAGAAGAAAAAAGTTCAACCAACATTGAAATGTCCCGTTTAGACATTTTCAAACAAAATATTCTGATTTTTCATTCTCAAATGACGTTTGCATTCATTTTTATTTTGTATTATATAATTGAACAGTCCCAGTCTTTTTTAATCTCTCCTCATATGGAAACTCTTCCATACACATAATGATTTTTGTTGCCCCCTCTATACCCGTTCGATTTCTAATATCTCTTTTTTTGAGATGGGGCAACCATAACTGCAACCAATATTCATGGCGTGGGTATACCATGTATTTATAGAGCAGCAGTATGATATTTTCTGAGTATCTATCCCTTTCCTAATGGATCCCAACATTTTTAGCTTATTTGACTATCACTGCACATTGGATGACTCCAAGCTCTCTTTCTTGAGTTCTAACTGCTAATTTAGACCCCATCATTTTGTACATATATGGGATTATGTTTTTCAATGTGCATTACTTTGCATTTATCAACACTGAAATTCATCTGCCATTTATTTTGTTGACCAGTCAGCCAGTTTTGTGAGATCCCTTTGTAACTTAGAAGTCTGCTTTGGACTTAACTATCTTGAGTAATTTTGTATCATCTGCAAACTTTGCCATCTCACTGTTTACCCCTTTCTCCAGATCGTTTATGAATACGTTGAACAGTACTGGTCCCAGTACAGATGCTGGGGAACACTGTTATTTACCTCTCTCCATTCTGGAAACTGACCATTTATTCCTACTCTTTGTTTCCTGTCTTTTAACCAGTTCCTGATACATGAGAGGACCTTCCCTCTTATCCCATGACTGCTTAGTTTGCTCAAGAGCATTTCATGAGGGACCTTGTCAAAGGTTTTCTGAAAGTCCAAGTACACTATTTCCACTGGATCACTGTTCTCCACATGGTTATTGACCCCTTCAAAGAATTCTAATAGATTGGTGAGGTATGATTTCCCTTTACAAAAGCCATGTTGACCTTTCCATAAAAAATCATGTTCATCTATGTGTCTGATAATTCTGCTATTTACTATAGTTTCAATCAATTTGTGTGGTAATGAAGTTAAGCTTACCAGCCTGTAATTGCCAAGATTGCCTCTGGAGACTTTTTTAAAAAATTGGCTTCACTTTAGTTATCCTCCAGTCATCTGGTACAGAAGCTGATTTAAGTGACAGGTTACATATCACAGTTAATAGTTCTCGAATTTCATATTTAAATTCCTTCAGAATTCTTGGGTGAATGCCATCTGCTCCTGGTGACATTCTTGCAGAGAATTTTGACATTTTGGCGTTTTGCTCCTATTTGAAAAGAAGCCAGAGTTTGAAAACCTGAAATCCGTTGCAAAAAAACAAAACAACAAAAAACTTCCATCTTTTGCACAGCTCTAGCCATAAGCACGGTGTAGCATAGCACGCATTATGTCTAAGTGCATTCCTGAATTAGGTGTGTATAGGACCATAGTGCTATGAGAGTGTGTGTAAGGGTCCTTCTGTGATATTAGATGCAGCCTTTATAGTAATCTTTTTCTGTTTGCCCCCAAAATAGCTCTGTTAGAATTCTTAAAAGTGTAAAGAGAGGGTCTTAAATTTTTAATAGGCATCTGCTTCTTGCATTTTATTAACCACTTATTTTAGGCAGCTACGAGAGAGTTTGTTAATACATAACACACAGCCAAAAATTGAAAGGATGCACTCTTTTACCTCATGAATTTATAGCTCATATAGAAGTTTTGTTTGTGATACAATATGCAAATATTAGCTGAGCAAAAATGATATTCTGAAACTATGCTTTTGTAATTCACCTATCTAGGAAATATAAATAGATGCTGCATCCAGTTCTCATTGAGGTCCTATGTTTCATCCAGTTTTCCAGCTGGCTTGAGTGAGGTAAAAGGAGGTCAAGTGATTGCCCAAAATTACACAGCTATTCAGTGACTCAGCTGGCTACCAGGATTGGCTTTATCTGATAGACAACACAATCTCCTTAAACAACACAGCTTCCCACACAGCAGTGATAGAAAATGACAGTATAATTGCTGGCTATTTTTCTTTCTCCAAGCCTTATCACGCACTATTTAAACATTAATATTTTTTTTTGCAAAATTCTGGGCTAAGTTTGCTAAATTGAGTTCTTAAACTGGACAAAGTACTATAAAGTGTCCATAGGGAATAATACTGCATTGACAAAGGAATGAACTAAAGGCCCAGTTCTGCTCCCTTAAAGTCAGTGGTAAAATTCTCATTTACCACAATGGGTTATACAGGATAAATCCAGAATGACCCAATGTAATAGGTCTTTTCTACCTTCAATTTATGTGGACTCTTCCTCAAACGCTGTTAAGCCTCTGGTAATATTCTGGTGTGGAATATTAAGCCAAACCTGGTTTAACCTGCTTACACCACCATCACCAAAATGTCTGCAATCACAGTTAGTAGAGCTTGGGAGGAGCAAAAATTGACATGGGGGCGGCTCTAAGTTTTTAGAGGCTGACTTCACTTTACAAGTGTGAATACTGGCACACTATGTAAATGCTAACGTCCACATACACTTTAAACTAGCACCAGCAGTATGCAAGAATTGCAATTTGCATCTTAGTTCTACTGGACGTAAACAATATGGATATCAAACACATGGATTTTTCTAGTGCAGACCAACTCTCAGAGGGAATAGTGCTATCTACTAAATTACTATCACCACTTCTTGCTCTACCTTCATTTTTCTTGAAGGTCCAAGGAGTGATTCAATTTCTGATGAAAGTGCAGTTCAGGATGGGATGGCTCTGGGTCCCAGTGAATTCTATTTTGGAACTTTTTTGAGATATACTCAACCCATGGTCTTCATAACTCCCCATAAGACTCTTCTTTGATTTAAGAAAAATGTTATGTGACATCCTAACACTGATAATAGCAACTGCCCCAGGGGGTAGGGAAGGTAAAAAAAAAAAATCATGGAGACACAAGGAAATATACATTCAAAAAGGGTGAAGATTGGCAGAGACCCTGGGGAGGTTTCACCTTGCTCTGTAGAATGGGGCACCCCGGGGCACTTGCAGGTTTGAACTAGTATAAATGGTGGATTCTCTGCAACCTGAAGTTTTTAAATCATGATTTGAGGACTGCAGTATCTCAGCCAGAGGTTAGGGATCTACTACATGAATGAGTAGGTGAGGTTCTGTGACCTGCCATATGCAGGTCAGACTAGATTATTTTGATGGTCCCTTCTGACATCAGAGTCTATGAGTCTAATTTGTGCTGAAAATAAATGTAAGTAAAATCATTGTTTTTATGTGTTAGCTTTAAGATTGTTGCTGTAATGGAGGATCATCATGGTAACTGAAATTAGGAATAGAATTATGATAATTGAAAACCTCTGTCGTGATAGGTATTGTAAAGACCCTGGAGTTCTGGGACTGCTAAATAATACTATCAAACTCTGGGTAACTAGAAATACTTGGCAAAAATGGTTGAACATTTATTAGAATAAATCCTTAACTATTACTTTCTGATAATCCTGTCACACACACATGCTGTATTAAACCTTTAATTCTTTTGCAATTTTATGACTGTTTGATGGCAAAGTGGCACTTCAGCTGTTAAAACTTCCATGTCATTGCTTTAGAAACAGTTTGTCAAAAGAGCTGCACTTTGGGTTATTGGTATATCATTGTGTACAAGCTTCTCCCTTTCCTCCCATGCTCATGCAAACTACCTTTCAGGCAGGGATATGGAGAGTTGGTGTAGGAAGTGCAGCAGCTGCCAAATCCCTTTTTTGAGCCTACTCTATGGGTGCTTTCTTACTGAGCAATGAAACCATTTCACTTTTGCTGTTTGGGAGATTCCCTTGTTCCCGTTTGGGAGATTCCCTTGTTCCCTTCATCCATTGGTGCTTTGAAAACAGGCTCCTGATCATCCTAATAGAAATTATTAAGAACAGAAGGCCACCTGCAAGACTAGAGAAATATAATTCAAAGACTCTTCTTGAACAAGCTAGTACATATTGTAAAAAGAAAAGGAGTACCTGAGGCACCTTAGAGACTAACCAATTTATTTGAGCATAAGCTTCCGTGAGCTACAGCTTATGCTCAAATAAATTGGTTAGTCTCTAAGGTGCCACAAGTACTCCTTTTCTTTTTGCGGATACAGACTAACACGGCTGCTACTCTGAAAACAGTACATATTGTGTAACTGTCTGAAAATGAAATGATTTTGGTCTTTGTACAGTAAGAATGAAAAATTAGTAAATGGTTCCTGTTAGACCCTATTAGTGGAGAGAATTCACCATTTGACTAGTAAGAAGTTAAGTCAATGGGTCCAACACTTACTACTAGGTATTCCCATTGAAGTTAGTGATACAGTATTACTGCAATGCTGCCTGCTATTTATGTACCTTCTCAGCTCCCATACTACCAGCCACATGTTACTTTTGTTGTTTGTCTCACCACTGTTTTAACTCCACATTAAGAACCTTGTTTCTCTTGCAAAGAACATCTGTTGATATGAGAGGCATGCTTTTAATATGTTGATTTATCATTGTCAGATGCAGGGCTTTAATGCTGGAATTTGAATATTGTATTTAAGGCACTTTTGTGATTACAGATGTTTTACATATAAATTGCTTTATATTACCCAAAAAATCTTTTGTATATTTTAAGGCAGCCTCATGCCCATGTGTTTTACATTTTAATATCTTACTCTGCATTGCTAAATGGATGTGAATTGCTTTCTGTTTAAAATGGCCGCATGTGTGAAACAGAGGATCTTCAACTGCTGCTGTTGTCAGAGGCAAGATTTTAGTATCTTGGTTATTTTTCAGTGAGCCATAATGTGTTACTGATTAAACATACCTATGGGTAATATTTATTACAAGAAGTTATATCAGGAGACTCAGGTAGTGATCTGCAGCTGCCACTCAAAGAAGCTGTAAAGCCAAAACCAACTTTCCACACATTTGCTCTAGCTCAGCTGGGTTAATTTCCTATAACGTGCAATGCTGAGTAGTTGAAATAACACCACCATCTGCTGGCCATTCTGTCAGTGTACCAGACTCAGTAGGAAATAGAGAGGAAAGTGTGCCAAATTTCCAAGATGTCTTCTTTTGAATGTGTGGATACATTGTTTTCGCCAAACCCTACCTGCCTAATTCTTGTTCTTGACTAATAGTCTGTACTGATATGTTTATAGGCTGCTTTGTTATTCCTTATATAAGACACATGATTAATAAAGGCTAGCTAGTAGGGGTGAGCTGGCAGGGGAGGAGAGTTAGAGGACAGCAGAGTCTTTCCTGTAGCAATTGTGCTCCATGAAAGATAGTACATTAATGTGATTCCCAATGTGGCTGTTATTGTTTCTACTGATCCATTGCTAAAGCGAGAGTGTTTGTCCACCTAAACCCTGGAAATGTTGGGCCCAACTGTCAGAAATAGTGTATGACAAAGACCCAAAATGAGGGACAAAAATTATTCATACAGGAAACTTCAAAAGTTGCAGGATTTGTTGCTATAGTGTATATGGTTTTCGGTAATCTCAGTGTCATGATTATTTCTGACATAAGGAGATTGGATGTGTTTGGCTGTAGGTGGTTTTGTGATTAAAATGAATGATGTCCCCCAAAAGGAAGCACAATGGAGAAATATAGCTACTGAAGCCATGCAAGAATTCTCTCATGGATCCAAGAGTCACGAGAATGATTAAAGGATTGAAAACCATGACTTATAGTGATAGGCCAAATAGACTGGTCTCTTTGAGTCAAACAAAGAGAAGGTTAAGGGATGATTTGATTATCATCAATAGGTATCTATATGGGGAACAAATATTTAATAGTGGGCTCTTCAATCTAACAGGAAAAGGTATAACAATATCCCATGGCTAGAATGAAGCTAGACAAATTCAGGCTGGAAATAAGACAAGTTTTTAATGGTGAGAGTTATTAGCCATTGGAACAATTTACCAAGGGATGTGGTGGATTCTCTATCAGACAATCTTAAAATCAAGATTGTATGTTTTTCTCAATGAGCTGCTGTAAAAATTATTTTGGTGAAGTCCCATGGCCTGTGTTATACAGGAGCTCAGACTAGATGATCACAGTGTTCCCTTTTGGCCTTGGAATCTATGAAGGTGATAAAAGCAGCATATCACCCCAGCTACCCTCAGTTCCTTCTACAAATTCCAAGAATCGAAATAATGATCGTTAAGTTTCAATTTACATATGCTTTCCTGGGTATATCACAGCAGCTTGCTGTAGTGCACCCAATATAATATTCTTTTGGGGGAACACCACCACCAATAAAGCTATTTACGCAACAGTTTATTTCAATGTATAACAGTTTTATATAAAGCCTGGGCTGCCCAATGCCTGTTTTAGAGAAAATCCAAACTCTGAGTTTTGAAACCTTGAAAAATATCAGCAGCAACAACAAGACTTTCTTGGAGATGAAGGAAGAATTATTTACATGTTTCTCATTAACTTTTTACCTACTGTTAACAGGAGGTTTTAAAAAGAATTCTTTTCTGTGATCCAAGTTTACTACAGCCCTGTTTCCAGTTAGTATATTTAGCCATCCCTTAATTATTTGCAGTTAATCACAAATTGACATTTGCAAACCGTAAGCATCGCTGAAACACTGAAGGTATTCCAGAAATCCCTAACAAGTAATTTTGGTTCATTAGTCCTGGGTTCAATTCACAATTTGCCACTGATGTGTTGTATGACCCTGATCCAATGTATCTATTTTTCTTTCAAAAGGATATAAATGTCTCAGGATCATGTAACACAGGATGACTTACAGGCCAGATTCTGATACTCTTGAAAAGCCCCAGTGGGACTATCAGTGTGATTAAAGCTATCAGAATTTAGCCCACATTAACAACCTGGTGTTTTCTGTGCAGCTCATTTTAGGAAAATGTTCAAAGCTTTGCAATAACCAGTTTTTGTCCCTTATCCTCTTGGCTTGTTGTCCATCACGGGACACCAATGTGGACCTTTCATAGAAAATCCCCAGAGCAGGTGTAAGGGACTGAGGTGTTGGTGGTCTGGCATAGAGGTCGTGATTGGGCTGGTGTCACCAAGTCACAGCCCGTGCCAAGGTGGTAATCAGCATGCAGTGATCAGAGTAATCACTAGAGCTGGGATCAATAGGCAAGAGCCAGGGTCAAAGTCAGGCTGGGGTCAAAGAAATCAATGACCAAGGTGAGGTCTAGAGCAGCAGCAAGCCTGAAGTCTGCACAATTGCCCTGACAGCTTCCTGGGCCATCCTCCAGGGTTAAATAGTGAGCATGAGTCAATCAAAAGACCTCAGGTGCTGTTGTTCTGGACCCTTTGGCTGGTACTTTCTGCGGAGCCTAATCTCCACAGTGCTCCCTGGATGTGACTGTACCTGGCTTCCCACTGTCAATCTGGGAATCTCAAATGTCCCAGGTTCCACAGACCTAGTCCCACAGACCCTTTCAAGTGGGCATTTTTCCATTATCTTGAAATGTAACCTTTCAGCTAAACCTTGGCTGAGTTTCTGGCAAGTCCCCTTCAACTAAAATGGTGCTAGGAAGGGAATTATGATTTAGACTGGAAATCTTATGAAGCCTGGAAGATTCACATTCTTTCAACACAAAACCAGGCAAAACTGAGCAGTTTCAGTTGTCCCTTTTTAAAGTTTGAGTTCCTTAAAATGTAAAGCTTAAAGTGAAACTCATGGGATGAAGTGTCATACTTGTAACAATATCCTCATTTGTTAGTAAAGAAATAAACCTGTCTGGAAATGAAAATTAATTATCGTGAGACTGAGCCATTTACTAATATGAGTTCACCCTATCATACCGTCAAGGTTCCTTCCCCACTCTGAACTCTAAGGTACAGATGTGGGGACCTGCATGAAAACCCCCTAAGCTTATTTTTACCAGCTTAGGTTAAAACTTCCCCAAGGTACAAACTATTTTCCTTTTTTCCCTTGGACTTTATTGCTGCTGCCACTAAGTGTCTAACAGATATATAACCCGGAAAGAGCCTGCTTGGAAATGTCTTTCTACCCCAAAATCCTCCCCAAACCCTACACCCCCTTTCCTAGGGAAGGCTTGATAAAAATCTTCACCAATTTGCATCGGTGAGCACAGACCCAAACCCTTGGATCTTAATAACAATGAAAAAGCAATCAGGTTCTTAAAAGAAGAATTTTAATAGAAGAAAAAGTAAAAGAATCACCTCTGTAAAATCAGGATGGTAAATACCTTACAGGGTAATTAGATTCAAAACAGAGAATCCCTCTAGGCTAAACCTTAAGTTACAAAAGCAGGAATATCCATTCCATTCAGCACAGCTTATTTTCTCAGCCATTTAAAGAAAACAGAATCTAACACATATCTAGCTAGCTTACTTACTAAGTTCTAAGACTCCATTCCTGTTCTGTTCCCGGCAAAAGCATCACACAGACAAACAGAGACTTTATTTCTCCCTCCCTCCAGCTTTTGAAAGTATCTTGTCTCCTCATTGGTCATTTTGGTCAGGTGCCAGCAAGGTTATCCTAGCTTCTTAACCCTTTACAGGTTAAAGGGTTTTTCCTCTGGCCAGGAGGGATTTTAAAGGTGTTTACCCTTCCCTTTATATTTATGACACATACTTTGCACAATTTTTAAGTTCATAAAAAAATTATAAATTGACAGTCTATTAGGGATTCTATATTTAAATTTATCAGGAAAGTGATACCATATAACAAAAAGAATAAACCCTTTTAAGAAGTAAGTGCCACCAATGATTCTCTGTATCAATAAATAAGCTCCATTAAATGGAATTAGCATTGGTTGCTATGCAGTAATAGGTAATCCTTTGTAGCTCTTATGGCAACACTCTAGATCTTCCTAATGATTTCATGGGGCACGGAATGCATTTTACCTATTGTTTTTAGCATGGAATTTGGGTGACCATGAGATGACTATGTTGATCATGAACACAACTTTAAAGCCCCGGTACAACAGAATGAAAGGAAGTTATTTCTGAAGCATCTGGTCTAAAACATTTTTAAATAGTTACTATTCGCCAAAGAGATGCATATTTCTAGGTTTTTAAAAACACATATGGAAAGCAAACATGCTGTGTCAAATAACTCAGATACGTTCCTTTTCAAATGTTACTAGTTCCTGGGTAACATTTTCAAAAAGCACCAAAATGACTTAGGAGTCCAAGGCTCATTTTCAAAATTTACTTAGGCACTTTTGAGAATAAGTCCCATTGCTTTTCAGTGAGACTTAGGACTAGGTCTTCTAATGAAATCAATGGAAATTAGATGCCTAAATACCTTTGGAGTTAGGTGTCTAAATGCCTTTGAAAATCTGGGTCTCATGCTTTTAGGCACCTATTCCTAGTTGACTTAAGTCCCCTTTCTAATCCTAACTGCCACTTTAGATGCCTAAGTGCAAAAGCTGGACACTAAGAACTGCAGCTTCAGCTGCTGCCTAGCCCTTTATGTGCCTAAATTCCCTAGGTACCTAAGTTCTGTTGATAGAGTCCTGTAAGCTCTATATTTCTCCTAGTATGTATGCACACAACTACCTCAAAACTGACACCACTGATCAGCTCAGCACCTCACTCACATGTAAACCTATCTCATCTGCACAGCCTGATCTGGTAGGTGTGTTCAAAGGCCATTTTAGAACACAGCTACTAGATTGGGCCCTGCACCACGTACAGGAAGTGGTACCTTCCTTTGACCCAATAGCCAGAACACTCATCCAAGAGGCAGGAGATCCAGGTTTGAATACCCATGCTGCTTGAGAGGAGCAGGGGGACATGACTTTAGGTCTCCCACCTCCCAGGTGAGTGCCCTGACAACCAGGGCATGTGGTATTCTGGGGTGGGGCTGCCGTAATCTCTCCTGTTGAAGCTGGTCCTCCTTGCATAAATTACTTAAAATAGTCATGGGCCAGAAAGAAAGTAAGAATGACTGTACAGTCAAGTGGTCAGAGTATTCACCTAGGCTGTAAAACAGATTCAGATCCCAGATCCTCCTCAAGTTGTGGTTTCTGCAGAGCCTGATCCAGTAGGCATGCTCCAAGGAGAATGCCTAGCTTGAGGATCCTGCCAGGACTTAGGCATGCACTTGGGCATGAGGATTTTGATGGCTGTGTGTGCCCACTGTCAGATTTTTAAGCACCTAGGGTATTCTATCAGTAGAAACTTTGACTCCTAGGGAATGTACATGCATACAGGGGTAGGGGGCAGCTGAGTGGGGGTTTTGAGGATCTGCATTTTGGATTTGTGCGCTAAAATGGCTATTAGGATCCCTTGGTGGATCTAGCCCCGAGACTTCAAACTTGTAGTAATGCTTAGCATATATGTGTAAAGGAATTGCCATCATGAATCAGACTGTTGGATAATCTGGTCCAGCACTGGCTAGTACCAGACAGCTCAGGGCAAAGTTCAGAAAACTCCCTAATGACCAAACATGGCATAACTTGTTCATACAAGAAGTTCTAACTCATCCCAGGCAGTCAGTGGTTGGCTTATGCCTAGAAGAGTGTATACACATTATAAATGTTAATGCTATTTAAAATAATTGTATATGTCCTTGTTATTCATGTAGATCCTCTTTCTAAACTTTTGCATATAGTAAATTCATTGCTGTGTGAGGTTATCAAATATCATAGATTTAAGATAAATGACTAAAGGAAATTGCAGTGAAACAATTTACTGGAAACAGAATAAAACCATGACTAGGTGATGAATGACTTCATTCTGTAGTCTTCAACCAATTATTTAACAAAGCATTTGCTACATTTGACTTCAGGCCAAGTAACAATGTAATCTGATATATACCAGAATAAAAAATGCATGGGTTGTAATGCATCAGAGGGCACACCACAAAAGCAAAGCATATTTTAAATAGGGTTACAAATCAGTTATGTTAATAATTTAACCTGTGTTATTTGGTGGATGCCACCAAACATAACAAAGTACTATACTACCATGAATCAGAAGCATTGCCTGAATTAATTCTTTGGTGAGATTCCATTCTAGTAGTGATGTGGGTTCGATACATGGGAGTAGCAAACAAGTTGGGTGGAAGCAAAACACCTTCCCTTTTTAATGGCTAGATGGAAGGGGTGTCTAGCAATCTTTTCTGTTGTAACATGGAGTCATGGAATGGAAAAAGTGTTGAGAAACACTGATCGAGAGGTTAGATCAGTGACCTATTGGTTAGAAATCCTGGGTTCTAAATATCAGGTTCTGTGCAATGTCACATTGCCACTTACTTCTGTGTCTGATAGGTCTAAAAATACCCACCTCAGATACCTAAGATACTCCATTAATCAATGGAGTAAATCCTGCCAACCAGCCCTCCCGCACAGGCAAAGAAGAGGCAATAGGTGAGGATAAAAGAAGCTCTCAGAGAATGCACACTGATGTCCATATCCTCAAAGGTATTTAGGTCCCTAAATACCTTTGAGGATTTGGGCATATGTGCCAAAGAGTTGCTTATGGAGGGTTCCTTTTGTGACACTGGTAAAGTGCCTTTAGATAGGGTGATCAAGGCTGGGGGAACAGCCAATGAATCTGCAGTAACACCTGCACTGTGTGAGAACGCCCACATAGACTACAGAGACTGCTATAGTATTAAAGCTGCAATGGCGGACACCGATTGGCTTGGCTGCCACTCCACAGCCTACAGAAAGATTTTTTCATCCCTCCTGAGCAACTGCTACAGAATCTCCTGAACTAAACCTGTTTACTTGGGCTTGACACAGGGCCCAGTATTTGCCCATTTCTTTGGTAAAGCATTTTGAAAACAGAAAAGGGGGGAGTGAGTAGAAAGCATTAGCATTAGCGCTAACAAATATTACATTAGTATGTTACACTAGTATGCATTAGTATGTTAAGAGATTCTGACTCGGCATTAAGTGGTTTCTCGTGGGTAGTTTATACAGTGCAGGTCTGTCTTGTTTTTATAATGGACTAATGTACATCTCATTCTAAACATGCACATTTTCATTCCTTTGATACCAAACCTACACAAAAGGATCTGGCCAGCTGAAGAAATTTAGCTGTACACCATCAGATCATTCAATTATAGGAATTGGAACAACATGTGACTGTGACGGAACAATTATAAAAAATATCAAATAGCAAGACAATTAAATAGAGACATTATTGGAAGATACATAGGCCCCTTTTTGTTCAGATTGTGTCAGCTCCCAAAGAAAGACCATTTGAATGAGAACTTTTTTTTCCCCATAGGTCTGGAAGGGTAACTTTAGGCATGGGATTCTATTTATAAAAAGATTTAGATGGATACTTCAGTGTTATTGTTATACCCTGGTAGGTACAATGTGCCACTGCCTTTTTTCATGGGCACTTAGCGAGTTGGGTACATTGATGAGCTGGAGGATGATGGGGTTGAATTAGGGTTGGCGCTAGGGTATTAAATTAATTGGAGATTGCACAGAATTTCCTACTGGGTATTATTTTAAAGCCGTGTGAGGCTTAAGTAGTGTGAAACTGATGCTATAAAATTTAAATATATAAATATGATGAAAGCCCCATGAAGAAAGAGGCATTCTTATGGTCATTCACAAAAAAAAGGATGATGAATCCTTGTTTGAGATTAACTGAAATCAGGGTGCCCGTACTGTATATTTATCAGGTTAAGAACAATGTTAAAAAATAAAAACAAAAATGAAATTCTCTCCCATTGCAAAAGGTTTTCCTTGATCAAGCAGGCCCACTGAGTCATGGATGACTAATGCCAATTCTTATGTCAGATTATAGTAATGCTACTAAAAAAACACCAAAGGATAAAGAAAAATTGGCATTAAGAAATAGCGATAACAAGAGCAGCTGAATGTAGACAGGATTTAGGTTTGGTAAATATTAGAAGCCAAGGGCTTAATGCTTGATAAAAAATCTTCCCACAGTAAAAAATGGCAATAAAAGAGCTGACCCAGCTGAGGTCACAAAAACAGACAAGTTTGTTAAAAGAAAATGGACAAACCAAAGGCTAGAGGAAATGGAAAAGGTATTGTAAAAAGAAACTTGCCCTCAGAAAGATCTGTGAAAAATGTGGACAGAAATACAAACCGTTATTTAAGTCCCATCCATTGTCTGCTGATTCTAAAAGCCTAATGGATTTGTAAAATAAAGTTATCATTCCTTTTTGTTTTATTTTTGGAATGGTTGCTTACTTTAGTAAAATTTTATTAAATAAATTATTGGAATTATAATAATGGTTGTTCTAATAATTCCATTTCATTGTTTTCCTAGGGAACAGAGATCTCTTTTTTTTAAGCCAACTGAGAGAATATATTTAAAATGCTTCTGCTGTTTTGAGAACCCAGTATTCTCACTTTTCAGAAATATCCTGTAATGAATCTAGCTCTAACTTCTGTGAAAGTTGAAAAAGTTTGGACTTATGAAGTGCCAGAAAATGCATTCCCTGAGTACATAAAATTCCTACAGAAGTGAATGAGAGTCTTACCTGAATATGGCTTTCAAGATCAGGCCCTAAGTAGCTCTGTCCTTTCAGAGTTCTCTTTTGGAATCTATACTATCTAAATTCTGTGGATTAGCTTCCCAGCAGGTAAAAAATCCTTTGAAGTCAATGGAGCTAAACTGATAACTTCAGCTGTGAATATGGGCCCTTTACCTACATGACTTATTTTGTTTCAATTATTTTTCAGGATGGACTAAATCAATGCTGTGCAGTCGATATTTAGTTTCATGTGTCCTTCCACTAACAGATAACTCTGTAGTTCATGGACTCATCTTATTAAAAGTACAGGATTGGGATTTTCAAAAGTGCCAAAGTGACTTATGAACAATGAAGGTCAGAATTATGCTCCCTAAGAAACACAGGTGTTTTTGAAAATTCCACCCCAGAGCTGAATGTCAGATAGTTTGCTGAGGATGGCCAATACAAAGACTGGTTTTAGATTATGATTGTTGGTTCAATATACTCAGGAGTCATTATCAGGAATGCAAAGTCTATTTTTAGCAGATATAGCAATACCTAATAATTTAGCTGCCAGGTTACAGATCTATATTTGAGAATGAATTGGGTCTCCTACTTTCTCAGTTGGGGGAAACCTATACCACCAAAGTGTCATGTCTGATATCCAGCACACTCAATTAATGCATTCAGTTTTGCACTATGCTGAAGCCTGCCACTGAGAACTTCATGTCAACAGCATGGATAAAACTTAAATCCTAACAGTACAATAACCCTGTCCCTTAACACATGAAGTAAGGAGGATCTTCCATCCATAACTAGAAGTATATGGCCTGTGACCTACATTTGAGAAGGTTCTATCCCAAACAATAGAGGGGAAGGGTACATCTACACACTAACACATTAATTATAGTATTTTCAACTACAAAAATGGATTAGAGCCAGATCCTGAGCTGCAATACAGCTCCTTTGCTCTCTGTAATCACTATTCACAGCCAAAGGAGAGAAATTGAGAAAACGATGAGCACAATGATCCTCAACCTTAGACAAAGTCCCTGTGGGTGATGGCTGAGGTGCAGTAGCAATTGAGAGGTATGGAGACATTTGCATTCCTGTTGCTAGTGTTATATTTGTTCTGGGGATAAATTGAGGATTTAATTCACTGGTACTGTCAAGGTTACCTTTCAGAGACACTAAATTCACCCCAAAAAAAGCAATTCAGTTTCACAGAGCTGTAGTAATATATCACTTATGATATAGTACATGTGATTACCAATAACAAACTTTTAAAATCAGCAGTATAAAGAGACAGAAGAAAAAATGCTAACTTTTGAAATGGATCTCTGTCTTTTCCAAAGCCAGCTATGCTGTATGATGAGCAGGGCTTTGGAGTGGAGCCTGGAGCTGGAGCGCAGAGCACCTCCGGAGCAGTGGAGCTGCAGGGTTTTGCCTGGAGCTGGAGCAGAGCCGGAGTAGAGCTCCAAAGCCCTGCTGGTGAGGTTCCTAAATACAGCATAGGCGACAATGAGTTTCCATTAAAGCTTTAGAAAATGCACTTATTTTGCCATAAACTCTTTGCAGCTCATTTTCTATTTGTATAGGTGACTTAGTCCCTAGATGAACATCAATCACAGCTGAAAAGAACAACACCTGTAACATTTTTCATTCTTGAGTGAACGTATAAAATTAAAAGAATCTGGTCAGGAAAGTGACCTATACTGTGTATGCACATTGTCTAAAAGTTATTACCATTTGCTATATTTCACCCACTGCAGTTGAAGTTTTATTATTTATACTGTATTATATATATTGAATTATTTATATTTAGTGCCTAAGATGCGTGGGCACTGTTCAAACCCAGGAAAAGAGAGCACCTCATGCCAAACAGTTTAGGGTTAAATCCACTAAGGCAGTGGTTCTCAAAGCCGGGCCGCCGCTTGTTCAGGGAAAGCTCCTGGCGGGCCGGACCATTTTGTTTACCTGCCGCGTCTGCAGGTTCAGCTGATCGCGGCTCCCACTGGCCGCGGTTTGCTGCTCCAGACCAATGGGGCTGCGGGAAGCGGCGGGGAGCAAAGGACTTGCTGGCCGCACTTCCCGCAGCCCCCATTGTCCTGGAGAGGTGAACTGCAGCCAGTGGGAGCCGCGACCGGCCTAACCTGCGGGATGTGGCAGGTAAACAAAGTGGTCCGGTCTGCCAGGGGCTTTCCCTGAACAAGCGGCGGACTGGCTTTGAGAACCACTGTACTAAGGGACTCAAGTGTTGCAATGCCTAACTTTTAGGCAGCTTGCTACCCCAGTAGAATCTACAGCCCTTGGTTAGATGCCCAGGCTCCCTATGCAATGGATGGGGAGAGAGGCCCCTAAGAATGAGATCTATAAAAGGCTGCAAGCTGAATGAGCAGCCAACCAAGATAGCCAATAGAAGATGGCAAGGAGAAGGGTGTGGCCTAAGACCTACCCTGTAAGGGCGTTAGACACACAGGCCCAGGCTGGAGGTACCTATCTCCACTTCAGGCTCACAGCTGTGAACTCTTTCCTGGAGTGAGACATCTAAACCATTTCTTGCAAGAGAGGTGGTGGCAGCACAGGCCAAAAGCTACACAAAATGGGATGGGGAAGGGGATAAGCAGTATCCTTCATAGCATTTAGCCTAGTGATTAGGGCACTCGCACAGGAAGTGGGAGAGCCTGGTTCAATTCACCCTTCTGCCGGATGAAGACATGGGATTTGAACTTGCTTTGCCCACTTCTCAGGTGAGTGTCCTAATCTCTGAACTATAGAGTCACTCTCTCTCTCTCGAGCCTGTTCCACATTATTTAATTTATACACAGAACAGCTTCAGCAGGAGAAACTCCCACCCCAGAATATTCCAGAATCTAATGGTTAAGGCATTCACCTGACGGATGGGAAACTGAGCTCTCCATGGATGTGGGGGTACTTGCATGGATCCAGCCACAGGATCGGGGCCTAAAGAGACAGAAAAAAATAGGATGAAAGAATGTAATAACGTATAACATGTGTAAAAACAAATAGGGTGTTGCACATGTCATGTTAGCTCCCATTTGTTTTTTTAAAATTAAATATATGACCCAAGCCAAATTCCCTCTTTTTGATATTTAACCTGCCATTGCTCCCTCGATTTTCATTATTACTCCTAAACTCATGCTCCTAAGTTTGGCTCCCACACACAGACACTTTTTTTATTCTGTAGAATTTGTTTAGTTTTACTGTTCCAGAAAAATACTGACTGAAATAGTTCAGGTCTAGTGCAAAACATTTCTACCTACACCAGTTACTCATACCAACACTGAGTGCTTCTGCACTGTCTTTTGGTCTGAAGGAAATCACTTCCAGGATGGCGACTTTGCTCATTGAGATGATCAAGTCTGTAATCTTTTGTGCAAGTACAATGGGCATGGGGAAAGCACTATGCAAATGTTAGGTATACTATTTCCTTCACCCATCCTGTATCTCAGATTAAACTCCGATTTGTGCCCCGGTAGAGAGGTAATCTTTTCAGTACTTTTGATAAATCTATATCCATATTACATAGAGTTAAACTTCTGATTGAACAAAACTGACAATAGCTAAAGGAAAAATACTAACTCTCTCTAAATGTACAACAGCTTACTTATAACCCCTGAAACAACTGAGAATATTGTCAATAACTTTTTAAAGATAACACTTTCAAGAGGATTTCCCCAAGTTTTAGCACTTGTTACTACCACAAGTTCAAATGTCAAATATAGTTAGGTGCACACACATACATACAGTCCCATAGGGCTCTTTGAGAGGATTTACTCTTCTCAGTCTCTGTGGAATAGTGTCCAAACCCTGTGTAGGGTCACCAGCTCTTTAACATTGGGAAACAAGTGGTAGTCCCAGTCTCATTTAAACTCCCCTTGAATCTTTGAAATGTCAGTCTGCAGTTTGCATAGCCAGCAACAAATTCTAGTCCTCTTTCTTCTCCAGTGCGTATAGGGAGGGAGCTTATACCATAAATCCAACAAGATGGCAAAGTCCCTAGAACACAATCCCTACCACAGAACCTTCCTGGCCTTATGTTGCTGCATTGATGAGCTCAGTCTGACTTCCCCTCCTCTAGAGTTCCCATAGGTTTCATGCTAAGAGTATGATACTGGGTATGTCTTGCCAAGCTACTTGCCCACAATGGAAATCACCCATCTAGCTTCAACTGCTAATGAGCACATCCAGTGCCTGCCCCATCCAATTTCTGAATGATTCTGTCCCATCCAGCAGAGTCATCCTGCCTAGCTCTGGTAAGTAGGAAGGCACACATAGTGCTCTAAAGCAAAAGCAAATACTGTGTCACCCCACTCTTGTATTTATACCACTGAATGCTGAAATGCAAGCAAGTGGGTACATTCTACCCTATCTCAGTGATTTACATCCTAGTACTCTTATGATGAGTATGACTGGCAATTCTATCTTGTGTGTCTATCTGAAAGCTTATGCTCAAATAAATTGGTTAGTCTCTAAGGTGCCACAAGTCCCCCTTTTCTTTTATCTGAATATTCAAGTAGTATCAAAAGGTACACACAGTAAGCAAGTATCATTTGATGATCTTTAGTCCATACAACAGTAGGACTATAAAAACATAATCCCCAAATTTTGCATGTTGTCTTTTAACTCTGTGAGGTTGTGACAGGGTTCACTCACCACTGCAGCACCTCCTGCTGGTGGTCTTAGGAATTCACTATGTTCATCAGTGCACCCCCTTCTGGTGATATCTTGCTGCCATCACTTCTGCTCCAGGACCCACATCACTCCCAGGACCACAGCATCCTCTTCAAGACACAGCCCACCGGCTGTGCCGCACTCTGTGTTCCCCCTTCTGGGGGAATGTACTGCAGTCCGCTGTCCAGACACTTCCCTCAGTGCCAAATGTAGCCCATTGTCTGGTCACTTCCTCAGTGGTGAGGGTGGGACCCAGGCCAGGGACCCTGTAGATGGCCACCACTTGCTGTGTCCCCTCCATCTCCTCAGTAGATTTTCATGGGCCACTTCCCCATGGCCTGTGCATCTTCTTTGCCCTTACCTCATGGCCTCAGCCTGCAGATCCCTGCAGCCTGCCAGGAGCTGCTTTCAGCTCCCTGGATCTCTTCCTGCAACACTGCTCTCTCCAGGGTGCTTGCTGCCTTCAACCTGGAAGGCAACCCCTCCACCTCCCTCAAGTTTCAGGGAGAGACTGAAGCTGCGCTGCTCTGCTCTGCAGCTCTTCTTATATGAGCCAGCCAGGCCCTGATTGGCTGCTCCTTGCAGCCACTCTCTAATTGGCTGTCTAGGGCTCTATTAACCCCTTATGGGCAGAAGCCCCATCACAGAGGTCTAATAGGTATTTGTATTACAAGAAAGCAAATTCATCCTAGTTCCATTGGAGAACTCATATTGTGAATTTGCTGGTGCTTGTATCCCTTCACTTTGATATTCCTGAAATGAAGTATTGTGGTTTGGGTCAAATTCCTCTACTTGTGAATTTAGTTCGGATTATACAATGGAATCAGACAAGATTCACCCCCTCTGTTATCTACACTTGCATTACCTACTTGCTGTTGAGTTCTGCTTGCTGGAGTCTCTTCCCACAATTGTACCTCCATAGATTCAGTGGCATAAATTAATCCACAGGGATGTAGCATCTCTTGGTGAAGATTTTGTATGAGACCTTCTCCTGACACTGCCTGTACCTTGTAAACAGGTAATTCACCCTCCAATTGCCCTAGTGCCACATATACTAATGGTTCCCATCTATCTGCAATTTTCTGCTTTCCTCTGGGACTAAAGTTGCACATTATATGTTCCAGTTATCTAGTATATATTATTACTTTGGCATCCCATCATCATTGCTTTGCCAATTGATTTTTCTCACTTTCCTTAATAGCTAAATCATATGCTTAGAAAAATCTGTGTCTCAGGTCCTTCACGGGTTGCTGAAGTGTTACCTCATATTGCCCTTGCTATTATATTCCAAGACACAGATCAATTGGTAGCAATGGCTACCTTCCGAAAAATAGAAAGTGTGGGAACTTTCCTGTTGTATCATTATTAGTACAACCAATATGCATGAATGAGTAGTAGAATATAGTTCCCCCAGTTGTTCTTATATGCTTCAAGAGTTCCTAACATTCTCAAAATTCTACAATTTCCTTGAAGATGGTATGGAGCAGTGCACAGTTTTACTCCCATGTGATTTTACACAGCTCAGCAATCAGATCCAATTCAAAGTTTGCACCTTGATCACTGTGTATTTTTCTGGAAAAGCCATGGGGGTTGATAAAATTCTTCCACAATTAATTAGCTACAGTTCTAAGCATTTGGTCTTTTGTCAGATAGGCTTGTGCATACTTGGTAAAATGATCAATAATCACAAGAATATTCCTGATATCAGAGACAGCCAGTTCTGTAGTTAAGAAATCAATGAGGACTAGTTCAAGTGGGCAAAAGCTTTAATATTCACAAGTTTGGCAGCCTTCTCAAATGTTGTCTTCCTTCTGAGACAGATCTGACATATATCCTGGCTGCTAGGGACATATGGGACCAATAAAATTGCTCGCTCTAGCCAATTTCAAGGTGCTCTTCATGCCCAGGTGACCCATACATTCCTCACCATATATCCCTTCTAAGGCTTGGTGTTGGTGAGCATAATGAATTACTCGCTGCCTCACATCAGCTCCTCTCCTTTCTGTGTTCCTTTACAAATCTCCATCCAACAGCTTTGGCCATTCTCATAAATAGCCACCTATTGTACCACTTCTTTTCTTCATCCTGACTGGGCCTATCGGTAGAATCCAGAAAATGAATCACATGTGCTATATATTTATCACGTCATTTTCCTACGGAAGAGTTGATTTTGTGGAAACCACATTTTCTGTTGAAAAAAATATTCTGATTGAAAATTGCCCACCAGATCTAATGTGCACATTATGGAAAGAACACCTCCTTTACTTATGAAGATTTACAAATTGCTCACAGACTATGTGATGGGAAAGCACCTGCATGATTGTAAATACTGAAGAATTGCAAACATGCAGTTAGCCGTTAGACACCTGAAATCCAGTCTGTAACAGGAGATACTGTATACCTCTGTTTTCTAATGATATTTCTTTAACTAAGCATGTAGATATGGACATGCCTCAGCTGAGGGTGTAGTCACTAGTGGCTGAGGAGTAAGAACCTCATCCTGCCACCCTTAGTCACATGAACCCTGTCACAGTTCAGGGCAACTGCACTTATATTTACTCTCTCTGGTCCAGGAAAGGCACCCACTCTAGGCTCCAGGCTCCTCAGCCACCACCTCTCCTGGGCAGAAACCCATATCTCTCTCCCTTCTGACTGGGGTATTACCAGGGAGAATAGTCTTTGCCTATACTGTGTTATTCTCCAACAGACTGCCTAAGCAGGCCTGCTTTGCTTATTTCCTCAGAGATGGTGGACAGTGTAATTTCCAACAGTCATAAATTACCACAAAGTTCTCTCTAAGCAAGCACTTTTATTCCTAAGGTAAAAGTATTACAGAGAGAACATATTAAAACAATAAAAGAACCTAAATACATGCTAATAAGCGTACCAGAGATCACCTTCTAATTCCAACAGTGGCTCTGGTTAGTGATTTGTTCTTCAAACCCCACACAGGGGTTTTCCTGTGGTCATCAGGTTATAATCGCTTTTGTTCAGAACTAGCCCCAAGTCTTATGAAGTCTCAGTGGACCATAAGACCTTCCAACCCTTCCCTAAAGATTGGGCCTCCTACTTTGACCAAAGGTCCTGTCCATTTTCTGGATCTGAAAAAAAGCCCTGAGACAGTTTTAACTTAGGCTATTTAACCAAAAATCCTTTCTTTGTCTGTTGGTCCCTGGAGAATCCAGTTTGAACCAGTATATGCGAACCTTTCTCCAGGTGGTGGTAGCTCTCTGGAGGTGTTACAACCTGAGCGAGTGTGCCTAACCACCCCTCACTGTTTCTGGTACCTGGAGGACTTGGTTTTCCGTGCAATTACATACAGTCCCTCAATAGTACATTAATAATTGCATTTTTAATACAGTGAACTCCAAAAATACTTAACCTGATTCAGTAAGGTTTGTCCAGGAGATTGTCATATCTGTCACAAGCCCAGCTCAATTTTATTGGGACTGCATGTGATTAAGGATTCCCTGTTTGTTAAGTGTGGCAGATTCAGTCCCTGAGCTGTCACTCTTTGTATACTTTTAAACCAAAGTGCGGATTAGGTACACATTGGTTACTTAACACATTTATTCTTCAGAATCTGAACACCCATACATCAAAGGCAGCAACGTTGTGGCTCACCAGCTAATGAGGACCAGTGGACTGAAGAAAGTCAGCGTTTTGCTGTACAGAGAATCAGAAGCTGAAGTATACATGTGTTAAAGGGTTTAATACAGAAGTCGTTCTTTCTTCTCTTTGAAGCTGTGCAGAGAATTAGATCTTCCTCCTGGATTATGAACTACTGTTTTTAAAGGGGCAACTGTCCCTCACTTAAATGAAAAGCTGCATACTGCAACTTTCATCATTTTTGGACTCATGAAATTTAATGGACTTTTCTTAACTCAAAGGTTTGAAACACACTAGAAAAAACGGTCAACCATGACTACTTGTTTCATCTTTGGTTGTTGCCAGCATTGGATGCAAGAATAAATACTGTCCATTTAGAAATGTTGACTGATTTAGTCACTTTGAGGTTTGCTTTGCAGCCTTGAAATCATTTGTAAAATGCAGATACAATAGCACAGATGCTGAATGGTGTGTTAAGTCTAAGAGAGATCTTTTGTTACATTCTGAGCAAATAAAATGAACTTTGTTAATTTAAACATGGAAATACTGTATTTTAGTTATAATGGGTATATTCAGCACATCTATATAGTATTGTTCTGTGTTTTAAAATTTCTATGGTAAATTAACTAGGATTTTAAAATTCAGCATAATTATTCTTGCTAATGCAAAAATCTCCAAAAGCCATAATACTTTCCCCAATGCTTTTCCCAACCTGCTCTCACAGGGTATGTCTAAACTTCAATTAGACACCTGCAGCTGGCCCATGCCAGCTGACTCGGGCTCACAAGGCTCGTACTAAGGGGCTGTTTAATTGCAGTCTAGACGTTCAGACAATCCATTGGGACTACTGTGAGGTTTTGCATTTTACAATGCAGTAATATTATTTCAAATGCAGTCAGAAACCATAATGGACATGATCAGGCCTAGTAGTAAAAGCCATGGCAGCTGGGCACAGTGGTCACAGCCGTGGCAGTCAGGCCTACTGTTCCCTCTAAGCTGTGCGCGTGTGCACCTGCAAACAGATCCTAAACCCCGCGCACATGGCGAAACACCACGCGCACAAAAAATGAAATACTACATCGGAGCCAGGCCGAAATATCATTTACAGGCGACTTTTGACATTGTTTGCCCGCCATCTATCAACACAGCCAGATTCTACTAGCTGGCGGGGGGGGGAAGGGAAAGGAGGTTAAATTTTCTTTTTCTAAGTATTTAAAAATGACATTTATAAAATAACATGGTGTAAAACTATCACCACAAATTGCAAATTAGAACTTTTTAAATGTATAAGCATTTTACTCGCTTGGGCACATTTGCCTCATGGTGCACAAATTTGAACTCTGCTTCAAAAATTTGCACAGAAGAAATTTTTTGCGCACACGGCCTGTCAAAAATTAGAGGGAAGGCCCAATGGTTGGAGCCCGTGGTCAGAGCCAGAATCAGCAAGGCCGGAGTGAGAGCAAGGTTGGAGCAGGACTAGGAACAAGGCTGGAACAAGAGCAAGGCTGGTGCAGGCTAAAGCTTGGGGAGTCTGTTAACACTGTTGGACAGGAAAGAATTCCAAGCCATGGAGTGAGGAGCAGATTGAGCTGCTGTTCCTCCTGTGGGGCTCATATACCTGTCCTGGGAGTCACTTGACCAGCTGCAGATTGGCTGGAGCCCAGCACAGGAGTGACTCATCACCTTACAAGTGCTACTTTTAAAAGACTCGATCCTATTCCCATCAAAGCCAGAGATGAGATTCCCAACCCTATATTGTTCGAAACTTCTCAGACTCATTGCAAAATATAAAACAGTTGGTTTGGTTTATTTCTTTGAAATAAAATACTCTATCTTGATTTACTGAAATTAACCTGATTTGAACTAAATGCAGATGTTTACAGTTTATACCAATAAGTAGACAGATGAGATCTTTCCAATAATTTGAAAGAACATATACAAAATAAACAAGCTTGACAGAAAGAGACAAGAAAAGAGACAGGTATAGAAAATATTGACCAGTGGGTAGAAATATTACATATTCTATGCAGTATGTCACAAGTATTAGCGTACAGCATAAAATTTAATAGCAAATTCCTCATATTACAGACTAAGCTGCTAGTACTTTACTGGACGTGGAATAGATTGTCCCTGCTCACAGAGTATATGTGGCACATTAGGACCGTGCTGTAGCAACCCTGACATTTCAAATGAGACCAAGGTGTTGATAAAAAATACAGTGCTTAAGAAAAAAAAAGGATTCTTTTATTTTTAAGTAACATTTGCCTCTAGTTTACGTTTATTTTACTTTGCCTTGGTCTACACTAGGAGTTGAGGTCGAATTTAGCAGCGATAAATCGATTTAACCCTGCACCCGTCCACATGACGAAGCCCTTTTTTTCGACTTAAAGGGCTCTTAAAATCGATTTCCTTACTCCACCCCTGACAAGGGGATTAGCGCTGAAATCGGCCTTGCTGGGTCGAATTTGGGGTACTGTGGATGCAATTAGACGGTATTGGCCTCCGGGAGCTATCCCAGAGTGCTCATTTGTGACCACTCTGGACAGCACTCTCAACTCAACTGCCAGATGCACTGGCCAGGTAGACAGGAAAAGGCCCATGAACTTTTGAATTTCAATTTCCTGTTTGGCCAGCGTGGCAAGCTGCAGGTGACCATGCAGAGCTCATCAGCACAGGTGACCATGATGGAGTCCCAGAATCGCAAAAGAGCTCCAGCATGGACAGAACGGAAGGTACGGGATCTGATGGCTGTATGGGGAGAGGAATCCGTGCTATCAGAACTACGTTCCAGTTTTCGAAATGCCAAAACATTTGTCAAAATCTCCCAGGGCATGAAGGACAGAGGCCATAACAGGGACCCGAAGCAGTGCCACGTGAAACTTAAGGAGCTGAGGCAAGCCTACCAGAAAACCAGAGAGGCGAATGGCCGCTCCGGGTCAGAGCCCAAAACGTGCCACTTCTATGATGAGCTGCATGCCATTTTAGGGGGTTCAGCCACCACTACCCCAGTCGTGTTGTTTGACTCCTTCAATGGAGATGGAGGCAACAGAGAAGCAGGTTTTGGGGACGAGGAAGATGATGAGGAGGAGGTTGTAGATAGCTCACAGCAAGCAAGAGGAGAAACCAGTTTTCCCGACAGCCAGGAACTGTTTCTCACCCTGGACCTGGAGCCACTACCCCCCGAACCCACCCAAGGCTGTCTCCCAGACCCTCCAGGCAGAGAAGGGACCTCTGGTGAGTGTACCTTTTAAAATACTATACATTGTTTAAAAGCAAGCATGTTTAATGATTAATTTGCCCTGGCATTCGTGGCTCTCCTGGATATACTCCCAAAATGCTTTGCAAAAGGTTTCTGGGGAGGGCAGCCTTATTCCGTCCACCATGGTAGGACACTACCACTCCAGGCCAGTAGCACGTACTCGGGAATCATTGTAGAACAAAGCATTGCCGTGTATGTTTGCTGGCATTCAAACAACATCCGTTCTTTATCTCTCTGTGTTATCCTCAGGAGAGTGATATCATTCATGGTCACCTGGTTGAAATAGGGGGCTTTTCTTAAGGGGACACTCAGAGGTGCCGGTTCCTGCTGGGCTGTTTGCCTGTGGCTGAACAGAAATGTTCCCTGCTGTTAGCCATGTGGAAGGGGGAGGGGGGAGGGGCTAGCCACGCGCTGGGGGGAGGCAAAATGTGGCCTTGGAACGAAAGCACATGTGCTATGTATGTAATGTTAACAGCAAGGTTTACCGTGAAAGAGTGTACCCATTATTCTATAAAATGTGTGTCTTTTTAAATACGTCCACCAGCTGCATGTGTTTCAAGAATCACAGGATCTTCTCTTTCGCAGAGGCTAGCAAAGATTAGAAGGCAGAAAAAATGCACTCGCGATGAAATGTTCTCTGAGCTCATGCTGTCCTCCCACACTGACACTGCACAGATGAATGTGTGGAGGTAGACAATGTCAGAGTACAGGAAAGCACAAAATGACCGGGAGGAGAGGTGGCGGGCTGAAGAAAGTAAGTGGCAGGCTGAAGCGAGGGCTGAAGCTGAAAGGTGGTGGCAGCATGATGAGAGGAGGCAGGATTCAATGCTGAGGCTGCTGGAGGATCAAACTAATATGCTCCAGTGTATGGTTGAGCTGCAGAAAAGGCAGCAGGAGCACAGACCACCGCTACAGCCCCTGTGTAACCAACTGCCCTCCTCCCCAAGTCCCATAGCAACCTCACTCAGATGCCCAAGAATGCGGTGCGGGGGCCTCCGGCCACTCCACCCCAGAGGATTTGCCCAAGCAACAGAAGGCTAGCAATCAATTTTAAAGTGCTGTGTGGCCTTGTCCTTCCCTCCTCCACCACCCCTCCTGGGCTACCTTGGTAGTCATCCCCCTATTTGTGTGATGAATTAATAAAGAATGCATGAATGTGAAGCAACAATGACTTTATTGCCTCTGCAAGTGGTGATCGAAGGGAGGAGGGGAGGGTGGTTAGCTTACAGGGAAGTAGAGTGAACCAAGGGGCAGGGGGTTTCATCAAGGACAAACAAACAGAACTTTCACACCATAGCCTGGCCAGTCATGAAACTGGTTTTCAAAGCTTCTCCGACATGCACCGTGCCCTCCTGTGCTCTTCTAATCGCCCTGGTGTCTGGCTGTGCGTAACCAGCAGCTAGGCGATTTGCCTCAACCTCCCACCCCGCCATAATCGTCTCCCCCTTACTCTCACAGATATTGTGGAGCACACAGCAAGCAGTAATAACAGTGGGAATATTGGTTTCGCTGAGGTCTAAGTAAGTCAGTAAACTGCGCCAGTGTGCTTTTAAACGTCCAAATGCACATTCTACCACCATTCTGCACTTGCTCAGCCTGTAGTTGAACAGCTCTTGACTACTGTCCAGGCTGCCTGTGTACGGCTTCATGAGCCATGGCATTAAGGGGTAGGCTGGGTCTCCAAGGATACATATAGGCATTTCAACATCCCCAGTGGTTATTTTCTGGTCTGGGAAGAAAGTCCCTTCCTGCAGCTTTTGAAACAGACCAGAGTTCCTGAAGATGCGAGCGTCATGTACCTTTCCCGGCCATCCCACGCTGATGTTGGTGAAATGTCCCTTGTGATCCACCAGTGCTTGCAGCACTATTAACAATACCCCTTGCGGTTTATGTGCTCCGGTACCAAGATAGGGATATGGGTTCCGTCTATGGCCCCACCACAGTTAGGGAATCCCATTGCAGCAAAGCCATCCACTATGACCTGCACATTTCCCAGGGTCACTACCCTTGATATCAGGAGATCTTTGATTGCATTGGCTACTTGCATCACAGCAGCCCCCACAGTAGATTTGCCCACTCCAAATTGATTCGACTGACCGGTAGCTGTCTGGCATTGCAAGCTTCCACAGGGCTATTGCCACTCGCTTCTCAACTGTGAGGGCTGCTCCCATCTTGCTATTCTTGTGCCTCAGGGCAGGGGAAAGCAAGTCAAAGTTCCATGAAAGTGCCCTTACGCATGCGAAAGTTTCGCAGCCACGGGGAATCATCCCAGACCTGCAACACTATGCGGTCCCACCAGTCTGTGCTTGTTTCCCGGGCCCAGAATCAGCATTCCACCACATGAGCCTGCCCCATTAGCACCATGATGCCCACATTGCCAGGTCCCGTGCTTTGAGGGAAGTCTGTGTCCATGTCCTCATCACTCTCGTCACTACACTGACGTCACCTACTCGCCCGGTATCGCTTTGCCAGGTTCTGGTGCTGCATATACTGCAGGATAATGCGTATGGTGTTTAATGTGCTCCTAATTGCCAAAGTGATCTGAGCGGGCTCCGTGGTTGCCGTGGTATGGCCTCTGCACATAAAAAAGGCGCGAAATGATTGTCTGCCATTGCCCTGATGGAGGGAGGGGCGACTGACAACATGGCTTACAGGGTTGACTTACAGGGAATTAAAAATCAACAAAGGGGGTGGCTTTGCGAGAAACTGAATAGCCCCCTCAAGGATAGAACTCAAAACTGGGTTTAGCAGACCATTGATTTCACACAGGGAGGGAGGGAGGAGAAAATGAATACAAAACAAATCTGGTCTATTTCTTGTTTTGAGCCACTTCATCTATCTTTATAGATCTTGCTGGCAGCAGACTGTGCAGTACGACCACTAGCCATCGTCACCGCCTTGGTGCTCGGCCGAAGACGGTGCAGTATGACTACTGGCTATCGTCTTCTGTTAGCTGCCGGTAGGACTCAATCACCATGAAACGAAACAAGGGAAATGGCTGAGTCGCTCCCATGTTTGCCCAGGCGCCCGGTTAAAAGAGCACCCAGGACTATGTTGATGATGACTACCAGTCATACTGCACTGTCTGCTGACAAAAGGCAATAAACTGCTGCTGTGTAGCAATCCAGTACCACGTCTGCCAGCACCCAGGAGACATACGGTGATGGTTAGCTGAGCGGGCTCCATGCTTGCTGTGGTATGGCGTCTGCACAGGTAACTCCAGAAAAAAGGTGCAAAACGATTGTCTGCCCTTGCTTTCAGAGAGGGAGGGAACAGGGGCCTGATGATATGTACCCAGAACCACCTGCAACAATGTTTTAGCCCTATCAGGCACTGGGATTTCTACCCAGAATTCAAATGGGCGATGGAGACTGCGGGAACTGTGGGATAGCCACCCACAGTGCAATGCTCCGGAAGTTGACGGTTGCCTCAGAACTGTGGACACAGTCCGCTGACTACATCCCCTAAGAGCATGTGTGTGGAGACAAGTACAATTGACTGTATAAAAATGCTTTCTACAAAACTGACTTCTATAAATTTGACCTAGTTTTGTAGTACAGACATACCCTTAGATAATGTTTCTGTTGATGGGATAATTTCATGAGATACTCATTTTTATAATGGGACGGCAGTCCTAATGTTATAAGGAAAGCACCCCTAATGTTACACCATTGTACTTCAGTACTGTGGAAACTGAATGTAGGACATACACTAAGACAGTGGAAAACACTGAATGGTCACAATTTCAGTTCAGCTTTGGATAAATGAAACCTTAACCTCAAGGAACGCAAAGTTAAAAACAAAACATTTCCACTCTAACAGTATAATGGTTTTGCGTATTTGTCATATAAATGGTTTTGTAGTGCTGATGTTAATCATAACTTCAGTAACTTGCATTTCACATTTTCCCCTTTATGTCCTGTGTAAGTGAGTGGGTTTGGTTTGCAACCCTAATCTTCCCAGGGCCACCCCTTCCTGCTGAAAGTTAAAAGTCACAGATCCTGACAATGACTGTACAGACTGCTCCCACCGTGTGTGTGTGTGTGTTGTGTTACAGGGTGTATAGAGCAGCTGGAGTGTAAGCAGCTGGAGTGTGGGCTGCAGTCTCTGGTGGCCGGGGTGTGTGTGTGTGTGGCATACATTTTATATATAGCTGAAGGGGTTCTCTCTCAGTTGAAAATACACTGAGCTCTCCTCAGAAGAGAGGGTTTGTTTTTTTTTGTTTTGTTTGTTCGTTGGTATTTTGTAAAAAAAAAAAAAAAAAAAAAGAAGGCAGATTTAAACACAAAGGCAAGCTGATGTCTTTTCTTGCAAAGTTTAGTACTTCAAAAGTTAACTTCTGAAAAACTGCTGATGGATGGATAAAACATATCCTTGGACAACATGCAGCAGCCCTCATCTTTCCATCAGCATCTCCTACTTGTTGCTTACATCCTTTGGATTCCCTTGTTGCATCTTTGTACTGGGTCCACTCCGTTAGGTAAGGATTTTGGTACTTTTTAATGGTTTGACAGTGATTTGAGGGATACAGTGTTAATGAATGTTCTAAACTGAGACACGTAACCTGTTTATGTATACTTTTGAGCAACATCTACAGTGATAGAGATATAATTTTAAAGAGTATCCAAAATAGTGTGGAAATGGTATTAAACAATTAACAAGCTAATTTGAAAGTTCACATAGTGAAAGTGATGTTGTGGACCCTGAAGCATGCTTACCAGGCACAGTATTTACTATATATGTGGGATTGGGCATTTTTTTTGTTTTCATAATACAAGATAAAGAAAATACAATCCTTCTGAAAATGCTTACTCTGTATTAGAAAATGACATGTACTCATAACTCGTTCCATTAAAGGAAAATATGTAAAAAAAACCCAAAGCATAAATTAAGAAAAGTATTTAAAAACAGAATCCATTCCTCCAGGGAGAGAAGTTTGTGCTATATATCAGATAAATGTTATAGTTCAGTTAATTACACATATAACAATACACATTTACATAGTGCCTGGCAATTGTGCTCATAAGTAAATTTTGATGTATTATACATATTAAATGCAAGCTTTGTTTAATGCTGGCATAATATTCCCAATAAGAGGTTACAGATTTTACATACTTTATTTATTCAGTTTTGTTCTAGTTAATCTAGTATAGTAATTAATCTACTGTAGCAATATAACTATGCAGTGAAAATCATGTCAGCCATTATTGAGCTAATAGTGTCTGTCAAACAGAGTATAAAATAATGGGAAAGCCTAGGGCTCAGAACCAAACATTGAGTGTAGTTGTATGCATATCCCATGTGCAATACTTGGTAGCAATCGCCACTTGCTGGAAATATAATCACAATATTTTATACAGTTTAATTCAGGTAGGGGTTTTGATGGTTTAAAAAAGTGATCAGCCAGTGATCATTAGCTGTATAAAGATAAAACAATTTAAAGCTCTCTTCATTTCAATATCAAAGGGTCACCTAGTAAGGTTTGCAGGACTAAACACAAAGCGACTGACCTTATCTTCTTTATCTTCAAACAATGCTGCTAGTTTCTAAAACCTTTTGAAGGGTTGCCAGTTTTATGGAGTGTAGCAGCTACTTACCTGATAGAAAAGGCTTTTTCATCAAGGGGAAATGACCTTTTAACTCCTGGTAACAAAGTAACTGCTTTTCCACTTTAGTTTTGTTATTGAAGGCAATATGCACAGGCATACTTTTTAAACTGGGAATACAAACCAAAAATTAAGAAATTGTTTGCTGCATTTTAGAGGCAGAGGATCTTTTGTTTTTCCCGTGAACTGCAAATAAATAAAATTGCTCAAAAATTTTTTACATTTTCTGACAGATTGTGCTGTGACATAATATTAACAAAGCCATATGCTGTTTACTTTTATACTCTGAATGTAACAAAATTAATTCCATAAGGATTTTGCTGTGAATAAGGAAAGGCTGACCAAATAGCTCTCTGCAGCTGCCTCATTAAGAAAAATAAAAAGTCTGTTACGGAGCAAGGAAGATCTCTATCATTTTCTTCAGGAATGAAGAAGCCAGGAGTGATTAAAGATACACTCATTCTTGTGCTTTACATGGTCCCCCGTGATTGAGAAACATGAAAGGGTTACCTACAATGTTTGTAGCTGTGCTGTAGCAGTTTTTTTAAATAAAGCACCAGATGCAATAATAAAAGCAATTCAGTGACTCATTGGGGTGGGAGGGTTGACACTACCCAGAGTTGTCAAACTTTACTCAGATAAGACTCTAAGTCAGTTAAGCAAAAGAAAATGAAACTTTTCTTAAAAATACCTCTAACAATTTAACCTTAAAATATCTAGCTATTTGTAGCATTGGCATCAAGATGAGGTTTTCCCCCCCTTTAGTTGTTTTTCATGCAATAGGGTGTTTGAAAAGTTTGGCAATGTTATATGAGCTTCTTGCAAAGTTACATACATGCACCAAAGTTCATGAAATAAGAGTTAAGTTGTGGCAAGTGAATTGTACAGTACCAAATATATATATTAATTACTTTAAAAAAATAAAAATAATGAGTCTTTAATGTGTATGGGGGCTGGTAGGAGGAAGAAAGGTATGGGAGAAATGAGGAGTAGGTGGAATGGAGAATTGGAATAGAAGAATAGGAAGTGCAGCAGGGAGAAGAAATTTGATTCACAGAAGAAAGGAACAGTGGCACCACACCCTAAAGAAACAATTTATGAAGGCAAATGAGACCAATCTAGCATATGAAAAGCTACTTGTTCCCGACACTAATCCCACAGACTGGAAAATATCAAAAAAGTTATCTGAAACTTGGCGTGGTTGTTCACACTACAGTGTTGTTTTTTAAGTCAGTCAAAACAGTACAGCTGTTTGAGAATGGAGAGTGAAAAAAATTACTTTTCCATTATAAAATATTGTGACATTTTTGAACAGCTTTAGAATGTCAGTGGGAGATGCTAGAAATTTGGCAGAGAGACAGTCCTTGACTCACAGATGTGCCTTTTGAAGATCTCATGAAAATTTGTTGTGACCCTGTGAGAGTTTTAGAGGTTTACAATATGTATTTGGTGCAAGAGCACTGGATTTTGCAATGTGATCACTTAATGGTCTGCCAATATTCTCTTGGTTCTGCACAGGTGTAGATAGTTCAAAATTCTTAAGCAGCTATTTATTATTACATTACAGTAGTGATCCCAACCAAGATTAGGGCCTTGTAGTGAAATGGATGGAGCAGCGCTCCCTTGTTGACCTTCCTCTGCAGCTGTGGGTTTGCCCAGGGGAAGGAAGCATGGAGCCACTATGTTGTATGCAGAACGAGAACGGAGAATGCAGAAGGATAGATAAAACTCATAATTTGGAAGTTGGTGTCCTTCATGACATGCAGCCAAAGTAGCGGGGCATGGTCAGTAACTAAGGTGAAATGACCGCCCAGAAGATAGTATTGGAGTGAGTCCATGACCTACTTCACCACTAATGTCTTTTATGACTACAGAAGAGGCCTTCTCCCTTGAGAAAAATTTAGCTAAGGTAGAGGTGGAGGTGTTCATCACCTTCCATCCCCTGAGGTGAGGTGGCTCCTAATCCTGCATTGGAGGGATTGGTTTGTAGCAGGAATTCCCTGGTGAAGTTGAAACTGTACAAGACTGGTTCTCAGCAGAGATGGGGCTTAAGGGTTTAAAGGTGTCTTGACAAGCATTGGTCCACTGGATCTTTTGGGGCTATTGTTTTTAAGGAGATCCCTACAAGGGGCCACAATAGTCAAGAAGCCGGGACTAAATTGCTGTTAGTATTATGACAGTCCTAAGAAGCTGTATACCTTTTTCTTTGGAGTTGGCATGGGGCATGACTGGACCTTATCCACCAAGGATCACACCTTCTCTTTCCCCAGGTAGATTGTCTCATTTTTGCCCAGGTGGCATTTAGTAGGGGTTTTCCATCAGGACAGCTGCTGTGAGGGACTGGAGTATGGCAGTTACTTGTTTTAGGTGGTTTTCCCAGGTTCGACTGTAGATTATGCTATCATCCAGGTATGCAACAGCATAGCTATTATGGAGCCAGAGGACCTGGTCCATCAGTTGGTGGAACATGGCTGGGGCCTCATGTAATCCAAATGGCGTAGTCTGGAATTAAAAAGACCAAAATGGGTGGCAAAGGCCATTTTTCCTTGGGACTCAGGCATGAGGAGGATCTGCCATCAAATACCTGTTGGTCAGATCTAGGGTGGTAATGTACTCTGCCTCACCTAGACATCAAATAATTCATCAATGCATGGTATAGGGTACACATCAAATTTCAATACGGTATTTACTTTCCAGAAATCTATACAAAAATGAATAGCCCGATCAGGCTTAGGGACAGGCACTATTGAGCACTGAAGGTGGGCCCTTTAATAAAAGGCTGCTTTCTGGGCGCTCTGGGCACATAGGAGTTTCTCCTTGGAGAATAAGCTTGAAGCTTTGGGCCTCTCCTGAAGGTCAAGAACATACTATACCACATTATCCATGCCAGGTGACTGTTCTTTCCACATTTCCCATATGAGGTCCAAAATCCCTTGTGGTTGTCTCCCATAATAATAGCTTTAACTGTAAAAAGTAAATGGTGGATTGTGACACTCCTTTCATTACAAACAGAAGGGGAGGGAGTAATTGGTTCCAATGTCAGATATTCATAGTGATAAACTTTCTTAGCATATTCTTTAGGGTCCCATTAAATCATTCCAGCAGCTTGTCTGTTTGGGGATGGTAGACTGATGTTTGAAGGGTCTTTATTTTCAACAGTCAACATAGTTCCTTCATTGTCTGGGACATGTTTGTTCCCTAGTCTACTATAATGTGGAACCTCAGTCTAGGCAAAGATTTTCATCAGTTCAGAAACAACTGCTTTGGCATTCATAGAGCACAGGGATATGACCTTATGATAATGGTTGATGTAGTCCGCAAGTACCAAAATGTACTGGTAACCTGCAGCACTCTTTTCAAGAGGGCCAATTATGTCCATCCCAATATGATTAAAGGGTACGCTCTCCAGTGGGAGGGGAACCAGTGAAGTTCTCCATTGGCTGGGGTGCTGTGAACTAGCCCTCTGGGCAGCAGGCAAAAAAGTTGGGGATGTCCTTTTACATTCCAGGCCAAAAAAAAAAAGTCAGACTAGAATTTGAGCCAGACTAGAATTTTCTCATGAAATGAATGCTGTGGGCCAGCCACATGACCTTCTTCTGATGGGATCTGGACACGAGAAGCTGGTTTCAGATTTCCTCAGACTGGTGGTCTCTCTCAAGCTTATAGGGATGATCATGCTGAATCTCAAAATGAGGGAAGACTTTAGCTTGAGGTTCCACCATTTCCCCATTGAAAACTGCCACGTGGCCACAGGCCTGGTTCAGCATGTCATCAGTTCTCTGTTCTTCAATTAAGTTGGAGAATTTTGTTAGGATCTCCGACTTGGGTAAGGAAAGGGTCTTCAAGTCAGAGTTTTCAGAGGATACTTTACACTGTATACTTCGTACAAAGATTACTACAACAGTATATGGGGTATGCACACAGGTACATTCTGTCACAACATCTGCATACATTCCCATGTACGCATTATAGAAGGATGGTACCTGGAGGTGATCCAAGATTGGGATCACAGAGGGACTACACCAGAGTATCCTGAATCCCTGAGACCCACCACTTCTGTCCCATTCACCTTTACAAAGCTAGCCAATGTCACAAGCTTTGGTTGTTGAGCTCAGGCTCCAGCAGTCCAGATTTTCCCAAAGCTGCCCTCCATGAAGGGATAATCTTGGGACCAGTGCCCAAGATGGCCACTTGAAAAAGTAAATGTCTGAGATTTTGCTGTTGCAATTGGGGAACTTCCCTAGGTCCCCAGAAGGGACCATCTGCATGAGGTCCCCCTATTTTGGTTTCCATGTTTTTTTCCTTCTTAAGATCAGGTAGATTGGTGGTTTCTCAAACTGGGGCTGAGTCAACAGCTCCAGACCTTTTGTGCAGGAAATCCATGGTCCCCACAATCCATGGGGACTCTGGAGTCTGGGTGATGGGGGAACAGAGGGTCACCCCTCAAGATGTCAGCCTTCATGGCCAGTTTTTTCATTTGGCTGTGACATTCCTTTGACTCCATCTGGTCCACATGGTCCTTGGCCAGCAGATAGCTCTTCATTAGGTGACTGACATTTGCCATGGTCTTGGGTTCATGGCCTAGGACACAGTCCTTTCCCCTAGGGTGGGAAATATCTGGATGAAGAGTTCAAGTAGTCGTCTTTGCCATCTGGGTTCCTGTCTTCATCTCAGGTCTGAGCCATCTCCAACATGAATTTCATAGCTTTTCGGCAATCATGCAGGACTGTGCTCTGAAAGGATACCATTCTTCCCAGAAATGTTGTGGAGTGTCTCTTATGAGATGTCCAGAGTATCAAAGATGCTGCTGGCCTGCATATAATTTCAGACAGTGACAAGGTCTAAAAGCAAGATTAGCTGTTTGCTCAATCCCAGTTAAGTATGGGGCCAGCAAAACTGCCTATTGTTCAAGGGGTCACTGAGCTGCAGGTGCCATTTGCCCCAAAGTTTCAAGGAAGGCCTTGTTGTCGGGCCTCCTCTTTGTACGCCTGATGAGAAAGGGGCTACTGCTGAATCAAGTTTTGCCAATACTGCTATAGTAGGCAGCCATAGTACAGTGATCACCTATTGTACTAGTTGCTGCTATTGGACCATTAGATCATGTATTAAATGGCTGCTGGTGGTTGGCTATTTGCTGGAAGATTTGTTGTTGCTGGTATTGAGTGTTCTGCTCAGCCATCCATTTTAGCAGTGGATCCATAGCCATCCAGCTACAGGGAAGGAGAGACATTTGCTTTAGGGTATCCACCCCTTCTTTTCAAGGCTTGACTAGGTCCCTTGCACACGGACTAGGTTATACTTGCATTCTCAACCAAATCTGTAGTGGTTTGCCTAGAGCACAGCTCACCCTGGAGCTTCCTGATGCTCTGACATGGCCACAATTCTCCTGGCAGAAGTGGGGAGGGAGAGGAAGTCTGTCTCTGGGGGTTCACTAAGGCAGGCTTCAGCCTAACAGCAAATCATCCCTTCAGTCTTACTCCCTTCTGGAATGGGGTGGGGTTGGAGGATCTCATCCCTGAAATGCTTTAAAACAAAAGCCAAAGTCAACTCAATACTGGACCATTCCCAGGCTGCCAGTGGGGTGTCCCTGCCCTTTCCCTTCTTCTTAGTCCACATGCAGTCTCTTAACTGAGTGTTGCTCTCTCCTGAAGTCTAACTACTCCTCCCCAGTGGCTGCTCTGGCTAGTACGCCCATCTCTCGGCCAGTAAAGCTTGCTTCAGGCAGAGGCAGAGCTCCATCCTCATTCCTGAGCCAGGCTCTCTCCTTTTAGTCTCCCTCCAGGCTTGGCATTGGCCACAGGTATAGCAGGGTGGGGCTAGCTAGGCCCATAGACTCTCCTAACCCATTCTCTGCTGTTGTGAAGCCTCTTTGTCCCATCACAGGCTCCATTTTACTAAGCACCGTTCATACTTAGCATAAGAGTATTTTGTTGTTCCTGTTATTGCTGCATTAGGTAAAATCATGCCTCAGTTTAAAACACTGGCAAAACTCCCATTGACTTCAATGGAGCCAGGATTTACCCTTGTTTTTTCATACTTATCTTCAGAGCTGATCAAAAGCCTATTGAACTCCACAGGAATACTCTTGCTGGCTTTATTTGGCTTTGGATCCGTCTCTTTTCTATATCTTTCCTACCACATCACCTGGGTTGTTATCTATTCAAATTTCACAAATGAAACAAAGTCAAGCCTAGTCTGACCTTGAATGGAAGACTTCCAATGAAAACCAAGGATATTGTGAGAAGCATGTTTTATTCTTGATTGGGTTTGGTCTCTATTCCTTTAAAAATAAAGTGAGCTCTGACCCTTTGGGATGCAAAGCACTATTGACCATAGGTTTTATGTTGCCACCTGACAAAGCCCTACTAAAGCTCCCTCTTCTGGACACTTACCGTAGGGACTGGGCCATGGGTGGTGAGACCTAATGATTACAGCCAGGAGCCTGGAACCGAAGTGCTAAGCCAAAGATCAGAGCCAGAGTCAGGAGTCAAGCCAAAGGTTGTTCTGCTTCTGGGAAAATTCCACTCCTTTAAACCTCAGCCCCTTGGAGAAAAATTGGATAAAACTAGTTCTCCTAGCTTCAGCTAACCCATTGTCCTAAGGTGCTTCTGTTTGAGTGGGCAACCATCAAGGTTTAATGACTCTCCCATGTCCTTCATTTGGGAGATATGTGAGACAGCTCTGACAGCAGACAAGGGATTCCTCATATACTGAGACTTCAATGATACAACAATTTCATAAAATCCCAAAATTCATAAATTGTACATATATTTCCTAAATTGTCACCTCACCCATCATAATATCATCTTTCAGACTAATTAGGTTGGTAACATCAAAACTATAGTGGACTTCATGGATTCTGTCTTTTCTAGTTATCGAAGTTCTACTTGGGGTAGAGCTTCATTTGGACAGGGGGATGGGGCGGGGACGGGGAATATTGGGCTATTTAATTCTGGTTTTGCATAATTTTCTATAGATGATCAGACTTTAGATTTGTCTATTCTCCTCTACAGGTGCATTTAACTAGGAATGCCTTGTTTTTGGCTTAATGTAGCTGGGACATGATCCACAGTTTAAATGAAAGTTATTATCAACTCTAACTTGAGAGAATACATTACTGATTACGTGAGTTAAGGTTCAGATCAAGTCCAAATTCAGCTGAATGTGAATATTGACCATGATCTCTTCATTGTGTGTGTTGCATTGTGTGGTTTGACTAATGCAAAGGCTATTTTTATTCATGGTGAAATGTGAGGAACTACATCAGGTGGAAGAATACTTGTTATCTGGCCTTGAAACTGCAGTAAAACCACTTTTGTGCATGAAATTGTATTTATGGTTTTTTGTTTTGTTTTTATTTTTAAGATCTTTGTATGTTAAGCTCTTGGGAGATTTGTTTAATTACTATATACTCATTTCTTCTTTCTGACACATATCACTGTGATTATTCTGACACCTATTATGCGGATTGCTGTATTCATAGTCCATGGCATCCATTGGGAACCATGAGGGAATACATTTAATATTGCAGGAAAAATTGATTGCCGCATATGTTCAAGAAAATATATGTACTGTATTCTTTCTGCTGTTTTTATATTAATCGATCAATTGGTGAGTTTCTTACTCCCTTATTTTGTTCATATAGCAACTTCCATGAGTTGGATAGCAATTTATCCGCATGCTTCAATGGTATGATGCATCTCCCAGGGTGACAGGAGCATTTTACAACTCAGCTGTCTCTTGACAACTTGGAGTGTTGACAGTTTCAGAAAATGGTCCCTCATGTAGTGTCTTGTTAACGTCTCATCAACTTAAAGGCTCCTGCTCTACTTCTCATGAACTAGAATATAAATAAGAGGTCAACTTACGTGCTACAAATGTTTATATTAGATAGGGACAGGATAACTAAGCTAGGTTATGGCGTAGTTTCTTCATTTTTGAAATGGCTGAAAACTTCAAATTTTACTTTGTGTATTCAGTATTTTCAGAAATCAAATATATGCCAAAATCTCAGGAAGATCACATGAATGTGACAGGAAGGGCAAGTAATGCTCTAAAATTAATACCGCTATAATGACTTTTAGTTGTAAATTGGGAAAGACAGCTGGGATCTGAAATAGACTCTTGCATTTGGAAGGAAATCCTGCACTATGCTGACTCCTACTTATCCTACTCAGTTTAAGTGCCATGGACTATGAATGATTTGCTGGCCCTTGACCCATCAGAAAGACCATCCACAATATTCAGGAAAAATGTTGAACATGTTGTGAATGTGTCACTCTAACCTATATCCTGTGTATGGCACCCACTTTGGGTTTCTAATAATCTGTTATGGAAGTTTGCATCCCTGGGCATCCAGATTACTATAGGAAGAAAAAAAGAGTAAAGATACAGTCACATTCTTGCTTAATAACATAATAACTAAATTAAAGTTTAGTTAACAGCTAAAAGTATCTGGGAAATGCAAATCCATCACTAGTACCAACTCTCTCATCCCTTCTCTTGGTCAAATGATCAAGTATCTGATTTGCATTGATACTTTCAAAGATTATTTTCAGAAACACCTCATATTTGTGATATTCTGAACATCCCCCTTTGTCCTTGTCAGGGTTCCTTCCCCACTCTGAAGTCTAGGGTACAGATGTGGGGACCCACATGAAAGACCCCCTAAGCTTATTCTTACCAGCTTAGGTTAAAGACTTCCCTAAAGTACAAACTTTGCCTTGTGCTTGAACAGTATGCTGCCACCACCAAGCAATTTAAACAAAGAACAGGGAAAGAGACCACTTGGAGATGTCTTCCCCCGCAATACCCCCCCCCCCAAGGCCTACACCCCCTTTCCTGGGGAAGGCTTGATAATATCCTCACCAATTGGTACAGGTGAACACAGACCCAAACCCTGGGATCTTAAGAACAATCAGGTTCTTAAAAAAAGAATTTTATTTAAAGAAGCGGTAAAAGAATCACCTCTGTAAAATTAGGATGTTAAATATTTTATGGGGTAATCAGATTCAAAACCTAGAGAATCCCTCTAGGCAAAACCTTAAGTTACAAAAAGACACAAAAACAGGAATACACATTCCCTCCAGCACAGCAAATTTACAAGCCAAAAAACAAAGAAAACCTAATGCATTTTCTAGCTAGATTACTTACTAACTCTACAGGAGTTGGAGAGCTTGCTTCCTTGATCTGTTCCGGGCAAAGGTATCACACAGACAGACAAAAACTCCCCCCCCTCCAGATTTGAAAGCATCTTGTCCCCCCATTGGTCATTTCGGGTCAGGTGCCAGCAAGGTTACCTTACCTTCTTAACCCTTTACAGGGGAAAGGATTTTGCCTCTGGCCAGGAGGGATTTTATAGCACTGTATACAGAAAGGTGGTTACCCTTCCCCTTGTATTTATGATAGTCCTGTGTTTCTCCAGTCACTTGTGCTATAACCAACTATGGTTGTTCTGTAAAAATTAGTTGACTGTGACACAACTTCCCTCCAAAAACATAACAGATTATTTGATTCATCAGGACTATTTTATCATCAGTTCTGTTCTCTTCTTAATGGATTAGAAAAAAAAATTATCTTTTGTACTGTTCCTTAACTGTTACTTGTTAAGATTAGCATGCGCAACAAAGACACAGACAGGAAGAAGCCTAATTAATAATTTACTTCAATTTTGTAACAAGAAAAAGGAAAATGTGAACAAGGCTGTTTATTTCCTAACCCAATGTATTGATGACTCATGTTTCTTGCTTACTGTGTTGATATGTGGAGATTTTATAAATGCATAATAAGCAGCAATAAACCTAAAAGGTAAAAGAAAGCTTCTTGCTGGTTATGTCAGACTGGTCTTTTCTTTTCCGTTATGTAGCTTTCTTATAAGTTATGCTCCCACCTATTTAACATAGAATATCAGGGTTGGAAGGGACCTCAGGAGGTCATCTAGTCCAACCCCCTGCTCAAAGCAGGACCAATCCCCAATAGATAAAGATCTATTTACTTTGGCTGAAATTTTCAAAATAAAATAGACATAATACCTAGCTTTTCATCAGTAAATCTCAAAGTGCATGCAGCAAAGCAACAGCTCACCAGTGCGACGCCTCCTGCTGGTCGTCCTGGGAATTAGCTCTCCAGTGTTTGGAGTGCCCTCTGCAGGCCAATGTCTCGCTTGCTGCTGGCCCATGTCCCTCCTGGACACCAGTGCCCTTTACCCTGGGGTTCTGCCCCAGTAGTACCCCCACACTCTGGGTCTCCCCTCCCAGGGGAACCCCCAACCCTCTAAACCCACCTTGCCTCAGTGGCTACTGCCAGTCATCATCTAACCCCTGCTCACTGGGGCAGACTGCAGTATAATGGCCACTCATCACTGGCAAGGGGTTAGGACCAGCTGCCTATTCCCAGGCTGCCCCTCTGCAGCCCCAGTACCTTTCTAGGCCTTTACCAAGGCCTGCAGCCTGGGGGTTTACCAGGCTGGAGTTCCCCAGCTGCCGCTGCCTTTCAGCCAGATCCTTCTCTCTCCACTGCTAGAAAGAGATTCCTCTGCTTCTGGCCTCCAGCCCTCTTATAAGGGCCAGCTGGGTACTGATTGAGTGGGCCACACCTGTGGCTGCTTTCCCAATCAGCCTCGCCTTTCCCAGACGCAGCTCTCTCCAGGGCTGCTTTAACCTCTTCCGGGCTGGAGTGGGGTGACTACCCCACCTCAGTGCTTTACAAAGAAGGTCATTATCAGTATCTCCATTTTACAGATGGGGAAAATAGCTTACGGGAGTTAGGCACCCAAATCCCATTGAATTCCAATAGGGTTTGGGCTCTTAAGGATCCTTTGAAAATCCCTGCCTTCACTATATAAATAGGGAGCCTCTAATTTTAAATATTTTTCCAGTCCTGGCCTTATCACGCCTCTGAAAACTTTTCCTATATTATTACCCAGCCTGACAATCCTTTGCCTAGACTTCTCATTTTCACTGATTCTCCTGGTCAAATCTCTGATGAGCAACACTGAATCCTTTTCATGATGAAGGCTGTTGTAGTCTGTGTTATTCCAAGATAAGAATAAAGGATTAAGATGTAACAGGATGCATTTTATTGACCCACTAATATTCTCCTTTCTTACATTGCAAGATAAGACAAGAGGCCAGAGACCTCAGGCATCTGAAAGCACTCAGCCTTTGGCCTGTTACATATGCAATCTCTCTCCCAAAATAATTTCACCACCACTCTCTTCTTTGTCATTGTAATTCCCTTGCAGTGCAAATAGCTTTGACATTAATGGCCTCCACCTCTTCTTCCTTTTTCCCTTCTTGGTGACAATCAAAATTGACATTCTAGTTATGAAAATCATCCACAGGCTTCAGTTATTCCTACTACACCATATTCTCCATCCTTAATTAACATTTCTGTTCAGTTTTCTGATTACCTATACTCCTTGCATGGGTGTGTAGTCACGTTAGCTCATTAATATACTTCTGACAATATTATTCATCTTCTGTTTCAAAACAACTCCATCTTCTGTCTCAGGGCTGAGCTTGCAGAGTGCCTACTGAGAATGCTAAGCAGCCTCATTAAATGGCAGAAAGAATTAGGATGGGGAGGGGGAGGACCAGGAAATCCAGACCTGTTAAGCCTTTTGTAAATCAGAAAGATTCTAGATGCAGAAGCTTTCATAACACCAAACAACTCCAACTCAGGAAATCTTTTGCAGCTCAGAAAGATGCTACAGAAACCAGATGCACTATAGTGTTTGTAAATACAAACCTTGGCGGGGGAAAAAACCCCTTTATTTTCTACTTTTTTAAAGATCCTCACATCAGGGGGCTTTATTTTGTTTTCTTTAATACGTCTGGGTAAAAAATTCTTCATTGGTGGCTAATCATGGTCTTTGTGAGGAATCTTTGGGTAATTGTTGGTCTTTGACCTATGGATCTTGGATTTAAATCCCTGCAGCCATTCAGGGAGTGAAGGTTTGTTTGTTCCAGCTTCAGACAGAGGCCCTGATTTTGCAAAACGTTATGCATGTGCTTAACTTTTACATATGTGAATAGTCTCCTTGCCTTCATTGGAATTAGTCACATGCATGAAACTAGGCATTTGTGTGAGTATTTGCAAGATCGCCACCAGATAGTGTAGATGGCTGCACGTGTAGAGCATCCTAGAATGCATCAGTCTGTGGCATCACTAATACTATTAGTCTCATTCACTATTGGTACCAGTACTGCTATTGAATCATACGCATGGAAAGGGCTCAGAAAATGATGGTGCTCACGTAGCATGTACAGTCCTGTACAAAGCAATCCATTGCCTTGGATTTTTTTTCTGAAATTGATTAGAAATTTGTTGATTCTAAGTCCAGAAGGGACTATTGTAATAATCTTTACAGAACATTGGACTTCCCTAAATTAATTGGTACTTTCACTCCAATGGCTACGTCAAACTAGAGGGCTTTTTGTTTTTAAGAAGAAATGAGTAGGTTAAAGGGGTGGGGGCATGGTAGAGTCATAGAATCATAGAATATCAGGGTTGGAAGGGACCTCAGGAGGTCATCTAGTCCAACCCCCTGATCAAAGCAGGACCAATGCTCAACTAAATCATCCCAGCCAGGGCTTTGTCAAGCCTGACCTTAAAAATATCTAAGGAAGGAGATTCCACCACCTCCCTAGGTAATGCATTCCAGTGTTTCACCACCCTCCTAGTGAAAAAGTTTTTCCTAATATCCAACCTCAACCTCCCCCACTGCAGCTTGAGACCATTACTCCTTGTTCTGTCATCTGCTACCACTCAGAACAGTCTAGATCCATCCTTTTTGGAACCCCCTTTCAGGTAGTTGAAAGCAGCTATCAAATCCCCCCTCATTCTTCTCTTCCGCAGACTAAACAATCCCAGTTCCCCAGCCTCTCCTCATAAGTCATGTGTTCCAGTCCCCTAATCATTTTTGTTGCCCTCCGCTGGACTCTTTCCAATTTTTCCACATCCTTCTTGTAGTGTGGGGCCCAAAACTGGACACAGTACTCCAGATGAGGCCTCACCAATGTCGAATAGGGGGGAATGATCACGTCCCTCGATCTGCTGGCAATGCCCCTACTTATACATCCTCTGGTACTCCAGGGCAATAATGGCATTGCTTGTTTCTGAGTCACTGACAACTCAGAAGCAAGTTATCTTGAATGGTTATTGATCAATGTTCTAACAGTTCAAGCACAAGATAGGATACTAGTTGGTGTCTGCTTCAGATCACCAAATCACACTATATAACAGGATGGCCAGTTCCTTAAGCACCTACCTATAATGTCCAGGGGAGGAAACTGTGTTACAAAGGAGCACTTCAATCTCAGTGACATATGCTGGAAGAATGGGGAAACAATTGTTGTTTCTTACCATATGCACAGTATTAATCTGGGATTCATATGAGTTGAGTGAGCAGGGTTTGACCCTTCCCTCCGAGTCAGTACTGAAGCCATGACTGCTGAGGCTGCAGAATTTTAGATGAGGGGGAAGGACAAGATTCTGGTTACATATGGTCTTTTGTGCTGTTTTCAAGAGCATGGGTTTATTCCTGCCCATAATTTCGACTTCATTTCCTATCCTAAACCATTCTTTAGTGTTGAAATGTGCTGTTAAACAGCTGCTGTGTTTTTCCATTTCTGGTAGAAATGATCCTTCCATATAGTTTGTGTGCATTCTTGCGTCCATTGGTATGAAAGGCACTATATATATTCAAGATCAATGTCCTAAGGTTTTTCATTAACTTTAAAATATACACATTGAGAAAAAACACCTATGCCAGTTTTAGTTACCCTTTGGAAGCAAGAAAGGACAAAGCACTGAAGAACATGCATTTACGTGGATGGTATGGGGAACCTAATAGACAACCTAATAGAGAACAAGTAGGTCTTTTCCATCTTTCATTTCAGAATAAATTAAGGCTAGCATCTCTGTAAAAACTGACCTCTCCTAGGAAAGGTTATGCCTAGGAAAGGATATCCTCAAGCCTGGAGAAAATCCTGGAATAAGTAATTTTTTTAGTTTAATTTGTGCTGGTTAACTTGTTCTTACTTTTTAAAAGTCAAATTGGCCATTGACAGTGTATTCAAATGGAAATTTCGCTTTAGCTCAGTTCTAGGTATTAGTAATATAATAAAAGGAGAGAGACTATAATTGCTCTGTCTATACAGCTTAATCGTACTGGGTCAAATTCATCCTAGGATAAATCCAGTTAGGTCACTGGAGTTACACTAGGGGTGAACTTGGTCCTTTCTCTGAAAGTGTATCAAAATATACTTTTTCATTCCCTGAGAAGATATCCTTTCACATATCCTTAGATACATCTCTTATCACCTCATTCAACATGTTTTATAAACTTTATAGGCAGAAATTTGGAACAAATTCTGAGAAATACCAGTCTATAATTTCATCAATTATAGACATCTCAAGTATGCAGTGAGTTTTCACAAAAAGAAATTCATGACTGTCCTGTTTTGGCCCAGCTGAAAAATTAAAATTCACAGATTGAAGTTGATACAGCAGCAGATGTTCTATTACTGATTACTGAACCAAAAGAGCTAAATGTCTTAGTTTTCCTTGAGCTAAAATTTCAAAGTCAAATTAAGAATTTAACAGTATAAGGCAATCCTGTCAGAACTAGAATATAGATAACAGCTATTCTGATTTTTTTTTACACTGCCCTTATACAATATCATCATTTTAAGTACTGACCAATTCTTGACCATCTCTAGAAAAATTGCTTGTATTTTGATTTTTGAAAGCCAAATTGTCACCAAAGCTAGATACATTGAAAAGTAGGACATTTCGCTACTAAGAAAATTTGGGATTAAATAGACATCACTGCTCCTCCTCTCTGGTGACTCTTGCTGCTCTTTTCTGTGAGTGGAAAAGTGAAAACAAAAAGTTATCTGATGTCTGAACCCTAGATAATATTGCTGGAAGGTTTTATTAGTTTCACTTTGCTGCTAGCACGCAATGCAAGAAAACAGAAAAAATATGCCAGCATTCTGTAAATATACAGAATATTCTGTAAAAAATATACCAATGTATATTTGTTCATTTGAAAACTTGGTGAGGCTGCAAAGGAATTATCAAACTAACATCACTAGAAATCAGAAAATTAGTAGCATAGAATAGCATATGTAGTTTCCTCAAGGTGTTGAAGCCTTTTAATTAATGTAGGGAACAAAGCACAACCACAGATTGATTGATTATTGCAATTGTAATATTATTTATTGGGGTGCAACATGCACTTGTCACAGATAACAGGTTCTTTTTCAGGTGGCTATTTAGAGTTAATTAAGAAAATTGATGAAACACACATAGAAACTTATGGGCTGTAGTTACTATAGATAAATAGAGTTGAAGTCATAGGAAAACATACATAAGTATAAGAATAAGATAAATACAGCAGAGTGGTTTCCTGCATTGTTTATACTTACAAACTCGCTTTGCGCATACTGACAACAGTATGGAGACCATTTCAGTACAAAGACAGATGGAAAAACAAGTGAAGGGAGGCACTGATTCAGTTTATGCCATCTCCAGGACTGAACGCAGCTGAAAAGAGGGAACTACATTGGATTCCTTATACCCCTTCTTTACGTAAATTATCATATACACAAATATATTTTATCAATTTCTGGCTGTAACAAGATTAATACTTCCCATTAGCCATGCATGGCATTCTGCCTTTCCATAACTATGCCTTTAATCATGAATATTAATAAACCACATCACACATTTCTTAATAGTTCCTATCCGTTATCACAGTCCATCTGCCTAGTTAACAGGTTGCTAAAGCCCCCCAAAACTCCCTTCTTGCGGAATGCTGTGGTGCACTGTACTTTTTGTGGTTACTTGGTTGTCTCTTGAAATGAAAGTGCAGAATTTGTGACCTGGAGTTATCTGCTTGGGCCTACTAGCTTTTAGCTTAATTATGTGTGCTCTCTTACTTGGTGTTACAACTTTCATAACTTCCATTAAGCATGTTTAAGTAAAGGAATTATAAGTTACCCCAACCTATAAGCCCTCCAAGATCAAGTCAGGGGTCAATAGTCAATAGTGCTGACCAACTGCAGTCATTCCTTTATGTTTCACATAACACTTCAAATTTACAATAACTCTGCGGAAGCTTCAAATTGAAACTTCTTGTCTTACCAATGTGTTTCTTTACTCTACCTTGCATTTGCTGTTTTGTTTTTACAGGGATGCTTGCAAGTTCCTGGCTGCTCCTATTGAGTTTTTGATGTCTCTTTAAAAAATAGTGTTGAAGTGTCTATAAGGAATGCCACAGACTTGCCAAAAGCTAAGAAATCAAGGTTAATTCAGGCTACAAACACTGAAACAGGGATAGAGTGGAATTAAGTTTTAGGGATCACTGCAAACAGCAATCATTCTGGTATATGGAACAAAAATTACTTTCAATATCCATTTCATACTGCTGCTTGTGTGTTTGCCCCTTGCTTACACTGACTAATGGGGCATTTAGTTGCAAGGATTAGTCTGTAGAACAATATGTAATTTCAAAATGGAGATTTTTCTTCTATACATATGTTCACTTTTTATCATATGCACTTTCTTGTATTAGTAAAGATTATGATTAACCAATCAATTGGAAGCCTTCAGCTAACAGTTGTCCTTTTCCTGAAACTGTACATCAGATGGGCCTGGTTGTATGAGAGTTCAGTAGCATGTTTTAGGATTTTAAACCAATTTCATTCCACCTTTCTTTAACTAATAATAATCGTAGCACTGAGAATGAGCTACATCTAATATTTCATTTTTTGCCCCATTCAAACATCTGATTTTTATACTAATACCAAAAACATGCTGCTCGTGTCCTTAATAATAAGACATATTTTGTTCCATTCCATCCGTGTACCTCCATTGATTTCAACAGGGTTGTACAAGGAAAACAGAGTGTAGAATTTGGCATATTGTTTCACTTTCCCAGCCTCCCCTGATAATCTAAGGCTCAGAAATGAACATTTTAATTAAAATATTTGAGAATGGCATCACAGATATATGGAATTCATACTGCATATTGTCCCACCGCTTCCCCCAAATAAATTTATTGAGAAATACTTCTCATGATATGAATAGATAGATTGTTGAGGTGAGCAAAGAGGAGACAAGATAAATTCTGGAGTGATTATACCATACAGGAGAAATAACCTGAGTTTTTATGAAGCTGGTTTCTTTTATATTTCTGCAGTTGACCCAAACACACATTCTTTGGTTTTTAATCTTTCTTCTTTTTTTTTAAGCGTGAGACAACTATTGCTTGCCTTACTTCCACAAAAAGTCAATTGGCCACATTCAAGTCAATAAGAATATGCACAGGAGAAAGGCAAGCAGAGTTTGCCCTTATAACAAGATGAATAAAATAGCAAAAATATGTTCTTTATCACCATAATTCACTCCTGTTTTGGTTGTTATGGTTTTCAATGAGCAAAACAATCCATCATACTTGAACTTCATGTACATCTCTGAAGCTAACAGCGAGCACAAGTCAATTTTTAATTAAGATATTTTTATAAAACCTACCATTTATATTTTTCATTTGGGAATAGACTTTGAACAGCATGTCATCTACATAATTTATGTAAATTCAAGTGACCCTTAAATCAGAAATCTGACTGAATTTCACAGTGAAACATAAAAATAACCTGTGACATCACTGAGCACCCAGAATAGCTTGAAGTGTGATAAACAATGGAAAATTTCAGCATTGTTACAAGCCAGTGTAATCTTACCCTTTTAAATAAATTACCCATTCTATTTAGAATGCCTCTATAAGGTCATGGATTTGGAGCAGAAAGAAAACAGGTTTGACAGGTTAACTTATTTGTAATATAGATTAAAATATTTTAATCTAAAACATTTTAAAGACAGCAATCAACCCCCACTCCAAAATTATGGGTTTCAGCAGTGTCGCCCTCATTCTGGACTTGTCCTCCGTTAGGTCCCCATCCTGTTCCCACTGAAGTCAATGGCAAGACTCCTATTGGCGTTAATGAAGGCAGGATCTGTGGGGAGGGGTGAAAGTAAGTTCCAGCTGTACAGAGGAGCTATCGATTCGTCCTTGGCAGCATTAACTCCTAGTGGCAATTTCCAGTGGTTTAAGGAAAACCTACTGTGTAAAGTGTCTACTCCCTAGCATTTCCTTGCAGAGTTACCATGGTGGTGGCTCCAGACTCACAAGGAGGGGAGAAGCATGTCACTGAGCCAGTGATCCCCTGCTTTAGGGTCCTGGGGGAGGGAGGAGTATGATCCCTTCATTTTACTATTCTTTGCTTTCCTGTGCATGCCTAAGCAGAGTCTCCCCCAGACTCCTCCTGTCTAACTAGGTAAAGTCCGTTTTTATGTCTTTTCTTTAGCTGTCTGATGCCACTCGGCCTTAAAACCTCCCTCTTCTTCCCAGCTGTTCCTAATCTTTCCTCTCTCCTTCATGGCCATTTCAGTCCTCTCTAGTTGCTATCCATCCACACACACACACACACAGCTGTCTAGGTCTTTCCTCATCTGTTGTGAACTATTCTTGTGTCCTCTTTGGCTGTGTGCATGGATATCATACACACATGTATGGATATTATGCTATTATGTTTCGAAGATGAAGGGAAGGAGAGTGGCATAAGGGAGGAGGATGGTCTTGTAGGTAAAACACGGGATTGGGAGTCAGGGGAGCTGTGTGTGAACTCAGACCAGTCACTTAACCTCTGTGCCTCAGTATTCCTGCATGTAAAATGGGGATAATATTATTACCTATATCACAGTCTAAATTTATTAATGCTTATAAAATACTTGGGGCTACAGACAGGTGTTACTGAAGTGCAAAGTATTATTGTTAGTCAGAGTCCAAAATAATTTCTGGGCTTCTCTTCCTCCTTCTGACTGCAACAGACCCAGACCTGTCTAGCCTCCCTGTGTACCTGTGACTCTTCTTCCATCTCATAAGAATTTATATTGAATACAAGCAGGGAACAGGAGACCTGTTTAGCATCATTAGAAACTTTGCTGGAGGTTTATTGCATTGTAGGGCAGTATAACATCCTGAGTTTAGGGATGGGGGCTGACCTGTTCTTGAAACCTGTTCATCTCTGCTAAACTGTGTGCAGTTCCCTGCTTCTTATCACTACTCCTGGCCTCTTGTCTGTTTGTCTGAGATGCTTCAATTGTCTCTTGTCTCAATATACACAGTAACATGTATAAGCTGATCTTTATTTAATTTATATTGCTAAAATTTCAGATTTTCTTTTCCATGTTAAAAAGGGAAAAAACAATTCACTAACAAATATACATCTCTCTTTATACTTCCCATAATAATCTCTGCACACGGTACCTATGACATTCCATAATAAGAAATAAGAGTTTTCATTACACATTCATAAAGTCCTCCAAAGACCAGGGAAAGAACAGGCTATAAGCATAATAAATCCAGTTTAATTTATTCATAGTAGGAGTCTATGGATCAGACTTTCTACACTCCAGAATATTTATTATAAGATGGTGAGTGAATAAATCCTAAACAATAATTCTGTGATTGATGTTAAAAACTATTATCAATTGTTATTTTAACAATTTATCAAAAAGTAAAATGTTAAACATATTAGGTGGCCTTTAGCCATTAAATCAAACCTGTGAGAAGTAATGGCGAGGCTAGTAATGGCTAAAAAGAGAAAATATTTAAAAACTTTTAGAAGTTCCCCAGTCTCCTGAACCTTCCAGTTTAACTACCTCAACTGAAGTTGTGATGAGATATGTTTCTGAAATAAATGTGTGTATGTATGTATGTATGTAATTCTTATTAGCTCATTTCCATGTACAATATCTGAAACATTACTAGGTGTTAAATCCTAAAATGGAGTTGTGACGGCCAAGCAAAGATAACTGGAGGCATCCTGTCTGAGCAGGACATAAGGAGGTAGAATGCCTCAGGCAGGGCTAGGTCCTGACTAGATGTGATGGGAAGAAGCATGTGTGCGGGAAAACTCCCTGTGCCCACTTAGCCCCATTCCTAGGGCACCTCTGCAGGACCAGCCACCATTTAGTTCTTTGTTTATAAATTAAAGCTCACAGTAACCAGGAACATGCTACAGCTCTGGAAAATAAAGAGGACTGGCCTGATTTACTCTCACTTATGCTAACCTACATCCAAGGTAGCTCCAATTACTTTGATTGATTACTAATGTTTGGCATAGCCCGACTATCATGAAGCTACCATTTCTATGTGAACAGGACTAAAACAGTTAGTAAATGACAATGCCCCAAAAAATATACAATAGACAGCCCCAAAGACCCTCAATTGCTGTGTCACATTCAGTGGAAGCTACTACAGACAAAAAGAAAAGGAGTACTTGTGGCACCTTAGAGACTAACCAATTTATTTGAGCATAAGCTTTCGTGAGCTACAGCTCACTTCATCGGATGCATACTGTGGAAAGTGTAGAAGATCTTTTTATATACACACAAAGCATGAACAAACACCTCCTCCCACCCCACTCTCCTGCTGGTAATAGCTTATCTAAAGTGATCACTCTCCTTACAATGTGTATGATAATCAAGTTGGGCCATTTCCAGCACAGATCCAGGTTTTCTCACCCCCCGCCCCCCCCCCCCCACACACACACACACAAACCCACTCTCCTGCTGGTAACAGCTTATCTAAAGTGACCACTCTCCTTACAATGTGTATGATATTCAAGGTGGGCGATTTCCAGCACAAATCCAGGGTTTAACAAGAACGTCTGAGGGGGGGAAGGGGTAGGAAAAAACAAGGGGAAATAGGTTACCTTGCATAATGACTTAGGCTTGAATAGAGACTGGGAGTGGCTAAGTTAATTGTATCAAATTTGCAAATGAATTCCAATTCAACAGTTTCTCACTGGAGTCTGGATTTGAAGTTTTTTTGTTGTAATACCACAACTTTCATGTCTGCAATCGCGTGACCAGAGAGATTGAAGTGTTCTCCGACTGGTTTATGAATGTTATAATTCTTGACATCTGATTTATGTCCATTTATTCTTTTACGTAGAGACTGTCCAGTTTGACCAATGTACATGGCAGAGGGGCATTGCTGGCACATGATGGCATATATCACATTGGTGGATGTGCAGGTGAACGAGCCTCTGATAGTGTGCCTGATGTTACTAGGCCCTGTGATGGTGTCCCCGAATAGATATGTGGGCACAGTTGGCAACGGGCTTTGTTGCAAGGATAGGTTCCTGGGTTAGTGGTTCTGTTGTATGGTATGTGGTTGCTGGTGAGTATTTGCTTCAGGTTGGGGGGCTGTCTGTAGGCAAGGACTGGCCTGTCTCCCAAGATTTGTGAGAGTGTGGGTCATCCTTCAGGATAGGTTGTAGATCCTTAATAATGCGTTGGAGGGGTTTTAGTTGGGGGCTGAAGGTGACTGCTAGTGGCGTTCTGTTATTTTCTTTGTTAGGCCTGTCCTGTAGTAGGAGACTTCTGGGAACTCTTCTGGCTCTATCAATCTGTTTCTTCACTTCTGCAGGTGGGTATTGTAGTTGTAAGAATGCTTGATAGAGATCTTGTAGGTGTTTGTCTCTGTCTGAGGGCTTGGAGCAAATGCGGTTATATCGCAGAGCTTGGCTGTAGACGATGGATCGTGTGGTGTGGTCAGGGTGAAAGCTGGAGGCATGTAGGTAGGAATAGCGGTCAGTAGGTTTCCGGTATAGCGTGGTGTTTATGTGACCATCGTTTATTAGCACTGTAGTGTCCAGGAAGTGGATCTCTTGTGTGGACTGGACCAGGCTGAGGTTGACAGTGGGATGGAAATTGTTGAAATCATGGTGGAATTCCTCAAGGGCTTCTTTTCCATGGGTCCAGATGATGAAGATGTCATCAATATAGCGCAAGTAGAGTAGGGGCGTTAGGGGACGAGAGCTGAGGAAGCGGTGTTCTAATTCAGCCATAAAAATGTTGGCATACTGTAGGGCCATGCGGGTACCCATAGCAGTGCCGCTGATCTGAAGGTATACATTGTCCCCAAATGTAAAATAGTTATGGGTAAGGACAAAGTCACAAAGTTCAGCCACCAGGTTAGCCGTGACATTATCGGGGATAGTGTTCTTGACGGCTTGTAGTCCATCTTTGTGTGGAATGTTGGTGTAGAGGGCTTCTACATCCATAGTGGACAGGATGGTGTTATCAGGACGATCACCGATGGATTGTAGTTTCTTCAGGAAGTCAGTGGTGTCTCGAAGATAGCTGGGAATGCTGGTAGCGGAGAGCCTGAGGAGGGAGTCTACATAGCCAGACAATCCTGCTGTCAGGGTGCCAATGCCTGAGATGATGGGGCGCCCAGGATTTCCAGGTTTATGGATCTTGGGTAGCAGATAGAATATCCCAGGTCAGGGTTCCAGGGATGTGTCTGTGCGGATTTGATCTTGTGCTTTTTCAGGGAGTTTCTTGAGCAAATGCTGTAGTTTCTTTTGGTAACTCTCAGTAGGATCAGAGGGTAATGGCTTGTAGAAAGTGGTGTTGGAGAGCTGCCGAGCAGCCTCTTGTTCATATTCCGACCTATTAATGATGACAACAGCATCTCCTTTGTCAGCCTTTTTGATTATGATTTACCTGTGAACAACATACTAATCCATAGAGACCTCCCTACCAACACTACAAAAAAAAGGATTCTAGGTGGACTCCTCCTGAAGGTCAAAACGGCAGACTGGACTTCTACATAGAGTGCTTCCGCCGACGTGCACGGGCTGAAATTGTGGAAAAGCGGCATCACTTGCCCCACAACCTCAGCCATGCGGAACACAATGCCATCCACAGCCTCAGAAACTATTCTGACATCATAATCAAAAAAGCTGACAAAGGAGGTGCTGTTGTCATCATGAATAGGTCGGAATATGAACAAGAGGCTGCTCGGCAGCTCTCCAACAAGAGATCCACTTCCTGGACACTACAGTGCTAATAAACGATGGTCACATAAACACCACCCTATACCGGAAACCTACTGACCGCTATTCCTACCTACATGCCTCCAGCTTTCACCCTGACCACACCACACGATCCATCGTCTACAGCCAAGCTCTGTGATATAACCGCATTTGCTCCAACCCCTCAGACAGAGACAAACACCTACAAGATCTCTATCAAGCATTCTTACAACTACAATACCCACCTGCAGAAGTGAAGAAACAGATTGATAGAGCCAGAAGAGTTCCCAGAAGTCTCCTACTACAGCACAGGCCTAACAAAGAAAATAACAGAACGCCACTAGCCGTCACCTTCAGCCCCCAACTAAAACCCCTCCAATGCATTATTAGGGATCTATCCTGAAGGATGACCCAACACTCTCACAAATCTTGGGAGACAGGCCAGTCCTTGCCTACAGACAGCCCCCCAACCTGAAGCAAATACTCACCAGCAACCACATACCATACAACAGAACCACTAACCCAGGAACCTATCCTTGCAACAAAGCCCATTGCCAACTGTGCCCACATATCTAGTCGGGGACACCATCACAGGGCCTAATAACATCAGCCACACTATCAGAGGCTTGTTCACCTGCACATCCACCAATGTGATATATGCCATCATGTGCCAGCAATGCCCCTCTGCCATGTACATTGGTCAAACTGGACAGTCTCTACGTAAAAGAATAAATGGACACAAATCAGATGTCAAGAATTATAACATTCATAAACCAGTCGGAGAACACTTCAATCTCTCTGGTCACGCGATTACAGACATGAAAGTTGTGATATTACAACAAAAAAACTTCAAATCCAGACTCCAGCAAGAAACTGTTGAATTGGAATTCATTTGCAAATTTGATACCATTAACTTAGGCTTGAATAGAGACTGGGAGTGGCTAAGTGATTATGCAAGGTAACCTATTTCCCCTTGTTTTTTCCTATCCCTTCCCCCCTCAGACGTTCTTGTTAAACCCTGGATTTGTGCTGGAAATCGCCCACCTTGATTATCATACACATTGTAAGGAGAGTGGTCACTTTGGATAAGCTATTACCAGCAGGAGAGTGGGTTTGTGTGGCGGGGGGTGAGAAAATCTGGATCTGTGCTGGAAATGGCCCAACTTGATTATCATACACATTGTAAGGAGAGTGAACACTTTAGATAAGCTATTACCAGCAGGAGAGCGGGGTGGGAGGAGGTATTTTTTCATGCTTTGTGTGTATATAAAAAGATCTTCTACACTTTCCGCAGTATGCATCCGATGAAGTGAGCTGTAGCTCACGAAAGCTTATGCTCAAATAAATTGGTTAGTCTCTAAGGTGCCACAAGTACTCCTTTTCTTTTTGCGAATACAGACTAACACGGCTGTTCCTCTGAAACCTGTTACTACAGACAAGAGACAAATGCACAGCAGGAAAAGAGGTTCTAACTCCCAAGTACAAAGGGGAAACTCAGTAAATATCAGTCTTTTGAGGTAATTACTATCCCCACTCTGCTACTTTTGAGCACCTTCCTATTTAAAACCTCTGTGGCACACTTTCATGAAAGAGAAATAGATCTGCAGAGCCTCACACAGTAAAGCAATGTAAACTCTAGGCCCACTTTTCATCCTCTCCTTCACAATTATGATTGCCTGGCCCTGTTTGAGTGGTTTACGGCTGTAATCAGGCAAAACAGTACTTTCAAACTCTGGAAGTTATGTTCATATTTACAATAAATCTGCTGATTATGGAATGTAATCCTCAGTCCCATGCAGAGTGTGGGCTATGGGGAGATGATAGGCACAACACACTGGAGAAGGAAATCCTTCTCCAGCACCAGTGTTATGTGATTATATAAATCGCTCAACGCTTTTAGGAATTCCCAGGCCACTAATATTTTCATATGACTTGACTTTCTGGCTGCCCATTTGATCCCTTGTGAAATATTCCAGAGATGTCAAGCCAGATGCAGACAGATCTGGTTCCTGGCTGAAAGAAGCTTGCAAAATTGATGTTGAATCTTTTTCACAGTCCTGGCTTTTTTTCTAGGATTTTCATATCAGAGATTCTTTCTTTCCCAAGGAGAGATAAAGTGTTGAACCTGACTGTTAAGAACAGATAGCAAGAGCGGTTAAAAACCAACCCAATAAATTACATACAGTGCCACTAAGATCCATTTATACTGACCTACTCCCTCACCTGCCTCTGCACTTTAGCAGAATATGACATATTCTTCTATGTATAACAATATATTTATATGGGACCTCTGATTTCATTCTTCATGATTGCAGGCGGCCTTGATTCAGTGAAAATATAGAAATAGTTCTGCTGCAGAAAAGGAGGCAGGACAGGATTTGAGGACCCAGCAGAGCTGTTCCACATTCCATGCATACCATGGAGCTCTTCTCCCTGGTATGCATGGAATGGGGTTAATGGATTCACAACTACCTGGATCCATTAGTCACATTGTCTAGTGTGGAGAGAACATGTATGAAGGGCTGAAACCATTCTGCTGCAATTCTAAGGGTATGTCTACACTGGCAAGTTTCCGCACATTGCAAAAGTTATACCACTTTTATTATAGCGCTGGAATTAAACCGCTGTTGTGTGCCCACACTGTGCTCCTTGTGATGGTGGAGTGCATTCATATTAGCAGCTCTTGCAATAGCAAAGAGAGCAGTGCATTGTGGTAGCTATCCCACTGTGCAACTGGCTGCAGGGTGCTTTGGGAAGGGTTTGCAATGCCTCGTGGGGCAGGCACAGCCTCACATGATGCAGGTTTCCCAATCCCATTGTTCCATGGGCATCCTGCCACATTGCCAGTTGCTTTTCAACTGAAGGGGGAGGGGAGGGGCAGAGTGTATGACAGGGAGTGTGTGTGTGTGTGTGTGTATGGAGGAGGGGGGAGGGACAGTGTGTTTTGGGGGACAGAGAGTGTGTCAGCATGCTTTCTTGTAAGTTCAGACAGCAGCAGGAAGCAACCAGTCTTGAGGTAGTGGGAGGGGAAAACCCCAACATCAGCCCCTGCTTCCTTCCCCAGCTCTCTGCACAGCAATCTCTCTCTCACAAACACACATGCCTGCCTCTGTGTTCAGAAGCACGAGCATTCCACATGAATGGTTTGCTTTGTGTCCCGGAGCAAATGAGCACAACACACAAGGGCTGTCAGAAACAGTGCTTTGAAAGGGGAGGGGTCAGCGGCGTATTATCGCCTAGGCCTAGGATAGCAAATTTGCAGGAGCGGCAAATTTATAATAGCAGCCAGAGGTGCCAACTTCCCCCGGCGCCAGTTAGTGCTTGCACCCCCCCACCCCTGGCCCAACTCCACCCCTTCCCTGCCCCCCATTCCAACCTCTTCCCAAAGTCCCCGCTCCAACTCTGCCCCCTCCCTGCCCTTATTGGTCCCCTTCCCCAAATCCCCGCCCCGGCCCCGCCTCCTCCCCGAGTGCGCAGCGTTCTTCCTTCTTCCCCCATCCCTCCCAGCCGCGCGAAGCCGTTTTGCGCACAAATGCTGGCAGGGAGCGGGGAGAAGCAGGACCCAGTGGTGACCTCAGGGGAGAAAGTGGAGTCAGATTTATTTTCTCCATGGGTGCTCCAGCCCCAGAGCACCCACAGAGTAGGCATCTATGGACGCTACAATTCTACCAATCATAGCGCATACTGAAACCACCAATGTCAGCGTGAATTTGTAAAAAAACTAAAAACAAGTTCATATGAGGGCAGCAATTATTTCAGGGCCTAGAAGCGCAAAATCATTAATCCGCCACTGGGAAGAGTGCACGTTCAAAACAATGAGCTGAGTTCAAAATAATGAGCAAAGCAGCCACGTAAGGGATTATGGGACACTTCCGGAGGCCAACTGATTGCTTTCTGAGCTGCACTGTGTTTACACTGCCAATACAGCGCTGGAGCCTATGCGCTTTAAGGCTTATGGACTCTCGTCAAGGTGAGTTTTTTGCAACGCTGCAACTGAGGCGTTTCTGTGCACTAAGTGGTTCGGCAGTGTCTACACCTCGGGAGTTACACCACAGAAAGCTGCTTTACTGTGCAGTAACTTGCCAGTGTAGACAAGGCTTCAGACCTGTGAGTGATTACCTACTTAACCCTAACCCCTGTAAATATCCACAGAACACAACCTTGCTATTCATGCTTCATACTGGTACCATACAGGTTGCAATCAAGAGAGTTTATAGTTTAATTCAGTCCACAGCTAGCATGTGCAATTAATGGAAGTTTTGAAAAAGTAATTTTCCCTGTATTGTTTTGTTTATGCATTTCAGATTAGGAAAGACACTTAAAATTAAATGAACTGAAACTATTGAATCATAGGCCCTAATTCACTTTTGGAAATAGCCTATGGAGGTTTCAGTAGTATAAAGGCAGGTTTTTAGATCATTCAGATCAATTAGATCTGATGATAACGATGCTGGTTATATAAATCAAAGCAAGAAATCACAGATGGATGCAGCACCCATTTCATTTAGGTTACTTCTAAAAAGTGGTAATGACCAATAATGGAACAGCCAGATACCCAGGTGCAGCTTCTGGAAACGTACATTATAGAGCCTTGAGATCTGGTCTTGCAGCTGCCAACTTCACCCTGTGAAGAGCATCAGCAGCTGGCTTCATGTCTAGGAAAAGAAAATGAAATATGCTACATTTTCATGGCCATCAATCAGCAGACATAGTGCCAAGCAAGTTTTGTAATGATGCAATTGCCAATAGACTGTGCAAAAATATTCTTATGATAAGAAAAGTATCTAGGAAAAGCCTAATTGCTGTATTCAATTTGTGCTGTACACATTTAATGTAATGCAATATTACTTAGTAAACAACTTATTATGTAGACCATGGGCCTAAGTCATGCCTTCCAGCCAGAAGCACCTCCACATGCGAAGGGACCCCCTATGGGCAGGTTTCCTCTGGCCCTTTGTGTGACCTCACTGATATCCCTTCTACTGGGAGCGGTGCTGGGGAGAGAAGGGAACTCACTTTCTCCTTGGCACCATCCTAGCAGGGCTTAATGATGCTTGCTCAGTTTTGACCACACTGGCTGATTAACCATTGGCACTGTGAAACTCCCAAAGTCCTCCTTGACTGGAAGAAAGTTTTGAGGGCACAAGACTTCATGATGAAAAATGAAGATGGGAATCCTCAGGGCTACACAATGGACACAGCAGAACAATTTGAGGGAAAAAACTGTTAATGAAGCCAGTGATGTTTGCAGGCCTTAGTTTCATTTTCTGCAGAAACACTGAAAGCTCTCTGTTGTATCACAGTTCCTAAATGTTACATTTGTTCCAATGATTTGTCTGGATGTGCTGTCTTACATTTCCTCTACTGATCTCCTACACAGAGATGTCAAAATGGCAAGAGAATGACATGCTATAGGCAATCCTTTGTGAGAGCTGAATGAAAAAGGCCGATAATGAAAGTGACTTTATAAAGAATGCCAGATGACTGGTGACGCTGAACATCATTAAAAGTATACATGCAGGACTCCAATTCTATCATATCATTTTAGATCACACTTTCCATGCTGGAGGAGAAAGTACCTTTGCCAGCTCACTGGAGAAAGCTTGGAGATGATTGAAGTAAAACGCGGGAGGAGGCTGATATGATTAAGTCACATAGTCAACTGCCCATGTGTAACACAGTAATGGAGGTGAAAGTAGGGGGCAAACTAAAATTAAGCTGGAAGGACATTAGAGACAATGGAACACAGATAAAGGACATGAGAGGATGCACATTGAGCTGACTTGCACAGCCTGCAGAGTGCAAAATTTAGATCCTTTATTTAGATGCCTTTTGTTCATAATGCAAATGATGACTATACTAACTAGTGACAGGAAAAAAAAACATTCTGTTCGAGAACACACAGGAGGAGAAGCATATATAATTAATCATACTTTCTAGGGCACAGAATTCAGAAGATAGCCAGGGACCAAAATCCTTAGCAGCCAGACTAGACAAGGAGAGTAGGGGTGGAACAACAACAAAAAACCAAAAAACAAATATCAGGATAAGACCCGGGCCAGATCCTGACCCATCCTAAGTCCCTTTCCAACTTCTCCGGCAGCAAAAGGATCTCCAACCTGCCCTAAGTCACCAGATGAGAATTTCTCTGGTGTGTGTGGAGAAAACCTTGGTTGGTGTAGAGTCAGTTTATCCGACTTCATCTCTCCCTTCTGGGCCTTCCAGCATTTGGGTATATCAAGGGCATGTAAGGTGTTAGTCAGACTACTCTACTCCAGTGATCTCCACTGGTGTAATGCCCCTTAGGAAGCCATTACAAGCTTCTGCAACCTGCAGCAGGCCTAAGGCTGTTCTAAATCACATTGGGCCAAACTGGTCCATGACAACTTCCAGAAACGAGTTGGGGAGACAGAAAGATTGAAGAAAGCTACCTTTGCAAACCACCTTCAAGTGGTTGCCTTGGCATGAGGATTTAGCCCACTGCAATGCACCCTATATTATGATTAATTTCTACAGTGCTGTAATTGTACACAAAACTGTGCAAGAACCAATTAGTCTCAAAGAGTTTACAGGACACAATAAAAACAATCCAGCACAACCTATGCAGTGCTCAGATACTACATTGGAGAGTGCTAGAAAGTCCTTTTAATACATTTCACCACATGCAGCCTACTGTTTTCTCTCTCCATGGAGAAGGAACTACAAAAACCGTGAACAAAGTAAAGGATGTTCACAACACTGATTACAAAGCATAGACAAAGTAAATGCTAGGAATATGACCAGATTATGCTGTATTTTACAGAAGCTGACATAATGCTAACATGGGTATTTGTGAGTCATAGTTAATATTTATTACACACAAACACACACATAAAAATATGTTAAATATTATTAAGGTTGCAAAGTCAAACACTCAAAAGTTAGGAAATGACAGAATTAAGGATGCCTCTGCAACCACATAGACCTCTTCTACTTGAGCTAATGAACTGATGGCAGTGATAGGATGTCATCCTCTATGTCAGTAGTCCCCAAACTTTTTATGTCATGCCTCCTGTCATAAATATAAAGGGAAGGGTAAACCCCTTTGAAATCCCTCCTGGCCAGGGGAAAGCTCCTGTCACCTGTAAAGGGTTAAGAAGCTAAAGGTAACCTCGCTGGCACCTGACCAAAATGACCAATGAGGAGACAAGATACTTTCAAAAGCTGGGAGGAGGGAGAGAAACAAAGGGTCTGTGTGTCTGTCTATATTCTGTCTTTGCCGGGGATAGACCAGGAATGGAGTCTTAGAACTTTTAGTAAGTACCTAGCTAGATTACGTGTTAGATTATGATTTCTTTAAATGGCTGAGAAAAGAATTGTGCTGAATAGAATAACTATTTCTGTCTGTGTATCTTTTTTGTAACTTAAGGTTTTGCCTAGAGGGGTTCTCTATGTTTTGAATCTAATTACCCTGTAAGGTATCTACCATCCTGATTTTACAGGGGGGATTTCTTTATTTCTATTTACTTCTATTTTTTATTAAAAGTCTTCTTGTAAAAAAACTGAATGCTTTTTCATTGTTCTCAGATCCAAGGGTTTGGGTCTGTGGTCACCTATGCAAATTGGTGAGGCTTTTTATCCAACATTTCCCAGGAAAGGGGGGCGGGGTGTGCAAGTGTTGGGAGGATTGTTCATTGTTCTTAAGATCCAAGGGTCTGGGTCTGTAGTCACCTAGGCAAATTGGTGAGGCTTTTTACCAAACCTTGTCCAGGAAGTGGGGTGCAAGGTTTTGGGAATTATTTTGGGGGGAAAGACGTGTCCAAACAGCTCTTCCCCAGTAACCAGTATTAGTTTGGAGGTGGTAGCGGCCAATCTAAGGACAACGGGTGGAATATTTTGTACCTTGGGGAAGTTTTGACCTAAGCTGGTAAAGATAAGCTTAGGAGGTTTTTCATGCAGGTCCCCACATCTGTACCCTAGAGTTCAGAGTGGGGGAGGAACCTTGACACCTCCCTTACCCATAATGGAATTTGTCCGTGACTCCCCCGTCCCTCGCCCGGGAGCTGGGGACAGGAGCAGGGTGGGAGCTGGAGCTGGAGCTGGGAGAGGAGCTGCAGCCATGGTCAGGGTCGGGAGCCAGGGGCCGAGGCTAGGGCCTGAGCTGTGGCTGGGGCCCAGCTGGGAGTGAAGCCATGGCCAGGACCAGGAGCAGAACCACACCACAGTTGGGGCCAGGAGCCAATGGCCGAGGCAGGGGCCAGAGTTGAAGATGGGGGCAGGACCAGAGCTGGGGGCAGAGTGGGGCTGGGTGGCGCTCGCTCCTCGCTGCCCCTATAGGGGCTGGCCCGGCCCTGCCACACATCTCCCGAAACATTCCTCTGTCCTTCCGAAGGGGGGCATGCCCCAACATTTGGGGACCACTGCAAGTCTATGTGGATCAGCACTGAAAGGGAATGAGACAGTTTGCTGATGGGTTTCACAGGTATTTGCTGTTGCTCTAGAAAGGAGCATGCTTAATGGGCAGAGACTCTTCTGCCCATTTCCCCCAAGTTTGACCCCTTCTTCCGTGTCCCCTCCAACCTTTCCTTCTTCCCAACCTTTGGCTTTTTGTCTTCTCCCCTTCCCCGTCCTCCCACCCCCGCAAGTTCCAGTCTCCTTGCACAAGCAGTCCCACTTCCCCTCTATCCCCAGTTTTTCATCCAATATATGTCTCTCCCCAATCCTGGCTTCCAGCTGCCTCCTCACCCTTGCTCATATTCCTGTCCCCACTGGCTCCCAGTTCCAATCTCCCTCTTTGGGCTCCTTATCCAATCTCTGTCTCCCTCTGCCCCAAGTCTTCTTATCTCAATCCACTATCCCTGTCCCTCTACAGGTACACCTCTTGTCCTGTTCCCTTTGCATTTGAATCAGGTGCTTCATCCTCCATGCTGTCTGGACCCAGCAAGGAGTCTCTGAGAGCACAGGAGACAGGCTCCCTGCTTTTAGTTCAAGTGCCCAGACCTGGCACAGCTGACAGTAGCCCAGAGTTGCACTTGCAGGGAAAGTTCTGCTCAACCCTGAATTGGAACATGCTCAGTGCAGACAGAATCTTAAGGGGATCATCTGCTAAAATCAAAGCAATCTCCACTGAGCACGTTCAAACTGCAATTTTTCAAAGACTTGTAACCTGGGCACATTTGGGTAGATTTTCATGAGGATGGCAAATGGCATGACACAAACCCCAAACCCCTACCAAATCTCAAGTCCCTACTCAAAAGCATGGGGGTGTTGTAACTGTTCAAAGAAAAGTTGTCAGACCTTTTTAACATAGGCAAACATTGTATTTTTGCTTAGCTATGGTCTCAGAAATGACTGAACCATTTTGGCTGAAATTTTCCTGAAACATTGATCCTGAGGCAGACATCTTGCAAAATTTGGTTAAAGTCTAGCAAAATTATAAGCAACTGAAAAACAGGGTCATAGAATGGTATGTGTTTGGCAACCTTAACAATAGGCAGTGTTACCACTTACAAGTTCTTTTGTAACGACAAAAGCCCAATGCATACATACACATATATATATTAGGGCTGTGAAGTGATTAAAAAATTAATTGCGATTAATCACGCTGTTAAACTATAATAGAATACAATTTATTTAAATATATTTGAGGTTTTCTACATTTTCAAAGATATGGATTTCAATTACAACACAGAATACAAAGTGTACAGTGCTCACTTTATACTTATTTTTGATTACAAGTATTTGCAAGGAAAAAAACAAAAGAAATAGTATTTTTCAATTCATCTAATTCAAGTACTGTAGTTCAATCTCTTCATCATGAAAGTGGAACTTACAAATGTAGATTTATGTACAAAAAAACCCTGCCTTCAAAAATAAAACAACGTAAAACTTTAGACCTTACAAGTCCAATCAGTCCTACTTCTTGTTCAGCCAATCACTCAGACAAACAAGTTTGTTTACATTTGCAGACGACAATGCTCCCTGCTTCTTGTTTACAATGTCTCCTGAAAGTGAGAACAAGAGTTTGCATGGCATTGTTGTAGCAGTGTCAGAAGATATTTACATGCCAGATGCACTAAAGATTCATATGTCCCATGATGCTTCAACCACCATTCCAGAGGAAACGTGTCCATGCTGATGACAGATTCTGCTCATAACGATCCAAAGCAGTGCAGACTGATGCATGTTCATTTTCATCGTATGAGTCAGATGCCACCAGCAGAAGGCTGATTTTCCTTTTTCGTGGTTTGGGTTCTGTAATTTCTGCATCAGAGTGTTGCTCTTTTAACTCTTCTGAAAGCATGCTCCATACCTCATCCTCTCAGATTCTGGAAGGCACTTTAGATTCTTAAATCTTGCGTCGAGTGCTATAGCTATCTTTTGAAATTTCACATTGGTATCTTCTTCACATTTTGTCAAATTGTAATTGAAAGTGTTCTTAAAACAAACAACTTGTGCTGGTTCGTTGTCCGAGACTACTATAACATGAAATGTATGGCAGAATGCAGATAAAACAGAGTAGGAGACATACAATTCTCCCCCAAGGAGTTAAGTCACAAATTTAATTAATGCATTATTTTTTTAACGAGTGTCATCAGCATGAAAGCATGTCCTCTGGAATGGTGGCCGAAGTCTGAAGAGGCATATGAATCTTTAACGCATCTGGCATGCGTTAAATATTTTGTGACACCAGCTACAACAGTGTCATGCGAATGCCTGTTCTCACACTCAGGTGACATTGTAATTAAGAAATGGGCAGCATTATCTCCCGTAAATGTAAACAAACTTGTATCTCTTAGCGATTGGCTGAACAAGAAGTAGGACTGAGTGGATTTGTAGGCTCTAAAGTTCTACATTGTTTTGGTTTTGAGTGCAGTTATGTAACAAAAAAACTACATTTGTAATTTGCAGTTCCATGATAAAGAGGTTGCACTACAGTACTTGTATGAGATTAATTGAAAAATACTATTTATTTTATCATTTTACAGTGCAAATATTTGAAATAAAAATAATATAAAGTGAGCACTGTACACTTTGTATTCTGTGTTGTAATTGAAATCCATATATTTGAAAATGTAGAAAAACATCCAAAAATATTTAATACATTTACATTGGTATTCTATTGTTTAACAGTGCAATTAAAACTGCAATTAATCATGATTATTTGTTTTTGAGTTAGTCATGTGAGTTAACGGCAATTAATCAACAGCCCTAATATATAAATATATATATATATATATAAATATATACTTAGTATGTTTGTAACTGTATTTTTACACAAAAATAAGGAAAATAAATGTATTTTCTTTTAAACAAGAACTAACACTCGAAAACATTGTTACTCATTTCAGGCACTTCATTCGTCATAACTCCTAACTGTTTCTAAAGCAAAATTTATGAGGAGGTTATTTGACAGTGTTACTAATTACTCATTTTCAGGTTGGATAAATTGAGTCAAACATCAAGACAACAACTCTTTCAAGAAATGTTACCTTTTCTTTACTACTTACATTTTCCTGTCTGAGAAAACATATGTAAGGTATAAAATTATACACAACTGCCTAAGCAAGAGAATATGCAGGGTGCCACTGAAATAAAACATAGACAGTAAGCAAGAAAAGTCAGAATACTAAATATCTCTTAGTTGTACTAGAGAATTTCTCTCTGAAAATCTTTGTAAGATCAGAGATCAGATTTTTGGATGGTTTGAATTTGTTGTCCAGCCATTCCCCCCCCCCCTCCCCGCAGAATGTTAGAATTACTTAGATACAGTCCTAATGAGTAAAGCTACAGCTGTTCTAGGCTTTTCATGCTATTGCCTTAACACATTTATGTGTAATAACCTCGCTTTTCACTTTTATCAGCCAAAACCCATACTGGGAATTAACATAAGAGTATCTCACTATGTTCACTTTATACTCATTCCAGATACTTGCAGGCAAGTTTTCAAAAGACAACCTAAATCAAACATACGCACACACACACCCTGAGCCGATAATAGCATGAACAAACCCACAACGAGTAACTGTATGGGGCCACTCTCACAGAGGGACTCCATGCCCTTTATTTATAGGCAGCAATTAAGGCTTTAAGCAAAAGACACAGGTTTACAGGAAACTTGTGTAGGCTCCTCAGGAAGATAAGTCCAGTATCAGGCTAACACACACTAACGTTTAGATAAGAATGAATAGTAAAAATCTCTCTCTTACATGCACAAATGCTATTCGGCTTGCAGAGAGTGGGAGCTAGTATAGGATGTGGGGTGTGTATTAAACTGTTGGATGCTGACCAGACCTCTCAACATTTCCTTGCTCCTGTCTGAGTGGAGGACCCAGATGCATCTGAGGAGAACAAGGACAGGCAGTCCCTTTGTTCCAATATATTTTTCTCTCTTCTCTTGCTTTAGAGTCTTATCTCTGGCCTGGAGTTTTCCCTGTGGTCCTCACTGACAGTGTAAAGGTGTCTTGGATTTCTGTGTTATCAGAGTTACTCTGATTGGGGCTTGCAGAGGATGATTCAGGAGATCTGGATGAGATTTCTGTTCTGCTGGAGTTCCCTTATCTCATCCTCTAACCTTAGAGCTGCTTTTTCCCAGCCTTTATTCCTGCTAGAGGTGGTTGAAGAATGCAGAAAAATCTACACAAAAAAATCAGCTACTCTATAAATGGGAAGAAAAGCAGCAAAACAATTTCACACAAAAAAAGTCAAGATTTCAGAAATTCTTGTTTAGCTGTACTTCCCATTCTCCTTGAAAAAGGGCCCTGGCTTCTGATTACTTTAAAAGTTCTCTGACGACCCTTCCCATCCTCCTTTTTGAAAGCAACTGGAACCAAACCCCATTGCTCTAGTGAGAAGGCTTTGGGTGGAAAGGTCCTGCAGTCGCTATTGCAAGCATGACTTAATTTAAATAAACACCTCTCTGTAGCTTTCCTGGGAGAGACTGGCAATGCTCAAGATCTTTTCAATGGGGGGTTTAAATGGAAAGCTCAAAGATCAATTTTTCTGACACTCAGCACCCATTATGAATGAAGTGCCCAAATTTTGGAATCCCATAAATAGGTTGATGGCTTTCAGGGGCTCTCTGATTAGAAGTCAATATTCAGTCCTGACATATCCTCTGTACTCAGAGACTCATAATGAATGTTTAACTGATATCACTATTCTAGTTCAATAGGAACATGGAAATTAATTGGGTCAGCCAATCACCTCATTATACATGTTTGTATTGTATTCGGCATACCAACACTTTTTAATGATTGAACTCCCTGATGGCAGGTTTGGCCCCATTTTAATGTGGACCAAATTCACATCAGGACTCATCACATCCACAGAGAAAGTAGTGACATGCAGAGATGGAAAGGTGGAAGGCAGTAGGCCATCACGACAGATGAAGATGATACCTGTATTTGTTTTGCTATGGAAAGGATATATAAAAAAGTTTTCAGGTCACATTCACACCCATAGTCTTTTGATTTTATAGCGAGAGGACTCACTAATGCATCTGGTTGATCACTGTAACCTGGGAGATAAATCAGAGTTTGACAACCTTGCCTTAGGTAGGGGACAGGAACTTGAAGAATCCATCCATCTACTCTAGAAAGGTAGTCAAGGGACTGAAGTGCTCTCATTGCCTCGTGCTCTTGTGAAGACCCCTGTGGCAATAATTTAGGGATGAGAAGGATCAGCATGACAGGTAGCAGGCTGACTCTCCTCTCAGCATTGCTGATGCCAAAAATGTCTCCATTTTCTTTGCACTGGGTGATCAAATTTGGGATAAACACCCTGGCAGGGCACACTTTATTATACTTTATAGACTTATGGAGCTCTGTACATATTACTCACCGCATTGCCTTTTGGATGCCCTGAGGAGGAGGAGCTAGCGTCCAGTGGGTCATGCCATGAAGGATGAATGAGAGCAGAGATATCTACAGGACCTGCCAATCCTGCAGAAGAAGAGGGTAAAGGAATGTGAACAAAGGGCGCAGGATACAGAGTTGTTCATATCTATAACTGAGTGGAAAGAGGAAAAGGCAGCTGATATAGGAATGGTGGCTGCATAGAAGTGAGCTCAAAGAGTATAGGAGTCCTCTTACAAACCAGTTTCTTATGACTGTGTGGCTAGCATTTGCCAAAGAGTTAATGTTTGGTGCAGAATTTACCACAGTTTGATATTTTAAGTATATCCCTTTACCTCTCTTGTGTGTGAATCTATGTAGAAATGTCTAGTCACCATTCTTTTTCACTTTGGCTTGATCTGTTCCATTACAAGGGTATTGTCTGAATTAAAAATATTGTGGCAGAAACAATATAGCAAATTAGCAGCTAGACTAAGGATTCCATTTGTACCACAAGTCCCCACATGCTGGGCCAAATCTATTCTGTGTTGGATAACCCCATTCTTCCAAATTTACACTTCTGTGACACAGAGCAAAGTTTGGCCCACTGCTTCTGCTAAGAGCTTATTTACAGTATTATGATAATTCAGCATTGGGAGTGCATTTGCCGGGATTCTTAATGGTAAACTTTCAGCGCAGTTTGCAGGGGTTTAGTCATTCAGATGCCATTAATATTAGTGAGTCATACTGCGGAATCTAGATTCATGGATTCCAACGCTACTAGGGACCACTGTGACCATCTAATCTGACCTCCCATATAACACAGGCCACAGAACTTCCCCAAAATAATTCCTAGAGCAGATCTTTTAGAAGAAACATCCAATCTAGACTTAAAAACTATCGGTGATGGAACATGCACCATGATGAAATTATCTTGAACCTTAGTCCTTTTTCCAATGCTAGTCTGTTATATTTGGGCCAAATCCTACTCTCAGTTAGTCCATGATGGAGTGTCTCTAATTTTATACTAGTATAACTAAGGACAGAATTTGGCTCCAGAGCTACAAAATTTAAGACATATTTAGCAGAGTTTTTCAGAATGAAGCTAAAGATAATTTTAAAAAACCTTTTTGCAATAACGTGATCAGAGATTCCCTTAGTTCTTGATACAAAACATTAGTTTTTCTTTCACCTTAATCTTGAACATAACACAAAAAAATAATATAGATAGTTGAACCTTTAGTAGAAACTGCAGCTAGAAGAGGTGGGTGTCAGGGGTTGAACGATAAAGGGAAAAAATGTGGCTGTTCTGAGTTACCATCATGATTCACATCCTGGCAGGCCTGCATGTTCAGTATTCTGGTGTTTATCAAGCAGAAACACAGAATTGTCCATGATGTGTTTTTGAGTAAAAGACAGTAAGTATTGTAGTGCACACCTCCATAGACAAAAGCAGATTTCTAGGACTGCTGAGACCAAGATATGCCAAACACACTCAGCTGCAGAATCAGTCTAGCCAATGCAAAAGAATCCAAACAAGAATACCACAGCACCAATGCTTTATGGGATACAAAACTGATCCAAACAGGCGTTGGGCAAGAAAAATCCTTGGCTGGCATTATAATACTATTTGAACGATCCTGTGACTCTGCTAGCTGATATTTGAATTTGTTGCAGAGATTCTGTATACTATTATCAACAAAAGAAAAGCATCTCTCTCTCAAGAGAAAGAATTAGATGCATAAATGATGATGAGCCACATTCTGCTCTTAATTATGACTGGTCAACTCGTCTGACTTCTCTTCCACTTGACATCTGTAAATTATCCAGGGTGTAACAGAAGGAAAAATCTGACTCTGTGTTGGGAAGCTTGTTCCTTCATATCACGACTTCAACTGAATTTTAAATAATCTCAGGAAAAGAGAGTGCCATATAAGAGCTAGGTGTGAGATACTACCTATTGCAGTAATTTCACTGCAGCACTGCAATGAATCACCCATAAATTCCAAACATGTAATATGTAGCGCTTACACAGAACTATTCTTCAATTCTGGCAAAGGTACTCAGATTATCACAGCCAACAGATTGTTCAGCAAAGGAGCTGACACATTGCAAGAGACCATTCAAGGTGAAGTGCACAGTTAACACCTTTCAGAGTAACAGCCGTGTTAGTCTGTATTTGCAAAAAGAAAAGGAGTACTTGTGGCACCTTAAAGACTAACCAATTTATTTGAGCATAAGCTTTCGCGAGCTACAGCTCACTTCACCGATGAAGTGAGCTGTAGCTCATGAAAGCTTATGCTCAAATAAATTGGTTAGTCTCTAAGGTGCCACAAGTACTCCTTTTCAGTTAACACCTTGCAGAAGAAGAGCTCTGTGTAAGCTCAAAAGCTTGTCTCTCTCACCAACAGAAGTTGGTCTAATAAAAGATACTATCTCACCCACCTTTTCTCTCCAACATGTGACGAACATGGCTACAACAACACGGGGTGGGGGGGGAGAGAGAGTTCAGTTTGACACCTAGGCTAAAAAGGTTAATGGAATTCTCATTTTCACATTTAGAAAGCCTGCCTAACTATGTAGAAGATTAAAAATAGAAAGCCCATAGCTGACCCTTAGGTCACTTCTGAATAAGTGTGAACAGGTTTACTTTTTGTACAGTATCGTGTGGCATAACACTGACAATATTCTTCATACCTATTGTTAAAAATATCCTTACACGTCTGCCAAAGGCATCCACCCTACATAGAAATAGATAATATAACATCTATGTTAGTCAACCACACCCATATTCTAGCGATAATTTATATGCATTTAAAAGCAATTGTTACAAGAGGTATTTCCACTATTACACTAATACACTATTACACTAATACAAGAGGTATTTCCACTATTTTATCTTTTGAAATGATGGCTCATGTGCAGCTAGTGTCCATGGGAACTGAACCTTCTCCGAACTGAATTAATGTCGGAAAACAAACAAAACAAACAAACCAAAACCAAACCAAAACCAAACCAAAACCAAACCAAAACCAAACCAAAACAGCTTCAGGGGCCACCAAAGGTTAAGTTTTAACACATTGATCTATGCAGAATATTCGTAGAAATTGGAGGGATCAGTCTCCACAGAATCTCTATTCTAGGCAGTTCATGATACACTCTATAGAAATGCCCAACAACTGTAGCCCATCATGTTTCAGATAATCAAACTGACAAGTTCCAAAAAGCAGCTCTGCAGTGACTGCAAATTACAAATGAATAAAGCAGCAAATGATAAATTGATTGCCTATTGTTTCTTTGTGCACTAATTTGTGTTATGGCTTTCCAACCTTAAATTGTTTGATTAGATTTTTGTTTTTTAAACATACATTAAAAATGAAATGTCTATGGTAAACTGTGCATCAACTGTAATGAAGAATTGATCTCAATGTTTTTACAGCATTTTCTAGCCTGTATTCATGAAGATGAAAATTACATTTATTAGCCCATTTCCAGAACTATGAACTGAGATTGTAAACCTGGCTTTATTTTTTTTTCATTATATGAAAGATGGAAGAAAATTGTAAAATGTTTTGTGGGTGGACCATAATTCTACTTAGTTAAATTCTGTGTAACTCTGGCAATAATGTCACTATTTGTAATTTTGGATTATAACGTGCAGGTAAATTCTTATTGAATTATCTTGGTATTATAAAGAATTTAGTTCTGGCTGTTGTCTCCCCAGCTATCTCACATGGTTGGTTTTTGCGAACTGTTTTTGCTATGCAAAATGTAACTCCTGTGACAAAGTTCCTCCTCTGCCTTGGTGGGTCCTGCACTTACTGGCAGATTTGCTCGCCTCAGAGATTCACGGCAGCTCTCAGTGGCTCAAATCTGCTAGTGGCTCAAATTTGCCATTCATTCAACTAATATCGTCACTAGCCAGCATGGGGACACGGAAGGAGAACAATCCCCACAGTGTCTGCTGATCCACCTAGTGGGTCGGGGGAACCTTCCTCTCTGGTGGGACCCACAGTCCAGGACAACTCCTTCTGTATCCAATAGGGAGTTGGGAGGTGTCAAGGTTCCTTCCCCACGCTGAACGCTAGGGTACAGATGTGGGGACCTGCATGAAAAACCTCCTAAGCTTATCTTTACCAGCTTAGGTCAAAACTTCCCCAAGGTACAAAATATTCCACCCTTTGTCCTTGGATTGGCCGCTACCACCACCAAACTAATACTGGTTACTGGGGAAGAGCTGTTTGGATGCGTCTTCCCCCCCAAAATACTTCCCAAAACCTTGCACCCCACTTCCTGGACAAGGTTTGGTAAAAAGCCTCACCAATTTGCCTAGGTGACTACAGACCCAGACCCTTGGATCTTAAGAACAATGAACAATCCTCCCAACACTTGCACCCCCCCCCTTTCCTGGGAAATGTTGGATAAAAAGCCTCACCAATTTGCATAGGTGACCACAGACCCAAGCCCTTGGATCTGAGAACAATGAAAAAGCATTCAGTTTTCTTACAAGAAGACTTTTAATAGAACTAGAAGTAAATAGAAGTAAAGAAATCACCTCTGTAAAATCAGGATGGTAGATACCTTACAGGGTAATTAGATTCAAAACACAGAGAATTCCTCTAGGCAAAACCTTAAGTTACAAAAAAGATACACAGACAGAAATAATTATTCTATTCCGCACAATTCTTTTCTCAGCCATTTAAAGAAATCATAATCTAACACGTACCTAGCTAGATTACTTACTAAAAGTTCTAAGACTCCATTCCTGGTCTATCCCCGGCAGAAACAGCACATAGACAGACAGACAGAGACCCTTTGTTTCTCTCCCTCCTCCCAGCTTTTGAAAGTATCTTGTCTCCTCATTGGTCATTTTGGTCAGGTGGCAGCGAGGTTATCTTTAGCTTCTTAACCCTTTACAGGTGAGAGGAGCTTTCCCCTGGCCAGGAGGGATTTCAAAGGGGTTTACCCTTCCCTTTATATTTTTGACACATCCCAACAACAATAAATTGAAAATATTTGCCCTGTTCACAAAACTCATTAAAACAGAGTGTGACAGGGTTGGGCAAGATGGCTACAGGAGAGTGTTAGAAGGCAGATATTAGAGTGTTAGAGGCCTTATTAGTGCTGAGTAGAGTGGAATAATTACTTGTGTCTTGCTTACAACACTCCTGCTAATACATCCCAGAATGAAGTCCTCTTTTTTTTTTCAAAAGTATTACATTGTTGATTCATATTTAGTTTGGGATCTACTATAACCCCAGGTCCTTTTCTGCAGTACTCCTTTCCAGGTAGTCATTTCCCATTTTGTATTTGTGTAATTGATCATTCCTTCCTCAGCACAGTACTTTGTATTTGTCCTAATGGAATTTCATGCTGTTTAATTCAGACCATTTCTCCAGTTTGTCAAGATCATTCTGAATTCTAATTCTGTCCTCCAAAGTGCTTTCAACCCCTCCCAGCTTTGTACTGTCTTCAAAATGTGTAAGTGTACTCTCTATATCATTGTCAAAATAATTTTTTTGAAGATATTGAATAGAACCAGACCCAGGACAGCTCCCTGTGGACCCCACTCAATATGACCTTCCATCTCAATTGTGAACCATTTGGTATGGTTTTCCAGCCAGTTGTGCACCCACTTTATAGTAGGTTATCTAGGTTATATTTTCCTACTTTGCCTATGAGAAGTTCATGTGAGACACTATCAAAAGTGTTACTAAAGTCAAGATATATCACATCTATTGCTTCCCCCCCATCCAGGCTTGTTACCCTGTCTAAGAAGATTATTATGTTTGGTTGGTTTGACTTGATTTGTTCTTGACAATCCCATGCTGGCTGTCGCTTATTGCCTTAGTTTCTTCTAGGTGCTTCCAAATTGAATATTTACTCCATTATTTTTCCAGGCACCGAAGTTAAGCTGACTGGTCTATAATTCCCTGGGTTGTCCTTATTCCCTTTTATATTGGGTACGGTCCATATCACCGCCCTGTGAGGTATCCAAGACAAATATGGCTTCTCCCTCACTGGACCTGGCCCCCAATGCTGTGAGTTGCCCAAATGGAATCTGTGATATTTTTTCCACTCCACACTGATTATCACAGCTCCTTGCCACCAGGCAGGATGTAAGAACAGGAATCCTTTTTGTGGGTTAATCAGTTTGTCTACACATATGAGTTAGCCTGGAACACTGTAAGAAGGTTGTGACTGGAACATTCCAACAGCCCAAACGTATCACTTTCATGATGCACCAAAGTTCTGTTTGCCTGGGAACAAGGTCACTTATCACCCTGGGTCTTCCATGAAGTAATGAAACATGCTGTTGCCAAACCACAGGCCAGCTGTGTTCCATTTTTACTTCCCGACAAAGCAATTACCTATTCATGCTTTGGTCTGTTATCTACAGTTTGATTTCTGTTCTTAACGTGTAGATTAGAAAGAATTGAATTGATTATACAAAACATCTTTTGTAGTCAGAATTCCCCAAGAGAACTTTAAAAAGTAGTATGCTAAATATTGATAGTGCAGGAATTCTTCAGGCAAATGTAAAAGCCTAACTCTCACACATAGCCTTAGATGTGCTTTACTGAGAGACAGTAGCAATATCTGACAGGAATACTGCAGTTACCACCTGCTGTATTTGAAAAGTGCTATGGGATACTATTAAGAGGGAAAATATAAAGTTATATCTGAAGAAATGTTGAACAATGATGTATAAATTTCAAGACCAGAAGGGATCATTTTGATAAGCTAATTTGACCTGTATAACACAAGTCATAGAACATCCCCAGAATGATTTTTAGAGCATATCTTTAAGAAAAACATGCAATCTGGCTTTAAAAGTTGTGAGTGATGGAGAATCCACCACAACCCATGGTAAATTGTTCTAGTCATTAATTGCTCTTCTATTGAAAATTTACATTTTATTTTCCCACTCTGAATTTGTCTGGCTTCAACTTTCAGCGATTGGATCATTTGATACCTTTCTCCACCAAATTGAAGAGCCATTATCAAATATGTGTTCCCCATGTAAATCAAGTCACTCCTTAACCTTCTCTTTATTAAGCTAAATAGGTTGAGCTCCTTAAATGTATTACTATAAGCCATGTTTTCTAATCATTAATCATTCTTGTTTCTTCTCTGAAGCCTCTCCAATTTATCAAGATCCCTCTTGAATTGTGGACAGAACTCAACACAGTGTTCCAGCAGTGGTTGCACCAGTGCCATATATAGAGAGATAAAATAACCTCCCTTCTCCTACTCAAGATTCCCCTGTTTATTCATCCATCAGTGGCATTATCCCGTTGGTCCACAGTGTTGCACTGAGAGCTTAGGTTTGGCTGATTATCGCCTCCCCCAATCTTTTTCAGAGTCAGTTTCTCAGCACAGAGCCCCCCTCCTTTAAGTATGCCCTTCATTCTTTGTTTCTTTAAATTTACTTGTATTAAAATGCACATTGTTTTTGTGTTCAGTTTATCAAGCAATCCAGATCACTCTGTATGGGTCACCAGTCCTCTTCACTATTTACTACTCCCCCACTTTTTGTGTCATCTGCAAACTTTATCAGTGATGACTTTGTTTTCTTGCAGGTCATTGATAAAAATGTTAAATAGCATAAGCACCAAGAACCAATCCATGAGGTACCTCACTAGAGATACACCCGTTCAGTGATGAGTCCCCTTTTACAATTAAATTGTGAGACCTGTCAGTTAGCCATCTTTTAACCCATTTAATGTGTGCCATGTTAATTTTATATCATTCTAGTTTTTATAATCAAATTGTTGCACAGTACCAGGTCAAACACCTTATAGAACTCTAAGTGTATTACGTAAACACTATTACCTTTATCAACCAAACATGCAATCTCATTGAAAAATAGAAATTAGTTTAACAGGATCTATTTTCCATACATCCATATTGACTGGCATTAATTATATTACCCTCCTTTAATTCATTATTAATCAAGTCCCCAATGAGTCATTCTGTTATCTTGCCTGAGATCGATGTTAGAGTGACACACCTATAACTACCCAGATTGTCCCATTTTTCCTTCCCCAGTGTTCCAAGACTTATTGCAAATCAACATGAATGGTTCAGCAAGCCCCTCAGCCACCTGTTTTATAGCTCTTGGATTTATCTTGAACTTATCCAAATCCTGCTGATTTTAAAACGTCTAACTTTGGTAGCTGCTGTTTTACATCCTCCGGTCATACTAATGGAATGGAAGAAGTGTTATATGATAATAGTGCATCATCTGTCTTTTTCCCAAATACAGAACAGAAATATTTCTTAAAGACTTCTGCCTTTTCTGCATTAAACTAATAATCCCACCATTTCCATCTTCTAATGGACCAATACCATTGCTAGGATTCTTTTTCTTCCTTGTATACTTAAACTCCTTCTTATTGTCCCTAACTCTTCTGGCCATAGGTTTCTCCTTGTGTCCCTTTGCTTCCCTTATCAGTTTTATGCAATTCCTAACTTCTGAGTTATATTCGTTGCTATCAAATTCCCCCATGAGATCTATAGTATTTAGCTATGGAATAGTGTCCCAAGGGAAGTGGTGGAAGCCTCTTTGGTTGGCATACTTTAAAAAATACTTTAAAAAGCAACGGAAAATGTACTGTCAAGAAACATTCTGCATTTGTAGCAAGATGGGCTGGATGAGCTAAAGGCCTTTTCCCCTGTCTATGTATCTTCTGTGACTCTATGCATGCCAATGACCTCTTTTTCACCACACCAAAACAACTGTTAAAGATTACTTGAAATTTTGATAATGGCAGACACTTTTATTACTAGACTGTCATTTCTAATCCATTTTAGGTCAGCTATTATTGTCTTGGCTTTTTGATGTCCTATGCAAAATCTTTCCTGTTCCACAATGCCCATATCCCAAAAATCTGCACCAAAATTGGCACTAATTCACCCCTTGTTGACACTCTCAGAGAGGCCTACGCTTGACTGGGCACTGAGATTGAACTACCTCCACTCTACCAGAGTCTGTTCTCCTAGGACAGGGTTTATGCACATTGGAGGGACAATGGGCTCAAACCCACTTCTGTAAAAGTTAGTGTAAAGACTCCCATTGACTTCGGTGAGAGTTGAAGCATACCCAACTTGGCAAAGCTTGCACTGCAGCTGCCTGTGCTACATCTGTTTTGTGGATGAATAAAGTTCTTCAGTTTCTAGGATTGTCTATCTGGCACCTTTTGTCAATCCTAAAGTGACACACAAATAAAACAATGGGCACAAATAAAGAAAATGTGCTGACATTGCAAACAGAAACCATGAGATTTAATGGAAGAGGGGAACCTGATTCTTTTGCTGCTTTTAAAATATAGTCGTATGTATCTTCTCTTCCAGTTTAGAGAAAGCAAGACAGCCAAAATGTGTCAATTACTGTATTAATTTTTACCATGTGTCATTTTCACTTATTCTGGCCTGGCTATGGAATGAGAAATGTTAAGCATTTGAATATAGAAATAACTTACTATTACTTTGTCAGGAGAGAATTTAAAACCGCATAAATTTTCATAAGTTAGCTTTAAGTTAATGATGATGCCTTTAAGGACTTTTGAGAAATCAATAGAAAGAAAATTATAATTATAGTTATTGATTGGTCTCCTTTGTTCTCATCTCTCAGAATGAAAGAGTGAGACAAAAATGAAAAGCTTCTTTCTTACCTCCTAATCTCATCCAAACATACACCTTGCAAATGGTGCTTTCCTTGACAGCAGTAGCAAAAACGAACTTGCATGCTTCGATTTTACAACCCATTGTGACTCTATTCAGATGGAAATTTGATGTCCATGGTTTGTCCCTTTGAGGATCTGACTGGTCTAAGCTTGGATGCAGGCTAGATTCAAGACTCAACATTTTTCCAGACTGCTCTCATGGTGGAAGCTGAACTTTGGCAACATTTCCCCAGTTAGTCTGACTAATTCATACAACCTTCCTTGTGCATATAATGCCCTCTGGAGGATGATCTATGCTCATACTATGGGTTACTTACTGTCAACTGACTAGATTTACAAAAAAGAATGACATCAAGGAATAATGATTCCAACTGGAGCCTGAGTAGCACTGTCGTTGCCCAGGTTTTACAAACCAAATTTTCTAAAAGTATTCTATGTTTGTCTGTGTGCACAACACACACCCACAGACTTTACATGCACAAACAGGTGCATCTGTGAATGTTGGAATCTATGAACTGTGCATGCAGACATCTTATCAAAAAGGTAGGACAAGATAAGGTCAGAAATTAGCCTATTAAAAGCAGGTGTTTGAATACACATACATCAAAGCTGGGTCTAGATCCTTTGAAAGTTTTCCCTAAATATAAATGTCCTGCATTTGGTTCTGGATCAGGACTGCGAGAGCTGTTTGCTCTGGTCATAGCCACTTACTAACATAGGCATGTGAGGGTCATCATAATATACTGTTTCATTCCACTTCCCCCCCTCCCACCCCCCATGGTCCTTTGTCGATTTTTCAGCACTTGCAAGATGCAGTTTCTGTACCTATGGTCATAATTCACTTTAAATATTCAAATACATGAGTCTCTTTATTACACTCTGTATGATTAGGGTAGTAACAAAATGGTCACAGATTTAATTAGCAGTTTCAATCTGCCTGGATGATGTTTCTTTGGGGGTCTTATACTTCTGGCTGTAGAAAAGTAGCTCACTCTGTATGGGTAGGCACCAAATGTTTTCTGTTCTAGGCTCTTCACTTTTATGTGCCATACACTCCTTGAAGTACTAAAAAATGAGCAAAGTTTTCTGCTTTTCTTAGCCTAGCATAAAGGCTTCTATACCCTTCTCTGAAGCACATGTCACTAATTAGCTATAACTGTGAGCAAATATTAGCCATATCTTGAGTCCTATATGTGGTTTAGGTTAGTATATAAGGTGACTATATAACAATTCTTTTTTACTGGACAAGTTTTCCTCTCCTCCCCTCTTCCCCCTGATATTATTCACTGCTTTTCAAGGTAGCCAGAGCAATAATATTTTGGGCAGCCACAAGTTCCTTGTACATTCAGGGAATGCTCTTCTGTCACCATTTTGAAATAAAAAAAAAAGTTTGGTTCACTCTATCTTTAGACTGAAGGTTATTTTCAGTGCCCCACCAACAAAGACATGGTCCATTGCACAACTAATTTACAATCCAGTAAGGATTTTATAATCTAGTAACCTTACTTCCAGATTCATTTGAACCAGGTTGTAAATGGCTCTATCTAAAAAAAAAACTTCATAGAATCAGAGAATATTAGGGTTGGAAGAGACCTCAGGAGATCATCTATTCCAACCCCCTGCTCAAAACAGGACCAACCTCAATTAAATCATCCCAGCCAGGGCTTTGTCAAGCCAGGCCTTAAAAACCTCTAAGGATGGAGATTCCACCAGCCACCCTAGGTATCCCATTCCAGATCTTCACCACCCTCCTAATGAAATATTGTTTCCTAATATCCAACCTAGACCTCCCCCACTGCAACTTGAGACCATTGCTTCTTGTTCTGTTGTCTGCCACTACTGAGAACAGCCTAGTATAGACTGTTGTAACAACTTGTATAGATTCTATCCCAAGTATGCTTCTCCTTTTGCTTAAGTATACTTTAGTAGATGCAGAAACTCTAGCTGTCTGTTACATCATATGAAGATAGCTTTAAAAATATTAAAATAAAGGACTATAGACTGGAAGTACTCAACAGGCCTGCCTGGCCAGTAGAATAAAATAAAGCTGTACTCCCAAGTATGGAATTAAAACATTCATTGTAATAGCTTTCTTGAAATCTTGTTCGTTACCAATCCTTTGTCGATTTTTCAGCACTTGCAAGATGCAGTTTCTGTACCTATGGTCATAATTCACTTTAAATATTCAAATACATGAGTCTCTTTATTACACTCTGTATGATTACGGTAGTAACAAAATGGCCACAGATTTAATTAGCAGTTTCAATCTGCCTGGATGATGTTTCTTTGGGGGTCTTATACTTCTGGCTATAGAAAAGTAGCTCACTCTGTCTAACCCTTGAATGAGATCTGCTGGCTCTTATAGATATTCACACCTGAAACTGCAGCAAATCAAAACCTTTGTTTGCTGGATAAGTACTTTAACTTGTTTTACGTAATGGAATTTTGTCCTGTTCATTGTCTAAAAGATGCTATTTTTTCTCTTGGTTTAGAATAATCTGTAGATTAATTACTGTAGAAATGTTTAGTAATTTATCAGAAGGACCAACAAAATTTATGAAGATAACAAGTTTCCAAGTATCTACAATGACTTTAGCTGTAAGCCTGTTTTTATATATATATATATATATATATATCAAAGGGAATCGAGTTCAACTGGTTTCAGTTGAGGTCCTCATTAGATTTAAACCTGCTAACCTGTAGTAATCTTTTAGGATTAGTAACCATAATAAGAAGAATACTTGCATAATTCCTTGCATGCAGCAGGACACCATTATACATGTACAGTACACAGCAATAAGGTAGCACAGTTATAGTGAGAGATGAATGTTAGCCCATCTGCTGCATATTAAAGGCAGATGTATGTTGATCAGTACCAACTGTGCAGAATGTAACAGGCCAAATTCTTCTTATTTACACTGATGTAACTGAGAGCAAAATCTAGCCTTATGTGTTTTATAAAATGATGTTATAATAAAAATGACTTCAAAATGTATTGGGTTGAATTTGGTCTTCCGTACATCTGGGCAATCAATTTGAAACCCATTTAGCTTTTTCCCCTCATTCATGAGTCATTTGTGAACAGATTTGGATTTTTACAACCTTGCTCATTATTTAAAATTGTTTGTCAAATAAGCTGAAATTTGTTTGCATTTATTATTGGTTATTCATGAACTATTGACTTTTTTTTTGACTATTGACTTTTTGAATACTTGCTATTTCTTACATTGTGAGATTGGTCACCTAGATCACATGGTATTGTTTCTACTCCCTGATTAGATGATTGTAGCTTTCATAAACAGAAGGATAACCAAAAAGATTTCAAGATGGCCATTCAAGCGTTTCTAATACAAATCTTATATGAAAACACATATTTGCATAAATATTTTAAAGACTTTTGCCTTCTTCCACAAATATTCTTTCAAACAAAATAAAACTCATACAAATGTTCACAGAAAATAAATTTTAAAAGGTTGGAAATCCACTGAAGAGAATTCAATGTTTTTATATGAGTTAATGTTTGTACATATCTGTTCGCTGAATACGGTCAGGGAAATAAATTAAATGACCTAAGGGATCTTTTAAAAAATGGCCTCCATTTTACAGATACAATGGTGGACACAAATGTTAGTATTTAGGGATCTGACTGCATCCAGCAATCTGGAAGATCTGAATTCTAATATGTGTGCCAAACATTTATGCTGTCTGTAAAAACACAACTAAGAGAACTGGACACTGAATTGAGATCTTTAAATATTTAGCCCTATAGGTCTTGCCTATCTCTAATATGTATAAATCTGTGATACACAGAAATTAAGTGACTTGCCCAGGGCCATCTAACGAGTCAGTTGCAGAGTTGGGATTAGAACTCAAGTGTTTCTAGCTCTCTGTCCTTTACTTAGACCACACTATCTCCACTGGATGGCTCCAAGTATGTACCTCAGAGGTTACTTAAAGTGACTTTATCTTGCTGTGGTATCCATGGCAGAACCAATTCATTGCAAAAGATATTTCAGTCCCCTGTGCTGTAACTACCACATCAAAACAACTTATTTAAGCAGCCTTAGTGGAACTCCAAACTTGTGTAACTAGAGCGATACCCCTTCTTTTAAATGTACTGTATGTATAAAGCAGCTATATGTTTTAATATGTAAGGCCATGTAATTATCTGACTAGACAGGAAATGATTTCCCCTTATATTTTCAAAGCATAACATAATGATTTTACTGCCATTAAAGCCAATGAAGTGGCTCAGTTTAAATCCCACACACCATTTTGTAAACTGAGGAGTTATTATTAACTAATAAGATATTATTAACTAATAAGGCCTCAACTGGAGTATTGTGTTCAGTTCTGGGCATCACATTTCAGGAAAGATTTGGACAAATTGGCAAAAGTCCAGTGGAGAGCAACAAAAATGATTAAAGTTCTAGAAAACATGACCCAGGAGGAAAGATTGGGGAGAAAAATGGCTTTGTTTAGTCTGGAGAATAGAAGACTGAGCAGGGACACAACAACAGTCTTGAAGCACATAAAAGGTTATAAAGAGGAGGGCAATAAATTGTTCTCCTTAGCCACTGGGGACAGGACAAGAAATAATGGGCTTAAATTGCAGCAAGGGAGATTTAAGTGAGACAATAGGAAAATCTTCCTCACTGTAAGAGTAGTTAAGCACTGGAACAAATTATCAAGAGAGGCTGTGGTATTGCTGACATTGGATGTTTTTAAGAACATGTTAGAGTAGACGAACACTTATCAGGGATGGTTAATAAACTTCAGATAATACTTAGTCCTGGCTCAGGACTATCGAGGTACCTTCCAGTTCTACATTTCTATGATTCTATGAATATACAGTATGCCCAAAGAAGTGAACAGACTAAAATATATATATTGTATGAATGGTTGGTATATCATACCTACATCAATAACAGTCTCAAAACATTCAAAAATATATTTTTATCATTAGAGCTATAGAAAAAAATGTGGTTTTGATTGGCCCAATTTTTTCTCTAACTTCTGTGTACTAGAGCTGGTTGAATCATTCATTAAGTATAGATTATGCAACAAACAATCAGTTTTTCAGTCCCCTAGTTATCTCTTCATGGGTCATGATTTCTATATAGGTGCTCATTATACACACGTGTCCCATTAATATTGTATGTGAACACAATATGACTTGTTTAGGGCCTGGTCATTAGGAATACGAGTATGCGCTAGTTGTGCCACATGATTGGTCACCTAGTGCACATTCTGTTAGCTCTGCTTCCTGATTGAATTACATAAACTTCATAAATAAGAGGACTCTTCTGTTTTTGAATTATCTGCAAACAGGTTGTGATTTGTACTTGTTTATATGGAGTTTCTTTGCCATATTTTTTAAATGGCCACGAGAGCACACATGGTTCAAATGTTCTCAAATATTTATTCACACGCATATTCACTACAATTTCTTGTGAATAAAATTTCTCTCACCAGAATGTTCACAATCATTAAATAAAAAGGGTCGCAAATACTTGTGAAAAAAGTCAATGAGTTTTATTCAAAAGAATATGGACAAATAGGGTTTTTGTTTTTTTGATGTAAATTCACCTGGCTTTACCTGTTAGATCACAGTATTAAAATTAGCATAAAAATTAAATGGAACACATTCTTCTCTTACCATTGTGAATTTGGCCACTAATAGTTTGGAGAGAATTCCTCCTCATCATCTAGTTTCCTCTCTTTCTCCCAGTAGTGTTTTTCCACGGAAGGTAAATAACATTAATGAAAAAATTGATTTCATTGATAGACTCTGAAATCTTCAATTTTGTATCATGTCTGAACAATGAAATATTGCTGCAAGGCATGGAGGTATTTAGTATTAAAACAGCTATGAAATAGAAAGTTAACAAGTTATTTATTTTAGTTCATTTAGAATTATGGCCTAATGCTCTAGATATGTTTGACCATATTAGAAAATTTTATGTAAATCACTATGTTCTTTTGTCTACAGGATTTATAGCCAATGTATGAGCCAAAGCAATAAGTCCTTACTGAGGCCTTAGATTCAATGGGCTAGATTCTGTACTGTGATTCCTAACTAGTGCAGCATAGAAGGTGCAAGACATGATTGTTAAGCTACCTGTGCACCATCTGGATTCTCTCTGTAGTGGAGGACATTATGACATAAGATAGATCAACCCCAAGGACAGCTGTCATTTACAGCTGCATGCCAACAGTTCCCAATGGGCTTCTCCACAACCCTGCAGGACCACTCCCCAACCCTCCCTTGACACATTCTCCTCTGCCACAGTCTCTGCCCTTGGCAGGACTAGTTTAAGGGTGGGAGTGCAAGGCAGTTGCCCTGGTGCCAACTTGGCCGGGCACATAATGCTCTGCTGACCAGCTTTCTTTCTTTTTTTTTTAAAGCTCATTTGCTCCGGTATGTTTCATAGAATCATAGAATATCAGGGTTGGAAGGGACCTCAGAGGTCATCTAGTCCAACCCCCTGCTCAAAAGCAGGACCAATCCCCAACTAAATCATCCCAGCCAGGGCTTTGTCAAGCCTGACCTTAAAAACTTCTAAGGAAGGAGATTCCACCACCTTCCTAGGCAACGCATTCCAGTGTTTCACCACCCTCCTAGTGAAAAAGTTTTTCCTAATATCCAACCTAAACCTCCCCCACTGCAACTTGAGACCATTACTCCTTGTCCTGTCCTCTTCTACCACTGAGAATAGTCTAGAACCATCCTCTCTGGAACCACCTCTCAGGTAGTTGAAAGCAGCTATCAAATCCCCCCTCATTCTTCTCTTCTGCAGACTAAACAATCCCAATTCCCTCAGCCTCTCCTCATAAGTCAGTTTGTATGTGTTTGTATCTGCCCTGGCTGGCAAAGCACCTAGGCCTGGCCCTGGCATGATCCCTATGCCAGGGGTTGAGCATGGAGATAGCTCGCGTGGCCTGCATAACTCCTGCACTGAAGGACTTCCCATTCAGGCTGTTGCATTCCCTTTATGGTCTCTTTATACTTCTGCAGCAGCATATAGGGGCTGGAACAATGTCCAGAACCTGCCTCGGATGGATTTTTTTTTAAAGTAAGGATTGGGGGAAGGACTGCAAGCCTTGGCCCTATGGGCCTGATCCTATCAGGTGCTAAGCTTGCATACCGGGCTGGCTTCAATGAGACCTGAGGGAACTCATCACCTTGCAAGAGCAGGGCAGTTTGTATTTTTTATCCAAACATTAGAATCTCCAAATTTTTTTCTCCAGTAGGCACCAGAATCAAACCCGCCCCTTCCTCTGTGTCCAGTAAGGGCCATGCCTGCAGTAGAATCAGTATGGAGAAGGCATGATGCTATGCACCAGGCAAACTCAGCCCCAAGGGGGTTCTTACTATGTTGCAGCAAGGAGAGGGTGGGAGAATGGGTGGGCGAAGGGAGGATAGAGCGTATGGATAAATAATTACATGGATCCAATGTCAAGGAACCTTCACTGCAATTAAGGATAGGGGCAGTTACAGCCTGGGGTTCAGAGGAGGAATGCAGTGGAAGTCCACATTTCTCAGGCTGTGTGCAGAAAGATTTGGTCCCAAAAGTATATTAATGTTTTAGGGTTGTAACTTTAAAGAAATCCAAATCACAGAAAACCAAAGCACCTTGCTGAATGGGAACTAGTCTTTTCACGTGTGTCAGAAATGCTTATTTTTCATTAATTGTTGTCAAATTAGCCAATTATTTCTCTGAGTGTTAGAATGTGCTTTCAAATATATTGTGTGTCTAGCACTGTTTTGCCCAAAATAAATACAAATCTCAGCCTCACAGACCTTACTTCTTTTAGTGTTTTCTATCTGCTACCACCTATTGATATTATTTGACTGGCAGCTACTATTCAAAATAAACAAACAAGCTCTCAGCCTCCTAAGCCTTTGTCTGAGTAATCCATTGAAATTTACTGGGAGGGCAGATGGCAGAGAGAGTTCTAGCTCACCAAAGCTAACATGCCATTGTAAATAAATACAAAATGAAGAATGCTTTATTTTTAAATTTGTACTGTCTTGCTCCAATTCCCTCTGCTATATACCTCTTACCCCATCCTCTGCCAGCACTGCAGGGCCCTGCTCCTTTCCAAACGGAATCAGAGCATCAATCAGGAAGTAACGGGCCCCTTTGGGGCTGTAACCTTTTCGTCACCGTCACTGAAAGAGAAATGTATGGCTACATGCAGCACAGTTGGGCTGGCTGTTAACACTAGGCTTCATACAACAATCTTAAACCAATGGAAGTTGGGGCTGTTTGGAATTTGGGGCCAGATCTTGAGCCACCTGGTGGCAGTACTCTGCACAGCTGTGGAACAGGGAGCCTAAAACCATCTTTACCATCCTCCCTCTGGATATCTTAGACAAGCTACATGGCTTCTCAGATATGTCTACATCTGAGCTGGAAGGTTTGATTCCCAGCTTGTACAGAAATCCCCATGCAAGCTCTGCTCAAGCTAGCCCCATTGAAGCCAGATGGCTAAGGCAGAAGCAATGCAAAGGAATGGACTGATGTACAGTTAACACCACTGTAGTCTGTATCTACCTCAGAAAGCTGAGCCAACCTTGGAAAATCAAGGAAGTAAATAAACCTTTGCCTTGATGGTTCCTATGGCCAGATTCTCAGCTGGTGTAAATCAGCATAGCCTTCAATGAAGCTACAGAGATTTATAGCCGCTGAGGATATGGCCAGTGACCTAGAAGAAATAGGGAGAAGGAATCAGTGTTTGCCAAATGGAAAGTAAATACAATGGAAGTAAATAAAAAATTAAAATCTAAGATGGAATACTTGACAGCATCCTGGGGCACTTTTATTGTACCCTTCTTACTTCAGCCAATGCTAGAAGGGAACAAACTGTATAGTGGCCATGCCATCTTTCCCTTGGCCATTACATGTCTCTGGATACGTCTATTTCTAGTAGCACTGTGGCAGGAACACAATTTTGTCAGAATACCCAGGACATTAAAATAGTGGTCCTGTAGCAGTTCACACATCTGACTTTCCTTGCACCAGTTTCTCCACCATTAGGTCTGCGCCTTTCCACCTATATAGTTTCAGCCGAGCATAACTAATTAACTGCACATCTATTGAGCAACTAAGGGTGAAATTCTGGTTCTATTGAAATCAATGGCAAAACTCCCACTGACTTAAATCGGGCTAGAATTTCACTCTAAAGTTTGGTCTACATTACATACTTACTTCAGTATAACTACATTGCTCAGGGGTGTAAAAAATCCACACCCATCAGTGATGTAGTTATACCGACCTGAACCCCCCATGTAGACAGTGCTGGCAGGAGAGCTTCTCTCACTGACATAGCTACTGCCTCTCACAGAGGTGGACTTGTTAAGCTGACAGGAGAACTCTCTCCCATCGGCTGAGAACATCTTCACCAGATGCAGTGCAGCTGCACTAATGTAAATGTGTAGTGTAGACCTGCCCTAAAAGACTTTCTTTATAATGCTGACAGTGTTACTCAAACACTCTTTTTTATTTAGCAGCCACAACATATATTGAGTTTTGTTTGCTTTGAATGTGCCAAAAAGAACCTTTTCTAGTGTCTTTTTGCAGGGAGCTGCTGTCACAAAATTGTTCGTTTTCAAAAAAAAAAAAGCTTTAAAATCTAGTCAAGCAAACATCATTATAATGTCTTTTTAGCAACACCTCTTTAAGTATTGATGGTAATAATGATTCAAGAAGAATCTTTTTATAAGAGCTGAAAGACTAATATAAGTTCTAGCTACTGTACATCATTTAATTCTTAATATGCACTGAAACTGGACAGGAAGAAAGCTGGCTATGTATTTTAAATCTTTATGGTCATAATGACGATGACCTCTTGGCTCCCCTGAAAAGTCAGCATCTTTTCATAAATCTGTAACACAATTATACTAATAGAGCTGTGAGATTAAATGAAATGTACAGTTGTCTCATACAAAAAGAAATATTTCTGTTTAAAGGCAATCTAGCCTGCCCCTGGGAGAATAACAACAATTCAGTACAGGACACGGACATTGACTTTTATTGTTCCCCACAGCAGAGGGGGACAATTGTTATATTGAGCACTTTCATCACAGTACACAAGCTTGACATGGCATCTGACTCTGTCACACATTAAAAAGAACAAAAGGATCTTCATTTGACTAAAGTCAATACGGCAGCAGTCCCCTTCACACAGAGGCAAATAGTTTCTAGGTGAACTGCTTCAATAAATAACAGGGTTGTTGTTCTGGATTTGTTTTTTTAAACACTTCCAAACATAGTCTAATTATAAAGATTTTTTTCCTGTTAGAGAAGTGGTAATTAGCCTGTACCCTGACCTGCAATTTGCATGGGAGGAGTTACATGGACTGTCATAAGCTTCTAAAATGTATCATTTTTGCCTAGGAAAGTCAATAATTCAGTAACTACACAGTAAATGACTTGGGCTAGATTCTGCTCTGGCTTTCTCCAGCTTCATATGGAGTCACTCCTGATTTGCACCAGTGTAAATGAGATCAGAATAAAGCATTCTAACTGTGATAGAGTTGGCAGCTGATCAGCTTGCCTTGGCACTTCTCCAGCCTGTAAGCATACGTATCCCACAGTCAGAGGCTGTAAAACACATTCTGATCCTTAAAGAATAAAACATTAAGAGATTGTGGTTGTTTGAATCATGCCTTCAGAAATGTCATGTGCTTAAGGGGCGGGCGGGGGGAGCATTCTTATCTTTGTCCAAATATACTCTCTTGAATTGAATTTGCTAACTTCCCTCTTGCCTTGCCCTACCGTGCCCCTCTCCCGGGCTCCTTTGAAAACTTTAGTTGTGTCGAATTTCTTAATGTTAACATGCAAAACAGGATTTTCTAAGCTACTGTAAACATAAAGATGTGAAGAATGAAAAATAATTAGCCAAGTCTCAACATCTAATATATTTGCCTTGTTTTGAGAGAGTAGTTAGTCATCAACAAGACCACAACATGTTTTGTGGATTTGTATTATTACTAACTCATTTTGAGCAGTTATTAATTACATTTAAACAGAATATTCTTCTTGTTATTATTGAAAAGCTGGGTATTATTAATGACATTTAAAATGATATCACAGGACTGCTGCAGTAATTCTGTGTGTAGAATAATATTTAAACTTCATTTACATGTAGAATATTTTGTTTTTCATTTCAAAGGGAGGTAATTAGAATAGGCAATGGGGAATTGTGAAATCTTAGTTCTGTTCCCAGGACTACTTCTGATACATTGTGTGATGCTGGGCAAGTCATTTAAGCTCTCTATGCTTCAGTTTCCCCATGCATAAAAAAGGATAGTAAAGCACTTTGAGTTCTTGGGATGGAAGTTGCGAGGTACTATTCTTCACAAAAAGCAAGGCATAAACTCCTGCTACTCTGAGTATTACTATGTATACAGCAATACTACCCTTAACTATTTTCTGCATAATTTCTCTCTCTCTCTCTCTCTTTTTTTTTTTTTATTAATTCTTTGTCAGGAATTTAGAAATACAACAGATTTCCAAGAGAGTCCTGCTTCAAGTTAGGCATCTAAATTAAGAGCTCAGCACCTCCTACTGAGAACAAGGCAACCTATTGTGGTTCTGTGAGACAGTGGGCCTCAGTCTGCCCGTTGAATACAAGGCAAACTGCTGAGAGCGAAGACTGAAAATTTGACTAATTTCTGTAGGTGTAACTGTGGGCAGGTGGGAAGCCATGGGCATCCCACACAGCAGGCAGAAGGGATTAAAGCCTCTGTCTGGGATTAGGCCCTTTCCTCTTCTTAGTCTCAGGAAATTCACTGAGTTTGGTGATGGCCCATTCCACAGGGGAGTCCCACAGTCTCCAGACCTCTTCTTCATCAGTTTTCCCCATCAATTTTCAGAGTGGTATATTTCATAAAATACAGTGTAACAAGTACAAAGGGCCTGCACCTTGTGTATTCATTTTCATGAGTACAAATTCAATACTAAATGGGTGTAAAATACTACAATTCTGAGAATCAGGCCCAATATATACTCAGAGTTCAATTCCTTCTGTATTACAGCAATGTTAATGTAAAGTTTTGGGCTCCCATTGAAACATTCATCTTGAAGGTGCAACAAACCAATGTGACATAGGTACAAAAAGGCATTTTAATAGGTACTGTCACAACTTGATCTTATAATACAAACATGAGTAAACAATCCAGAAAAGGGTCTATGTAAGGCACAGAAGCTCTTTGAGCTGTTAGCAGGCTATTAAGCTCAGGGTAAAATTCACCCTTGTGCACAAGGCTGGCCCAAGGCCTATGCACTACTTAAGATAAGTTTCAGAATAACAGCCGTGTTAGTCTGTATTCGCAAAAAGAAAAGGAGTACTTGTGGCACCTTAGAGACTAACCAATTTATTTGAGCATGAGCTTTTGTGAGCTACAGCTCACTTCATCAGATGTACAGCAGACTTAGTTTCCACGGTATGCATCTGATGAAGTGAGCTGTAGCTCACAAAAGCTCATGCTCAAATAAATTGGTTAGTCTCTAAGGTGCCACAAGTACTCCTTTTCTTTTTACTTAAGATAACTTAACCCCCTTTTGCAAAGGACAGCTTTAATGCAATGCAGTCCCAGGACTGGCTGCACATCCACACAAAGGAATTCTGAAGAAAGCAGGACTAGACATAACTATTTGTACAGTATGTTCCAGCAGTCACTGTAAAATGGTTCTTACCCTTCTAGGGAAAAAGGTTGGGGCATTACAAAATTTAAAAAAATACCATAATTTTAATTTAATTGAAACTTTGCATTGATATGGTTCTGGCCTTTGATGGGTTAAGTGCCCTATAAGCTGTGACAATGGTTCTGTAATGCTCCATTTTCTTGTGTACCATTGCTTTACCATCGACAGAATAAAAATAATCTTTAAAAATATTAATGTAAGTAGATTGACTTTTACCTTCTGAGTATCTTGTCAACAAAATAAAAATGATAAATCTGCTTCAGTGTCACTGGAGCAATATTAAAACAGGGTTATGATCCGAAAAGTGACATATGAGAAATGATATAGTGGGGATTTCATATAAAATACCCCTTGTTTATAAAGACAACTACTGCCAGCCCTACACATAAAAGCTTGGATGTGAACATCCTGCTATGTTCTCTCTGCCTTTTACATCATCACTAGTAATTACAGATTACTGCTGTGAGAAGTTGGCTGACAGTTCTGTTGAAAAAGAGGCATGAAGCCGACTAGAGACCCGTTCATTCTTCTACAGCTATATTGACTCTACAGTACTAATATGGTCAAATTTGTTTTTTTCTGTAAAGAAAGCAGATAGGATTCAGGGAAACAGACGGAAAGCTGAGTAAAAAGGTGCATTTTTTTTTCTAATCACACATTAATTTTCTGACTACAAACACCTGGAAAATAAATAAAATCACTAGAAGTCATCAAGCCATTGCTTAACAAGAAACCATAGGATACTAAGACTCAGGAGAACAATAAAACAAGGAAGAGGGATAGACAAAATGACCTTCCATCTGTAACAGTGTTGATTCAACATGCTGACAATGCCTGAGTTTCCAAGGAACAATTTTCATACAATTTTTGCATGTTTTGAACTTCTAGCAGTAAAAGGGACTTGTATCAGTGCTAGACAACTAGATTATTTTCAAGGCTTTACAGTGTTAAATGTTTATATGTCTTTTAGTATTTAAGAAGGTGTACTTTATTTATTATACAATATAAGAGTCCCCAGTTATTTGGGGGGAAGGGGAAACCAAAACCAAAACCAAGTAAACCAAAGAAAATAAAATCTTTGAAAAATATATTCTTTAACCAAAGACATGAGAAAGTGTCACAGTGTAACTTTCAGCATAAATGCTTTCAAATAAATTCTACCTTAGCTTTCATTCTGAATATAACAAGTTGTTTTCAGGCTATTTATTCTTTATTAATTCTTTGCAAACTCTTCATATTTTATTTTTCTTGGTATAAATAAAACTAGTTCATGATCTAGAACGGGGGTAGGAAACCTATGGCACACGTGCCAAAGGCGGCATGCGAGCTACTTTTCAAGTGGCACTCACACTGCCCGGATCCTGGCCACCGGTTCGGGGGGCTCTGCATTTTAATTTAATTTTAAATGAAGCTTCTTAAGCATTTTTAAAACCTTATTTACTTTACATACAACAATAGTTTAGTTATATATTATAGACTTATAGAAAGAGACCTTACAAAAACGTTAAAATGTATCACTGGCATGCAAAGCCTTAAATTAGAGTGAATAAATGAAGACTCGGCACACGACTTCTGAAAGGTTGCCGACCCCTGATCTAGAATGATAAATATTGAAAAGTTTGAGAATGATATTCCATATTTTAGTGCTAGGGGATATCTCTTTATATGAAACTAAAAATAATCATAAACACTGTACTTAAGTTAAAAATAAATAAAAAAATTGTATGATCAGATTACCAAATCTGGAACCTCAGATCAACCTCTCTTTCCCTTTTGAATTTTGGGGAGGGGAGGGGAGAGGAGACTCGACTCCAGCTATGTCTATACTGCTCTGCAGTTCAGAGTATGGGGGTTTGAACAGCAGTGCACACTAAAGTGCAGTGTTGTAACCCCCCTCATGTGGACACTGCAGGCATGAACTAAAAGGTTTCTAGTTCATGTTTAGTCCTCTTCAAACAGGACTGACTCTACATTAATGTGAACTAGGAACCTTTTAGTTTGTGCCTGCAGTGTCCACACAGGGAAGTTTCAGTGCATCATTTTGATGCTAACTGCTATTCACACCCAAACTGCACGGCAGTGTAGGAAAGCCCTCAGATGCCAGTCTCTAGAACCAAACACAAGTTGGATGCAAAACAAGAAGTGCTTTATTTTCTGCTTCTGTTTCAAATGTGGTCAAAATCTTGTGAGATTTCAGACCAAGATGGCACACATCCTATAACTAAAGGTCCTGAGATTTTAGAGTTGACAAATCCAAACTTGAGCCGTAGCCATAATTTGGCCTTGAATCCTAGCCTGAACCTGCTCTGGATTTGAACACCGGCTCCTTAGCCCATCTTCAGCAGTTATTAATGATGAGAAACTGAAATGGATATTTTGTAACCCTCATTCTTTTTACCCTTTCTTTAGCTCCGGAATGCTTTCCAGAAGGACACCAGATTCTGCACAATCCCTACCGCAGCACCAATTTTGATTCATTGGAATTACAGCAAACAGCAATTCAGGAGCTGGTTTGTGATCACTCACTGCCACAAGGGTGGTATCGTTTCATGATCAACAATAGGCCTGCAGAAATGCCAACAAAATGTGTAGAAGTTAGTAAAATTAAGAACTAAACATCTGTGTACTTTAATAAACCCAGTAGGTGCAACTTCTCCTTTCTGTTACGTCTGTAAAACCTAGGGTTGCCAATTTTGGTTGGACATATTCTTGGGGGTTTCATCACTACATAATCTGGAGACTCCAGGACAATCCTGGAAGCTCAACAACCCTAGTAAAACTCTTTAAAGAGAAGGTAACCAAAAGGTTATAATAGTGTTGCGTGGATCTAACTGACAGGAGGATTTTGCCCTCGCGGTTTGTATGGTCATCCCCCCAAAGTACTTCTTAGAGGTTAGTCTATTCCAAGTAATTCTGGTCTCCACACTACTGGAATGAATTTGAAGGGCCTGATTCCGTTCGCGCTTACACAAGTGTAAATCAGGAGTAACTCCACATGAAGGCAATGGAGTTATATCCATTGAAAAAGAGTGTAATTGACAAATAACAGAGAGAAACAAGATGCAAATGTTTTTAATTAGTATTGTTGCCACTGTGTATTACTTAGTCTCATAAGTGGGTTAGTTGCTTTCTAGAAATAAACTAGTTGTTTCACATGTGACTCTGTAGAAAAGGATAAGAAAATTGATATGGAGTTAATATGTACAATATTGAAACCTAGAAAACAGAATGTATGGGCCAAATTCAGACTTTCTGTACCAGGGGTGCTCTGCCAGATTAACTCCATTGTATCCTTATCAAGTCATCAAATACCAATAGTTTACTGAGGACCATTGTATGAGATTAGAATAGTTTCCAATGCATTAGCAAACAAAGAGTCTATTCTGTAGAAGAATAATTGCTTATTGTAAAGCACTTTGAAGATGAAAAACTCAATATAAAGTCCCTTTTTAAAAATATTATATACCACTCTACATACAAAACTTCATTTATGTATGTACATACAAAACATTCATTTACATTTATGAAGTTAGAAAACAACATCATACAGTCACAGTAAGAGCAACTGCTAACCGTGCATGCTTAGTCAAGACAAAGAAAAGTGATTTCCATAATTTTACATTATATAGAATGTTAAATCATACTTGTCGCTTTTATGGGGTTCCTAGGATTATTAATACTATATAAATTTAAGTATAAAATATACATTTGCTTCTGTTAGTCAATCATGGAAGAAATTGTTCAAAAAGTCATATTGTGTTTATCCAGGTTTTTCTGGATATGTGCAATTATTCTATAATATACGTTGTCTTTACAATTCAGTAATTTTCAGTATTTGGTAGTACTCATCTGCACAATGTATCTTTAGCAATACATCCTTTGTTTCTTTAGCCTCCCCTCCTTCAACTCCTTTATTCCAGTTTGTAGGGTTTTATCATTTGTTTAGTTTCTTATCTTGTAACGTACTTCTTACCATTGGTTCCTTAAGTCTTATCTGAATGGTAGGAAATACCTGTTTCATCCTGTTGATGAAGGATTATACCTGTTATATGTCACCACTGGAAGAATGTGCTTCTTTTAGATCTTCACCTTCTAATTCTTGTCCTCTACATTCTATTCCACTTAATTAAATCACCATTTAATTTGGTTTTCCATTTAATTTGAGCAGAACCTCTGGAACAAAATAATTTGTATTAATAATAGCTCAGCTTCCACCCATTAATAAGCACTTATTATTGGATATTTCAATCACTGGCTGCAGTGAGCTGATTTTAATTAACGAGGCAGGGACAAAATTCTAAACAGATAGAAGGGAAAAAGCATTCAGATGTGATCCATGTTCTAGTAAAAGATTGCTACAGAGGGCTAAGAGCATAATTCAGACATTCCTGTTGATATCATAAACACTGCCTTGTATTATGTAAATGTGACATGCACCAAGGTGATATCAGGTGGATACAATTAACTGTTTATCAATTGATACAATGAACTCACTAATTCTAAGCAATATTAGGCATGAATTCAGGTTTTATCTCATGCAGTTCAACTGAACTCAAATGGGATTTAAACGATAACAAAGAAATCAAGGGCTTGCCTCATTAAAGCACTTAAGCACAACAATGGTCCCACTGGGAAACCTGAACTCACCATTTAGGTGCATAATGGGAGGCTGAGCTCTTTTAAAAATCTGGCTATTTATTTAGGTGCCTGACTGGGAGATGTTTGTTAAGCTCTTTTGAAACTCTTACTGAATGTTTCTATAAACATTAATGTAGGTGTAGCCATTTCCGAATATTGTTCCATGACCATATAAAAAAATCTTTGTCAGGGGATATCAGAACCAAGCGACTCAGACATATTTAGGAAAAAAAAATAAACTTACAGTAGGGGAGAAAGCTTCAGATTTCAGCCCTGACACTGATGAGTCATATACAACTTCTGTATTGAGACTCAGAACAGCAAATCTATAGAGATTGTCTCTTGCTTACTAATTAAACAAATGAAGAAAGTAAACAAACTGAAAAAGCAAAAAAAAAAAAAAGTGAGAACTCCCCTATGTAGAGGAATTCAAATGTGGATTATATTCCTGGTCCAGCATTACTTAGATCCAGGTGTTGCCCACAAACACATTCCTCCAATAGCAAAATACTTTTGATTGAAACAGCTTTCCAATTTAGACATTGCCTCTTGAATTTCCCTAGGGGATAAAGGGCGATACTGACCTTGTTACCTCTGCGTTCTCTGAGGGTGCTAACCAATTACAGACACCCCAACGTGTACTTTGAGCCTTCACTTAGGCTCAAAGCTAAGTTGCCTCCAACAGCCAATTCAAGCGGGCACACAACACAAACTTGCAAATGTCTGTGCCCCAAGGAGTCCAGGCTGCTGCTAACAGATGCAAGCAACAGTTCCTTCTGAAAGTACTGCCAAATTCACTGCACAAGGGAAAAAAACACAAAGGAAGAGAGGCATTCACTACTCCTAGAATTACTCCATAGTACTGGTGGGGTAGAGAGGAATGCAAGAGCAATTGTCGGTGCCAATCATGACAAAATGACCTTCACAGAAAGGACTAAAGTAGCATCCAAATTAAAAGATCCTAGAAAATTAAAACAAACAAATTAAAAAAAAATAAAGTACAGACCTAATGTAGAATAATAAAGGGAAAGCATAAATGGGATAATGAAACAGGCTTCCTAATAAAAATTATAAAAAGTGTATGCAAGCAACCCACTAGAAAGGAACAAATACAAAACAAAGATAACAGAGCATCACCTGCTAACATTATGAAGGATTCTCAATAAACACAGACATTATATCCCACTAGAAGAGCAGTTCGTGAATTATAGGCTGTTTTGAGAAGCAATGAATATGAATGACATTTGACTAGCAAACCTTGCAACACTAGCCCACAATGAACACTGAGGCCCATCATATGTAGTCAGAATTGTGGCTCCTCCTGTCCGTTTACAGATAGGAAAAAAAGAACATAGATTGTGCTCTGCAACCTTTAGGAAAAGTATAAACTAACAATTTGATTCTCCAAATGATGACTGAGTCTGGGGCCAGCAACAATATTTTTGATACGTCGCAGATTCGTCATTGCTTCTCAAAAGAGCCCTAATGTTTGCAGCTTAGAGTTATTATAAACAAACAAGACACAAAATTTAGAACCACCACCACTAACATACATTCTGTGTGGTAAAGGGGAGCCAGATTTCTCAGCACGAGGACTCATATGTATTGTTAATGGACTATCTCCAAGAATTATTGTACTCCCTTCAACTGGCTTAGACGAGCAGGGTCACTGATGTCCAGATCTTTCCAAATGATTCATAGTCAGAATATCATGTCAGTCAGCGGTTTCTATCAACATACCAACACCAGTTCAACCATCTTATCTGTCCTGATGATTTGGGGAAGTTCAGTGTTGGGGTTTGTGTCACTTTTCCTTTAAGAGACGACTGGCAATATCTAGTCATAATCATACTCAAATCCCTACCTTAGATCCTCCTGTGCTGCTGACACATTAGGCAGTTCCGTTCCTTCACTGATTACAGACACTCACTAGTTGTGACACTTCTTCCCAGACGATGGCAGCACATTCAATATACTCTGTCACTGTTTTCCACCAGTTCTTCCTTAGCCTTCCTCACTTTCTCATTCTTCTCCTGGGTATCCTGTTCAGTATTTGCTTAGCATGTCTCCCAACCACCTAAGCCTTCTTTCTCCGATGATATTTTCTAAGGTCCGCTCTGTCATCTCCCTTACTCTCACATTTATTATTTTGTTTTTTCCACGAACTGTGTAGAATCTTCCTCAGCCATCTGTGATGGGCAGCACCACTAGCAGTCTGCCTCCCCCGTGCTCCCTCATGGCCTAGGATCACACTACTGGTAGTCTGCCTCCCCCGTGCCGCCTCATGGCCTAGGATCACACTACTGGCAGTCTGCCTCCCCTGTGCCCCCTCATAGCCTAGGATCACACCACTGGCAGTCTGCCTTCCCCGTGCCCCCTCATGGCCTAGGATCACACCACTGGCAGTCTGCCTCCCCCGCACCCCCTCATGGCCTAGGATCACACTACTGGCAGTCTGCCTCCCCCGTGCCCCCTCATGGCCTAGGCTCACACTACTGGCAGTTTGCCTCCCCCGTGCCCCCTCATGGCCTAGGATCACACTACTGGCAGTCTGCCTCCCCCATGCCCCCTCATGGCCTAGGATCACACCACTGGCAGTCTGCCTCCCCCGTGCCCCCTCATGGCCTAGGATCACACTACTGGCAGTCTGCCTCCCCCGTGCCCCCTCATGGCCTAGGATCACACTACTGGCAGTCTGCCTTCCCCGTGCCCCCTCATGGCCTAGGCTCACACTACTGGCAGTCTGCCTCCCCCGTGCCCCTTCATGGCCTAGGATCACACTACTGGCAGTCTGCCTCCCCCGTGCCCCCTCATGGCCTAGGATCACACTACTGGCAGTCTGCCTAAGTTCCCCCTCTTGGACTGTTCAAGAAACTCAAAAACAATTTTGTCCATTCCCATCCCTTCTCAGGTTGTGCTTTATTACATTAATAAACACTCCAAATAAAGTTTTCTAGTTCATCCAAAAGTCCACACAAAGGTTGCTCTTCCTCCTCCCAGGCCTTCCTGCTTGGGGCCTCTCCTGCTTTGGCAAACCACTCCGAGGTCTTACCTGGCTTGAGTCTCAGGCCAGGTCTACACTACAGATCTGTATCAGTATAACTACATGGGTCAGGGGTACCCCTGAGCGACATACTTATACAGACCTAACCCCCCGTGTAGACAGCTCTATGTCAATGGGAGAGCTTCTCCTGTTAACACAGCTACTATCTCTCGGGGAGGTGGATTAACTACGCTGACAGGAGAAGCTCTCATGTCAGTGTAGGAGTGTCTTCACTTAAGCACCGCTGCAGCGCAGCTGCGCGGACGCAGCATGTTAACTGTAGACCTACCCTCAGTCTTGATTCTCTGTTAGATCCTGCTCATTCCTAGTGAGACCTTTGGGTGAGCTAGAGTTCACTTCATTGCCCTTCTCCAGTGCCTAAAAAAACTTGCAACTCCCATAGAAAAGCAGCTGGACACCCAAAATTCAGTCTCTAAGGATTTTCAGTAAGGATTTCACAGGGTCAAAGGAACAAAAGGAACTTAATTCTTAAGCACCAACTTTATAAAATCTTATGATAAAGAAACATAAATAATAACAACTTAATTTTTACAACATAACATGGCTACTTTATCATCCACAGATTATCTTCCCAGGTATACATAAACATAAATAAAGAAAACAGATTAAATCTAAGCAGGTCAGTCCGCACAGAAACACAGTGAGAAGGAACTCAGAGTTCCCAAATCTGAGTCTCCGTTAGAGTCTTTGATCACTAAATCTATACAGTTGGCTGAGTCAAAAGCAACATCTTCCCTCCACTTGCGTGTAGGAATCTTAAACTGGAATCCCTGCAGACTCTTCCTCTGCTGAAATCATGGTTAGCCAGTCAGCTGATTAACCTCCACTCCATCAATTATATAGATTTAAAAAAAAAAAAAAAAAACCTGCTGCAAAATGCTTCAGAGTTAGGGAAAACAGCCTGCTTTCTGCTCCTGGGCTCAGCTTCTCTCAGCCCACACACAGCCTTTTGTAAAGCAACTGCCCTGGCTGCTTGCCCTCATGGAGTCTGAGTCCAGCTACAGCAGTGGTCCTCAAACTTTTGCACTGGTGACCCCTTTCACACAGCAAGCCTCTGAGTATGACCCCCCCTTATAAATTAAATCCACAATTTTTATATTAAACACTATTATAAATGCTGGAAGCAAAGCAGGGTATGGGGGTGGAGGCTGACAGTTCGCAGCCCCAGTGTAATAACCTCATGACCCCCTGGTCATGACCCCCAGTTTGAGAACCCCTAAGCTACAGGGAACCTATTGAGCATACCCAAAACTACCACACCCAATTCGAGAAACTTCCAGATGTGGAGTGCTAATTGTACACCTGCCTAACAACAATGACCCAGACACAACTCACTTCTACCCACCCACCCTCAACAGATCTCTTAAAAAGATATCTCCTGATTAGGCACCTAGGTTACACTAGCAGTGTCTAACTCAGAGGTGGGCAAACTACAGCCCACGGGCCAGCCCACGGGATCCTCCTATCCGGCCCTTGAGCTCCTGGCCAGGGAGGCTAGCCCCCGGCCCCTCCCCTGCTGTCCCTGCTCCCCCATAGCCTCAGTTCGCCATGGCGGCGGGGCTGCAAGCTCCTGCCAGGCAGTTCGGTTGCAAGAGCCCCCAGGGTGTAGTGTATTAAATTGCTTCCCGTAGGAATATGCTACTTATGGAGCACCAGGACTGGCAGTCGTAAATAGTATACCATAAGTAGCACATTCTTAAGGGGAGCAATTTAATACACTACACCTGAGTAGGGAAGGCTGTGCCTTCCCAAACAGCCTGGCCCCCACCCCCTATTCACCCTCTCCCAATTCCTGCCCCCTGACTGCCCCCCTCAGAACTCCCAACCCATCCAACCCCTCCAGCTCCTTGTCCCCTGACCGCCCTCTCCTGGAACCTCCCACCCCAACTGCCCCCCGGGACCCCCCCCCCCAGCTCCCTGTCCCCTGACCGCCCTGACCCCTATCCACACCCCCACCCCCGACAGGCCCCCCGGGACTCCCACACCTATCCAACCACCCCCTGCTCCCTGTCCCCTGACTGCCCCCCAGGACCTCCAGCCCCTTATCCAATCCACCCTGTTCCCCGCCCCCTTACCATGCTGCTCAGTGCACCAGGACGGGTAGACGTAAGTAGTACACCATAAGTAGCACATTCCTATGGGGAGCAATTTAATACACTACACCTGCCCTCCATACAGTTTTGGAACCCCAATGTGGCCCTTGGGCCAAAAAGTTTGCCCACCCCTGGTCTAACTGCTGAGAATTCTCCCCTTCATTGCAGCCTTTTGATGTTCTTTTGGGGAAATCACCCTGATCTCTCCCAGGTGTGAAATCACAAGTTGGCTAAGGGGTCCTTAAGGGGCAAGCCACCCTGTTACAGGAAGACTCCATTTCCTTTTTTTGGTAGTCATTTAATATTATTTTCAGTATTGAGTTTTTTTAGAATTTCTATCTTCTAAATCAGCATACAAAATCATTCCAGAATTTGGCAAAAGAGTCACCACCTTTGGAGACATTTTAAATTCTAGTACAGAAATTGGAGAGCTTTCCTCACACAAGACTGAAAATATTTCCTCAATGACTAGGTTTTCTGCATCACAAAATAAACTCCTAAATATTAGGCATAGGCACTAGTCATTGGTGTGAAATAAAACTAAGCTGGGGTTTCTGTTTGTTCTCAGATTCACTTGAAGTCCCACCCTCTCCTGATTAACCTCTTCTAGTAGTTTTTGTGAAGAAAATCAAAATGCTCAGTTATTCTCTATTTTTCTTTTGTTTTGTTAATCCAACACCTCCCTGGATTACAATTTTTAAAAATTTGTGTATTATTTCCTAATTCTCTTTCTTGCACACATACCAACCTCAGAAACCAATACCGTATCATAATGACAGATGTGAACCAGAGGTTTCGTCCTTCGTTTTTGTTTCTCAGGAATACACAAAGCCTCTTTCATAAACCAGAATTTTCACGTTTATTGTATAAAAGCAAATTCTTACACACAAGATTAAGTAATAAGTACTAGTGGCCAGGAATATTCAACTGATTTTATGATGCCTCAGATTGAAATAGGTAAATTTATTTACTAAAAATTATTATGAAAAAACATCTGAAAGCAAAGCCAAAGCAAAGGTTTTGTGGATAAAAGATGCAATATCACAATGATGTAACCACCATGCAGCTGTGTACCAAAGAGCCATCTATCTCCAACTAAAATGTGTTTCTCACACATGGCACACTTATTTTTAATAGCATACTTTCAGTGAATTCCCCAAGAGACAGAACCAATCAAACTTAACTTCTTTGTACAGTGATTGAACATTGCTAGGTTCTTTACAAATCAGAGCAGTCGATTGTCCAAATCGCTAGTAAATGGAAAGAGACACCACTGGATGAAGCAACAGTAAAGTCGCATTCCATTGTTACTGGCAATGGGGAAATTAATTTACTTTTTTATTTTATTTAGGATTTTTGAACTGAATAATTTAAAAGATTAGTGGTTGCCTAATTATGAATTAAAATTATTTAATAATACTTATTTACCTCATAGACGTATAGGACAATTAATTAGATAATGTTGGTAAAGTGCTAAACATTGTTACTGAGCTGAAAAAATGAGAGGTGCTGAGCACTGACAACTCCCATTGAAGTCCATGATGTCAAGACCGTCAGTGGATTTGGCCAACTGTGTTATGGATTCCCAATGGTATCATTTTGAGAGGTTATTGTTGACATACTCCAAGCTTCCTAGCTGCATTAGAGAAGTTTTCATTGATGTAAATTGCACCACTGCAAAATCCCTAATGCAGATGCATTGCACTAATGTAAATTGGGAGTTATACCAATGTGGTTTACTCCAATAATTTATTGCATTAAGTTTCACCACTGCAAGCCCCAGTAAATATTTGAAAGTTGATTAATCAAATGCAGGTGATCTACTATGAAGACATTAATCAAAAATACACCTGTTCTTGGTTCATTGTCTAGTATATTACTGAAAATTATATAGCCAACTGAGAGGATTCCAGTAAACTCACAGTAATCTTCACCCCAGATCCTAACAGGGCAGCTGGGGATTTTCCAGTTGTAAGCACCCAGTGGAATCTATAAACCCTGAGTTAGGCACCTACGCTCTCTTTACAGTGCATGGGGAGAGAGAGATGCCTAAGAATGAAATCCATAAAATCCAGCACACTAGACAAGGAGCCACCACGTAAGCTAGCCAATAGCAGATGCCAACTTTGTGAGTGTTGTGTCCCCTCTCATGGACATCGGCCCAGGCTGGAGTGAGGTGCTTAAGCTGTTTCTTTCAACAACAGTGGTGGCACATGCCTAACTCCATATGAATCAGCAGGAGAGTGGGGAGAAGGAGGAGGCCTCCCTTATATTGCAGGATTGGGGCCTAAGGCTGTAAGCCCCCAATCCACAAAACTACTTGGGTACCTAACTCCCACTTTAGGCATCTAAGTCTAACATTTAGATGCCACTGAGATCCTCAAAAACTCCCACTCAACTCCCGTCTTATTCTGGAGAAGTGTAAAGTCCCTCATTTCTGACATTAAAATAACCAAGGCACCTACCTTTCTGCCGCTAGGCATGCATATTGATGGCTGGCACCTATTTCATATCTAAGCCCTGGCAGCTTCCTCAAAGTAGATATTCCTTTCCAATCTTTCCTGTTGGGCCTGGTCTGGCAGGCACTCTCAGAGCATACCTAATGCCACACAAAATAACTGGGGGTGGGAAAAGAAAAGAAGAGGCAATAGTCTTCCTTATAATCTTTAGCTCAGTGGTTAGGGTAGTCATCTGGGTTGTGGGACACCCTAGTTCAATTCCCCCCTGCTCCTTTGATGAGGAGAAGGGATTTGACCTTAGGTTTCCCACATCTCTCAAGTAACATGGCCTACTCACTGGACTATTCTGGTGTGAGAATCACACTTGTTGAAGGAGTGCCACTGTGTACAAAAAATTAAATATGCACTGGGCCAGAAAGTGAGTGAGAATGGAATGCCATCTTCACCTGGTTTGAGGATCACACTGGGGTTTGAGCATGAGATAGGCATCTGGGACCCTAGATTGAGGCAGTGTGTGCCTCAATTCAATGTCCAGAAGCAGAAATTAGGTGTGTAGGGGAATTTTACAGTGAAAATGTAGGTGAGCTAGACAGCAGCTGAGCAGGGGTTTTAAGGATTTCAGTGGTGCCTAAATTCTGGACTTAGGTACTTGAAGTTGGAGTTGGGCCTTACTCTGCCCATATGTACGATCCAGTCACAGTTTGTTAGAATAACCAGTCTTCTTGAATTCTGGCTTTGATCATGTGTAAAATGAGTCTATAGTTTCATCCCAGTTCCCAATTTGTGCACATCACAAAAATAGCAAACCATTTAGCTCAACTGTGTTTGACTTACAGTCTCCACTCAGGAGAAGCCCAGGGATGTTGCAAGACAGAATTGTGCTATAACAAAAAGCTTACCCACATGATAACTTGCTTAGGTTACTGTTATAGTTCCCACACTTTCTTGAGAATTAATTTTACTCACAAAGTTATAGTAAAGAAAAAGATAGAAAAATAAGATGCTATTTTATAAATTTGGTGTTTGATTTTCCTACGAGTTGTGGAGACAGACTCCTTTTCTGTATGGATCACATTTCATCTTTTGTTTTTTAAACATCCAGAAGATTAAATGACTTGCCCAAGGTCAGGCTGCCAAGAAAATGAGCCAGGCCAGTGCCTTAACCACAGGACTATCCTTCCATAGTGGAGCACCAGTGACATATCGTAGCCACTTATACTTAAACATGTAAAAATGAATTTATATGGCAGATCTTCAAATAATTCATTCTAATGTGTTTAAACAACAGAAGATATTCTAGGGAAAATCACTAGAATATGACCTAAACTTAATATATTGTATGTATGTATCACTATCATTTGACACAACAATATTTATCTGAGTTAAATTATCTAATTATTATAACAAGATCAATAGTATTTTTTCAGCAACAACACAGTTAGTAAACCGTAGCAACACTGTAGCTTGTAGTAACCCTACATAATCAGTGTTTTCAGTGTTGTGAACACTTCCTGCAACAGCATCCTTCCTAGCCTCCAAACAGTCCTCATTATCTGAGAAGCTAGAGTAAGTGCAAACGCGACATGTTAGTTGGATCATGAGTCTACCTCAGGGGATGACTGAAGATCCTGGCGACAGGCTCCTAATCGGTTGTATGGCTGCTGCTAAGGTAAAAAAAAAAAGAGGAGGGAAAACTGCTGCTAAGCATGCTGTTCCCATTTTTCATTCCACTGGCTTTAGGTTTACCGATTTTGGCTTGTTCTTCTTACACTCTTTTTTTACAGTGGGCCACAGTTCATTGTCCTTGCCCTTGTGTTGTAACTGAAAACACGTTACCATAGAGTCCTTAGAGCTTGACAGAGATAATACTTTTCCTGAGACACAGACTTTAGGCTTACAGTAGTACTTTGCACTCCTTATCTGGCACCTTTTATTCACGATCTTTACCATATAAATAATATGATAGCTTTACAATATTCTTTAAACTTCACAACAGCTCTTTCTAGTCGATGCTAGTTCTTACACTGCACTTATCTCTGTGGTATCTCTGCACTTGTGAGGTAGATAAATAATTGCATTCATTTTAAACTTAGGAAAAGAAAATCTAAAGGCCCAGTCTCACCACCTTTCATCACATTAGTAATATCATTGAAGTCAATGGCTAGCTTGCATGAGTAAGAGGAAGATCAAGACCTAAGGCCCAGATCCTCAAAGGCAGTGGTGAGCTGGAGCCGGTTCTCACTGGTTCGCTAGAACTGGTTGTTAAATTTAGAAGCCCTTTTAGAACCGGTTGTTCCACGAGGGACAACCGGTTCTAAAAGGGCTTCTAAATTTAACCAGCCAAAAGTGGCGCCTTAGGCACCGACTCCATGGGTGCTCCAGCCTTGGACCACCCAAGGGTAAAATTTGGTGGCCCTGCCCCACCCCCGGCCCCAGCTCACCTCCGCTCCGCCTCCTCCTCCTCCCCTGAACGCGTCGCCCCGCTCTGCTTCTCAAGAAGGCTGAGAAGCAGGCCGCGGCTTCCCGCTCAGCCGGGGAAGGGGGCAGAGTGGGGCAGCGCATTCAGCAGAGGAGGCGGAGCGGAGGTGGAGGTGAGGTGAGCTGGGGGTGGGCGTGGGGCGGGGAGCTGCCGGTGGGTGCTCTGCACCCACCAAATTTTCCCCGTGGGTGCTCCAGCCCTGGAGCACCCAGGGAGTCAGCGCCTAAGGCGCCACCTTTGATGTGATCAGTGGGGGAGTGGCCGCTCCCCCTTCTCCCCCCGTAGCTATACTCCCCCGCCCCTAGGAGCGAGAGGGACCTGCCGGATGATTCCTGGGAGCTGCCCCAGGTAAGCACCTCCGGGACTCCCCACCTCGCCCCCCCGGCAGGTGCCTCTGGCTCTTAGGGGTGGGCACCCACTACGGTGGCCCACGAGACCCTCCTGCCCGGTTCTGGGGGCAGTCAGGGGACAGGGGAGGGGGTGGATGGGGCAGGGGTCCGGGGGGGGTTCAAGGAACGTGGGTGGTTGGATGGGGCAGGAGTCCCTGGGGGGCGGGGGTGGGCAACAACACCCTCATGGGGTGAGGAGGGAACCCATTAAGATTTTGGCAGCTCATCACTGCTCAAAGGTATTTATGCACCTAAGTGTCTTAGCAAGGTCATGAAGCGAGTACAATTTTGCTGTCTGAAGCATGATGATTATAACTGGAAACAAAGGAAAATGAAACTATGCTATATAGCAGGCCACTTTTTCCTAACCATTTTTCTTCAAGCACTCATGAAGCCTTCCTTTCCCTGGCTATGCCTTCTTGGCTGTGTGACTGCCAGTTAAGATTCAGTAGGCAAAAACGTATTGAAGTGAGCGTAATTTATCCTTTGACCTCAAAGCTCACCGTACTGTCATGCATAAGATCCACTTTTGCTACAAAAGAGCTGTTTTTGCTTAAGCAGGAACTAGAAAATCTGCACCAGTGGAAAATGACTTTCTAAAAATCATGTTTCAACCCTGGGATAAAGCCCCAAATCACCGGTTTCACTTTACATGGAACTTCATATAACTCTCAGATTAAAGTAGAATTGTTCACCATCCCTGACTTGGGAAATACAAAGTAAAGAGAAACTCTCACTTGCACAGAATGTAACTGATGAATTATTTTAAAAATACCATTTGGTAATAATTTGAAACATCCAGAAAACAAAAATCTTCACATTCATACTTTAAGATCTTATTCTGCTGACAGGCTGAGCCAATGCCAGTTTTGGCTCTGAACTCATTGGGTTGCTTACAGTAAGCAGCCTCAGGCCTCACGAACCTCACAACAAACTTAAGGTTCAGCTGGATATAATATGGCATTCTATAGGTGCCACTTTTCACTCTGAGTCCACACAAAGCCAATGTCTTCACATAATATCCTTTTGATGGAATACAAAATTGAGTTCATGACCTTGTCTCATTAGAGATCTCATAGCATTTGCCACATGTGTACCAATATCGAACCTAATGTCCCAGGAAATGCAAATATATGTGAGTATATACTGCCTACCTAAATTATCTTTTCTGTTTCAATATGAAATTTTTTTTCTTCCCTTCCAATCCAAAATTGTGTGTAATATCACTGTGCATAATTAAAACAACTACCATACTCTACCTCCAAAATAGACAGAGAAATTTTTGCTTAAACACAATTCTGATCAACTGCATGTGTTACTAGCAAGCAAAGGGGAATTTCCTTGAACTCCTAACAGAGAAAAAAGATCGCACTCCCCCTGCAAGTCAATAACATTTACATGACTTTGACTGTATAGTTTGTAAAGTGCTTGTGGATCCTTTGGGATAAAAAGTGGCATAAAAATGTAAGCTGTTAATAAGAAATGTGATCATCAATATGGTACAGTTGGCACCTATATTTTCTGGTGATAGGAACGTTAGAAAGAGATCAGTTACATAGACCATACATGGACTTCAGTCCTCCGTGGAAATTTCTAGATGTTTGAGATGGTTGAAAGACCTGGACTCCCTTTTGTGTTTGTCATTTGTAAAACATACATAGGCAAGACTCACCAGTGGGGGAATGGAAATAGATTGTCCCAGCTACAGGTTTCTTCACATCCTTGTTTTCAGAACTTGCTCTGTTTCCAAAAACACAACATCACAGAATTCAAACAACTGGGTACTAACCTCCTGAGGCCTTTCCAGATCCTACCAGCTGGGAGTGGGGGAGGACACCACTTACCTTTTAGGATCCCTTCCTATTACAGAACAACCCATACTAGGGCTTCCCTGATTCTAGATCTCTTTTGTCTGCTGCCTCTGCCTAAAAGGAAAGAAATCTTATGACTGGCTTTCTGTATGTTACATGCTTGCTCAGTCATGTGCTTGTAACTACAGCTCTTGCTTTTAAAGGAGTTTAACAGGAATACTTTGCTGTGTGCATGTGCCCACCTCCCTCCAAGGTCTAGTGCCCTATAACAACATATGTTTTGTAATTGGCCATATTCATGTTTTCAGGTCTTAGTTAATGTACTCAAACTACACACAGAAAGCTCAAAGTCAATACACAAGAAATGGAAGACACCTGATACTGTATACAAACCACCTTTCAGCCTAAAGGAAAGAACTCAGGCACAATGGAGGCTGCAGGGAGGCAGCAGAAGTTAGAGCAGCAGCAACTTCTGCTGCTGTATAAGGTCGGCCCACAACTTATGGCAGTGGGGGGAGAAGACATAGTAGAGTTCTGCTCCATCATGCCCCTGATACACCCTACAGCCCTCCCTCAGTGTGCCCATCCTGCCTTTTGCATTGGGGGTGGAGTGTCAGCTGGCACGGGCAGCATATGCAGCACAAAATTAATTTAGCAGACCAGAGAACTCTCTTTTCTGACTCCATTTAAAACACTATCGTTCTCTTTCAAGTAAACATACACAGAAAATGCTTTAGTAAATGTGTTGGTGCTTACTAGAGACAAGGTGGGCCAAGTAATATCTTTTATTGGCCCAACTTCTGATCGTGAGAAAGACAAGCTTTCAGGCAATACAGAACTCTTCTGAAGAAGAAAAAGCTCAAAAGTTTGTCTCTCTCACCAATTTTGGTCCAATAAAAGATATTACGTCCCACACCTTGTCTCTCTAATATCCTGGGACCGACACAGGTTCACCAATACTGCATACAATTGAAGCATACAGACCAACATCAGCTTTAGAGATGGTCCCTATCTAACGTCATTTTCCCTCTCAATGAAATACAAATTAGTGTCCCAAATTTTTGTAAATTCCTGTTTTGAATGATTTGATAATCCTGTTTTTAAACAATTACACACAAAATGCTAACACAAGCACTGAACGAATATATTGCAGGTTGCTATAAATTATTTCTTTTATGTTTATCCTCAGATGAATAAATGTGGCACACAAGCTCCAGTGTGGCTTTCACTAAAATCTGAATCTCTCCCACTACCTGGGAGAAAAAAGAAGCTAATGGCTTGTGCTACCTGGCAATTCTTCTTTGGAAGCACCAAAGACTGTTGTTTGTTCCGGATACCTATCTCAGTTAGAAACTGTGGAGAATTCTTTGTTTATCTCTTGCAACCTACTCAAGGATGCATGGGCTATTGTGCAGAAGGTAGGTTTAGTAAGGTTTATCAATAACATGGTATGTGCCTCTCTTGCTACGTGTTCAAAGGTCTTGGTATTGTAATACACATCTTAGTGACCTTACAAATCAAGCATTGCTCCTAGTAAGATGCAGACTGTGTCGCGAATAAATCTGCAGCACTCCAATGTGTTCCTGAGGAATAGCTGTTATTACCAGTGCTAAATGTAATCTGGTGTATAGTACTGAAGTGTACTTAGCTTGCTTACAGTTCACACATAAACTTTACTACTGTCTTTGTCTCCATTTTGGTTTGAAGTGGTGAAGCTGGCATTTTTTTTATTTTTTATTTTTTATTTTTTTGGTTTCTGTTTCTTTGCAGGTAGTGTATCTAAGACTTGCTCTTATCTTAAGTAATCCAGTATTCCAAAAAAGATAAATCTGGATCCCTGAAAAGAAAAGAAAAGAAAAGAAAAGAAAAGAAAAGAAAAGAAAAGAAAAATCTGATAAGATAGCAGCTTTTCATGACATTTATGTAATTACTCTAGTTAGAAATAATTTCCAGCCTACTATAAGAGCTCTAACCGCTGTTCTGTAGCTAGGAAACAAAGGAATAGCAGAAAGCAATTGCTCACGCACTTACACCTTCTGAACTTTTAAAGTGTTCAGGTGCATATAGATTCAGATAGAAATGGTTCTCCTTTCTCAAAGGGAAATATACCTTTATACTTTCATTTCAGCATTTTTTTGCATATTAGCTCTCATGAACATGACACATTGGGAAACTAGGATTACCACTTATGGTTAGGCACAATATAAAGACATCTCTCTTTTTTTTTTTTGATGATGATGATGAAAATATTCCAAATGGAATTTTCTAAATGAAATGAAAAATGCTGTATCCTTTAGAAAAACATTTTATTAAAAATGTTCATATTTTTATTTTTTCCAGTTTTTTTAAGGGGAAAAAAGTAGAAAATGGGAGAAAAAATGCTCACTCTCATTTTCTTTTTTAAAAAAAAACAACTTATTCCAACTTTTTCCACTCAGAAGAAAGTAGTTTTGTTTTCTCACTTTCAGCAACTCTTTTTTTACCTTACCACTGGAAAAAGGAGAGGAGGGTATAAAAAAAACTGAGATAAAGTAGGATTTCTCCCTCTATTTTGAAAAGAAATTTTTTAAGAATAAAGATTAAAAACTTATGGTTGAAGTTTTCTGAAAAATGAAAAATTATGTCAAAAGTAATTTTTAATAATTTAAGAGCCATTCCCCCTCTCAAAAAAATATCAAGCACCCTTACCAGCTAACTCAATTTGCTAGCCTTCCTGTTAAACTGTCACCAGCAATGGCAAACCATCGTCATTGCCTGGGAGAATTAACCCAGCTTTCCAGTTGGGATGGAGGGAAGTTTGCACTATTCTCCTTTCCCTCTAGGTTGCAGGTTTTGCACTTCATTCCTCTACACACTACAGTAGCAGTCCTGTATTTCAGCCATTCTCATGTGTCTGGATTCATGATTAGTACACTGCCTTCACACAGGGAGACTCACAAGGTCACTAATCAGAGATCCTGAAGTCAACAAGCCCAGCTGCGTGGGAGATACATGAATAACACTCTCACACTGTAGGTGACAGTTCATTGCAAACACAGAAAAAGATCCAAAAGACTGGATAAGGAGTAATAAAAACTGAACAGGTGGTAACCGTAATTCAGGGTTTTGCCATGGAGGGGGAAAAACCCACTCTATGTGTCAAAAATTCTTTCTGAGGAAGAGTTGTAGAGCTAATGACTCTCCTGCCAAACACTATAAAAACTATTCAGTACTTTCCACATTCAGCATGAAAAACTCAGAAACTCCATGTGATTGGACCTTCTTAAGTTCAGGAAGTGGACATGGCTGGGAAAGGTATGTGTGTGAGTAGAGAGGCTTTTCCTGCTCTCACCCTCCCATGGGTTGGTTTCCTAAACTCAAACCCTTGTATCATTTTCTGCAGGAAGTCATGATCTGAGCCACACTTTGAGGCAGCTTCCCTTAGTTCATAAATGGACTAGCCTCTAGCTACTGACTCCCTATTTTAAGAAATTGCTGTTCCCTTTTCTACCTCATGTTTTTTGCCCTAACCAGATGTTAACATACCGATTCTTCATTCTGATATAACTCTTTCATGTTTTAATCTCTTGGGCTCAGTCACAGGGTTTGGGGTGCAATCAGGCCAGTAAAGGGTTATGTCACCACTTGCCTTGCAACCCTGGATGCCTTACAATGCTTTGCTGCTGTAGCTCCCAACCTGGGATGCTCACTATCAGCCTACTAGCATGCAGGTCACACCCTGAGTTTCTATGTGCTATTATGTTTTAACATCTGTGGCCTTAATATATAAAACTCTTAATATATAAAACAGTCCTGGTTCAGCAGCTCTGACCCCAGTAGCCTGTCTACAGCTCCCCAGCCCCATGTTGGCTTCCACCAGCCTTGATTACTGCTTGCAGGGTGACCCCAACATACTCCTATGACTCAATTTTCCCAAAACCATGTATGCTGTAATGTGGCCACCAGCTTGCCACATTAACTGGAGTTAACAGTCCCTTTAATTCAAACATGGCACGTGTGGTTTACATTAATAGTAAAACAAATTAATTAACAAAAGTGGATTTTAAGTGAGTTAAATCTAAGAGATAAAGTTAGAAAGGGTTACAAGCAAATGAAAGTGAAAACGCGCACCTAAAATCTAAAACTTAATCGAGCAAGGTACAGGCTTTCTTCAAGATCTTTTTTCTCACCTATACTCAGTTCCCAGAGACATCAATACCCTCCCCCCTATTACCCCAGTTGAAGAAGCCATCTTTTTCAGCTTCCAAGAGCTATGTTCCCTTGTGTCTGTCTAGGAATAGGTGCCAAGGGTGGCTCCCATTTTTGCTTATATCTTCCAAAGTTCAGTGACTTTGTTTCAAGAGGCAGGATGACCTGATGCTGTTCTTCCCACCCCCCTGCATGTAAATGGGGCTTCAATTGTTTTGATTCCACCATGCTTCATTTACATAGGAGACAGATAAATAGCTGATTTCACTCCTATCTGGTATGGAACCTGTTTCTCCCTATTTAACCACAAATATAAAAACGTATCATTAAGTGTCCATATTTCCTCATATAATGTTAATACATACATTTCACAATGATATCAGTCACCAGTGTACCCTTAGCTTTCAGAAAAATCCCTCACTCTGTACATTTTTATAATACAGTAATATTGTATACAATCAGTTGATTCAATTGCTTATCACTTGAGGTTCAGCCTGCCCCTCCCGCACATCATTATAGACCAGTAAATCTTTGAAATGGATTCTTCTCAAGGTTACCTCTCAAAGGCAAGCTATGAGAAAGGCAACATGGAGTCTGGTAGTTAAAGATGCTCCATGCTTTTTCTTCCCCCACTTTTTAGCTTAATAGCTTTTCTTTGCCTAATATGTAAAAGTGGACTTACATTGTCTTTGCCTAAAGATTGGGCTGGTCAGAGCATCAAATACACATTCCTTTGTCTAAGGCAGACCAGTTTATGAACTCCCCCTGACATGCCTGGTTTAAACACACTTTAATCATAATTCTAGCGTATCTCCATAACTGTTAATACCCACTGTGTACGTACATCATACAAGAATATTAATGATCTGTGACTTATTAGTTTTCAAATAATACCTCACAAGGCATATTTTGTACAAAGATTTTTACAGTAGTTGGTATGGTGTGAATACAGGGGGGTTAATGTCACAGGCTCCCAAAACATTCCTCCAAAAAGTTCCTTAATTTAGTCCCTTCAAAATATCTGAAATAGTTCTGTGTTCCATTTGAACCCAGGCCTCTAGCAATGGAAGGATAACGTATTGACTCCCAGTATTACACTTTTTGTTTCCACTCTTAACATAAGGTTTACAGGCAAGGTTTTAGACTCAAATTATTTACTGAAGCATATAGAAGGCAAAATAGCTTTTAGAACAGAGGTAATTATCCAGAGTGTAGTGGGAGTGAGCCAGTGTGGGCACCAACATGTTCCATATTATTCTATCTATTGGTAGAGTGCCAAATACATCTTAGAATACCATAGAAGTGTTCTTCATTATATGGGGCTACGAGTTAGGTGTTCTTTGAGGGCCAGTGGGGAAGAAGTATTTATATACCAACTCATCTCTGTAGTATAGTAAATTCACACACCATTTCTTTAGCTGTTGCAGAGTTGAAACCAAAGGCCTGTGTTCCTGGGGAATCTGAAGTTGAAGGTATTTGCCAGGGTAATTAAATAAAATTAACTAATAGCAAATGTATGATTTGTATTCAGACATATTCTTTTCATATACAGAACAAACTTACAGGAAAAATACAAGAACTGTAAGAGCAATTGTTAATTATTTTTAGATTAGCTACATTCTTTATTTTCACTGTAGTAAAAATACTATTTTTCTTCCTATTTATATCAAAATAATGGAATTGAAAGAAAATAGCAATGTAATATTATTGGCGTATTTAGTTATGTTCATTACTAGTTGATGAAAGAGCAGTTATGCTATTTATCCCTTTTCTCTCCAGGAAAACTCCCAAACCTGACTTTACAACCAGTAATTACTCCTGAGGTTGTGAGAGCCAGTGTCCATCTCAAATGTACTTACCATCATCCAGCCTCAAATCAGCCTTTGCAGTACGTGGTGGTTTGGTCACGCCTTTCCATATCCAGCATGAAAGAACAGATTCTTTGACACAACTCTGCAGACATTCTCTTACATGGAGATGGATGGAGTTAATTTCAGATTGGGAGATACGGTAATGCTTTCCTGAACTCAGCAAACAAGATCAAACATTCAGAGGAACTGAATCCTCTTGTAGAATTTTTGTTCAGCGTTTATTAACTGTATTCCCCACTGGCAGCACTTACATCTAATGTAAGAGAAGTTGCTTAAATGGGATTGCATTTTAAAGCAGGATTATTAAATACTATTTGTCAAGGTCAGAACCTCTAACATCTCTATTAGATGCTATTCACATAAATATACTATACTTCCACTATACTTATTTTCTTCACATTTTCATTAATGATATGTGATGGGGTATACTAGAGTTACCATATTTGAACATTCAAAAAAGAGGACTCTCCATGGGGGAGAAGGGGAGTATTTGCTCGTGCCCCCCCCCAGCCCCTGGCCCCGCCTCAACTCCACCCCTTCCCCACCCCCATTCCAACCCCTTCCCCAAAATCCCCACCCCAACTCCACCCCCCTCCCTGCCCCATTGGACCCCTACCCCAAATCCCTGCCCTGGCCCCACCTCCTCCCCTGAGTGCACAGCGTTCCCTCTCCCCACACTCCCTCCCAACCGTGCAAAATGGCTGTTTCGCAGCGCAAGTGCTGGGAGCTGGGGGGGAAAGCAGGCACTCTCTCGAGTGATCAGCATTCACTTTCTTTCTCGAATGATCGACATTCACTCTCTTTCTTGAATGATCAACTCTTCTTTGGGGAAAAATAATAATGGCAAAATCCCGGACGTTTTTAGATATTTAAAAATTCCTCCCGGATGGCAATTTAAGAACCAAAAAGCTGGACATGTCCGGGAAAATAAAGACTATGTAACCCTAGGTATACCAAACACCACACTGGGCTTGAAGGGGTTAAAGGACAATGCTGGGTCCAGGTAGCCCCAGACTCCTAGGCCTGTAGAGCATGCTCCATCTGGAGGAGCAGGCTAAAAGGAGCTTAGAAGCCCAGGCAAATGGGAGAGAGTGAACGGATTGGAGGGAAGACAGGCCTTTGCCTGAAAAGTCACATGGAAGGTTGAAAGTGGGATGGGACCGTGAGGCCAACGGGCAGTGCTTTTTCCAAACCCCTCACCCTTTTTGAGAACTGGCAGTCCCTGTGGGGCTCTGATCATCTGAACTCTGTTCAGCTCATGGTTATTTGGACTGTATGGGACCATGCCCTGAGCTGAAAGAGAACAGAGGTAGGAAGTAGTCCAAAGCAGTAGACTTTGATCTTCCACATGAAGGAAGTGATTGTGAATAACAGAGACTTGGTGGGATAACTCACATGACTGAAGTACTGTCATAGATGGATATAATCTGTTCAGGAAAGATAGGCAAGGCAGAAAAGGTGGGGGAGTTGCATTGTATGAAAGAGAACAGTATGACTGCTCAGAGCTCCAGTATGAAACTGCAGAAAAACCTGTGAGTCTCTGAATTAAGTTTAGAAGTGTGAGCAACAAGGGTGATGTCGTGGTGGGAGTCTGCTATAGATCACCAGACCAGAGGGATAAGATGAACGAGGCTTTCTTCAGGCAACTTACAGAAGTTAATAGATCACAGGCCCTGGTTCTCATGGGGGACTTCAATCACCCTGATATCTGTTTGGAGATTAATACAGCAGTGCACAGACAATCCAGGAAGTTTTTGGAAAGTGTAGGGGACAATTTCCTGGTGCAAGTGCTGGAGGAACCAACTAGAGGCAGAGCTCTTCTTGACCTGCTGTTCACAAACAGGGAAGAATTAGTAGGAGAAGCAAAAGTGGATGGGGACCTGTGTGGCAGTGAGCATGAGATGGTCAAGTTCAGGATCCTGACACAAGGAAGAAAGGAAAGCATCAGAATACGGACCCTGGACTTCAGAAAAGCAGACTTTGACTCCCTCAGAGAATTGATAGGCAGGATCCCCTGGGAGAATAACATGAGGGGGAAAGGAGTCCAGGAGAGCTGTCTGTATTTTAAAAAATCCTTATTGAGGTTGCAGGAACAAACCATCCCAATGTATAGAAAATATGGCAGATATGGTAGGCGACCAGCTTGGCTTAACAGTGAAATCCTTGCTGATCTTAAACACAAAAAAGAAGCTTACAAGAAGTGGAAGATTGGACAAATGACCAGGGAGGAGTATAAAAATATTGCTCAGGCATGCAGGAGTGAAATCAGGAAGGCCAAATCACACTTGGAGTTGCAGCTAGCAAGGGATGTTGAGAGTAACAAGAAGGGTTTCTTGAGGTATGTTAGCAACAAGAAGAAGGTCAAGGAAAGTGTGGGCCCCTTACTGAATGGGGGAGGCAACCTAGTGACAGAGGGTGTGGAAAAAGCTAATGTACTGAATGCTTTTCCATTTCTCATCCCCTGGGTGATAGTTTACCACAAAGTCAAAGTGAGTGAAGAAGAGGGACCAGCAGAGCTGGTGGTGGTTAAGGTGTCTAGCAGTCCAGAGGTAGTCCAGATTCTAGTGGTCCATCAGGACTTGGACTGGGAATCAGGCTCCTTCTTGGCACAGCTTCTTGAAAGCTACATTTATAGCTAGTAGTGCCTTGTCCCAAACATATTTTTTCCGATAGGGTTAGCTTCTGAGAATCATAGAATCATAGAATCATAGAATATCAGGGTTTGAAGGGACCCCTGAAGGTCATCTAGTCCAACCCCCTGCTCGAAGCAGGACCAATTCCCAGTTAAATCATCCCAGCCAGGGCTTTGTCAAGCCTGACCTTAAAAACCTCTAAGGAAGGAGATTCTACCACCTCTCTAGGTAACGCATTCCAGTGTTTCACCACCCTCTTAGTGAAAAAGTTTTTCCTAATATCCAATCTAAACCTCCCCCACTGCAACTTGAGACCATTACTCCTCGTTCTGTCATCAGCTACCATTGAGAACAGTCTAGAGCCATCCTCTTTGGAACCCCCTTTCAGGTAGTTGAAAGCAGCTATCAAATCCCCCCTCATTCTTCTCTTCTGCAGGCTAAACAATCCCAGCTCCCTCAGCCTCTCCTCATAAGTCATGTGTTCTAGACCCCTAATCATTTTTGTTGCCCTTCACTGGACTCTCTCCAATTTATCCACATCCTTCTTGTAGTGTGGGGCCCAAAACTGGACACAGTACTCCAGATGAGGCCTCACCAATGTCGAATAGAGGGGAACGATCACGTCCCTTGATCTGCTCGCTATGCCCCTACTTATACATCCCAAAATGCCATTGGCCTTCTTGGCAACAAGGGCACACTGCTGACTCATATCCAGCTTCTCGTCCACTGTCACCCCTAGGTCCTTTTCCGCAGAACTGCTGCCTAGCCATTCGGTCCCTAGTCTGTAGCTGTGCATTGGATTCTTGGATCCTAAGTGCAGGACCCTGCACTTATCCTTACTGAACCTCATCAGATTTCTTTTGGCCCAATCCTCCAATTTGTCTAGGTCCTTCTGTATCCTATCCCTCCCCTCCAGCGTATCTACCACTCCTCCCAGTTTAGTATCATCCGCAAATTTGCTGAGAGTGCAATCCACACCATCCTCCAGATCATTTATGAAGATATTGAACAAAACCGGCCCCAGGACCGACCCTTGGGGCACTCCACTTGATACCGGCTGCCAACTAGACATGGAGCCATTGATCACTACCCGTTGAGCCCGACAATCTAGCCAGCTTTCTACCCACCTTATAGTGCATTCATCCAGCCCATACTTCCTTAACTTGCTGACAAGAATACTGTGGGAGACCGTGTCAAAAGCTTTGCTAAAGTCAAGAAACAATACATCCACTGCTTTCCCTTCATCCACAGAACCAGTAATCTCATCATAAAAGGCGATTAGATTAGTCAGGCATGACCTTCCCTTGGTGAATCCATGTTGGCAGTTCCTGATCACTTTCCTCTCATGCAAGTGCTTCAGGATTGATTCTTTGAGGACCTGCTCCATGATTTTTTCAGGGACTGAGGTGAGGCTGACTGGCCTGTAGTTCCCAGGATCCTCCTTCTTCCCTTTTTTAAAGATTGGCACTACATTAGCCTTTTTCCAGTCATCCGGGACTTCCCCCGTTCGCCACGAGTTTTCAAAGATAATGGCCAATGGCTCTGCAATCACAGCCGCCAATTCCTTCAGCACTCTCGGATGCAACTCATCCGGCCCCATGGACTTGTGCACGTCCAGCTTTTCTAAATAGTCCCTAACCACCTCTATCTCCACAGAGGGCTGGCCATCTCTTCCCCATTTTGTGATGCCCAGCACAGCAGTCTGGGAGCTGACCTTGTTAGTGAAAACAGAGGCAAAAAAAGCATTGAGTACATTAGCTTTTTCCACATCCTCTGTCACTAAAATAAAAGAATAGAATAGAATAAAAGGCACAAGGATGGAGTTGGTTGTGGGACTTGTGTGTTGAAACAATACAGTACCTATGGCAAAATTTGAGACATCAGCCTCAGTTGTAAATAGCTTGGTGGGTGAATCAGGATGGATGCCGAGGTGAATGACCTCTTCAATTAATCAAAGGCTGACTAATCCTCTATGGACAAGACAACCCCTTTTGTATGCACACCATTATGGGAGTAACCATGCGAGGGAATCCTTTTACAAATTGCCTATAGAAATTGGTGAACCTGGAGAATTACTGCACCCCATGTACATCCTCGGGTATGATTCAGTCGGATTTATTGCCACCTTGTGCAGGTCCATAGTAAATCCCTCAGGCGAGATGATATAGCCCAAGAATTCTACTGTGGCTTTATTAAACTTGTGGTGGTTTTGGCAGTGTGTCTCCAAGAAAGTGCACATGTGATGATTGTGGATAGCCTGACTTTAAGAGAAAATTAGGATGTCATCCATGTAAATAATAACAAATTGATCCAACATGTCCCTAAAGATGGCATTTATGAAATGCTGGAAGGTTGCCAGGCTGTTGCACAACCCAAACTGCATGACCAACTACTCAAAGTGATCACACCTGGTATAGAAGGTGAATGGACTATAAGGTGGATAGAAAGCTGGCTAGATCATCGGGCTCAATGGGTAGTGAACAATGGCTCCATGTCTAGTTGGCAGCTGGTATCAAATGGAGTGCCCCAAGGGTCGATCCTGGGGCTGGTTTTCTTCAATATCTTCATTAATGATCTGGAGGATGGCGTTGATTGCAGATGACACAAGTTTGCAGATGACACTAAATTGGGAGGAGTGGTAGATATGCTGGAGGGTAGGGATAGGATATAGAGGGATCTAGACAAATTGGAGGATTGGGCCAAAAGAAATCTGATGAGGTTCAACAAGGACAAGTGTAGAGTCCTGTACTTAGGATGGAAGAATCCCATGCACTGCTACAGACGAGGGACCGAGTGGCTAGGCAGCAGTTCTGCAGAAAAGAACCTACAGTGGATGAGAAGCTGGATATGAGTCAACAGCGTGCCCTTGTTGCCAAGAAGGCTAACAGCATTTTGGGCTGTATAAGTAGGAACATTGCCAGCAGATCAAGGGACGTGATCATTGCCCTCTATTCGGCATTGGTGAGGCCTCATCTGGAGTACTGTGTCCAGTTTTGGGCCCCACACTACAAGAAGGATGTGAAAAAATTGGAAAGAGTCCAGCGGAGGGCAACAAAAATGATTAGGAGGCTGGAGCACATGACTTATGAGGAGAGGCTGAGGGGACTGGGATTATTTAGTCTGCAGAAGAGAAGAGTGAGGGGGGATTTGATAGCTGCTTTCAACTACCTCAAAGGGGGTTCCAAAGAGGATGGATCTAGACTGTTCTCAGTGGTAGCAGATGACAGAACAAGGAGTAATGGTCTCAAGTTTCAGTGGGGGAGATTTAGGTTGGATATTAGGAAAAACTTTTTCACTAAGAGGGTGGTGAAGCACTGGAATGCGTTACCTAGGGAGGTGGTGGAATCTCCTTCCTGAGAGGTTTTTAAGATCAGGCTTAACAAAGCCCTGGCTGGGATGATTTAGTTGGGGATTGGTCCTGCTTTGAGCAGGGGGTTGGACTAGATGACCTCCTGAGGTCCCTTCAAACCCTGATATTCTATGATTCTATGACTCAGCTGGTGATGCTTCCCATAGGGCCCTTGGGTGGGCCTTGCTGGAGAGGGAGGGCCCAGTTCCCCCTGCATGCTCTGCTTGACACCTACGCCTGAGATGGGCTGAGACTGATGCCTCCATTCTAGGGGCAGAGGTAGGCATCTCTTTTGGGGTGAGTTTTCCTGCTTCTAGTACTGCCCTGGATTTGAGGGGTGTGTATACCCCAGAATGTGATCAAGCTAATTTCAACCATATTTCGTGCATTCAGCCACCCTGAATTAATGAAATAGAACACCACATAGTTAAGGGTTAATTTGGAGACAGGCTTTCAGAAGCAAGGTCAAAACTAGCTACAGTTTCTGCTAATCAGAATGGGAGAAGGGAATAAACAAGTAAACAATTGATACTAAAAACGTTGGTGATTGGAAAAACCTTGAGTCTAGATGCCTCTGATGTTAAAAGTTTATTGAAAGTTAGAAAAGTAAAGATACAGTCGGGTCATAATGACCTATGTGTTTTGTAGAAGTTATATAAAAGATTATTAGCTAATAGAGTGTACTTTGGAGCAGTCCTCTGAAGCCATCTTGAGAGACTTTTTCCTGACATCCTTTCTCCCCGGTGGGTGAGCAACTGGCCACTGTAAACCTGCTGTTAATTACTCAACACCGTTCCAGATGTTAGGTAAATATCTGGGATGTTCTAAACCTATTATTTATGTTTGTGTCTGCTTAAATCTAATAAACTGCAGTTTTAGATAGAGCACGCTTACTTGCATGAATCTTATCAGACAGAAGTGCTGTGCTCCTGTTGATTTATTCCTTACACCGCCTGTAGTGAAATCATTAAGTGGCCCCTGTTGGGGGTTCTGAAAACCCAGGGTAACACTAGAACTAGTGTACTTAATTCCTTAAATACCGACATTAAAAAGCTTGAATATATGATGTATATATTGCAGGTCAAATGCCATAAAGTTGGCACAACCTGCGGGGCCGGGGGAAACAGAGAAAACTGCTCCAACTTTTACTCAGTATTTTTTCCACCTAACAGCAGAATGAACTTGGGGTAAAGGCACAGACACCTATATGCACATCCAGTTCAAGCATTGAGTAATTTCTATACTGATGGACAGACCCATAATAATATCTTTTCACAAAAAAGAATATTAAAGAATATGAAATTTTAAAGTATATGGAGGTTTATTTCATGGTCTTTTTCATGGTGTTCTGCCTTTCTGAGACTGATTCCTTGGTTCATTTGTACGCTGAAAGATGGAGTTCATTACAGAACAATCTTTGAGCAATACATTTAATGGCTTACATAGCAACCCTGGTCTAGTTCCAACAACAACAACAACAAAAACAGAAACAAAAGCACCACAACCAGACACCAGTGCAAGACATGAACAAATTGATATGTATATAAATTAATGGCCTTCCACAGCACAAAAATCAGACTTTAAAAGTTAAATTAGGTTCATAACTTTTATAAACAAAGAACCATTAGTGATGCTAAATAGTACTGAAAGAATAAACACTGCCAGCTATAATAGCCCCATATTAAATATAGCTTGTAAACAGCCTTGGTGTTTTGAATCTTTTCTTGAATAAGAATTCACATTAAGAAATATGAATGTGTTTATTTAAATTCTTATAAAGGTGAGTCATTTATAACCGTGGTTAAATCTAGACACTTTTGCTAGTTTCTTCTCATAATTATGCTACCTGCATTTGAGTCAGACAAACTAATTCTGCCAGACTTCATGGGGAGCTTGTGTTACAGAGAGATATCTATTGTAATCAAAATAATTTCACCTGCAATCAATTCAATCCAGATTTAAACAATCCTGGATGGGGAGAAGCAGTTCTGTTAACTAGTAGTGTCACCTAGCTGTTATGAGACAATTTTTATTATATTAAAAGTTGTTTTCAAAAGCCCTTCTGTCCTTTGCTGAAACACAGATATTTAATTTAGCAAGTTTAGACTGAGATGTTCAATTCACTGCTAGAATTTTTTTTTAAACTTTTCATGGCCTATTTGAGTAATTATAATTATTGGATAATTATACAAATTGTCATCGGTGAAATCAGGCAATGACACGTTAGCTGTAACAGGGATTTTAGTCTAAAATATTTCACATAATAAAGAGTTTAAAAAGCACTTTACCACGTTTGCTGTTCCACCTTGGGTTCCTAATAATAGTTATGAAGGGCCTAATTCTCCTTTCACTTGCACTGGTGTAAATCAGGGGTAAATCCATAGACCAGTAGAGTTACACTAGGTTAAGTCTGGCGAAAGTGAGAAGAGAATCAGGCCAAAAGGGCCAGAGTAACCCTGTAAGCACAAGGGAAAGTAGTTTGCAAACCCCTGCACCCATGGAGGCTACATTATACAAGGGATTCTGCGGGGTCAGGTTATCTTTAAACTACGGCCAGCGCCTTGCAGATAGAGGCTGTGCAAGAGAGCAGCTGATAAGTCAGATGCATCCTTTCACTGGCTTTTTCCTGCCCCTTCCGCAATCCAGAGCGGGAGTCCTAAGGACTACATTCTACCCTCAGAAGTAAGTGAGGTTGCATGAGTGTAAATGAGGGTAGAATTTACTCCAAATGGGCCAAATTAAGACCCAGTATATCAGGTATAACTCTACTAAAATCACTTGGTTCTGCTTATTCCATTTTTCATCCACTTACACATGGTTTAAATTCAGCACTAATGTTTTTGCAGATGAATTTTAGGAGTTGCTTTATTTATAATCTTTATCCGAAATCCGGATCTTCTCCTTTCATTCCTTGATATAATATAGTCAAGAGTAAAGATTTTTGTTTCTCTTATGTGATTGATATCTACACTACTTTTCATTCATCATAATGTCTCCTGATAATATAAGGCGTATAACAGACTATCCATCAATATGTTTCAATATACATTGAAATGATTTAATAGCTTTAATAGGCCCTTAAAGAGTAATTCAGACTTACTGGGCCAATGATGTTTGAACTTTTATTGACGTCTCTATAGTCTAAACAGCCAAAGATAGTTCTTCAAAATGCTCATGTGTGCATTTCCCTCCCCCCACCCCTCGCCAACACACACACACACACACACACACACACTTTGGGCTCTGATTTTGTTATTTCAGACAGTATGATGCCAGCATAATGTTAGTGAAACGATTGCAACATTGACCATATCTATAATATGCTGCTGTTGCTACATAAACATTGAAAGAAGCCCATTCCATCTGATTTGAAAATCCTAGCAGTCCCAAGTCTTATTTATACAATATTGACAGAGGTCAAGCCAGTCCTAGAGGCACAGGCATTTGTAAATTATGGTAGGCAGAGTGTGTGTAATGAGTTATGCTAAGAAAGGGGGGGGGGCAGATTTGCTCAGCGCAGCAATTGTGAAATTTCATACGGTGAGAAAGCAGTTGTCACCATCTATAAACTATAATATGCATTTTAAAATAAAATGTTTAAATAAAACTGGCCTTTCCAAACTGGTTGCTGACACATAAACCGTTTGTGACACCAGAAAGATAGAACCTAGTGCAAAAGAATGTAATCTAGTATCTATCCTGCTTTAACATACGAAGGAGAACAGTTTAACTTCCACTCAAAGTAGGGAAGGAGGTTTTTCTCTTCTTTAATTACCACCTTCTCTAAGTATGTGATTTGACATAAATGTAAAAATCTTTCTAGTAGGAGCCTGCAGACATTCTTAAAATACATTTTCAAATGCCTTCTCCAGACTTTGAGTTGGGTAGTTGGCAGAAAATGGTGATCAGCCCACTGCTACTTCCGAGCAGAAAATCATCACTACTAGGTCTAAAGGGGGAAATCTGTGGGCAAAGAAGGATATGTCATCCACAAAGGAGCTGATCCACTATTGGTTTGGATCAGATTCCAAACTTTGAAACCTTTGAAATTCCCCATCACTAGGTGTACGTGAAGGTCTGCTACATAGAGGCTGTTTTCCTGTGCACTGCAGTTTGGCTGTTTGAAGGTTGGTAGAGACTGTGGTTTTATATATAGGTTAGCTTTGATGAGGCTAGCTTACATCATGCTTTCCCATGTATTTTTGCTATGTTAATGCTAGAATTTGCATGGTGTAACATTTCACCTCATCAGGTGTCAGATCCTACTACTGCCTCAGTTTCTTTCCTTCTGTGGCCAAACAAGCTACAACTGGTGCTTTGTGTTTATTCTTCCCTTCAGGGTCTGGTTCATTAAAATATCTCAAAGCTAGACTCTCCCTTGGCAGTCCATTACACCCTCCTGGAATCTTAATTCCCTCTAAGAGGTTTTGCTCTTGTCCCTCACTGCAGATAGACTTTTCCCTCTGGATCCCCTGGAGGTGCCTCCCTGCTGGTCCCTCTCCTCTTTGCCCTTGTATCCTGGCACCAGGTACCCACTCTTCCTTTCCCCAGTCTTTTGAAACCCCTGGTCTCTCCCTCTCTAATGAAGCAGGCTCCCGCTTATAAGGATGCTGCAATCAACATGGTGCATCATTACCTTACCTAAGCACTGACCCAAGCCCAAATCCATAAACTGGGATTATTTGTAGTTATTGTCTGCACATCCTAAAACTCAGTATTGCTTGGGCACACTCCAGGCAGACATTGGTATGGGGTACAATATTCAAACTCACTTAAGTGTCTTAGATGCCTAAATTCCATTTTAAAAAGTGACTTAGGCACTTAAGGTGAGATTTTCAAAGGCATTTAGGTGTCTAAAAGTAGAGATGGGCACCTAGTGGGATTTTTAAAAGCTTCCAAGCAGGATATATCGTTAATTCCCCTTGAAATCAATGAGACAGACACCTAAGGAATTACGTCCTCCTGATAAGATAGATGGGGGAACACCTAATTTGAGACTCTTGCTTTGGAGCATCTGGGCCTTTGGTTTGAGCTAGGGCTCTGAGCAGCTCATTAGCTGAGGGGCAGTGTGTGACCCAAAGACCTCTTCATGTCAACTGGCAGAGGGCACAGGAGTACATAGAGTAACAGGAATCCCTGGGTTCACCAAAAGAGGTCATGTAAGGTCTCTACTGAAAGCACATGTCACACTGGTCTTCTTAATCATTGTGCCTAGAAGGCAATGCTTGTATTACCAGAGGCTGGTAGAGTCAGGGAGCTGATCCACTGCAGGCACAGAGAAGACTTCCTCATGCTAAAGGCAGGTGGCAGCAAGGTGCCACGTAACACTGGGTACCCCTTGGAAGTGTCACATGGTGTCAGGACTTAGGCACTTTTGTGCATATCCACTGGTGCAAATTTAGGTACGAGGTGATTTAGGCACCTACTGGGTTAGCTGAGTGACAGTTGTAAGAATGCCAGTGGGGCCGAGATGTTGGATTTCACAAATAATGAAAAAGCTGATAAGAGTTTCAATTGATAAAGAATTAAAGTATAGGAATGTAATTAATGCCAATTAACATGGTTTTATAGAAAATAGGTCTTGGTAAACAAATCAGCTTTTATTCTTTGATGAGATTATAACTTTGGTTGATAAAGGTAACTATGTAGATGTAATATACTTAGGCTTTTGTAAGACATATGCTTTAGTACTGCATGACATTCCGATTAAAAATTAGAAGCAGATAATACCAATAAAGCACATGTTAAAAGGATTAAGGACTGGCTAACTGAGAGATCTCAAAGTAGTTATCAAAGGGAAATCATTGAATATGGGAATTTCTATTGGGATTCTGCAAGGATTGATACTATTCAACATTTTCATCAGTGATCTGGAAATAAATATAAAACCATTGCTGATAAAATTTGGCAGAGTGGTAAATAACTATGAGACTAGGGCAGCCATACAGAGAGATATGAATAGCTTGGTAGCCCGGGCACATTCATATAAAATGCATTTTACTACAGCCAAATGCAAAGTTACACATGTAGGAACAAGGAACGCAGGTCATACGTATAGAATGTGGGACTGTACATTTCTGGAAATGTTATTCTTAAAAGGATTATGGGTCATAATGGAAAAGCAACTCACAACATGCAAAGCTGTGGCAAAAAGGGTGAATGCAATCATTGGAAGTATAAAAGAGGGAGTAGTGAGTAGGAGCAGGAAGTGATTTTACCTCTGTATATGGCATTTGTGAGTCCTATACTGGGATACTGTATACAGTTTTGGTTCCCAGCATTTAAAAAGGATGTTAAAAAACTGGAGGGTTTTTTATGATTCCTGGGCTGGAGTAAACATTTTAGGGTGAGACTTAAAGAGCTCAATCTCTAGTCTAGCAAAAAGAAGATTGAGAGGTGACTTGATTACAGTGTATGAGTTCCTTCACACAAAGAAAATACAAGATACTAAAGGACTTTTTGATCTTTTGGGTAAAGGTATAACAAATTCCAATGGCTGGAAGCTGAAGCCAGACTAGTTCAAATTAAAATTAAGGCACAAATATCTAACTTTGAGGGTGACTAATCATTGGAACAAACTACCCAGGGAAGTGGTGGATTCTCCATCTCTTGATGTCTTTAGTCAAACAAGTTATTGGACTCAAATCAGGGGTAACTGAATGAATTTTAATGATCTGTAATATATAGGAGATCAGACTAGGTCCCTTCTAGCCTTAAACTCTATGAATCTATGAGAGTTTGTCATGCAAGGTGCTGAGGAAAAAAATTGTCAATAACTGGAACTAGGCCTATTTAGAGATTAATGCTCTATATACCATGACCAATTCCCAAAGCCATCCAGGTCCCCCGCTCCAACATTAAAGGTCGAATTCAGCCTTCGGTTGAATACACTGCTCCCATTGATTTCAAAATGAAGTAGATGTGAATCTGAAGAAGTCAGTGGGAATTGCACCTGAGGGCAGAAGTCAGCCCTAACTTGAAAAGAATTTTTTTTAAAAAATCACCCTTTTTGTTTTATCGTTTTCTACCTAACAGTGGATTTTGCCGTAAAGAAATAATTTCATATACATAGATGCAAGGAAACAAACCACAACCTGAAGCAATTGGATTATGGTGTCTGAAGTCCCTTCACAGATTGTTATTGCTTTAAAAGGGATGAAGACAAAATAGAATTTTATTTAAAAACATGTGAGGACTTTGTGAAAAATACCATCTCACCTGTCACTGTTGTCAGCAAGGTGCCATCAGTGTTGTTGTTATCTCCTTGCTTTAAATGATATGTTGATATGAAAAAATATTGCTGATTCCTGAGCTGGAGAAGAAGAGCTGGTATTTGGCTGAAGGCAAAAAAACTCTCAAGTATAATAATAATTATGTGGCAAACTGTTAACTTGTAGCTCAGTGGCCAATGAACATATCTGATGATTATGAAGAGATGTGTACACCTACTAGATAAAGAAGAAACTAAAGGGGGGGGGGAAACAATAAAAAAAGACAGAAATAAAATGTAATACTAGAACAAGTTCAGTGTCTATATATTTTAATTTGCAAATAGTGTACTAATCTTCACAAGTCCTATTGATCTTACCGAATACATAGGAGGTGCCCTGCTATTCAAGGTATTCTACTTTTTGCTTGCCAAAAATAGATGACCATATACAAGTGTGGGATGATATTTTAATGGTATTTTAAATATAGCTATGTATCATCTCTATATTTTTAAGTGTAATGTTTTATGTGCAGACTGTATCCTAAAAGCATACCTTCTTAGAGGACTGATATTTAGACATTCGGTCACCCTTTCTAGCATACTCAGAGGAGGATGCTCCCCAGCCGGTAAGCCAGAATCTTTAGCTAGGTTATTTTAATATTAACGTGATCCTGAATAAATAGTGTACGATATGGTATGTTAATGTTCTTTTCTAAATTTGCTTTAATAAAAAGTTTCTAAATAAACAAATAAGTCACTTTGTTCTGCAACAGGGAAAATATATTTTGGGAACAGGAAACAAGACTGGGTTACTGATGCATTTTCAAAGATGCTTGTCATCTTACTTATAATCTGTCTTGGAATCCTTTGATAGATCCACCCCCTGCTTTCTTTTTCAGCCTCCTAGTGAGCAATCCTGACAGCTTTAATTGTCTCTCTCTTCTTGACAGGGATTCTCAAAGTGGTGTTTTCAAATGGAAGTCACCGTGTGAACATTCTTGGATAAAACTGTTGAAGCAAAAAGTGCAAAACAGCTCAGCAAGTTTTATCATAGTCTGTGTAAATATTATATCTGCAATGCAACTCCATTGGATACGCGCACTGAGATGTGTAACGGAATCATATTTTTCACTTCGGGGGAGGGGCAAGAAGGAACAAATATTTTCAGACTTACTTCTTTTTTTCTGCTGCCACTGATTTGTCGGCTCTTGATTTTTGAGAAGACTCCCTCCATCAGCACTGGTGAGGGGAACAGCAGCAATTACCCTCTGCCATGCAAGAAAAAGATCTTTCTTAAAACTTCATAGATTGAATGTGGGCCATTAGGGAATGATAATGTCTTGAGGGATAATAAATCCCTAGTGATAACAAGGAACTAAACTGTACAACACACTTCTTTTATTATGGTGCTCTACAGAGAAACTGTCTAAATACCTAGACGTTGAGGAACTGTGACTTTAGAGTAGCAGGTGATTACTTACTTCTGTTGTTAGAAAGGGGCAAACCTGAGGTAAGATGAAAAGGATTCTGTCTGTTCAAAATAAGGAAGAATACTGGTTCCCCTCACCAACCTGAGGTGGTATGGTAGATGGTCTGTCAATAAGAAAATCTGAAATAAAAAGGAAGATGCTGGAGAGCACACTAAAATGGCCTTGAGAAAAAGAGTGTCTGAGAAGGAACTGGGAATAATCCACTTGGATTTAGAGGGAAGAGTAAATGAAATACTTAATTCTTCAGGTTCAAGGATCCAGGTGAGAGCCTTGCAGCACTTGAAATATTTCTAGTATTCTGAATGGGAACAAATAACTTAGGATGGAAGGATTCCCAGAACGGTTACAAAATTTGAAGGTAAATTGTAACATACAGGTAGGGGAGGAGGGAGCCATGATACACAGGGAGTTGAAGAGGGAAGGAGAGTAGTGCCTTATACAAACCTGGAAAGTGATTTGGGTTTACATGGCTACAAGTTTTTGAGAGTATTCTTATTTGTTCTGAACCAGTTTGCACATTCCTAGTCATAAGGGGCCAGATTTAAAAAACAAAACAAAAAAAACCCAAACCCTCATCTCCTATTTAGGCTCCTACATAAGAACTGATTTTCCAAAATTGCTCAGAAGCCAGTAGCTACCAGTGTGACACCTCTGGATGAAATAACACAACATCGAAAGTGCCGAGTCCTTCTGATAATCAGACAAAAGAAGCTTACTCATAATACCAAATAAGCTAGGTCAGCCTAGCTCCCCCTGTCGGATTACTGTTGAAACTCTGGAATTGATTTAGTGGGTCACAATCTGTTATTGCATTGATGAGGAGTAACCAGAAATTAATAACTACAGTCTAGTATTCTGTTGTAGTTTGTTTTAAGGAGTATTTGTATTGTGTAATCTTGTGCTCAAAGGAACGAGGTGTGCAGTTTTGGTTTTCTGAAACAAGAAACCATTTATTAAAAAAAAAAAAAAAAAAGGATAGTAGATAGTGTGCAGCCTCAGCAGAGAAAAAGGTTGCCTGACTGTCCTAGGAATAAAACATAATTGGCCTGATAGATTGTGCTTTTTAAAAGATAAACAAATCTTTATCATTTAGATACTTTTATAATACACCAAGCAAAATGGAGTACACAGCTTCTCATGATTAGTACTTGAGACAACACGTAAAGAGGGTGTCACAGTTCCTGAGGTAACTGTACCTCTGACTCCCTCCTGGACTCTGTAAGGGAACCCCACTTAAGTCTCAGGCCTCTAGCCATCACCTTTCTTGGGGCGGGATCCCGCAACCCTCTCCCTCCAGACTGGGGAATTAGGCCACAGACTCCTGCAGATGGCCTCACAAGGTCTGACTAGTTCAGCATGTACAATCCTGTTGTTTCAAGGGCAATGACAGGGTTCACCAGTAACCAACCAGCTTCCATATAGCAAAGTACTAGCCATCCAGAACAAAATCATCACAGAAAAAACATGTCATAAAAACAATAAACAGCTTGTACATGTCTAGTTTAGCTAGGGTGACCATATGTCCCATTTTTATAGGGACAGTCCCGTTTTTTGGGACTTTCTTATATAGGCGCCTATTACCCCCACCCCCTGTTCTGTTTTTTCACAGTTGCTATCTGGTCACCCTAAGTTTAGCAGATAGTTACCCATCTGCCACACAGAGACCTGGGTAGGGTTTAAAGTACTTCAGATCCTTTCTGCAGGGCCTGTCTCTCTTGATCACAGTCTCATGTCATTTCTGTTTTGAAGGTGAGTGACCCCTCTCCCACATATATGATCTCAAGTCCTTCGCATTCTTAGGTATCTTGAATGGTCAACCCAGGATATGGTATTTCCCCAAGGGGTAAAGCGTCAAAAGGACTTGTGTCCTGCTTCTTTTTTCAGGATTGGGGATTTGCATTAATTACACTCCACTGACTTTAGTACCTGCAGGAAACATCTTTTAGCTCACCCATTGAGCCAGGAATACAAGCCACAGCATCTATATAACATTTATAGTATAGATAAAATAGTCTTTGAATATTCCATGTTTCCAAAGCATGTCACAAAGGGCTTTAATGATGCTGAGACTATTTCTGAGGGTGGATGATTGTGAGGCCGGTCCAACATAAAATATAGCCTAAAAAATATGGACTAAAAGGAGGCTATGAGAGCCAGTGGATGGACAATGGTCTGCAAACTAGGCTCTATTCCTGTCCCTATCACTGGACTACAGTGTGACCTTCTACAAGCTGCTTCAGCTTCTGAATCAGCCTTCCTCTAAGGGGATGATAATACTCACCTTTATAACATCCTTGGAGATCTGAAAGTGCTACGTAAGTGTTAAGTGCTATTCATCTCTGAGACTGGGACCTTAAACTCCTTCTTTTTAAAATAAATGGATCGAAAATCCTCAGGGTTTAAACTTTAACTCCTCAGAGTTTACAAATATGAATCAAACAACAACTCCTAAAAAAAAGTCAGTTCTAGAGGTAAAAACAGCCACCAGCAAGATAACTAGTGAAGATGCATAACTATGTTTCCCTTCCACTTTATTTCAAGTAAAGCTATTTATTTATTACAGATCTTTTGCACTGTCACCGCTTTTATGAGGGACTCTCCTGATCAGCAGTCATTGCCTGAAGAGAGCGATGGATTCTATGCAGGGATTAAGATAATGCAAATGTCCTTGATTTACTGCACTTATCCAGCATGTCACTGAAGAATATTTGAATATTAACCAACATACTCTGGAACACAATATGCAAGAAAATAGGACTTGATGATCATAATTAATGTAAAAAGAAAAGGAGTACTTGTGGCACCTTAGAGACTAACCAATTTATTTGAGCATAAGCTTTCGTGGGCTACAGCTCACTTCATCGGATGCATACTGTGGAAAGTGTAAAAGATCTTTTTATATACACACAAAGCATGAAAAAATACCTCCTCCCACCCCACTCTCCTGCTGGGTGGGAGGAGGTATTTTTTCATGCTTTGTGTGTATATAAAAAGATCTTCACTTCATCGGATGCATACTGTGGAAAGTGTAGAAGATCTTTTTATATACACACAAAGCATGAAAAAATACCTCCTCCCACCCAGCAGGAGAGTGGGGTGGGAGGAGGTATTTTTTCATGCTTTGTGTGTATATAAAAAGATCTTCTACACTTTCCACAGTATGCATCCGATGAAGTGAACTATAGCTCACGAAAGCTTATGCTCAAATAAATTGGTTAGTCTCTAAGATGCTACAAGTACTCCTTTTCTTTTTGCGAATACAGACTAACATGGCTGTTACTCTGAAATCTATAATTAATGTAGCTTCTACACGCCCAGTGAGAAAATGTCCTAATAAATTACGCGCCATTCTGTAAGCCTTTCTAAAGCATTCACGGTACTGTCTAGGTGCTGACACTGTCAGAACATAAAAAATATCCAAAAGTGCTCCATGCACCCTCTAGCACATGTCCAGATGCATTCCAGTAACTATGTACAAGGTTAGGAGTGCCAGAGCTATGTGAAGTGGATCTAATCTACCTGGATTTCAGAAAAGCATTTGATATAGTTCTACTTGGAACTTATTAGTTAAATTGGAGTAAATGGTGATTAATATGAGAATCAAAAATGTGGGTAAGGAACTGGATAAAGGGGAAACTACAATGGGTCATGCTGAAACATGAACTATCAGGCTGCAGGGAGGTTACTGGTGGAGTTCGTCAGGGACTGGTCTTGAGACCAATCTTCATTAACATTTTCTTTAATGACCTTGGCACAAAAAAGTGGCAGTGCACTCATAAAATTTGCAGATGACACTAAATTGAGAAGTATTGCCAATACAAAGGAGGATTGTAACATAAGACAGGAAGATTTGGCTGACCTTGAAAACTGGAGTAATGGAAATGGGACAACATTTAATAGTGTGAAGTGCAGGGTCATGCACTTTGGGACTAAACAACAAGAATTTTTGCTGTAAACTGGAGACTTATCAGTTGGAAGAGAAAGACTTGGGGGTATTGGTTCATCACCAGATGACTATGAGCCGCCAGTGTGATGTGGTCACTGGTGAGACCTCATCTGGACTACTGTGTGCAATCCTGGTCTCCCATGTTTAAGAAAGATGAATTCAAACTGGAAGAGGCGCAGAGAAGAGCTACTGGGATGATCAGAAGAATGGAGAACCTACTTTATGAGAGGAGACTTAAGGAGGTTGGCTTGTTTAGCCTCACAAAATGAAGGTTGAGTGGAGATATGATTGCTCTCCAGAAATACATAAGAAGGCTAAACACTAGGGAGTGAAAGAAGTTATTTACATTAAGGGCCATTGTTGGCACAAAGCCAAATTAATACACACTGGCGACCAACAATTTGATTAAATTAATTAAAGCTTAATTTAAGCTTTAAATTAGACTAAGGTTTCTAACCATCAGAGGAGTAAAGTTCTGGAACAGCCTTCCATGAGGAGTAGTGGGGGCAAAACATCTCACTTGTTTCAAAACTGAGTTTATGGAGGGGGTCGTATGATTAGGTAGCCTACAATGGCATATGGTCCATCTGTAATGGCTATTAGCAAATGTCTCCAATGGCTGGCGATGGGACACTAGATGGGGAGGGCTCTGAGTTACTACAGAGAATTCTTTCCCAAATATCTGGCTAGTGGGGCTTGCCAGCAAACTCATGATCCAATAGATCACCAAATTTGGGACTAGAAGGAGTTTTCCCCTAGATCAGATTGACAGAGACGATTGGTTTTTCTTTGTCTGTTTGTTTTTGCCTTCTTCTGCATCATGGGGCATGACTCACTTACTGGTTTGAAATAGAGGAAATGATGGATTCTCTGTAACTTGAAGTCTTTAAGTTAAGATTTGATGACTTAAGTAACTCAGCCAGAGGTTATGGGTCTATTACAGGTGTGGGTGGGTGAGGTTCTGTGGTCTGTAATGTGCAGGAGCTCAGACTAGATGATTATGGTGGTCTTTTCTGGCCTCAAAGTCTATGAATTTAAGTCGGAATATCACTGCATTCAGACCATAAGGATGAGGAGAGAAAAATGAAATACTAATGAACACCTGGATAAGGTCAAGGGAAAAGACTGAAAAATCATGCTTATGGGTAGACTGCCTTACGTGATTATTTAATTTTGGAAGGTAATTAGATACCACTTTGATGGCTGCAGTATAGAATGATAGAGAATGGATTTGGTAGTTGTTTCCAAACAAAATATTGTTTTCACATCATTTTGTGTTCAATTTTGAATGCTCTTTGGTCCAGTGCCCATGCCTTGTAGTACTAGTGTAGTATTCACATTATTCTCTAGGATTTACCTATACTAAATACAGAGAATACTGCAAGTACCCTGTTAATGTTATTTAGTTATCAAAGGCAAAATAGGAGCATTTTTATGAGCAACCACCGTATAAAGATCCAGTTGTGCCTCTAGATAAATGTGCACAGTTCCCCCTGAAGTCAATAGGAGCTGATCTAGTGCAACCAAAAGCAAAATTCAACCCACAGGTTATCACAAAACATACTTGGATCCATAGTAGTGAAAAGCATTGTCCTGTATAAATGAAATACATAATTATGCAGAGCCAGAGTGTCTCTTGGGCTACACACCCATGCAGGGGCATTAAAGGGAGATAGCCCCAGCTCATATGTATGCACTATCCAGACTTTGGGTTCAGATGGACAAGGTTAAGAGTGCTGTGTACTAGCTACTTTCCTACCAGAGCAGATGAGCAAGGAGGGAGTGGGGAATGTCTGGAGTCTTGGCTTTGCTCTGGAATGCACAAGACAGCAGAGCTATGCTGGCATAGAAGGAGAAATAATCTGCTTCACGTCTGAGCCACTAACCGATTATTTTCCCCTGGTGCAAGAACAGGGAACAAAGAGGGAATTGCACTTAACTGCCCTGCTCCTGGGGCAGTGTGCCAGTGTGCCACCTCATACGCTTGTATAGGGCTTGTGGCACTGTCAGACTCTAGCCTATGATCAGTGAAAATATACCTCTCAATGCATTGTAATTAGTTCTTTTTTTAAAGTGATACTGCAAAAAAAATGATTCCATGCTATCCTATTGTTGTCAGGACTTTTTTTTTTTTTTAAAGATTCTTTTCAGACCAGGAAATAAGAAACTGTTACAGACTACTGATGACAACTGCAAATAGTTTCCTAATTCCTGAACATACTGTAAAAGCTTAAAAAGCAATTTTACCTTTTGAAATTAGAGACGATTACTTTATCATGAATTTGTAAGTTTTTTTGGTTAAAAAGAAAAAAAATCATTTTTTATGTTTCAGAAATATCCATTTTGCCTTATTTTTCTGTCACAATTATCTAAGATTGATCATCTATTTTACTTCCAGTTTACACCAGAGTCACTACAAATTGCAGAGAATGACAAAGAACATGTTTTGACCATTCTAAGTACTGTACCTATTATCTGCCAAGGTCAAGGTGACATCTGTAAAATTACTTTACAGCTGAAAACTGAAGATTCTGGTAAGAGATTTGTACATTGTAGTTAATTCATTGTGACTACTTACTTTTTGCAACTTATATGGTACAATGAATTTAAAGGAAAATTATAACATTTAGATAACATTAAATAGTTGACAAAACTAAATAGCTTGTTAGCTTGTAAAAAAAAGTAGATGAAAAAATCACTCATGGTTTGTTGCCGGTACATTAAGCAATTTCAATAATAGCTACATCATAGTTCATTGTGATTTATTAGAGAAATAATGATAAAGAAAAGGATTTTTTTAAACATTTAGGGTTATAAAATAGCATTGCAAGGTTCTGCATTCTGAATGTTTCTTAACCAGAGTGACACTCAGAACAATCTCATCACTTATTGATGGTCACTCAGAACATCATCATCAGATAATTCAAGAGCTGGATCAATAATAAATAAATAAATAATTGAACGGATTTTGTATCTTTTTCTGGATAAATTGTGATTTTATTGATGTTAGAAACATATGGTTAGGTCCAGTCAGTATCCCAAAGAACCTACGCTATAAAACCTCAGTTCTACAAAGAAATAAGCACATGTAACTTTACACACTTGAGGAGTCCAAATGACTTCAGTGGGACTATTCATCTATGTAACGTTATACACATGTTTAAGTCTTTTCACCATCAGGACCTCAAAGACTTTTGGACAGAGAAGAAAATCATGAAACATTATAGATATTGTTTTGTATCCCATATAACCTAATTTTCCCAGTAACAGTACATACCCCAAGAAGGGTGTAGAAGTTAGGAATTTGGTAGTTTTTCCCTTTTAAAAATATCAAGAATTAGTTCTACATTACATTCCTTTTCTAGAAAATGAAAATATAATGGGTTTTTTTTTATTGGTTTGTTTTCTGGTTTTCATTTGTTTGGGGTTTTTTGGTGTACTGGAACATGATAGTGACAAGGTGGGTGAGGTAATATCTTTTGTTGGACCAATTTCTGTTGGTGAAAGAGACAATCTTTCAAGCTCCACAGAGCTTGTCTCTCTCATATCCTGGGACCAACATGGCAACAACAACACTGGATTAATTTTTGTGACATACTATTGATTACTTAAGTTGTTTGCTTGGGAATGTTAGCAAATTTTATCTAAAGAAACATTTTGCCATCTTAATCAGCAAATATTTTTCCCAAGGCCAAAGTGATGTAATTCTGCTCACATCCAGAAATTATGGCTATTCATTGTCCATTTTTACCACCTAACAACCAAATTTTCTATCAAGGGACTGATTCCGCTGCCCTCCAGTGTATGCTGGTTCCCTTGAAGTCAATGGGAGTTGCTTTTGGGGACAGGATCACAATATCAGGCCCACCAGAACATTTGTCCACCTGTTAAATGTAGTATCTCATCTTAAAAACTCAAGGCAAAACAACATACAAGCTCTGAGATTTTTTTTTCTTCAAAATAACAGAAAGTGTGACTTTTGCTATGTGCTGGTTTTACCACTGGTAAGAATTTTTTAAACAACCCCTGCTCCACGGGTGAAATCCTGGACCCACTGAAATCAATGGCAAAGTACCTTTAGACTTTAATGAGGCCAGGATTTCACCCCAAATCTTTGCCACTGACGTATACATTATATAGAACTTCTCCTAAAACGAAACAAAAAAATCAATAATCCTCTGCTGAGGTTCAGTCTACCACCCCACTCTTTCTTCTCATTCTTTTTTAATCTCCCTGATGTTCAGAAACATGCATTTAAATGAGCTGAAATCCCTCTACTTTTCTTCCCAATCCTCAGCACACGCACAGACAACAAAGGGGATAAAAAGGCATTCAAAATGAGAACATAACTCAGTGATCTAAGATGAACTGTACCTGTGGTTTCAGCAGCTGTTAGCTTCCATACATGGAGTGGTTTGAATTTGCACGTGACTTAGTGGTGCACTGATCTGCATATTCCTCTTGATGGCCTGGCTGTGTCAGCCTACCAAGTGAGCATTCTTTAAACTCACAGGGTCAGATTTGTAAAGGTATTTAGGTGTGTAAATATGCAGATAGGCACATAGTGGAATTTTCAAAAGCACCAGAGCAGGTTAGGCACCTTTGAAAATCTGGCTGATGACAAAATTTATGAGCAGCGAGCTAACAAGACTGCAGAAGCTATTCTGCCAAAGTTAGCATCTAATACAAACTTGCTTGGCAGGAGCCCACTCCCTTTTCACTGCATGTTTTATCAGTCTCTTAATATTCTAAGGGAGACTGACCGAGAAAGTTTCCAGAAGTAGATTTATTTTCAATGTGTTAATGAACTTGACAAGTTGGTGCTGAGAGGTGCAAAGATGGAGATACAACTGTACCAATTAACTAGCCTTGAAAAGAAGCTGTTACAGAAGTGGCAAGTTTCTGTCCCTTTTAATCATCTAATTTATGTAGTTTAAACTAATAACCAACTATTGCCCTTGATTGGTCCACCCTGAAGCTGTTTGTCTATGTGTCACTGGCCCACATATATTCAACTGAGATGCTAAATGTCTATAAACATCTTCTGCTTTATGAAAAGGAGTACTTGTGGCACCTTAGAGACTAACCAATTTATTTGAGCATGAGCTTTCGTGAGCTACAGCTCACTTCATCAGATGCATACCGTGGAAACTGCAGCAGACTTTATATATACACAGAGAATATGAAACAATACCTCCTCCCACCCCACTGTCCTGCTGGTAATAGCTTATCTAAAGTAATCATCAGGTTAGGCCATTTCCAGCACAAATCCAGGTTTTCTCACCCTCCACCCCCCCACACAAATTCACTCTCCTGCTGGTGATAGCCCATCCAAAGTGACAACTCTTTACACAATGTGCATGATAATCAAGTTAGGCCATTTCCTGCACAAATCCAGGTTCTCTCACTCCCTCACCCCCCTCCAAAAACCCACCCCCATACACACACAAACTCACTCTCCTGCTGGTAATAGCTCATCCAAACTGACCACTCTCCAAGTTTAAATCCAAGTTAAACCAGAACATCTGGGGGGAGCGGGGGTAGGAAAAAACAAGAGGAAATAGGCTACCTTGCATAATGACTTAGCCATTCCCAGTCTCTATTTAAGCCTAAATTAATAGTATCCAATTTGCAAATGAATTCCAATTCAGCAGTTTCTCGCTGGAGTCTGGATTTGAAGTTTTTTTGTTTTAAGATAGCGACCTTCATGTCTGTGATTGCGTGACCAGAGAGATTGAAGGGTTCTCCGACTGGTTTATGAATGTTATAATTCTTGACATCTGATTTGTGTCCATTTATTCTTTTACGTAGAGACTGTCCAGTTTGACCAATGTACATGGCAGAGGGGCATTGCTGGCACATGATGGCATAAATCACATTGGTGGATGTGCAGGTGAACGAGCCTCTGATAGTGTGGCTGATGTTATTAGGCCCTGTGATGGTGTCCCCGAATAGATATGTGGGCACAATTGGCAACGGGCTTTGTTGCAAGGATAAGTTCCTGGGTTAGTGGTTCTGTTGTGTGGTATGTGGTTGTTGGTGAGTATTTGCTTCAGGTTGCGGGGCTGTCTGTAGGCAAGGACTGGCCTGTCTCCCAAGATTTGTGAGAGTGTTGGGTCATCCTTCAGGATAGGTTGTAGATCCTTAATAATGCGTTGGAGGGGTTTTAATTGGGGGCTGAAGGTGACGGCTAGTGGCGTTCTGTTATTTTCTTTGTTAGGCCTGTCCTGTAGTAGGTAACTTCTGGGAACTCTTCTGGCTCTATCAATCTGTTTCTTTACTTCCGCAGGTGGGTATTGTAGTTGTAAGAAAGCTTGACAGAGATCTTGTAGGTGTTTGTCTCTGTCTGAGGGGTTGGAGCAAATGCGGTTGTATCGCAGAGCTTGGCTGTAGACGATGGATCATGTGGTGTGGTCAGGGTGAAAGCTGGAGGCATGCAGGTAGGAATAGCGGTCAGTAGGTTTCCGGTATAGGGTGGTGTTTATGTGACCATTGTTTATTAGCACTGTAGTGTCTAGGAAGTGGATCTCTTGTGTGGACTGGACCAGGCTGAGGTTGGTGGTGGGATGGAAATTGTTGAAATCATGGTGGAATTCCTCAAGGGCTTCTTTTCCATGGGTCCAGATGATGAAGATGTCATCAATATAGCGCAAGTAGAGTAGGGGCTTTAGGGGACGAGAGCTGAGGAAGCGTTGTTCTAAATCAGCCATAAAAATGTTGGCATACTGTGGGGCCATGCGGGTACCCATAGCAGTGCCGCTGATCTGAAGGTATACATTGTCCCCAAATGTGAAATAGTTATGGGTAAGGACAAAGTCACTAAGTTCAGCCACCAGGTTAGCCGTGACATTATCGGGGATAGTGTTCCTGACGGCTTGTAGTCCATCTTTGTGTGGAATGTTGGTGTAGAGGGCTTCTACATCCATAGTGGCCAGGATGGTGTTATCAGGAAGATCACCGATGGATTGAAGTTTCCTCAGGAAGTCAGTGGTGTCTCGAAGGTAGCTGGGAGTGCTGGTAGCGTAGGGCCTGAGGAGGGAGTCTACATAGCCAGACAATCTTCTGCTTTATGTATGCATATGCACTGTGCAAGAATGTTTATTCAATGCTTTAGTTGCATTTGTTTTTTGTTTGAAAGAAAGCTACAGCCTTTTAAATACTGTAAGATTTAAATTGGCCACACTCCTACACATTGGAAATAAAGGCTATTTTAGTTTTTATTCATTTATGCCAAAAGAAATTAAATGACAAACTCCATGTTGAGTCCATTTAACACCACTGTTGTGTTAATTATATAGGTAATAAGCATTGAGAAAGCCAATTAAAAGCATAGAAATATATCTCTACGTTTAGATAATACAATTAATCCGAGGACACAACAGAACTGTTGTGCTGCTTGTTTTATGTGTACCACTGTTACTTCAACAAGATTATTTTGTTTGATTTTAAACTTTTGCTCTCACATGGTTACAAACCTCACATGGTTACAAGAGCAATAACTATCCTTTGTGGAAAGCTTCTGTTTAACTGGCTAAAAAAACTTGAAAATTATCCAGAACTTTGCTATACAATTGTAAGCCAGCCTTTAAGGATTTGATATCAGAGATACCTCTCTATGCCATAGTTCAATTTGTATAGAATCTATGGGTTTAATCTCAGTTATATTGTATAGGTCTTTTCTATAATGCTGATTTTTTGGAAATGCTGGTTTTTTGGAAATACTTTTGAATATTTTTATGCCTTCTGAATATAAATTAAGAAGCAAATCCATGAATTATGAATAATTGCTTTGTTTTTACCAAACTAATTCATTTCCAACATTTCTTGTCATACTGTAGGTGTTGGCTCAGACTGTGGAAACTGGGTAAAATCCTGGGCCCGCTGAAGTCAATGGCAAATTTTCTGTTGACTTCAATAGGGCCACGATTTCCCCTTGCGTGTTCAAAGAAACCATTGGCCTTTTCAATGGATCACTTTGGGCTCAGGAACATCCTGGATGTCTCAGTTTTTTGTCCCTTAGAGGCAGCAACCCTGTCTCAGACCAGTTCTTAGTGGATAAGCGTGCACATGAAAAAACACCAATAGATGGCACTAACAGGACCCCAGATTTGTGACCTTAAAAATGGAGGCTAATGACTGAAAAGGCATGGAGACAGCTACCCTCTCACCCATAGAGGAGGTCATTTAGGTAAGAGCTGAAGCACAGTGGCAGAGCTGCATGAATAATCTTACAATGTCATTGCCTCGCCAGCTCTGTGAGTAGCCAGATTCAGTCCCCAGCTCTCCAGCACTTTTCTATCTACATTACATGCTTGTCTAGCTCCCATTCCCTTAGTACCCAAGCAGCTCTTAATCTTTGAATGTATTTATCTTCACAATCTGACTGTAAGGTAGAGAAGTGCTATTATCTCCAATTTATAGATGGAGAATTGAGGCACTTGCCCACGGTCCCACAGGAAGTCTATGGCAGAGCAGGAAGTTGAACCTAGGTCTCTCAAGTCTTAGACTAGGACCCTAACCACTGCACCATCCTCTGTCTCAGGCATAAACTGATAATAATTTTGTAAGTACCTTGGCAGGTGCATCTTCCTGAAACATAGTTTTATTCCTTGTCATGAGAATTATCCATCTTCATCCCATGGGCTCTTCCCCATATGGATAAGAGGGTCACTTGATAAGATATTTGCATCTGTGAATACAAAGGCATGCAATTGGGTCTTCATAAAAACATCTATTGGGAGAAGAAATGCAGTGACCATTTGCATAGCGATATCAGATCAAGTTAAGTCATAACAACAGTTTTCACACAAAACCCATGTGGTTTTGATTAATGTATGTGTCTGAAAGTAGAACATTTATGTCTGACAGTAAAGAAGGTGGGGACAACCAGGTAATATATTTTCTCAGGCTCAATGTTCCTGTACATTTTAGATAACCTATTATTGGGGCCCCCAAACATAGCCCTTTCAGCATGCCAGGTGGATCTCCTGCATATGCCCTGTGCAGAAGACAGTTGTCCAAGAGCCTTTCTCACTGTGACAGCTGTGACAGACTTTGCCCAGGATGGAGACCGCATCAGCTATATCAGAGCGGAGCCAGTCACAAGGAGCGAACTACTCTGGAGAGCTTATGCGCCAAAGGATGTAAAGGTTGGTTACTCAAATAGCATGGAAAACATGGCAAACTTCAGTGGGAGTTTTGCTATGAAGGGAGACGGGGGAAAAGGCAATAAGTCTTAGCTGTATAAACTTCCTCATTGTGAGCACATTAACCCAGCACAGTGACTTAATATGCCAAAGAAATCAATATGTGGAGTGTTTTGCTTTAACAGGTTTGTTTTGATTATCAGCCAGGACATTAGTAGGGCCAACAGCTGGATTCTACACACAGTCACATTTGTATGTGTGTGTGTTTTGGGAGGAGGGAGGGCTGGTTTGGAACTGTCAATTCTTTAGGAGGAAAAGAAAACACTCAGGGGAAGAAATTCCAAAAGAGCACATAACCCACACTGAAATTGTGGTTCGTAGAGCGAAGCAAAGGCAAAGCTTCTCTGCAAGAACGCTTCTGTTGGTTATGATTCCCCACTGAACAACAGAATAAATACAGGGTTGGAGAGTGGCCTGGTAATTTGAGAAGGGGACTGAGAGTCAGGAATCTGGTGTTCTATTTTCAGCTCTGCCAGTAATTATGAGGTCTCTAATGAGGCACTTAACCTCTCTGTATCTCTATTTATCCATGTACAAAATGGGCATTATTAATATAATGAGAATTAATTAATGAGCCAAATCCTGCTTCCTTTACTTACATTTACTTCAGTAGGCCTGTTCAAGTGAGTGAGGCACACACGATTTGTCTCATTGTTTGTGGCCCGGTGATTCTCAGATGAGAGCTCTGATAGAAGTCCACAGTTATATTATGATGTGATAGACTAAAAGGACCACAGTGCCAGAACATACATATCACTCAGCTAAAGTTCACAAAGAGGTGACAAAACCAATGTAGCGCATTTTTAGCAATAGAAGACATACTCCTGATTAATGAACTATATGGTCCTGATTTATGTGCATCATTTACCTCAAGACCCAAAGAGTGACACTGATTCTATTCTCACTTACCCTGGCTGTACAATGGTATTACCTCAATGATTTCAGTGGTGTTTCGCCTGATTTACACTGAAGGAAATGAGGTGAAAATTAGATCCACAGTACTGTATTTGTATCTTTAAAACGTATAATGACAAATGTGTGTACATTTCCTTTCTTCCTCAATATAGTCTTTATCTTTAATATTTTAAATATTGTCCTTATGATGATAAAGGCAACTTTAATCTAGTTCAACACAAATGCAATGCAGTTAGCTCAATGCTATCAAACATATTAATTTTTGATGGCATTCATGTTTCTATTAAAACATGAGAACTGAGCAAATGTAAAGTTGAATTAACTATTTTAAAAATAAATTAAATTTGATCCCAGTAAAGCAGGCTTTATCCATAGAAAGAACAAAAAAACATCCCACTTTACTGTTGATGTTTTGCAAGCAATTAGAGGCATTAATGTGAAACACCTCTGCCAGCATAGCCAAGAAAAATTTCAGGATGATATATTAAAATCAAAATAGTCTTTGGATACTGCAGGCTTCCTAATAAATCTCAAAATTTACCTGGAAATGGAATGGCTGAAGCGTGCAGAACGATTTGAGAGAAATTCAGGTCCCCACTAACCTAGGAAGCAAATATACTGCACTCTTTGCATTCATTCAGTAATTAAAAGAGCTGGAGTGAAAGAAAGAGAGAGAGAGAGAGAGTTGGGATGTGGTGATAGTGTTAATAGAGAAAATCCTTTTACATCATTTTTGGTAGATACAACAATATTTGAGTTCAGGCCAAAACATTTTTCACGGAGGACTTCACTTCTGCATTCCTCAAGGAGTGAACCCTAACACCTGCGGGTGGCCAGCGTACAAGAGGTGTCAGAGTGGTGTCCCTACAAGGCTGTTGATGTGTATACAAAAGTACAAACTCTTCATTTGAGGTGCTCATCTCCATGAGAGAAGCCCGCCTTCTCCCATTCATCCATTATTTTAAATCACCCCTATTCCTAAAGACTACATGATGACCAATTCCACATGGCTGCACAATGACAAAGGGAGGAGCAAGGACCCCTCCACCTTTTCCCCCTGCTTCACACCCCATGTCACAACTATTTGAATTGCATTTCTGGGTGCCTGATGGAGTGCAGAGTGTGCACCTAAGATGCATCCCTCTGGGAGCAGATAGTCAAAGCAAGCAAAGAGTAGACGGCCATGGCCAGAGAATGGGGATAGGCTGGCTGCATGTATGGGAGCATGTTGCATCCCATAAAGGGGTGTCACAAATGGCTCATCCTTCCCCCAGTGCAAATGGGGCCCTTTGCACCACAACTTACTATAGGCTGTGTGCAAATAGCACACTGATTCTACATTATCAAGGTGAGAACTAGATATTACATTATGCAATACACCTTCACCAAGAGGCACCTTTTGGGCAGCAATGTGGCAATAGTCTTGTCTCTCTGTCCAGTGGATGGGCAATGCAAAGGACCTCTACAGGGAGCAGGTGTAGCAAGTACCACAAGTAAGTGTGTTCCCCCACAGCATCATTGGAGGCATTGGGTATTCTCCTAGTTTTTGCAGGCATAATATCTCCAGGGGTTCCTGACTCCTCATGCCATTTCTGCTCCCAGATGGCTGAAATTCTTAGGGGTTATTGCTGATCTAACTTAAGATAGATAGTTTACACTGCTGTAACTGAGAGAAGCCTTAGTACAGCCCTTTATCCTTCACCCAATTTTGATGGCTCCCACAACCTTGAAGTCAAGGGAGACTGCACCGATTCCTTGACACCAGAGGGGTTTACTCTGGATTTACAATGTAACTGATCTTAGAACCTGGTCCACACTCTGCATCACAAATTAATTAAATATTCAAAATATGGATTAAGGTCAAACCTATGGACCTGTAGTAGTACAGGCTACAAATCATGCTAATTATCCATAATTAAGCCATACCTTAGGCTTTAAAATTATTGTGATTTAATGAGTGTTCTACATTCTTGGTAATTTCTAGGTGGGGTTCTGCGTCTTAATGGGAACTTTAGCAGGAAAAGATTCTCTTTTACCAAACAGGGTAAAGAAATACAATAAATTGAGGTAGGTGAAATAATAGTACATCCAGCTCCCAGGCAGTATGTGATTAAACTCAAATTGTTTAAAAAGGAAGTCTATTCTATTCTACATCATGTTTTATAAGTCAGATTTCAGTTTGTACTTGTCACTTGAATGCTACACATAAAGTTTTGTGAAGGAAAATAATGAAGAGAAACTGCTGCATAGGTTGTATTCATTACACATTTTATATTAACCAGGTCACAGTTCAAGACCTCCCAACAGGGAACTGCTACTCTTTCACTGATCCAAACATTATCACATTTGATGGAAGGTGAGTATTCTTTCTACCTTGAAATAATTTGGCTTGATTGTTGTAGTTTTCAGTTCCTGAATGCAGCATATGGTGTTCCATCAGAATACCCTAGGAGTGTTATAATAGTTTGTTGTTAGTGATTGATACAGTGCTTTGGAGAAAAATCATTGTTCTTTCCCAAAAGTCTAAATTCGTGTTTAAAAAAATGATGTGAGTTATTTGTTTTGAAGCTAAAATGTTTCTTAGATTTACTAGTTTTTGTCAAAACAAAGTGTTAAATTCTGCAACCCTTGATTGAGCAAAACTCCCATTGATGACTCCAGGAGTTTTGCCTGATTCAAATATTTGCTTGATTAAGGACTACAGAATTAGAACCAGATCCTCTCAGATTGTCTCCCAGATTTCCAGTTTCTGTTGGTAAGCCTGCTACTAGTCAGGGTCATAATGGTATACCTGAAGCATCAGAAGAGGCTCAGCAAGTCTGGTGTCCCACCTGCTGAACTCCAATCGTCCCAATTTCAAATACTACATGCTCTGTAGGTTGCAGTACACTTTAGTCAGGATACTGACTTTGAAAACGGGCCCCAGCAGAAAAGCTGACACAGATGGTGGAACTCCTTATGCCATTTTACGGGTAGCTATAGTAATTCAGAGAGACATACAAGGAAGAATTAAAAGCTAGTATGCATGAATATTTATATATGCTCACTGAATACCTGGAATTATCTACACTCTGAGCTATTAACTGAGTTTAGAAAATAATGTATACAGTATATTTTCTACATTCACTGATAGTTAAGAAATTAAGTGAATTAAGTTAACTGTTTTTCAAACACTGCAAAGCCCACATTCCTTTTCTAGCACTATGGGCCAGATCCTCCACTCGAGTAAATTGATTTAGCTTGATTGACTTCAGTGGAGCTCTGTGGTTTACTCTACCAGAAGACTTGGCCCTACAAGTTTGGACTTCTAAATACCGACTAAGTTTAGGTCATCTCAGCACCAGTCAGACTTCCAAACAAGTTTTTCACTATCCCACTGTTATTTTTCATAACCAGATAACTCAAAAATTGCCAAAAAGAATAAACTTTGACAACATCAAATAATTTCACTTCTAAGCTTGGAATGAGAAATGTCCTCCCAATAGGCAATTCTGAGGAAGTCATAAGCCAGAGAGAACAGAATCATAGACCGGAAGTGCCTTCTCAGCTATCTAGCACAACATTATATCAGAGAGTGAGAGAGCCTATAAGACATTTTATTTTATTCAATAATCCACTTATTAATTAATGTTATTAAGCCAACATTTGCTACAAATTACACCTGTGCTATCCCGTTATTGATTGCAAGTAGGGATGTTTCTTAGAAATGTTACAAATAATAGATCTGAAGTTACCATTGGGGGTTGATAAGGAATGTCCGTATATGGCAAGTTCTCCTTCAGAATACAGAATCTTGCAATGGAAAAGGCCCAGCAGGTCATCTCAACCATCCTACCTACTACTCCAGACACTGCAGGATTTCTTCCTTTTGGATCGTCACTAATGTTTTATCCAGTCTAGTTTTAAATGAGCCAAGTAATGGGGCTTCTGCTAGCTCTCTCAGGAGATTTATTCCATAGACTAATACATCTCACTTTCAGGAACTTCTTGATATTCAGCCAAGTTTCCTACTCCTAATTTCACCATCCCATCACTCCTAGTTATAGTCTCTTCTATTATTGTAAATAATTCCTCTCTTTCCAATATGATTATGTTCCCCCTTGCCCTATTAGTCATCAGTTAGCCAAGCATTCTATCTATATATTCCACAATGTTAATCTTTCAAATTCTAATATATGTGATGAACTGGTTTTAAAGCTACCCTGCATCTAAGGAATATTGGGTATGCAATCCTTGCTTGTACCTTGCTAGAGGCCTACAGCTGACAGATAAATGTTGAGGCAAATTTTGATCATCTCCTTATGATCATAAAAAAGCGCATGTGAGAAAAAGTTGTGTTTGAATGGAGATGTGCATCTTGCACGGCACTGGGTCCCTGCAGAGAGAGGGCACAGAAAGCTTATCTGGGCAGGCAAATCAGAGCAAAATCCACAAACGTGCACCACAATACTAATATATCATCAGGAGGTGGCCTAAGGACTGTTGCAGAAAGTATTACACACTGCTCAGTGTGGAAATAGGGAGGGGAAAATAATCTAACAGAAGCTATTGCTAGCCAATAGAAAAAAACAGGCTGAGGGGGTGAGTGAAACAGCAGAATAATAGCTTTTGGAGGCCAGGAACTACAGTGATTTTAAGCAGTCAGTAGACACTAGGAACTGGGGCAAGAATGTTACGCTGGAAGGACAGCAGGAAGTGAGACACTTAAGGGCTGTCACACAGAAACAATGTAAACACACATTAGCAAGTCATGGATAGATAAAGAGGATGAAGAATTTAAAAGACAGACAATCAACTCTTCCTCAGGAATTGATATCAGACCAGTAAAGCACTGTAACCCAAGCAAATACATTCTTCCTACCCTTGTGCCTAGAACCCCACCAGCCTAAGGACAGGGTAGCAGATCCCATTGGCCCAGCACCTTCCAGGGAATGCTGGTGTGGAGAATGCCGCTTTGTCACCTTTCCATCAGCTCTCCATGCGACACCATGAAGGGTTGTCTGAGAGATTGAGACCTAGGAGGGGAGACAGGAGCTGGAGATAGGCAACTTTTTCCAGTGATGAGTGAGATTTTCCCCATACTTTCTTATATTTATTCCTTTCCCACCAGAAAAAGTTGGGGGAAGTAAAAAATGGTAGAGAAGTAGGGGAAAACCAGACCCAAAACCAAAAGTGAACATGCCTTGTTTCCAAAAATCAAAAGAAAAAACATTGAAATGAAAAAAATCATTTAAATATTCGGTTGAAAATTATCTTTTTATTTTGAATTAATCAGTTAGGACACTGAAATACATAATTTAAATCCACATTTTTCCATGGAAAATGTCAATTTTGACAAAATGCATTTTCCATTGGGAAATTTTCAGTCAAAAACTTTGACCAGCTCTAGTGAACAGAGTTTATTTTATTACTTTTTTTTTTTTATTAAAATAAACTTCTCCTAGTGAGTAACAACCACTCAGCAGCTTGTAAGCTGTCTACCTCATGCACATTCCATCTGGGTTAGCATAATGTGAGGCTATTAATTACATAATTAAAATACCTACCTTATCTTTGGGACAATAGTTTCCCCTTTCTGAACGCCTACCTCAAGGAATGCATATTACATAAAAAACAGTTTGTCATGTCCTTTTAGTAATACATTTCTATAGAAACATCTACCTCATAATTCTTTTGACCAAAGGGAGAGACTAATAGTCAGAGGGCAAAGTGTCATATTTTACAGTACAACAGTTTGAGTGTGTTGATGCATAGAAGTGCAATGACATTAATTATACTGGCTAAAGCTCGGAAAGAGCACTTCCTTTTATAGCAAAATGCCTTTTAAATGAAACAAATTTGCAAGCCTGGCAAAGAGAAAGTATAGGCTTCATTATTAGTTATGATGCATTATAAATATAAAAGCCTTTCACATCATAAATTGTAGATTCTTAAAAGTGAATTATCAGTTTCAAGCTAAGTACTAAGATAACTCTTTTATGGCCATATCTAAAACACCTAAGATTGCTCGGCTGGTAATTTATATATAATTAGTGTTATTTTTCATTTCACCTTATAAAGGAGAATTTTGAGATTTCTGGAGCATGTAAATTAAATCTATGCATCAGTATTCTTTAGGGGTGAAATTCACCATTTCCTGAACAGAATAACTGCACTTGTGCAGGGAGGTAAATTTAAAGTTCTATGCCTGAGGATGGAGGGAATGGAATTTGCCACTCCAACCTGGAGGTAAGTCACTGGGAAAATAATGCAACCCTTCCATAGCTACTGTTCTAGCCCATCAGCAACTTGGTCGGTTTGCTGGGATTTCACCTAAGCATGGAGCCAGTAGTTCCTGAGCCTACCCACAACAGCCTCCTTCACACTGAGCAGAGCCAATGTACAGACCCCCTTGTGCAGCTGTTCCGCTTTGCAGTTGCATCAGGGGGCCTGCCTTCCTCTGGATTAATTTCATCCTGCAACATGGAAGTCCCAGGCTGCAAGAAAAATTCTTTGTCTTGATGCCCACAAGTCAAGGAAAGTCATAGATCTTGGCTCTGTGGGAAACCGTCCTGTTGCAAATGCCTATTTAAAAGCAAAAAGCCTCTCTTCTATGATCACAAGATCTCCAGGGAGGATGAGAACTCTATAAGAGAGTTCTCCACCCCTCATGCTCCTCAGAATCTGCAGATTGACTACATTTCCCCTCACATCAAACTATAGGGTTGTGAATAGCAGCATCCACCAAGTGCTGTAAGTCCCCCTGGACACTGTGGATGTGAACTAAAAGGTTCCTAGTTCACCTTAATATAATCCCATTTGAAGAAGACTATGTTAAAGTGAACTAGGAATCTTTTAGTTTGCACCTGCAGCGTCTGCACAGAGGAGTAGTTACAATGCAGCTCTTTGGTGCACACTGAGGTCCAAACTGTTGGGCAATGTAATCAAGTCAAGAGTTTTGCTTTCTTCAAAGGCTCCACACCTATAATGCACAGCAGAGTAACTGGAAGTTCATTTAACCCTGGGATGGAGTAACTATCTTACAAAAACATGGGTGAGGTAATGGGTATGTTCAGTTTCTCATCTGCTTTGCCTTTATTAAACATAGCAAGGCCAAAGGGCTCTTATTTATACCCTAGTTTTTAGGGGAGTGGGAATATTAAAACTTGAGGGTCTTTACCATATACACTGACCTATTCATCTAGGAACAGCAATTGATGGCACCTCTATTCTCCTACTCAGTGCTGCCATGATTACTTTAAAACTGAATAGCCTTAGGGTTGGAGGAATTAGATTTTTATAGATAAATGTTGGTAAAATGTTGGTCAATCTCACTGTACACATACTAAACAACAAAAAATATTTCCATTGATAATAACTGAAATGTTCAGATAGGCAGAGTAAAAAAAATGCTGCTTGAAAACTAATTAAAGTTTTATTTAAGGATATTTACTTTGTATATTTTGACATGTGAAGTTGACAGTTTGTGTTTTCAGTTATAAAGCCTTAACACTTTGAATCTCAACATCTACTGTCATTAAATAATTATTTTTGACCTCCCCATAATTTCCCACAACTCTGAAAATTTAAAGAGATTAAAATAGAAAAAATGCTTACCAGTAAACATTGATATTACCATCAAAATGATAAAACAATAAAAATTGAATTCCATGAAGCCTAACTATCCGGTACATGGTGTTATCCACATCCAACTTGGGATGTGAAGCCATATGCCACTAACGAATCACAACTCTTTGTTCTGATCCACTCTATTCTGTCTGCTTTATCTTGACCTAAATTGGACTCTGGTAGCTCCAAGGACTTGAGTGAAGTGAGACCAGGGATGAATCTGGCCCAGGAGGGTCATGCAAATCAACTGAGCCTCTTTTTCCTTTATAAAATGCTTGCTACAAAAAATAAAATGTGAATGTATTCTGGATCCCAAGTATATCCTTCATTTTCCCTCTGACTAACACTTCATAGGACACAGACTAACATAAAACAGCTCTCACTGGCAAGGACAGCAGTCCTACGGATAAGTGAACAGATTAATCGTAAATGGTGCCTTTCAGTGGCTGATGTTTTGGGAGCAGTAGTAATGAAATAAATTAAATCAGAAGATGGAAGAGACAAGGAGGGGGAGCCTCATGGGAAAAGTGAATGAGTGCTGGAGTGTCCTTGGGAGTGGGTTGTATAGCAACAGTAAAGTACAGTATAACAACATAGTGATAGATAAGTGTATGGCGGGAGGTGTGGAGGAGGGGGTTAAGGTTATTCTTCTGATTTAAGATTTCCACATTTGGGGCAAATATAAAAAAAAACATATAGTAAAATCTTTTCCTACTGTTTAGCAGTATTTAATTTTCCACTGCTGCCTATATGACTGTCATGACATTTTTCTGAGTGCCACAAAAGCATATCTGTTTAGGTTCAATTTTGCATTCAAGTAATTCAGCACCAGCTTAAGGCTTCCATTTAAAAATGAAGACATTTTGCAAGTCTGACATTTTACATGATCTATGGCATGACCTAACTGAAGGACTCCCACTGACTTCAATAAGAGTTGGATTGGGCTCCCATAGTCTATACACATTAATATGAATGAGTAGTTCCATTTCTGTGAAAGACAGTTATGTACCTGTGTTAAGAGAATCTTATGTATTTAAACGATAGACCAGCAGAGTTCAGATGCAGCCACTCTCATGCATCCCCTATTTCTTTCATGACCACGCTCCTTCAAAATGCCTGCACTGAAAAAGGACTATTTGAAGGAAGTTTTGGAAGATGATTCTCAGAGTTTTCCATCTCCTTCCTGTGGATATATCCATAGGAGCATATCGTTTGACATTACAAGGGATTATATGAAGTTTTTTTAATGCTCCCTTTAGTTTTAATCAGTATTTTGCCCCAGTTCTTAAATAGCATGCTCAGAATTTATGTACCTGATTAGTAAATAGGATGAGACAAGCCCATCAAAAGTGTTATCTCATTACAGCCAACTTCGCTGAGTTTTTCAAGACCGAGTAAAATCAAATTTTATGACAATAAACAGACAGTTAAACTCTATTTTCTTGCTTTATTCCAAACTACATACGTTTCTACAGAATGTGCTTCTCTATAAGGGGCGGAGGAGGTGAGGGAGAACTGTAAAGGAAACAGAGCTCTTTCTGAAGCAGTACTTTACAAAAAAACTCCTGATCTTTATTTTCATTGAACTTTCCTGGCATAATATAGAAAATTCCAACATGAAAAATAGTAATTTATTTTCTATTAATTGTAGATTCCTAAAAATCTGTTTTAAAATGAAACATAGCTGTTTAAAAGGAAGGTGTTACCAAGCACTGCTTTCTAAAGGTGGTTAGCAATTGATCCACTCAAAGAAGTCCCTCACAATTTCCGTAAAATGCATAGCCACTGTTTCCTCCAGTTGTCAGAGCAATATATGGGACAAGAGCAAGAAGTAATTACAATGTGAGAAAACATAGGCATTTGGAAATACAAGAGAATCCACTTGTAGGTCCTAATCCTGCAGTCCTTACTCAAGCAAAATTCAGACTGGTATCTGTGGGAAATTTGCCAGAATAACACTGACTGACTAACAACTGCAAAATTAGTTCCACAGTGAATTCAGACAGACTGAAACTCCATTTTTAGTAGAGCACAATGAAAGTTCCAAATTACTCAACACAAGGCAGTGTGCCAGTTGCAAATCCAGTTATAGTAAAACTTATGCTTATAGTGAAGTCGTTCGAAGGGGGTGGGAAATGACTTCACTTTAACAGGGTTCCAGGAGAGTCCTAACTTTTCATATGAAATGTTCACCTAGCCCCAATCAGCCTTGTAAAAGTTAGTGATTAGTCACAGAAGTTGTAATTTGAGCACTGATTTTGCTGTGAAGAATGCCATGCTGTAGAGCATCCAGTTAAACCAAAATGTATTTATTAAGTCCTGGAGGCAGGGATTATTTCCCATTTGCTTTTCTCAAATGTTTATCTTTTTCATCCATGCCTGTTGCCATAGCAGCAGCTCTTAGACAGCTAACAGCTCTCACATGAATTCTTATCCATTTCCAGCTAATAACTCCAACGGTATTAGCTTGTGTATGGTGATGAATATAGGCTTCCCCGTGTGTTAATTTTCTTTCTCCTCCAAGGCCAGCCATCATGCTGGCCTAATGAAAGAGTGTGGCTGTTGGAGTATAAACACACAGTCATGATAGGTGTACACCCGGGGTCTGAAAATCCTGTTTTTGTTTGTTTGTTGTTTATGCGTTTTGACAATTATAAAATTGGAACCTTTCTTTTGTGCAAGAGCCTGGCCCGTGTGTTTGAGGTACATGTACGACAGTGGGACTGTGGAAGCCACCAGTATGCTGTTGCCTGCAACTGCAGTGTAGCTGCCTAGGAGGGTAATGACATCATCTTGCTAGACATGTGTAATGGTCAGTTTCAGGAAACCAGACCTCAGCTGTCCATTAAGAGCATTGGCGCATCACCTCAACGTGTCAAAATCGTGAAGTCCTACGGGGGGAAAAAAATTACCGTAGGTGGACCTTTTTTTTACATGTTGCTTTGACTTTAACTATATATTTCTGAATTAAGTAACTACTACACACACACCTATAGCCATAAGAGTGCTTACAGTGAAAGTCACAGTTATTGAGAAAACCAGACTGAGGGAAAGTGCTGGCTAACGTGTTAATATAACCAAACATAAAACAAAACATGAAACTAATAAGAGTGGATGGGCGTTACTCTCAAAGACATAGCCAAGAGTCATATGAATATTATTTGTTGTTTGTATTATGGTAGTGCCTAGCAGTCCCACGGGCACCCACTGTGCTAGGCACTGTACAATTACATAACAAAGAGACGGCCCTGAAAAACTTGTGATCTAAGTATAAGATGAAAGATCACACAATGAAGATGGTTCTGCAGCACATCTGCTTTAGTACAAATTATTTACTTAGAAAGCACTACTGTGCTTTCCAGTTTGCACTTTGTATCTTTCATCCACACTGAAGATCTCTAGTCCAGGTGTTCCTTGAAATCTGGTCATGAAATCACTGGACAAACAAGTGCAGACTGCACTAAAGAGATCCAAGCTGAGAATTTTGTCCTAAAATTTCAACATCAAGATTTATTACTAGAAAATATTCTGGGTAAGAAAGGGGCCATAAGGAGCCAAAACAATGTTAGGGTGGGGGTGGGGGTTCTGAGCTTTGGCTCTCACCATCTTCTTCTCCCTTGGAATAGATCTTGATAACATAGTTATTTAAAGTTTCTTAATTGCAGAAAGGAAGCAAAAGCAGGAAAATACCTTTCATTTCACCTTACAACTGAATACAGTATAATTACAGTTTTATTACTAGAATAATCTTTACTAGCAATATTCAAAATATATTCAAAATGTTAATCACTTTCTTTGAATTTGGAGTTATAAGGCCACATTTTGTCCTAATTTAACTGCATGTAAACCCCACTGATTCCACTGGGGTTATATCCAACTGAGTTTCTGTGGGACATGAGTGAGGGGAAAATCTAGTCCAACCAGTGCAGAACACTGAAATAGCAGATAGTGTCCTGATAGCAGAGATTTTAAACACAAACTCCTTTTTGAAGGAAAGTGTGTAATTAGAAGACAGTTGGCATGTGTTAGTTGAACATGGCAAAATTTTTCAGCCAAAACTTTTTTCCACCCAAAAAATGCAGATTTGGGTCAACCAAAACATTTCACAGATTCATGTCAAATTCGCTGAATTGTTTTAGTTAAAAAAAAAATCTGAACTCAAAATGTTTGGTTTCAACATGTTCAGAATGAACTGTTATCATCTGAAATGACCCTGCATTTCAAACTTTACTTCAGTTTAATTAAAATTGTTTTGAAAATCTTGAAAATGAAACATTTCATTTATACTCAAACAAAATGTTTTATTCAACCTGAAATATTTTATTTATTTATTTTTACTTTTTGGTTGGTAGAAAAAAAATGTAAAATATCATTTTAGACTGACCTGAAAGATTTTTTTTTTTTGGACTGGCAGCAAACACTTAAAAATCAGTTACTCACACAGATCTATGTTAGTTTCAAAAAGGTAGCTGAGGTAACTATAGCTCTGTTTCAACTAGCAGCTGTCCTGGCCTACAAATTAAATTAAAAATTAAGGAAATACAAACTTATAAGCAAGATTCAAGTATCGTGAATCATTCCACCATTCACTTGTGTAACACTACAGAAATTTGCTTCTTAAAATATACTTGCTTTTTAAATTTCTTATCTATGAAAGTAAGAAATTAATAGGCTAAATCCTGCTTTCCTTACTCAGGGGGACTAACATCCAAACAGAACTGAGCCTAGCGCATGGGCACTATGCAGACACCCTCACATGATTCTGTAGCTTGTACTAGCCTTGATGTGCATTATCCCATGTGTAAGCGGGGGAATAGTCCCACTATTGTGGGGAACTTTCCTGGCTTCGGTACTACCCTGGTGAAGTGGGCTAGTGAAAGGATCTGAGTCCTCGCTCCCACTTCCTTTACCCAGTGGCCTCCCTGCCCTTGAGGACTCCCCTTCCACTCTCCTGTCTGGCAGAGTCCTCGTAACCCCAACAAGGCTGGGCACAGGATTCCTGGGGGGCTCGACCCCCAACCCTGCTGTGGTCACCGAGGACAGGGGCTAGGGTGTCCCTACTCCAGGGTACTCTCTCTGAACTGGGGCACTTCTCTGACCCACTGACCATTACATACAATTTAAAGCAAATGCAAGTTATTTAATCAACAATTAATTTTAAAAAGAATAAGAAAAAAATGGAAAAGGTTAAAGGAAACACATCACCCCGCTCTGTGGCAGGGAACTTCACAAACAGTGTCTCTGGAATGTCAGGGCAGGTCACAGTCTGTTCCTTGTAAGTCCCTTGTAAATTCCTTGTAAGTTCCTTGTAAATTTCCCTCGGGGGCTAAGGTCAAAATTTTCAACAGTGGGTACTGATTTTGGGTTGAAGTGCTTTTTGGCTTGAAGTGCATTGCGTTTCAGAAGTGCTAAGCAACCACAGCTCCAGCTGAAATCAATGGGGGTTGCAAGTTCTCAGCATGTCTGGAAAATTCAACAGTTTTCAAGAGGGAAGAAAGCTATTTTCCATACTTAGCAATTTATCAAAAAGAAACAATTTCCCAGGCAAAAACACAGGGGTGGTCTTATCATGGTGACAGCTTCAAAAATTAGCTGGTAACTTACCAATGGGAAAACGTCAGTGAATGTAATTATTAATTTAAAAAAGGAAGGCGCTTGTGTGGGTTTATATTTATATGATGCTATCAGATATTAGTACCAAAAACTCTGAAAGCATCATTGTAAATAAAACCGACAGCATCATTGTAAAATAAATGTTTACAGAGTGTCTAAGTGGCATTAAATTACCAACTGCATAGCCAACTTCCTGCTTTGATTTTTTTTTGCGAGGGAGGGAACACACTTTTTTTATTACAGAAGAAACTTGCTAATGGATTAAATTCACTGGGTTTTTTCTGCCTCTTCAGATCATCTTCCCTTCAGGAGCATTTGTTCGAGCTGATGTAAGTGAGTGGGGAATGAGTTTGACAGTCAGGGCGCCAAGCATCGATTTTAACAGCACTAGAGATTTGTGTGGCATCTTTGATGGGAACAGTCATAATGACTTCCATAACACCAGCGGGAGTCCTTTACTATCACACCAGAGTAACATGCCTGAGGAAGACTTCATAGAAGAGTGGAGGTACAGAGCTAAAGGATTCCAAACCTAAAAGTCATACTGTAACATCGTTTAAAGGGGTGTCTATACATTTACTTCATTACATGGTCTTTTAATGACCTGAAAAAGAGCTCTGCCTAATCTGTCAAAGGAGGGCTAGAGGTCCATTATCACCACAAACATAACGAAAGCTTATTTTTCAGTCTGTACACTACACATAAGAAGCTCTTTTACTGAGAGAGACGTGTTATATTCACGAGAGATACCATGTTAACAGCTGTGTTAAGATCCCACTCAGCTGTTAAAAAACGCAGTTCTCACCCATTCTGAAAAATGTAGATAACTGACAATAGGGATTAATTAAGTGTTTGGTATTTCCCTTGTTCTTTTATTCCTGAAAGCTAATTACAACATGTGACTATACAATTAAATATTTACATTTTGACAAAGAGTGGCAATAAATGTAGCATGCTAAAACTTAATATCTATTCAGTTAAAAATAATGGGACATTTGAAACTCTTGCTTTCTAAGAGAGAGAGTCTGGAACAGGGATTCTGATCCCTTTCCATATCAGGGACTTCCATTGCCCCATATTTTAATTCCCGAATCCAAACATAGCCTTATAGTTCTGGGTCCAGGTCATTTCAAAACCTGAATGGAACTATTCTGCAGTCTTTGATTGGTTGGTGATTAACTATTTTCAGGGCAGCCGCTATTACAAAATTTGGTCCAAAATAAAAATATGATGAAGACCTCTGTCCTTGTGAGGTGCCCACCAGGAGAAATATTGCAGGATCAGCTGATGACTTGAGATTTCCATCCTTTGGGACTGGAAGAACAGCAGGGCTGGCTCTAGGCACCAGCTAAGGAAGCTGGTGCCGGGGGCGGCAAATCAGAAGGGGCAGCGCTCCGGCGCTCTTGGGGCGGCACTCCTTCCTCGGCGGCCCTTCGGCAGCGGCACTTTGCTTTATTTTTTTCTTCTTCAGCGGCACTTTGGCGGCAGCTTTTTTATTTTTTCTTCTTCGGCGGCCGCTTGTTGTTGTTGTTGTTTGTTTCGCTGCTTGGGGAGGCAAAAAAGGTAGAGCCGGCCCTGAAGAACAGTTCAGGAAATGTGGCACAGTTGAATCTGAACCCAAACCCTAACGCTTATTTCTGCCTCAGATCTGAACCCTAGTCTAGCTAATCCTGATTCTGCACCCTGTCAGTGCATCCAGCACCCATCTCTGTTGTAACTAGAAAAGACTTCAGAGCTACTGACTTTTAGGAAATGAACACGCAATTAAACTGTATTCAACTTACATAAAATCAGCTGAAGCCATTAATCATCCTAATTTAATTGATGAGTATTTTGAGCTGTAGTTGTGAGCAGCACATACAAGACTCAAAGTTAGAGGCACTCAGTTTCCTTTATATTAATCCATAGAATAGTGGCTAAATCCCCTGGGTTTTAATCTTTTGGGGACTTATCCATTTCCTAGATGTAGATGTGGGTACTGGGGGGTTACTTAGGTGGAAGGAAGGATGGTTTTCGAGACTACAAGAACGGGAAATCTGGGACTCCTGGCAGGAGTCATAGATTCATAGATACTAAGGTCAGAAGGGACCGTTATGATCATCTAGTCTGATCTCCTGCACAACGCAGGCCACAGAATTTCACCCACCCACTCCTGCGAAAAACCTATTCCCAGCATTCCCAGCTTTCCTCCTTTCTTGTGGGAACTTGTCTAGCTCTCTTGGGTTGTAGCTCCAACATGAACCACTAGTCCCTGTTACTGGATGCCAACCCACTCCTCAGAACAAAATGGCAACAGGCTGGCAAGAGGTGGGTAAGCTATCTACAGCTAAGAGAGTGACTGGAGAATTTGTAGTAGCTCTGTGTGGGAACCAGCAGCCAATGGAAGATACAGTATTCAGGGGGAACTTTACATTCTTTGTCCACTTGGAAAGGAGAAGAACTTTCCAGCACTTGTCAGGGACTAGGACGAGACCTTGTTGTGCTCAAGAAAAGCAGGTGAAACTCCTTTTGGGGGAGAGGGACTGGTGACAAATATAACTTTTGCTGTAGACCCTAAGTAAATAAAGATAAGGACTCTAAGAATCAAGGCCATAATCCAAAACCAACTAAAGTCAATGGAAAGACTCATATTATCTTTAAAGAACATTGGATCAGGCCTTATAATACACCCACAGAAAAATTGCAAAATAGGGAGTAAAACCTGTATGCTGATTTCCCTGCTTTTGTTTTTAATTTAATTTTAGACAACAAATTAGTACTTTAGACTTTAGGACTCTCCAGCACCAGAAGCTAATTGGATCATTCACCACCTGGCAATTCAGTTCTCTCCCTGGCTGCAACTTCTTTAAAAAAGCTGCAGGGCTCAGGATGGCACAGAGCTCTTTAAACAGCAACTTTTCCAAATGGCAACTTTACACATAAAATTGCATCCAACCCTCCAAGCCTTTAAAAGAGCATCCTTACCAATAAGGAATAGAAGTTCTATGACATGCAATTCCCATAGCAGCTCCTGATCGGAGAGCAGCAAACATGCTCTTTCCTTTTATTTTCAAGAGTAACACTGAATAATTTTTCTTAGAAAATGTTGAGTTGTGCCTAAACTTTTCAATTTTCCCTGAGGAAAATTACAATGAAACATTTAGTTTCATTTCAGGTAAACCCAAATTGAAACATTTCATTGAGTTTTGATTTGACATTAATCTCTGAATCTGTTGGAGCTTCTGTGCATGGAAGTTGCAGTTCGGGTCTCTCAGGCTTCCTTTCTCTCCTTTGAGTCAGTCTCCCTGGTCAGACTAAATCTCCCATAGTGAACCATGGTCATAGGACTCCCATGAGACTCTTCAAGCTTTCAGCCAGAGGGAGATATACCATGATATATCACTAGAGATGTAGTCTTGCCTGTACTGGGGAATGGGACATGAGACACCCAAATTACAACTTCCAAGAGGCACCGCAGTGGATCAGATGGATGCAGAGAATAATGTAGACTCAAACAGAAACAAAACAGTTCATTTCAGATTGGCAACCAAATTAAATGTTAAAATGGAACATTTTGACATATCTTAATAAAAATTATTGAACTTGTCATTTGCATTAAAGTTTCAATAGTTCAACATTACATCCTGAATCAGGATGAAATCAAATGTCAAAATATCAGAATTTCCTACTGGATGAAAATTCCATTTTTCTTTTAGCTCTAGAAATAATTGCCTCTGAGTTTAAGGTTTCTGTGAGCACCTCTAAAAATTCTGCTGCATTAGTTAGGTTAGGTGTCTTTAAAACTCAGATGATATTAGGACTCTTTCCTCTTAGCCAGCCTCACTTGTGGGTGATGCTTCCATGCAGCACAAGGGAAGGTGTCTGGCAAGCATCCAGTTGGAAGTTAAAGCTCTCATTGCCCTTTTCAAAAAGAACAATAAGTAATTTCAACATCCCCTCTCTCAAGGAAACACATCCTATTGTCTTAGACTGTATGAAAGCTAATGTTGAGTGCATAATGGCTGTTATATTTACCAGTTCAGTCAGAGCAGTAACTCAACATCTAGCTCAGTGTCATTAATTTGAAAAATTCTAGGATTATGAAAACCTCAAATCAAATTGTGTTCTGTTGTATCTGCTCATTTTGCAAAATATTTAATAGAATGCCAAACTCATATATCATACCTAGAAGGGGACCTCTTGAATAGCCAATAACGGTTCCCTTTTCCTCTGTCACTCTGATAACTTCGTAAAAATTTTAGTATTGTATTAGTGTCTATATAATCATTCTATTGTATGTACTGCTTTCAATGGATGAACTGGATAAGATAACCCTGTCCCCACAGCAGTACCAGACCTCTTTTGAGGTTCCGAAATTTTGGTGCACTCTTTTTTATTTTCCTGAACTTCTAGGTTTAGCCTGGGTCGGGAAGCAGAATTACCAAAATACTTCAAGAAATTTTGTTTCTCTCATATTTCAAGTCCAACAAAAGATTGGGGCAGGAACTGTATCTTACAAAACTATAAAGCTCCAAGAACTCTCCTGATGCTGTATAAATAACATCACAAGAAATTCTGTTCTCATGAGACTTACAGCCAAACTTTAATTATGGTTGCTTATTCAAACTGAAACTCTCTAGAATTACCCCCTCATTACTGCTGGACTAAATTAAGGAAGGAATGTAATTAGTTTTGTCTTATGTGATGCCACATCTTTGTGATCAATAAGATATAGTTGTGTGTGTCAATGACAGGAAAGTTCAAATAAAAGTTGTTCCCTTACATTATAATAATGAAATATAGCACACCACACAAATGTTTTTGAAAGGAGTAACATTTTTAAAAGGCAAAAATATGAATGCACTAAATCAGAAGGGAGAGAAGGTGTTGTTTAATAATTAGAGCAGGGAGTGCTAAATTAATACAAGGGTTTAAAATGAAATTTTTGAGCTATATTCATCCTTAGTGTAATTCCCCTGGCTTCAGTTGAGTTATATAGGAATATATCAGACATCTTATGTAAAAAAATGATAATATGCATTTTCTGAAAAATGTGTCCTTTAAAATAATTCTGTAAATTGAAGTCATGCAAGTAGGCACTGATCCAGCAAAGCACTTAAGCACACGCTAGCGAATAGCCCCATTGCATCCATGGACTGCATAGTGCAATTCAGGAAGGGTCATGCAAAGGTGGCTGTAAAACCGCTGAAACTATTCACATGCTTAAAGTAAAGAACATGCTTAAATGTTTTGCTGGATTGGGACCCTATGTCCCCAAGACTTCAGAAAAGAAAGTTGATTTAATGCTGTGGACCAGTTTGTTGAAAGCTGTTTATTTTTTCCCCCAATCTCTTTATTTTTATTTCTTTAATCAGATACCCCCAGGGAAAAGTTTATTTGACAAGACTCCACCAATCTCTGAAGGGAAGAAAAGGAAAAATTACTGCAGATGTCAGAAGGAGCACACTCTATCTCTGCACTCTGTAACTACACCAAATGCCTTTCAGAGTTCTTTTCCACAATCTCTAGGCTGCCATTATGATAATGTGGATTATACTTCTGCAATCCCACATCTAGATGTTACATCAGAATATGTCACTCGCTTAGAAATAGAATCTACTTTAAGAAGTGATGGGAAATTGTTGGCCAAAGCATTTGATCAAAGATATCTGCCTAAATCAGTCAAAAAGCGAGATAGCCACGATAGCAGATTAAAACAATACGCACAAAAAGTTTCCTTGAAAAATCAAAAAAACAACAGTTTTATTAACTCTACTAAACCAGAAGAAGTGCTAGATAGAGCAAAAAGGCAAGAAGACTATTCTGAATACTTACCTTTTTATCCATTTCAAAATGAGACTCAAAAGGTGTCAAGGTTCCTCCCCCACTCTGAACTCTAGGGTACAGATGTGGGGACCTGCATGAAAAACCTCCTAAGCTTATCTTTACCAGCTTAGGTCAAAACTTCCCCAAGGTACAAAATATTCCACCCGTTGTCCTTGGACTGGCCGCTACCACCACCAAACTAATACTGGTTACTGGGGAAGAGCTGTTTGGACGCGTCTTTCCCCCAAAAATACTTCCCAAAACCCTGCACCCCACTTCCTGGACAAGGTTTGGTAAAAAGCCTCACCAATTTGCCTAGGTGACTACAGACCCAGACCCTTGGATCTTAAGAACAATGCACAATCCTCCCAACACTTGCACCCCCCCTTTCCTGGGAAATGTTGGATAAAAAGCCTCACCAATTTGCATAGGTGACCACAAACCCAAACCCTTGGATCTGAGAACAATGAAAAAGCATTCCGTTTTTTTTTTACAAGAAGACTTTTAATAAAAAATAGAAGTAAATAGAAATAAAGAAATCCCCCCTGTAAAATCAGGATGGTAGATATCTTACAGGGTAATTAGATTCAAAAACATAGAGAACCCCTCTAGGCAAAACCTTAAGTTACAAAAAAGATACACAGACAGAAATAGTTATTCTATTCAGCACAATTCTTTTCTCAGCCATTTAAAGAAATCATAATCTAACACATACCTAGCTAGATTACTTACTAAAAGTTCTAAGACTCCATTCCTGGTCTATCCCCGGCCAAGACGAGCATACAGACAGACCCAGACCCTTTGTTTCTCTCCCTCCTCCCAGCTTTTGAAAGTATCTTGTCTCCTCATTGGTCATTTTGGTCAGGTGCCAGCGAGGTTACCTTTAGCTTCTTAACCCTTTACAGGTGAGAGGAGCTTTCCCCTGGCCAGGAGGGATTTCAAAGGGGTTTACCCTTCCCTTTATATTTATGACAAAAGGACTTGGAAAGCTTTGCATATTTTTTCCCAGAGGATTACTTAGAAGGGATTCAGCCGAAAGTTCAGTCAATATGGCCTACTCCAGGTGGCCTAACCTCAACCAAAGCCTTGGAGATCTGTCAGCAGGTTCTTGCTAATTCTACTATTGGCTCCATCTGTAAAGACATCCTTGGGAGACAGCTGGATAAGGCAATTGATATGTGCCTTTTAGATCTGCAACTCAAGGATGACCTGGCGTGGGAAGGTGCAATGATAGCGTTTTTGGAAAATGAGTGTGAAAGAAAAGTGCTAGAAAATAGAACTAAGCTGTTTCATACAGCAAATGGGCTACTTGCCACTCACGAGGAAATACTCACAGCTCTCAGGTGTCCCAATTTCTGTAATGGCAACGGACAGTGCACAGAATGGGGGTGCCGATGCTTTGAAGACCACAGTTCCTATGACTGTAGCATTGCCAAGAGTGAGTAAAACATTCTGTTTGTTCCTATTCTGCCCATCTTCTTATGGTATTAGAGTTATTAGGTGAAACATCTGCACAGAGTTGTTTGCTCTTCAAATAGCTTTACCAGTAAATTATTTGATGAATTAGTAATCAGTGCTTTGACCTTGAAAAGCTGAACAAAATATCTTGTTGGCTGGTCTTTCACTTTTTTACCTCAGTAACATTTTAAAAATGGATTTTAGAAGCCCCTTAACAAATTGGTTTTACAGAAGTGATTTTCTTTACATCTGATCTGTCACCTGCACACTGACAAACACACTGCTGCCAAGAATGAGGGTCCTGCTAATACTGTGGTCGATACACAGGCTAGCACTGCATAGATGGCTCTTTCTTCTTTACTATTAGAAAATAAAATTTGTAAATGAATTTCAAATGTTACAGTAATCCAAAGCAGCTAGAGGAATAAGCAATGTCTGCAAAGTTAAATGACCATGTAACTGGCTATGGGATCAATGTTAGCCTCAGATATGTTCACAGGGCTTATATAGACGTTGCTTGGTGTTAACATGCATCTGTGGACATAATTTGGCCCAAAGGTCCTGATTACACAAACATTTATGCACATACTTACATTCAGGCACATAAGTAGCCCCTTAAAGTTTATGGGTTTGATTCTCATTTAACCTCAGGCCTCTCAGTGTAAATGAGGAACCATTGTGCCAATGTGACTACTTACAGTGCTTGAAGATACGCGTGTGCATAAATGTTTGCAAGATAGAGTTATACTTCGGAAATTTAAGCTCCGATTCAGCAGTTTGTTCAAGCACATGCTTAAACTTAGGAATGCAAGATTTAAGCACATAAGTGCATTTATGAATAAGGATGAGAAGACTCATGTGCTTCAAGTTAAGCACGTGCTTAAGTGTTTTGACTTAATGTAATGCAAACATGAAAACTTTTTTTTATTTGTGGAAATGCTGGGCTAATAATATTTACACAGTAGTTTACTGAACAACTTTTGCTTGTTTAAGCAGAGGGTTTTTTCAGTTATTTACCCAGCTGATACAATATTAATACATTATTATGTTTGGTGCATAATTTATTTGCTGAATTTTGCAAAGATTTCCTGACCAAATGTTTCATGTATTTTTCTATTTTGCCCAGCTTCAATCGATGTGGGGAAATTGTTTTGAACAGATTTTTTCCTATGGATAAAATTCAAGAGAGAGAGAGGGAGGTTTTTAGAAGTCCCTTCTGGTTTTTCAGTCAGCAGTGCTACCTATCAAGTAATAAATGATGGTAGCGGTTATATATGGCTTTATTTGGCAACATTGCTTTGACTGCTAACAAGCAGCAGACTAGAGAAAAGAGCCTGAGACAGCACAGAATGGAAAAAATTGAAAACAAAAATGCACATCAGTTGCTGCAAATACAAACTGATAGACATCCCTGTGTATTGACTGTTTGATTTGCGGCTCAATCAAACTCCAGAGGGTGTTTTCTCAATAATTCCTCCCTTTGGGGACTTTAGTTTATTACTCTAATAAGTTCAAAATACTATAGATCTTCCATCTAGCCTTCCTAGTTGTCCCACGCCCTTGATGCAGGATTCATAGTCCTGTTGCTGCAAAGGCACGCTCCTCCTCCTCCTCCTTGTAGGTTCTCCCCCAGACCTTCCACCTTGAAGTTCAGTTTCTCGGCCTAGGCCTCCTCATTGGCTCTTCACTAGCTTTTCTTAAATAAAAGTCTGCACTCCCTGAAGTTTTTCCCCAAATGTCGACAGGCTACCCTTTTATCTTCCAGAAGGTCTGTTTCTTAGTCACATGCCCCCCCACCCCCCCATCACATGCGCCTTTTACTCCGTCCTGGGTTAAACTTGGCACATTTGGCTGAGCTGTAGCACCTTAAAGGGCCAGTTCACACTGTGGCAGTTTGGAAAATGTAACTCTCATATCCAGTTTGCTACTGAACATGAATTCACTATCCTAGGTATAAAATTAACATTCATATCATCATCGGTGTTTCTAAAAAAAGAACCCACAGAAGGACATTTTCTGTTACCACTTTCCCAGGCACCTTTCTCAGAATTTCATCACATTTCATTTAAAAAGAAACACACTGAAGCTCTTTCAGTTAAACCATGTATACTTTATATTCTGCCAACCTAAATATTTCTTCTGCAGTTTCAGTTGGATATAGGATTCTTCTTACCTGTTAACACCACACTGCAACAAAACACAGCTCCTGTATTCCTTCCAAAAGGTGGACTGAAGTGGATGATGTGATCCATATATATTGCATATATGTAAGAAAGAATGGCCACACTGGGTCAGACAAATGGTCCATCTAGCCCAGCATCCTCTTCTCTGTAAGTGGCCAATGTCAGATACTTCGGAAAGAATGAACAGAACAGAGCAATTATCAAGTGATCCATCTCCAGCGCCTGGCAGTCATAGGCTTAGGGACACCCAGAGCACGGGGTTGCACCCCTGATCATCTTGACTAATAGCCATTGATGGACTTATCCTCCATGAACTTATCTAGTTCTTTTTTGAGCTCCGTTATAGGTTTGACCATCACAACATCCCTTAGCAATGGGTTCCACAGCTTTACTATGCGCTGTGTGAAGAAGTACTTCTTTTTATTTGTTTTAAGCCTGCTGCCTATTAATCTCATTGAGTTACCCCTGGTTCTTGTGTTATGTGAAGGAGTAAATAATACTTCCTTATTCACTTTCTCCACACCACTCATGAATTTTATAGACCTCTATCATATCCCCCTTTAGTCATCTTGTTTCCAAGATGAACAGTGCCAGTTTTTTTAATTTTTCTGCATATGGAAGCTGTTTCATACCCTTAATCATTTTTGTTGTCCTTCTCTGTACTTTTTCCAAATCTAATATATGTTTTTGAGATAAAGCTACCAGAACTGTATCCAGTATTCAAGGTATGGGCATACCATGGATTTATATAGTGGCATTATCATATTTTCTGCCTTATTATCAATCCATTTCCTAATGGTTCCTAACATTCTGTTAGCTTTTTTGACTGCTGCTGCACATTAAGCAGATATTTTCAGAGAACTATCCACAATGACTGCACGATCTCTTTCTTGAGTGGTAACAGCTAATTTAGACCCCATCATTGTGTGTGGATAGTTGGTATTATGTTTTCCATTGTGCATTACTTTACTTTTATCAACATTGAATTTCATTTGCAATTTTCTTGCCCACTTACCCCAGTTTTGTGAGATCTTTTTGTAACTTTTCACAGCCAGCTTTGGATTTAACTATCTTGAATCATTTTGTATCACCTGCAAACTTGCCACCTCACTGTTTACCCCTTTTTCCAGATCATTCATGACGATGTTGAACAGCATATACCCCTGGAGGACCCTCAGATCCCTGGGGAACCCACTATTTACCTCTCTCCATTCTGAAATCCGACCATTTATTCCTACCCTTTGTTTCTTGTCTTATTGATCCATGAGAGGACCTTTCCTCTTATCCTATGATTGCTGACTTTGCTTAAGAGCCTTTGGTGAGGGGCCTTGTCAAATGCTTTCTGAAAATCCAAATATACCATATCCACTGGATCATCCTTCTCCACAAGTTTGTTGACCCCCTATAAGAATTCTAATAGATTGGTGAGGCATGATTTCCCTTTACACCAGCCATGTTGACCCCTCCCCCAATAAATCATGTTCATCTATGTATCTGATCATTCTGTTCTTTAGTATAGTAAATAGTGCTCTTCCTTCTGCAACCTCCTCCGCGTACATTTCTCATTTGCAACTAAGGGTATGTCTATTCTACCCGCCGGATGGGCAGGCAGCGATCGATCCAGCAGGGGTGGATTTATCGCATCTAGTCTAGACGTGATAAATCAACTCCCAAGCACTCTCCCATCGACTCCTGTACTCCACCGGCGCGAGAGGCACAGGCACAGTCGATGGGGGAGCAGCAGCAGTCGACTCACCACGGTGAAGACACCGCAGTGAGTAGCTCTAAGTACATCGACTTCAGCTACGTTATTCCCAGTGTAGACCAGGCCTAAGAGCCTGGATCATATTTTTTACCTAATTAACATTTATAAAGTGCTTTGAAATCCATGGACAAAAACAACTATAGAAGTGCAAAGTACATCTTTTATACAAGAAATTGTCTAAAACATTTTATTGCAGGCATCCATCATGGGGTGCTTTATAGTTACACAAGCTAGAGAGGGCAAAGGAAAGACACAAAAATGGGGGAGAATCAAACTAAAAAGGAGTAAATATCGCTAAAGTGAGTCACTACTGCACATTTTTCTTTGAAAAAAGAAAAATCCTTAACAAATGAAAACAAGCAAATGCAGCTGACCTGGGGAACCTTTAACATTTGCTTTTTTCCATTTTCCACAATACCAGTGAGATTATACATGCTGCCTTCTGAGAAACAGCAAGCAGTTTCTTTGGACTTAAAGCAACAGTCGGCCACAAAATACCGATATACCCAATCCATAGACATCCAATAGCTACTCACATCAACAGAAAAAAAGTTAAAAACAAACAGCTACACAACACAGTCTTACTAGGTGTGGTCAAACTATTAATTACAAATAACTTATCTGAAAAATTTAGCATTTTTTTTCATTTGTGAATTGCTTGCCAGCAGATTGATTTTAGACCCTACTTGTGCAATTTGATTCATATGGATCATCCCTGGTCCCCTGTGAAGCCTTTTTGAAGGGTTTAATGCCTGAATACTGGTATTCATATGAAGAATTGTCATTTCCCAAACATTAATATGAACAAAAATCTTTTTGCATGAATATTTACAAATACTGTATACACAGGGACACAAACATGACTGAACCAAGAGCTGCTTCATATTTAAAAATCTGTTCACCCACTGGTTGGCAGTATTCTGTATGCTCCTAGCTATTCTTACAACCTGAAACTAAAGCTGGTTGAAATTTTTCATTCAAAACTTTTTTATATATTTATTTAATTTATTTATTTTTAAACAAAAATGGCTTTTTTTTCTTTTTTTGGGGGGTCAAAATGGAAATTTCTATGGGGAATGCTCATTTGCCATTCATTTTTTATTTTCATTGAAAAACTGAAACTCTCAATTTTTTTAGTTTTTGATTGCCAAAAACCAAATATATATCTCTATATAGAGGTATATAGATGTCAGCTGAAGATGTGTAGTCTGGGACCACCAAAAGCAAAAAAAATATTTAAAGCCTGAAAAATGTAGGTTTTCAGCCAACATTTTTGGGAGGGGAGAGTTTGTTGAAGAAAAGAGAGACATTTTCAGTTTCTCAATGAATATCTTTGAACAAACATTTTGGCAAAAATGAAAATTTTTATTTTCATTTCAGTTTCTTACAGCGACAGAAAATATTTCTCGATCAGTTCTACCTTAAACATAACTCTAGTTATAGCAAGCAACTAGAATTGGTCACATAGCACAGCTTGTGAAGCAGTTCACAGAATTCATGTCTGTTTTCACACACACAATTTTCTGGAACATTTACCTTTGGGGTTGTGAATGTCTATATTTGGTCTCTTCCCAAAAGTGATTTAAAGAACATGTTGACAAAGTCCTTTGGGCTTTTTCAGTTATGGGATGAGTACAAAGAATATATGTTTTCGCTAGTGCTGAATCAGACTACAGAGAAATGGCTCATACTGTAGTTTCAAGTTTTGCATAAAGATAGTCCTTTCTGAGGACTGAAATCTTTGTTTGGGTTGAGGAACATACTGTTGAAAATTACTTCTGAACATGTTCATGGCCACTGCTAAGACTTTAGCAAAGACTAATGATTAAGGAAATCTTAATTTTTGCATAAATTTCCTAAATTTTGAGTGCTTTGCAACCTTAATAATGTTCTTTTCATGTAGTTTTGTTTGTGTGTAACATATACATATTGCGTTCAGTCTTACTCCCACTGAACTCGGTGTCAAAAACACAATTACATCGATAGCAAGATTTGGCTATAATTGTTATTAAAAGCAATGGGAGCAAGTTTGGGCCCCCAGTTATCCACAACAAAAGACTGTTAAATCCTTTGCTTCACTGTTTCTATTTTCTTCAAATATAGCTGGTATATGAGTTTTCAGGAAGATTTAAAGTTTGAAGAGGTAGGAACAAACTGATTTTTAGCTACAGGGAATAAAAGAAATATTAGATAAATGTCAAAAGTCAAATCAATGTAATATTTTAATGACTTAACTCATGTTTTCCATTTTTCAGAACTTTTCTCCTTTGTCTTCAGATGAATTCTATAATTTTTCAAGCTTAATTAATTTTTAAGCCAAATTTATAGGGGAGAAAAAATGGGCCTTTGCAATGGAAGTTGGTTGCAATCTTAAATATGTAGAGGCTACTTCATCTCCACAATATTCATAGATTACAAGGCCAGAAGGAACAAATGTGATCATCTAGTCAGACCTCCTCTTGATGCAGGTTATAGGACTTCCTAGAATTAATTTCTGTTTGAACTAGAGCATTGGTTGATAAACATAATAGCACTGAAGTAATCTATTTGGACTTCTTTAAGGTGTTTCACTTGCTACCACACATTTTGATTAAAAAACCTAGAAAAATATAAAATTAAGATGGTACACATTACATGGAATAAAAGCTGGCTATTTGATAGGTCTCAAAATGTAATTATAAATAGGGAATCATCATTGAGTGAGTGTGTTTCTAGTGGGGTCGGTCCTGCAAGGATCTGTTTTAGGCTATATGCTATTTAACATTTTTATCAATAACCTAGAGGAAAATAAAGTCATCACTGATAAAGTTTGCAGATTGCATAAAAACTGGGGAAAGTGGAAAATAACGAAGAGGACAGGTCACTAATATAGAGTGATCTAGATCACTTTGTAAACTTGATGGAAACAAATAATATGCATTTTAATACAGCTGAATGTACTAAATACATACTCTAGGAACAAAGAATGTAGGTTATGCTTACAGGACAGTGGATTCTATCCGGGATGCAGTAACTCTGAAAAAAATCAGAGGGATGGATATGGACAATCAGCTCCCACTGACATTTATACTGTGGCCAAAAGAGATAATGCCACCCTGAGATGCAAACAGGGGAATCTCGACTAAGAGGAGAGAGGTTATTTTACCTCTGTATGTGGCACTGGTACGACTGCTGCTGAAATACTGTGTCCAGTTCTGGTCTTATTCAAGAAGGATGTTGATAAATTGGAGAAAGTTCAGAGAAAAGCCACAAGAATGATTAAAAGGATTAGAAACCCTGCCTTATAGCAATAGACGTAAGGAGCTCAATCTATCTAGCTCAACAAAGAGAAGGTTAAGGGCTGAATTAATTACAGTCTATAAGAACCTACATGGGCAACAAATATTTAATAATGGACTGTTCAGTCAAGCAGATAAAGTTATAAACTAATCCAATGGCTGGAAGATGAAGGTAGACACATTCAGACTGGAAATAAGGTGTAATTTTTTAACGGGGAGAGTAATTAACCATTGGAAAAATTTGCCAAGAGTTTTGGTGGATTCACCATCACTGATAATTTTAAAATCACAATTGGATGTTTGTTCTAAAATAAATGGTCTAGAATTTGTTTTCGGGAAGTTCCATGGCCTGTGTTATACAGGAGGACAGACTAAATGATCATGATGGTCCCTTCTGGGTTTGCCATCTATGAACCTATGAAATTAATGTGTTTAGTATAAACGTGCCAAAGTTAATGTTGTTTGAACCTTCACTTTTACAGTCACTGACTTTATGATTTAATCTGTACTTGCTTAACATTGCAGCGACACAGAGCTTTTTTTTTTTTTTACATTTAATGGACAAAAATGTTAAGAGAAGATTGTGTTTGTCATAAAACTAGGCTTGGAAGGATTTGATTTTTATCAGTAAATATGTGAGTTTCACTGTGCACACACAAACTAATGAAAGAGTATATCCATTGATAATAATTGAAATTTACAGATAGGCCAAATGATGAAATGCTGCTTGAGAACTTATTAGAGTTTGATTTAAGGCTATTTGCTTTGAATATTTTGACATGAGGCTAACAATTTATGTTTTAATTATTATGAAGCTTTAGCTTTTTGAATCTCATCATCTACTACTGCCATTAAATAATTGTCTAACCACCCCCAAAATTCCCTGCAACTGTGAAAATTTAAATCAATAAAAATAGAAAAAAATGCATAAAATTTAACATTGCTATTATCCATCAAAATTATTTAAAAAATAAAAATTAAATTCTGCCAAGCCTGCATTAAACCTATTCACAGAGATGAGTGCTATAGTGTCACACAGTAAAGGGAGCAATTTAAACAGCAATACTGTGTTTGTTAAACAGCAGTTAAAATATTATCTTCAGTTCTCAGAACTGAGTATCTCTCTATCTTTTTATCTCAACTCTTCTAAGATATCAAGGGTGAACTCCTGGCCCCGCAGAAGTCAATGGGAGTTTTCAGTGGAAAAATCCCAATGACATCAGTAGGGTCAGGCTTTCACACCAGAAAACACTCCTAGTAGCAAAGAACTAAAATACCCCCACACCAGTAAAGATGTATATGCTAATAAAAACAGTATGAACCAACTGACTTGCAAGTCATGCATGCCTAATTCTAGCTTGTACAGGAACACTTGTACAGTCACTCATGGACAAGGAGAAACAGCATAAGCCTCAGATTTCAATACACTCGTTTAGAGAATAAAAGGTGTAGAAGTTAAGGAAGAGGAAAGAATGGAATGGGGTTTCTGTAGGAGAAAGTACAAAGTTGCCTCACGCTTGCTTTAAGAGGTGCAAGACCCAAGATACAATAAAGTGTATGTTGATATTGAACAAAGATTGTCCTCTGTGATGCTTAGTTAAATTCCACTCTCTGGAAGAAGTTACCAAAGGGGGAAAGATACATGAATAATGAAGCAGAAGAAGAGTCCTTGTTTTGAACATGTCTGTACCCATAAGCTGCAGAACAAAGTATAGTATAACTTTCTCAAACCAGAATTTGCATGCATGTCTTAAAATTGTCACAACAGCAAAGAGAATAATACCAGGAGCATGTTTGAAATTTCTTGTCTCACACTCACCAAAATCCTACCCTTAGGATTGTACATGACAACGTGTTTCTGACATTGGAAATGTATATCCCTGAAGGGTATAGGAAAATAAGGTGTGCATACAATATTTTTAAGGAATGCAAATACAACCCAGAACACATTTCAAATAATTCAGCATTTAAGCATGTTTGAATTCACGAGAGGTGAATGTTTCTTGTAGATTTACTCCTCATGTAATGTTGATTTCAACAAGGAGCTGTCCAGGTGGCCAGAGTTATAATTATCCTCAAATGAAAACTGCAATTTAGAGTTGAAAGGCACCTCTGAAATTTGGCATTGCTCCAGAATCTTAGACTTTCTTAATGCTGCTTCACATTTAATAAAAACTCCCAACACCTGTAGACGGTGCTTAAAATGTCATTACCACCTGTAATTAAATGGAGAATCCAATTACCATGGTTAACAAATCAGGTTGGCGCCTCCAATTTCTATACATTGACCACATTGACTATAAAAAAATCCATAACCAGTAAAGTACACATAGATGGATATTATATGCAGCTTGTATAAAGCTCTCTAGAGCAATTACAAAATAAAAGGTAATGAGGAATAATAAGGACAAATCAGTTTAACTGAGGTAATGACACTTTAAGAGCTCTGGTTGCAAGTTTCAATTCAAATGTGGAAAGTTCTGGAAAAAAAATTCCAGCCATCAAAGCAAAAGAAAATAAACTTCTTAAAACATATTACAGGACGACACGAAGCTAATGCTAAACCACCCGTATTTAGGAATGTATCATTCTCATAGGAAGGTGAGGGATCCATGTGTTTAAACCCTTGTATGCTGAGATGTGAATATGCTTCTTGATTTCAGCATTTCTGCTAAGAAGCTGTTTGGATCTAGCTGAATTTTTAGAGCTCTGAATCACAGCCAAACAGGTCCCCTGTAGCCACTTATAATAGCAGTTACATGAGTTACGCTGTGTTATTTTTAAAATAATTCTATTGACCATTTTGAATTTTATCATACTGATTTTGGCCCAAATCTTGTTCTTTTACTGCAGCTGTAATTAGAGAATATTAATGAAAAACAAAAGCTATATTATATAATGCTATGGGACGGTGTTAAAGCTACCGAAGTGGAAAACTTTGGAATGAAGGCTTCCCACGATCTTGTAGCACAGATGGCATATGAGATCTGTTAAGCCCTTCTGACTCCTCTGGCCCAAGATGGAGTAGAAAGATAGCCAAGGGTGGGATATCATGGGGAATGAAGTTTAAAGCTGACCCTAAACATTATTTTGCTCTCATTGTTTATGTTATAGAACAAAACAGAAGGGAAAATTAAAAGGGAAGATTGAAAATGCTTTGAGTCCTAAGGGGAAGGGTGCTATCTTCAGATTTTATTAGTTAAAAAAATCTGCTGTTGAGATTTTATATGAGTACATATTGACTTTGAAATAAATATGGTGCTTTCACTGCTATCAGCTCCATGGTCCTTAATCTCCAGATCATGACGGGCTGTGGAAATTATTTAAGGGCCATTAGTCTGTCAAGCAAATACATACTTTTTGGCACATTTAATATGTGGTTTATAGACATGATAGATCACAACAGCTTTGAGTAGGCCATTATGGTGCATTGGGTCATGGACAATCTCTATGCATAAATTAGGCTATCTACTGCATACCAAACACTGAATGGAAAAACAGTTAATTTTTCAAACTTGGTTTACATTGATTTTTATACAGAAAGGCAGTAGCTGCTCATGGAGTCTCATCTCTCTCTCATTGGCCCAGACTCTGCCACCCATACTCGTGTTAGGTAGTACTTTATTCTACTAGTAGCCCCATGGAAATCAGTAGAACAACCTGCAGGGTAAGGTGCTACTCAATGAAGATAAATGGGGTAGATTCTGGTCCTTTGAAATTAGCATCAATTCTGCCAGTGACTTCAGTGGGACTATGATTAGACACTTGATGAACACAGTAGGGTATTTTATAGGACAGTGCTGGCTTTTAGTAGGGAATAGTCATCTGAAATCACAAAACATCCCTCACACAAATCAAATTAATCCAATTTTTAGAAGTTAGAATTAAATTACTATAGAAAAACCAAAACACCTTCTCTTGGGGTAATTTTGGAAATCACCTTATATACCTGTGTGTAGGTTGAAATACATTTTTAAAGGGACAAGTTATAGCAATCTATCAAAAATTGTCTTTTAAAAGAAATGCTGACATATTCTTAGGTATAGTGGAGATAGTGGACATCACAGTGATTACCATTTAAGCCTTGTTGGCCAAAAGACCATGCTATTACAATGAAACACTGCAATTATTAAACGGGCATTATTCTTTTGGAAGATTTCTTTCTTTTAAATCTAAGACAATGGACTTGAGTCTCTTCTCCTTTACACCCACATAATTTCATTGACTTTATATGAGTTAGGGCTGATTTTCACTAGCATACATGAGAGAATATCAGGCCTTTTGTCTTAAAAATATTCATTTCTTTTTCCCAAAGTCCCTCTTCATGTTATTGACTCCACTTTTCCATTCCATCATTCTGATTTTTCTTTCTTATTTAGCTGATTGTAAATGTTTGAATGTTTCCTGTGACTGTCCAGTATAATAGATGCTCCCATACTTCCTCCAAACACACACAAAGATGGCAAGTGAGGTAGAGTTGTTTATGTACTAAGAGCTAACACCCTCTTATCCCATCATATTCCTGTTACTTCACTACTAATTTTTGAAACCACAGGAGCATGGTATGCAGGTTTCCCATGTACAGTACGTAGCTGTTTAACATGCTGCTGCCACTCCGCTAGGATCAGGGTTTTTTGGTAGAGCTTAAATGTATTAAAAATACATTCTTACTTCCTTCAAGCTGATATTCCTAGTGTCTCCAAAGGAGTATGGCCTATGCACTGAGATAACTCTATTTTGCAGACGGGGCTGTGTAAAGTCTGTAAATGGAAACTTTTATGTTGAGGGTCAAAATCTCAACTTAATAAATTTTTCCCAGCCTACATGAGTATCTCAGAAAACAGATGTGGATGGAATATGAAAATGTATATCAAACATTGCAAAAATATTGGAATTTGTTAACTGTTTGGTTATTGCTTTGGTATATTTTTCAGTTACATCAAATAATGTTTTAATATGGATATTAAGTATTTTTTTCAGATTTATCTGCAAGTTGCTTTTAGCACTATTAATTCCTTCCTCCCAGCTTGCACACACAGCCATACAAAGGCCCAATACTGCCCACTCTTAAGAACATAACTTTATTCATTTGAGTGGGCTCATTGACATCAGTGGGACCTTTCATCTGAATAAAATTACTTAATGGGCATGTCCAGAAGTAGGCCCTGAACACCTACAGAAAGATGCTTTTCTAGGATGCAGAACAAAGTGTTCAAACAAACACAATAAACAACTTTTAGCAAGGAGGAACCTAGGCCTGGATGTCACTAGAGGTAACATTTTCAAAAGTCCCTTTTGAAAACAGAACTTAGGTGCTTTTGAAAAATGTACCCCAGATGCTTTTATACTTAGCAAACCAATGCTGCAATAGGACCATATATGGGGAAATCACCACCATAGCATATACAAACCTCATGAAAAACTAAAATAAAACATTTTTGAACTAATCCTTACAGGTTTTGCTACTGCGATACTCTGATGTATGTTAAAGGTAAGAGATTTCCACAGCCACATAAAGCAGACTTCTAACTAAGAGTTTTGTAAGTGATTCTTAAGGGTTAACAAGCCTGGTTTAGTTTTGAAGTCTTTTTCTTTCCATAGCAATTTTAGTTTAAAATTTTTATAGTGATAATGTAATAAACACACATTTGAAAAGACAAACATCAATATCACCCTCAATCTATTGTTTTAACTCCCAATTCTTTCCATCCAAAGCACAAACCTGGCTGAGTTAGAGTGGGGTTATTAGCTTGATAGTTACAAAGTCAATAGAAACTGAATTTTAAAAGGATATCAAATTCTTATCATAGGGTACGTGGAAGGTTGCATGCTCAGTGATCCATATTGTTCCCTGAAGATCAGATCAGGGAGATTAGTCTTTTCTGCTGATTAGTTTATTTGCTTTAATGCAAAGCAGTGAAAGCAATTCAGTGAAGCATGTGGCTAAAGAAGAGCATTTTCTGAGTTATGGAGAATTCAATACTACAAAACTTCATAAAATGGGAAGTCTGACAACAGCCAGAACATTCAAATGTAAGTGTATAATTCTTTATACTGTGCTGCTTGAAGGCATTACAGGAAGTTTCAGACTTAAATCTTGCAAAACCAAAACCAAATGAAATGGGAAACCTTAGTTTCCTTACAGGATAGTTCATGAACACCCATAAAAAGCTTGTTCAATTTTGAATAGTAAACATGTTCATAAGAACCAAAGCTCATTTACAATTTGCAAACAGAAAAAAAAAAGGCAACATTCACCTACTAAAATACTCACTATGGACAATTCATCCTGCTCTGCTGTGGACATATAGGCCCTGATCCTGCAGACACTAACGTAGGTAAGTAACTTCACATAAATAGCCACTTAGAGTTCAATGTGACTAGTCACATGCCTAAAGATACTGACCAGGAGCCTAATCCAAAGTCCCATTAACTCTACAGGGCCTTGGATCAGATCCTACAAAGAAAGTTCTGACATACAGAAGTGGGCCAGTACCCACTGATTCCAGTGGCTACTGTTACACTAAGAAGCATAATTGTTTACAGCATTGGGACCATAGTATTTTTTATTTTATTACTGCTCACCGGCATGATATAGGAACCTATGCTTAGGTACATATTTGAATCCAAACTCGGACACAGATGTCAAAAATATTCAAATGAGACCTTCAGATCCAAAGTCCTGTTTCCTTTGCACATCATGACACTTTTGTGAAGAAAAGAGGATTTACCTCTTCAATTTCCTGTGCCACTTGCGGCACAGCGGCTGGTTGGCACCGACCCCCAGAAATGGCTTCATTTCAATAGTGTACACCTCTATAGTTTGTGAAGCACTTTGGAACACTTTGCATTGAATTACGTTGTGTTTTTACTTCTCCTTTTTGCTATCAGTCAAGTTCATAGAACAGTACTGGCCTATACGTTTGAAAAACAAATCTGTACATAAGCAGAATTTGGAAGAGAAGGGTTTGAAATGCACTAGATTTCTTTTCCATTTGGCTTTCACACAGTTAGACATAAATTATCATCACATAACTAGACCACAGTTTTCATAAATGGATGCCAAAAATTAGACTCCTAACTCCATGATTAGGTACTAAGGTGATCCCAAGTGGAGCTGGTAGAAAAATTTCAAATGTTGACATATTCTTCTAAAAAACAAAACAAAAACAAAAAACACCAAGGATAATTTTTAAAAAAACCATATTCATCAAAAATTCATCCCATTTTCAATCACCTGGAATCCTTAGACCTACAAATCCAGGTAGAAGATACCATAAATATATATGGGAACATGCTTACCTGACTTCAGATCAATATTAAGAAATTATGGAATGGGTGGTCTGGAGGTGAAGTAAATACTAGATGTGTCAAGTTGACTGTGTAAGTCATCTGAGAGTTTAGCATGGCTGGATAATTCTGGTTTGGCCCTGACACATACTTGATATAGTTGAGATGTGCACAGGATGTGAGCAAACCTTATAGAAACAGAGCAGAGCTTGCTTTACTGCAAACTACACGTCTGCTTTAAGGGGCACCCTGGGAGTAGCCACATGTATTCCCGTACAGGAAATGGCTATATAAGTATATTCCTTTCTCCCACTCCAATATGGTTATAACCTAATATGATTTTTAAGCTCTATAAAGCTTTCAAATCTGAAATAATGGAAATAACACAATGTTAGCTACAACAGTACTAGCGGGCACTGCTACTATCATTAAATACACAATGAAGTGGTTTTTTTGTTTTTTTTAATGCACTAACCATAGAAGAAAGCAATTGATCAAAACTGTTCACCACCTCTGACTAATAGTTTTGTATCTTACACGGCTACTCAACCAGCTGATGAGTGCTAATAAGCTTTACATTCTTTTTGTAAATATAGCATTTGTGCCCAACAGTACTTTTAATGCCACTGCAATAAAACCTTTAACAAAAAGAGGTTAAAAGCATTTCAAAAGCACAGGAGAAGCCTTTTACAATTTTCTACATTTGCTGTGCTTTCTCCCCTCCTCAAAAAAGAAGTGGCATGCAGCTATTCTACCTGAGCTGTGATCTGATGGGATCACAACATTTAAGCATCATTAGTCCCTATCAGATCTTTGCTAGGAGAGCCTTCAAGGGAAAGACAGGTGCTATAGGCGGTCCTATTGTCAATTCAGTTTGTGGCATTCTGTCCCTTGAATCAGAGCCAATGTACCATTATACTGTAATATTAGTAATACTGTGCTTCTGAAGGAGCTGACTTAGATATACTGTAGCTCAAACCAAAGTTATAGGCTAGATACAAGAAACGGTGAAATTCTAAGGCCTCCGTTATGCAGGAGGTCAGACTAGTTGATCATAATGGTCCCTTTTGGCCTAAAAAATCTATGAATCTTTACTGATGAAACATGAAACTGGTATCCTGACCTTTTGTAGTCATGATAGATGACAGACAAGTGCTCAGATACTGTGCTGATGGGGGCTGACACTTAGATCTATACCATGGCACTTTTTGCAAGAGTAGAGGTGTTAACTTCAGCATGCTGGCTAAATTTCTATTTGGGCATTGCATTCTGACTACCTAAAAGTGCCCAGATATACAACAACAGTATAGAAGAGAAATGAAGAACAACTTTAAAATTACAAGGGAAATGTACATCCGAGAAAAGGTAAATTCCTGGGTTGGACTTTAACTCAATATGCTAACAATTTAAATATTCTCTTTCTGTATATTCTTTGGACAGTGATTCCACCATAGCATAAGGAAGCCCTAAAAACAATAAAACTCAGTAGTTCTGTCTTGCTACGCACCTGAGGATCATAAAGCACTCTACAAACATAAATGAGTGAAATTGCACCTGGTGCAGAGGGACAGCAAGGACTATGCAGCATTTAAGAGTATGTCTACACAGCAACAAGACACCCACAGCTGGCCTGTGCTAACCAACTCAGATTCATGGGGCTCGGGCTATAGGGCTGTTTCATTACTGTGAAAACTTCTGGCTCGGGCTGGAGCCTGAGCTCTAGGACTCTGTGGGGTGGGAGTGTCCCAGAGCTCGGGCTCCAGCCTGAGTCGAGAAGTCTACACAGGAATGAAACTAGCACCACAGCCCAAGTCCCAGGAGTCCAAGTTGGCTGGCACAGGCCAGCCGTGGGTTTTAATTTGCTATGTAGACATACCCTCTGTCCCAGATAAGCCCTCAAAGTAGGGTTTAAGTATACTTTAAGTGATGCCCAGGCCTAATTCTGGCTGTCTGCAGAGTTAAGTTTCACCCATTAATGACTTAACCCTCACTGTCACAACATGCCTGTGAGGTCGGTTAGTATTATTATATACACAGCTCCTTTAAAAGTGATATCTCTTAGCTAACTGATTAAATGAGTTGCAGAAAACTCATTGATATCAGCCTAGCAGCACTGTGTGTTCAATAGGATTACTGTCTAACTAGAGGTTCATCCCCTTCGATGCTGATTGCTGTAGCTACCCTTGTACGGCTGTGCTATTTGTATGTGATGTTTCAAAGCAGATATAGGAGGTATGTGAGCTATAAATACAAGGGAAAGTGTTTTTTTTAAAAAAGCAGGGCAACAGTAAAAACAATTTGGTAAAAATGAAATGAGTTTAATGCTTCTCTCTAAAGTTCTGTGTTTATTTCACCCTTTCAGAGAACACTCTGGAGATCACAGACTTAGAGAACAGGGGTCTCTGTGATATACGAGTTTCTGATTGTAACAGGATCCGGGTGTTTGGCCTCAGCTTCAGAGACTCTCCTGATCTGCACTGTGAGGTCACCAGGTTGATTGTAAGCAATGTACCATGGGAGCGCAAAGTCAATCAGCAATACGGTAGAACATGCTTACATTTGTAAAAACACCTAATCCTGTAAGGATCAGTGGCCCAGATCATAGAATCATAGTACTGAATACTGATTGATTTCAATAAATTGATTTCAATAGGAATTAGGTATCTAATTTAGGATCTGGGCCTGAATCCCCTCCTATCCAATTGTCATTACCAGGTGCAGAACACCTTCAACTCCAGGTGCAAGCATATACATTGTACGCAACAGTAACTGAAGCCAATCTAACATGATTGGGTCATAAGTGAGCCAAAGCAATATAGTCTCACCATTCTGTTTTTCTGCAAGCTTTGTTTAGCTCTTTTTTGGCTCAGCTATACCCGCATTCAACGAGGCCTAAAATCACAGTATTATTTCTCATTTTGTGCATCTGGAATCTGTATGCATGGCTGTATTTCTAAATGTATTTGAATGTGAAATATAATATTTAAATCATAGTTAAAGAAGGCTTCCCTGATATAGTGACAGGATAGATTATTTTTCAGAATGAAGCTGTTCCCATCAAAAGATTAGGGGGCAAACCCTGTGCATACCCACACAAGTGGCCTGTTGAAGTCAGAAAGGGCTATACCCTGTTCCAAGAATAGCCAGGAGGAGGCAGTGGGCACTCTGCAATGGTTACAGCGCAGTTCTAAAGTTGCTATTGCAGTTCTGAAGCCTGTTGTAGGGTCCACTGCTCCTTGGAGGCATTGGCTGCTGGATTTCAAGTAGCCTACTCTTCTGACGGGCCTCACACCTGCCAAATCCCATCACTTAGGTGTCTCAGATGGAGGCAGGCTACATAGCACACAGTGAATGGGGACTCCTGCTTGAGCTGGTTTCCCTTGTGTAGCAGAACCATCTTGATTCTGCTTTTTCTGGGGCCCTCTGCAGCCTTGGAGGGGGAGGTGAGATTTGCTGCTAAAGGCTAAATTCTTTACATTATTAATTAGAAATATAAATATGTGCTGACAACTGGAATTCATTTGTATCTGGCTTCTGCCTGCATACATTTTCTTCTGTAGCATCTCAATGGCAACTGGATATCAAGAGAACAAGAACCCACAAAAGCAGATTTTCTCAGCTCTACAGCTGTTGACTGCCAGATTCCTGTTCTGAACAGCACAAAAACAGAGGCTGCGCGCTTCATGGCTGATGATGAACCATTCGCAAGATGGCAAGTGAAAGTAGGAATTTTTTATATTACTAAAAGACAATTAATGAGAATATCACTTTGTCTGGTAACTAAAATGCAGAGTAAAATATTATTCTCACCAGTCATTAAATGTATATAGAAATAGATACCTTTCATACCATTCAGGAAAAAACAAAGCAAAACAAAGTCACAATATTGTGGACATATTTTAAAGGCAAGGATAAGGTGCAAATTACAATCACTGTTCCTGGTAGTCATCTAAGATTGATGCACTAGTCTAATCAATTGTTAATCACTAGTATTTCACTTCTGGAGACCCAGGTTCAAAATTCTGATAAGATCACAAGTAAAAAGGAATCTTGTCTCATCATGTTGTATTGTATATTTTACTGTACATCACAAGACCACTGTACAGACTGGTAGAATTGACAGTCTTTTCTGAGGTGAGCGCCAGGATTAGCACTGAACAAGCAACGATGCATCAGATGAGGACTGAAGTGCACTGGCAGAGCTATAGGAGAAAGCTTTCAGAGCACCTGCTCACACTGTGCCTGGCTCTGCTGTGACTTCAACCCCTCACTTTAATCAGCCTTAAATATTTACAGAAAATCAGTACCCTGGTGACCCTGTACCTGCTGCTTCTATTTGGGTAGTCTCAGCCCTCCAACAGGACAATTATTAACTATTATATTTTATGGAAAATATATGTGCATCTCTCTCTCACACACATTCTAGCTTTGTATTTTTCCACAAAACGCAATTTTGTCAAGGTTGAAAATCTGAGATAAAAAACAACTAAACAAACTGTAGCTGGAAAAATCAGGGAGACTCTAGGAGCAATTGTAGATGTGCTTTGAAAATCATTATTATACCTCAAATGTCAACAGCAAACATTTAATAAACTAGCTACAATCCATTATCACTGCTTTCATTGCAACACAGTGCTTTGGTAACTGTCTGTTTGTAATATGGACATACTAGTTGCATGCTAAAATCCATGCTGCCCTGGTCAATGGGAGAAGTCCAGGGATGTGGAGGCCCTTAGTCTCTGTACTATACTCCTGCCCTCTATTAATAACTAGATAGATAGATAGATAGATAGATAGATAGATAGCCTGTGCTTCAGATCTTAAACCAGTCTTGATTGGAAATCAGGATGAGACCTATGTAGGGGGCAAGAGTACCCCACATCTGCCTACTGGAGGATTCTTATACCTTCCTCTGAAGCACCTGGGTATTGTCCACAGGATACTGAACTAGATGGACTTTGATGCACTATGGCATTTCCTATATTTGTAGGTCCAGGTTTCCCAAGATCTAAGGAGATGCCACACCCTCTGCTTGTTATGTGGGTTGTGAGGGGAAACACTGCCCACTAATGGAATAATTTGGAGGAACTGAACTTTCTGGATCCTGTGTGGCAGGCTTTTCCTTGCGAGGGTATAATTAGTAGCTCTGTGTCTAAATAAAGGGCACTTTTCACTAGGCTGATTAATTAGGTTGATAGTTTTATACCTTATGCTTACTGTGTATTATGGTTCATTTTGTTTTCTGGTGCCACACACATTCATAGTTGGGTTGTGCAGCTTCTTTATTTTTCCCTTCCAAAGTTGCCATAGAATGTTTCTCTTCCTGAACTACAGTTCAAGGAAATCTGTCTCTGAGCACTCTTCACCTACCCAGCCTTTGAGGGCAATCCTCTTAGAAATAGCTGGTTCATGGCTACCTGGTGAAAACAAAATTAAACCCTTATGTGCCAAATGTATCCAGCTGCATGAATATTATATTCCCCACACTGGTTGTTTGGTGGGTGGGTTATGAAGGAAGCACCCAGACTATAGTTTTAAAAGCCTTAGTAGAGCTGTGCAGAAAATGAATATTGTGTTTGACAGAGGATTTTGAATTTTTTTTTCATTCCTGTTCAGAACAAAAGTGAAAAATATTGAAATTCTCCTAGAAAGAAAATTTTAAAAAAAAGTTCCATTTCAACAAAGCTGATTTAATATTATAATATATAATAGAAAACAAAAAATGAAACAAAAAGTAATTTTAAAAGGAAAAACTAGATTGTTTCACTCCAAAAATATTGAAATGGGATGTTGTCAGAACTTTTTTTTTTTGGCCCTTTTTCCCTCAGAAACAAAATTTCAGTGAAATTTAGCAGAGCATTTTGCTTTCAATGTAACTGCGTTTTCCAACCAGCTCGACCTCTCCATGCTCTTTCATTTTATCTCCTCTCCTATTCATGTTTCAGGTTTTGCTTATTTCTCCCATGCCTATGCTACTGAATGTAGATTAGACAATATCAGGTGCAACATCAGTCAGTTAGTTTAGAATAATTTGTGCAGTTATCAAAACACAAACACCTATTTAGAGAATGAGATCAGAAATGAGGCTAGCCGAAGCAGAATGCAGCAATCACCTCCATCAGCACTAGTTCAGTTTTGGAGGCTTTCTTGGTATGAACATATTATTTGAATGGAAGACCAATGAACTCCAAAACAGGTGTGCCAAGGATTGGCTACATAGCTTGTGAAGCCCACATTGCTGCCAGCTTCAGTGGGGCAATAATATTGCCAGTGATGAACATAAACTGAATCTCCCACCCGTCTACCTAAAGGGCCTTGCCGGAGATTGATCTGGGTGGAGCTCGATCTGCCAGGAGGCCACGTCAACCCCTCCTTTTGGCATTTGCCATCATGATGACGATGAGTTAGGCCATCCACCTACATGTGGGTTGGGGGAAAAGTGGGAGGAGGTTGGTGGGTAACTGTCAGATTTGGAAAGCATGCTCTTTCTCTGATTTATTAATATTGCTAGAGCTATGTGAAAAGTTGAAACAATTATCTAAAAAAATACAACAAATTAGAAACTGAATTAGGATTCACCAGGTTGGGTTGGTTTTTCACACATTTTGTTTTTTCATTCACAAACTCTTGTACAAGCCAAATGTTGTTGTACAAATGATTATGAATAATGCAAACAACATTTTGTTCCATGATGAATTAAATTCATTTCAAGCAGCAGAAACAGACTTCCTGACTCACCCAGTCATTTGTCTAAAAGCCCTGCTGTTTCTTTGAAGTTGATACAGAAACTGAGTCATGGTTTTCAGTGACTTTCAATGAGACTTAGGCTCCTAAGCACCCAAGTTGCTTTTGAAAATTGAACTTGAGCTCCTAAGTCAAATAGCCACTTTTACAAATTCCCTCCAATATCACTAAGTGACCAATTACAAAATGACAACAATGAATAATGAAACAAACTGTTCAAAAAACCCCACAGACTGAAAGTTATTATAATGTGTTAAAAATTAAAAATATTGAGCAATTTGGAAAAGTTATAGTTTGTTCAGAGCACAATGAAGAAACAGAAAAATGAGTCCTGTGAATTGTTCCTTATATAGAGTTTGCTCTATTCTAATCTTTACCATTATTGATGTTTATTACCATGTGTACTAGTGCTGACAAAACACACACCTTGAGGGTACTGGTAAAGGAATGAAATTAAAGTTAAAATGTATTAAGAATGGTCTTTTCTTAATGGAGATCTTGCCTGCAAACAAGCAAAATCTTATAATAGAAAAAAAAATTGAAGTTTTTGCTTCCATTGAATTAAATAATAAAGTCTTCCTTTTTTAAAGCTCTTTTCCAATTTGTGCCAATACATATCACTTCTACTGAATATGATGTTCAGGAGGGAGTTAAGTTCTTTTTAAAACTGTACCAATACATTTTCATTTCAATTTAATTTAATGTTGCTTTTCCTTCTTTTCCAGAATTTCAAATTATAAAAGCCCATGATTACAATAATTTTTCTAGTTAGATTGGTTTGTGTGGAAGTGAGTGTGTTCAAAGAGTAATGTATTGTCAGCTGAGGACAATTGCAAGCTATATTGTGGGAATATTCACTTTATCATGTTCCAAAGGAACTTTTGTTATTCTTTCTGAACTTGTGATAATTGAGGCTCTGTGTATTATTTATTCATTCATTAATTTTGCTTTATATTCATTCAATGTTTTTTGCATGACTGGATTATAAATAACATTCCCCTCCTGTGAACTGAAATACCTTATTAGCTGATGAAAGTACTTTTTTTGCTCTGGGTCCAGTGGCTCCTAGCAAAGCACAAAATGTTACTGAATAGGAGACATGTTTTTGCATCCTGCCTCTGAATTAAGTATATGTCAACAGCCTTTCAGTTTTAGCAAACTCCTTACGCACTCCATTTTTAAAGTTGATTAAGGTATTTTATATCTCCAGGATATGCATAAAGAAGGGCCTCTTTGCTGTCTTGCCAGTGTACTATGTGCTTTGCTAGTTCAGTGAGTGTTCACTGGATACTTTCTGGAATGTTTTTGCTTGCTAATGTTCCATACCTCTCAAGTGTCTCTCATTTTGAGAAATCTCTCACTTTAGTCCCAAAATTAACTTTGTTCCACATGAATCTGTTTTTATTGTCAAAAATTATTTATATCAGAAATAAGGAATCATGAAATCTGGGTTACAGAAACAGTCATTCACTTAATGGCATGAACCTGACAGTGTTTAAAGTTACCTGCATTAATCATTATTTTGTGCCCCTCATTTTGTGCATCACCTACAATATCTCCGATATCTGGGCTTTGGCAGGTTGAGAGGTATGGGCTACTCACAATTTCAGACTAAAATCTGCAGTTCTAAAAGGTTTACTACCTCTGGTGGTTGAATATGGGTTGCATTGCTACTGAGAACAAATGGCTGGCTGTTACTGAGCAGAATTACAGGTTGTCGAGAGTCTGTGCTGTGATGCTACTGATGATGCAAGAAAACCAAAGATGGACTCTGAATAGGAACAATAGTGATTGTGAGTTAAGTGATGGTGAGGAAATCCTATGAATCCACTTAATTTTAATACATTAATTGATTGCCGTGGGAATGTGACCCCTACGCACCCACCCCCCCCACACATATACACACACAAACTGCCCTTGGTATTTGCTTTTCATTATGGGGAAAGGGTGGCAAACAGTCCAAGATAGGATGTACTGTTGAAAAAATACAAGTGTTTTGTCTACTGAAAATATATTAAGTAACACTTCAAAGCATGGCTATTTGACAAAGCTAACAGCTATCACAAAACTTCATATCTGAGCCAAAAGATCTTTTGGTTATTAATAATGGTTTCCAGTTTGCAACATCAAGCAATTTGTCAGCTTGTAGGGAAGTAAGTCACAAGTGGTTTAATTTATCTTGTTGGCAGGTATCCAGTTCAAGGGTGCAATGGTTATGTGCTCCGAAATGAGCAGACAGTATCCATATGGAACCTTATTACTTAGAATGATGATTTTTGTATCGTTTAGATTACTAATGATGGCTTCCAGTACAGCAATTCCAAAGTTCTGACCCTGTACGATTGAGCCTGCCAGGTCTGTGAATTCCATCCAACTGGACTTTGTAAGTTAAAGGTAATTTTAAAGAGTGTAAAGGTTTAACACAAATCATTCATCTTTTTCTTAACTCTGACTCACTTTTGTCTAATGTGTGCTTTAACAGTCTTGGAAGAGGAAAAACTGTTTTATGGGTCATCTGGATAGCTAAGTATTTTGTCCTCTTTCTGAAAATGGTCACACCGTTATGTGATTTGAATAGTTTCTATGTGACATAAATAGTTGATGGATTACATTTGCTGCACTTTACAAGGGATCTTACTAATTATGACATTTCCAAAAGCCCATGGTTGTTGATATCTGTAAATTGGAAATATGTATACAAGTGAACAGAACTAGGGAGAACCAGAGGTGCTGGGGTCATTCCTGATAGACAGGACTCCCTCATGCTGAAAGGATTTCTAACCAACCTCCTCTTGGGAAGAATCTTTGCTAGGAAGATTTCTGATTTCTCAGTGGGAGGTAGGCTATTATCTGTCCTCACTTCAATCTTGTAGGGATATTGTAACTACAAGTCATAACAACTCTATATCCATTCCCTCCAGCAGCAGTAGGTATATCAGGGTGTGTGCTATGCATTTTTCTCATAGAGATACCCTTGAGATAACTTAAAACATCTTTGCTTTCATTAAATATCTGTAAGTGCAGATATAGAGTAATATGACCGATTCAAAATGGTAATCAAAGTCTAGTGCTACATTTTAAATTGCCGGTACACCATGGAAGTGGTGAGAAAGCAGTCTACCCTTTTGTTTTCCTGTGTGCTCTACTAAATTACCTATTAAATGACCCCCTTCAAAAACCCTCCCCTTTTTCAGAGGATCCCGATGAATAATTTTTCAATACAGTTTTAAAACATCTTTTTGGAGGCTAAAATATTTCACTGTCCTAATCCATCTTTTCAGTTCTGATATAAAAATAAATACAATATAGGCATCAATCTTCCCTTTGTATAAAATAAGTTTCACACAGGTACATCCTCTTCTTACTTCATTTGCCTTGTTCTCATTAACATTAATCAGAGAATAATGTCTTCAGAGTTGCACTGAAAATTGCTCTTGAAACACCATATCACTTACCACAATAAAATGGCAATTCCTACCTTTCAATTTAAGTCAGTAACATAAAATAATTAAAGGGTCCAATCCTGAACAAAACCACTTCAATTTTTGATTAAAAAAAAAGAATTAAAGCAGATACATTACAATCAAAACATACTGTAAATTATACCACTCCTTAAATATATGCACTGTTGTTGTAGCTATGTCACTTCCAGAATATTATAGAGATAAGGTGGGTAAGGTAATATATTTTATTGGGCCAACTTCAGTTGGTGAGAAAGACAAGCTTTCCAGCTACACAGAGCTCTTCTTCAGGTCTGGGAAAGGTTTCAGAGTAGCAGCCATGTTAGTCTGTATCCGCAAAAAAACCAGGAGTACTTGTACTCAGAGGGTCACAACTAAATACAAAATCAAAGGATAGTTTAGCATAAGTAGTTTTTGTCTTTTCGCATTTTCCTGTGTGAGTTCATTCGAGAGCCTAGTGGTTGTCTGGTTTCACTCACATACTTGTTGATGAACTCACACAGGAGAAGGATAAAAGGTCAAAACACCATAACACCTGTCGGTGAACACTTTTCACAAAGACAGGTTTCAGAGTAACAGCCGTGTTAGTCTGTATTCGCAAAAAGAAAAGGAGTACTTGTGGCACCTTAGAGACTAACCAATTTATTTGAGCATGAGCTTTCGTGAGCTACAGCTCACTTCATCGGATGCATACCGTGGAAACTGCAGAAGACATTATATACACACAGAGACTATTGGTAGCTATTACCAGCAGGACAGTGGGGTGGGAGGAGGTATTGTTTCATGGTCTCTCTGTGTATATAATGTCTTCTGCAGTTTCCACGGTATGCATCCGATGAAGTGAGCTGTAGCTCACGAAAGCTCATGCTCAAATAAATTGGTTAGTCTCTAAGGTGCCACAAGTACTCCTTTACTTTTCACAAAGCAATCACTCTATATCTGACCTATCAGTGCTCATCCTCAAAGGAAACTGCACAACACTTTCAAAAGACAAGCCTGGGAGCTTAAATTCGTCACTTTGCTAGGCACTAAAAATCATGGTCTTAACAAAGACACTGTATTTATGGCTTATTACAACAATCTACAACCCACTAGCCCCCCTTTGTCCTCTGACAACAGGGGTGTTAATGGGCCACTTCACCTTGAATGGTCCCAGGCTTAGAATATGTGCTACTTATGCTAAACTGTTTGATCTTGTATTTAACTGTGACCCTCTGAGTACCTTTCCCAGACCTGAAGAGCTCTGTGTAGCTGGAATGCTTGTCTCTCTCACCAACAGAAGTTGGTCCAGTAAAAGACATTACTTCATCAACCTTGTCACTGTTTCTTCAAGTTTTTTTCCTCATTCTTGTGTTTTTCAAATTCTGAAGTATGTACATTTCCTCAGGATTCATGCCTCCCCCAGATTATAATAATTTCTACTGTAAAATTCTCCACAAGACTGTTTGAATTTGGCTATAAAATGCATTAAACCACATTCTAATTACCCCTGCTATAATATTTCTTTATAACACCTAAATTGCTTTTAGGAAAGGCGTTTCAGTGAGTGAATATTTTATGCAAGGCCATTTCACATTTTGTGTTCCTCTTCTATGGAGCCCATTCATCACCACATTATCACATCAGAAAAGTACTCTCCTTTTTCACCAGAACCAAGTCTAATTCCTCAGAAAACAACAATATAATGAAGTCTTCTTATCCTCCAAATTATAATGGCTAAGATCCAGGTCTTTCTTTTTTAGGGTACTGCATGAAAATCCTTTCAGTTCTTTTATTTTACAGAATATTCACAAATTACTATAATGTAATGTATTATGTAGTATATTTTGTAAGGATTCTGAGAAACTAAAAAAAGATCCTTAGAAAAGACAGGATTCAGTATATGAACCAATCGGAGAGTAATCCCATTGTCTTCTATTCGTGTGTCAAGTAGAATATGGCCTTATGTCTGAATTTGGAACCTTATGCTGGTAATACGCTTAGTGAAGAAAATGGGATTAACTTGAATAAGGACTGAAGGACTGGGCTCTAATATTTGAGCGATGTCAAAAAGTAAAATGATTAAACTTTAAAGAGACAAAGTCTAGTTTGAAATGTATGCTTCAGGAATAACTCCACAATAAAATTGGTGGTTTGGATTCAGTGACTATAAAACTCAGAGATTTAGGGCTACATTCAAAAAGGGGTTTTAGGCATTCCAATGCTAAACAGTATAATGCCTAACTTTTATGCACTTTGCTGCCTAGTGAATTCTCAGTCCCAAGTTAGGGTTCCAGGCTCCCTATACAACGCATGGGGAGAGTTAGAAGCCAACACCTAAAGTGGGAAGCCACCAAAAGCTAGCCAGAAGGCCGTGCTGAGGAGAGGAGTGTGACCAATGCCCCTCCCCTCAAAGGGAGTTAGGTGCCTCACTCTACGTGGGATGAAAGTACCTCCCATCACTCGGGATTCACAGCTGTCAACCATCTCCTGGAGTTACATGTAAGCCAAATCAATCTTTTCTCACAAAAAAAATGAGGAGGAGAAGGAGTTGGTGGAAGAGGAATTGATGGATCAGGAATCAGGGCCTGCAGCAAAGCCAGTCTCAGGGCTACCTAACAAGCGCTGCTGACCTGTAGTAGGCTGCCTGATTGGCTACACTGTCTGATTGATTGGAAGAGTCAGTAAAGCAGCTCTTAAGCCCTGCAGCAGCAGCATTTCAGTAGCTCCTCGAAGCATTTGTCTATGGCTGTTATAGCTCCTGAGCCTGCTGGTTCCCTGCCTTGGATCCAGCCCTGCCCTGGCCTTGCCTTGCTCCAGGTAACCTGGCTATGCCACTCAGCTCTGATTCCTGACTTTCGTTCTGATCCTTGATTCTGGTGTTTGGCCTCTGACTTGGATTCTGACCCTCAGCTCCAATTCCTAGCTACCGACTCCTGCTCCAACCACTGGGCTTGATTTGTATTCCAACTACTAGGCATGTCTATGTCTCTGACAGTTTGAGCAACCCAGAACCCACAAACAATAAGGAAACTACAGCTGATATGGTGAGTATGGGTCCTACAAAGGCCAATATCTCTATGATGGAGATATACACCTACACACCTTTCAGACCCAGGTTGCCACCCCGTAGGCATAGAATGAGGTAATCTCTAACCCTTGCTCCCCATAAGGCCAAGCTCCCTCTGCCTGACAAGTTCTGTGGTGATCATGACAAATTTTGTGGGTTCCTAAATCAGTGTTGGCTCCTATTTCTGCTATTCCTGCAGTCATACAGCTCTGACCAAGCCCGAGTAGGATTGATTATCAGCCTACTTACCAGGGAGGCCCTGGCTTTGGGCATCTCCACTCCAGGAAAAATCAAGACTCATTCTGGGACAATTCAAGGACTTTGTTCAAGCTATGATGATGATCTTTGATGACCCAAGTCGCAAGTGTATTGTCGAAGCCACACTTCAGGTGTTGCAGTAGGGACACAAGATAGTTGCTAAATATGCATCAGAGTTCCAATGCTTGGTACTAGACACCGAATGGAATGAAGACACAGAGTTTTCATTTCCAGCTCAGCCTAAACAATTATATTAAAGATGAACTGACATGGGTGGAATCCCCATCTGGCCTGGATGCCTAGTCAGTCTGTCCATCAAGATCGACAGCTGCTTGACTGAATAACACCAAGAAAATGGATGGTCCTCCCAGCTCTCGCCAGTCCCACCAGCTCCAGCCCTCCCCTTCCCAATAGTCCACAGCAACACTTGTCCTCCAGTACCTTGGTGATGGCCAATCAGAGTCCAACAAAACTCTGACTCCGTCTCTGGCTCTGGCACCCAGAGATGCCTGACACCAGTTTAGAGGCTGTCATAAATATAAAGGGAAGGGTAAACACCTTTAAATCCCTCCTGGCCAGATGAAAAACCCTTTCACCTGTAAAGGGTTAAGAAGCTAGGATAACCTAGCTGGCACCTGACCAAAATGACCAATGAGGAGACAAGATACTTTCAAAGCTGGAGGGGGGGGAGAGAAACAAAGGTTCTCTCAGTCTGTGTGTTGCTTTTGCCGGGACCAGAGCAGGAATGCAGGTCAGAACTCCTGTAAAGGGCTAATAAGAAATCTAGTTAGATATGCGTTAGTTTCTGTTTTGTTTAAATGGCTGATAAAATAAGTTGTGCTGAATGGAATGTATATTCCTGGTTTTGTGTCTTTTTGTAACTTAAGCTTTTGCCTAGGGGGATTCTCTATGTTTTGAATCGGATTACCCTGTACGGTATTTACCATTCTGATTTTACAGAGATGATTCTTTTACTTTTTCGTCAATTAAAATTCTTTTAAGAACCTGATTGCTTTTTCATTGTTCTTAAGATCCAAGGGTTTGGGTCTGTGTTCACCTATGCAGATTGGTGAGGATTTTTATCAAGCCTTCCCCAGGAAAGGGGGTGTAGGGTTTGGGAGGATTTTGGGGGGAAAGACTTTTCCAAGCGGGCTCTTTCCCTGTTATATATTTGTTAGACGCTTGGTGGTGGCAGCAATAAAGTCCAGGGGCAAAAGGTAAAATAGTTTGTACCTTGGGGAAGTTTTAACCTAAGCTGGTAAAAATAAGTTTAGGGGGTTTTTCATGAAGGTCCGCACATCTGTACACTAGAGTTCAGAGTGGGGAAAGAACCTTGACAGAGGCACTGGTGGACTCAGGTGCCTCAGACAATTTCATGGACCTGGAGTTTGCCCAAGCACATAAGAGTCCCACCAAACGCAAGGACTCCCATGAATTAGTGGAGTCTATATACACGTTACTCCTTTCATCAGGACCCATCACATATGTAACAATGCTGGTTCTGGTGGGACACAACCGAGAGTGCCAATTCAGGACAAATTGCTTAAAGCAGGGCAGTTACAGCCCAAGGCTGGGGTTTTTCCACCCCTAAGGGAAACAAAACCAGCCAGACAGAGAGGACTTTGGTTTTACGCCACTGGCTAACCACAAGTCACACAAGCAATTCCCTTAGACACTCCAGTTTCCCAGTATCACCACCAGTGCCACTAGTTATGGGGACAAATGGTTATGAAAACCAATACGCCAGTAAAAGAAGAGGTTCTCTCAATCCCAAAGGACCAAGCCCCAGACCTAGGTCAATATACAAATCAGATCTTACCCACAAATCACGCTGTTGCCAATCCTTTAGAATCTAAAATCTAAAGGTTTATTCATAAAAGGAAAAAGATATAGATGAGAGCAAGAATTGGTTAAATGGAATAAATTACATACAGTAATGGTAAAGTTCTTAGTTCAGGCTTGTAGCAGTGACATAATAAACTGCAGGTTCAAATCAAGTCTCTGGAGTACATCCACAGCTGGGATGGGTCATCAGTCCTTTGTGTAGAGCTTCAGTTTGTAGCAAAGTTCCTCCAGAGGTAAGAAGCAGGATTGAAGACAAGATGGAGCAGCTGCAGCAGTCTTTTATCAGGTGGCCTCTCTTTCTTTGTTCCAAAGACACATGCAAGAAAAAACCTTAGAGTTCTGTCCATAGGCATGATCCTGCATACCTTGCTGAGTCACAAAGTGTATCCACCTTCTTTCAATGGGTCAGTTGTATAGCTGATGGTTCTTAATGGGCCATCAAGCAGGCTAGGCAGAGCTGACACCAACTTGCCTGAGGTGTTCCCCAGAAGCATAGTGCAAGTTTGAAATACAGACAGTATAGAGCCAATATTCACAACTTCAACTACAAAAATGATACACATATACAGATAGCATAATTATAACCAGCCAATCATAACCTTCCCATAGACATCTCACATGACAACCTCTGTACAATATTTTCTGAAAATATATAACAGTGGTTGCAACAGTGATCTATATGGTTACAGATTTTGTCAATAACATCACAGCCCACCACATGGCTCCCTTAGAGGGAACTACCCTTTGAGGCCCCAAGAAATTCTCCAGTTCGGGCTAAGTTGTGCACTGCATCCACCAGTTGTCCTTGGACTCCCTGCTAGCTCATTGCCCACGACCCATCCATCCCCTGGTGGTCAGGCACGGTATGCTCTGACTCCCTATTTCGCCAACAATCCTGTTTTTATTGTGCCAACCTGGAACCAGCAACTCTTTTGGAGCTTACTTGGTCCTCCACAGAATTCAGAGATGTGAAGAGAAAATCCAAAGGTGACCCCAGCACCTCCCATGACCTCCCCAATGGCTCCAGGATTTCCTATTAAATATCAACACCTTGTTGGCATATTTAACAACAAGAAAACTTGACACCCGACCACCGCATTGCAGCTACACCTGCCCCAGCAATCTCCATCTGTGAGTAGAGTTTCTCTTTGGGTGCATTTAATCCCTCTCCAAAACTGAACCACAGCCCCCCCCCACCACCCCTCCCAAGCTATATCGAGGAAAAACCTGCAAAAGGAGTTCATTCACCCCTCCACATCCCCAGTGATGGCCGTAATCTTCTTTGTGGTGAAGAAAGCTCCCTCCATCCTGGTGTGGACTACTGATCTCTGAACAAGATTACAATTTTAAAATTACCCTTTACCACTCATTAATGAGTTTTTGAAAGACTTTGCTCCATCAAGGACTTCACAAAGTTGCATCTCTGCAGAGCTTATAACCTGGTGCAGATCTGGGAAGGAAACGAATGGAAAACCACCTTTCATACCAGGTGTGATCACTTTGAGTAGTTGGTCATGCAATTTGGGTTGTGCAACAGCCTGGCAACCTTCCAGCATTCAATACATTTGTTATTATTTACATGGATGACATCCTAATTTTCTCTTAAAGTCAGGCCATCCACAGTCATCAGATGTTCACATTCTTGGAGACACACTGCCAAGCCACCACAAGTTTGATAAAGCCACAGTAGAATTCTTGGGCTATATCATCTCACCTGAAGGACTTACCATGGACCTGCACACGGTGGCAATAATATCTGACTGAATCATACCCAAGGATGTACATGGGGTGCAGTAATTCTTCAGGTTCGCCAATTTCTACAGGCAATTTGTAAAAGGATTTCCTTGCATGGTTACACCCATAATGGTGCATGTAGAAAAGGGGGGCTGGGTTGCCTGGTCCATAGAGGATTAGTCAGCCTTTGATTAATTGAAGAGGTCATTCACCTCGGCATCCATCCTGATTCATCCACCAAGCCATTTACAACTGAGGCTGATGTCTCAAATTTTGCTATAGGTGCTGTATTGTTTCAACACACAAGCCCCACAACCAACTCCATCCTTGTGCCTTTTATTCTCAGAAGCTAACCCTATCGGAAAAAAATATATTTGGGACAAGGAGATACTAGCTATAAATGTAGCTTTCGAGGAGCAGTGCCACCTCCAAGAAGGAGCCTGATTCCCAGTCCAAGTCCTGATGGACCACTAGAATCTGGACTACCTCTGGACTGCTAGACACCTTAACCAACACCAGATCCGCTCGTCCCTTTTCTTCACTCGTTTGACTTTGTGGTAAACTATCATGCAGAGATGAGAAATGGAAAAGCAGATGCCCTATCCCACAAAGACAAATATCTTAAACCTGGTGAAGATCTCTCTACCACCATGCTCAAGGTGTCCAACTTTGTCAATTAGATGATCAACAGCAGTCTTACATCCACCATCCACTCTCTGATAACTCCTTCATAACCCAGATCCACAAGACACTGAACGCTGCAGGCACCCAACCCAACTTCAAGTTCCTATTTTAGAATAACCTCCTTAGTGACAAGGGTTGCACTTACATTCCAGAGGAACTAACTAGGCTTCAAGTATTGAAACAATGCCTGCATTTGCCACTTGTGGACCATTTTGGTCAATTCAAGACCTGGCATCCGGTCTCAAGAAGCTTCGGGTGGCCACTACTATATCAATAGACTTCATTAACTGCCATGATCCGAGGACATTCAGTAATCCTGGTTGCCATCGACCTTCTAACAAAGATGGCCCACTTCATCCTATGCTGTACAGTTCCTACCACACAGGAGACAGCTTGGCTTCTCCTGGAAAATGTTGTCTGCCACCAAAGTTTACCGACAGGCATTATATCAGACTTGGGACCCCAGTTCATCTCCTGATTATGGCAGGAATTTCTCAGACTCCTTGGCATCAAATTCCTCCTATCACATTGTCCACTTATCACCCGCAGATTAATTGGCAAACAGAGAGAGTCAATCAAATCTTGGCACAGTGTCTTCACTGTTTTCTGAGTTATTACAAGAACAACTGGCTTCCCCTGCTGTGCTCTGCTGAATTCGCATGTAACAATAAATTCCATGCCTTAACCCAACATAGCCCATTCTTTACAAACTATGGCTTTCACCCCTAGTTCCGCACAGACATACCTGTAAGTTATCCAGTACCAACCGCTGCAGATTTAGCCTCCCATCTATACAAGTTCACCAGCAGATCAGGGGAACACTTGTAGTTTGCCAAAGAAGCCTATAAACACCATGGGGACCAAGACCGTCAGGCTGCTCCAATCTCGGCATAGGAGACAAGGTGTGGCGCTCTGCCCAGGATCTTAAATCGAGCCACCCATGCGCCAAACTGTCAAAACCTGGGCTCTTTCAGGATTATACAATGAATAAACTCAAAAAGAAAAGGAGTACTTGTGGCACCTTAGAGACTAACCAATTTATTTGAGCATAAGCTTTCGTGAGCTACAGCTTACTTCATTGGATGCATTCAGTGGAAAATACAGTGAGGAGATTTATATACACACAGAACATGAAAAAATGGGTGTTATCATACACACTGTAAGGAGAGTGATCGCTTAAGATGAGCTGTTACCAGCAGGAGAGCGGGGGGAGAGGAGGGAGGGGGAGAAAACCTTTTGTAGTGATAATCAAGGTGGGCCATTTCCAGCAGTTAACAGGAATGTCCGAGGAGCAGTGGGGGGTGGGGGAAATAAACATGGGGAAGTAGTTTTACTTTGTGTAATGAGACATCCACTCCCAGTCTCTATTCAAGCCTAAGTTAATTGTATCCAGTTTGCAAATTAATTCCAATTCAGCAGTCTCTCATTGGAGTCTGTTTTTGAAGTCTTTTTGTTCTAATATTGCGACCTTTCAGTCTGAAATCGAGTGACCAGACAGATTGAAGTGTTCTCTGACTGGTTTATGAATGTTATAATTCTTGACATCTGATTTGTGTCCATTTATTCTTTTACATAGAGACTGTCCAGTTTGACCACATTGCCATGTACATTGGACCACATTGCCATGTCCTGGACCTACCGTTAGAACTCCGTCAGTAGTACTCTGAGAAACTGGGCCCTGAGGAGGCGCTCTTGAAGGGGAGGTACTGTCAGGATTCAGTGCCTGCAGCACAGCCTGTCTCCAGGCAAACATAATGAGGGCAGCTGGCCTCTAGTAGGCTGCTTGACTGGCTACTCCATCTGATTGGTGGGAAGAGTCCACTGACCAGTTCTTAAACCCAGCAGCAGCAGCTCGGTGGTTGTCAAGGGTGTGATAGCTCCTCCTTGTTCTCTGCCCTGCTCCTGCCATGAACGCAACCTTGCCTTACTCCTGGTAATGTAACTCTGATTCCTGACTTTGGCTCTGGCATCTGGGATCCTCAGCTCTGGCATCTGACCTCTGGCTCCAGTTCTGACCCTCAGCTCTGATCCTGACTTCAGCTTTGACCCTTGGCTCTGGTATCTGGCCTTTGATTCTGGCTCTGATGCTGACCTTCTATTCCTGGCTGCCAACTCCTGCTTCAACCACTGGGCATGACTTCCCAGGTCCCAGTCTCTGACGCTGGGTCTCCCACGTGAATGCCTTCACCACTGGAATATTGCGGGGTGAAGCTTCCTCAGCTTTTCTTATTGAAGCCGCTACACGTTGCATGGAATAATCAATGCTCCCTGGGCCAGAGAAAGAGTGAGACTCTATAACCCAGTGATCAGAGCACTTACCTGGGATGTGGGAGAGTCAGGTTTCAATCCCTACTTCAATGACTAATTATTTATACTAAGTGGAACTGCTTCATCAGGAGATATTGAGGGAGATACACCCCAAAAGGATAGGGTTTTGTTTGAAACATATCCAATAACCAGTGCACATAGTCACTATGGAAATTCAACATATGCCCTATATAGAGATGAAGTCCACATCCAATTGACTAAAATTAATGATGTTCACTGGGACTTAGGCTCCTAAGTGACTTAGGTGCATTTGAAAATGTTACTGTTGGTTAAAATAATGTCATGGAAACCTAAAAAATAAAATGTTTCCTTACTACATTTTTATTTCATTCTGTACTGGGTTGTTATTGCCATTGAATTTTATTACTATTATTTCAAAAGGAATGGACAGAAGCACTTCATTTTTTAAAAAACAGAGTAAAATTCCAGAACGTCAAAGTTTTTAGGAAGTGCCCCTTAAGTGTTTTTATGGAGCTTATTTTTTGAGTGTCACCACATAATCATCATATTAGCAAGCCACAGCTGGTGGTAATAATCACATACAGTACATACACATTTCTAGGAAAAAAGCTGTGTTCTATCAAATTTGTCCATGACAGTGACATTGCAAGTTGCCTAGGATAAGACAGACACTGCTACTAGGATCTTGCACTGAAACTGGAAAACTCTTTGGTGTTTCAGCAATGTAAAGATGCACTGGTATTCTCCCTGGGAGACAAAGTGCTAGCATTTAAATTGTTTTTCTCTATTCCTAGAGAAACAGTAGATCATGCTTACCTCAAGCAATTACTAACTGCTAATTTCTGTCATTTTTCTGGTCTTTTTCTTTTTAATTTATTTATTTATTTGGCAGGAAGAGACTAGTAACATAGATGGACTATGCTACAGTGAAGGAGATTCAAGCCCTACTAGTTCATGTCTTCTCTGTGAACCTGACACTTCGAAATTCACGTGGTCTATTAATGAAAGTAAGACAGATTTTTGTAAGATTTACAGGCATTTTGGTAAGAATGCAGTATTACATTCATTAAGTTTTAAACTGGGGCCTGATTCTGTAATCTGTGTGCATTGCCTTCAGTGGGTGTTTTGTGTGCACAAGGAATACAGGATTGTGATTGTGTATATGTGCTACACATATATATGCAAGTTTCTGGTTCTAGGTTGAAACCTGGCAAAACTTCACAGAACTTTAAAAAAACAAAAAAAAAGAAGCCAAATAAACAACCCCCCGAAAACAGGATTTTAGGAACTATCCACACAGCAAACACTTGAGATTTATCATTTCTGCAATACTGAAAACTGTTAGCCAAGGGGCTGCTGGTCCCAAAGACATCCATGCTACTCTCAAGAGTACAGGCTTTAAAGAGAAACCACTCAAGGAAAACAATGTATTTGAAACACCAATGGAAGCAGATTATTTTGGGATTTTAAAATGGGCTATCAGCTAAATTCTTGTAGGTGTTGCACAAAGGTATCTAGGAGAAATCCAACAATCTGAAAGTGGAGCAAAGGGCAGAAAACATCCACCCTTATTCCTCTCCACAAAACCTACAGGTGCCCCTCTGAGGCCCCCATGACAGAAGTCATGGTGAAGGCTTCTGAGGCAACTCCTAGGGATTAAGGCCTGCAGTCTACATTTTTGTGTATGTACCCAAAAACTTGATATAGCCATTACCCAGAAACCCCTTGTGCAGATTATTCATGCTCCTAACAGCAATGATTGTCATGGGTTTATGTTCATGGTCACACGTGTGTGTGCACAGCATTATTATTGAACTGTTGTTGCAATAGATACATGCATTGGTTGCGGAGAGCAATTACATGTAGACCTAGCATTTGATTCTGTGTTGGTCTTCTGTAAACTTGGTCATGTTGTAATGCAAAGGGTCCACCAGAATATTGGGGGGGAACAGACTAAACAAATCATACTATATGTTATCATGTAGAGGATGGCTGAGGGATATCTGTAAATGCAATGGGATCATCTAGAGAACAGCATAAGATTTAGATTTGGATTTCTGATGCCCTAAAGTATTGGAATTGGGATTTTGGTTTAAGCTTTAGTAAAGATAGGAGTCCTTTGTGAAATCTGGTCACAGATCCTTGTTCAACCACCCCAAGTTTCAATAGTGCCAAGGTCCATGATTGGGACTCAGTCCCATGTCCAGAATTGCTGAGACACTTAGAGAAAGTAAATAGAGCGATATTTTATATTCATATATTTGGATAGAATGAAACCCTCCATGTAAATCAAAAACACTCCTCTTTACAATCTGTTTCAGGAACACCTCATTTCGTGTGCCTCTGTTTTTGTTAAAAGAAAAGGAGTACTTGTGGCACCTTAGAGACTAACCAATTTATTTGAGCATGAGCTTTCGTGAGCTAGAGCTCACTTCATCAGATGCATACCTGTAAGACAGACTAACACGGCTGTTACTCTGAAACCTGTAAGACAGACTAACACGGCTGTTACTCTGAAATCTGTTTTTGTTACTTCCTCTTGTAACTCTCCATCCAATTAACACCTTTTGTGTTTATCTGCAACTGCATACCCATTGAGCATGCCATTGATTGCTTCTGGCATAACCTTTATGGGCTTAGTTGTTTTGAGTGTTTGTGACATAAAAGATAAATGAATAATAAATAGAAGCTTTCAGCAGTTATGCCATGACAGTCTGCTGGACAAGCAACTTAGGTTTGATAGCACAGCAAAGACAAATGGAGAATCCTATTTAAATAATTGCATAATGTAAGACATGCTTTGGAAAGCAAAGGCTGAAAAATTGATACTCAAGAATAAAAGGATAGTGCTGATTCTGCTCCACATGCTGTTTACCAAAATTTATTGCAAAGATGCATCCAGTTCTTATGAGAGATATAGATTTAAAATACCAGACTATGAAATGAAATTACTCTTCATATATATTGGAGGGTTACTCAAAGCTAAACATACCTATGAATGAATTCCATTATGACATGATTCTTTTAAACATAAAAAAATGTAAACTTGTACTGGTGTTTAAAAGAGAGAAAGGATGGGTTTGAGTTTAAGACACTGAACTAGGACTCTGGAGGTCAGGTCAAATGCCCAGCTTTGCTACAGACTTGCTGTGTTACCTCAGGCAAGTGAATTAACTTCTCTATGTCTCAGTATACAATTTTTATAGTTGGGATAATAATTCCTTTCTCCCACCCTTTGTCTTATCTATTTCAATTGTAAGATCTTAGGGGTAGGGTCTGTCTCTTATTTTGTGTTTGTACAGTGCCTCGCTACAAGGGGCTTTAATTTAGGCATCTAGTCACTACTGAAGTACAATAATAATGTATATGAGATCAAATTGTGATACCTTTAATCATGTTGACAAGCACCTTATTCCTCAAGATACCCATTGAAATCCATGGAACTACTCAAGGAGCAAGGTAGTACTGAAGTCATGAGTTAATGGTATCAGAAACGGTTCAATGGGCTGGTTGTTTAATTTACAATACTTTTTCTCAAAGTTACCTGTTCAATTCATTTGTCATTCATCAATTTGGCAATTAGATTACTTAAATTTAAAATATGAATTACATATGCTGTAAGTATACACATATATTTGTATGTAGTTATAATTTTTCTTGTCTTCAATGCCTATAATACACCCCTGGAAACAAACAAGTTTCAAATTCAGATACAGTCAACTAGTATGCAAAGAAATCATCTTTAATCACACATTCACAGATGTATACAAGGCATGTAGACATAGAGATTTATTGTATACTTCAATATGCAATTTTTCTTACAATAGATAAAAATATTAAAAATCCCTGAAAATAATTAAACCTCAGAAATCAAGGTGATATTTGACTGATGAAGTGAAGGGACAGTATCCTCTTCAGAACTCTGAAATGCTATTGCATTCATTTTGTTGTAACTGATCTTTCCTCTTCCAGGTAAAGAGGATTTGTTTCAATTTATTTCCTTTGTGCTCCTTATAAGGTAGATCCAACCACGTGGGCAATATTCACTCATCCCTTGAAAAAGGTTTGCATTTGCAAATCACAGCATCAGGCTTACAAGAGCTTGCAGCGTTGCTTTCTGAATTTGTTACTTTAAACCTCTTACTATAATATCCTGTCCTGCATGTTTTCACAAGTAATACGAATGTGTTGTCATTTTCTGACTTCTACATTCTCAGTCTAGCAGTGTGTGTAATTCCACGGACAAGTAAATGGTCAAAAGGTAAGGGAGGTGTCATTTGACACATAAAAATATATGTATAGAATTATAATTTCAGTGATGTCATCCTCTGTGGTGTGGTGGGAGGGACTCACTGCATCCCCCCAGTTCCAGGTCCTACGGTTGATGGAAATTTTGATAATACAGTGTCATCAGAAACAGATCAACTTGGGTGTCATTTAAAGCCCTTTCTCCCAGGAGCAGATGGTATGAAACATAACAAACACAGAACAATTATATAGATATATATTCAAGAAAACGTGTAAAATATAATTTAAAAATTGTTTTTAACAGTCATGTCAAAATGCAGCCCTCACAAAATTAAACTGTGAGCCTTGATCGACAAGTGTGCCATCAGTTAATGCTCAGAACATGATACCTGATCATTTTTTAGTGTTTCAGATTACTGTATATGGTAGGAGAGCTTCAAAGTGATTTGCCATCATCAGCAAAAGAGAATTGGTTCAGTGGTAAAGATGATCAGCTTTGTTTATTATGCCAAAAGAATTATAATGAGGCACTGGTTAAGACATCAGCAACCAGCCAGAAATTTCTGGAATCCATCCACAAACGGTATGCACATAATTACCTGACATACATTACACAACTTAATTAGTTACAATCCCAAAGTAATTTATCACAGAATTTTTGTTTTTACTTTGGTCTTGATCATTTTTAGGCATCAATGGGGAGATGAAATGTAATGACTAGGAACTGAATCTTTGGAGAATATGACCACAGAGGACCTGGTTACACACAACTCTCAGTGGCACTTTACATGCTATAAGAAGTACACCCATAAACTGAATCTGGCCAGATTGGAGAGGAAAACAGCAAGCACCAGGAAACATTTGAAGATGATGGGACAAGCGTCAGTTGTGGGCAAAACTCACTTTATACTAGGTCATTTTGGGAAGACATTTTGGGAAGACATCTACATCTTCTGCAGTAAGCCAGAAGCCTGAAGGCACCCATTAAGCACAGTTTCAACATGTGAGACAGATGAGAAACTGTATGAAGCTGTCACTTGTAGTGAGACAACCCTAGAACTCCATCAAATTTTGAATGAATCATTAACTGTAGCTGGATGACTTTCTCAGTAGTAACCAAGCAGCATTTTAGGTGCTGTTTAATGCCAAGAAAGGGCAATTTTAAAGCTACAAAATGAGATTACTCACACTGGCAACACATTTGTATATGACAGAACTGAGCTTATTAATATGATGAAAGCAGTCTTCTGTGATGAGATAGCTAAATATGTCAGATGAATGGATATCTTGGGTAATGAATGAACGAAGCCTCCAAAACCCAAATAATTATCCAAGACTCCATCAATCTATGGGCACCAATCAAGAAGAACAGACTTAAACTGGGCTCTAGTGCAAAGAAGAAAGTCAGACTGAAGGTGTCAGGGACTATTACAGAGCTAATCACAGATAGGTCATTGTTTGCTTTTCGTGTCCAGATCTCAGCATGATGTTGTTCTACATGAGACTTGGGAGAATATGAGTTTTCGGTGGTTGCATGATTGATGTTCAAATATGACAGAACAATGCACATAACAGACAAAAAGCAAACTAATGGACATCTCACATGATCTTCCTAAGCCAGTGTCTACTGACAACATGATGGGTACTTTATGTCAGCAGAGGCCTTTCAGCATGGATGGTATGCCTGAGTACAAGCTCTCAACAAACTAGAAACTGTTAACGCCTGCTGAGATTTGGCTGAATACTTCATTAGGATGCCACAGAGAAAATACTGGATCGATGACATAGTCCACCTCGTGTTTGACATGCAGGCAGAGGAATCAATTAAAAATACTCCATGGTATTTTACCTGTCCAGTACAAAATCATTGGCTCATCAAACATATCCAATGTCACATTGAAGAAACTACTCTCTCATACTCACAGGAAGGTCGAGTTAACTGCACACCTTGCAGGAATTGCTCAAAGAATTTCATTGTTGCGTGGCATAAGGAAGCTGCTGCCTTGCACTTTTCCTTGAAGTTTCTTCATAGTTCCCATGAGGAGGCTGACACTAAAATTATCTTGCCATCAATGCCAGAGACAGTGGTGCTACTAAACTCTGGATTTTTTGCACAAGTCACAGATGTTCTAGTGCTCTCTGTGAGATGCTCCCAAGACTTCAGCTTTTGTGCCTGCTGCTGGGGAGCAGAACCTTTTATATACCTCAGGGATGTGTTCCTATCACTCGGATCATTAAAAGCTACCACACTGCCAGGTTTCCACACCCTTTCAGGGTATGACCACTACTGGAAGGTTGGTTGGGAAGACCAAATTGTCTTACTGGAAGGCAGTTGATTCAGCCTCCAATGTCTCTTTCCTCACTCTGAAGGTGCACAGAATGGCTGAGACAGTTCCTGATGAGGTCATAAATGAACCGTAGGCATTTATATGCCAAAGCTTACCATTTGAAGACCAGCATTCCAACACTTGCAGAGCAATGTTAGTGGATGTTTTCCAAGAAGTAGACAGACAGCAAAAAATTGCCATGATGGGGGATGCATTTATACCTGCTATCAAGAGAGCAAATTATCAAGCAGGGGAGAGGCTCTGGAATGATCAAGCACATCCAAAACTACCCTTCCCTATCGAGCACAGATGGGTCTTGGAGGACGGACTGATCACACCTGTTATGTGTGAAATACCATGCGCTCCCGAATCAATCCTTCAGCTAATCAAACGCTCCTGTGCAAAGACCAGGTACTCATGACCCTGCAAATGTTTGGCCAGCTGCCTGCCTTGTACAAAGATGTGTGCATCCGGCTGAGACGAGGATCAGCATGATGTGTCTAGCTATGATGCCCTAAACTCAGATGACACTGCTGATGACTTTGATGAATAAATGTTTTCAGTCCTGCATGTCAAGGCTAACTTCCCTAGGATTACCAAAGATCAATGTCTTTTTTATGTAAGCAGTGCATCTCTGTGTTAAAATATAATTAAATAAACATTGATTTTTAAACATTGTCTTGAATATATATCTACATAATTGTTCTGGATATGTCATATTTGCCACTATGTTTGTAGGAGAAAGGGCTTACGAATGATACCCAACTCGACCCATTTCCAATGACACTGTATTATTAAAATTTCCACAAACTGGAGGATCTACAACTGGAAGCCCTGGGGGATAATGAGTCCCCTCCTCACCATGCCACAGAGGATGACACCATTTTTATGAATCAAATAACACCTCCCTTACCTTTCTATCACTAACTTGCCCACAGAATGAGATTTTACTACTTTGAACTCCCAGACTATGTTATAGTGCTGAGCTTCACTCCAATAGTCACTAAAGCTCAACAACCTCACTAATCCACATACTTTATAACACACACACAAATCCCACTTATTAATATCAATGTATGGCTGATTGCTTCAGGGAGCTCTCATATTCCTAAGACTTCATTATATATATTACCAAATATACAAGTGCTATTATTAGCAGCAACTGGATGTTCCAGCCAAGATTTGTGCCCCATTGTGGTAAGTCCTGTCTGATGCATAGTTAGAAACAGGGCGATCACATTATAAATAGAGCTGCATGAGCCATACATATAGAAACAGCTGGCTGAAGTTTCAGTACTTTCAGGTCTTTGCCCCTATTAGAACTACAGTTACCACTTCAGGTAAGAGATGGGGAAAGGGAAGCAGTGGACGGGTATAATTTCATATTGGGACTGCTCCCATATGTCCGACGAATCACAAAAATGATGAAGGTTCCATATGAGTGATGAACCAGTTAGAATGGAGGAGGTTGTGCTTTCTGATGGAGTACAGCACTTTGTTATCTCTGACATCTACTTTACTCTTATCATCAGCTTTAGTTCACTTAGTCTATTTACCACATTACTTAAAAAAATCTGCCCTGTGAATATTTAAATTGCAGAAGTCTGAATGTACATAATCGTTGTCTCGTTTCTGCTTTTTAGACAATCTACCTCCTGTGTTCCAAGTCCCTTCCAGCCAGCTGCTGACGTTTATTGGTGAGAATTTTGTTTACCAGTTAATAGCAGTGGATCCTGAAGGGTCGGCAGTGCTATTCATCTTAGAGGCTGGGCCACAGGATGCCACGCTGTCTCCTGCTGGCCTTCTTATCTGGAAAGTCGATTTGGAAGAACCGCAGATCTTTGAATTCTCTGTGTCAGATGAATGCAAAGCACAAAGCAGATACTCTGTAGAGGTAGGAGGGGAACGTTAAGAAAAAAAAACTGTTTATCATGCTATTGGTTTAGTGCAGTTTCCATTATGGCTAATAATTTGTTACTGTCTTAAAAACTGAGACTTCAGCTATTTCTTAGTAAGTGCATATAATCCAGTATGGCAGTAATGATCAATTAATCAAATAAATATCTCTGAGAGCATAGAACCAATATATACAATGAACAGGAGCAGGTTCTATTGATTGCTATTTGAAAGAACACTCTTGCACAGCCTCTTAATAGTACATTAATCGGCTTTAACATTCACAGTCTGCATTTGGATCTTTGAAAAAAGCACATAACATAAAAGACCAAGTTTTAGCTCTAAAGGGGAGATTATAACTCATTCTCAATTATATCTTTAGAGGGTACCTTGCTCTTATGTCATTACTCCACTTTTGGTTTCTCGTACATTGTTTTGTCTTTATTGTAAGGTGCTACATTAATCCTGTGATAGCATGAGCTAATGAGATGAATGAGGTGGGGTGCGGACTCTTAATATTAGAGCAGTTTTGCTAATAATGGATAATTGTTGGAGATGCTAATGAGACTCACATGCCTAACAAAGTTTTAGCCAAAATAATCATCTGTAGAGTTCTTAAACAAATGGGGAAACTATAACTTAGTTATCAGAGGGGTAGCCGTGTTAGTCTGGATCTGTAAAAGCAGCAAAGAGTCCTGTGGCACCTTATAGACTAACAGATGTATTGGTTGTTACTGTGATGGGTGTATTAGAAATGTATAGCTAGATTTTATAGAGAGAATGTTTCTTTATTAAAATTCTTTGAAATCTTGTCTTTGCAAGTACACAGCATAACTGCACTTGAAGCTGTTCTCTTTACTTGGAATAGAGACTATCTAGGGAATGCATGCCTGCAAAGACATTTGTTAAAGAATTAGTGGTTAACACTAAAGGCAGGCAAGCAGTTTAAAAGATTATTTATTTCTTCATTCAAAACTAAGGAACTAAGGAATTCTGCCCTCAGATACTCAATAACAATTGCTATTGTAGCCAACAGGAATTTTGTTTGCATATTTGAGGTTAGACTGTGCCCCTAAATGATGGAAGCTAAAATCCAGCTTTCAATAGTATAAATAAAAAGCCTTCACTGTGAGACTAGCTCTATGGAAATAGTACATTGGTTAGAAGGAAGTTTTTATTAGTAATGGATGGGAAACAGATTTCAAAAAAAATTTGCATCCCAAATTGGGATAAAAGTCAAAATCTCAAAAATTTTCACTCATTTACAAAACAACAACAAACATCAAAATATCTTGTTATATTAATTTCTATACGTTTTATGTTCATTACAGCCTTTCCTTCTTTTTAACCTTGTTTTATTATAAATTAAGTCAAATTCCTAGATGCAAAGTTGTTTTTAATGAAAAATGTCATTAAATGCTTTAAAAATGTTAAAATTGGACATTGACAATTTTGACATTTTTTGCAACATTTTTTTCAAGTCAAAAAATTCATCAAAACCAGTGCTTTCCAGCAAACAGTTTAGCTTTCAACAAATCAGCATTTTTCATCAAAAGAAGTGTTGTTGACATGTTCCTGACAACTCTACTTTTTATAATAATGTATCATGAGTTTGCATTTCAAGTCAAACCTTAAAAGGTAGCTAGATGCACCTTTTCTCTGTGATTATTCAATAGGAGAAACATATTTATGACTCCCTTTTGCCTTCTCCAGGTTTTAGTGAAGCCTTGCAGCTGCATGAATGGTGGATCATGTGTTACCAATATTAACTTCCCTCCAGGAATTGGTGAATATCTCTGCATATGCCCCAGTGGATTTGATGGGAACTTTTGCCAGGAAAATATAAATGACTGAAAACCAAACTCATGTGGGAGTGGCATTTGCATGAACAGTGTAGATAGCTACATTTGTAAATGTCCAGCTGGTTTAAAAGGTAACACATCACTGCTTCTAACTCCTATTTGATCTGATAAGGAGTGTGGGGTTTTCAAACGCAGTGTAGGATGTCCACAAACATCTGTCAAGTGGGCTGCATGAATCCTCTCTCTGCTGCCATCACTCCCTTTCTTAGCTTAAGGCATGTGGACAGCCATTGGTTGTCGGTGCTGAGGGAATCAAGCAACCGAAAGCTCCAGCCCATTGAAATCAGAGTGGAGCCTGTGGTGTTATGAACTGTTCTGACCTCAGTTCATCTCCTTCTAACTCCCACTCAGTCATCCAAGCAAGAGAGCTGGGAAGCCCAGAACAGGCAGGTGGTCATCTTTATGGGCTTCCGGGGCTGCACTAAGCTGAACCAAGGAGCATTGTCAATGCTGTCCGAGAAGGAGCAGAAAGGGGGCAGAACTGAAAATGGGTGATAGAAAGGCGACTGGAAAGGAGATGACTGATGTTGGGAGAGAGGGAAGAAGAGCTGAAAAGGGCATGAGAGAGATTAAGAGGTTTATTGTTGTAGCAGAACCACACTACCCTACCTGAAGCTTCATTAGTCATCGGGCCTTCGTCAGGCGTAACACCTCTGGGATTCCCAGACATCTTGCTCGCACAGTGTACTCTTCTCTGCCTGGCTAGCCATCTCTTCTGACCCCCATGTAGGACATACAGAGCCATTGTCTCACCTCTTCCTGGTCACCTTTTTGGGTATCTGCTGCTGCAGATGGTGATAAACAAGCGGCAATGCACATTCATGACAGCACAAGCGCTGCAACTGTGGATGGCTCTCATGCAGATGGCATAAAGGAGAAAGACGTATTTGACCTTTCATTTACCAGGAGCAAGAAACTGTGGGGGCAGGGTGAGACTTGAAAGCACATGAGGGAAGGAATGAGAGAATGCAATGCAGGGACAGACACAGATGGGAAGTTGCAGGAAATGCAATGAAAGGAAAGAATGAGGTAAAAGACTGAAACATGGAAAGAGATAGCATAAGCATCAAACAAACAGTGTAGGCTAAAGGACAGACATAGCTGAACCTCCTACAAAGGATTTAGGCCTTTGGTTTTGATTTGCAGTGAATAGTTCAATCACTTGTACAAGTGAGCAGGTAGATGCAGGAGGAATTTCCATCTCTAGCTGTTATAAAGCAGATCTTCACCTGGTATAAATTGTTACAGTTTGATTAAAGCCAACAAAGTACACAGATCTACACCCGCTGTGAACCAGGCCTGGTGACTTTTTATGATCCTATGATCTCTTTTTCTGTTTTAAGTGGTTTTGCTGTTACAGTAATTTTGGGCATGGGCATAATTCTACACTCTTTGAGAGGATACTTAAATAAACCCTGGAGTGTTTGCTGACAAACCAAAGTGGTCTCAGAGGAGTATTTACAATACAAAATAGTACATGTACCAAATTGCTAAAATTACTTATCTCAGATGATATGCCTCTGTCATTTTCATTTTAAGGTATAAGTTAGAGAAAGATAAAACTAAGCCAGCCAGCTACACGCATAACTTCCTGTTGCTCATAAAAAGATTCAAGTCAGTTGCTTACTCTGGCTAATTGGAAATATTGAGATGTTGTTGAAAAACTAGAGTGTGAAAGCACATGAGAAACCTTACAAAGAGATTAAACAAAATGGACAGTACACATTGTGTTGGGAATGCACTTTACAGAAGTTCTTATTGTTTTGATATTTTGCGTGTCATAGCAGGAACTTTCTTCAAGAATGTTAATATACGGTGCAAGCCAATTTCAAGAATAGAAAAAGAACTAGAGAAATGTGAAAAAATTGAATTTAAATGTTTGCACCAGATAAGAAACCTTGTTGAATGAAGTCACTTATTTATTGGTAGAATAACTACAACACCACAGTGGCAGCAAAAGCTTCCTCCAATATGGCTCACCCCTCTTCTCACCAAGTCTTCAAATACTTATTCCTTTGCATCGCCCCTGATGCTACTAATATGGTAGCCATTTATAGCTCTGGAACAAAACCACTCAGGTGCCTCTGTGTTTCACAAAGTCTGCTGAATCAGCCATCAAAGAGTAACAACTTTCAGTTGCTGTCAAACCATGCCAGATTAAAATCTGTTGTCTAGTGATGAAAGGTCATTACCATTCTTGAGCCTGTGTCTCCTGGAACTAAACCACGTGTCAATGTGGATACTCACAAGTTCCGTACTGAAAGTTGCACTCCACTTTCAAAAATTGAAACAATCAAGTTCAGACATAAAACACACCCTAATGAAATAGTAGTGGTTGCTGTACACTAGAAAACTGCTGCCCTAGTGTTGGAAAGGTGACTAAAAGTGGGGTCAGAATGCCCAAATGCACAGTAGGCCCATGGAAGAACCTGACTTCAGTTTAGGAGGGAGGAATATCCATTTTCAGCCAAAGCCAGCCAACAGATTTTACTAAACCCGTCTGAAAACCGAAGAACAGTCATGCAAACCCACACCCTCTCTTTCAGCAATTCCCTCACTGCTCCTGCTTGTTTTCTTCTAAGCAACTGACAACTGTAAAGTTGCAGCAGGAATGAAGAAAGATATTTCTTACTGAGACATGACAACTTATATTTTTGAGGCTAAAAAACAGCCTAGGATTCCCTTTGCTGGCACACAAAGAAAGCACACACATATTCATGCTATAACCCAGGATCTTCTTTCTCAGCTTCCTTCGTAGCAAACTATGCACTAGCAAATAAGATCCTGGGGGGCATCTCAGCCCCCTTCCGCCTCTCTCCCCACCCCTCCACCCATGCTGTTAAAGCTCTGTCAAAGCACTTCACCAGGCTACATACATTGTACAAACTCCAGTGTTTTAGTTGGAAACTGGCATTCTCACTGCAAGTTCTGGAGTAGGGAACAGGGAGGGGGAAGTAATATGCCAACTCCTTAAATAAAATAAATGGGATTGCAAAAGAGTGGGGGCTAAAATGGCGGGGGCAATCCAATAGGCAAGTCAGCAATACTGTATATTGATCAGTATTAGGTTACGCCTCATCTAATATCTTCATTAATGTTCAAGAAGATGGAGTAAATGACATGTTAATGAAATTCACCAATGACCCAAAATGTAGAAGGATACATGAACAGCAGTGCGGAGTGAGAAAGGGCTTAGAGAAAGTTAAAAACATGGGCAGAAAGTAAATTAAATGAGACGTGGAAAAATGCAAGCCAATGTATTCGGGGACAGCAAATTCAGATAGTAAGTGAGAGAAAGAAATCTTGAAAGAAACCTGCTATGTGAGACTGAGTATGGAAAAGAAATTTAGAAAGGGAAAGTGTAGGATGAATATCTAAAATATACCCTAAGAGTGAAGCTGATTGGAATCTTCTATTTGGCTGGAGAATATAGTCTCCCAAGGAGAGTGTGAGAAACCTCATTACTAGGGACTTTTAAAACTGGGTTTGATAAAACATTCAGAAACATAGTATAGGGAACAATTCTTCACTGGGCCCAGGGAGATGGATTAATTGACTGTGGGCCTGATTCTGATTTCATTTTCACCGGCATTAATCAGGAGTAACTCTAGTGAAGTCAATGAGCCTGATTCTCCACTGAGTTGCACCAGTTTTATCCTGCTGCACTCATTCATGTGGAGAGTCAGACCCATTGGTGTTATATTAGTATATGAGAATAAAGACCTATGAGTCCATGTGAACCAGCTTGTCTTCATAAACAGCTTGCTGCTTAAAAATCCTTATGGGATATTTTCAGTATGATTTAAAGAACACTTTGCTTCTACTTATATTTTGTTGGGACAATGGATAAACAGCAGATTGAAGAATAGCTAACACTTAATAATATGTTATTATCATGACTATAAAGCCATGGATGTATGATTCATGTCTGTTGAAGGACACACCAGGTTTCACTGATCACATTTTTTTCTTGGACATTTATATGCAATATACATTATTTTTGCTGTATTTTCCTGACCAAAAAATACTTAAAAAAACAAACAAACAAGCAAACAAACAAACAAAGCAACAACAAAATAAAGAAATAATTGAGTAAAACAGAAATACATCTCAATGTTTTAATAGCAGGTGAAAAATTATAAGCAAGTGAAGCTTAAAACCAGCTGGGAGGTAGATGATTTTACTTCAGGGCAGGTTCTGTGACAACAATATAAGCTCATCCTGGATGTTGTGTTTATGTCTCAATTCCCCAGAAAGCCATCAATAATCTAATGAGAAGGCAATGCTATCATGCTCAAGTGACAACACCATTTTAGCAACAAATCTTTACAAAGGATAGTGAACAGGTAGTAGAAGCAAAATGTTAACTCTTTTGAGAGTTTCCCAAATGCCACTTCTAGAGAAATACAGGATGCATTGTTAAGTAGCTGTGATCCAAGTGAATTATATCCCTGCATTCCTGAGCGTAACATCAGAGTCTCAGGGCTTGTCTACACTACCACTTAAATCAATGCAATTTACATCGCTCAGGGTGTGAAAAAGCCACTTCCCTGAGTGATGCAAGTTACGTCAACTTAAAGTGGTGTCCACACTGTGCTATGTCAGTGGGAAATGCTCTCCAGCCAACATAGCTTCCGCCTCTCATTGAGATGGAGTAATTATGCGAATGGGAGAGCGCTCTCCCATCAGCATAGCGTGTCTTCACTAGATGCGCTACAGCGGCACAGCTGCATTGGTGCAGCTGTGCCAATGTAGCACGGTAGCGTAGACTAGCCTTCAGTGAGCGTGGAAGTGAGAATGGGAATAGACATGGGCAGGAGCTTCTGAAAAGTTTGGGGAAAGTGCCTTCTATCTATCTCAATTCACATCACAAATATTAATTCATTTCCCTTCAACACGAATATTGTCCTCTCTCTACTGATGACAAAACCAAAAAACCTCAATATCCACTGACTGGGAATAGAACCCAGGTATCTAGAATCCAACCTCAAGTGCAGTAACTTAATTACAAAACCACCATGGATCCATCTATGAAATGAATAGTCCCTTAATTATTTTTAGAAGCCTTTTCTAATTTTATACTATTTCTCCAGTAATGGAACAAACTTTAGTTTCTCTTACACTACATAATACTCCCAGAATCCCTCAGTGATATTATAGCCCTATAATTCAAAATGGTCAGTTACTTATTCTTCAGTATATTTAATAGGATCACACTCAAGAGTTTGGTCCTGCATCCCTCAGTGGGTCATTTCTCCGTAAATACAAGGAGAAGGATATTTCCCTTCTCAGAGTTTCGTTGTTTTTTCTCTCTCAAGAGATGAGGGAGCACGGTTTGCACAACAACAGCAGCACTTTCAGCCTCCACATCTGTCGAGGGACCCATTTGAGGCCAGCATAATCTGTCCAGAGTCCTTGTTGCTATTATTTGTATTGTAGCCCTGCCCAGAGGCACCAATCAGAATTGAGGCCCAACTGTTCTAGTGACCCTACACACACAGTAATACACAGTCCCTGTCCCAAACACCTTTCAGTGATACCACTTCTTCTGCTTCCCCACCACGCCTAGGCCATGATATGCTACAAACTTTCTGGATACTCCACCTGAACCTTAGCTACCTTGTCCATATGCCCCTGAGATGGTCAGGTGCTATTTTAAGCCCAATGCCATTACCAGTGATATTAACATATCATCTTTACGTTATTATTAAAGTAAAATACATTTTTAAAGTCTGATTCAACTTTTCATTTACATTGTTTGCCTTTTGCAATTTTCTCAACACAGATTACTCAGGATCACTTTATTTATTGGATGGTCAGTTTAACTAGATGGTCAGTTTCCTTTTTAGGTTCCCCTGAACTGGTCTAGTGCTGTAAATTTGGGGATGTAAAGACTGCAGAGAATGCAAGACGCACACTCTATTTGAGTTTTACAGTCGTTTATTATTTTAGAACACTTAAACTCTGCCCCAAATTTGCTTTGAGCGTCTCCCTTTAAATTACATTATAAGAACAGAGCATGAAAATTTCCAAAAACCATCTGGTTGTTTTGTAAGATTTGTTCCAAGCAAACCCTATCGGGTTGACAAGCAACAAGCTGTTAATAATATGGCTCAAATAGAAAACAACAGCACAATACATCAGAACATGGCTCTCAACATGCTAAAGTCCAAATGGTGACACTGAATTTTTAAATAAATGGCAAAGATCTCAGATAAATGACATAAAAAGAAAAAAAAGAAAAAGCAGAGACGAAAGCTTCAAATGAAGCTTCATTTTCTTAAAATGTCTAAAGTTTTCCACGCAGTTTCAAGTTCAACAGTTCTGATGCAAAAAACTGACAGTAATAATAAACAGTGAGATAACAGCAGATTTAAGTGAGACTGGGGAATTTGGCTCTAAAATGAATGATGTACCCTGTAATGAGTTTTCAAGAGTCTACCTGAACATTTCAGCTGAGGAATAAACACAGATCCTTCCTTCTTATTAACCTCTCCTTTGTTTTTGCCACAGGGCTTACTTGTCAGGAAGATGTGAACGAATGTGAAGAGAATCTTTGTTTTCCTGGAGTGTCTTGCATAAACACCTTTGGATCTTATATATATGTGGAACTTGCCCCAGTGGAATGGAGGGGGATGGTAAATCTTGCAGATGTAAGTGTTTTGCATGATTTACTTATATAGACAGACAAAAATTAGGGTCCAATTCTGTTTACACTGAAGTTAATGGGAGTCTTGCCACTCACTTTAAGGGAGTAAGGTCAGGCCTTTAAATACACAGATCAGGCTACTATTATATTACCAATTTGACTATTCTCATATTGGGCTCTGCCAGCTGTGGGTTTTTCTGGTGTTTGAAATCTTTGTTTTAATGCACAGCCCTACAGCATATCCATGATTACACAGACAGTACTTGGAAAATAATCTGCCTACCTATTGCCATGGCGTTTGGTCCCTGGATCTGAGTATGTGTGGTTCCCTCCCTGCTCCTCTAGCCTACTCCACAACGGTTTCCTCCATTGAAGCCATATCGGGATGAATGCAGAGCCACCTCCATGGTGCACATCGGTTGTGGAGTCATCTATAAAAGATTGCTCTGTTCCCATACTAAGGGATAGTGTGGAGCCAGGGCCGGCTCCAGGCATCAGCGTTCCAAGCACGTGCCTGGGGCGGCAATCTTAAAGGACTGGCAGTCCGTGCATCGTTAGGGCGGCATGGGTTTTTTCATCGTGGCGGCATTTTGGCGTCAGCTTGTATCTTCACAGTTCCGTGGTGGAAATTCGGCGGCAGCTCCCTTCTTCAGGCAGCAACTCGGGGCGCTGCTTGTGGCGGCAAAAAGTGTAGAGCTGGCCCTGTGTGGAGCTTAAGTGGAGAGAAGGCACTTGTGCAAGCCCTTTGCACATAAGTGAATTTCACCTGTATGTCTGCTGAGTGTTTGCATACTGGATGCTATCTTCAGCTGTGCTGCTGGATTTATGCTTGGCACAACTGGAAAGGTACAGAGGAAGGCAAAGGTGGCTCTGTGTTCCTGGGAGCAGCCAGGAGCTACACCAGCCCCAATTAAAGCAGCCTTGAACCAGCTAGAACATTCTCCTAGAGACAATTAAGCCCTCTGTGGACCAGTGGAGTACACTGGGCTTCACTGCCTCCTCCAGCACTGGAAAGCCACAGCTCCCAGCTGGGCATACAGCTAGGACAAGGAGAGGTTTTATAGAAACGCAGGATTACCCCATGTTGAGAAATCCTCATCAGCCTCCTTGGAGAGGCTTAAGGTCATTTTGTGCAGCTCCAGTAGCGCAAAGGGACCGTCCCAGGTGCAAAGAATCTGATCTACTCTGTCCCTTTACTTTTTTCATTTGTGCATTGTGGCAGGGCGCTGCTGGGGAACCCTCAATCAGCTCCTGCCACTCCAGCCCCAATAAAAAGAATATTTTTGGGGGGGAAATAAATCAACAATTGAAATTTGTTTGTAAGTGTTTCCAAAAATTTCAAGCAGTACGAGACAGACTTGCCAAGACACCTACTCTTTCTTTTGTTGATTATGAAAGAAAGCTGCTGGGTATTTCTATACACGTCTATAATAGAGGAATGTTGAAATCAATGAGCTGTATTGTGAGGCCTATTGACTCTTCCTTCAGTGAAATTTACACTTTTCTCGGACATAAATGTTTGCTATACATTATTACTCCATCAATTTGAGTAATTCCAGTGCTGCCGCTGTGTCTGCTTTTTTTTGTTGCATTTTTGGTGTTAATTTGATTAATTGTGTGAGGGGGAAGAGATTACATTAAAAAACAAACCTTTTTCAGTTTACATTAAAAAACCTTGGAACAAAAAAATAGGTATTCATTTGCATTCTCATTCCGTTCTTCCAGTCATGTGACAATTTTAAAGAATCAGAGTCACTTTCCTCTAGCACAGAGCAAGGAGCTTTATTGGAAAACATATTATCTCTGTCTCTGCTTCACTGTAGAGTCTCTGCCTAGAACTTCACATAGCTCTTCCAGGCTTCCATCTATAGATTGAGCCTGCACACACACACTTCCCTGGTCAAGCTAGCTAATATGAACCCAGATGGACTTTACTGTCCCTAACTCATTCAGGTAGTTTCCCTAATGTGTTCAGGAAATTAATATTTTTAAAAGTCTCTAATGATCAGTCCTTTCATTTTACATCTCTGTGCACGGTGTACAGGAGTATCCAATGTGCGCAGCTGTAGAATCAGCCCACAGACTTTTACTACATAGCTTGCAGCTGTCCTCGTTTTCATATAGAAGTATGGGGCAGAGAGATTATAGATCCCAGCATTCAATCTAGATCTGAGAAGCCAGGCCACATTACACATCGGAACTTGTGGACCCCTTAACAGCTACATCTCTATGACCACTATGCATATTGGGTGTTTTTCTCATTTAAGCAAAGTTTGGGTAATTTGGGCTTAGTATATATTTTCTTATAATTTTTGTACTGAAATCCTGATGACTTTCAGCAGCTGACTCATCTGCTTTGCTTGCATTTGTTTTATGGTTGGCTTCTAGGATAAACAAAGGTGGGGGTTACTTGATTTGCTGTTACTGTTGGTTTTTATCATCAATCACAGCTAAGCTCTAACACCTTGCTACCCTGACCTCCATATGCTTTCCTATCACAGATGAGGCCACTGCTGACATTACAGAAGATTTCATTACTGATAATAATAATGCCAAAGGTGAATTGAACAAGATAGAGGGTGAATGGCCAATGCAACCCTTAGAGGCAAAGAAAGCTCCTGCAATTAAGAGTGTTAACGGTAGTGACACACATGGTAAGTATGTAAAGTTATGCTATGCCATGACATTTCTTTTCAGATTTGCAGTTTATGTACCAAGACTTCATACATTTTACATCCTTATAATCACAAATAACTGTTTCCAGCACATCACAATAAGACAGAGCCAAATGCAAAAAACAGAGAACACAGAAATGTTGCATTATTACTAGAAAATGTGACATAGGTACGGGAACTATTAGTGTGGATAAGATTCATGGTGGATCTTTCAGTTTGGTGGCCAAACCAAAACACATTAAATATAAAAATAAAAATTGTTTTGGGTCAAGCAAAACATTTTGTTCAACCCAAAACAATTTTTCACCCTTTTTTAGTTTAACTTAGCTCTCAGAGTTTTCTTTTTTCTATTTTTTTTTTAAGAAATCTAGCTAAATTTCACAATGAAATGTTGTTTCTATATGTAAAGTTGAAATGTTTTATTTTAAAAACATCAAAACACTTAGACTTAAAAAAAAATTCCTGAGAAAACCATTCACCAAATTCAACCCAAGTTTGGGAATAGTTTTGGTTGACTCAAAACTGTATTATACAGTGAATAAACTATTCATCCAGAAAACTTTCTCCAGCTCTGGATGGGTTAGCACTGAAATCTCTATTCATGCCTATCGGAGGGACTCCACTTTTGCTGGCATAAAAAAATAGACAAAGGCACTGACGTCTAATAGGAAGTTATCCTAGTCATGGGCTGCCAGGAGTCTTCTCCTGGAGTCCATGTCCAGCCCCAGAGTTATGCAGGAGCTTCAGTCATGCAAGAAATATGGACTCAAAGCATATATTAAGAATCTATTGTGGATTTTTTTTGCCACAGCCTATAATTGGAGGGGGAACATACATCTCCCAAAATCTTTGTTCCTTCAGCAGACATAATGCCGCCAGGAGCAGCAAACGTACACTACAATGGACACTGTTCCACCCTTAACATGGGGAATCCTTCACTCCACTTATGCTGGCATGAGCCTGCAGTTTGGTCTGCACCACTTTGGGACTTATAGTACACTCAAGAAGCAGAAAGATGAGGTCTGTGACTGGCTGTTGTTCAGGGGTTCATGTGGGGGAACTGTTTTTTGTGTCCTCTTACCCTTTTGTGTAGTTGTACAGTGGTAGCCACTATCCAAAGTAAGTCTACACATTGCATTAAAACCACATAAATCCATAAATATTTCAGTTTACTTTGTACTAGTTCTTTTGCAACCAATGTGCAGAATTAACACTGAAAATATTTGAGTGTCATAATCTAGAGCCCACTGAAGACAGTTTAAAAAGAAATACAACCACCATTCAGACTTTATACATCCTTTGTTATCTCTGTTCTAGGCCAGATAACTACATATTGCCAGGTAACCTCTACTATTATTTAACTATGTACAAAATTAAATGAATTTAAAGAGTCTTGTGTCACATAACGGACTTTCCTGGACAATTTCTATATCAGAACCATATGCAGAACTCTACAATATATTTCTAAAGGCAATGTATTACCTTTGCCAAAATATGGTTTGCCAAATAGATTCCAATGATTTTTTAAAATATGGGATATCTGAATAATGCAGTTTCTTACCCTGTTAATCTTTCACTTATGCTGAAAATTACAATTTCTATTCTGTCCATGATAAACGCCAAGCAACTCTGAGTAATAAACTTTAAAACACATAATTAGAGGACTAATAAATCTTGCTTTAATAAGAAACAGATGTTCTGATACATTGTGCCTTCAGGACATTCTTATGTTTGGCATAAGATTTGGGAAACATTCGATGTTAATTATATTTTAAAAGAATAAAAGTAGTGTAAAGCCTTGGCTGGGCTTATATAGTCACTGTTTCACTTTTAATAAAGATTTAATTTAATAAAGAAAAGTTCTTGGATACTCTTTTAGGTGTCAGAGCTCCTGAACGACCTATTACTACCTGTGCCAATAGGCCATGCTTCCCTGGGGTCTTATGTGTTGATCGTAAACCTCCTGATATTGGGTACATTTGTGGTCGGTGTCCATCCGGCTTTTTTGGAAATGGACAAATCTGTACACAAACTCCTAGACCAGGTACTTTTTGGGGTTTTAAAAATGTTTTTTGAGGTAAGGTTATGAGAAAATGTAAGCTGTGGTAGTGTAATACTATGATATACCATATTTCTTTTTTATGTATAATGCTCAATCAGTCAAAACTTTTGAACAATAATTGGCAGAGTAGCTAGAAAAGTCTCACAGCCAGAAATATTTGACTCTTTCTGAGTGGAGAAACCCAGACTCAGTAGGCTGTCTACAACAGTTACAGTTTTGTGGTGAAGGACTTCATGGGTGCCATGGTAAAGAAGAATCACCCCACCTTTATTTCTAACACAGGGCCGCAAGCATAAAATTTGTGCTATTATCAGTCAGAACAGCACGATTTGTGCCAATAGCACCCTACCCTCCTTCCTACCTGCTTCATTGGTTACAAGACATGCATATGTCAAGGTGACCTGTAAGGGAGGAGGTAAGCAAGGAGGCGTGTATCAATAGCCGGGGTCAAAAGATAATTAAAATGTCCAAACAATCTTTCAGTGTGTGTTCCATAAGCTGAACAGTTTTCTTCCTTGCGGCTTTCTGAAACTCAGTTGTTCTTGGAGGGTGGGTCATTTGAAGAGGTTTTCTGCTGTGATGGAAGCAAAGATGGACCCTAAAACAGGAGGAAACAATAGTGCATGTGACCTCGCAAGGGGTTCAACCCACCAACCATCCATCATTAGATCTTGCTTTCTAATCTTAATGAAATTTACAAAATCCTCTCTAATCTCTAAGAACAGTGAGGATACTTTTTCCTTTCGTATTGCTTCCTGCCCAGAATGTGTTTAAAGAAGTCATGTTTCATTGAGGATCTTTTTAAATTGTGTTAAGTCTTCAAATTGGACTCTCCTGATTTTCAAGCTACCCTTCAAGCCTCATTCTGGGAAACCACATTTCTGTTACAAATCAATGAGCATGTCTTGCGTGATATTTTAGTGAACATTGTCAAGAAGGAAGCAAATTTGCCAATTAGTGTAGGCGTCATCCAACCACTTTGAACTGCATATTGATTTTAGCCAGTTTTCTGAATTTACAGGTAACAAGAACAAAACCAAACATCTTTCCTCTTTTCTAGCAATGACTATGTAAGTATGGCAGTATGTTACTAAGTTTGTCAGAGTCACAAAGTCAGGTATTGATTGTTCTATAACTTGATGAGGCCTTGAATGCAGATGAGCAAAAAAATAAATAATTGTGCATATAAATAAATTAACCTTTGCATTGTTGCACAGAAGTTCACCTTGCTGTGCTAATGAAATTCATAGATTCATAGATATTTAGGTCAGAAGGGACCATTATGATCATCTAGTCTGACCTCCTGCACAACGCAGGCCACAGAATTTCACCCACCACTCCTACAAAAAAAACCTCACACCTATATCTGTGCTATTGAAGTCCTCAAATTGTAGTTTAAAGACCTCAAGGAGCAGAGAATCCTCCAGCAAGTGACCCGTGCCCCATGCTACAGAGGAAGGCGAAAAACCTCCAGGGCCTCTTCCAATCTGCCCTGGAGGAAAATTCCTTCCCGACCCCAAATATGGCGATCAGCTAAACCCTGAGCATATGGGCAATATTCATCAGCCAGATACTACAGAAAATTCTTTCCCAGGTAACTTGGATCTTACCCCATCTAAAACCCATCACAGGCCATTGGGCCTATTTACCATGAATATTTAATTACCAAAACCATGTTATCCCATCAATGTTAGGATACATAGTCTATGCCCTTAAGGTCATTCAAATGCCATTGCATAGGACATACATTCTACAGTCTAGGTATTGAATTGATATTGGTACAAAATATTGATAGGGTAAATCAGATACACTTCTTGCATTGTACTTATAGAATTACTAATTGAAGAAGTTGTGTGTCTTCTAAAATGAACACTTATCGAGGAGGTACAGTTTATTATGATTCATGCATGCAATTCACAGCTCCAAGGAAGATTAATTCTAAAACTAAAACGCTTCTTTTAAAAGCAATTTTTATGTCAGAGATTGAATAAACCTGGGGGGGAAAACCTTTAGGATTCTGTGGTAAATAGGATCAGCCTGAGTATTTTTTTTTTTTTGGATGGGGGGGAAAGGGTTGCAAGATGATTCCTTGGATACGTACAAACTTTAAACTGGCCCGTTTTATGTAAACCATTTGTGAGAGAGTCTTTACTTCTCTCCTCAGCCTCCTGCTCCAGAATAGGAGCCCACTTGCTTGTTCCTTTCCATTTTAGCAGTCAGAATATCTTTTAAAATGTTGACCTACAGTTCTAGCCTTTTTCATTGCAAATGCGCGTGCCTGAAGTAGGCATTTATGTCAAAGTGGCCTGATTTTTCAAAGATTGTGCTACTCAACTCCCATTGAATTCCATCAGGGCTGTGAGTGCTCAATCATTTGTTCATAATTCCAGGGATTTCACAGAGTTGTGTGTATTTCTCGTGCGCACTGGAGAAGGGTAAATATGTTTGCCTTTGCAGACCACATGAACCACTACTTCATTCCTTTGTGTTTTTGTTGTATCATTTATCTAGATTTTATTGTCAACCCAAGTGCCCTTGTATAGCTCTACAAACATGTATATTTCAAGGTAAGAAGAAAGCAGTTTGCTTTAGTATATAGGAGAAAAAAGGAAATAGCTACAGCAGCTCAGCTGAGGATAACAGACGTCAAACAATTAGTTTGTATTTGTGTCTTAATTTATATCCGGAATGCAAAGCTTAACTTTCTTGCGCAAATGCTCTGTGATTTAAGCAGATGTACCATATAGTACTTGATGTTTAAAAGATACAAAAGCTTTCAATTACATTTATGTACATTTATGGATTATGATTATTATGAAATCCCCGTTTGAATAACAACAGCTTCTCTTCCTTGTAACTACTGCTGTCATTCATTCAACAAAACATACAGAATCCTCTCCGAGTTGCTAAAGCGCTTGAGGAGGTATTGAGATTTTGTACTGGTTGTTTCCAGGGCCAGAAATTTTAATCTAAAGCTCTTTTTGCTAATTCCCATTTTCATCTTTTGCTGGACGGTTTTGACTTGTATTATATTCAATTGTCATGATTTAAGGATTAAGGGATAAATATGTTTTGATACAGAAATTGCAGAATTGCCCATCTTTACTAAAATGCCTTGGTACATTAGCTGAGGCGAAAAGATGTTATTTCATGCCTTCAGAAAATTGTGTCTTAAAACAGTCTTTGATGAGAAGACACACATTCATGTCTTTCCATTGCGATTTATAAATACCAAAGTGCCATTTACTGACCACTTATTTGTGGTAAGAGTTAATCTAATGATGTACTCAAGTTACAGTTAATTCCTCGGTGTCACAGATCAGTTTCTTAGCTGAATACAGGCCTAAATCTGCTCTCACTTGCACATTTTTATAATGGTTTACACCTTTAGTTTTATATGTTGTTTACACCTACTAGATTTCAAAGCAGTAATTCTTGATTCATATCACTTATATATAGTCATGCCCCGTCTCAGAAATTGTATGAGGTTTTATGCACTTGGCAAAGTTTATTGCTTTTATTAAAAAGGAATCTCTGTTTTCTGTTTTTAGGCAAAAAACAAAACAAGCCCGTATTTACCCCAATATAAACAAATTGGTAACCTAGGATTTTTTATTTAGTAGTAGTATCAATATCCTTTTTTTTTTTTTTGCTAGCAGTGTGATGAAAAGGAAAGCCTAAGGCATTTAGTCCTATTCACTACTGCTAGTCACTGTTTTCTGCTTTGGATAAAATATCTATCACTCCTTTGGTTGGGAGAGGGGGACATATTAAATGAAAACATACAGTATCACAGGTCATATTACCGGCATTCTTGGCTTCACAAATAAGACAGCTGACGTCCTACTGTGATGTAGCAGTGGCATTATTGGTATTGCATGTTGCAGTAACTGTGCTAGTCAGATGTTACCGGTGTTTGTTTAGTCTGGTTTAATCAGTTAGAGTCACAGCAGCCCTCATCTATCTGCACTTATTCCCCTTATACACTGGGGGAAATTGTGTCACAATGGTTTAGTGACCTGCTCAAATTCATACAGCATAATGAGTGAGAAAACTGGGATTAGAATTCTGAAGTCCCTAGCTGCCTGTGCCATGCTCCATCTTTTAGACCCTTTGCACATTATGCTTAGGGTTTGCCATTTTGCTAAATTCAACCCACGGGACAAATTTATGCACCACAATCTTTTGGATTGTGTTGACACATAAGGGAATGGGACAACATGGTAACAGAAGCATTGTAACATTGCATCAAAAACGTCACAGTAGGATGGCATTTAATGGAAATGATTGTGAAGGACTCACAGAGCATTCAGTGTGGGATGCAGGATAACCCCAACAGTATCAAGAAGATTCTGGAATTGCTGGGGTGGGTGACAACTCTGTGCTATCAGTGCTTAACTACTTGCAGCTAAAAGCCATCTCCTATTCAGCTGTTAGGAAACTGAAAGATCTGATAGCATTTCCATTTTTCTCCTTTTTAGTAATACTCACTAAAATACTAGCTATTTCCAAAAGATTATCAAAAGAAGCTTCTATAGTATATTCTATGACCCAGATATACCACCCTAAAGTATACACAGTGGGAAGAATATGTTTATATAATTTAAAAGAAAAATGGTTTCCAGCTTTGCCTATCCATATACTCTATCAGTTAAGTGCTTCCAGCCCAGATGATATATTTTGCAAATGATGTAACTCAGCAATAGGAGACCAATGAAGCCCAAGTCATAAAACCACCAGGGAAAGGACAAAGCTATATGCCATGAATAATATTTACATTCAATCAGAACATCAAGTATAGATTACATTCCTTTCCTACCAAGACCATGCCATTTTTTTGCTTAAGCAATCATAGTGCCATCATGATTCTTAAGCGGTAATAATAACAACTCAGCCTCCAAACAAATAATCTATAGAGGGCAGAGGCCTTGTAGTTTGTTACAGTGACAGAACTGAGAGCCAGATTATTTTCTTTTTTACATTTTCAAGCCCCTTTAATCATATAGTAGTAATATCAGGCAGCTTTTTAAAGGGAAAAGTTCCTGTTTTCATAAATATGGTAGAGTTGCAGTTTTGTTAAAGACACTTAAAATTACAATAATTCATATTGGGCCCTATTGAAGTCAAACAGGAGTTTTGCTATTAAAGAAGAAATAGGAACAGCACAGGAATTGTTAAAGAGAAAGAGGTTATAAACATAATACGGATGGGTAGGGCTTAATGTGAAATACCTAGATTCTCTGGAACCACAGTATGTTAGCAGGGGCAAAGTAGGCCTTCACGTCCAAGGTTTACATTGGCTTCCATGCAGCTTACTGTGGGTGATATTTTTTAGAATGAAACCCTAAAAATCAATGTCCTGTCTGCTGTTGTCATTATCACAAGGCATTTTTCATTAGAACAGGGGTTTGCCCCACTACCCTTAACCAAAGTTACTAAGGGCCAGGCTGTGAATGCCCACTCACACTGGTGAGCAGTTATTCACAACCGTAGTTCCATTCACGTCAGTAGATCTACTCATGGAGTGACATAATATTCAATGCAGATAAATGCATCAGAATCTGGAATAAATCGGTACATTTCTGTAGACAGATTTACTATATTTTAATGGTGATATGATTACTATACACAGCTTACAAAACACTATTGGATCTTTGTGGATGAAAGGAGATATATGCACCATAAAGTATTATGAGGATAATTTCAATTATTAGAGTGTTGGAGATTTTTTTTTAATTATTTAGGAAAAAGCGAGGGTCTAGGAGACTCTCAGAAGCTCTCACTAAGAAACATGCTCCGAGCCTACTGGTCTATCGTGTGACTGCTGACAAATCACTTGGAATCTAGATTATTTAAGAGTAGCACTAAGAGGTTCTATTTACTGAATTACTGTATTTATTTGTACAGTCTTAGAAACCTAAGATCTGACACACCAAATCCAACTATTGGTTCACTAAGTTTGAGGTCCTTCCTTCAGTAGCGACCAATACATAATGCTTCAAAGGAAAGGCAAAAAGTCCCCATTATGCCTGATCAATTTTTTCTCTCCACTTACTTTTATCTAAAAACAGAACGAGAGAGATTTGGCTCCCATTTGCTTGTCATTTTGGTATCAAATCTCCAAGAGGCCCCAACCTGTTTCACCATGGACATTCCTGCAGCTTTGAAAATAATAAAATCCTTTGTATCCTCCCAGAGCCTAAGAAGAGAAAGGATTACATGTAATACAACTACTCTTTGGAGTGAACCTGGAAGATGCTCTTTCTTGCCCATCTTATTATTCCCTTTCAAGTAGAAAAATATAAACACTTTCTTAAAAGGATGATATCAGAATAGACTATGTCAGTGTCAAGGATGCTGTCAGTAGGTTTCTAAACGCAGGAGTAGCTTTCACAATGAAGTGTATATTTAATATAATAGCTACATGTCCCTCTTTGAAAAATCCTTGCATTTGGGAAAAGAGGCTATTTAGATATATGGCAAACTTCAAATTCAGCACTAATGTTATCAGTTATTTATATATTTCTCAAATGGGATTTAGGGTTGTCTGGCACCAGGTTTGGATCCGGAATCTGTAGTATTTCTTTCGGTACAGCAAATTGGTAAGCTGTTGCTAAGAGTTAACATGCTAATACTGTCCATAAGTAAAAATGTCTTGTGCTTCATTTGGTTGACCTGTTGCCAGTTAATTCTAGCTAAAAACTCTATAAAAGTTTCAGTATGTACTCAGAAAAGCTATTATCTAAAACGTTCTTTTTTTAAAAAGATGGTTGTCCAGATTTATTCAATTGAAAGTGATTGTGAAATTTTGGGAAATTATATAAAGGAAAAATCTCACTGAGGGCATTTAGATGTGCTCATGTGATATTAAAAGACAATCTTATTAGTCTTCAACAAGACACAGTTCAGATAATTTCTGGGCTTTCATATGTAAAGTAACTCATTTTTATGTATTTACCACTCAAAACAATGTAATTGTAATTTTAGGCCATTTACTACTTGAATAAAGTGAAAGGAGAACTTCAGTAAAATATTCAAATTCAAACCATTTTTCTTTTGAAGAAACATTATGAATTTCCTCTATACCCTGCTATTAAAGTTCTGAGGCAGTCTGTATGGAAACAGACAGGGACACTGCAGACAGGATCTGGGTTGATCTAAGCCACTAAGAATATATATCAACCTGTCTAAGCCAAGAGAAAGAGTTTGAAGGCCCATGAGGCATCAGATAAGAGTGCCATTTTTATTAATATTTCAGACACTCATGATATCAAGCAGAAGTAGAATATATTGCTATCTCCAGAATACAAAATACAATTTTGTTTTTTATACAGTCTCTCCTGGAAACTCTATCCTGACATTCTTTACATAGTTGCTAAAGTAATACAATTAGAGAGTTAAATAATAAATAGCAGACATTATATGTTGAGATTTGAAATGTGGTGAAGTGATGATAAAGCAGAGAGAGATACTGGACAGAAACTGCACAAGAAAAGACTCTTGTCCCAACTGTAGTAAGGTACACATAGAGAAGGCTACAACAAAGGAGCAGAGAAGGAGAAGGTCACTGTGAGAGTGGCTGGAGCCACATCCAAGGGGAGTTTTGAAGTCAAAGAATACATCGTTAAACTGGATCTTGAAATAAACCAGAAAGGAAACCAGTAGAGCTATTTGAGGAGAGGGAAAAAGTTACATATCCAACCAGACTAAAATATGTGGTAAATGAGTGGCGGACAAACATGGTAGGGTTCAGAGGTTTGGTTTGAGAAACATATCTATATCTCTCTGGTCTGGAACTGAAAAAAGCTTTTAATATTTTTTATACTGATTTTCATCAGAAATTTGATCTGTAAAGACCCAGCCTGTGGTTGAAAACTTAGAAAAAAAATTAAAAATAAAACTTCTGAGTCTTAAATAAAGGAACAGACCAAATTATATGTCTTTAAGGCCCACTTCTTCTGCAAAGTTGTGTGTGTGTTGATGTCAAGGTTCCTCCCCCACTCTGAAATCTAGGGTACAGATGTGGGGACCTGCATGAAAAACCTCAGCCATGACTGTCACTTTAAACTTGTTAAAGGCCTTCTGACACTTTTCGGTCCACTGAACAGCATTTGGCTGTTTCTTTTTGGTTAGGTCTGTCAGTGGGGCGGCAATTTGGCTGTATTGCGGTACAAATCGTCTGTAATAACTGGCCAAGCCTAAGAAGGATTGAACCTGTTTCTTTGACTTTGGGACAGGCCACTTTTGGACAGCATCCACTTTGGCCTGTAGGGGACTGATAGTTCCTTGAGCCACCTGGTGTCCAAGGTAAGTCACTCTGTTTAGGCCTATTTGACACTTATTAGCCTTAACAGTTAGTCCTGCCTCCCTTATGCGCTCAAGGACATTTTGTAGATGTTTTTTGTAGGTGGTCTGCCCAGGAATCCGAAAATATGGCCACATCGTCAAGGTAGGCGACTGCATATTCTCCTAATCCTGCTAGGAGACCATCTACAAGTCTTTGGAAGGTGGTGGGTGCATTTCGCAGCCCGAAAGGGAGTACATTAAATTCATAGAGCCCGAGATGTGTGGTGAAGGCTGACCTTTCCTTGGCAGATTCATCTAGCGGTACCTGCCAGTACCCCTTGGTTAAGTCCAAGATACAGATGAACTGTGCCAGTCCCAGTTTCTCTAATAGTTCATCTGTGCGTGGCATTGGATAGTTGTCTGGGCGAGTTACAGCATTTAGCTTATGGTAGTCACGCAAAAACGTATTTCCCCATCTGGTTTGGGAACTAGAACCACTGGAGATGCCCATGCACTTCCAGAGGGGCGGATTACACCCATCTGTAACATATCCTGGATCTCCCGTTCTATAGCAGTTTTAGCTTGAGGAGACACCCGGTAAGGGTGGACCCTAATTGGGTGAGCATTACCTGTGTCAATGGAGTGGTATGCCCATTCAGTCAGTCCTGGGGTGGCTGAGAACGTTGGCGCGTAGCTAGTGCACAGCTCCTTGATCTGCTGTCGCTGCATACGCCCAAGGGTCATGGAGAGGTTCACCTCTTCCACACCACCAGCACATTTCCCTTCGTAGTAGACACCTTCAGGCCACTCAGTGTCATCTCCTCCCTGGGCTGTAAACTGACAAACCTTTAATTCTCTGGAATAAAAGGGCTTTAGAGAATTAATATGGTACACCTTAGGCTTTCGGTTGGAGGTGGGGAATGCTATGAGATAATTAACAGCTCCCAGGCGCTCCTGGACCGTGAATGGCCCTTCCCACGATGCTTCCATTTTATGGGCCTGGAGCGCCTTTAAGACCATGACCTGGTCCCCTACTTTGAAGGAACGCTCTCTGGCATGTTTATCATACCAGGCTTTTTGCTCTTTTTGAGCATCCTGTAAGTTTTCTTTAGCAAGGGCTAAAGAGGTTCGGAGGGTGTTTTGTAGGTTGGTTACAAAGTCCAGAATGTTAGTCCCTGGAGAAGGTGTAAATCCTTCCCATTGCTGCTTCACCAACTGCAATGGCCCCTTAACCTCACGGCCATATACAAGTTCAAATGGGGAAAACCCTAAACTGGGGTGTGGTACAGCTCTGTAGGCAAAGAGCAACTGCTGCAACACTAGGTCCCAATCATTGGAGTGCTCATTTACGAATTTACGTATCATGGCCCCCAAAGTCCCATTAAACTTCCCCACCATGCCATTTGTTTGATGGTGGTAAGGTGTGGCAACCAAGTGATTTACCCCATGAGCTTCCCAAAGGTTTTCCATAGTTCCTGCCAGGAAATTAGTCCCTGCATCTGTGAGGATGTCGGAGGGCCAACCTACCCTGGCAAAAATGTCTGCTAGTGCCTGGCACACACTTTTAGCCCTGGTGTTGCTTAGAGCTACTGCTTCCGGCCATTGGGTGGCAAAATCCATGAAAGTCAGTATGTACTGCTTTCCTCTGGGTGTCTTTTTCGGAAAAGGACCCAGAATATCCACAGCTACTCGCTGAAATGGAACTTCAATGATGGGGTTTCAATAGTGGCTGGAGAGGGGCTTTGACCTGGTCTTGGGGTTTCCCCACTCTTTGGCATACCTCACAAGACCGGACATAGGTAGAAACATCCTTGCCCATTTTCTCCCAGTGGAATAACCCCCCCAAACGGTCTTTGGTCCTGTTCACCCCAGCATGGCCACTAGGGTGATCATGGGCTAAGCTCAAGAGCTTGGCCCGGTATTTAGTTGGAACTACCAACTGTCTCTGAGGATGCCAGTCTTCCTGGTGTCCACCAGAAAGAGTTTCCTTATATAAAAGTCCTCTTTCTACAACAAACCTGGATCGATTAGAAGAGCTGAGAGGCGGTGGGTTGCTCCGTGCCGCCGTCCAAGCTCTCTGGAGGCTTTCATCTGTTTCCTGTTTGGTCTGGAACTGTTCCCTTGATGTTGGAGACATCAGTTCCTCATGGGATTGTGGACCTATGCTTGGTCCCTCTGGAAGCGATGTAGGGGATGGGGCTGTTTCCGTTGACTGTGAACCGCTCTCCACTGGTGCACTATGTTGGGATTCAGGCTCCGGCTGAGCCTCTTGTGTAGGGTTAGGGGCTGTTGCCAGTTCAGGTTCGGTGGGGCCCTCTGGTGCTGAGGTTGCAAGTACTGGATTCAGTGCTGGCAATGGGTCTGGTGTTGGTTGTTCGGCTGGTTCCGGTTCTGGGACTGGTTCCATCTGGGTCTCTGGGACTGGATCCACTACTGCTGTTGCAGACATTGGCCTGGGGTCCGGATCCATCACCTCTGACTGGGTCCTGATAGAAGTTTCCAGAATAGAGCTAGGCCTCACGGCTTGTTTAGCCTGGCTACGGGTGACCATTCCCTCCCTCTTGGCCCGCTTCACATGATTGGCCAAGTCTTCCCCCAACAGCATGGGGATGGGATAATCATCATAGACTGCAAAAGTCCACGTTCCTGACCAGCCCTTGTACTGGACAGGCAACTTGGCTGTAGGCAAATCGAAAGAGTTGGACTTGAAGGGTTGAATCGTCACTTGGATCTCTGGGTTGATTAAATTGGGGTCCACTAAGGAAGCATGGATAGCTGACACTTGTGCTCCGATGTCCCTCCATGTGGTGACCTTCTTCCCGCCCATACTCACAGTTTCCCTCCGCTCCAAGGGTATCTGGGAGGTATCTGGGCCTACGGACCTCTGGTGTGATTCCGGTGCAATGAACTGTAATCTGTTGGGGTTCTTGGGGCAGTTGGCCTTTACATGCCCCAGCTCATTACATTTAAAACATCATCCAGCTGATGGGTCACTGGGGCGAGGTGGGTTGCTGGAGAATGGGGTGGTGGGACGATAAGGTGTCTGGAGGGTTCTTTGGGAGGTAGGTGGGGCCTTGGGCGGCCCCCGGTAATAGGGTGTGGTCTGGGGTTGTCTCTTCTGGTCTCCGCTCCAACTGTGACCAGTTTTCTTCTTCTCTGCCACCTCCATCCATCTGGCTCCAATCTCTCCTGCCTCGATTACAGTTTTGGGCTTCCCATCTAGGATGTATCTTTCTATTTCCTCAGGAACACCCTCTAAGAATTGTTCCATTTGCATTAGGAAGGGCAAATTTACTGGAGATTCAACACTTGCTCCTGATATTCGGCATCCCAATGTTTCACAATGTGGTAGGCATGTTGGGTAAATGACACGTCTGGTTTCCACCTTAGGGCTCTGAACCTCCGACGAGACTGCTCGGGTGTTATCCCCATTCTGACTCTCGCCTTGGATTTAAACAGTTCATGTGTTCTTTAGGCATTTCAGCTGCCACCTCAGCTAAGAGTCCACTGAGCTGCGGCCTCAGCTCTACCATGTATTGGTCAGTAGAGATGTTGTACCCAAGGCAGGCCCTTTCGAAGTTTTCTAAGAAGGCCTCAGTATCATCGCCTACCTTGTAGGTGGGGAACTTTCTGGGATGGGAAGTGGTACTTGGAGAAGGATTGCTAGGGTTTGTTGGGATATTCTGCTGAGCCTTTATCTTCTCCATCTCCTCCACATATTTCCTTTCTTTTTCCTTCTCCTCCAGTTCTTTGTCCCTTGCTTCCATAGCTCTCTTGTGAGCAGCCGCTTGGTGTTGTTCTGCCTCTTTCGCTGCCTCCCTTTCTTTCTCCTTTGCCTCCATTGCTCTCCTGTGAGCAGCTTCTAGAGCTTTTTCAGTTTCTTTCAATGTCTCCAGTTTGGCTAACTCCAATTTGTGTAGTGCCTTGGTGCCTGACATCTTTACCTCTCTGTTTTTAACTAACTTTACACCCAAGGTTTAGAAATAAACAAACAAAACTTGGCTGTAAAATTTTGCTGTGCTGGAATAGGATACCTATTCTCTGATAGTGATTGTCAGCCTACAGAAAAAGACAATTCCCTTGTCTCTGCTCTGGGCCCAAATCAAAGCAAAAAACCTCCAACTACTTGGAAACCTGCTTACCAGCAACCCAAAGGAAAAAAAAATTTTCCTTTTCAAACTTGTGCTCCTTGTAAAAAATCAAAATTCAAAAAAAAAACACCAACCCTGCCACTTTTGTCTCCAGGCAAATGGGTAGAATACCCCCCCCCCCCATTTACTTTTAGGGAAAAAAAACTCTGGGTTAGAAGACTGTGAATTTCCCTGCAGGAGTTAAGTACCCTGCCTCCAGGCAAAGAAAACCTGCAATTCACAAAGATAATCCCCTTTTGTCTCTGCTTGGCCACAAAGCAGAGAAAAAACAAGCTGCTTTCAGTTTCAGCTGCTTTCTGGACTTCCTTTCTAAAGGAAAAAAAATTTCCTTTTTAAAATCTGTATTTCTAGTTCAAAAAATCTCAAATTGATCTCAAAATGATTTCAGGTTAATCCCACCTTTGCCACCATGTCAAGGTTCCTCCCCCACTCTGAACTCTAGGGTACAGATGTGGGGACCTGCATGAAAAACCTCCTAAGCTTATCTTTACCAGCTTAGGTCAAAACTTCCCCAAGGTAGAGAATATTCCACCCTTTGTCCTTGGATTGGCCGCTACCACCACCAAACAAATACTGGTTACTGGGGAAGAGCTGTTTGGAAATGTCTTTCCCCCCAAAATACTTCCCAAAACCTTGCACCCCACTTCCTGGACAAGGTTTGGTAAAAAGCCTCACCAATTTGCCTAGGTGACTACAGACCCAGACCCTTGGATCTTAAGAACAATGAACAATCCTCCCAACACTTGCACCCCCCCTTTCCTGGGAAATGTTGGATAAAAAGCCTCACCAATTTGCATAGGTGACCACAGACCCAAGCCCTTGGATCTGAGAACAATGAAAAAGCATTCAGTTTTCTTACAAGAAGACTTTTAATAGAAATAGAAGTAAATAGAAGTAAAAAAATCACCTCTGTAAAATCAGGATGGTAGATACCTTACAGGGTAATTAGATTCAAAACACAGAGAATCCCTCTAGGCAAAACCTTAAGTTACAAAAAAGATACACAGACAGAAATAGTTATTCTATTCAGCACAATTCTTTTCTCAGCGATTTAAAGAAATCATAATCTAACACATACCTAGCTAGATTACTTACTAAAAGTTCTAAGACTCCATTCCTGGTCTATCCCCGGCAGAAACAGCATATAGACAGACAGACAGAGACCCTTTGTTTCTCTCCCTCCTCCCAGCTTTTGAAAGTATCTTGTCTCCTCATTGGTCATTTTGGTCAGGTGCCAGCGAGGTTACCTTTAGCTTCTTAACCCTTTACAGGTGAGAGGAGTTTTCCCCTGGCCAGGAGGGATTTCAAAAGGGATTTACCCTTCCCTTTATATTTATGACAGTTGACTTCCTCCTTGACACTCCCTCTTCATCTTGTTTGCCAAACACAGAATGACGAGGTCTTTGCTCTGAAGAGTTAACTATCAAACTCCAACAAGTATGATGAATGGGAAAATAGATCAGATGCACATTTATATTAATGGCACTATATAAATAATTAGTTAAAATATTTCTTCCTGTTCCATTCATAATTTTGTCTACCTCAGTAGAGTTTAACTCTTAGGGCCTTACCCTCCTCTAGCTTATGCAGGCATAAATGGAAGTAACTCCAAGGAAGTAAATGAAGCAACACTAGTGTGAAATGGGTATAAATTAGGGCAGCATCTTGCCCCTAATTTGTCTGCATTACTACGTTCCCTGAGTCACAGAATTGTGCTTTCTGTTGCATATTTTTTGTTCCATATTTTCTTTTTCATAATGAAGTGGTTAGAAATAAGGTGACTATTTCTAGGGTGTTGTTTTGAGACTCCTCGAGTATTAAAGGGATCAGTGAGAAATAAATTCCATTCCTTCTCATATCAAACAGTTGCAAAAAATTTTCTCCAACCTTCATTCAGTATCTTCATTGATATGTTTGCCTTAAATGACTTAAGCTCTCAAATTCTTAGATCTCATTTTATTTAAGTGCATCAATAAATGGATTAAAATGTCAAAGAGTCCCATTGAAAATCCTATAAATATACTGAACTGTTCATTATGGGAGATAAATAAGGCCATTAATATAACATGAGTAAATAGATTGTCTCCTCATAACACAACCTTTCTCTTATAAAATAACACAAGATTTCAGCATTACTCACTTTGCAATGATTAAGTCTTCAGCCTCCATCCCAATTTTCTTCTCATATAAGTTCTAGGAAATAGCATTAGTACATTTGCTGAACAGCCTTGCTGTACCAGACTCTGCTGAGCAATCATCCCAAGGTGAGGAGACAGCCCATTGCTCTCAAAAGTAGGGCTGGCCAGAAAATGACTATTCCTTTTCACCAAAAATGTTGAGGTTTCAAAATCTGTTTTTATTCCAATGTGGATTGAAAATGAAATCTTTCGACATTTTTTGTGAGGGGGAAAAAAAGTCTATGCAAGACCCTCACTCTAGAACAGCCAGGGGTTAGGGACACGGTCCTATAGTCTGGGAGGCCCACATCTGAGTCTTTGCTCATCCTAATTCAGAGCAGGAACTTGACCCTGGGTCTCCCACATCTCAGGTAAGTGCCCTAATCTACAGTCAGTCTTTTGGAGATGAATAATTAACTACTCAGGGGACCAGAGGGAGAGACTAATGCTGTAGCTTAGCAGATAGCCTACTTTTCGGGGGTCAAGCTGTGTAGGAACTTGAACCTAGGTCACCCTAGATGAGTGTCCGAACCTCCAGGCCATTTCTTTAAAACCCTTGGTTTTGATGGGAAAAAAACCTTTAGTCAATTTTTTTTGACCAGTTCTGGCAAAATAACTCCTTTGGCAAATAAATGGAGAAATCTGGATGGGGGGAAAGCTGCAAAAACCCAAAGGTCCTTAAAAAAAGAGTGGGGAAAAGTCAGTGGAAAAGGAGGAATATTGGAGTTTTCTTTCTGACTCAGCACCCCCTACAGGATCAGGCCCAACAGTTAATGCCGGTACTGGGGCAAAATGGCTGTATTCCCAAATTAAATGAAGTCCAGTATAAACAGCTCTAGTACCTCATCTTTCAATATCTACCTGTCTGTCCAGTCACTATGGTATCAAGTTGCTAGTGTGTGCCTCACTATGACTAAGCCCCCTTGTTTTCAGTTTAAACTGATTTTCCCTGAAAAAAATCCTGGCTTTTACAAAGCAGTATTCTCTTTTTTTCCCAGTTTTCACCCTACTTTTGTTTTATTAGGAAAAGACAAAACATTGCATGAGATATATGTATTATGATAATACATTAGTCTGTATGTATATGCAAAGCTGCCTGTTGAAGTAAGGCTATGTACAAGTCTAGAAGAAAAACACAATAAACAAACAGGCATGCACACAAGCTCTGAAGTATGAGCGCATATGAATGTTCTGATGAATCTCACACCCACCATGTACACATTTCAAGCTGCTAGTAGATAACGGTTTAAAGATCTGACACACTAAAATCGAAAGAAAATGAAAATCTATATGAGAACACAATGGAAGTATTCAAGTATTCAAAAGTTTAAAAACAAAAAACAAAAAAAGCAAAAACAGGAGAAGACGATGGAGTGTACATGCTGCAAATGCTATGGCCCCATTATTAAATGTAAATATTTATAGGCTAATAGTTCTAAGTCTACAACAGTAAACTGTTGAGTTTTCAGTAAACTGAAAAGTTTTATTTGGGGATTAGAGAGATATTGTTTTCTTAAACTCAGAGGTAGCATGTTTTGAGTTCTGGATGCAAACCACATTGAATTCCATTCATCAAAGCATTACCCTACTGAATACTTTTTTCCCTGTTCTTCCATCCACCAGAATAAACCCAGATATTTACCCAGAAAAGTTATTAATAGTTTTTTCCACTGATTTTCACCAGTTTTTGTTGTTCCAGTAATGAACACTGATAAATTCCCGGGAAAAATTAAATAAAATAAAAACCAAAAACGAAGGGCCCTAACCATGGCCCAAATATTGTGTCTGTTTGTATGGGTACAGTAAGGCCAAAAGCAGTGGAAGGGGAGCATTTCTGCCCACCCCCCTCTCCCCAAAAAAATGGATTTTACATGACCCTGAATGCTACAAAGATAACCTTCTTCTGGCTCTCCACACCATGGACGGCCCTATAATTTTCTGTCCTCACCAGCTATTGTCTCATATATGTGACCCTGTTAAGAAAGGTCCAGTCAGGAGATTGTTGGCTCATTTAATTGCCTCTCTGCTAGGACTCTGGGGTGAACCCTGGGTGAAATCCTGTCTCTTCTGAAATCGCAGAATAGCAAAACTCATAAGGTCTGTCTACACAGTCCATGGAAGCAAGACTCTCAGCCCGGGTTGACAGACAGGGGTTTGCACTCACGTTCTAGAAATAGCTGTACTGTGTAGACAGCACTTTGAAGTTGTGACTTGGGCTTCGAAGCCCACTTCCCTTCCTAGACTTCAAAGCCTGAGCTGCAACTTCAAAGGGCCATCTGCACGGGTATTCTCATAGCGCTAGTGCAAACCCCTCTAGTCGACCCAAACTAGGAGGCTGGCTTGCACAGGCCATGTAGACCTACCCATGTTGACTTTAATGGAGACAGGATTTCACCCCCTTGTCTGTGCTGGAAGGTATTTAAATAATTAGCACTGGAGATTCCACTATATCCAGAGTTTTGAGCTGCTTATTGTATCCCTTGGCTTACCTACATGTTTACCACCCATGCCTCTCTGGGATCTCCATTTCTGCCTGCTCCACAACATGATTCTATCTCAGTGTTATGTCCAGTAGTCCCCCCTTCCTTATAAAATAAAGCAATTCTAATACAAATACTTGAGTGTGCGTTTACAATTTGTTATTCAGGACTGTGAGCATTCAAGCTCGCAATATTTCTCTTTAAATATTTGTGAATAAAATTCAGTCACTCAAATGTTCACAGAAAATGAACCTGGAGGAGGGGGGAAATACAAGCCTAGATGAAGCAGATTCATTTTTTAAATCTGAGAGACTGCTGTACTCTGAATACACAGATCTTTTCGCAGATATTAACATCAGAGCTGGCTGGAGATCCCAGTTTTTCCTTTACAAATGCTTTGTGGCAGTGCTGTGCAATTTTCTATTTCATATGCACAAAACAAATTTGCATTGCAAAGTTCTGCATGGTTTTGTAGAATTGTGTATGTACCGCTGCAGATGTTCTGAGAGATGTGGCCACATTTAACAAACAAAACACTTAAACGCTAAAATGGAGAATGGAACTGTTGTAAAAAGAAAGCAGTTGGAGAATGTCGACACCTTAGAATATTCATTATTGTTCATGATTCCATGTTGGGCACTGGGGAAGAGAATTTACAGAGGCAGCCTAACACCAACATCACCATCTAAGTCAAGAGAAACTTTTCTATGAGGATAAGCTATGCCTGTAGGGAAAGGAAAACTAGATGTCCATTCTTTTATTTTGTTGTAAATAAATTAGTGAGTGAACTTAATGATCACAGAAGTGATGGACTGATAACATTGATTTCAATGAGGCATAGTATGGCAGGCTTCCACCCACATGTCTGCCGCTGCATCTCTTTTACCACTTGTAAATTCCATCCCGGGCACTAATTAGGCCCAGAATGCCAATTCATCCAAAATCCATTTTGTGATGTGGGAAAACAGTTACAAGGATGAGAACAAACTCATTTTAAAAGACAATGTAAACTTTTTTAAAAATAAGGTGAATATTAATAGCTCTCTATTTTCATATTTTTAAAAGTGGTGATTGATTAAAAAAGAAGCAGCTCATGGTAACTATGCTTTAAATTAGTGCAAAGAGTTCACTTTTTATTGCACAGTGTTTAACTTTCCACCTTTGACATTAAGACAAAAGACAAAAGAGAATCTGAATCCTCAAATGGAAACTATTATCTAAACGTACATTCCCATCCCAATCTTAACTAAGGATGTGCTCATTTCTCATTTAACCTGAAAACAGGTCCTTTCTAAGGCTTGGGGCTCAAGATCATATGTTGATTAGTGGGGAGGCTTTTTTTGGAGGGAGGGATTGAGGGTTCCCAGCTAGGGGGATTGGGACTTGTTGCTTTTTATGGGAAGACAGCAAGAGGCTACAGCAACTGAAAAAGCATCTAGACACTTGTCTAGATGGGGTACAATTCTGAAGAATTTGACAGCAGGGAGGGGAGAGTCAAGGGTGTGTGCACAGATGATGGTTGTAGGAGGTGTTCATAGATGAGAGGAAGGGGAGTTTCACCACAGTGTTGTTATGGAAACAAATGATAGTAGAAAGGTTCCCAGTTAGGGGGCAGGTTGGGACCAGGGGAAATGGAAAGATGAGATCACTCTTTTTCAGAATATTGTGAAATTTCTCTCTTGCTTTATCCTCTTCTACCAAACATGGGGTCACAGTGTTCCTCTCTCACTGGGCAAATTTTAAAAAGTATGAATGCAGAGAGGGAGAGAGCTAAATAGAATGATACCTTATACTTTGGTAACAAGATTCCTTAGACCAACGTAATTTTTCGCTCTCTCTTGACACTTTAAATGAGATGTATGTGCTTGTAGGTGTTTCAAATTTTAAAGGATGAACCACACAGTATAATATGTCAGAAAAACGTTTCTCTGAAGACATTTTTCTGAATGAGAAATGTGCTACACAGAATGTATTACTAAATGTTAATGGCTTTAAAGATATACAAACTGTAAATGTATTAAATTGTGTTAATAATAAGGTGAATTCTTAAATTATCTACTGCATTGTGAAACAGTTGTATGTTAACAGGATGCAAAGGTGAAATAATACTCTGCATTGCCAGAGAATGTCATAGCCAATTCTTGAGCTGGAGAGTAGTGCTTCATCACTTTTATGTGTTTAGTCAGGTCTCAGGACATAGTGAGGGCTAGATTAAGGCATAGGCACTATCGGACCATGTGTTAGGCTACAGATCTTGGTGTCATGTGATTGCATCAGAATGTATGTTTTTTTTAAAAAAGAAACAAACATTTCTAGCTCTCATCATGTGAAGAAAAGCTTGAAAATGAGACCCAGATATAAACAAAGCAACAATAACTGAGTCTGCAGGTAGCCTGGAGCAATAGCTTGGAGTGGTGTGAACTGCTCTGTGGATCTCAATAAAATGTTCACTCCAAGACCCATTGTTCTGTGCCACCCTTACCAACACCATTCCAAAAGAGGATTGTATGTGTGGCAGGAGGGGAAGAGTGCAGTGCGCCAGGTCCACCCACCCACCTGTCAAGCAGGCACACTCCAGCTGCTATGTTGTGGGGCCTGCTGCCAACCCTGCCTCTTTATATGTAGGGCCCTTCGTTTTCAGATTTTATTTTATTTTTCTCAGGAATTTATCGGTGTTTATTACCACCACAACAAAAACAGGTGAAAATCAGTTCAAAAAACAATAATTTTTCTGGGTAAATATTGGGGTATATTTTGGTGGACGGAAAGCCAGGGGAAAAAAGTATTCAGTTGATTAATGTTTTGAATTTCAATCATCAATGTAGTTTGCTGCAAAACTAAAAAAGAACTCAGATCTTACTGCCACCTCTGAGTTTAACAGTATAACTCTAATCCCCAAATAAAACTCTTCATTTGAATAAACAGTTTACTGTTCTAGACTTAAAACTATTAGCCTTTAAGTATTTACATTTAATAATTGGGCCACACCATTTGCAGCACATACATTCAACTTCATCCTTTTCTCCTGTTTTTGTTTTTTTTAAACTTTTGAATACTTCCTTGTGTTCTGAAACAGATTTTCATTTTCTTCCAGTTTTAGTGTGTCAGATCTTTAAACCATTATCTCCTAACAGATTGAAATATATACCCGGTGGGCATTCATCAGTATGTTCAGAGCTTGCATGTGTGCCTGTTTGTTCATTGTGTGTACTTCTAGACTTTATACATAGATTTATACATAGCCTTACTTCAACAGGCAGCTTTGCATATAGAAAGACAGACTAATGCATTATCATAATACATATATTTCATGCAATGTATTGTATTTTCCTAATAAAACAAGTTATTTTTATCTATTTGAATGATACAAAAGTAGGGTGAAAAATCAGGAAAAAAATGAATAATACTTTTTGTAAAACTCGGGAATTTTTGGTAAAAAAGGGTTTAAACTGAAAACAAAGGGCTTATTTATATGGGAGAAGGATCCACTGCTGCCTGCCTTAGGGGGAAATGAGGGAAGGGAGTCCCATGCTGCTGATGTTTTGGGGGATGAGGGGGCAGATTCTACACCGGACGCCTATGTTTTGATGTGTCTATGGCCCCATTTGGCCTTAATCTGGCCTTGGACTTGGCATGCTTTTGAAAGCCTGCCAAGGCACAGAAGACAGACAAGAAACTCAGAAGACAACAAATGCATTAGACTTGTTTTCTTCTGGTTTTCAGTGTCTGTTTCTTTCCCTGGAATGTGGCAGCATTGGAGTGTCTCTGATCCATTTTCTTGTATCTGAGACCAATTGTGTTCACAGGCTCATACAGACCCTTTATTACTTTGAGAATGGGCATGACTTTCTTCTTTTTGACTACAACTGTGCAATATTTGCCTGGAAACTGCAGTTCACATCAGAAAGAAAATCAGAATTTGCTGTGTCTTCTCAGCACTGTCACGATGGACTTTAGGTCAAATATTGTGGGTCAGGTTGGGCCTCCTCTCTGGCTCTTACATGCTGCTCCAGTACAAAGTAGCTGGAAAGCTGTCTTAACTGAGTGTCTGGGGACTTCCAGTGTAGAGAAAATCCCATAGAGGGGAATCCCCAGGTGGCATAGTAGCATGTTGAGAGTGGGGTGGGGGTTAAATGTTCAGTCTCTGAGATCTGGACCCGGCCATTCAGATCCCAATCTTCACCAGATAGAGAAGAAGAATAAAAATTGATAATCTCAGGGCTTGATTCACCACTATGTTACTCCAGTTTGAAATTAATGGAGTTAACAGCAGCATGAAACTGGAACAGTGTAGTGGTGTATCAGCCCTCGTTCTCTTATCTGTGCCTATAAAAAAAATAAACTCAATCACTTCACCACTGCATATCTCCTAGTTAACGTAGGTGGAAAGGCTGGCGGTGAGTAAAAATGTATTTTTGTACCATAATATAACCTTGAGTACTTCGGCCTGTCATTTTGGTGTTATTTTCATCCATGCCAATATGTAATCATTCACTGGCATCACAGAGAAAACTAGATTCATCCAATCACACTCTGCATTGATAATAGGTTATACATTATAAGATATTGATCGACTGTATGGAAAATAAATTGAAGTACACCGGATTGAAGAAAGCTGCTGACTACAGACAACTGAGTCTGCAATCTCTTAGAATGCTTCTTTGTTGTCTATTTAGATACTAAAAAAATTGCCCAGTAAAAATTACTGGCTCTGCCAGAAAAGTTCTATCATGATCTCGTCTTAACTAGCTTGCACTGGACCATATTAGTGAAAACTTGCTGTAGTGCTGGGGATGGATAATGGGATACTGAGACTGTCACCTTTAAGTCGCATTTGAATTGAGTCCAAAATTCAATTCAAAATAAATATTTTATAGCTTTATGGTGGCCTATGGAAAATGGCTATCAGAGATCTTAATTCAGTAACTACCATAGTGAGCAGATGTTCACCCCCACAATATTACAACCACGGTTAGCTCAATTGCCACCTTTGTTGGCATTCTGACCAGAGAGGCCAAAGGCTGAATGGTCATAGAAACACTCAGACCTAGAGGAGGGCTTCCCTCCTCCCAGAGGTGCAGCTTGGAGCACATTAGCCAGGTCTTATTTGGAAGATTACACTGCATCTATTGTACCTGATCAGGAGGCAAATGGAAGATTTCCGTTTCTAGTTTGCCAGGCTGATCCCTTTGGTAGTTACTAACATTCATTTAGGATAAAACCGATTTGATTCCACTGTGATGGCTGGAGCTCAAAGCTATTATTAGTGTTCATTTCAGAAATTTGTCAAAGTGGCGATTCAGGCCTCCACTGTCACTCCTGTCGCTTCTTGATCTCTGAATTGGATTTTCTAGAAGCAGTACTTCTTGTCTGTGACTGGTAATTATCTCTGGGGATATTTCTTTCATCTTTCTTTCTCTCATTCATTTTTAAAAATCCCTTTACTTCTCCTATTTTCTCTTTTTCTCTGTTATCTCTGAATTCTTCTTCTCTCATTTCCTCTCTCTGCCCGTTTTTCTACACTCTGATCATTTGTCAATCTTGTATTGTGCAGTACAATACTTATATTTATTTACTGCTGTTGTCTGTTGCTTGAATCACTAGCAGCGTCCAACTCTGGTACAATGCCCCATTGTGTTCCAGGAGAGAAAAAAACACATCATCATCAGCTGAGACAAGGATATGGTTTACTAGTTCAATGAACTCTGCTTTGGGAGCCAGGAACTCCTGTGTTCTAGTCCTTGCTCTGATTCTAACTCTCTTTCACTGTTGTCAAGCCACTTAATCTCTGTACTTCCGTTTTTTCATTGGTCAGCTCTGGTAATACCACCAACCTCAGAAGGAGCGTTGTAAAGATTATTGCTATTTATGTAGTCCTTAAACATCTATATAAAAAGTGTGGAGTAATTATGCAAGGATTGTATGCCTAGGGCACAGTCCCACAGGCTGAAATGAGCCCTGTGCCATGGAGTGAGCATGCCAGAACTTGTTAAAAATAGCTTCTTCATTCATTAGACACAGCATATGGCAATTAATATTTCTGAAAGAATTGATTCAAACTACTTGTCTTTACTTTCAACACCTTTCACTGCCCATCTCCTCCTCATCTATCATCTCATACAACTACTGAAAGGTCTATCCCAACTCCCACTCTGCCAATGGTGCCAGTCTTTATCATCCACTTGTTATATTTTCAAACAAGCACCTTTGTGCTTTCTCCCATGCTGCTCCTTCTTGGAAGGAGCTCCCCATAAACATCCCTAAAGCCACCATATTGTCCTCTTTTGAATCCCTCCTTAAAAAACCCTCCTTTGCCAGGATGCCTACAAAAACTTAATAGTGCTAGTGTGTCAAAAGCACTGCCGATCATGCTAACTATACTGTCTCATCATTTCCTGCTGCTCCACCTCTCTGTGTCCATCTGTTGTCTCTCATTTTACACTTAGACTGTATACTCTTCAGGGCAGAGTCTTTTTACTAAGTGTTTGTACAGTGCCCAGCACCGTGAGGCTCTGATTCACAACTGGGCTCCTGGGTGATACCGCAATCCAAACAACAAACTCAGTTATTCGGGACTCAGTTATTCGGGACTTATTATGTCTCTTCCTCTGTATAGTGGATTTCATTCTTCCATGTTGATGATACCCTGTTATTTATTAAGATGATGCGTCATTGTTCCTTTTGTGGATTTAGACCATTAGATTTACTAATACATATCTTCCTTTAACTCTAGTGTCAAGATCTTCCTACAGTCGTACAGATACTGCTGAGAGAGGTAATATAGACACTAAAGGCTCCTACCAAGAAAAAGTTGTCATAAAGTCAAGAAATATTGATTCTAAACTTTCCCAGGCTCAAATCCCAAGACTAGAACACGCTTACCTTATGACAAGAAACCCAACAGTCACTGGTATTCAATCACTTACTTTGAAAAGGAGGGTTTCCCAGCCTCAGGCATCAGATACAAGGAATACTGATCCAGATTCCTCACTACTTCAAAGAGCATCTTCCCATAATAAAGTAAAAATAAAAAATTCTACACATGATCTACTTCTGCTCCAAGAACCTAGCCCCAAAGCAGCAACTGTCAGAATGACAACCCAGATCTCCTCCAATTATAAACTAAATGTTAGATCACATGCAGTTGGGACTATTTCTCCCCATCATGAGAAGAACACAAGTTTATTAGTTACAAGGCCACATGCTGTTCGACGGATCCAGCCAACATTTGACTTTTCCCCTGGAAAATGGTCCAGTAGGATTGCAACTACAAAGACTAAACCAGCCCATGCTTTTAGAACAGAGCAGCCAAAGACGTCTGCTTTGACAGCACCACTAACCTCCTCATTCCATCTGAGAGCTCCTTTTTCGGGTATGGCTCCCCAAAGTGCTAACTTCCCAGTACTTCCCAGAACTTTTGCTCAAGCAAGGATTCCAGAACAGAGAACTGCAATCAGAAAGTCAAGTGTCTCAAGAGTGGATCATTTGGCACTATCAAAAACTATTAACAGGATGCTGCATCCAAACAAGAAAATCACATGTGCTAATACGCCGTGTTTTAACAGAGTGCAATGTGAGCCAGCCAAAGATGGAGGATTTAAATGTGGCCATTGTCCCTCTGGATACAATGGTGATGAAATTACATGTCAAGGTAAGAGAAAAAAGAAACTGCTGAATACCCTTCAATATTTTCAGTGCTAATCGTTGTGCAAAATGATTTTTTTATTATAAGTTTGCAGGGTTTGTCAGTTGGGATCACAATTTTTTTCAATTTTTTCAAAAGCCTGGTTTTCTTTTGAAATAATGAACAAACTTGTTTTATAGCTCAGAACAAATAGCTTTTTTCCCTAAATTTAATGGTATTTTTATTTTGCCAATGTGTAATCAATAGAAACAGCGCACCTGATTTTGATTGCACTTACCATGACAAGGCAGGAGTCATGCTTTTGAAGTCAATGGAATTACAATCATGCAAGATTGGTGTAAGAAACATCTGAATTAGGCTCCATTAGTCTACACAAACTTCATATGCCATGGACAATTTAGATTTTGCTAAACAACAAAGTTTCTGCTACTTTGGAAAGCAATTTTAAATCCCATCACTAGTATTCTGAATAGACCTTATCACCTGACATGCATAGTTCCAGAAGTGTATTCATTTATTAGACATCTTAAAGAACCTTAGAGAAACAATGGTATTATATACTGTTTAAAAGGAGTGAATTCGCTTACATATCATTAAATCCTCTGTTGAAATCCCTTAGAAAAGCCGATACAGTAACTAGCCTTGCATTGCTAAGATTAATAGGCAAAAATGTTTGCGTTGTCTGTTTAATTCCCTTTTACACACACATTCTCATGTTATGCACACACAAACAATGGGCCAGATTCTGCCCCCCACTAAGTTTGTTTTTCACTGTTCTGGGAGTGCACAGCAGCATTCAAGCTGGCTTTACTGGCTTCCTCGGGCTTCCCACAATATGGTGAAATCCCCAGGTGGGGTACAGCAGGTGTAGCCAGCTCTGTGCCATGCAGCAAACTGTTCCCAGCACTTGGGGGAGGCATATTGGAATCTACCCAGGAAAGGGGGCCATATCGGGGCACAATAACCTCCAGCTGAACTGGCCCAGGAAGGGTACACAGGCATAAGGCAGTGCAGTCCTGAGGCTGCCCTATCTTGCCCCAGGGACAGGAGAGATACCCAGAAGCCTCAGGACCATGGCACTCCCAGAGCCATACTTAGTGCAGAATGGCTGGTTCCCAAATTCTGGCCTTACAGAGGCACACACATCTTCTTTGTATATAAGCATGGTTAGCAAGCAGATGGTTATTTTTCTTCAAAAAATATCTTAGCTGCCATTCCTTAGCTCCCTCCCTTCACCTTGGATCACTAGACTTACTGAAAATCCCTCTATAGAGTCCTTAAGATGAAATCCTTTATTACCAACATTATTCTCTGTCTGAGTTTGATACAATACACAAACATCCTTTATTTTTCTCTTGCTGCTAACCATGTCACCTGACAAAATAACAAGTCTGTGTCTTCTGTGAGTCTGCTCCATCAAAAGTTTCACTGTGCACCTGCCTGGAACAGGACCAAAAATGCCTCCATTGCTGGATCTGCCTGAGGAACATCTATTGTACCCCCAGCTGTTAATGTTTCTTTCCGTGTCAAAAGCAGCAGACTCATCCTGACAGGGGGTGGAAAGATGATGAAAATTCCTTGCATTAAGGACTGCCATCATCTCTGCTAAAACGCCGACAGTCTAGCCAGGACGGTACTGATTTCCCCTGAAACAATAGTACCCTTTAAGAACAGACAACAAAACCGAGCAGATGATCAAAGCGCGAACGAGTCCAAGCTTTTTGAAATCTTTACGCTTGGATGCAGCATCTCCGGTATTGTGATCTAACAATGAGTGAAACTGCTGACAGCCTCAAACTGTCTGCTGAGAGCTGCCACCATCTTATTTCATAATGGAATTCGTCTAGATAAAGGAAGCAGCCCATTTGTAGCAAGGTTTGATACCTGTGGTGCTTAAGAAATATGACTTGTGCTTAATAGTAATGGCTGAAAATATTCCAAGATAATATATACTGCACTAAGTGATGTTTATTTTGTGTGACAGAATCCAGACTTTTTTTTTTAATGAGTGCTCAAAATTAGGCCTAGGGGAACTGGTTTGGGGCAAATAAGAATCAGCCCAGAGTTTAATATTTCTCCTGAACCAAACCAAACTTTTTGGGGTTTTTTTGATTTTCTTTCCTCATTTAGGACAAAGACTTTTCTTCTCTGACTCTAAACATAGTTGTGCTCCCTCCTCCTTTGAGATCCTTCATTAAGAGACTCTTCCCTCCAAATAACTCTCCTACTTTTGAATGTGCCAGGCAGATTTTTCAATGATCTTAGCTCAGATTTAGGTACCTAAATGGAGTGGCCAGATTTTCCAAAAGTGCTGCAGCTCTGATGGAGAACACTCCCTTCAGCAGCTCCCTGACTGTGCAAGTGGGAGCAGGACTATCGTCTTGCCTTCACCCTGCTCTTTCTGGTACCACCAGCTCTGCAGGCAGAGCGAGAGTCCCCACCCCCAACTCTCCTGCACTCTCTGGCACTAGCTCAGCCCTCTGCAGGTGAGCTGAGAGGAGGGTCCTTCCCCATCTCTTTCACTACAGCACCACCCTTTTTTTATTCCTAAATGCTCAGTTTGTAAAGGGCTTCGTCCTTTCTGAGTGGAAGGCACTCACATTGTTATTTTTTAGTAGTTCAGAGTTAAAATGAGATAGTGGGGACCTATAGCACATCATGGAGAAAGAACCTCTTGAAGGGTTGAGAAGGAGAGTGCTACAGTCAACTGCAGAGTTACAGAAAGGAAACAGGAGGGCCAGGGGCCTATTGAGGTTTGTGCACGTGTACACAAATGAGTGTGTTTGCTTGTGCTAAAGGATCAACCTACGTTGTGAAGTGAGGGAGGGAAACTTAAAAAAGAATCAGGATCAGCATCAAGTGCCCTTAGAGGATGTGTCCACACAGCAAAGCAAAACCCACGGCTGGCCCATGCCAGCCAACTCGGGCTGCAGGGCTGTTTCATCGCCATGTAGACTTCCAGGCTCAAGGACCCTGTGGAGTGGGAGGATCCCAGAGTTCGGGCTCCAGTCCAAGCCCGGAAGTCAACACAGCAATGAAACAGCATCACAGCCTGAGCCCTACAAGTTCAGCTCAGGCTGGCGGGCACAGGCCAGCCGTGAGTTTTCCTTTGCTGTGTAGACATACCCTTAAAGGACAAGTACCAAATTGCCAATAAATGATAGTGGTACACATTCAGCAGACTTGTGGCACACGCTCATCACTGACCAAGTGTGATAAAGACATTCCACAATGTTTACAAAGCTGTTATTTTTCAGTACCTCTTTTTAAACCATATCTATAGAATCAGAGAAACAACAGATGAAATTAGTTCATCTAAGCCATACCTAGCCAAAACAGGATTCTTGTTCAGAATATATTTTTGCATGTTTTGTCCAGTACATTTTAACTTTAACGTTCCACATATCCTTACAGACTGGTGCTCTGAAATGTTCACTGTGATGATTTTTAAATCATAATGAAATATGTTATTTATGTTCTTGATTCCATTTCCCAATGTAGTAAAGTGATGTAAGCCTGTAACTTTAAAGGCATTTTAACTACTAAAATATTGAAGGAAATGCTGTTCCTCCCGTGGGGTTAGGTTTATTTAACAGGGTGTGTACAGACAGTAGTAAGTGACTAGGAGTAGCTGTTTACGTTATATAGGATTCTTTAGGGTACCCAGGGATGGAGCTTGTACTGTAATTTTCTATCCCAGGCAGATCATTTCAACATTGGAAATGAGGTCAACAGAACATTCTGTTCTGGTATTTTGTTGTGCTTGTTATTGGCAGATGTAAAACTTTAGAATGAAGAACAACATAGAATTCAAGCCAAATGCATGGCTCAACTCTTTATTCTCCACCCCCACGCATGTTCAATGTAGAGGTACTGACAGATAACAATCCTTGCAGTAGAGACAGGTAGAAGTCGATCTCTGTGGAATGCAGGCTATTTCCTGAAACTATATTGCCTTAGGAGCAGTTTGAAGGATTTTTACGTTCTAATCCCTTTTTAAATGGGAACAAAAGTTTCCTGTAGAAAATAAAACCTATGTGGAATAGATATTCTCCTGAACACATGATGTCTCTAGAGTTGTGCAGACTATGCTGGTCTTACAATATACCTGGGTCGGGGGAGTAACTAGAACCAGTGCACTAATAGTCACAATTAAGGATGGCCACTTGTCAAGCAGGAAAACTCACAGCTTTGTCATTACCAAATTAATAATAATTATAATTTGTTTTAATGGGAAAGGAAAAGCCACTAGAAATGGAATTCTGATGGCAGATACTCACAACTGATTAAATTGGACAAAAATTCAAATACATTTTTTTCTTGACATTAGTCTGACATGCCATTCTGCAAAAAAATCCAGAAATACAGCCTAACAAGAACTGTTACTGCATTGTCTGCATTTTTAGTCATGAAATAAAAGTCTATTTTCTATTTATTTCCCAACCTGAAAGTCATTCTTATTACTTTCCTATTTGCTATGATGGGAGATTATTTTAGGAACAGTGATCAGAGCTGCCATACCATTGAAATCTAATAGCTCTTTTAGTTGTCCTGATACATTTATGAAATACAGCCCTCTGCAAAAGGCCAGCACATAGCCTGGACATTGTTTTGCTTGGTAGTGCACATACTTTTTGCCAGCCTTCTGCAGAGGGGCATGTGTCACTCTGAAAGTTTAACAGTTTACACTAGATACACTCTTTGGCTCAATTTTGTGCTGAAAAGTACACAGGTAACCAAGAGTAGAATCTGTCCATTACTATCTAACTTGGTGATCATTTTTATATGTTTTATTGGTTCCTGTAACTTTTATTTAGTTACTTTATTAGCTGTTTGTCAAAATCCATGTGGAAGGAATATGGCATGTACAGCTCCCAACACATGCCCCTGTAAGATTGGATACACTGGCTACAACTGCTCTAGAGGTAAAAAGTGACTTAGATGTCATTGTATAATCTATATCTTCTTCAGCTGAGTCTTCTATTTTCCACATAGATTTGACTAAAGGGAAAAAAAGACAGTTGCTTAGGGCCGGTTTTACAAAGGTACTTATGCACCTAAAAATGCAGGATTTTGTGGGATTTACAAAAACATCTAGGTGAATTAGGTGCATAATTCTCACAGACTTTTGTAAATCTGGTCTCTAGCCACCACGATAGTTTGGGGTATGAAAAGGATAAAATATTTACTCAAGGTGATTCTTGCACACACATACAGTGGTTGAGGTGGTATTTGAATCTGGGACAGAAAAGAATATTTTTCCAGGGTATATTAGAAAGGATTATATGCCAATGGGGGTTTCAGCCTTCTCATGGGGATCATCAGTATGATTAGCTGAATACTCTCCCCTCCCCAAGTATTCCATTCCCTGTGATTGTGTGTAGGAGGTCTTGAGCATTGGTGGACCTCAGTCCTTTCTATCTGTTGTCTGGGGCTCAATCCAAGATGTGTATTAGCTCACTATGATACTTTGTCTTAATGAAGCTGACTATCTTTTTTTTTTTTTTTAAGATTAATGCTTTTATTGTTGCTTATTTGATAAAATGTGCTAGATGCTGATAAATACTTTTTACAAACAGAAATGAATAAAATACTCTTCTTAAATGCAGTCTATCCTGACCAAACACAAACATACTGAACTAGGAACACTGAGTTTGATTCAACACACATTGAAGTCAGTGGGATTCTTTCCATTTACTGTCATGGGAACTGTATTGGGCTCTACCATGGCAAACAGACTGCCAATCTAAAAGTCTATCCTTGTCACTTATACATTTTTGTTATACACCTTTACTGTATCTTCTTTCTCTATGTGCCCTAAATTCAAATAAAAGCTTCAATCCATTTTTATTCAAATGGAAAATTGTGGTGTTGGATGCTGGCCAGATAACCCATTTTTCCCCTGTGCATATTCAAACCTTGTCTCTACCTATTGGAGGCTTGTTCTATTCATCTGTGTTGGAAGATAAATAATTTTATAATTGTTACAGTAACAGTTTCTAATGATATCTGTTCTGATGTTGCTTAGTTCTCTCAAATGCTGAAACAGAATAGCACATAAGTGAAATCAAACATGAAGCCTTGATTTACTGGAAAGTATGCAGGACCTCAAGTCATAGTATGTACAGGCTCCATATCCATTACCTAGATTTCAAGTAAGAAGTCTATATCATTTCAGCGATTTGTAGAACTGTCTCAAAATGTGTACAAACCCTGTTATTTGCAGGTATTCCAAAGGGGATAGTGGCGAGACCTGTAAAAATGATATGATCGTATTTTAAAATAAAAATTAAACACAATGAAAGTACTTTCAGAGGTGAGGGTTGTGGCAGATTTTTTCTTTTTAAAAAAAATCTGATGTTCATAGAAAACACTAACAACATCTCAACTTCTCATCTTTGGGTTTTAAATTATAAATATTATATAAATTTGACAGAAAGATTGTCTATTTGTCACAATCATTCTCTCCTTATTGAAATTTTATGCCATCCAAAAAGGTTTTAAACAAAAAAATCACTGTAATACTTTTGTACAATTTATAAAATATTTGTGGAAAATTGTGTGTCATAATATAAAGGAAATATGTTTTAGAAAAGAATTTAAAACACCCAGTATATTTCTATTCCTGAGGGAATGGCCCAGTAGATGCATTTCTTATACTATGCGATAGCACATGTTCTCTCTCTCTCTCTCTCTCTCTGCAGCTAATGTACTGTTTTCACCCTCTGCTTCTCTCCAGCAGCAGAATTTCTTTACCCTATATTTAATATTCAAATGTCACAATAAGTGTAAAATGTTTTGACATCACAAACAGCATGTTTTTTCCACAGTTCAAATACCTCTTAAAATGTGGAAAGGGCAGGAGGAAGGAAGTCCACTGAAGTGGACATAATTACTTGATGTCTTGCATGCAAAATACACAGTGAAAGAAGAAATAATACATCTGAATGTCACTTAGTTTAAATTGCCTGGCATAGTACTTGGTCACACAAGTTTTATGAAATAAAGCGTATGGTCATGTACTTTAAAATCATGGTGCATTGCTGCCTGTCTTTAGACACCTGTGTGTCCAGAAAAGTGCATAGTGTTAGAACACTGTTCATTCCTGATTAATAAAGAAAATCTTGTATGTAAATGCTGTCCCTGTGTTGCAGTCTTTCAAATGCACATGCAGACAATAGATCGACTAATGCAAGGGCTCCTAGTTTCCAAGCTATAAGACTCCCATTGACCTCCATAAGCTTTGGATCAGGTTGTTACAGTCCAGAGATATGGGTTGCTGTAGTTACTTAACATAATTTAGGATCGATGCCAAATATCTTTTCTTTATAAATATCCATTATTTCCCTCGTCTGCTTCCACCAAGTATAGTTACATTCAGTAGAACAAGTTACTCTAGAATCATGAAAATCCTGCAGTATGAGACACCATGAGTTACTCCAGTAACTATCATAGGTGAATGTATTAGTTCAGATAAAGTATGGGAAAGATTTATTTGTTAAACTTAAACTAAAGCTACATACACCTCTTCAGATGTTTGAGAAAAGTTTGACTCTCCCCCTCTGCCTCCTCCCACCCACCCACCCCAGACCCCTTTTCATGCACCTCCGCACTTCCTGATTTCAGTCAGGACTGGAACTGCAAATGTTGACACCAATGGAGTTGGGCCCTCTTACATCATCACTGAATTTAGCTTCATGTCACAGTTTACATGCATAGTATGTCCCCAAAGCAAATCAGATAAGCTCTCCAGTCTTACAGATTTCAAATTCATAAAACTATATTATTGCAGTATTGAAGACTGCATAGTTAAAAATCAAAAGAAATCAGGAAATGTAAATATTAAGGTTGCCGTTTCCAACTATATAACTAATTCATCTGAGCAAAATGTAAACCCTATATCTTTGACTTACTGTAGCTATGCAAATAAACAAAAATGCACTCCATAAATATAAACAATTTCCTAAATAGCCTGTTGAGAGACTTGTTAAAGGTTTTTGAAAGTCCAAATAAATTATGTCAACCACTTCTTCTTTATCAATTCTTTTTTGTAACATGCTCAAAAGAATTCTAATAGAGTAGAGACACTTTATTTTCCTTTACAGAAGTCTGGTTTATAACTATCATGACATGCACTATAAAGAGAATTAGCTATTCATTGTTTGTTAACTGCCATTCCTTATCTCCTATTTTAAAAGTTCCAGTAATCCATTCAGGCAGCAAAAACAAGGCTATGATTTAGATGACCAATCACAATCCTAAACTGAAAAAATTATCTAGTTATTTAGTGAATAGCTACAATTGATAAATATACGTGCAGAAATCAGGACAGTCCATGTACCATTTGCAAATGGAACAAGGACACATTTGTTGTTTAATATATTGGTACTTGGCCATACACCTAGTTCTTCATAAAATCCATGTACTGGCAGTGGAACTGGCTTCATTATGTTAAAACTGATGCTAAGTATTTGCTCATTGATATGCCTTTTTATATCTGTGCTATAAATCTAAGGCATTATCATTTTTCAGCAGTTCTCTAAAGATCTATTGATCTTAGAAATTTGGACTTAAATCTTCCCCAGTTTATCACACCCATGAGCCTCTGTAGATTTCTTTATGTTTAGGAATTGGTGTTTCAAGAAGTGCTTTTATTTTATCTGGGTCAGCAATTAATCCATCTTTGTTCAACATTTTTCCAGTACAGATACAGTAAACAAAAAATGCACCAAGATTTATGTATTTCACACACTAAATGCATAATTTGTCTACGTCTTTCATTGTGTTTAAGGACTTTAGACCAAATTAAATAATCATCCAGTACAACTTCAACATCAAAGATATGCATTGAAATACCTCAGGAGCAGAACTAATACCAAATGGCATTCATTTAAATTGTTAGTGTCAAAGTGGTTTATTAAAAGTCACTTCCTTAGAGTATGCCTTCTCTAACTTTAATTACCAAAATACACATCCTGCATCTGACACAGAATATTTTTTGCTTCCGAGCACTTCGTTGCAACTTAAAAAGTTTTGAGAGGATAATGTTCACATTATGGCTTTATGTAAATCATGTGAATCCCTGCAACTTGTGGATACATCTATACTTTATTTAGCCTTCCAAATGCACAGGGTGAGTGTGTGTACCTTTTCAATACCTAGTTCACTTTATTTCATGTTATATATTTTTACATGTCATCTAGATCAGAAACTAGGGCCACCGCTTGTTCAGGCAAAGCCCCTGGCGGCCTGGGCTGGTCTGTTTACCTGCTGCATCCGCAGGTTCGACCGATCGTGGCTCCCAATGGCTGCGGTTCACTGCTCCAGGCCAATGGGGGCTGCAGGAACGGCGGCCAGTACATCCCTCAGCCCGCGCCGCTTCCCGCAACCCCCATTGGCTTGAAGCGGCAAACCACGGCCAGTGGGAGCCATGATCGGCCGAACCTGCGGCGGCAGGTAAACAAACCAGCCTGGCCCGCCAGGGGCTTTCCCTGGACAAGCAGTGGCCCTAGTTTGAGAACCACTGAGCTAGATCACAGCAGTTAATGATTTGTTGGTCTTCATGTGCTATTCTCTATCCAGATATCTCAGGTCTAGGAAATCATCTCAAATGTCTCTCAGTATGTTTTGGTCTACTTTTTATGTAACTGTGTGGTGTGTACACCCAACATTTTTAAAATAACTTGGTGGCATAATTTTTCAGACCCAGCACAAGTGGCAGATGTCCATTTATCTTTTGAAAAGGTATTATCAAGTGTTACTGGTTTTAAGAACAAGTTGTAATAGTTACTTTCCCTGCTAGTAGTCCTTTATTATCTGAATGTGGAAGAAGCTTTGTTTTAGATTTAGGTAGTTATATATTATATAACATTGGAATAACATTGCATTATCTTCATATCCATTTTAACAGATACAACTCTGCCATTCATGTTTAGATTTGTGGACCAAGCTGCTGTTTCTTTTGTACTCTGTGTACTTACAGAATGATCTAAACCAGTGCCTTGCTGTTTGCCAAGCATGTGGCTACATTCATTTTTAATTGTGTGGCGTATTTCCTCTTGGATTAAATTCATCCCTCAAAAACAGTGGGTCCCCAAACTGTGGGGCAGCCCCCCTAAGGGGGCACAGAGGAACATTTAGGTGGGGGAGGAGGGCAGGCCAGCCCCCACAGAGGGTGGGGGGGAAGCGCTACCCAGCCCCGCTCTGCCCCCAACTTCCCTCTGGCCCCAGCCCTGGTCTCAGACACAGCGGATAGATCCATTACGAGTAAGGTGAGGCGCGACAGAAAAAGTTTGGGGACCATTACTCTAAAGAATGCGTGAGTGGGAACTAAGTGGTACATAGGCCTGTGCTGGTCCTCTGTACAGGGATGAACTTCCCCACTAGCATATCGAAATTTTGGATTTCAGGAAACTTTTTAAATCCTATTTTGGATTCCTCTCATTTCTAGCTTTTCCCTTTGAAATCGCGCCATGTTTACTAGCAGCTTATTTTGTACAGAGTCACTGGGAGCCTGAATCTACATGTCAAAGTTTCAAGGAGTTTCCTGCAGCATTCTGTTTCTGACTAGTCATTTGTATTCCACATATAAGCCTCAATTTTATTGAATCACATAGTTCCCTAAACTGACGTTTACTATTTAAACTGGCTCATAATAGCCTTCATTTCAAATAAAAACCCACTGCCTCGCACAAATGATGTTTTTCTGGAGTTGCAGTACTTCCCAAGTTTATCTATGATTTGTGCCATATGCTTCCTCCTCTTCTTCCTTGGGTAGAAAGCCATGGTATACTACAATATCACATCCTGTAGAGAAATTTATTGCCTATGGTTTAGTTGCTTTCTCTGCAGATCCCACATTGCAGATTAAAAATTCAAAAACTGTTGCTTAAATGGATAGCATTTTGCTACATTTCCTTGCAAAGCCATTGGACTTGGAGGAAGTAATTACTCCTTCTTTGGTTCAGTACAACTCTGACGCCATGTAATGTTTACTGAGCATTCGCAAGCCAAGAAGAAATACCAAAGACTTTTTAATATTAACTGCACAAGCAGCCTGTTCACACCAAGTCTTCTAAAACATTTGAAAATATTGAGTTCAAAATGTGCGTGCTCAGAGGCTTAACACAGGAATCAATATGCTGTGGCGGTGGTCACTCCCATACTAATATTATATCATATTTGCATTATTACTCCCGTCTTATCAAGGTGATGCCAGGGTTTTCCCACATAATGGTATTGTAAGCAGCCACTTTGTAGAGGAATATTTAAAAATAATAATGCTGTTGTAGGAAATAAAAAAGTAGTGAGTATTGGACTCAGAAATGCATAGAGCTGTGCTCAGTCTATTCTGTAGCATTAAGTTGTGTTCCTTTCTTTGCTTGTCTACTTGTGATTTGTACAGTGTTGTGTGATCCACCTTGTGAGCATGGAGGGACCTGTGTGGCTCAGAATAGCTGTTCCTGTGCTTATGGATTTGTTGGTCCTAGATGTGAAACAAGTATGTATAGGTCAATTTAGTCTTTCACCCCCATTTTGGCACTTACAGAAAATTATAAAACACAAAAAGCCTATATTTTCCCTCAAAATTATGATTGAATAGAGCAAGAAAATTGAAGTAAAATATATTTAATGCACTGGCTAAACCATTTCTTGGAATATGTTTTCCAAAAGTACATTTATGTTATGTAAAATTAGGCACATCTGTATCCACATTTGTTACATAAAAGCACCTATGGTCAAAAAAGCTTTATTTACAGTAACGATTGTGAAATGCAAGGTTGTGTGAGTGAATACAGTAATACTAAGTTTTGAGAATACAAACAGGCAAGCTTAGCCATTAAGATTCATGTCATTGTGCAAAACAAGTTACAAAATAGGTTCAACATATAGAACACCAGGGTGGGGGGGGCGGAAGTCAGCCTTCAAAACACTCTATATTAGTTGAATCGCAAAACATATATTACAGTTTCATAACTGCAGTCCTTGCATCTGATTTAAATATCAGGTTGCCTTGACAGGAAAATAATTTTAGCTCTGCAGCAGAATAGTTGAGATACATAAAAGTTAAGAATTTTAGATGCAAGACTTTGTCAAAAACGTGAAGGATTAAAAAAAACCCAAAGGGACAAATTCTGCTCGCAGTTTTACCAGCATAAATCCAGCGTAACTCTTAGTTGCTGCTGGATTTGTATCAGTATTACTGATAGCAGAATCTGACCCTAATCCTTTTCATGTTTAAATTTACTCTTGAAATCAATTGTTTATTTTGCAGTGATATGCAACAGACATTGTCGTAATGGTGGGAAATGTGTATCACCAGATGAGTGCAAATGCAAAACTGGATGGAGCAGTCCTTCTTGTGAAACAGGTAAACATTTAGAAAGCATTGGTGTCTCGTGCATTCATTTCTCTATCTGAAACCCATGTGATTTGCCCAAAATGCTGATCATACTGGGAATTACTAAAGGAATTAATATAAAAAAAGAAATGAGGAGCTAGTACTGATCATGTAAGTGTAAAAGAAGAAAATGCCTTTAGTGATGGAGAATGCACATTTTGATTTTGTAGGTGATTGTTTCATAAGCCATGGTAGCCTCTCATCCAAACTATAGTTTCATATTTTCCCAGCCTTATACAGCTGCATTTAATTTAATCTGAAATATCCCAGTGACCCTTAATTTCTTCATTTGCACTTGCAATAATGTAATTCTTATGAAACAAACTATTGCTGTAACATACTGAAAGACAAAAGAGATAGAGAGGGAAAGCTATTTTAAACAGCCACTATACTTTGAAAAAGTATAAACTTTAAAAATCTTGGGCAAGATACAAAAGTCAAAGCAAATGAATTGTGCAAATCATGGATAGACATCTGAAATAAACTATTAAAGTATATCCACAGGATCCCCAAATGCTTTAAAGCTATGCTAAGGCATCACTGAAATCCAGCCACTGCTAGGACAACCAATACACTACACAGCAGACCTGCTAGACAAATGGGACATTTTTTGCTAGCATTGGAGAAAACCTCTGTTCAAATGAAATGTGCTAGGATATCTTTCAGATTTATGCAGAAGCAAAGAGAACCCAACTCCTAATATTTTAAAACTAAAAGAATGAGAGTAATTGATTTTGATTGAATTTCTATTTATATCCAGCTATCTGTAGCCCTGTTTGCCTCAATGGTGGAATCTGTGTACGCCCAAATACCTGTGCTTGTCCTTATGGCTTCTATGGACCCCAGTGCCAAACTGGTAAGAAAGTTCAATATATCACATGGATAGTAGATTCAGGCTTTAATGGATATGGTAAGTGATAAAGTCTATTTAAATGATTATCTGACTTTATGCAGTACGTATTATACCCAGGAATTTGTTTTGTCAACTCCATCCATGCCATTTTCCTGTTATATTACATTGGAAATCTGCGTTTTTTTTTTTTCAAGGAGTTGATGTTGGACTAAATATTTATGTATTGCTGAGAACTAAACAATTCATCTGAAATTAATTAGAGCAAGTCATGACAAAATTAACATCTAATTAATAACTTTAAAATATAGCTCTGCTCTGACAAGTATTTATGTTTTTCAAAAAAAGGGATCATCATCTTACTCTATAGTGAGTTTGGTTTAGAGCAAGGTGCGTCTCAAACCAAAAAGTACAAATATTTCTGTAACATTTAACAAACAAAAACCTTTTTTCTGCACATCAAGAATACTTTGTTCCATTTTGAAAGTTGCTAGATAGCCAAACATTTTCTGCAGACAGCAGCAGAGTGCAACTTTTGCTAATAGGCAGAGATCATAGGCCATTGATGCTGCAATTAGTGGATCAATAGTTAAAACTTCTCTCTTATCTCCTTCCTTTGACAAAGACCTGAGCGCACCAAGATATATGCTTGTGTGCTTCCATTAGTTGTCATGATACATATAGAGTTCTGTAGGGTTACACAAAAATGCATCTTTCAAGAACGCTAAAGTTCTTAAAAGGGTCAAAAATCTCATCTCCTCAAGGATGGCCTCTGCCTTAGGGAGTTAAAATGATGAGCACCCATAAAATTACTATGGTTCTAGCACCTATTGATTTCCCAAATAATTCACACTGGAGAGCATTGGAACTGCTTGTGGTTTGGTTCTAGTTTGCAGGTATAGGGGAGGTATGTAGCATCCTGCTACAGCAAAGCTTGTCTCCCTCTCCCCCACCCCCGCCCCAGTACATTCTCCCAGACTTACAGGAAGAAAGACAAGATTCAAGGGCTTATTTAGGCTACTGTGTTATTAACTTAACTCATCTGGGAACTATCCAGCAGTAATTCATAACAGTGCAGGTCATGATTCCTTCCATACTTGTTTCCAAATATTTGAGGGCTGCTATCAGCACCCCACTCCTCCAACCCTATTCTCCAGTTTCTTTAGGGGATGCCTTCCCTCAATCCACTTCCAACTCTGGTTTACCAGGGAACCAGACCTCCTATGCAACAAGCACCAGACACCTGCCACAAGAAGGTGCCACCAATTACCTTGGTTGCCTCCTGCCACCCACAATCAAATTCCCAGATAGCTAACAATTCCCTCCTTAACAAGAGCCAAAAATATATCCTCTCCCCCATCAGAGAGGTTGTCCCTGATCCAGGCATGAAAGAGGACTCCATCTGAAGGGATAGGGCACATATACCCTCCCGCAGTTGCACCCATGGACAATTGCTTACCTTAGCCTCTCCTCCAGCTACCACCGCAAGTGATGCTTCCTTCTCTGCCCCCAATCAAAGGAGGCCTGGACCTTTAATGGAACCTGACACCTTTGTTCAGTGACCAGAGAATGCCCCACTCCCATTGAGATTACAGAGGTTGCATTTCCAACAGAATTGCCACTCTTAACTGGGAGAGTAACACTGGAATGAGTTAAACAACTCTCTTGCATTGAGTTATCTTGTTTTTCAAAGGACAGTGGCACATTTACAGGGTTTGATTTCAATCCAATTTTTAAAAATGTTGAAATCATGATGCTAAATTGACCTAAAGTTCTTCTCTTTCACTTTGTTAGCTCTTTGCTATCCTCCTTGTAAGAATGGTGGCCACTGTGTGAGAAATAATGTGTGCACCTATCCTGAGGGTTACGCTGGAAGAAGGTGTCAGAAAAGTAAGCTATATAATTTCCCTTTTTCTTTCCGAACATCTTCTGCTTCAGATATGTGTTTTTGTCTAGGGATGTATTTCCCTCCCATGCATGTTAAATAGAACATTTAACTTGTATTAATGCTCTAATCTTCGATTTTTATACCATGGCACGTATATCAGTAGCCTATGTACAAAAGACAGAGCATCCCATTTCCCAAGCTTTGCTTGCATTCAGTACCGATAGGTTAATGAAAATACCATCATGTCAAGCAAACATTAGGAGTAAGTGTTTTGCTGGAGTCCTATCTCTAAATTTAAATGCAGTTAGATTGAGTCGAACAGTCAGTATTCTGAGATGACTTAATTATTTTTCATTAAATTTACTGCAAGAGAAAATTAAAGCTAAAGCCATAGCAGCTGATTGGGATCCTAAAAATGTCAAAACACCATTCCTTCTAGCTTAATTAATATAGTTGGTTAATAATGCTTTTTGCTTTTCCTTTTGCTCCTATCACTTTCAAATGTCTCTTCAACTCCACACAGCTATTCATGTTTGAGGCTTTTATTCTTAAGGGGTAATTTGTTATTTTGGCATTTTTACTGATTCTACTGCACTTTCCAGCATCTGTCATCCAAGGAGCTTAAGGTAGGTAGGTGAAAACTTATTTTTTTCCCCTTAACCAGGTTGAAATTGGCAAAATGAGAACTGTGAAAACAACTGCTTTTGGCAGGAAGAACTTGTAAATTTTCAGAGCACGTTATTTTTCACACACACAGGGACAAAAAGCCAGTGAAAAATTCCTTCCAGCAACAACAGCTCTCTCAGTCCCCATACTGCAGCTTTGCTTCCCTTCAGCTGAGAGAATAGTGATGCACAGTTCCTGCCTGGCTGCAAAATATACAATTGAAAAGTCTATTCTGGCAGGAACAAGCTGGAGGGAAGATTGGCGTGGGGGGATATCTTATGTTCGGCATCTTGTTTTTGAGGTCAGAGTACATTAGAAAAGTGCTGTTTCTAGCTTAAAGTACGCTACCATTGCTCAAGACAGATCAGCAGAAAAGCAGTTGATAATGATTGCAGCTTTAGGGAAGCCTTTTCCTAAGTTGTCTAGCTGCTACCAGCCCACACAATAGTTTCTTTCCACTTAAGCTCTTTTCAAGAAGTGTACGAAGTTTTGCTGCCTACCTGGCTAGCCACTAACTAGCGTAACAAAATTTTCAGTGACTATCAAAATATTCTTGTCCCGTTTTAGCCAAATAAAATCCATTCCTCCATTCCACTCCAGTAACCAGCAATTAACTGTCTGTTTTATTTGGTTTAATATCCTCTGAGATTGAATTAAGGACCATTCATTGTCTATGAGGAATACAGAAATAAGTACAAGGTAATTATTTCCATACTTACATGCTGCTGAATGGTCACTGATTGCTAACGGGATTCACATTTGGTGTTTTTTTTTTTTTCCCATTTAGACAGGTCTGCACACCATTTTATAAATATGTTATTTATAATAGTTCAATAAAGTGGTGTTACAAATACATATGGACCTATGGGTTGTTCACATATTCTTTGTATTCAACTATTTGAGCCATCTGACTGGTCACCTAAGACATATGGTATGCTTACTGTTCCCTGACTGAATGTCCTAACTGTCAAAAGCAGGAGGAGTATCTGGAGAAGTAAGCCCCCAGCCACCTGACCAAAGGACTTTTAGACTCCAGCCAAATATGGGATGGCAGCAGCGAGCTCCTGGCCCCCTCCCCCAACAAAGAATCATCTGCTTGGGAGAACTTCTGTCATTTCAAAAAGAAAAGGAGTACTTGTGGCACCTTAGAGACTAACAAATTTATTTGAGCATAAGCTTTCGTGAGCTACAGCTCACTTCATCAGATGCATTCAGTGGAAAATACAGTGGGGAGCCCCTTTTCTTTTTGCGAATACAGACTAACACAGCTGCTACTCTGAAATCTGTCATTTCAGTGACTCAAAGTGGCTATTTAATTGGAGGGGAAGGTGGGACTAAGAATATAGAGGGGGGTTGAATAGAAAAGGGAAAGATCACATTACAAACACGGAGATAAATGTTTGGTGGGGAGGGTTTTCTAACGCTTTGGCAGGCTTTTCTGTGTGCCTCTGAGATGAGGATATAATCCATCTGTGCCTTGGGTGAGGATTTTTTATTTCTTTCAGGATTTATTACTTGCTATAGTAATTGCACAGAGCCAGTGGATATCCTTACACAAAGAATGAAGGGAAAGGAATAACTATATGGCAATAGAAAGGCTGTAATGAGTTACTAGAAAATAAGTTAATTGAGGGGTTAGCGATATAACAATTCCCAATTGCAGACTATCGAGACCTACATGCATGTCAGTTTCAAGTCAATTGTGCAAGGTGAGAGAATTGTCTGCTTGCTGGCTTAAATGCCATCAGTTCTTTTGGAATGTGTGAGAACACATTGATTGGTGCTAAAACAGTTCAACCAAAATTCGGAATTATGACATCAGCAGAATTTTTAAGAGAAAACCATCCATTGGATGTCACGCTATCAGGTCTTTTTAATTATGCCTTACAGCCTTAATATAAACTAACAGAGTTACATTAAACTCTTCCAGGCTATTAGTGTTTTCCCCCAAGTTCTCAGAGTAGATCTATTCCTAGGACTTTATTCTTTCTCTTACACTGGTGCAAATCAGGAATAGTTCCATTAGAATTAAACTAGTGTCACACTAGTCAGAAAAGGATATCCTACCCTTAGTCTGTGTGTAGTGAGTAACTACCTGGGATATTCTAGGAGGAAATATTATTTGTATCAGTTGAAACATGTCAGTGTCCAGCAAGATGAATATACAGTAGGGTTCTAAATCAAATTATTTAAATGGCAACTTGAAGGAGTTCTCTGCTGATTAGATAACCACCATATCCCAAATGAACAAACTCTAAGGCTGGCAGCTAAGATGTTTATTAACCCAGTGTACCATTATTACCCAGATCCACTGAAATTTTAAATTAAACACTCAAAATGTAAATGTAAGATAAGAAAAAGCTGCAAAAAGATGCTAAAACAAATTAAATGAGATGGAATGTAAATTAAATTGTTTCATTTCTGCTTTCTTCTGCCTTTCCCTTTTCTAGTGCTCAGTAAAGCTCCCCACACACACACTTTCTCACTCTCTCTCTCTCTCTCTCTCTACATAACTGAAAGAAGATGGGGAAGTCAGTATTCTTGTGATGTTAACAAGGGTCTTGCTGGTCTGCAGAGAAGAAAGGTTGGAGGCAAAGATGAAAATGAGTCCAAACAGTGTTGCGTTGAGAACACTTTCCCTCTGGGCACCTCCACACCCTGTTTGGGTGCTTTGGGGCATTTTTCCTTTTCTTGTCAATATTTCAGGTGAAGGACTGAGAAGGAAGTGGCCTTATTTATTGCTGGCAGCTTCACATTTTCAGTAAAAGGGGAGAATGAGAGGAGAGGGAACATAGCAGCCAATCAGAGTAGACATATTTGCAAATTGAATACAAGTTTATTTATGGCTTGAATAGTTACCTAATTTATTATTTCACTTCCAGTGTTCTACACCTTTGCATTCCTAAATGAGTCTGCCTGACAGCTACCATTTTGTTAGACAGAGAGGATGCACCATGCCTCCGTCATTCCGACCTTTTCTTTCTTTTTTCCTTACTTTAAAAGGAAAGACATTCAAGTTGTGAGTGTATGTTTGTTCTTTGTCTAAGCAGACAACAGCTATGTAAATCACACAGTTCTCATTGGCTGAAAGCTGAATACAGGGATTTGCACCTGTGTTTACTGACAACCGCACAGTGATTATGCAAACCAGACACCCACAAACAGAGTGAGGAAATGTCAGACCTGACAACAAAATGTACAGTTATGGATCAGTAACTGTAGCAACTTTGTATTCCCACTGGGTGAGAATTCCATTCTGTACAATCAGTCTTACTCAGTCAGTATAAAGAGGCAAACACTGGCAGTTCCTTTAAATAAAATATCTTTTGTGATCGGCTTTACATCAAACACACTTACAGCTGCTTCAGTAATAAAGAAAAGCAACTCATGGTTTGTTCTATTTCCCTTTAAGGAAAGTGCCACGTAAAAACAATCTTGAACTTCACTTTCTTCCTGGGGGCTTTAAACACACTATTCATATTGACACCTTACAGAAATTAACAGTAATGAAAATGTTGTAGAATTCCAGATATTTTATTACCTATGTTTTGGATAGCTTACTTTAAAAATAATGCTAACGTAATTAAAACCAATAAAAGGCTTGATCCTCTATTTTTTCTTTAAAGAGAGATTTCCATTCATCCTTTTTAATCTACCCTCTAACTCACCTCTGGCATTTTCCTTTCTGAAGCAAAAATCTGGACACAGCTCCCTCTGGAGCTCATCAGCAAGTGAAATTCATGTGAGAACAACACAACATTCTTCCACCCCTACGCTGGGCACTCCAAACAAATTAGCAACCCGAACTCTAATATCTCTCTTAGCAGTATATCATGTTGCCACTTGTCAAATCTAGATAGCTAGTTGGACAGACAGGTTTTAAAAAATAGAGACACCCCAAAATTCTGCACATTTCTAATTCTTCTATGAAGTCTGGTAGAAAAATTGGGGCTCAACTCTGCAAACCCATAACATCACATGAGTCATCACACTGAAGTTGAGGTTTTGCACATTTGGGTCCCAATCTTTGTAGACAACTTTTTCTTCACTCTAATAGTTCCTGCAGGCAGGATTTATTTTCAAAACACTGCATACAATATAACTCAGTCTTATTCTTCCAACTTTGCTTTCCTCCCCTCTGGATATCATGAGGATGTTGCTAGTCTGAGAGCTAGAGGCAAACTAATTTGAAAATGTTTCAGAGTAACAGCCGTGTTAGTCTGTATTCGCAGAAAGAAAAGGAGTACTTGTGGCACCTTAGAGACTAACGAATTTATTTGAGCATGAGCTTTCGTGAGCTACAGCTCACTTCATCAGATGCATACCGTGGAAACTGCAGCAGACTCTATATATACACAGAGAATATGAAACAATACCTCCTCCCACCCCACTGTCCTGCTGGTAATAGCTTATCTAAAAGCCATTTCCAGCACAAATCCAGGTTTTCTCACCCTCCACCCCCCCACACAAATTCACTCTCCTGCTGGTGATAGCCCATCCAAAGTGACAACTCTTTACACAATGTGCATGATAATGAAGTTAGGCCATTTCCTGCACAAATCCAGGTTCTCTCACTCCCTCACCCCCCTCCAAAAACCCACCCCCATACACACACAACCTCACTCTCCTGCTGGTAATAGCTCATCCAAACTGGCCACTCTCCAAGTTTAAATCCAAGTTAAACCAGAACATCGGGGGGGGGGGGTAGGAAAAAACAAGAGGAAATAGGCTACCTTGCATAATGACTTAGCCACTCCCAGTCTCTATTTAAGCCTAAATTAATAGTATCCAATTTGCAAATGAATTCCAATTCGACTCCAGCGAGAAACTGCTGAATTGGAATTCATTTGCAAATTGGATACTATTAATTTAGGCTTAAATAGAGACTGGGAGTGGCTAAGTCATTATGCAAGGTAGCCTATTTCCTCTTGTTTTTTCCTACCCCCCCCCCCCCGATGTTCTGGTTTAACTTGGATTTAAACTTGGAGAGTGGCCAGTTTGGATGAGCTATTACCAGCAGGAGAGTGAGGTTGTGTGTGTATGGGGGTGGGTTTTTGGAGGGGGGTGAGGGAGTGAGAGAACCTGGATTTGTGCAGGAAATGGCCTAACTTCATTATCATGCACATTGTGTAAAGAGTTGTCACTTTGGATGGGCTATCACCAGCAGGAGAGTGAATTTGTGTGGGGGGGTGGAGGGTGAGAAAACCTGGATTTGTGCTGGAAATGGCTTTTAGATAAGCTATTACCAGCAGGACAGTGGGGTGGGAGGAGGTATTGTTTCATATTCTCTGTGTATATATAGAGTCTGCTGCAGTTTCCACGGTATGCATCTGATGAAGTGAGCTGTAGCTCACGAAAGCTCATGCTCAAATAAATTCGTTAGTCTCTAAGGTGCCACAAGTACTCCTTTTCTTAATTTGAAAATGTGAACATGTGGGTTTGTGAAATAGCCTTTTGCTAACTACTGCAATATTGTGTAAATCACTCATTTATTGTATCCCATCCTTTCCATGTGGGCTTCTGTAAATTAGAGCCTTCTAGATTGTAGAAGCAGGTAGTTTACCAAATTATACCTGCACCAAGTCATCTTTTTGACAATTTGTAATATATTGTCAGGAATATCTCCATTCATTAGGCACAACCAATTGAACACTGTATCACTGGGACAGAGGAAAAGGAAATGGAGGTCTCAGTTGTGACTCCTCCTACATGCCCAGGCAGGAGAGTAAATTAGCATACGGTACCACCTTACTCCTTTTTCCCAGATATTCATATCATGGGGCATAGCACAAGAGGTAGAACAATCTCTGCAGTGCTGCTAGTCTCCCTTCCCACACAGGAGGGAGGGGAACAATCATTGCCACTGATGCGTGGAGGGGAGCCAGATATAGGATTCCCCGGAGCAAAGAAGAAAACGGGGACAAGATTGCATCTGAGGCTCACAATCTTGTTCCTGTCTGCTCCTGGGGCAGCAATACTAAGTGCTGCCTCTTATTCACGGTGCGTGGCAAAGCCCTTTTTAAAAGACGACATTCTCTTCTCAGATGTACAGATGTGGTTGTTTACATTGACTTTAATAGGAATTCTGAGCATCTATGGGAGGAAGTTGTCCCTTAATCTGTATATATCAACGTGTGCAAGAATCCATCTGGGTAGGAGTTAAAGTATGTACTGAAGAGTGGGCCAAAAGTCCTTACTCAGTGTTTACTCATTTCATGGGCAAAACATCTACTGGCTTCTTTGTGAATTTTACTTGAGAAAGGACTCTAGAATTTGATCCAATGTTTGCAAATAAAACCGGCAAACCCAATTGCCTAAACAAGACAGTGTCTGCACTCTGCTTACTTTTTGAAGGCTATGATCAGCTTTAATTGCCAGCTGTCACCAGTTACCACACAGCTCTTTCTAACCGAGCACATTTATTCTTAAAGTGAAAGCATAACAGAGAAAACATATTAAAGACAATAATAGTTCCTATACTCATGCTGTAAGGCTACCAGAGGTCAAGATTGCCTGTATTTTCTTTTTCTTTGCACAGAAGAAGATAAATTGAGTTGCAGCAAGCATCAACAAAGGCTTAGCCCACTCACAGCAATGAAAACATGTCTAACTGACTGGTCATAATGTACGCACAGACGCTGCAAAACCAATCAACAGAGGAAAACATAAATGTATAAGAGAATCTTCTGTCACCTCTTATTCATGCATGACAAGAAAGCTGCTGAGCAAAACAAATTATATACACATTTCCACAATGCCTCAATGACTTAATGAAATATAAAGTCTACAATGAAGGGAAAATTTCTCCAAACCCAAAACTTCTAAAAAAATGGGAATAAAATCTATGCAGAGAATACACCTTGATATTCCACATATTATGCATTAAAAGGCTGCACAGACAGAATAAGTATTACTGTATTCTACTTAAGATATAGTGATGCAATGCCACTGAAGTCAATGCAATTTGCAACAGTATAAGTATGATTTTTTTGGCCATAACCTTTATCGTTGGCAGCTCCTAGTGGAATAATCTATTTAAAATCAATAGATGTATAATTTACCCACGTGCACCTGCACGTACACACACTATGTGTATAATGCCTTTCGTTCTGAAGGATTGCGTAACACAACATAAACTACATACATATAGGCAGCCCATTACCACTGAAATGAAAATACCTCGAGGGAAACTGCCAGCTGGTATGCAGACAATTAGTACACTAAAGAATAAGGGACATGGAATGTTAGGGGAAAATCCCCTACCCCTATTAAAATGACCATGAGATCATTAATATCCAGGAAGAGCAGACAAGACCTAGGTGTAAGTTCTTATTCAAGAGCTGTGCACACAGTAAGCTACCTGGAAATCAACTTATCTGCCTGAGAAGGAGACTGCTAGAGACAGAGCACGGTCAACCTTGCCAGGTAACAAACTAAAATTACTCATCTGACAACGTTGATGAATATGCAACAGACTTTCAATATATTACATATTGACATGAATGCTCATTTCTCTTCCTGGTCCATTGCATCACCTTGGTCATTCAGTGTCTCATTATCTTTCCCATCTTTAATAGCCTAGTACTGTAAGTAGGGATGGTCTCCGAGTTCAATATCTCGGAAATTATCAGTAAATATATTTGGATATGTTCCAGAACTAAAGGCATAATACAACTAAAGGAAAGCTCCAGGGTCATACAGCTGTTCATTTACTTTATGTTTTTCTAATCCATAATGCTTGTATTTCAAATAATCATATTTATATAGGCACACATCAGTCTGATGCTAGCACCAGCTAGGTAACTCACATCACCACAGTGGTGTAGAAGGATGAGAATATTATGGATGCAAACAACTGTCACCACACCCATCCCAATTACTTTTGCAGCTGCTTCTGTGTCTTGTAGCAATTTGTTCTCCTGGAGTGCATCCCTTAGAGCTTTCCACAAGATTATTTTTACCATATGGAAAGATAATTTATTAAGAAAGTGGTTAGCAGCTCTGTCAGGAAGACATGCAAGGCTAGAGCTAGCGATGCATAGTCCTCACAAGGGTTTGATTTGGATAAGCATCCAAAAGTTTGGATGCTCATCTGAATGGGATGACCATGTTGGGTCCGTAAAAGGAAATCTTTATGACACAAAAAAAGCGTTCTTAGCAAGATGTGTGTGGTTTTACATACATATTGTGGCCCGCCCATCCCAAGGTAGAACTGAATTTGTTGTTTTACGTTATTTAGGCATAAAATTAGTTATCTTGTTTACAAAGCCAAATCAATGTGCATAAAAAAGCTCAGCAACACATACATCTGAAGCTTAAGACTCGTGCAAAACTAGAGCTATGCTACCCTTCAGAGGAATAAAAGGACAAAAGTCCTCAGTGTCCCAAATCCATAACATGTTCTTGGAGAGCTGTGTGCATTGGGACCTTCATAGAGGCAGATATATTGTTACATCTGTCTACCTAGTGATCTGCTGAGCATCAATTGGTATACCCACTGAAGGACAGAATGAAAACTTTTACCGGAACTGGACTTCAGTTAGTGTCAGGACAGTAAATCCAAAATAATGACACGATGGCCAAAGCACACTAATTTTGGCAGATTCAAAGGCGAAAATGGCATGCAGCCAGCTCAAGGCTGTATTTGGAGTATGGAAGCATCCAGTCAAGGCTTTCCGCACTGCAATCAGAAAAATGCTTCATTTGGGCAGCTTACCTGAGACGCATATCACATCTAGTGAGACTTTGAGCCAGATCCCCAGCTGGTCAATAGAGCCATGCCAACTTACCCCAACCAGAGATTTGGCCCTTCAGTTCCTCTCATAGGGAAAAGGACAGTGCTATTTCTGTGAAATTCAAGCAGCATCACTAAGATATTCTTGTTACCAGAATAGACACTCTCTCCAGTTTTTCTAGTAACAGACAATACATGTGATACTCGTACCCAAAGAACTCAAAGTTCCAGTTTTAACACTGATCCCCACCACATTCAAATATGTTGGTTTCATTTCCCCCCCGACCCCCCCACACACTTGAGTTCTTTGCTTCCATCTGCATTTCTTGACAAGACTAGTCTGTGACATCAGAGTTATTTTTGAAGCTGTCCCACACGACATAGTCTTACTGTCATGCCTCTCCTGTTCTCACTCCTTGTTTTTGTGAATGCTGTCGCAAATCAAGATAAAAACTAAGCAGAAATGGAGAAACATTAAAATCATGTGCATGTGCAAGAGGCTACACGTTGACCAGTCAAACCCCCTGCTCTCCAAAACAATAGAAAAGTAACGAGAAAGATAAAACTGTACTAGGATTTCCTAAAAAAGCCACCTGAAAACCAAATTGACAGTTTTAAGGAACTGTCACTGTTTGCAGATTTATAAATCGGGGGGGGGGGGGTGTTTTTTAAAAAAAAGCAGATTTATGACTTTGATTTAAAGGAATTATTTTAAGTGTGCATCTCAGAATGAGTGTTGTCCTCCCCCTTCCCACTTACATTCATTCTTCTGTAAGCATCACCTGTAAGCTATATCCTGACACATTTACTTGGCCTGCCAGAATAGATGTTATTGCTTGGGATTACTTTCTGCCTTCCATCTAGAATGTATCATTCAGGCCAATTTTCTCAGCCTCTGCAGGGCAAAGAAACCCAAAGCTGTCTTGAAAAGCATATCTCCCAGTCAGCGCAGCTGTGCAGGCCTCTGTCTCCTTATCACCAGCTTGATTCGGGATGGGTGATGACAGTGATTATTGTACTAGAGCTAAATAGGCTCTGCATGATCATTTTCAGGAAAAGCTAGTGCACAGTCCTTCAGTTGCTGCAATGTGCTCCGAAAACATCCTACATTTAAAGGGTTTGTCATTGTCAAGATTTCAGGCAACTGATTTAATATTGTCTCTGTCATAACTAAACTCTAGTTTCCTAGGGTAGCTTTAAAGTCTGGGCTGTTTGAGCAATACTGTAATCCATCAGAAGGGGATATAAACAATGAAGGGGATACAAGGTATAATGGGGTGAATGAATCAGAAGTTCTCAGCCTGCTGTGTTAGGTTCAGCATGAAGAGTTTTCTGTTTGCTCCTTCAGATTCTAAGGGCAACAATTGGTTTTTATTACTAACTTCAAATTGATCAGGAATTATTAGTTATCACTGACTAATAATGTGACTGTTTGAACAGAGAGATATTCTGGGTTACTTATATCATCTGCAGCTGTAGGAAAGCATGCCCTGTGCTTAACATTGCCTCAGGGCTCCTTTGGCTTTGCTTGGTAGTGTTACATTTTAAGGGAGCTGCTTTTGAGGTTGAGATTTAAAAAGGTATAGTGGAAGTTGTTGTTGGTAAGTATATACGGTCAGCGGGCACTAATGCTGCAGGAGAGGAATAGCTGTTACAGGGAACAGAGTTCCTATGTATCATCTTGCTTGTTCTGGCAACCTATGACTACACAGGAGAAAGAACTGTATACATCAGTGTGACGGTGTGAGCATTGTCAATGTCTATTATTTTAATTCCTACATTTATGTTTCTTGCTCCACTAAAATCACTCTTCACCTGAGATGTTGCATGAGATCATCCCTTTTTCCAAACCTGAATCATCAGCTCCAAAAAAGGGTTTATCTTAGGTGACCAGATGTCCCGATTTTATAGGGACAGTCCCAATATTTGGGGCTTTTTCTTATATAGGCACCTGTTAAACCCCACCCCCTGTCCTGATTTTTCACAGTTGCAATCTGGTCACCCTAGTTTATCTTAACCTTAGTAAACCTAACTTTCCATAAAGTAAAGAACATGGCAGTGGGTTTTTAGTTCTGATAACAGTGCCCTGCGTTGCCAGCAAGCTGTCTCATATCAGATTCGTTATAGGATTTAGAGCAGTAGCCATGTTAGTCTGAATCAGCAAAAAGAACGAAGAGTACTTGTGGCACCTTAGAGACTAACACATTTATTTGAGCATAAGCTTTCGTGGTCTAAAACCCACTTCATGAGATGCATGCAGTGGAAAATACAGTAGGAAGATATATACACACACACAAAGAACATGAAGAAATGGGTGTTGCCAAACCCACTATAATGAGAGTGATCAATTAAGGTGAGCTATTATCAGCAGGAGAAAAAAACCTTTTGTAGTGATAATCAGGATGGCCCATTTCCAACAGTTGACAAGAAGGTGAGAGTAACAATGTGTGTGTGGGGGGGGGGGGGGCGGGGGGATTAGCATGGGGAAATAGTTTTACTTTGTGTAATCACTCCCAGTCTTTATTCAAGCCTATTCAGCAGTCTCTCATTGGAGTCTGGTTTTGAAGTTTTTTGTTGAAATATTGCGACTTTTAGGTCTGTAATCGAGTGACCAGGGAGATTGAAGTGTTCTCCAACTTGTTTTTGAATGTTATAATTCTTGATGTCTGATTTGTGTCCATTTATTCTTTTACATAGAGACTGTCTGGTTTGGCCAAGGTACATGGCAGAGGGGCATTGCTGGCACATGATGGCATATATCACATTGGTAGATGTGCAGGTGAACGAGCCTCTGATAGTGTGGCTGATGTGATTAGGTCCTATGATGGTGTCCCCTGAATAGATATGTGGACAGAGTTGGCAAAGGGCTTTATTGCAAGGATAGGTTCCTGGGTTAGTGTTTTTGTTGTGTGGTGTGTGGTTGCTGGCGAGTATTTGCTTCAGGTTGGGGGACTATCTGTAGTCTCCCAAGATCTGTGAGAGTGAGGGATTGTCTCCCAAGATCTGTGAGAGTGAGGGATTGTCCTTCAGGATAGGCTGTAGATCCATGATGAACCTCTCCAGTGCATCATATTTTGAAATTGGCGCTCTTCCACAGAGGCCGTGGGGTGGGACTAAGAAAGATCAAAACTAGTTAAATTAATAAATGTAGAATTCTGCCTAATGGGCATGAAAATGGAATTCTAGTTAAGAAAGTTAAGGGAAGGGAAAGTGAGGCAGAAGTGTCAGTGGAAGGGGGAAAAGGAAAGAAAGTTATCTTCATTTACATACAGATTCCTTGTGAGATTGCTATCAATGAGAGAGAGAGAGAGAGCACAAGCACACATGAACATAAAGTTAGAAGGGCTCTAGCCCTTCAGAATATGTTTGGCCCTGAACCTTCAGCCTTTACTCAAATTGAACTCCCACTGACCTAATTTACACCTGAACTCCCTTGGATTCCAGCTGTTGTCTACGTATGGAGTGGAAGGTCTGGCAGGAGGAAAAAAACCCAACCTGAGAGCTTATTGTTGTATTCTCATTGCAAAGTAAGGAAATAGTTATCAATTAATTTTTAAGAAACCCAAAGGAGGTATATATTGGAATAAAACATGGACACATAACATCTAAGACAAGTAACCTACCCTAGAAACTACCTGCTAAAGTGTGATTCTTGGTATATGGTGAGAAGAAAAAGTAGTTAGTAAATTGAATCATGGAGCATTCGCTTTTGACAAAGCCCTGCTTAAATGCTTTCTACAACGCTTTTGTTACCACCCTCTTTTGTGGCTTTTGCGGGGAGGTAAAGTGGGGGGAGGGAATGTTTTCAAGGGCCTGTGATATCTAGAAATTGCAAGGTGTGACTGTCTGCTGGGGTTCCCAGAATATGTGATCCACTGTGATCCTCTCAGCCTCAGTAACACTCCATCTTGTCTGTCTTGCCAGCAAACTCTTCAAGACTCTGCCAGTCCAAACCATGCCTAGCAAGTAACAATCAGTGAACACCAGTTCATCAGCGACATCCTTCTTTGCTTCACTCAGCCCCTCTTACTGTAAAACCCACAATACCTTATCAAGTTCTCTGCTCCTTTAAAGAGACAATACGCAGCAACTTCTGAACATAACTGGGGTTGACAAACCCTCCACTTCAGTCAAAGCCCTGAGTTAGTTTATGGTAAAAGTAAAACAAGTTTATTAACAAAAGGACATAGGTTTAAGTGATACCAAGAATAAGAAATAAGGATAGAAATAGTTACAAACAAACAGAAGTAAAAATATCCTTCTAAGAATAAAACTCGTCTTAACAAACTAGAGTCTTTTGTTCAAAGCAGTTTTTCTCACCATAGTCTTTCTTCCAGCCTTACTGGTAAGACCTTTAGCCAGGACCCAAGACACAGAGCTCAAAACGCTTGGTTTCTTAGACTCCTTAGGTGAAGGATAATTCACAGGCTTACCTGGCCCCTTTTTCATAGTCCAGTAAACCTTTGAAATGTTTTCCTCTGAGCCATGTCCCCAGATAAAGTACCTTTCCCTTGCTGGGTGTAGATGCCAGGCTGCCCGATGTAAATTCCATGCTCATTCCTCTCCTACTGGTGATTTTTACAATGCAAATGATCTTCCTGCAATCTCCAAAACCCATTGTCTTTGGCCACTCTGGTTTGATTTACATAGGAGAGCAGGCAGGACCACAGTCCTTTGTCTAGGGAGGGGCAATTTATGCCCTGCCTGACACACATTTTAAGAACAGTTTTCTGTACATATTTGTACTTTTCCATACATCCCCCGTAAATGCACCACACAATAATATTAATGACCAACATACTACCGGTTTGCATTGGGTACCTTGCATGACACCTTTTAGATTCAGATTCTGACACCTGAGAGATAGGTACACTGGACTAGTCACTGCTGAAACTCACTGCTGGACACCAGCGAGCCCCTTGCCTTCTGGCATAGGGATGCTCTTAGGGTCACATGAGTACAGATTATCTAACTTTTATAGATGGCCCCAAACCAAACCCTCGATCTCATTGCTGTAAACTTTGGGGGAAAAGTTTAGTGTCCTGGAATCAAAAATACAGATTTTACTGTGTGACCCTCTCTTTGTAGCAAGCTAAACGCCACCAAATTAGGGTGGAGGGGGAAACCCAGAGTCAGATTTTGAGGTTCTCTCTACTAAATTCTAAACCTCTAAAATATTTTATAATTAAATTATAATACAGTACAAGAACTTAGGTTACAAGTCTGCTACAGGAGAGACATGAAACAAACAAAACACACATACACCAAAGGAATTAAGTTTTTGTTGTCATTGCATCCTGAACTCATTCTGGTTATGACTAGCAGTTACAACACCTGTTACTTTACCAGGAGTGCTGACTCATTGTTAGCCTTACCCCGTGGCATACCCCTCCCTCTCGAAATGACCAGGGACAATGACTGTAGTACAAGACAGAGAGGGTGGAGGGAAAAGGAAAGAGAAGAGGGACAGTTTAAGGGCTTGGTCCCTGGAAGTCCCTACCACTTTGAATTTTACCTCGCCAGCAGAGTAAAAATCAGCTTATCTGAGAGCAGATCCCTGTGCTGAAAGACCCTTAGCACAGAGTAATATCAAAGACTAGGAGACAACTGAGATCAGTGCAGAAGCACAAAGAGAAGACTGCTAGCATGGCTGCATCTGCAAACAAGTGTAAGAAATGGACCGAGTGATCAGGTAGGAAGAGTTATTGAAGCAGTGTGCCCGGTTTAGGGTCCCAGAGACATAGGTAGCATTAGCTTCCCAAACGATCAGAAAATACCAGAGGCAGGCCTGAGAGGATGTTATCCTTCTATTGCACGATGAATTACTGGCGTTTTGGACACTAATTTCTTGTAAACAGTTGCAATATTCTTGCTTGGAGAGTTTTTGCATGACTTTATCCTCGACCAGAGACAGTAAAGATTCCTGTTCTTTGTAGCCATTTGAGTGGTTTATTTGTAACCCATTCGATGGCAAGACCATTGCACAGGACATGCCAAAGCACTTGCTGTACCACAAAATGGAATGTATCATTTGCACAAGGTCTCAAAGTGTGTTGTTATACAATGGTCAGCATATGATCACAGCATTAATATCTAAATCAAACACAGCATTTGCAAAATTCTGTGTAGTAGCAGCAGGTTGAAATGCCATGTGATTTAGAGGTTATAGAATTCAGCTGAAATGATTCTAGTAGTTGGAAAACTCCACAGTTTTTAAAAAAAGTGTCAGAATTATACAGTTTATCCTGATTGGCAGCAAGATAAAGATGTGTCTTTATCACATGCATAAATTTAGTGAAAAACTAAATATTTGAACTTGTTGTGCAACAATTTTGCCATATTTCAAAACAGATGGGAATACAGCCTCATCTTGTCTTTAGCCTTGATTGATAAAATACTAAAAAGTTTTCCTGAAATTGTCTGAAGTTAATCTATTCTCTTCAAGTCCTTTCTGAACTGATGAATGTCTGAGAACATGTTTTTCAATCAAGAGGTGAAAGCTTTCACAAGAATTTGGCAATCAACAGTAATAAGTGGTACTGGTCTGTCTGCAGCTGCCACAGAAGATTTCTTGTTTGCTTTTTCAAGAATCATTGTAATTAATGCCTCTCTCATTTCTCCGCTGAGGCAGTTCTTACTGAAGGTTCACTGAAAGGTTTTTTGCACAACGGAGCTCAGCAAATTTCACAAGGATTTATCGAAGATAGCAAGCCCCAGAGTTTAAAACTTTCACATCCAAATTACCTTTTTGTTTTTAATTACAACAACTTAACCTTACGAAATGATGTAAATACATCCTGAAGTAAAGTCTGCCTGAATACGTACCATCAACCATGCTCCTCATTTAATATGTAACTGCAGGTATCTGTGATCCCGTGTGCATGAACGGAGGGAAATGTATAAGCCCAGATGTCTGTGACTGCCCATCTGGTTGGAGGGGCAAGCGGTGTAATAAACGTAAGTATCTCTGCCTCCCAGCAAACACAATATTGTGTAGTACATAGGCCAGTCAGAATGACTTGTAATCATTTTTAATATTAGAAAAGAATATAGTGAATAGACCTTGTTTTGCTACTTCGGCATTTTACAAAGAAAAACAGTTGTATGTACAGTTTTATGTACAAAATGATATAAACATTTGATGTTTACAAAAAAGAAAGGTGGGGGGAACCAAGGGGTTCTATCTCATGCAGCTGTCTGTTATGCATATTTTTATGGAAACTCATTTTTATGGTATTAAACTTGAAGTATTGATTTTAGGTCATACCAGCTACACATATTTTGTTATATTTTACAGAGAAATGTCATATATTTCAAAATACAGGACTATTTAAAGCCTGTAGTAAAGCCTTCCAAACTGATATACTTTCAAGGTCATCAGATGCATTGCAGTGCATAATTCTGAGACTGATGTATTCTTACACTAAGCCTACCACATCTCACTGCAGTTTACATAAAAATGCAATTAAAAAAATCACCTTATCTTAAAATGTTTCAGGGAATATTTTCTCTTACATAGTTATTCATTACCATGATGTTGGCGGATAAGCTGAATAAATTCAAGATGACACTGTGTGGGAGATGGATTAATGTATTGCCTTTTTCACCCTAGGAGTACTGGTGATGAATAAGGCTTGGGAATCAGCACAATGTTAATTTCAGTGCTGTTCCTAAAGTATAATATTGATCATTTTTCCTCAGTGTATATTTACATATACAGTACACACACACACAGAATCATAATGTATTATATATACTATGTATACACATACATATAAAATAATCCCAGTGACAAACATCACTTAAACTGTGTTGTGATGTAAATGAACATCACACCCTATTTATTTGGAACATCTGATATGGGTGTACCATATATCATACAGAAAAGAGTACCTTAATTTGTTGGTGCCAGGGTACTTGACCTAGTTCTTGATGTTACCAGCAGCCACTCATTTTGAGAGAACTCTTTCTGGGGAGGGGAGGTAATATCACAGAAATTCAAAATGCTAATTATGGTATCTTGTGAAGAAGATTCATTAAATTCTTTAAAAAAAGGAAAAGGAGTCCTTGTGGCACTTTAGAGACTAACCAATTTATTTGAGCATGAGCTTTCGTGAGCTACAGCTCACTTCATCAGTGATGAAGTGAGCTGTAGCTCACGAAAGCTCATGCTCAAATAAATTGGTTAGTCTCTAAAGTGCCACAAGGACTCCTTTTCCTTTTGCGAATACAGACTAACACGGCTGTTACTCTGAAACCTGTCATTAAATTCTTTGAGATTCCACCATTTTGAAAATAACTATGTGAAGCAACTGCCAGCATGTTACCCTCTAAAACAGCTCATGCACATGAGTACATTCATGGATCTTCTCATTTGCCCGCTTTTCATGTTGGTTTTTTCAGCTGTTTGTCAGCAGAAGTGTCTGAATGGTGGAGAATGTGTAGGCCCCAGTATCTGTGTATGCTCTGAAGGATGGATAGGAACGCTGTGTCAGACTCGTAAGTGCTTCTTTCATTAAAACACTATGACAGCCATCCTTATAAACTGCATATATTTTCCATATATGCAGTGCAGTTGTAACCGTGTCAATCCCAGGATATCAGAGACACAGGTGGGTGAGGTAATATCTTTGATTGGACCAACTTCTGTTGGGGAGAGAGAAAAGCTTCTGAGCCACACAGAGCTCTTCTTCAGGTCTGCGTAAATTCATCTCTCTCACCTACAGAAGTTGGTCCAATCAAAGATATTACCTCACCTGCCTTGTCTCTCTTATATCCTCCATGATATTTATGTGACTTGAATAACGTGATAATAAAACACTTAGGATTTAATTCTGCCTCCCTTACTCTCATTGAGTAGTCCCTTATTCCATGTGTAGAACAATTGTTTTCAGTGGGACTACTTGACTCAATTTAAGGGCTTGCGTATATGGTAGAGTAATGTACCCTACAGAAGTGTGATTTCTAAAGAGCACTAATATGTTGCATGTTAATTGATCGATGCAGACACTTCTGGTACACACTAGAGGTTCTTTAGTGCACTTTAACAGAATACTGTTTGAAACAGCTTTATTGTATGCGCACAGGCAGGGTCTACATGCAATTACAATATAAACACATGAGTGTGCTTTAGAAATCATACCCCCGGAGGGTGAATTATCCCACCATGTGGACAAGCCCTGAATAGAGGAGAGAGAATTAGGCCTTAATTTACTTGAATGGATGCTATTTTAAAAGGTAGGAAAATCTTCACATTTTCAAAATGCCAACATGAATACTTTTAAAATAACCCCTTACTATATTTGTAACCCAAATGCTGCAGCACTGTGCAAACCCGCAAGCCAGCAAAGTTTCCATGTGCAAAGAGACTGAACAGTGTGGCCCGAGGGGAAGAACATTGGTTATTTTAAATGTGTCCCTTGGATTCATGCATGTTGCTAACATCACAATGGAAAGGCAGTAAACATTTGGGGATATAAGTAAAGTGTCACTCCTTCTCTCCTTTTCCATTGGCAGTGTATAATTATGTCTTTCAATCTTTCTGGCCCAGTTACATCTCATCAGTTGTATAATTGTCTCTGACCCAAACACACATATTAGTTCACATTTTTTAATGTTTTAAATTATTTACTAGTTAATGACTCATACCTAGTCTAGTTCATCCCTCCCCCCATCACCACCACCAAAGGCAGGTTCTTCACTGGGAAAGACTATCAAGACTCAATATTTGTATTAGTTTCTGCTGCTTTACACGGTTAGCCACAATGCAGAGTCTAGGCACATTTCTGTTTATTTTGTCAGGCCTTTTGAAGGCAGCACCAAACCTGTTTGTTTGACATTCACTCTGTTTTTACTATTTCCTCCAGTGTTTGCACAGCACCTGACAATTTAATCAGCTTTTTGTCCAGAAAAACAACTGGCTGAAACGTCTAGGTCTCACAGCAAATCTGAATAATGACTGAGTATGGAATTTTGCTTTTTTTAGAAAAAAAAAGACTATAGTGGGAGAGCAGATGTCTGGGTCTTAGAGTGTTGCTCTTGAGTATTCAGTGGTGCAGCAAAGACGAGGCAGTGGAACCATAAGTCATATTCCTTACAGATGTTAAGTATAAAAAAAAAAAAAAAGATTTTCCCATGGAAATAACCCAGTAAAGTATGTCTGGATTTTTGCATTTTGAATACAGTTTTCTTCACTAATATTCAGGAGTCTATACAAAATTATGTACATGCCCAAGTGTTATGAGCTTCCTGAGGCAGCTCACCTATAGGACTGCCCACAGTGCTGGCTGCAGGCACTGACAGGCAGATTACTAATGGTGCTACCGAGGCCTGGGTCCAGTCACAGGTTACCACTCGATCCTTTGTTATTACACTAGAGTTACTCTAGCCTGCTCCCTATCACCAATCAGCCCACACTCATGCTAGGCCAAATCCATCTGTGGTGTGACTCTGTTGAAACTAATTAAATAATATCAAGGATGCATTGGGTTCTGTATAGCCTCTCCTACACAAAAGTGCTTTGATCAAGCCTTTCTAACTCAAACCTGCAAGCTTTCTAAACGGCCTGCTTCACCCTTGGAGAGCCTCTATACCTTTCTGCTTAGACATACAAGGTCAAATCCTGCTCTTATTTGTAGAAGAATTTCAGAGGATCCACTCCATTCTTGCACCACTGTAAGCAAGCACAGATTTTCGCCCACAGCCTTAAAAGTCAGAGTAGCATTTTCACAGTGCACTGTAAGATAATTAGTAGCCAGCAGACATACAAGAGCACATTTTTGTAGGTTAATATCAGTACATGTTTCCAAACAATTTCAGCTTTATGAAAGACAATTTCCACTCCCCAAGTCACAATCCAGATCACTTTTACTGGCAACCATCAACATGTTTGTTTTACCTTTATTCCACTGGTCATAAATTTAATTTCTTGGATTGACCGGCTAAGCTTCAGTCTGAATTCAGCATTGGGTAAGTCAGTCGGCCACCCCCAGAGATGAAAATACAAAGCCAGGAGTCATCCATAGACAGAAGAACTACAGCCCATATTTCTCCATAAACCAAATAGCCTCATCCACCTGTGGTACCAGAGGGAATGACAAGAACCTCATATATGCTCGGGAGGCTTCAGTGAGCAGTTATCCTCTGGGATTTCTCAGAAAGAAGGACTCCACTCCATGGCACCTCCACCTACTAACTAACAACACTTCATGGCCATTGGTAGTGAAGGGCAGCTGACAAATCTGGAAGAATCACCGGGGCCATCTGATTTTACTCCATCACCAGAAAGAAATCACTGACCAGATGTCTGTATCTCAGAGAGGCCTAAACTCCAATTGACTGTGGTCAAGGAGAGCTTTAGAATCCAGATGTAGCTACATTGCTATGGAGCTCTCAGTTTCCTCAAACTCGGAAATTTAAGATATGGATTTCTTCAACTTTGGGGGCTAATAATTACTTTAAATAATTAAAAACTGTAATGATACAAAATCCCCCTGCTGGCTTTTGCCCGACAAGGTGAACATGGATCTATATTGAAAGCTGCACCCCAGAGTTCCTCCAGCATTTCAATAAGAACCACTAGTTGAAACGCCACTGACGAGGTTCTGTGCTTATCCTCCCCACTCACAGTTCCTCTGCATTGAAGATTATTAGCTCAGTGTAAATACGAATCGTCTTTCTCTGCAAAGTATATTGAAAATGCTTCACTGAGAGCAACACTTGACTCTGCAACCAGATATAAATCTCACAGATTATTAATCAGGTTGTACATCATGTGGAACAGTTGTGCTGATTGCCACTTTTGAGATGCTGTGATACAAAGAAACCTTCCTTTGCTACTTGTACAATTAATAGCGTAGAATTTAGAAACTCCTGATGCTGTAAAAAGAAAAGGAGGACTTGTGGCACCTTAGAGACTAACCAATTTATTTGAGCATAAGCTTTCGTGAGCTACAGCTCACTTCATCGGATGCATACTGTGTGTTTAACTCAGAATCAGACTTCTGTGACCAGCGTGCTAGCACCTTCCCTCCACCTGTAACTGGCTATAAGCATATTATCAAAACTGACAAGGGTACAGCCTAGGATGAGAACATTTAGGAGACATTGTTTCAACAGTCATGGACAGAGCACAATAGCCCCATTCTACTAGGCTTTAAATAAAGAGGTTGGTTGGCAGACCAGTGTACTTCCCCACTCGTCTTAACTGAAGAGAATAGCTTCTGAGGAAGGATCGATAAAATAGGTTTTTCACTCCAGCAAATAAGGTCCATGGTGGTTTACACATTGCCCTGTATATACAGTATGATCTTGATGGTATGAGGGATTAATGGTCAGATTTCACAGCTTATTGCAAATGCAGGGAAATGATCTTACAAAAGAGTGAAATGTTATTCATAATTAAGGCTGAATCTACACTGAAATATATTTTATCTGTCTCCTGCCCCTGACTTTTGATTACTTCAGTGCAAATGTTCTAAAAATTCTACAACAAACTTTAAAAATATATATAACACATCACTGAGGCTGTGGCAGTTTCCATGGCAGCAGAGTTTCCTATCAATTTCGTTTAAAGTTGAGGCCCCTATTAACCTCCCTCTACCTGGTTCCTCCCTGCACTCTCCTTTGTGCATGTGTGCGCAAACACACACCCCTCTCTTCGAGCCATCGTGGGATCGTCAAATCAAAACAACAAAGACTAAAATCCTATAATTTAACCTGCTCTTGCAAATATATGCCTGAATGGAACCCTAAGGAAGTCAGTGGAGTTCTACCTAGGCATAGCAGTCTGTCAATGTGGATCAGACTGTAGGATTGGGGTATAATTCCAATAAATTATAAAGTAGAAGGTTATACTCATGAAGGATCCTCATTATTAAAATTCATGCTGGTTATCTGCAGTTCTAAAATTATTGAACACATACTGGTGTCTGATTTGCCCTTCAGAATATGTTCTCTTTATTTGCATGGTATAAGTGTCAAGCTGATAGCCTCATAATTTCCTGAGCATTCTTGTTCTTTCCCTTTCTCTGAATAGTGTCTCAGACAAGCTTGCCTCCAGATTTTCTCTGTAACCCTTTCAGTCCTTTTAAAAAATAAAAAAAGATTCTCAATGAAGATTTGTGGCACCTTAGAGACTAACAAATTTATGTGAGCATAAGCTTTCATGAGCTACAGCTCACTTCATCAGATGGATGTAGAAAATACAGTGGGAGATTTTATATACACAGAGAACATGAAACAATGGGTGTTACCATACACACTAACAAGAGTGATCAGGTAAGGTGAGCTATTACCAACAGGAGAGCGGGGTAGGGAGGGGGGAACCTTTTGTAGCGATAATCACACAACAAAAACAACACACCAAACAACAAAAACCCAGGAACCTATCCTTGCAACAAAGCCCATTGCCAACTCTGTCCACATACCTATTCAGGGGACACCATCATAGGGCCTAATCACAGCAGCCACACTATCAGAGGCTCGTTCACCTGCACATCTACCAATATGATATATGCCATCACATGCCAGCAATGCCCCTCTGCCATGTACATTGGCCAAACTGGACAGTCTCTACATAAAAGAATAAATGGACACAAATCAGATGTCAAGAATTATAACGTTTAAAAACCAGTCAGAGAACACTTCAATCTCTTTGGTCATTTGATTACAGACCTAAAAGTGGCAATTCTTCAACAAAAAAAAACTTCAAAAACAGACTCCAACGAGAGACTGCTGAATTGGAATTAATTTGGAAACTGGATACAATTAATTTAGGCTTGAATGAAGACTGGGAGTGGATGTGTCATTACACAAAGTAAAACTATTTCCCCATGTTTATTTCACTCCCCTCCCTCCCACTGTTCCTCACACATTCTTGTCAACTGCTGGAAATGGCCCACCTTGATTATCACTACAAAAGGTTTTCTCCTCCCCCAACCCCCGCTCTCCTGCTGGTAATAGCTCACCTTACCTGATCACTCTCGTTACAGTGTGAATGGTAACACCCATTGTTTCATTTTCTCTGTGTATATAAAATCTCCCCACTGTATTTTCCACTGAATGCATCCGATGAAGTGAGCTGTAGCTCACGAAAGCTTATGCTCAAATAAATTTGTTAGTCTCTAAGGTGCCACGAGTACTCCTTTTCTTTTTGTGGATACAGACTAACACGGCTGCTACTCTGAAACCTGTCAGTGAAGATTGTCATTTGCATGCAAATTACGGCTATGTTCTTATAACACTCAGGGATAAATCCCTTATTGTAGTGAGCATTTATTGATTATAATTTTAACATAAGCTTGTCTTATTAAACAACTTTCCTTGCTGAGTCTGTACAGGATAATGCATACAGAGCCTATGTCATTTTTAGTATTTAATGGCTTAGAGTCCCTTGTAAATACATTTATGAAATATTCATTTGGACTTCAGCTATGTTATTATCCTCTCTGATTTCAATTCCAATTGTCTTCTGAATTTTTATAAAATCTTTTCCCTAACTGAGCTCTTTTTTTCACAGCACTGGGAGTTGGGGAGGGCAGATGTTTCCATTTCAGATTTTTTTTTCTAGTTTTTCCTTTTTGGCATCATCTGAGACTCAAAAAATTAGTCAAAGAAAGGCCTGCTAGATCATCTAATTCCTGCCCCTGCCCTTGTAGAATTGTTCACTAGTATACATCTCCTTGTGCCTTGTCTAGTCTGATTACACATATCCCAAGTAATGAGGTTTTATCACTCCCCACTATTCCACAGCCTGTGTTACTAATCACATTACACCTAGTAACACCATAAATAGTTTCTCTCCCTGTGTAAGACAAAAACTCACTGAGTGGTACTAATGGGAGAGGGTAAAGAGTGCAAGGAAACTCTTGCCCTAATTAGTGTACTAACAAGGAGAGATACCAACTCTGTACCCCCCCCCGCCCCACGGAGCACTGCACTGCAGAGCAAACGTCCACTTCTGACACTCTTCACTCCCAAAGGCATGCTATCTGCGGTCTGAGGGCCTGGACAGGTCTCTGTGAGCTTATGCTATGCACAGTAACACATGCCAAGGCAAAGAGCAGGTACTAAGGGTGAATGTACACTGCTCTCTTTGAAGAAGGATGATTCCCCACCACATTATACTGTATAGCTCTCACTTGAAGGGCAAGGGTTTGCTTTTGGTGTTTCTATTTTTTGGTTTAAACATCTGTAGATTGCCATCATGTCTCTTTCTCCATTTCACCAACCCCACACATCGTGCCTTAGCCAACCTATACAAATCTTTTAATCTTTTTTATAAGGCAAACCCACCAATCCCCAAACCACTTTAGTTGCTGTGACAATGCTATAAATTTGCCAATTTATTTCCAGTGGTGGACAGAAGGCAACAAGTTCCAGGCATAAGAATGGCATGAGGAACCATTATTCAGAAATGTCATCTGTCTCCCCCACTGTCTACCAGAGCTGCTTATGACAACTCTCATTGTTTGCAAGTGGATATAATTTTGTATCTAAGAATCTGCTATCATGAGCTCCAGAAGTTTCACCTGTGGATTCAGATCTGAACTAGCTTTATTCCATACAAATCAAATTGGTTTAGCATATTTGTATAAGTAGGCCAAACAGTTTTCCATGAAAGCTTTAACATGCTCAGCACTTTTGAAAATCAGGCCACTCACGTGGATGTCTAAATATGGATTTTTGGAGCCTAACTCTAAGTACTAATGTTTAAAAGTCTTGGCACTAGACTCTCCAGAACAACAGGTTGGAATTCCAGAAGTATTTACTTGGCCCTTTGACTTTGAGGTGGATACACTTGACTTTCACAGTGTCCTGTGCAATAAACTTTAGGATGAGATATTAAAGTGCACTAACTCTGAGATTTGACTATTAAAATGGAGTATCTCACTAAGCTACTATGATGAGGGGGGTGGTATTACAACCTAGATAGAGGGATATTTTTATTTTACTTCTATTTGACAGTGTGTGGTTAATGACTTTCCATAGGCTTCTGCCAGACAGAATCATGAAAATACACTTAAAAGTATCCACCAGTTGATTCACGTCTGATTGGTTTGAAAGTCATTCAGCTCTACTCCCAGTAATGGCTGTGCTAGGACAGAACATTTTGGCAATATTTGAAGGAAAGTTTAACTCCTGAGATCTAATTAAAATAACAACATGACATGTGTGTTCTTCTTGGATTGGGTCCTTATGAAGTGGTTGTTTTCTTCTTTCCTTGCCAAAACAATGTCATAGGAGCACAAGCTGCTAACTAGGATGAGAAACAGGCTAGAAATCAGGTAATTCTTACTTTAAACAAAGAGGAAGAGACTGTTTTATTAGTTGAATATATTTAAATAGGTTGCACTATAAGTGAACTGATGTGCTCTTAAAACTTCATACCAACACCACTTTTCTAATTTGGCTTACATTTTAAACTTAGAATGGGTTGCAAGTAGTTGTTTCTGCAAGAGCAGGAAATTTGTCCTTAAGTCCTGGTTTCCAAAATTATCCAGTATGCAATTCGCTAAATTGTACAATCTTGTTGTTTTTCCCCTTGTGATATCATAGTCTTTGGGATTGTATATTTAACATTCTTCCATCTCAAGTCAAAAAAGGATCTTTTTAAAGCTACTATTTTTCCTTCTATTGGAACAAAAGAAAAATCATTTTTGCCCCCAACCCTTCTTCCCACCCAAATTCAGAAGTTGGATCAAAATTCACTTTGTCACAGCATGGGGTGGGGAGTAGGGGAGGAAGAATAGCCAGAGTATTCCTAATCTAATTATGATTCTTATGACAAGGGTATTTTAACTAACTTGATCTTTTATTTTATTTGTAGCTCTTTGTGAGAAGTGTCTATTTGGAAGCAGGTGTATAAGACCAAATGTATGTGCCTGTAGAAGTGGATATACTGGTTTAACCTGTAGAAAGAAGGTAACATGCAAATTCAAAAATATTGAATTCTCCTAGTAAGATGGGGGGAATAATTCAATCTAACTGAAGTATTTTACATAGTTTTATGAGAAAATGTTCATTTATAGCTTTAACTTTATGAAAGGGGTGAATAACGTTATCAAAATATTTTAAAGAAAGCTTGATTTTTATATTCAAGAGCTGGGGAAAGTCAAGATATTTTCAACTGCTAAATAATGACAACTGAGAAAATATGATAGTATATTCATATATACTGTATTCTATACTAAAAATTAGATTTTAACCTCAGAATTACCATTAACTATGCATTTTGACAGTTACATTAGCATACTAAAAGACAGCTTCTATTTTGGCATTAAAATCAGAAGCTACAGATAAAATGAATGAGGTTCATTGTAATTTTCTAGATACATAAAATCTATTAAACTGGTCAGCTGTGGTTTAGGAGAATATGCTTTGCATTTTCTAAAATGCTTTATTTCATATCCCACTTCGACTTTTCATATGAAGTCAAGATAACTGAAAGCAATTGTCTGCATCAAAGGGATTTCTGTTAGCACAGCAAGAGATGCCCTTTTTGGTGTATCAAACCAGGATTATCAGGTTTGTTTCAGAACATCACTATAGTTCGTGAATGTCCACTACAATATGCCACTTCACAAACAAAATGGAACTTTGTTGCAATTCATAGTCGAGAACAATAAAATACTTTTTCATATGAGTGAACCACAGCACAATAAGTAAGTGTGGGAAGAAAGAGAAGCTACTATAATTGTTTCCATACTGTACATGTTTACAAGAGCCAGGCCATCTACAATACCTGTTAGCCCTGTGGGGATCCTCAATAACGCAGGAGAACCCAAAAAAGGAGACATGCACATACCCCTTTTGAAACTTGTGAGACAATCTTGAGTTTCATGATCCATCCTGCAAGAATATAGAATTAGACTCATACACTTTAAGGTCAGAAGGGACCATCATGATCATCTAGTCTGACCTCCAGCACATGGCAGGCCACAGAACCTCACCCATCCACTCCTGTAACAGACCCCAATCTCTGGCTGGTTTAAAGACTTCAAGTTAAAGAGAGGTTTCAGAGTAGCAGCCGTGTTAGTCTGTAGCCGTAAAAAGAAAAGGAGTACTTGTGGCACCTTAGAGACAAAAAAATTTATTAGAGCAAAAGCTTTCGTGAGCTACAGCTCACTTCATCGGATGCAACAAGTTAAAGAGAATCCACCATTTACCCTAGTTTAAACCTGCAAGTGACCTGTGCCCCATGCCACAGAGGAAAACGAAAATCATCCAGGGTCTCTGCTAATAGTTGCACTATGACAATGCATTGTCCTGATCAAAAGATGGAAATCTTGTAAATGAAAGGGGCTTAGGTGGCTTTTCCCTACCCCTATTATCTAATAGCTTCATTACAGCCCAACATCCTAAAGTCAGCGCTAATAATGCCTGGTGCATTGGAGTCTGGTTTCAGAGCATATGTCAGGAAATCAAAATAGTCAAAATCCAAATAGACCTTTTCCTCCAATATCCAACTTCATTAACATTGTTAGTAATAAACTGGTTTATTAGCATAGGTGGGAAGAAATGTTGCACATAAATATACAGAGTCTTGTGCTTTGCTTCATTTTCATTATGAACTTTTGGATAACAGATCCAATACAATAGTGGTGGCATATAAAATCTGTCACAAAATCCTGACTAAATTGCTACTAGACAGCCTCTTCACACAGCACCAGTTGCATGAGGAGGCTCCTGGTGACTATACCTCTGCATCTAACTGAATCTCTGCCCATCTCTCTCTTTCTGCCTAGTACAGAAGGAATAAGAAATGTAAGGTAATCACTAGGCAGTCAATTTAGAAGATTGACTTCCCTCACTTAAAACTAATTGCCAGTCCAATTGTCCATTAGAAGTAGTCTCAGAAAAGGTTAAAACTAATGCTACATTTTAGTAGTTCTTTTCCAGAGCCTGGTAAGAAACTGTCTTGAAGACAGAGATGGAGTGCAAGAGGAGAGACATCTCTGTATAATAATTGGTAGGAGATGCTCCTTTCCACAAGCAAAAAGGAATCTTAGGAGACTCTTATTTAGACAGGGATGAAGACTAGGATAGTCTAAATTTCTGAGACCACATTGTGTTCTCTTTCTCCATGGTATTCTTTTCTCCATGGTATTCTGACTCTTGTGCTGTCAGCATTCCTAAAGAATCATCTACACTTCATGAAATTTAGCATATTATGTTGCCAAGTGAATTGCAATTCATTTTTCTGACATTTTTGGTTTACTTTGTTCTGGAGTTCTGTTAAAAGCAACTTGCCAAAATAATGGCAAGGAATAATGAATTTGCTAGCACAATTATCACTCTTATACCTTTTTGTATTTTTTCAATTTGAATCTTGCAAATAGTCAATGCAGATAATTTAGCATGACGACAAGTGTTCCTGCTAGCTTTTAAAAATCAAAGCAGCCATCAGGATAGGCTTGATTATGGGTAGCAGAGGTGATCCCAACAAAATAATCAAAGTATAGAGATCTTTGTGGTTAGCACCACACTTTAGCAAAATGTAAGAGTAACAGTGAAACAAAAAGAAAAAGAGGACTTGTGGCACCTTAGAGACTAACAAATTTATTTGAGCATAAGCTTTCGTGAGCTACAGCTCACTTCATGGGATGCATTCAGTGGAAAAATTCATTGTTAGTCTCTAAGGTGCCACAAGTACTCCTTTTCTTTTTGCGGATACAGACTAACACGGCTGCTACTCTGAAACCAGTGAAACAAAAGTAATCCCTAGCCAATCGTACATTGTTACATATGAAAGTTTTACTGAAAAATGGCAGCTTACACTAGCTGTGACAGATGTCTTATTTGTAGTGTACCTAGTGGCTTCCAAATCCTCCCCCTAATGGTTTTTTTAAACATTTTCTATATTTTCCACAGTATGCATCCGATGATGAAGTGAGCTGTAGCTCACAAAAGCTTATGCTCAAATAAATTGGTTAGTCTCTAAGGTGCCACAAGTACTCCTTTTCTTTTTGCGAATACAGACTAACATGGATGTTACTCTGAAACCTTAAATAGGTACATAACTAATCAACAGAAGCTACCTACACTGTTCTGTTTGGCCATAAATGGTACATGACTCCACACTGAAGTATCCAGCTCCAGACTGCAGTTTCCAGTTACCTTCTACTAACGTTTTTATATTAAACTGTACTCACATGTCTCAAATGCCTATACATTTATTATAAAGGGACTTAGATGCTCAGTATTCTAGCCCACGGCAGAAAATAACGATAATTAAAAAGAAAAGCCTGAAGTCAGACATTGCTTAATGCTTGAATTCACCTGTAAATCTACATGAATAGCAAGCGGCCATTCAGTCTCTAAAAAGGAATCCAGTGAATATTATGCCAAAGATTCAATATACTATTGATTTCAGTACAAGTCTGAAAATACAAGAAAACAAGTTTTAGGTATTTTAAAACTACTTTGTTGGAGTCAGTGAAAAACATACTGAATGTCAATAATATTTGTTTCAGTTTATATATATATATATATATATATATATATATACACACACACACACACACCCCATTATTAAACCCCACTTTTCATGCTTGTAACTGAGTAACTCTCCATTATACACCTGTTGGAGTATACAAGTCAGAAAAGGGATAAAGCAGAGTTTTTTAAAAATGAAATACTCAAAAATACTTGACAAATAAAAAGGAAGCAATATATGTGAAAAAAAGAAACATTTAATGTATGTGCTATTCTATTACAAATATATTGAATGTGCTAGACTATATGCTAGTTAGTTACAAGGGAATTTGTAAGAGTAATTACCCTGCTATTTAAAAACAAGTTACCATAGCAATCTCATCATGTTATTGCATACATACAGTTGCTCCATAAAGTAGATGCTGAAGAGTATCTGAAGAAATATGCTGTTGAGACAAAGCAAAAGCCTATGAAGGACTGGAGGGTGAGAAAGATTGAAAGAATTCTCTTTTTAAATTTTAAAATTTTCAAAAGGGTGAATGTTTAATTTTTAAATTTTCAAAAAGGTTAATTTTATTCCATCCCTGGACAACTGCCCAACTTCTTCCACAAATGGAGGGATGCATCTTCCCTTATGCTTCTTCCTTAAAGTCTGTGTGGGACCAGTATAGCACTACTGATATGGAAACTGTAATTCATGTGTCTGCCACCTATCAAAAATCACTCCAACCTGGCAGAAGTAAACAGATTTTACCAACATTCTTATTTGAGCTGTTTTGACTTCAGCTGCCATAATCTCACAGAAAGTGTTCCTGATGCAATTGCAAAGATAATTGTGTAATAAGAATACCTAGCACTTTTGCACTCCTTAGTAAATATTGCAACTTCAATGACATTTTTTTTAAGGAGCATAGGACCCTTGTAGCATGGTACACTTAAATATTCCACCTGGATTTACTTTTTAATATCTCACCTCATGCAGCCATCCTATAAGATCCTGTAAAGTAGTATTTCCCTAAAGCTATGGAAATTTCTTCATGTAAGAACTAAATCCCACTCCAATTAAAGATAGGCCGAGGGTGAAAATATTCTTTGGACATGCAGAGTAAAACAACTAGTGACCAGGCTTCCAGCTCTATGGAGAATGGCTCTCTTGTGAGGAGTGGGCAGGTTCCCATGCTGGTGTACATGCAGGAGGAGCCCATTCTGTCTGGCAGAGAGATGGATGCTCAAGCCCTTTTCTCTGGCATGTGGAGAGCGAGCCTGCCTCACAATGGCTCTTACTATGGAGCTCAACTTGCAAAAGTGGGGCCTGTGCCTTGGAACATGAGCTTCTAGTATGAATTTAGGGATGTTTTCAGGAAGAAGGCAGGCAGCAGGGCCTCCTTTTCCATGAGGCTGGGCCAATCAGACTCTCCATCCAGCCCATTGGCTCTTGTAAGAGCCTGGCACGCTGTCATGTGCAAGTGGGTCTTCCCTCTTCCTGCCCCACCCACTTCCTGGCCCTGGAGATGCCAGGGGCATTTGCCTGCTGAGATGGGCTGGTAGATTGGGAAGACTGAGTCCCCTCTAGCCCTAGCCACCTACTACCTATGCAACTAAACCTACCTAAATTCAAGCAGACACTTGTGGAAATCCTCTTTGCTGTAATTTAAAACAAAAAGCATATCATGCACTATTCATAAATAAACTACAGCAAACCAATATCACCATAGGAACCTAAGGAACAGTATTTTAGAATCAAACATGATATGATGCTAACAACGTAAACGTGATCAAATAGAGAGAGATACAGCAAGATGAAGGAGCACCTTTCCTCCTGTCCTGAGTAATAAATTAATGTCAAAATCTTTATGTGCTGTGTAATGTGGACTTCCATAAAACTGTCCTTTCAAAATGGGTACTTGAATGTATGCATTAGCATAAAGCAAAGCTTTTCACATTATCTATTATCTTGTTTTGGGATCAAGAATATTCACTCAAGTACTTAAACTAAGATGCTGTTCACGGACAACCTCTGCAGTGTGAAAACAGGATAAGTGCCCTGAAACACCTGCGAGCCAGGAGCCAACAATCTCCATGCGTTATGTGGAAATGGCACATTGGTTTTGTAGACATGCCTGCTTTAGAAGAAGGAAATTGAATTCCGGCTCCATAATTGCCAAGCGCCACTGCAAATAAGAGAGCCTAAGCCACACCATTTTAGCAATATAGCTATTTCCCTATTGAAGTGATGGAGAAGAAATCAACCTAGCTAGATGATATCACTTTATGTGCATGCTTTGGAAACTGTTCCATTCATCACTTCATTGCTTAATCCCTTTCAGAATCATGTTCTTCATTACTTGTGTATTACTGAGTTTAATAAACACTTTTGCTCCTTGGGTCAAATTGTGAAAAATGTGGATAGTGGGTTTGCCATAATTACATAAAAAATTCTGAAGGAAATAAGACAGCTACAACAAATCATTTGGACATTTTCATATTAAACTTGTTTCGTGACACCACATGCACAAGGCTGTTTCTTACATAGTCCCTTAAGCAGATGAATACTCATTTCTGCTTTGCAGATCCCAATAGAATGAAGATAACATAGCAGAAGGACAATGAAGACAATCATTTGGATGCTAGTAATCTGGCACTGTGCACGTTTTTCTTCTGGGCTGGCTGAAGATGCAGCGTGAAGAAATTGCTAATGCTCTCCCTCCTGCGTCATATGGTCGTGATGAGGAATAATTGATTCCAGAGCGTATACCAAGAGATTTACTTACTTTTGCAAAGTTATGTGGTGTGGCAATGCTCAAATCCATATTTCTGTAGCTGAAGTGTCACCACCTCAAGTACTTGCTTCCTGCAAGAGCCAAATTTTACAATGAAATGTGGATCATTGTAGAAAAGACACTTCCGTTTGTGTTCTTTTGTTGTTGTTAAAGTGTGGAAGTAATCAATTGCCTCATTCTTTTTATATTTTTAAATCAGATTGTTTATTCACTTTCCTGAGAAGAATTAATAATTCAGAGATTGCTTTTACTGAAAAAAATGTTATTACTGTGAGTACAGGAGAGGAGGTCGTAGTAATGTTGAATTGCTTTCTTGAACTTGCTCCAGATTGTAAGATCACCTAGATAAACATGGCTAACTGGGGGCTTGCGAAGCAAAGGAATGGGTAACTGCCCAATAATTGCCAAAAAAGTGCCAGCATCTATTTGAGATATTGGACTTTGTTTCCTCCTGTACTCAGAATAGGAGGTAACTTTGTAGTATCTGTTGGAATGCTGATTTTTAGACTTCACTAGGCTCCCCTCCCCAACCTTAACATTTCCCAGTTTTGCTCCACCAGTGAAGCTCGTCCAGTGGTAGATGTGCTAATATAGATAACACTCCAGGTACCCACAGCTAATTTAGAAGCATTTAGATACCTTAAGATGCAGATAGGCAGCTAATGGGATTTTCTGAAGCACCCAAGGAGATAGATGCTGAGGCACTTTTGAAAATCCTACTACGAACCTAAATACCTTTAAAACTCTAGCCCTGTGCCATCACATGGAATTAGACAACAAAGTGGTTAAAATGCCAACAGCTGCCTAGCTCTCTCTATTTTAGCACTGCCAACATTACTAACACTGGTGGAAGCAACGGCCAGAAACAAGGACACAGATGCTCAGGCTATATGTTTGCTTGCAAAAATAGTTTAAAAATGTAAACTCTGACAGTCTCAGGTACTGTACAATAACTCTGAGGATGAAATTGGGATACCCCACACTCGCTCTTCAAGTCTTGGTAGAATAATCAGATATACTGTCGAGCAAGATCTAGGTGCTTGACAGAGTTGTACATGGGAATTTTGGTGTTGCCTTCTTCGCCTAATAGTGACTTTAATGGTTGTACTCATCTGAGAAAATATTTTGATCCCTTTGTTTTTCTTGCAGCAGTAAATAGATCTGATCTGTGGGTATTTTACATACAAACACTGAAGGAATAAACAAGATTTTTGACTGTAATCTTGTAAAATTTAAAATATAGAATGTGTGTGTCCTCCAACATTACAGACTAGATGTTTACTGCTTGGAAATTCTGCTGGCATTGTAACCCTGCAGAAAAATTCCCCCTAATCCCTACTGGCCACTTAGGGGTAGCATATATTTGTTTCTTTCTACACCATCTATTGTATATATAAAAGTGCATTTAAACTTGGCCATACTCCATTTTTCAAATAAATGGTCTTCATTCCTTACCTTTCTACAATATTTGTATTCAGTTATTATGAAATACTGATGTAAACAGTTTTGCATGCGGAATGCAAAAGATGACTAAACGGACATGAGCATTAAAAGTTTTCTATTAGATATACAGAGATGAATAATGGTGTCAGACTCACTAACAGTCTGCACCATTAATGGAGGTATTAAAAAAGGCAGCGGGGAAGAATCTTAGCTCCACGGTGAGCTAGATTCATAGTTAGGTGGTGCTAATCTCAGTTTAAGCTTTGAGAGTTCACTTCCGCTGTGCCAGGAAGACATCGTTACAAAGGCAGCATGTTGGCACCAGAGGGTATCTACAAGATTAAATTGAGGATGGCAATTATGCCTTTTTTCCAGCTATCGCCCTAATCAATAGGAGACGGATTTCCATTACCTTGCCTCCATAAGATCTATGATAGACAGTGCTAATGAACAGAAAGTCCTTGCCAAGATTGGATTTGGCAGCCTAAAACAGATTGCAATGCCTCAGTGCATCTCAATGCATTTTTAGAAGAGGCTACTTAAGACCATGTACATCTTCATTTATCTTCAGAATACGAGAAATTGAGCAGTTAGCAGAAGAGACTCTTTGCGTCTCCAGCACCAGCTTGTGCAGAATCATGAAACACGTACAATTGGTGATAGGTAGCACAGCCCATGCAGTTCATTAACTAGCTCTTTCACCACTAAACCATAGGCTGAGCTGATGTGTAGATTACCAGTCTATACCTTTTTCATTTCAAAATCATTGATACATGGTGTTTCTGAAAGGAAGTATGCTCCCCAGAACAGCTGTTGACTGAAACTGACATGATTCTTATCAATTTCACTGCCAATCACCACTGAACAGCAGCCATGAAACTGACAAGAAGCATTTCAATATCACAGCTGCCTTGGCTTCCAGGGTATATGGTTCAGGAGCTGCGCAGCCCTGCAGACTGCCAGGGACCCAAGGGCTTCCAGCCTCCCAGGTCCACTTCATAGCCAAGCTGCCCAACCCTCCAGTCCATCTCCCTGCCAATGCAGGATCTTACTATTCCAAACCTTGTCCTCTACATATACACCACTCTGTGCTTATTGTCATTGCTGGCTTTACCGTGTCCAGATTAGACTATAAGTAATGCAAGGCAGGGACAGGCACTGTATAAATAATTTACTTTTTAGCATATCATCTTGATACCTTCCAATACTTTGCATGTTGTGGAGACTGCCTTCAAAATCATTTTAAAACCACAGCATATAAAGTCCAAATAAAATACATCATTCATAACTGTCTTGTGTGGGAATAATTAAAACAAACAGTAGAATCGTTAGTTAGTTGTTTTTTACTCATCATTAATCATCTATCGGTGGGCTGCATTAGGAGTTCTAATTCACTCTCAAACCCTATATATCCATTTATCTGGATGTCTCAACTCTTCAGACCCCTAGCTCAGTGGTTCTCAAACTTTTGTATTGGTGACCCCTTTCACACAGCAAGCCTCTAAGTGCGACCCCCACCCATTATAAATTAAAAACACTTTTTTATATTTAAACACTACTGTAAATGCTGGAAGCAAAGTGGGGTTTGGGGTGGAGGCTGACAGTTCGCGACCCCCCCTGTAATAACCTTGCGACCCTCTCAGGGGTCCTGACCCCAGTTTGATAACCCCTGGCCTAGCTAGTTTCCCTATAACTTCTCAATATTGTAGTCATAAAAAAAAATCCAATTTTGGGGGGAAGAGGGGCAGCAGTAAGAGAGAGAGGAGTTAATCTTCTTTGTCCCATGTCTCTATCATTATTCTTAACTAAAACTTTAAAATAGTCTCTCAGACACACACACAAAGTTGTCCAAACTATTTTTGTGTTAGCAACAAATTAATTCAGAATCTCTGAGAAAAGAAATATTCAATAAGGGAGAAAAATAAAGCAAAATCTTAGTGGAGAAATATGAACATGCTAGCTGGTATATCAGAAGGAAAGATGTTACCACTATTACCTACCATTTATAATTTTAGCCTTTTTAGAATTAAGAAATTCAATAAGTATTGAAATAAACAATTCTACTCGCAGTAGAAAGTGCTAGGAATTCAGATATAGCATTTGAATATTTTTAGAATAAACTGAATCATGCTCCTGAAAAGTGCCATATTGAAAGGTTGCAGACAGAATTCCATTACTTATCCATAGACCAGGTACAGCACGGGCAATGCAATAGGGGGCACTAATACTGTCCTAGCAAGACCATCCATAGCAGTGAGAGGTATAATCCAGTCTCCCTGCTATTTAATTCTTGGTCTTCCTGTTGAAAACCTACTCTACATGGATCATTGGAAAGCTAACAGATGATGAATTAAAAATGAGTACAGACTTGGGCTGGTTTCAAACCGATGACCTATAGAAAGGTTCTGTGCCAATTCTCTAAGCCATAACACATCCCAAATTAAAGATGCTTAAGTTATACAGAAAGCTATTTTAGATTTAGATTATTTAGCTACTAACACAGAAAAGCAGGTTTTTCCTTACTAAGTTAATTCTCTATTGGCCTGATCCTGTACCATTATGATCAATGAATTGTTTGCCATTAATATCAATCGGAGCAGGACCAGGGCCATTATAATACCTGTAGTGTTCATAATACAGTATGTACTTTTAAGACTGCAGCTATACCCTTTGGGATACTAGTTTGAACTCAGTAGTTTTATATGTTGTACACAGTTATCACTTCCAACATCAGTTATTATTTGTATTGCATTAATACCTAGGAGCGCCAGCCATGGACCAGAACAGCACTGTGCAAGGTGCTGTACAAAACACAGAACACAAAAAATATGTTTTGAAAAGAGGCCATTTTTATTTTAAAAATCTGAAGTGAAAAATTTAGACCAGCTCTATTCTGTATGTTTAACTCTGTTATGCCTTGACCCTGCACCGATTGAAGTCAATGGGAGTTTTGCAATGAATTGCAATGGGACAGGATCAAGACCTTATTTTGTTTCCTATTGAGGACTTGCGTCAATAATTTAAACCATGCATTTCATTAGCACCTTTGCTATAATAATATCATCTCCCAGCAGCTGAACAACTGCTGTGAATAGTTTGCCAGTGTAATCCAGAGAGTTTTGCTCAATTTGCCTTAGGGCCTCAGGGGGAAAGAAACTTGCCAGTGGGCTGCACTTATTCTCTGCTTTTTTCTCCCCGTGAAGCAGCTTTCAGAATGCATTATCCATGATAGATTTGTCAGATTGTTAGCGCCCTAGAAGTGTGTCAGGTGCAAGGCAGATTTGTCATAATAGCATGGTGGAACTAGACTAGCTGATACAAAAGCTCTGTGTTGCACCTATATTCTATAGTAGGTTTCTGATATTGATAGCTGCATTTTAATGTTAGGAATACACCTGTTATTCAAGACAAGAACATCCATGTATTCATGACCACCAAGCTTGATGATTTTAAATCTTATTTAGGAATTAAACCAGGTGCCTGAAAAAGCTCCTACTAATTCAAGATGCAGCAGCCCATCTGTTTAGCAACACAGATCACTGTCATCACATCACCCTGGAACCCTACTTTAAAAAAAGAAGGGAGGGGAAGAGAGAGGGGGAAGGGGGTAATAAAATAAAAAAGAAGCCTTTATCTTTCCTTGCAAACGTTGGTAAATTCTAGTCAGTCCAGTAGCCTCTCTGTGCTGGGAGAGACAACCTGCTAACTGCAGTTTGTCTGTCTGTGACAAACTCACCTCACTGCTGGCAACCCACTCAACCCCTCCTATCTGCCTAGTCTAGTATGCTTAAGGCTTTAATATCTTAAATAGCAAACTTTACCAGCCCAGTTGGCATCAGGCTGCCAGTATTTCCTACTTAAAAGCTTCCCTATTGTTTCCCCAAGGGCCCTTGGTATTGTCTACGATAGAACCTTATTCTTGTCGTCATTTCATTTCCTGTTGGTTTCCTCCTTACAGCTTCCTTTGATTTCAATCTATGCAGCCAGGTAGGATAATAGCACACAGGTAAATGGAGGACCACATGCTATTTATGAAAAATACATCTAACTCCCTGAGTCTCCACAAAGAGAAAAGATGGGGATGATATGAGGTACTGTGTAGATTGAATCATGAGTTTAAGTGCAAGAATAAACAAATGAACTCTCCCTGGGAGAGAGAATGGACATTCAACAAGGATAAATTCTTATGTGCATAAACTGCATAAATATATGATTAAATAATACTGAATATTTAGTTAAGTCTGATCCCACACCATTCTGTAACATCCATTTAGGAAACTTATTTCAACTTCTTGATTTGCACTGGGATTTTTCGTTACTACGAGACAACTGGAGGTGTTTGTTTCTTCACTTTCTAAACCAAGGTAATTATTTTGGGCCAGATTAGGCTTGCAGTTACCCCAATGTAAATCCAGAGTAACTCCATTGCTTTTAGGGGTGAAGTTTATGATCTGCCCTGTTCTGGACCAGGATTTGCTATTTGTGAAATGATTATAAGAATATTTTTGGGTACATGATCAGATACAGCTCTCAAATGCATAGTGATTGCTCCTTACACAGTCGCCAGAGCAGTCAAGCCAGTAACTGTAACAAGCACTAAATCCCCTTAAATACAAACAACTGTAATTGATGACACATTTAAATTGGTATGAGGACTGAATGTGTGACACAAATAAAAACATACCAATTAATGCATTTATTTGAATACCTGATCATTAAATATACCTACTGTTTATTTCACATCTGGCTAGCCATGCTTTGGGGTCAAATTCTTTTATTATACCTATGTAAATCCAGACTAAATTCAGTGCAGTTATACTAGATTTACATTGAGGTAACCAAGAAGAGAAACTGACCCTTGTGTGATAAGAAAAAACACAATGTGCACGTTACTTTTCACTGACTTTTAGTTCCTCTGTTCTTCAACCAAACCAGTCTGGTGAAAAAGCCACCAGAAGCAGAGAAATTCCTCCCATCTCCAGATCAGTTCCGACACAAATCAAATTGCAATTTAAAGCATCCCAGAGATAGGATTGCACGGAGCCATATTGTTGGATTTCTTAGTATTAGCTGCAATGTAGGAGGACACAACTAGGCTCGGATTCTGCATCAGATTGTCTATTGTAGACGCACCACTCAGCTCAGAGCCCCACTAAAGTCAGTAGAGGCTCTGCATGGGTGCAGCGGTCCATGCTACAAGATCTGATTGCAGGACCAGAGCCCTACAGTCATACACTTTTCTCAGAAGTAGCTATGCCACTGACTCCAAAGGGAGCAGGATTGACACTCTAGTATGGGCCTACTTCCATTTCTATAATAGCCATGGTCTTGAATAACTGGGAACAACAGGTCAGCTTCAATTATTCAACAATTCCAAACAATTTTGGGAAAAATACAGCAGTTCTGCCTAATGAATTCATCCTTGTTTTTCAGAGCTTCAGTGTTCAGCTGACAATTGTAAGAACACATTTTAAAAATCACCTTACAAAATATATCTGGAAAAACCGTACGTGAAACTACTGGAGTATATTTTGAAAATGTCTGCAGATGTCACAGCAATATGTTTTCCATAGTTCCAACATGATTTCTAAGATGTAACTAAAAGGATGAACACATATCTGGCACCCTGCCTACAATCTTGAGGGGATACTGATGAAGACATGGTGCTAATTCTGGACAATATACTTTGTCAATTCCTGTTTCAAACTGAAATTTGAAACAAATGCCACACTTTCAGCTCATCTTAAGCGATCACTCTCCTTACAGTGTGTAAGTGAAGTGAGCTATAGCTCATGAAAGCTTATGCTCAAATAAATTGGTTGTCTCTAAGGTGCCAAAAGTCCTCCTTTTCTTTTTGCGAATACAGACTAACACGGCTGCTACTCTGAAACCTGTCAGTCTGTATGGTAACACCCATTTTTTCATGTTCTGTGTGTATATAAATCTCCTCACTGTATTTTCCACTGTATGCATCCGATGAACTGAGCTATAGCTTCACGAAAGCTTATGCTCAAATAAATTGGTTAGTCTCTAAAGGTGCCACAAGTCCTCCTTTTCTAAATACCACACTATATTTCTCCTTTTTTTATTTATTTATTTTTTTTCAAATATTCATGGCAGGAAACCATTTTAAATTAGAGCGGGCTTTGAGCCTGTAAAAAAAATGTATTTGAGGTCAAATATCATTTACAATGTTTAATATTTTATTTGTAAGAGTGATGACATTATAGTTCATAAAATATTTATGGGGAGATGTAATATTCTCATTTTCAAAGGAATGGAACTACCCAGACAGAAAAGTCCTCATCGAAGTGGCTGCAGAAATTAACCCAACTTGTTTTTTCGTCATCAAAACGTAGATTAAAGCTTTCACTCTGGTCAAACCTCCTCTCAGTAAGGATTGCATGTTTACATTTTTATATAATACAGGGCATTCAAATATCATGGAAATCGCTTAATAATGAAGCTTTGTTAAGGCATCTCAGTGCAAGTTAATTTGACAGTAGAACATTATTCTCCATGGAAACAATAGCTTGTGTTAACAACTCTAGGGGAGATCTAATAGGGAATTTCCTAAGATTTTACAAGGAACATTAAAGGGCAGACAAGGGAGACTCTGCTTGCCTGCTGCTTCAATCTCAGCCACCGGCTGCTGGTAGGAGAATTCACCAAAATTAAAATGGAAGGCCAGACCCTCAGCTGGTATAAATCATCATAACTCCACTAAAGTCAATTTTCATCAGCTGTGGGTATAGCCCTCATGGTAACATATAAAGCCCTTTAACCAACTGGCTCTATGTATTTTTATTGAGCTTTGACACCCTTTGTTTCATTGCATTTTCTTAAGTCAGCAGGTATGGGAACAGAACAAGTACAAGTTGGGTCTTTTCTTCAGACAGGCCACGTCTCTAGACTATCTCACCTTGATCTTAGAAGTGCAAGAGAGGAGGATGGACGTGGGCAAGTTCTGACTCTCAAAAAAAGGGAAAGACTCCACAAACAAGGGAAGTATCTTCTGAGAACAGAGTTCTTTGCATAGGGCCAGATTAAGAAGTTACAATCTAGCCTAGGTGACAGCACATGGGCATGCTGCCACCACAGCCGATCATAGACTCCACTGTGACTTACTCACAATTCCCCCTTTCCTCTCCCCTTGCTCCGCAAATCATTCCATGGAGAAGGTACTCACCTCACATCTGCCAGGCCAGCTACTCCAGCTGGGGAGGGGCAAGACATGAAGGGTGTGGGGCAGGAGCAGAGTCAAAGTGTCACCCTGCGTAATTGCTTATGGGGGATAATTAGTCAAGTAACCTTTTTTACCAGTCCCCCCTCCCCACCAGTGATAGAGGTCACAGTGTGGGGAGCCCTTACTTGGCTGAACAAGGGGAGGATCTTATGCCAATCTAGTCCATAATGGTCTGAAATCTATGAGCAAATAAGAAATGCAAAATACAGTAAATGGACAGCCTATGTCACACATTCTAGGGGGAGCCAGTAGTGACCCCTATATATAGATTGCCTAACACTTTCTATTATAAAGGATTCTTGCAACCTTTTTTTTTTTGAGAAGTATTACCACCACCATTGTTTGCAGCAGGAAGCAATCCCTCAGGTTAGAGGAGTGCCTTTTCTGTCTCCCGTGAAATTCCAGTCAGGTTTAGCAGTATTGTAAAGTCTTAAAAATCACTATTGCCCTTCTCTCACTTGCATTCTGCAGTAAGATTGAAGCAGCCTGCTAAAAAGAACTGAGCATTTTAAAGGACCAGTCCCACAAGCAGCAGAAGCAGATGACACTGCACTAGGAACATTTGGGAGCTGCTACAGCAGCTGGAGAAAGCCAAGCTGAGCTTCCCCTGAGAACCTATCTCCCCACATTTACTACATGCAGCTGCATTCCCCCAATTCCTAGGTACAGGAGAAAGAGATCACAGAGCTAAGCTGCCCCCATAAGCCCAGACCTGGCATATGATTCCAGTTTCTCATAGTCCCTCAGGGGCCACATGAAGCAGGAACTTAACCTCCTGGGGTTTAAGAGGGGCAAAAAAGCCATACTCTGCTTCAAAACCCCACACACCAAGAACATGGCCCTAGCAGCCTTATCCCCCCTCTTGGGGCAGGACCCCAACAACATTCTCGGGTGGGGAAGAGATATCTGGGACAGGTTCCCTCCCCGCACAGCCACAATATGAATTGTCAGCAGCCCATCCCTCCTCCTGGGATAACAGCCATCTCCTGCTACCATAGTTAGTCCTATAGCTCAAGTAGTAAAAGTCAGTGCTGAAAATTCAGGGTTCAAACCCTATGATGAAGCATGATGGAAGATTGAATTTTACTATGTAAAACTGTAATACTTTTACCTTTGTACTTTAAAAAACCTAGGAAATTATACACAAAAACTATTGTAAGCAAATGTAATTTATGTTGCAATGTCAAAGTTGGAAATTAGGAAATGCCAGATTTACAATTATCCACGGAAGCTTAATTCTGCCCCACTTTTTTTTAATATATATACACACACACACACACACTTTCTTTATGACACAGTCTAATTACATCATCACATTTTTCCCCCACAAGACCTCTCACTTGTTCAGTGCACAGGATAGACATACAAGGGAGCTGAATTAAGATTTGACAGGCAAATGTAAACCTTCCCTTTACCAGCTTTCAAGTGCTTGACTTTGCATTCTTAATACAGGCTTTTTTGTATATAGTTTGAGGGGTTTGTGTCATTATATTATACACACACCTCACATTACATTTGACTCAGTAGCTGATTGTCCCTCTCCCACCTCATTGTTTCTCCATTTTGATAGATTCTGTTCCTCCTCATTCACAAAAGCCCAAGCTTCCTCCAAAATTCACCAAAAGTATCAACTCAGCACCACATTGTGCACCTCAAATTCAGATTAGAAGTGAGCCAATCCCTCCCAAAGAAGATTTTTTTGGGAATGTGGCAGAGGAGCCATCTATGCACACCCCTCACAGTATGGCACAGCACTTCATCAGCACTGTCTCAGTTTCCACAGTGGAGCCTTCAGCCCAGTCAGAGAGAGTTCAACCCCTTACGGGGAGCAGAATCCCCAAGTCAATGTACAACATGAACACAAACCAAAAGAAGCTTTGGCCCTGTAGGGCTCTGCTTTCAGACCCATCTTTCAGGCAGACCCCAGCAACTGCAGCTATACCCACCACCAGGGTCCTGGTAACCAAATCAAACTAACAGTCTGTGTCAGACCCACCTTCCCACAGGGGAGACTCTGGCAAACTAGAGTCTTTAGTCAACACCTGACCCCAATTAGGCTTCCCACAGGTAGTGGCTCTCCTTCCCAGTCAGCCCCCAGCTGAGCTGTGGTCCCTCTTTTTAGCCTCTCCTTGCAGGCCTGACGTGGAGCATAGGTGAAACAAGGTGGGGCTGACTGGGGTCACTGCAGCTTATTAACCCTTCCTAGCCAGTATGGAGTTCATATACCCTATCACTGAAGACATGTAGTAAGATCTTCAAACAAGATACAAAATGCTACCAAGTTTTCTACTTCTGCATGCTCTCCACCTACCAATGCATTTGAATTTACACATCAACCACCCCCTAAAAATTATCCTCTTCCTGCTTGGGTGCATGATGGAGGAGTTTTCTTCTATCCCAGAAATGTTTCCTGCCCTCACAGCTTCCTGAGTGCTGAGCAGACCTTCCTTTCTCTAAGCCACATGCCCTCTCTGACTACTAATAATCAAAAATGCAACCTACCCTTGCTATCAGATTAAAAAAGACTGTAGAAAATTACCAGTGCATGGAGAGATTGGGGGATAAGAGTGAGGAAAACATGTCTCCAATAGTGTTAGGTAAAGACTGGCATGAACTTGAAAGCCTGCAGGTTGCATTTAAAAAATAAAAATGGAGAGGATGTTATATTTGGAGCACATCAGAGTAATAGAACGCCATGCATTTATCTTTTGCACTTTTAGTGCTGCTGTCAACTCCACACAAACTGGACTTGTTAGCTTTTAATGTGTTTTGCAGACCATCAGCTGTCTTGACCACTTTCGAGGCATGAAATTATCACAAGCATGGCTTTTTTAATTAGCTGGATGCTCAATAGATTTTTTTCCCTTTAAAAATCAATTGTACAATTGCCACAGCCAATGCCTGGGCGGCAAAGAAAATCCTTATTAGTGGGGAATTTTATGACGTTTGTAAACCATGCAACTTTTACAATCCTCTACATTGAGCATCTTATATTAAAATGTTACATAAGAGCCAAACTGTATCTAAACCAACCCTTTGGGGGCGTATGGGGCTCCTATAATACCACACTGAGCACCTAGGGGACTGCCCCTGGATTTACAGCAGCAATGGTGGCGGAAGTTCAGGACTCTGCTTTCCAGATGGCCCAGGACCGAGGGTGGAGATAAAACTGGCTAGCAACACGACCAAAACCATACAGCCAGAACTCAGAGACAAAGCATTTGACTTTACTTTTGGTTTTGGCTATGTTTGGAGTGTAGCAGGGAGAGAAGCATCATAGCCAGGGAAGGCCCTTCCCCATTCCTACCCAAAGGAATCCTTTGGGGATTTCTGGACCATTGAACATGATCCTCACAGCAGAAATCAGAAACCCAGGAGGCTCAGGAGAGTCGTGCTCAGGCTACCAAGAGCCAGCCTCTCTGCACATTGGAATCCAGACCAGAGAGCCATAAGGATCTTACCATCCTTAGTGCAGATACTTTGTAAGAACACCTTGTTGGTTTATTTTTCTCTTTTGTTTTAAGCCAGCCACTGACTTCAGCCCGGCCCCACACATCAAAGACTGAGGCCTTGTCTACACTGCCACTTACAGCGCTGAAACTTTCTTCCCTCCGGAGTGTGAAAAAACACCCCCCAGTGCGCTGCAAGTTTCAGCGCGGTAAAGCGCCAGTGAAGACGGTGCTACAGCGCCGGGAGCTCTTCCCCTGGCGGAGGTGGTTTGATTACAGCGCTGGGAGAGCTCTCTCCCAGCGCCGCGACTACACAGACGTGTTAGAGCACTGCCGCTCACGTTGGCTGTGTAGACATGCCCTGAGGCTATTTCCCTGTGCTGGGAGGGAGCACAGAGTCGTTTGCACTGGCTGTGAATGTTGGGAGGGGTAGAGTTTATGTATTGTTCTTTTCATCTTTTATTATCCCAATCCCCTTTTCCACTGTCCCTTACTCTGCATTCCCCATACCTAATAAAGCCCCCGTTACAGTTTTATTACTCTGAGAATTGTGATCACTATTTTATTTTTGTGTGCTCTGACTGACTCTCCTCTGTGTGAGATGGTGTTAAATATTTTCCCTAGGATCAAATCTTGGTGTTCTCCACTCTAGAAGGTGTTTCCTTGGGTGGAGACACCAGGCACCCTTATAGGTAAACCCAGAACCCTAACCCTGAGGAGAAAAGGGAGAAGGCTGAAGCCATGCTTCAGGGTTGGGGTTACATACATAAAAGCTGATTGTATCAGAAATTCTAGAAGAGATGTCAGTGAAAACTTTTTAATATAAATAGTTCACATTATTTTTCAATTGTTACCAGCAAAACACAGAACTGACTGTGAATACTGCCACTACAAGAGACTTAGCACTTGATGGCCAGTTGACATGACTGGATAAAATTCAGTGCTGCTTGGGTGTGATGATTCCAGTCACAATAGTTGAATTGTTTAATTTAGTAAAGTTACAAGACTTATTTTCCTCTTACTTTCTATGTTGGTTTATCCAGGTTAGTTCAGTCTAGTATAAAACCCTTGGACTGGCACTTAACCTTCAGTAGACACATACTCCGGCTATAACAAATTAATTGTCTTCACCTCAGGAAGCATGCTGGCCCATTTTTAGTGGTAACCTTTAGTTACCTAAGGTACAGCTGTAAAGTACTACCTGGTGTCTACAAGCACCCCTGCTCTCTAATAGTTGTTGGTCCGCAGAATACAATAGAAGTCTGACTATCTGAACTGTGTGAAACCTTCACATTGAATCTCACACCAGCTTTCCCCTAGCATAGATTTTAGGTCCAACACATTCCATTAGCACAATCAGAAGATATCCACAGAACTATAAAATTCATCAGCTCTTCACAACCTCCTCTCTCCCCCACCCCCTTATAGTACCCAGGGAGTGGAATATCTATCCCCATTGTGAAAATAAGACCATATTGTACAGTAATAGTCCACAATGCTGCAAAATCAGTATTCTAGAGCTTATATGTTTGTTTTCTCAAACAGCAGGAGGCAGGAGAAGAAAGGAGGTATTCTTCTTGCTTTAAGTTTTCCCACCATGGGGAACACTGGTGGCAGCAATCTGAAGCCTGCTGCCTGGGAAAGCTCCAGTAGAATTTATACACTGCTCAATCAATTCCCCTCCCACGTCTAAAACTTTCATCACATCACCATGTCGGAGTCAAATTTATGAGGCAAATTTGTGGAAATGTGTATGTTGTAAACATAACAGAAGGCATTGTATACTGTTGCATGAACGCCTGAGGGTGCGTAGCTGAAATTACAGCAAATAAGCAGTGCTAAATTGTATTAATGGTGCAGTGTTACCAGGCAGTAGCGCTGTTATTAATGCACACCACGACTACAAATAGTATGCACATTTTCTTCCTACATGGTCTGATTTTGATAAACCTGTATTCTGAGCACAAACAAATGAGAAAATACAAATAAACTTAATTTTACTACGGTTGTATTATTTTATTATGGAATCTCAGTTTTTTGCAGATAAACCAACTATGAAAATTTATCATGGCTACTGCCACTTAAGAAAAAAGTAAGTTATTTTCTAACCACTGTGGGGAAAGCAATAACAATTATGAACAATCCCTTTAAGGTAAAAAATGGATTTTCCATAAGCTGTCATATCTTTCTGGCTATTATATTAATTTTCTCTTTACTGCAGTCACTGACTTTACCAATAACATCTTTTCAGCATTCTTATGCAACAAGCTAAGTAATATTACATGTAGCCCAATATTTCACTTTAATAACCATTTATTTTTGAGAGATCAGGCTCTCAAAACTCCGCTGAAGTAAGCTGTCTCTTGTGAAATACTCTTAAGTGTGATACATTATTCTGCTTGGCCTTCGGTACACAGATTTTGTCACACAATAGTAATCTTTTAGCCACAAAAAGCAAATTTGACCAATGAGTTACAATTAAAAGTCATTTAGCCTGCTACCTAACTTGTTTTCCTCCTGGAAGATACAGTATTTTAAGATTAGAATCCACTGTGACTTTTGTTTATCAAGAGGTATATAATATGGATAAGACTCATTTGTTTTAAAGAGAGATAATAGGACTCGATAAGAAATGTTGCTCTGAGATGGGCCCATTTAGTTCCAATATTATGGAACTCACTTAGAAAGCCATTCTCAGCCAAGGGCTTGGGAATGGGAGGCAAGAAACCTAGGTCCTAGTCCAAGGTCTGACACTGACTGCCTCAGTTACCTCATCTATGAGAAGAATGTGTTGTTATTTTCCCTCTTTGTAAAGTATTATTGATCCCAAGTGCCCCCTCCCACAGGAAAATCCACTGGAAGGGATTAATGGAGAGCAAATCCCCACGAGGTTTTCCTTAGAGATTTTGCCCATAGTGTATCAAATGAATGGGGTTTTCCCCTCCTATAAACTCATGGAATCCAACAAGACTATTACAAAACTCTAAGGAAGAGCGGGACGTCGGGTCCTTCCCTGCAGAGGCTCTATGTTTCTGCAGCAGCTCTGGCCATTTGTGGCTTTCCTTGCCTGTCTAAGGTTACTTAGATAACCCTCATCACCCTCATATCTGGTTGTCTTACAAACATTAAAAGACAACAATAATTAAGCCTCCAGGTTCCTGGGACCCCTTCAAGATGATTTTGTGCCCTTTCTTCAGATGGTCTCCATGAGTTTTTCATCCTTAATGAAAGGCTTATGGAGTGACATTGCCTCTATGGCATTCCTTCAAGTATCTGCTTATAATAAAGTGGGTTTTATTTTTTCAGTTTCACTATAATAGCACTGTAACGGGGTCCCCAGGTTGCAACATAGACTGTGGGATCACTGAGCCCTCCAAACCCACTAATTTGTGGTGCCTCTCACACGGTGATGCCGATGTCAAGCTACAAGCCTCTGACAGGCACTGCACTTACATAGACTTCAGGCAGGGACACACCCAATTGAGTTACAGGACTGATCTCCCCACTCATGAACCATCAATAGGGAGGCTTCAGCCAATTTCCCCCAGCTCCCCAGCCTTGCACCCCAGAACTATATTGTCTTGCACTGGTCAGAAGCTCGACCAGTATAAGCTCATTACCTAGCTCATCACTCCCTCAATGTGGAGTGGACATACACTAGCCTTTGTTGACTGAGGTGAGCTTTCCCAAGCACTTCACCCAAAACTCAGTGTTTTAGGTAAAATATAAAACAGATGTATTAACTACAAAAAGATAGATTTTCAGTGATTATAAGTAGCAGGCATAGAGATCAAAGTTGGTTACTTAAGAAACAAAAATAAATCCACAGCCTAAATTTTAACTTAAACAGACTAAGCAAGATTTGCATCAAGCAATGTCTCCATTTCATATGTGACTTCTGTAAGGAGTCCCTGGGATAGTGGATTCTTTTCTTGAGGGGCCATCAACGTCAGTCTGGCCCTCCTTTGTTGTAACTGAAAGGCTCATTGTAGGTGTTCCCAACCTCACTATGTATTTCAGTAACACAGAGAGCAATACTTCATAACTTCACATATAATGATAGCACATACAGGATATTAATGTTCAACAGATCGAGCCTTTAAAAATGTTACCTCACAAGGTATACTTTGTACCAAACATATCAATTATAAGATGGTAGTGAATATGGGGGTTCCAGGGTACTTCTTTGAGGTACAGAGTGTCACAAGCAGAAATTTCTACTCGGCCACATCCCTTGATGGGAAAATGTATAAAAAGGCATCCTTTCTTAAAATTTCAACCTATGCCTCCAGAAGACAGTGGCAGCTTCTCTCCTGCTCTGATAAATCAAAGGAGATAAATGTTGCATCCCAAGGGGATTATCCCTTAACACCCACTAGGTGCTGCATTTTTAGGAGAATTAGCTCTGTGGTATCAATTTACACTGAGAAAAATTGACTCCAAATTCCAATTGGTTTTAAAACAGCTAGATCCAAACCTCAGACCAGATTCCATGGGTATATATATACGCTGCAATAAAACACCTACGGCTGGCCAATGTCAGCTGACTTGGGCTTGCTAGGCTTGGGCTGTAGGGCTATACGATTTGCAGTTGAGACGTTTGAGCTTGGGCTGGAGCCTGGGCTCTCAGCCACAGCCATGGGTATTTTTATTGCAGTGTATATATATACCCTTAGACATACCCTAAGAGGCCTGAATAGCAGGTGGCCAGTCTATGATTTGGCTCTAACTAGATTTTTAACTGATTTATCTGAACCAATTTGAATATTGGGGGAAATTTCTCCAGTGTATATGAGGCCTCACAGTAGACTACAATTTCACTGTAAGCAGCTCAAAGCATCATTAAAAGCAGAGTAAAAGCAATGTTAAACACCCTGATTCTTGGGGGATTTTCACCACACTTCACTATTTTCAGTATCTCTGCATAGAAAATCACAAAGTGAGAATTTTTGTAAAATACCATTCATATGAAAGTATCAGCATTCTGTGTATCATATGAAAGTATCACAGCATTCACGGCCAATTACAGACTAAGAAAATCATGTAGGACACAGTATATTAGACAGCCAGCACACTAGAACACCAAGGCCAAGTTTAAAAAATGACTGAAGATGGGTAAATAAATAGGGATGACTCTGAAATAGCAGAATGTAATTAAAATCCCGATAGGCCAGGAAGAGGAGAATTGTTTCCATGTGACTTCCCTTCTCATTTCATTCTATCTTCTTGCAGCTCTCTAATAAATACTGCACAGTGCAAACTTCCACCTTCTAAAGGGATTTTATTTTGCAAGTATTTCACAAATGGTACTTTTGTAATTTTATTTACGATTATCCAGGAAATGCCAGCAGAAAGCAGCTGCCTACAGGCCAGACTTAATAACGGAGTAGTTTGTTAAAAGACTTTTTTCTTGATATCAAAAATGAAGGAGAGGACATTTTAGGGCATGTTTTTCTATATTTCAGTGCAGATTCCTATAGATTCAGACTTTTGGGAAGTTGAGTGGAGAGGTTTTGTGGAGAGACAAAACTGTCGATTGCCTAGCTTCAAGGAACACTACATTCCACATTGTGTGGTCCTGTCTGAATTTTGCATTGATTTTCTCTGCCTATTGATCACTCAGAGAAACAGTTTACTCATTATAAACATTTTTCACACCATCAGGACAGATGCTGCTGCATTACCATATACAGTCGTAAGCTGTGTTTCATATATTAAATTTCCAAACCAAATAGAATTGGCAATTTTTTGGTCTTACTTTCCTGATCTTAGTAGGTTTAAAAATCTGATTAACCTTGCATTAATGGTGGTTGGGGGGTGCATGAGATCACACATTTATAGCCATTATTATAGCCAGTGCTCCAAGGGGCTGAAAGGCACTCAAGTACCAGCCAAGAAAATGGCTGGTAAGGGAGAAAGGGGAGCTCTGTGACACCATTTTTCTCTCCAAACCATTAAGCCCCCTCTCCCTCCAGCTGATACAGCCTGGATTCCACAGGTTTTGGAGGGTTGTGATGGGTGGGGAGGGTCACCTTTGCAAATAGCAGGTCTACATTCATCATCTCTAGAGGAACTCCAGGGATATTCCTAATGTAGTTAATACTGATGGGTCAGCATTACCTCTTGAGGGATCCTAATTCATGCAAGCAAATACCCTCAGGCCTTGTCATGGCTAGGAAAAAAAGATGTCTTCTTGACTCTAGTTAGCTGACTCAAGATAAAATCTTAGTGAAGATAAGCTATATGTTGTTTTCACAGAAGATAGCCATGAAACCATTGTCTCTGGAGTCCATGATTTTTAATGTCTAGCAGAAATAGGAATTTAACTTCTCAGGCTCATCTTTTGAAGGTGTTGTGACCCATTAACAGGTTGGCATATTGGAGAGCATCCTAGTACCCATGGCTGTTCTCATGGTTTGGACAAAGTGTTTTGTTGTTGAATGTAAAATTGTTATGGGTGAGGATGAAATGGATAAGTTTGGCAATGTGTTTGGGGTGGATATCTGAGGATTGTCCATTGCCTTGTAGAAATTTGAGGCAGGCAGCTATGTTGTCATTGTGAGGGATGCTCGTGTATTGGAAAATGACATCCAGGTTAGAGAGGATGGTGTTCTGAGGGAAGATGTAAATATTGCGGAGTTTGGGGAGGAAGTCAGTAGTGTCCTAGAGGAAGCTGACCCTTTGTGCGTGAGTGGTTTGAGGATGGTTTCTAAGCGTCCTGACCATGGCCAGATATGATCAGTCTGCCTGGATTCCCTTGTTTGTGTATTTTGGAAAGCATTTAGAAAGTTCCTGGGGTGGGTTTGTGGGGAATAAGTTTGTAGACTCAGTTGTTCGAGGAAGGATTTCAGGATATCCTTAAATTCCTGTGTGAATTGTGGTGTGGAGTTCTTTATAGTAGTTGGTCCCGGAGTGTTGTCAGTTGGCCTTATTAACGTAGTCATCATGGTTGAGGACTACAATGGCATCCCCTCTGTGGTTAGATTTCAGGGACTGTATGGATGTCCTCTTGGCAGTGGAGAGATTATGGTGAATGTGATGTTTGTTAAAGATTTTGCGGTCAATTTTTTTCCTGAAGCAAATTAGTGTAATGATCAGGACTGTGGTTTCGTCCACACTGTGCTGTTCAGTCAGATTATTCTTTTTTCTTAGGAATGTCAGTGGGAACATGGTAATTATGAGTGGTGTCATTCTTCTTGTGAAAGAATTCTTTGAGGCGGAGATGGCATCCTACACATTCCTATCACAACATGTGGTATACCTCATCCAGTACACTCAATGCCCCAACAACAGTTAGGTGGGTGAAACCAGACAATCGTTATGCTCTCAAATGAACTCACACAGAAGTTTTCTCTCTAATATCCTCGGACTGACATGGCTACAACTATATTGCATATAACTCAAGAACACACCTTTTCCCCCCCTAGTCAAGACAGGGCTTTAAAGTTTGCATTAGAGACCATGAAAGGGCTCCATTCCCTCCACACCCAGCATTTTGTAGTAGCCAGTCATGGACTTGAGAAACATGCTGTAACTAAAGGTTTCTTCCCTTACATTCACTGTGCTTCACAGCATTTTTGCATAGAAAAGCCCCTATACTTAGGCTTTGCTTCCTGGAGCCCTATGTTTGATAGTAAGATACTGTGTTTTGGGGGAAGCATGTTTATATTTACTGGAAACATTCTGTGCCTAGCCATGTTCTTGTTCTCTTGTATTAATTACTACCTGTTATTCAGCTTGTCATCAGTAGAAAGAGTGATTTCTCTTTCCGTTACAGTGATTCAACAGTCACCAGACCTTATCAATATATAATAAGGTGGTGCCAACTGTTCACGTTACCAGATGGCCTTTCTGGCTTGTCACCCAGACGGACTTTTTGATTATGTTGTTAATTCATTTCCATTTTCTAATCATTTTAATAGTTTTAGTACTATATCTTCAACTACTTCTCTTAGCAGAATGCATTTATTATTTCAATTATTTTTCTCTTAAGAATATGAGTACTTGTGGCACCTTAGAGACTAACAAATTTATTAGTCTCTAAGGTGCCACAAGTACTCCTTTTCTTTTTATGGATACAGACTAACACAGCTGCTACTCTGAAACCTGTCTCTTAAGAATGTCTGCCAAGTATATACTTAAGTTAGACTAGCAAAATCAAAGTTACATTTTAATGCCCAGGAGAAAAGCCTAGCAAAAACTTGGAAAAACAAAAACTTTAGATTTTATTATATCCATCGGGCTTTAGGGTTCACCTTAGATTTACTAGTATCCATGGAGACCTTTTAAATACAGTAAAATGTCTACCCTAGGTAAGATTGCCAGCACTTTAGAACAAAGGTTTTGTAAGTAGTGGTTTATAATGCAAGCAGGATTTGGAAAGTACATTTTTTTCTTGTCTTGAAGATAAGACTTATTAAGATGGCATGCCCCCTTGGAGGCAATAACATTTTCTTCAATGCTTCAAGCTTGCAATAATACTTTTTCTTGTAAGAAAGGCAAAAGTAGTTTTTTAACCTAGATGAGATTGATGCTATCTGACCAAATATTGTTCTAGCAGGATATGGATTTAAAGCCAGAACAACTTTCATCCCTGTAAGCACAGAAATCATCACTGCCAATATAAATTGTCAATTTTCACTTGACAATTAGATTTAAAATTTGTGTTTTTTCACTCTGTTCTTTATCCCTTAAAAATAAATATAGTATTTGCTATTTTGGCACTATATTACAATGAATCATAACATCGAGTAAACTAGAAAGATATGAAAGACCTATTAAATCATCTAGTCCATCTCCTTGTCAAAGCAATTTTGCTCCCAAAAATAAATTTTCTATAGTGCCCTCTGTGAAAAGTCTTCAACCACTACTCAAAGGACTGTCACTGTTACTGAGCTAAGGGCACTTCTGACCTCTCCTGGTCTCTTTGAATGCATCCCCTTCTCTCACTCCTCTCAGGATGGAACCATGCAATTCTCCCATTCTCAGACTCTCTAACTTATATCTAGCACCTGCAGGTCTGTTCCTTCCAGAAGCAATGACCATGGTAAACAGTGACCAGACAGCCTTCGTAGAGCAAAGTATTTAATTAGAACAAAAACATTTAAGAAAAAACAGGTTTTAAAACAATAAAACAGACCATACGCATGTTTAGTCTACCAGGTGTCTATCCACATGGGGACCTGGTAGGTCTAAGCTTCCTATAGACCCTCCTGGCAGAGTCCATTCCCTTAACTCTCAAACTGTTTTGTTCCCCATTTCAGGGAGAGTCTCACTTAAAAGCTGCTTGGTCATTTTGATCAACCTCCCCTGCCCACTTTTCTTAAGATCCTTTTGAACTGTTTATAGCCCTTTGATCTCTTAGCTTCCAGCATAGGCAGAACAGCTGTGTTACTTCAGGCTGGGGTCTGGAACTACGCTACTGTCATGGACTTGCCTTCCTCTCTCTCTCTCTCTCTCTCTCTCTCTCACACACACACACACATTAAGCCAGAAAGTCTCATAACCCAATACACAACAACTTCACCTCACTGCCCAGGTCACATAATTGTATGCACATAATTGTATCCACCTTTTCGTGTTCTCTGTATGTATATATATCTTCTTACTATATGCTCCATTTCTATGCATCTGATGAAGTGGGCTGTAGCCCACAAAAGCTTATGCTCAAATACATTTGTTAGTCTCTAAGGTGCCACAAGTACTCCTGTTCTTTTTGTATACACTTTGTAGCTCTCAGTAGTCTTATATCACCCTGCAATTCCATGACCAGCATAGGGACATCCTGCTGGATTTCATAGAAGTCAGCCTAATTTTTCCCTTACTTAATTATATCCCATTATTCCTAGTACCAATCTCATTAATTCTCTGTCATTGTTTATATTTGTAGATAACCATCATATGCCCACCACTTCGCTTAGTAGTTACACCATTCTGTATGCATTTAACTCTTAGTTATTCCTGATGAGTCAAATCCTACAGTTCCCTGATCACTTTTTCTGCTGTTCATTAGTTTGTTAATAGCTTTGCAGAATATAGGCCTTGATCCTGCTTTTATTCAAGTTAATAGCAAATGGGTAAAATGCCCTGCAGGTTTGTAAGGGGAGGAAGGACTCTCCTCCTCCTTCCTGTTCAGGCTGCTTGGACTTCAGTTCTGGGCCATGACTCACACCCACTCCCCAGAACTGGCTGTTTACAGGGTAAGGCGAGTAAGCTGTACTCCTAAAAGCAGTCAAATAATTTAGGGCTTGAATGTACAAACATTCTGTTTGCAGCAAGCTGGGGTGTAAATCTACCCCACTCTAGCCTGCAGCACATTAAGTGTCTGTGTAGACCCTGATGCCATACACCAAAAGTTCTCTAGTGTGCTTTGATCTACTCTCATTGCAAAACAGCATAGATCAAAGCGCACTAGGGAACTTATAGTGCATGGCTGAAAGGTCCACATGGACTGTTAGTGTGTGACAGGCTAGTCTGGGGTAGATTTACACCCTCGCTTGCAGGCAACTTAAGTTCATATAGACAAACCCTTATTCTCCCAAAGAAGTGGAGGAGCAAAGGAGCAATTGGAGAATTGTGACTGAAAACATCAGAATTCTTTCCTGATGTGCCCTCCCTTAACACAAGGCTATGCCTAAATGCTCAGTCTACCCCGAAGTGGGTTTCTAATGGGAGCAGAACTTCCTAGAACTAAACACTGTATTCCAGGAGTGGATGCTCTACTGCTGACTAGAAAATGATTATTTCCCTGCAATGTTATTCAACTACATAGCAGCTCAAAATTGCTGGTCCTTTTCTGCTACCATTTCATATTAAAAGCATGTCTAGTTTTCTGTCAATTGTCACATCCCACCATAGTTCTCTTTCAGGATTACTGCCTTCCAGGTTTCCCCTTCCCATTGGTGCTCTATATTTTCTGTGGTTTTTCCCTAGAAGTATTAGCCAGTAATTTTACAGCAGAATCTCATTTAGGATTTTTGCCCATGTTTCTAATAGGTCTAGGTCTTTCTATTAATCTCTTACATAAGAGGAGGTTCTTCAAGCTGTGCAGTGTGCAGGCGTGCCATGTGCCTGAGTCTGGAAGCATTTCTTAGCAGTGTCCTTTGACTATGGGTTTCCTTGTGCTCCTAGCTGAGGGCATCAGAGGTAGTGTGTGTCAACTTTCTCCAGTCTCCCTCTTACTGTAATGGAATCTAGTCCAAAGCAGAGGAGATGGAGGGTGGATAGTAGAATACAGATAGGGACGACACATCTCAAAGAACCTCCCATTACAGGTAAGTTACTTCCTCCTCTTCTTTGAGTGATGGTTCTTATGTGTATCATACCAGTGATTCGCGAGCAGTGATCAGCATGGAGGTGGGTGTGAGGATGCCAAGAGAAGTGGGGTCTGCAGTACGGCCTGGCCTACGTCGGCATCTGTAGCTGCTGCTTGGGCAATGGCATAGTGTGATGTGAATGTGTGGATGGAGCGCCACATTGCTGCACAATAGATGTCTTGCCAAGCCAAATCCACCAGTGAGACTGATGTGGTGGCTTGTACTCATGTAGAGTGATCCATGATTCTAACAGATGGGCATGGGTTGGGTTGGTTGTAGCATTCACAGATGCACCTGAGACCCTCTTGGCGATCTGTTGGGATGAGAGGGCTTGACCCTTGGACCATTTGGCAATGGCCAAAAATAGTTTTGGTGATGTGCGAAAGGGTCAAGTCTGTGGATGTAGAATGCCAGTGCCTGGCATACGCCAAGGGAGTGCAAGGCTCTGTCATTAGGGGAAGTGTGTGGTATAGGGTGGAGAACCAGCAGGCAGATGCACTCAGTTAGATGGAACTCAGACACCACTTTTGGGAAGAATTTAGGTTGCAGCCGTAAGGACACCTTGTCCTTGAAGAATATTGTGTAGGGAGCGTCTGCTCTCATGGCCGCGAGTTCACTTTCTCACCTGGCCAAGTTAATGGCTACTAAGAAAGTCACTTTCATTGAGAGGTGAGAAAGGGAGTGTGTTGTTACCAGCTCAAAGTGTGGCTTCATGAGGGCAGAGAGAACAAGATTAAGATGCCGTGGTGGTGTAGGCTTCAGTGCTGGTGGAAAGGTATTGAGTAAATCTTTCATGAAGCGGATGCTGGTGGAGTACGTAAACACCAATGCACCATCCATGAGACGAAGAAAGGCACTGAGTGCTGTGAGGTGCATTTGAATAGAAGTGAGGGCCAAGCCCGACATCTTGAGAGTGAGGAAGTAGTCGAGGCTGACTGGAAGAGACACAATGCTCAGTGAATGGCAGTGGCAGTGAGCCCGTGCTGTGAAGCCTCTCTATTTAGCTTGGTAGCAGGCTCTGGTGGATTCTCTCCTGCTTTGGTAAGGATTTGTTAAGCTGGAGTAGAGCATGCATGGTCTAACCTTGACACCCATCCAAATACCAGGCTGAGATGTGAAGAGGACCCAGATTGAGATGATGGAGCCTCCCCCAGTCTTGTGTGAGCAGATTTGGGAGTGTGCAGCAGCATTGTGATATGCGGGTGGAGAGTCTGAAGAGGTTTGTGAACCAGAACTGATGGGGCCATGAGTATGACAGTGGCTCTGTCCCGGTAAATCTTGCATAGCACCTGCGGCAGGAGAGGAATGGGGAAAAAGACAGTGAAGCTCACCTATCTCATTGCCTTGAGAACCCTCCCTCAGTGCTCCTCTCAAGCAATAGAAGGGGACTTTCTGTCCTTGTGAGTAGCAAAGAGGTCCCATCAGGGGGTGCCCCACTTGATGAAGAGGTACAGAAGCATAGTGTCATGTTGCTCCCACTCGTGATTGAAGTTCAGAGTCCTGCTGAGCATGTTGGCCAGGGGATTCTGGGTGCCAGGTAGGTTGGCAGCTTGAAGTATCATGTGGTTCTTGATGCACCAGTTCCAAAGCCAGACCCACTCAGAGCAGCCTGGGTTTCATCACTTCCTCCATCTGGTATTTATGAAAGTGAAGATCGCAAACTTCCCGGGTCTGGGACAGGAAGGATTTGCTAATGGTGCCGTGAGCTCTGACGTGTGCCTTGTCACGGCAGTAGAGGCACCGTTGGTGCTCATCACTCACAGAGATGGAGCGCAAGCAGGAAACAGCTTTTGAAGCCTGGAATCTGGGCCACAGTCCCTGAGGGGGGGATGACAGAGGAGGAAATACAGTCCCTGACCAGGGAAAGAAGGAGAACTATACTCACTATACTAACTTAGATAACTTACACTAAAAAAAAACTGGGGAGGCATTGACCCCTCACTACTTCTTATACCCTCAGCTGGGAGCATGAGGAGATGCGCTATGCAGGTGTGGGTCAACAGACTTGCTAAGAAACACTTCCGGACTCAGGTGCATGGCACACATGCACACCCACATGTGGAATACACGGGGAACTATCACTCGAAGAACTACTGATATTTGCAAGTCCTTCAATTTAGTATTCTTTGTGAATCTTATTAACACATTGTTTACACCCTCCTCCAGGGTGTCGCTGAAAATATGATATAGGATTGCCCTTGTCACCCACCCCTAAGGTGACCAGATGTCCCGATTTTATAGGGACAGTCCCGATTTTTGGGTCTTTTTCTTATATAGGCTCCTATTACCCCCCTCCCCCAGTCCCAATTTTTCACATTTGCTGTCTGGTCACCCTACCCACCCCTGAGATACTCCATTAGATGTTTCTACCATATATCACTATCCTTTGGTCATTGTATTTAGCATACATTCAGTTCACATAATGTTCCTCTCCAATTCAATATAAACTAATGTTACAGTCAGATTTTGTGACATGCAATATCAAATGCTTATAATCAAGCATATTTACGAAGTTCCCCACTAAATTTGTATTTCAATTAAAAAAAATCCCTTCCAAATGTATTTTATTAATTCATGGTACCTTTTGCTCATGCTTCTATTTTTTCAGAGTATTTTCCCCTTAATAGTTACTTTATTAATTTACTAGCGCTAGAAAGTATAGGATGGTAACTGCCGGGCTCTTTCCTTTTTTGAAAAAACAGTACTAGGTTTGTTTTTCCTCAGTCTTTCAGAACCTCTCTGGTCTTTGGTACCTCTCCCATACAGAAGTGTCTGTGCTGCGATATGTTCAGGGTAGTACGTATATGGAGTATACACTCCACCTCTGAACAAACAAAACCTTTCATTCAGCATCAGATGCAGGCATATGATTTTACAAAAGTTCCATTAATGCTAAAAGTAACATTAAATAAAATGTATTGTTGTTCTTCATCATCTTATTTTCACTTACAGTTTATCTACTTTAACCTCACTTTGCAACGTCCTCTCTGAGTTATTGAAAAATTACTGTAATTACAATATAAAGCAGTAATTTTCCTTTGCCTGGAAACTTCTCATTTTATGTGCAGTGTTCCTGAAATTTCAAAGAACATAGATTGTCCATAAGTTTTTTTTAGAAGTCAAACAAATCTAATAATCATGAAAACTGCTTTATTCAAATCAAGAAAACAGAAGTCCAGAACAAATAAATATGACATGCCTTCATTGCTGAAATCATATAACATTGCAATAAAGGGTTATACAAAACTTATTGCATATTCTCACTGAGTTCGTCCCCCAGGGCACCATCTAGGCCCTGTCTGAGTCTCTGGTCTGCGATGTACGGGTGTTCCACAACACCAGTCCGGTCGTAAGAGCCTCAGCCCTTTCCAAAGTATCAACAAATACAAAAATTAATGAATTCAAATAGCTTGTCCCACAGGTGTGGTAAAGCTCTCTTCCTTCAGAGGGCTTCTGTTAAGCCAGCTAGGCTCACAGGCTAACATAGTCCTGTCAAAGATGGATCAGCATCAGGCCCTCCCTTCCTTCAGGCAGTGGTTGCCTGAGGAGTTCTTGCCTTCAGCCTGCCCTCTCTCCATGAGCAGAAGAACAGAGGTCTGCTCTCCTCTCTGGTCTGCCACCAGCAGTGCTGTGCTTTAAGCTCCTTCCTCCAAGTCTGACATCTGTCACAGGTGTGGACAGGGCCAACTGAGCCCACAACAGCTCATTAACACTGTGTTGCCCACTGTGGGGTTTGTATACAAACTGTAAGCAAACTGAAGGCAGGACTGTAATATTTATGCTGGTACTACCTTATACCACAAGAAGTCCCACTGAAGTCAATGGAGCTGATTATGGAATTCATTGGCTACATATTCATAAGTACACATTCATTGTGAGAAACGATATCACAACCTGGTCCTGAGTATTTAGCCAAGACATCTTGAGATACATTTTCAGAGCATCTGTGCATGCACAAATCACATGCAATTTGTGGCATGTGTACAGTACTTCCTATAAACAACTCTCTTGCACGGTTCAGGGTAGTTACCCAATGGGAAAAAAATGTAAAAATGTTTAATAGCTACTAAGCCAGTTCATAAATATGTTACAATATCTACTCCTGTTTGAATCTTCCATCTGAGAAATATTGTACGGTACCTAAGACACAACAGTGAAATGCAAGGTAGAACAAATAAATACTCAGGGATAAATGTTTTCAGCTTCCAAAAAATGATTTTGTATCAATTACTAGCATAGGTCACCTTCAACTTTTGTATTACAGAAAGCTCTTATTTTTATGCATAGTTCTTATCTGACAAAAGGGTTCATACTTTCCTTTAGGATAAAAAACAAATGGTATTGAAACTCCTGCAAGTCCCTTAGCTCATGCATTATGTTGAGAGACCCAGAGTATTAGTGCAGGAAACAAAGAGTTCACAGAAGAAACTGAAGGCTGTTATGGTTGATATATACCATTAGAATGTCCCTCATCTTCCCAGTGTTACAGCCAGGAGGGAGACATGGATCCTTGAACAGACCTCTATGTTCATGGGCCTTTGATTGATTAGATCTTTTTTTAGAAAAAAAACAAAAACAAAATGAGAAATACCAATCTGCTATTGCAAATGGATTAAATGGCATGCTCACATTTTTCAAATTGTAGTTACATGTTCAAAATAGCTGTGCAGTCCTGAGGTCTATTTAAAATAATTTGCATCTTTCTGTATAAATGGTTTTGAGAGAGAGAGAGCGAGAGAGAGAGAGATCTCAGAAGTTACTTTAACAGCAAGTCTCCTTGGTTGCTCTGTCCTAAAAACCTTTTCTGTGTTTGCTGTAAGAAAGATCAATGTTAATTTTACAAAGTCTTTGAGTTAATGTATTTTAAAATGTAATGCTATTATTTCAAAAAAAAATCAGTCATGTGTTAATGTTTTAAAGGTTAACTTTGTGAACCTTTGTATTTCTCACTTCCAGCCAGGAGTAGAAGAGGAAAGCCTAATAAACAAACTAACACTTCCATCCAAGGCTCTCAAAGAGATTTACAAACATTTAGTAAGTCAGTATCATAACACCTCTGTGACGTGGGTAACTTATCAGCCTTGTTTGACAGATGGCTGAACTGAAAGAGAGAGAATAAGGGGGAAACCCTGACCCTATTGAAGTCAATGGGAGTTCTGCCATTGACTTCAATGGGGCCGGAATTTCACCTTAAATGACTGCCTAATGTCACACAGGTGATCTGTGTTTGAATCATTAGACAACAGGCCCAGTCTGTCAAAAAGTTTTTATTTCCAGTACTAGCAAACCAAAGAAGCCCTAGAAATCCTGGGTCAATGCATTCTCCAACCACCTTCAAAACTCAAAGGGGTTCAGATAATTTTGGGTTAGAAACCAAACCGAATCCAGCCTTTGAACTTTCTCCACCAACTGATTATCATAAGGTCCATTGTGACAACTATTGCAAAAACCTCATCTAAATCCACCAACTGCTGCATCTGAACCAATGGAATCCTTTATGTTTTAGGTTCCTTTCCTGCTTGTTCAAGCTGGTATTCCAAACTGTCTGTCGCACTAGCAGAGCTGCTACTATGTACTTCTTAAAATAACCTCCTTCAATAGTACCACCAAACATAATTCAGTACAAGTGCCTTTTGGGTTGTGTATGAGAGCTGCACAATGCATATGGCTGTATCGGGTAGCATCATTGCTCATAAGGGAATGACAGACTCACTAAGACAAATAGCAGGAATTAATCTCCATTCAGTTTTCATGCCAAAACTCAAGCTGATTTCTCCTTGCAAGCTACATTTTTCAAAAATAATCTGTTAATATAACCAGTTACTTCAGCATTCCTTGTTGCTGGGCAGATAGGTAGTGTACAGGCAATAAAATGCTTGTCCTACCAAAGAGCAGCCCCCCATGTTCAGCAATGAATGAAGCTTCCACAGTGGTTTTAATGATTTCTACTTTAAAATATTCTCTCTCCTACCAGAAGAAAACTACTAATGTTCTATTTGGGTAAATCATTGTGCCAAGAAACATGCATCATAATCATTCAACCTTCAGTAGAATAATTGAATGTGGGGGGGTTTCATCATAGCTATGTAAGGGATCCGGAGATATTTCTTAACAGCAGTAAAGTAACTCCAGGGAGTACAGTTAACATGATTATCATCAGACAATTACTGTCTAGCTACTGAAAGATAGGAGACCTGGAGCTGCATCACTGTATCATAACACCTACAGTAAGAAGTTTGATTATCACTTAACACCTGCCTGTTTATCCTATTTTACTGCTTACCTTTATGGAATACAATGTGATAAAGGGAGAAGAGCTTGTCTCTTTCACCAACAGAAGTCAGTCCAATAAAAGATATTACCTCGTCCATGTTGTCTCTCCCATATCCTGGGACCAACACAGCTACAGCAACATTGCAAACATCTATTATACTTGAATTATTTATTTATGAAATGTCTGGCAAGACTAGAGGTCACCAAAATACTTCTCTTGTGTTTTTATTCCTATAATTATATGAATTGTGAACAGAGTTTGTGTGCCAAAATTAAATGGCTACATACACCCATCTGTGGGGAATTCTGCAACTGAGTTTTACTTCTTAGATCCGTATTTATTCAAAAAGTCATCAAATACAGAGTTAAAGGGCCCTGCCTTCCTGTAGGTTGGTTGCACAAACCAGCCCTAAAGCTGGGTTAACTGGCCTTTAAAAGTTGATTCAGGCGGTACAGCTCCAGCAGAACAGTTTGTATGCGACTGCCTCCTCTTCCCACATCCCCTTCCCCTGCCCACGGGGGCCTGGGCAGCTACATGAGGAGCAGGCCCAGCAAAGCCCTCTGTCAGAATGATATCTCATTCCATAGGCTGCTTTACTTTACCCCAGATGGCTTCACGATTCAGGGGATGCGATGGTAACTTAGAGACACAAGCACCTCCGTTTCATAGCAGAATCTGGGCCAAGGTTGAAAAATTGACTTTTATTCTGCATTTGCTGATGTTTATTTTCTGAAATTCAATGTACCTTACTAATCCCTTCATCCCTACTGTTTTCTGTTTAGTATTCATAGGGAGACCAATAATCCACCTCGTCCAACATGATGAAACTGCTAGCCCTTTATAGTGGACAATTATGCAATGCCATGCCAGTTTGGAAGTTTCTTCCATATGCCAAGTTGTTAGTGGTTAGCTTATGTCCTGAAACATAAGGTACAATATCCCATATACTTTTTTATTCTAATTAATATCACTGTAGGTGACTATTATCCTCTGTTAAATCTATTAAATTATCTCATCATTTTCTAAAAATCTTACTAAGCTCTTTGCTCCATTACATGTTGTGGCAATGGGTTCCACAGAGTAATCAAGTTAGGTGAAAAAAAACCTCCTAGAGTTAAATTTTTTCCAGAGATTACTGGTGAGGGGATGGCAGATATGGTAGAATAACAGCAATAGTGTTGCATCAGGAAGCAAAAAAGCTAGAGTAGCAAGGGAAGGCGAAGAACAGTAAGGGGGTGTCGGGGATTGGAAGCAAGAGACGAACCGGAGAGACAAATGACCAAACAACTTGCTATTCTTCTCCTCCCTTGCTGATAAAAGGGTTGCAGCAACAAGGGAGTTTATACTGCAGTTTCTTATTCAGCATTAAGCTGGCAGGTCAGGTTCAAATGATTCATGGAGGTTTTTTCACAGTAAATTCATTTGCTGTATATTAGGCTTCATTCCTAGCAATAGTTTAACACTCTTCTCAGTGTTGGCTGGAAGCAGTGGCTCGAGATGTGTTTACAGTGATTTCAAAGCTAAAAGGCAGGCTTGCCACTCTCAGTGACCTCCAAAGTGAGTAGAATTGCAAACAATAAATACTGAATTTAATTCAGCACCCAGTATGCTGTTAATATTCCACATGCGTGATCTGTGAGCAGGACAGGGATGTGAAAAGAACTGAATATGCATGAGTGGAGTTCTCTAATCCTAATTTCAAAAGGTAAAATATTATTTTCGCATTGACAATAACATGTAGCTCATTTAGATCCAAGAGTATTTTGGGTTTCTTCCAAGTACGATGGCCAGACGGTGATGTGCAAAAAGCTCATTAGAAACTGTAAACCAAACAAAGAACCACTGTTCTTTGTCAGCCTCTAGTAATCCTTAGGATGCTATTGGCCAAGATCACATGACTCATTAGCTATAGCAGGTATAACACAGCAAGCTCTGTGTGAACAACCAACTTGAACAAATGGGTCACCTTATGATGGTTATCTTATACTTTTTCCACCACCTACTGTTTGTTGCTCTCATCCATTGTGTCTTGCCTTGTATGTAGACTGTAAGGCAATGTTGTGTCTTGTCTTGTCTTGATACTTGAAAAGGTGGTGGTGTCAAACCAACCGTAAATGAAAATTATTGATCTTGTGGACAGATTGACTTGACTGATATGGAGTCTCAAAAATTCAAGGCACAGGCAATGGTATTCCAGGACCATTGGCTCAAGTTTTGTATGTTTAAATATCGTTTGTAAACCCTCCAAGCAGGGGATGTTATAATATCACTAGAATCCTTGGAATTCAGCAAACTACCAGACAATTAATTGGGTCCAGTGTGTGACCAAGTGGGTTAAACAGCTTGGATAAGGGGACAGGCAAACAGAGACAACCCGTACCTGCCGATTGTGGGAGGGGGAAGGCAGAATGGGGGCAGTGACTTCAGCAGATGTCACTGGCCATGCTGAGTCCATGTGAGCATGCTCAGTACAAGCCAAGCAGCAAATCTGGGGTTGGGGAGGCACATGACCCTGCGTTCCCGCTATGTGTTGCTTCTGTAGGCAAACCTCAGCCTAAATCCTACCTATGATCAACAGCAATTGATCCCACATTATTAGGGCTACAATTGTGTCATGGAAGTCATGGATTCGGTAACTTCCAGAGACCTCCATGACTTGAGCCCGCAGCGCCTGGGAGCTGCAGGGTCCCCCCATCGCCCACGGTGGCTGGGAGCTGCCGGTAGCGGTCAGGGCGCCCCAGGAGCTGGCAGCCACTGCGGGCAGTGAGGACACCATGGAGGGGTGGCAGGGGTGCCCCGCAGCTGGGAGCCATGGGCTGGGCTACTCAGGGGAAGTACAGGTGCAGGTGCCCTGAACTATGGCACAGAGCGCACATTGTCAGCCTCTGCATCCTCTGCATGAGGGAAGGGCATTGGAGATAATGTGTAAGGCTAAGATTTTTGTCATGCATATTTTTAGTAAAAGTCATGGATAGGTCACGGGCTTCCGTGAAGTTTTTTTATTGCCCGTGAACTGTCCGTGATTTTTACTAAAAACACCTGCACTTCCCCTGAGTAGCCCAGCAAGGGCCCCACTCAGGCTTCCAGATCCCCACTTTTTTGGGTGCTAACCCTGCATCTCACTCCCTTCTGACTGAGATAGTTCCAGTTTGCACAGTTCCCTGCCTTCACTGTGTTGTTCCCAGCAGAGACAGGCTGCCCAAGCACACCTGCTTGCTTTCTCCTCAGAGGCAATTAATAGTAATTGTTACAGTTACACGATGCCACACAGCACTGTCTATGCAAGCCTAATTTATTTTTTAAGGTAAAAGCTCTTCAGAGAAGCAATTAAAAACTAATAAAAGAAGCTAAACACATGCTAATACGCTTACCAAACACCATCCCAGCTCTAACATGGGCTCTGGCAGAAGCATGTCCTTCAGCACCCCACTCAGTGGGTTTCCTTTGTGGTCACAAATTCACCATAGCTTCAGCTCAGAACAAGCCCACTCATAACATAGTTAGTCCATCCTTGATACAGTTAAGGAATCTCTGATCTGGAGTTTCTAGAGCAAGTCATTAGTAGATAATGGGATTTCCTCACCAGCGCATAGCTTCAAAGGGTGGATTCAAAGTGGGCCATTTGCATTCCCCTCTACACCCAGCTAAGTCCTAGGGACCCACTTCCTAAAAGTTCTTTGAAGTTCCTAATACCTTCCCGAGACTGAATATATACATACAATTCCACAATAACACAAACAATTGCAAAGGACCCCCGAAGATATTAAACCTAATTCAACAAAGTTCAACCTAATTCCATAAAGTTCATTCAGGATATTGCAGGAAACTGTCAGTCTGTCACACGCTGTCTGTGTAAGAATTAAGCCACCCTTTGTTCTAAAACCACCAGGAATGGTGACAGCGATCTCCAAGACCTGCACTCAAATTTATCCTAGGAACTGACCACTCTGCCAAGTCTGTTGGCATAGGCGCCAACTCCATGAGTGCTCCAGGGCTGGAGCACCCATGGGAAAAAAAAATAGTAGGTGCTCAGCACCCATCGGTGGGCCCCATCAATCAGCTCCTCCCCCTCCTCCCCAGCACCTCCCACCCGCTGCTGATCAGCTGTTCTGCGACAGGAAGGAGGCACTGGGGGAGGGAGAAGAGCGGGGGTAGGAAGAGGCTGGGTGAGGGTGGGGCACACTTGCAGGAGGGTGCAGAACAGGACAGGAAGAGGCGGGGCAGAGATGGGGCCTTGGGGGAAGGGGTGGAGTGGGGGCAGGGCCTGGGGCAAAGCAGGAGCCGAGCACCCCCCGGGTCAATCGAAGTTGGCGTCTGTGTCTGTTGGCAATAGCCTTTGACTTCAAGCAGTAATACATTTTAAACAAACATGCCTTTCATATCGTGCCTAATGACCAAAACTTCAGACGGCTGTGGGGATGTCAAAAACCTACTAAACACTATACCAATCTTGACCAGAGAGATCTCCCTTCCGGACCCGACCATCCCCAAAAAATCCAGCCCAGCATATCTGGAAATGCAGTGAGAAAACTACAATTGATTCACATGGGCAGGCCAGAGCAGCTCAGAGATAGAGTGCTGCACTGCCAGAAGCTGGGACTGGACGATGGGGAATGGATCACTCAATAATTATCCTGTTCTGTTCATTCCCTCTGAAGCACACAGCACTGGCCGCTGGTGAAAAACAGGGTACTGGACTAGATGGACCATTGGTCTGAGCCAGTATGGCCATTCTTGGGTTCTTGATGTTCTTATGATGAACTTTTATATCCTTGGAGGGGCAGAGAAGCCAATCAATTTAACATGCCTCACCCACACTGGCCAATCACTGCCAGCAGGTGTAGTGTGAACCCTTCCTTTCCCTTTCCCCAACACATGGAGAAAGAAGGAGAAGAAAGGAGGGACCTCCCTTGCTTCCATAGGACCCAGGGTTGGCCACTCCCCACTCTGCTGGTCAAACACCCCATCTCAATGCATTGGAGAACGCATGTCAATAACCTCCCTACTGCTTGTCTTACAGTGCCCACTCAACCTTAAAAATTGCAGCACAGATCAGTAAAATTTTGAGATACCATGGATTCATGTTGTTCCTTATACAAATCCCCCAAACACACCATCAGTGCTCCATTACGTTCATCTTCTACCCTGTTAAGCGTTGCAAAAATATATGTAAAGTTCATACTCGCATATTACTAGACTGTAAAACCCCATTTCCTATCAAAGGGTCAGTTTCCAGTACACATTAACATCTACCACCAGAGATTCTACCAAAATAATACATAGTTTAACTGCTACTCAGTATAGTTAAGATAGTTGAAAAATACAAATTTGCAAGCCATACTTTCATCAGCACCAAACAGATTTATCATTTCATTTCTGCCATACAACTATTTTAATATAAAAAATTATATAAAGACTTTTATGGCAACCACTGTATACTTTATGTTGTGATCTATTTTATGTAGTGTTACTGTGTGTTAAACAACTGGCAAATTTCATGCCAGAGATAGCTACATTTTACTGGTAGATGAATTTCTGTAGTTATAACTGTAACTATATTCATACATAGATATATAGGCCGGACTTTCCAATGTAAATCAGGAGTAACTCCATTAAAGTAGGTTTCAGAGTAGCAGCCGTGTTAGTCTGTATCTGCAAAAAGAAAAGAAGTACTTGTGGATTTGTTAGTCTCTAAGGTGCCACAAGTACTCCTTTTTTTTTTCCATTAAAGTAGAGTGGTATAAGTAAAAGGAGAATCAGGGCTACAGTTTGTAAAATCATGAAGCTCCTTGTGGATACAACATGTTATATTTATGTAAGCCATTATCATTTGAAAATAATTAACATGTACATTAGTTTACGTCGGTTTCTGCTAATTTCTTGTTCGCCTACCTCACCTGCACATTGTACAGATATTCTGAAGATAATTTTCTACAGGAAATTACAAATATATTTTGAGTCCATGTTTTGCACTATCTTTCTATTTGTTATTACCCTGTGGTCAAAGATACATTATTTTAAATGATCTTACACTGAATTTCATTTTCCATCGGTTTCATGAGTAGTTGTTGTTCTTTGTACAGTTATAACTTTTCAATACAAGCTTTTCTGGAGAATAGCTGATTGCAATCAGGTTCTATCCAATGCATTCAACCTCCCGTAAAAAGCACCTCTGTAAACATTATATTTTTGTATTATAATTTCAGCACATGCCAAGAAGTGTTTCCACAGTTGTAAGCAGTCTGTATATGGTATGTAATATGCCTCCGTCCTTTTCTATATAGATAAAAAACTCCTTTCAAGTTGAGTTTATCCTTTTTATAGACCACAATATTTATCATCCTGTTTCATCAACTGGGAGGATGCAAAGCACCCAGGTCTATTACCATAACTGCGTGATGATCAAAAAGCTTTCTATCCCACAGTTTTATTCTTCTGAAACTTCATACGCTCTAAATGTAGAGGTTTAAGCTCTCTGATGTAGAGGTGTGTTGTTAAAGCCCCTGTAGTTGTGTAGCTTAACAGCAGGTATACATAACAGGGAGCACTGAGAGTGTGTTGGGGGATTTGCAAAGTAAGGAACAGTGTGAATACAGAGTCTGGTATCTCAAAATTTTACTGATATGTGCCACAGTTTTTGTTACCTACGCTGCTCTGATTTCTTTCTTTTTCATTTTCCATCAGTACGTTTGCACATTTTCATTTAGCCTAAAATGAGGAAGTTTAAAAGTGCTTGAACTCTAGACAGGAAAAGTGAGATGAGATTCATACTATATTTATTGGAATGCACTGTATTTTCTCATACTGATGAAGTAATTACTTCCTAGCTTCAAGATACCAATGTAGTTAACTGATAAAAATGGAACTGGAATCTATTGTCTGTTCACATCAGAAAACTACCTCTTTTTTTGGTCAGTAAAATTGAAAATGCAATGTTGTGAGGCAGGTCTATCAAAACCATTTGTGAAGACTGAAGTGAGGCTCCTTTGCCTGGGGCAGGGGTGAATGGGCAACTTGGCCTTGGAGTTCTGGATCAGGTGCCAATCAGAAGACATTTTTAAGTTCGGGAGGAAGTTCCAATCATGGGGCCCTTAGAACAGTGTGCTATGATAAGTGATATCCAACTTATTTAATTATATGTCATAAAATGCCCATCCATTAATTCAAATGACAATTCAAACACCAGCATCTGAATTTGTAATGACATATTGGGGTACATCAGAAGTTGGAAGACAATTGTGTCAGTATAGTCTCTCTGGGACATATTGTGAGCACTAAAATAGCACTTATGCAAAGAAAAGCCTCCAAGTAATTTTGTTCTATATTATTAAACACTTATGCTGTGGTAGCACTGGGAGGCCAATCAGGTGGGGGGCCTGTTGTGCTAGGTGACATATAAAAATATAGTAAGTGACCGTCCCCAAAGGGCTTACCATCTAGAAGACAAGAAATAATAGATGATGAAACAAACAAAAGAGTCAGGGTGAGCGTTGGGAAGGCACAATAAATGAAAATAGAACAACCTACAAAATCTAAATTAAAAGAAAGGGAGAAATCCAGCAGAAAAGACAATGTGATCATCCTAATGAACAATTGTGCCACAATGCACAAATACAACAGCTGAGAAGATTAACATTGCAAGGGAAATCTTGCCTTTGGCATTCTCTAACTTTTCAGTGCTTCTCTTTGTCATTTAATGTTCTTTTAATGTAAATTTATTTGGATGTTCCTAGATCTTTTAAATGAAAAAAAATTTCACAATAAAATTCCTTCTTGTAGAACTCTCTGGTGAACAACAGCAGAATGGCATGTCCTGCACAAGATGCTTACTCAGGCCCCAATTCATCAAAGTACTTTAAATTTGTACCTAACCCTAACTTTAACCATGTAAGTAGTCCCGCTGAAGTCAATGCAACCCTTTTGCTTCCATTGTCCTCTCTGTCGAACCTAGAACCTTTGTATTTATAGTGAAAACAATAAATATATCTCAGTGCTATGGTATTCTACAAGGAGCTGATCCTGAGCTGACTCATTCAAGCTTATGTATGCACTGTTTTCTTGAGGACAGCAGACCAGGTGTTTCTGTGAGTGTTCAGTGGAGAAGAGGCTGGATATTACAGGGAAACACTTCAAAGGAGCTCAGGGATTCGGGTGCACCTATTGTTAACCTGCAAGGCAAAGTAAGGCCTGGCATAGCCCAGAGAAGAGTGTCTGGGTGGCTAACAGGCTGCTGGTGTCAGGGATCTGACATCCAGTTAAGCATAGCAAGTCTCCCTCTTGCTGGAGGCAGGGGAATAACAAGGTGACTATCAGGCCTGGGTACCCCAAGAACCATCACAGTCCCCAGCTGTGTCAAGCAAGGTGCTATCCTATATAAATTTATCAATACTTGGGCAGACGATTTCATGATTTGCTTTTCATCATCATCATTCTCATGAGTAAAACTCAACTGTTTGAATGTTTGCAGGAAGCAAACCCCAAAGAAGTGTGAGCATAGCCAAAGTGAATTTGCATTTAAATTCAAGCTGCCACTCACGGAAAAATGCAGTAGTATTCACTCAGCTCTACTCATTTCTCTTATGACTTTTATCACATTCTGTATTCTTAATTACGAAGATGTGCCTAATAATTAAATATTGCAGGCTGCATGATTGTCTACTAGTATTTTATCAAAAAGTATAATTGGAAGCGCACTTTGTGAGGAAAATCTGGTTTTGCAGCTGTTTATGCCTGCGGATATATTTACCTTACATCTCTGATGAAATTTGTAAATGCAGGTGTTGTTTGATTATCCTGCACATTTAACATAATTCATATTGACTTGCAAATGTGTACATTTAATCAACATGTGAAATTCCATTTAGTTCTTTTTCTACTATTTGTACATTGGGTGGGCGGGAAGTATTTCAGATCTCACTGTATTTCTTTTGCAGGGAAGGAGGAAGGGAGAAATATATGGTGACTGCTTCATGGTACATTGGAGGGGAGAACCATATTTAAGACTAGAATACCTTGTGGGAGGCTATTCAGCAGAAAAGATCATCAACAGCCAGGTCACTCAGTAAAGGTAAATGTCATTGCATCACCCTGAATAAGCCAGTTTTGTTGCATCCAATAGATCTATGCAGCCATGGGCTTACTAGCCATGCCTCCCTCTCTTTCTTGGGCTGCCCTGTAATTCCCCACCATGGTGATTTATTTGGGATTGGCACAAAGCCTGGCTCTGCCATGTGTAGTACTGCACAACCACTTACTCTGTGCAGCTGAACCACTGCAGTTCTACTGCAATGAGTGGCCTTACATGAATTTCGTATAAACTGTTACTCCAGGGAGTCACCGTAGAAATAAGAACAGAGAAGAATTAAGAAAGGATCTACTTGTTTTTATGGAGGTCTTCCATGTAAGTGTACCGCACACACAGCGCTTAAAAATATAACTTCTTTTATCTTAACTCTGAAGTATAACAGTCCTGTTTCAGATTTTGTACCTCCTAGATTTCTGTATTACGTTTTGGGAGACATGGTATTCGTGAAAGCCCGTATGTCTGCACATGTGCATTTAACATTTAATATTAGATAAAGAGAGCAAACTGTTTAATAGGATTTAAACCTTGCTACTTTAATATGTATAAAGCTGTGGGCACAAGGTAGTGCCAAATGATTTAGCTTCGGCTCAGGAATGAGGAAATGATTTTTTTAAAAAAAGATTCTTCTTATCACAATATATAAGCAATTGCATCCATTTGACATTCATGGCACATGATACTAATGGAAACTGAGAAGGGTCATGAAGATCATATTTGTAATCAACTTGTGTGTCTTCAGGATGAAGGTGTGTGAGAGTTTCATCAAACTGCTGAAAAGGATATAAGCTTTTTAGGGCAGGGACTGTCTCTAACATGTCAGTACAGTACCTCTTACAATGGGGTCTATAGGCATTCCTGTGATAATAAATAATACAAGACAGTTTGCACATAAAGGCTATTTTGTATGATTTTAGGGAATGATAGAGAAAAAACACCTTTCATTTTACATGGTTTAGCAAATTTCCCAATATGAGAAAAATGGCTTTAATATGAGGGGAAACAGGAAAAAGGACAGTCTGATGGTCCATGCAGGTGAAAAGAAGAGAAACAGGAGAACAGATATGCCCTCAGACCAGCGAGCAGCAAGAGGGGCACACTTTGCTAATAGATGTTTTGCAGGCCCAAATTTGGATACTCCAGAGAAAGAGTTTTACTGACTAAAACTATATAGGAACAGAGGAGATTGCTCAAAAAAGGTGATTTGAAAATAAAATGTAAGAAAAGAATAAATGTATCATTTGAGGAAATACTGGATTCTCTCAAAATCTTAAAACCTCTCTTCATAGTTTTCCTAGGGTCAAATGTTGTCTTCATAATCTGATACACAAGTTCTGTGGGAGCTGTACAAATTAATACAAGGGCAGAATCTGACACTTAGGACTTGTCTTCACTACAGGGGATAAGTCGACCTAAGTTACGCTACTCCAGATACATGAATACCGTAGCTGGAGTCGATGTAGCTTAGGTCGACTTACCGCGGTGTCTTCACTGTGCTGCATTGATGGACGCTCTCTGGTTGACTTTCCTTAGGGCTTGTCTACACTACTCATTGGGTCAATCTAAGATATGCAACTTCAGCTACATGAATAGTGTAGCTGAAGTCAATGTACTTAGATATACTTACTGCGGTGTCTTCACTGCGGTAAGTCGACAACTGACTCTCTCCCATCGATTCTGCTTGCACTTCTCGTTATGGTGGAGTACCAGAGTCGACGGGAGAGCACTCAGCGGTCCGTTTATCACATTTATACTGGACACAATAAATTGACCCCTGCTGGATCGATCGCTGCCCGCCGATCCAGCGGGTAGTGTAGACAAGCCCATATTCTTCTCGGAGAGCTGCAGTACCAGGGTCGACCAGAGAGCGCTCTGCCGTCAATCGATCCCTGCTGAAGGAGAACATCATTTTTCGTTCACAGATTAAGTTTAAGCATAAAAATCACCTGGCAGTTAAGCACCTGACAGTTACAGTCACAAGCCTCGATTCAGCAAAGAACTTCAGCATGTGCTACATGGGGACACTAACAAGTGAGCTACACCAGGGATGGTCAACTGAGCTACACCAGGGATGAATCTGAACCATTATCTTTTTATAGACATGCTAGAGAGAGGGAGGTTGGAAAGAAAAAGGAAGCTATTTGTTGCCCCAGGCATGGTAAAGTTTGTTGTTCAGTTCATTTAATTTAAGTACTTAACTTTCAATGGTTCGCTTACTGGAACACATTACTAAAAACATTTTGCTGTGGTTTCATTATACATTTCCCATCACTTTTCACAAAAATGTTATTTAAGTGCATCTGACCATTGAAGGTTTCTGGTGAATTTCTGGTACTCAGGTGCAGGTGGATTTCTGTAGGAATATCTTCTGAGTTCTGGTGAATTTTTATACCAATATCTTAAATGATTAGAGACAAAGTTTTCAGGCAATTTTTTAACACTTGGAATCCTAGGAGACTAAAAAAATCCACTTAATGTTACATTCTGTCTGTCATTATCTGATGACATTGCATCACAAAAGCATAAAAGAGCATATCAAACCCACCACCACCATAACATTAAAAAAACACATATCTGGAAGAACCTCTAGTCTAAAGGAGGGTGGTGAAACACTGGAATGTGTTACCTAGGGAGGTGGTAGAATCTCCTTCCTTAGAAATTTTTAAGGTCAGGCTTTACAAAGGCCTGGCTGGGATGATTTAGTTGGGGATTTGTCCTGCTTTGAGCAGGGGGTTGGACTAGATGTCCTCCCGAGGTCCCTTCCAACCCTGATAGTCTATGATTCTATGAAAGGTTCAGTATTTAGGATCAGTAAAGGATAACATTCTAATCTTTCGACAGACCTATGTAGGCTCCCACCCACACCTCTTGGGCATCTCCCTCTTCTTATCCTTTGTTCGCTCCACCACCTACCATGTCTCTTCTCCTGTGCCTCCTCTCCTACTAGCTCCCCAGGATGCATAGGAGACCCCAGCCAGAGGCCAAAAACTTGGAGATACCCTGGTAACATCAGGAGTCTTAGCAAGTAAATTCTTATTAGAGATGATTGGAAATCTGAATTTCCACCCCATGGGGAATCCTGCTATTTTGACATTTGTTTTTGTCCCAAATTGGGACAAAGTCAAAATATCAGAACTTTCTGTGGAATAAGCCATGATGCACCATGGCAGCTCAGTCAGAGCAGAGACCATGCAGAATCATGGGAAATGTAGTCCAGCCAGGGAGCTCAAACCATCTGGGAGAATGGGGACATAAGGCACCACAGCAGTTCTGATACACAGAGATTAATGTTGGATGGAGCCATCTCCAATATGTTTCAATTTGGGTAAAACCGACCCAAAACTAAATGTTTTATTTCAATTTTCCCATGTCAAAAACTTTTGGCAAAAAATTTCAATGGAAAATTCCCAACAAGCTCTAACTATGGCTGTAGCGTGAAAGCAATCCTAACCCTTGTGGGAGATAAAACCCAAATCATCTCTCTCCTCTATTACAATGAATGTAGTTTCCCATTACAGGCCCGTCTTTTCTCTTCCTCTGGAAGACTGCTTTTCTTTTACTGCTGGACATACAGAGTGATATTAAAAGCAAGATGGCCATTGTTTTAATTGCTGGTGCTGACTGCTTTTGGCTTGTGCCCACTATGTCCTTCAGCTCCTACAGAACCACATGCTGATATGTAATTTACATTTCTATCTGTACAGAATCTTCTCTTTGCACTGTTCATCTAGTACAGAAATTTTAGCCACAGCATGGTCATAATAGGATCAAGAGCATAGCTACCAACTGGCCAAACGCATGATATGATGGCCCTTATCAATTACTGACATTTGGTAACAGAAGTTGAAGTCCTTCATGTGCAATTTCCTTTTGATGTTGGTATGGACAAGCTCTCATGTGATGTAGGGTTTGATAGACTGCATCAAATTACCAGTGTCTTCAGACAGTGGAGCTAATTCACCCACTGACTTAATCCAGAATGGAGGTCCCATGAAGTCATCCTGAGGTGGGGGGAAGGTGCCAACAATCCCTGTTCTATGAAGAGGGGCAGCCTGCAGACACCCACAATAAATGCAAAAGCAGTTGGCACTCACAGGGGAGGGAACCCTTGGGACTGTACTAACTTAGCACACCCACTCAACTGGCACTTGCCTAATACTACTTTCCTAAAGGAAAGAGCAGAACAACTCAGGAGCGACATGGTCTACCCCAGCTTGGGAACTTCAGCAAAGTCTCCTTGGTGATATTTTTGAAAACTAGTGACAGTTCTAATAGATCTAAGAGAATCAGCCTGGACACCTGACCTTTCTTGGTTGCTAAAAGGAGGCATCGGCCAGATCACATCTACCATAAACACAGGAGTATCCATCACTTCTCATGGGAGACTATTCCACTGTTTAGCAGGCATGCTGTCAAGAAGTTTCCCTGTGAAATTCAATATGCCATTATCTCTTATACATCATTTTTATCCATGCAGAATTTTAGTTCTTAGAAGAAAAACATTGTGTCCCCTTTGGGATGGGAAATATAGTAATTGTACTTTCTGTGGATTGTCATTTTGGAGAAACTTTTGGGAGGAAGATAAATGTGTGTCTGAAAAAAAGTTACAGCCTGAAAGCTACTTAGCTAATTAATCTGTTCTGCATCCCAAACCCCACTTATGAAAGAGTATTAAAGCTGGAGTTGGTTAATGGGTAAAATCTACACCAAGGTACTCTAATTCCTGTTAGGGGTACTGGAAGAATAAAGGGGTTAACTTCACAAAATAAGTTAGAACAAGCCATTTCAGTACTTAAATGTGCTCAAAAATTCAATAGGATTTCTTCTGATTCTAGAAAGTTTGACATAAAATAGAGAAAAAAATGATGTTTTGAACAGATTTTCTATTTAATAAGCAAGTTAGTGTCTGATTTTTAAAAAATAAAGGTCCCTTTCCTACATCATGCATGTGTATAAATTTATCACGTTTGTGCAAACTGTGAATCTGTGTGTGCTCAAGGCTAGATAGGTGCCTATCTAACCTTAATCATGGGCAAGATCCCCAATCTGTGCATGCACGTGCTACAAATACACTGTAAAATGCACATGTAAAAGTCCCTCTGGTCTTTTAAAAAAATTCCAAAGCCTCAACTTCTCCTTCCTATATTATCAGCACACCCACTCTTAATATTAATCATCAATGAACAGATCAGTCACATTATTAATTTAGAACATTTGAGAAAATTATCCAAATAATCTTTTGTATATGTATAGTAGACTACAAATGGACATCGAATTTCATTTACAATTATTTATATACAAAATATAGTTCTCTACACAAAAGGTGTATGCAACAGTTTGTGTGTTAGTAGATATTATTTCTGATCTGAAGCGTTTGAGGGCAAAGTACAGAGATGCAGTAGCGATAGTTTGTAACATGGTTTGGTCTTGCCATTGTAGTCATCTGCTGAGTTATGCCAGAGGCAAATATGGTCCAACAAACACTACCTTATCCATAATCATACTTTAGAAAGACATGGGCACTCATACATATTAACCAGTGGAAACTCAAAAAGGCTAAGTCTGATGCTGGGCTGAAGTGACATGAAAGTCTGATGCTGAGCTGAAGTGACATGCGAGTAAAGACCTCCTTGAGGAACAAGAGAAAAAGTGAAACTCTTTAAAAAAGTTAATCGTAATACAATAAAGCAAATAATAAAATATGCACACCTTCCCCACTTGTGTGTGTGGACAGTGGAATATTGGTGATTGACCAAAAAAAAAAAAGCCCAACTCTCTCTCCAAACCATGGCAACAGCATTATAATCCCTCCTCCCAGCCCAAGAATTCTTATTTTAATATATTCAGAGGAGAAAATATGCATAATGGGCCATAAGTAATATAACCTGCTTAGGTTTCAGAGTAGCAGCCGTGTTAGTCTGCATTCACAAAAAGAAAAGGAGGACTTGTGGCACCTTAGAGACTAACAAATTTATTTGAGCATAAGTTTTCGTGAGCTACAGCTCACTTCATCGGATGCATTCAGTAGAAAATACAGTAGGGGGATTTTATATACATAGAGAACATGAAACAGTGGGTGTTACCATACATACTGTAATGAGAGTGATCACTTGAGGTGAGCTATTACTAGCAGGAGAGCCGGGGGGGGGGGCAGGGGAACCTTTTGTAGTGATAATCAAGGTGGGCCATTTCCAGCAGATGACAAGAATGTCTGAGGAACAGTGAGGGGGTGGAGGGGGAAAATAAACATGGGGAAATAGTTTATAACCTGCTTAGTTATTTTATATATGATATATAAACACACACACACACACCATACTGTAGCAGTGAATACTTAGTACAGAGTTTGCCATTAAAATCTCTATAGCTTTGCTTTTATAAGTAGATGCTACTGTTGAATTAAAGGTACCAATATACTATATAATCCTGCTACTCCTTCTTCCAACTCCAGTGGCCCTGTGCTAACTGGAGTGTCACCCCTCTCCTGAGTGGTAGCAGAATTCCAGGGCCTTGCAGGTTAGCTTCCCTGTTAGGAGAGCTCAGTGATGCAGTCTCGGTGATGCAGTGATGCAGTCAACGTTTCTCAAACTGGGATCTGCAGGCCCCGCTGATCAACTCCTCCCTGTCCCTCTCTCAACTCCTCCCCTTCCCTCCCAACACCTCCTGCATGCTGGGAAACAGCTATTCAGCAGTGCACAGGAGGCGCTGGGAGGGAGGGGGAAGAGAGGGGACGGGGCATGCTTGGGGGAGGAGGCAGAATCATGTCTGGGGCCACTGGCCCCATGGTTCAACTCCTCCCTTCCTCCCCCCAGTGCCTCCTTGAGTAACAAAACTAACAATAATTAGGGTTGGCAGGTACATACAGTAAACCTCAGAGTTACTAACACGAGAGTTACGAACTGACAGGTCAAAAACACACCTCATTTGGAACCAGAAGTACACAATAAGGCAGCAGTAGAGACCCAAAAAAAGGCAAATATTGGACTATACGATGTTAACCATAAACTACTAATAAAATAAAGGGAAAGCAGCATTTTTCTTCTGCATAGTAAAGTTTCAAAGCTATATTAAGTCAATGTTCAGTTTTAAACTTTTGAAAGAATGACCATAATGTTTTGTTCAAAGTTACAAATATTTCAGAGTTATGAACAACCTTCTTTCCTGAGATGGTCAAAACTGAGGTTCCAAAGTGTGTAATTTTGATGGATAATATTATTTCTTATTTAAACAATTTTCACCATTGTGCAAAGTTATGGGTTTTAAGCATTTTGTTTTTAGATTTTTATTGATTTAAATTTTCACAGTTGTGGGAAATTACTGAGAGTCAAAAAAGTAGGTGGGTCAGACAATTAATTACAGTACATGTTGAGGTTCAAAAAGTTAAAGCTCTATAACCATTAAAACACAAACTTTCAAAATCGTAAGTCAAAATTTAACCTTATATCAAACTCTAAGATCTCAAGCAGCATCTTTCTTACTTTGCCCACCTGTAAATTTTGATTATCTTCGATGGAAATGTTTCTTCCATCAGTTTGTGTGCATACAGTAAAATTGACATTTATTGACATTTACGAATAAAAATCTAATCCTTGCGATCCTAAAGATAACACACAGCATGTCTTCTCAAGACTGAATATTTGCTTGCATGCTAAGAAAAAGAACTTGGTAAATACATGTAACTTTACCACCTAGTGACACCCCCTATCCAGCTCTTCGGCTGTCTCTGAGGCAATGAGCCCTGGATTCAGTGGAACTGCAAAAATTCCACTATGCAAAGAATTTGAGTAACTTGCACAATTATAATGCGGATTGACTGCCCTCTGCAAGAAAAAAGAAGGAATACAATGGCCATAGAGAAACTATGAATCCTAGCAGGGCAGTGGATTCTTTCTTTCCCTCTGGATCCCTCTGGTCCTCCTTAATGGACTGCTTTATTCAAGCTGTGGGGTGATGGGAACAGAATTTGAAATTTTCTGTCTGAAGACTCAGGGAAGCAGCACTGCATTGGTTGACATCTGGAAGGTCATCTTCTCAAGCAAAAGAGAGAAACTTTTTCTAAAACAAAAAGTGGGGATGGATTGGAATAGGCACCATTTGACTTGGGAGGAGGGTTAGATCAAAACAAATGAAAACAAACTGCACAAAATATAAGAAATATCAAAACTTAGAGCAAGAGATCCTAGATTCATACCATAATGCAGACTTTCCATAGTATATATTGTCAGTGGCACTGCCTATAGTCTAGCTTGTGGTTCTGTAAACTTAAAAAGATTTGGAGATATTTGTATGTCCTTCTGACTAAGCAATATTGGTAGGTATCAGAAATAGCATCACCTGTAGCATTACTTCAGAAAATGACCATATGATCAGCACCATTTTATTTTTACTTAGAGTCTCTTTATCAAACTTAAATTAGTTTTCCTCCAAAAAATTCCTTAGAAGAAATGCCATTGTGGGGTTCCATGTTGGTGTGCCTCAATGATTTCGTATAAGTGTGATGAGTTTACAAGTAAAAAAAAAATTCTTTTCTACCACAACTGAGGTTGCGTCTTATAAAGGTTGAGACAAAATTGTACCCAAAGGCCCCAATCCTGTAAAGACTTAAACACGTGATTAAGTTAAACATGTGAATAGTCCCATTGAACTCATTCGAACCAAAGTCTCTTTACCACAGCATTCAATTGAGTCTATCTGGTTGTGCTCATTGTTCAGCAAAGAAAACCAGAAGATTCTGTAATTTTTATATTACCATACAACTATATGTAGCCAATCAATTTGATGATTTTTGCCTGAAATGTTGGAATGACTTGTAAACACAAACTCACACAAAATTCAGGTACTTAGACATTTCTATGTAAGACACAGGAAAAGACACATGATGAAGCACAAGATGGGAAAGGGGTTAGAGAAGGAAGAATGAACACAAGGGAAACATATTAAGGACCAATACATGCTAAGCCTTGTCTACAATACCGTGATAAGTCAACCTAAGTTACGCTACTCCAGCTACATAATGTAGCTGGAGTCAATTTAGCTTAGGTCGACTTACTGCAGTGTCTACACCACGCTGGGTCGATGGGAGACACTCTCCCATTGACTTACCTTAATCTTCTCTTTCCGGTGGCGTACTGGAGTCGACCAGAGAGCGCTCTGCAGTCGATATAGCTGGTCTTCCCTAGGCCCACTAAATCGACCCCCGCTGCATCGATCACAGCAGCGTTGATCCCAGGTAAGTGTAGACATGGCCTTAGTTACTATTGTGAAAAGAAAAGGAGGACTTAGACACTAACAAATTTATTTGAGCATAAGCTTTCGTGAGCTACAGCTACAGCTGTATGAGCTACAGCTGAATGCATCCGATGAAGTGAGCCGTAGCTCACGAAAGCTTATGCTCAAATAAATGTGTTAGTCTCTAAGGTGCCACAAGTCCTCCTTTTCTTTTTGCGAATACAGACTAACACGGCTGCTACTCTGAAACCTTACTATTGTGAGTAATTCCATTGAAGTCAATGGAATTTATCATGGTAGTGAGCACTCTGACCAATAGTATTTGCAGAATGAGACATTAAGCTTATTTTTATTATATATACACATTTCAATGCAAGTTATTCTGCTTCAATTTCTCACATTTCAAAATGGTATATGGGATGGAAGGAAACCTAACCATCACTTTAATATTTCCCTTTTCACTCTAGTCTTCCTGTACCTGCTTTCCCTGCACACTTCGAGATAACACCCAGGGATACAGAAAATAAGGTTTTCATGAAGTACAACAAGAACTACAAGATCAGGTTTCTAGTCCTTGAAGTCATTAAAATCTCACACTTGATAAAAACAGGGTTTAGATTTAAAATGATTGGCTTGCACTCTGTAATTTACTGCATTACTCAGTCACTATTCTTTTAGTCATTTGGAGAGGTTAGACTTGTGGTCTAAGTCACTGCTTCTCCCTATCAGCATAAATTCTCACACTCTTGCAGTGGTTCTTTGCAGACTTTAAAAGAGTACATGGCCTTGAGTACAAGAGTTTTAAGACTGAGGAAAAGTGCACTTGAAGACTTCATAGCCCATTACAAGAGAGATCCCATTGACCCTGTTTATAAGAACTCACTGAAATGATTTTCAGCCCAGGCTGATAAATTTACCGGAGCTTTTATACTTCTTTCACGACCTTCTACAAACAGTTTATATTTCCTGCACTACATGGGATGTCAGCAAATTAACAGCAAACTTTCTACAATAATATTAAATTCTTTCTCCCAATCAGGAAAGGATACATACTAGTCTCCAGGTGATAAAAATATTTTGATGGCGTTGGGCCCTAAACTTTTTAAAATATTTCATAGATTTCTTTCAAAAATATTAATTCCTAGAAGATTTTTCAATGCTCTTCCTTAGCTGTCCACAAAGCAATATTCAAAGCTCCAATAATTGGTCTGACAATTAAAATAAATACCAAGCTGCTGAGAGAAGATTACCCTGGTCCAGTAATTTGCAGTTCTATTTAGCAGGAAAGGATGCTTAAGGGCATTACACAAATAGCATAAAATGTGCTGTATAATGGTAGTGACATTTTCAGCCACCATTATTGTAAAAGGAAAGCAAATATGTATTGTCAACCAGCATACCTGCTACTGCCTGCATTTTAAAAGCACACATTCAAAGAAGCCACATCAAAATTGTTCCAAAAGATTTGATTGAGGCCACATCTTTCTTTACATTAATAAGTTTAAAGCAATGAAACCCTGAAACTCTGACACACACTTCTTTATACTTAGCTAACATGGACAGTTTGGAACACTTAGATCCTTATGGTACAAGCGAAGGTCACAAAAAGATATGAAAACTCCATTCGTGGGCTGGATCCTGTAGTCCCACTCATGCACATCTCTCCACTGGAGTGCGAGTCAGAACTATCCCCTTTGGTTTCAAAGTAGCAGCCATGTTAGTCTGTATCCGCAAAAAGAAACAGAGTACTTGTGGCACCTTAGAGACTAACAAATTTATTTGAGCATAAGCTTTCATGAGTGAAGTGAGCTGTAGCTCACGAAAGCTTATGCTCAAATAAATTTGTTAGTTTCTAAGGTGCCACAAGTACTCCTTTTCTTTTATCCCCTTTGGGAATCCCTGTAGAATTGACTGCTCTACCCATTAAAGAGAAATCCTAAGGACAAACCTCAGAGATTAAAACAAATTAATGGAAGGCTGAGGACAAAGTAAGAATAAAATTCTAATCAAAAATTTTAATCTTGGACCTTTCCCTGCCTCTGTGCCAGATCAGGATCAGAACTTCCTCAGAGTTCAGAAGAGTGAGGGTTAGGATCCATGGTTTTAGTTCAGGCCAATCTCTATGCCTGGCGTGTAGAGAAACAAAATACGTTTACTAGAGCCCAAACATGTGTTACAGAAACATCGCCAAGGATTCAGACCAAGTGGAAGGGTCAGAAATGCTTTTGCATTTACTGTTTCATGTGCATATGCTCACCTGCTGAATCATTCTGAATTTTTTGTTGGCAGATCATTGGTGATGTTTTTGTAATACCCTCAGTACTCAGGTATTCATGTCATTGATTTGGCTCTGTAAGTGCCATGTTTTCAAAGGAAAGGGGAAAACCATTTTATTTTCTGAAGCACAAATGTTCTCTTTTCTTGTTAAGCAACAGAATTTTCACTTGGTGCCTGGCTGAAGAGGTAGCATACAAGACAATGTAAAGAACAGAAATCACAGAATCGTGGGACTGAAGGGACCTCAAGAGGTCATCTAGTCCAGTCCCCTGCACTCTGTAAATCCAGTAAATCAGCTCCTGTGAAGTCAATAGAATTACACTGATTTGCTCCAGCTAAGGATCTGATCCTCAGTTTATATTTGATCTAAAATAAGTTTTACTGTACAGTATAAGTATTTTGATTGCATCCCTTTCCTCACCCTTTGTCTGTTGCTTGCCTTCTTAAAAAGTATCTATCTAGGTACATTCTCTCTCTCTCAATCGGAGCGCCTAACAAACATTTATAAATGTATCCTCATAATACCTCTGTGAAAGAGGGAAATATTAAATATCTGCATTTTAGAGAGAGGGATCTGAGGCACAAAAAAAAACAAATGATTCGCCCAAGGTCACATGCAATTTGTGGCAGAGGCAGAAATTGAACAGAACCCCCAGTTCCTAGTACAGTGCCTTAATCATAAGAACATTCTTCTGCCATAGACGTAGACTCTTCAGGGCAGGGAATGTGTCTTCCTGAACATGGGAAAGATGCCTGGCACATGTAGGGTGTTATCCAAATAGTACTGATAAAGCATTATTAACAATGTATAGGAGACCACTACTGTCATTGTATATGGCTACCCTTAGAATTACAAACACATTTTAGAAGCAAACCAAAAGGCTGTTAAATGGAAACCTGAATCCTGGTGTTGGTAGGCTCTCTCATAAAGTCAGAGTTTTAGGCCAGAAGGAACCACCAGATCATCTAGTCTGACCTCCTGTAAATTAGAGGCCACCAACACTAGCCAGAACCCAGCCCACAGTAGACTAGACTATTATGTGCCATAGGCAGAAAATAAGAGCGACCAAGGCAAACCAATGCCTGAGGCCCCCACAATGGCAGGGCTAATTAAGTGAGATATACCCAACTAATGCCGGCAAGTGATTCACACCCCATGCTGCAGAGGAAGGTGAAAGTTAGACTCTGAGCATGTAAGTGTAGGCGAGGGAATAGTCCCGCTATTGTGGGGAACTTTTCTGGCTTCTGCACTACCCCAGTGAAGTGGGCTAGCGAAAGGATCCGAGTCCTCGCTCCCACTTCCTTTACCCAGTGGCTTCCCTGTCCTTGAGAACTCCCCTTCCACTCTCCTGTCTGGCAGAATCCTCATAACCCCAACAAGGCTGGGCACAGGATTCCTGGGGGGCTCGACCCCCAACCCTGCTGTGGTCACCTAGGACAGGGGCTAGGGTGTCCCCACTCCAGGGTACTCTCTCTGCACTGGGCACTTCTCTGACCCACTGACCATTACATACAATTTAAAGCAAATGCAAGTTATTTAATCAACAATTAATTTTAAAAAGAATAAGGAAAAATGGAAAAGGTTAAAGGAAACACATCACCCCGCTCTGTGGCAGGGAACTTCACAAACAGTGTCTCTGGAATGTCAGGGCAGTTCACAGTCTGTTCCTTTTAAGTCCCAGGCCTTCTTCTCAGGCCCTGGCTGTGCTGCAGGGATGCTGTGGGTTGGACACTTGCTCTGGTGGTGGCCACATGCTCTCAGGCTCTAAGTGGTAGCACCCTTCTTCCCAGTGTCGCCCCCGCCCTGTCGGGGTTATGATCCAAGCCTGGCCTGCAGAGCCTCTTGGCTGAGGCATCTGCCTGTGCTGGGCCTGCTGCCCAGGGTCCCCCTCGGTCTCCCCAGCTGTTCACGGCACCCAGCTCCAGACTGCTCCAGCCCCAGCTGCACCACTCTGTCTCTTCACTGCTGCTCTGCCTCTAACTCCCTGGGCTGTTTCTTTGGCCCCTCTGCCTCTGGTTGCTACAGCTCTGCTCCCAGGACAGGTCTGCTCTGCAGGCTGCTTCTGTGACTCTGCTCCCAGCACTGACCTGCTTCGTGGGCTGCTTTTCTGGCCCCTCTGCTCTGGTTGCTGCAGCTCTGCTCCCAGGACAGGGTCTGCTCTCTCTGGGCTGCTTTTCTGGTCCCTCTGGATCTGCCACAGCTCTGTTCCCCAGCTTAGCTTGGGCCCCTGCTTTCTCCTTAGCTCGGCCCCACTCTGTCTGACCCAGGCAAATCCAGCTCGCAATGGGCCGGGACCTCCCTGGCCTCCTGACTCCCTGATTAGCCTGCCCGCCCTGTCATTTAGGCTGACCTGGAGCATTGGCCTCTCCCCATTGTTCCTGGGGGCTGTCAGTCTCAGGGTCCTGATTCCCCATCGACCCTTCCCCCTTTTTAATACTGGGAGCTAGCAACTAAAACACCCCCACTGAATGTTAGTAAGGGGGCAACAGTCCCCTTACATAAGGAAGAGCCCGCCAAGCGGCTGAGACAAAGAGTGCTCAGGGCCATCTCAGAGCATCTGCCTACGCCATCCAGTATCCCATCTCCAGCCAGGACCATATCTGATGCTTCAGAGGAAGGAGATAAAAGCAAAAAAACCAAAACACACACACCTCAACTCTGACATCATAATCAAAAAGGCTGACAAAGGAGGTGCTGTTGTCATCATGAATAGGTCGGAATATGAACAAGAGGCTGCTCGGCAGCTCTCCAACACGAGTTTCTACAAGCCATTACCCTATGATCCCACTGAGAGTTACCAAAAGCAACTACAGCATTTGCTCAAGAAACTTCCTGAAAAAGCACAAGATCAAATCCGCACAGACACACCCCTGGAACCCCGACCTGGGATATTCTATCTACTACCCAAGATCCATAAACCTGGAACTCCTGGGCGCCCCATCATCTCAGGCATTGGCACCCTGACAGCAGGACTGTCTGGCTATGTAGACTCCCTCCTCAGGCCCTACACTACCAGCACTCCCAGCTACCTTCGAGACACCACTGACTTCCTGAGGAAACTTCAATCCATCGGTGATCTTCCTGATAACACCATCCTGGCCACTATGGATGTAGAAGCCCTCTACACCAACATTCCACACAAAGATGGACTACAAGCCGTCAGGAACACTATCCCCGATAATGTCACGGCTAACCTGGTGGCTGAACTTTGTGACTTTGTCCTTACCCATAACTATTTCACATTTGGGGACAATGTATACCTTCAGATCAGCGGCACTGCTATGGGTACCCGCATGGCCCCACAGTATGCCAACATTTTTATGGCTGATTTAGAACAACGCTTCCTCAGCTCTTGTCCCCTAAAGCCCCTACTCTACTTGCGCTATATTGATGACATCTTCATCATCTGGACCCATGGAAAAGAAGCCCTTCAGGAATTCCACCATGATTTCAACAATTTCCATCCCACCACCAACCTCAGCCTGGTCCAGTCCACACAAGAGATCCACTTCCTGGACACTACAGTGCTAATAAACAATGGTCACATAAACACCACCCTATACCGGAAACCTACTGACCGCTATTCCTACCTGCATGCCTCCAGCTTTCACCCTGACCACACCACACGATCCATTGTCTACAGCCAAGCTCTGCGATACAACCGCATTTGCTCCAACCCCTCAGACAGAGACAAACACCTACAAGATCTCTGTCAAGCTTTCTTACAACTACAATACCCACCTGCGGAAGTAAAGAAACAGATTGATAGAGCCAGAAGAGTTCCCAGAAGTTACCTACTACAGGACAGGCCTAACAAAGAAAATAACAGAACGCCACTAGCCGTCACCTTCAGCCCCCAACTAAAACCCCTCCAACGCATTATTAAGGATCTACAACCTATCCTAAAGGATGACCCAACACTCTCACAAATCTTGGGAGACAGGCCAGTCCTTGCCTACAGACAGCCCCGCAACCTGAAGCAAATACTCACCAACAACCACATACCACACAACAGAACCACTAACCCAGGAACTTATCCTTGCAACAAAGCCCGTTGCCAATTGTGCCCACATATCTATTCAGGGGACACCATCACAGGGCCTAATAACATCAGCCACACTATCAGAGGCTCGTTCACCTGCACATCCACCAATGTGATTTATGCCATCATGTGCCAGCAATGCCCCTCTGCCATGTACATTGGTCAAACTGGACAGTCTCTACGTAAAAGAATAAATGGACACAAATCAGTTGTCAAGAATTATAACATTCGTAAACCAGTCGGAGAACACTTCAATCTCTCTGGTCACGCAATCACAGACATGAAGGTCGCTATCTTAAAACAAAAAAACTTCAAATCCAGACTCCAGCGAGAAACTGCTGAATTGGAATTCATTTGCAAATTGGATACTATTAATTTAGGCTTAAATAGAGACTGGGAGTGGCTAAGTCATTATGCAAGGTAGCCTATTTCCTCTTGTTTTTTCCTACCCCCCCCCCGATGTTCTGGTTTAACTTGGATTTAAACTTGGAGAGTGGCCAGTTTGGATGAGCTATTACCAGCAGGAGAGTGAGTTTGTGTGTGTATGGGGGTGGGTTTTTGGAGGGGGGTGAGGGAGTGAGAGAACCTGGATTTGTGCAGGAAATGGCCTAACTTCATTATCATGCACATTGTGTAAAGAGTTGTCACTTTGGATGGGCTATCACCAGCAGGAGAGTGAATTTGTGTGGGGGGGTGGAGGGTGAGAAAACCTGGATTTGTGCTGGAAATGGCTTTTAGATAAGCTATTACCAGCAGGACAGTGGGGTGGGAGGAGGTATTGTTTCATATTCTCTGTGTATATATAAAGTCTGCTGCAGTTTCCACGATATGCATCTGATGAAGTGAGCTGTAGCTCACGAAAGCTCATGCTCAAATAAATTCGTTAGTCTCTAAGGTGCCACAAGTACTCCTTTTCTTTTTGCGAATACAGACTAACACGGCTGTTACTCTGAAACACCTCAAACAAACACCAGAATACACTAGGGTTAAAACACACACACACACACACCCCTCTTCCTGACCCCTACAGGTTAGCTGACTGAAGCCCTGGAGCTAGAAATGTCAGAAACGTAAGATTTGAATCAGAAGGGACCCAGAGGGCTGCGGAGCCCAGCCTCTCACTAACTCATGCAACCCCATCATACAATCCCACTCCTAAATTTATCAAGCTCTATCTTAAAACTAATTAGGTTTTTTGCCCCCACGACTCCTATTAGGAGGCTGTTCCAGAACCTCATCCCACTCATTGTTAGAAACCTTCATTTAACTTCTAGCCAGAATTTATTCATAGCCAGTTTATATCCATTTGTTCTTGTGTCAACATTGTCCTTTAGCTTAAACAGCTCTTCACCCTCCCTGGTATTACCTCCCTCCCCCAGCACTCCCAATTTATCTACAGAGAGCAATCATATCTCCTCCCAGCTTTTATCTTGTTAGGCTAAACAAAGCAAACTCCTTTAATCTCCTCTTGTGAAGTTGTCCCGCCATTCTCCTGATCATCCTAGCAGCTCTCTGCACCTGTTCCAGTTTGAACATAGGCGACCAGAACTGTATTCCAAATGAGGCCTGACCAGTGACCTGTATAATGGCATCAATAGTTCCCTATCTCTACCTAGCCGGATATATTCTAGGGTAGCATTTAGCTTGTTCTCAGCCACATCATATTGCTGGTTCATAGTCATCCTGTGATTGACCCACATACCCAGGTTCTTTTCCTCTGTTGTTTCCAAACTGATGAGCCCCCAGCTCATAGCAGAATCCTTGTTATTAGTCCCTAAGTGTATAACTTTGCACTTCACACTATTAAATTGTAATTAATTGCCATTTCTGCTAAAACACGGGATGACATCAGACACACACAAATAATTGAAAAGCATGACAACTCTCTGCTGTGTTTTAGGTATAAGCTTCAAAGGGTACTAGAACAAGGTGAGCTGCCCTTTAATAGCCCAGGGAGTATGGGGTCAGGAGCAGCTGATCCTGCTCAAGAAAGAAGCCAGCAGGCACGTGCTAGGAATCAGCTGACCAGTACCTCATGAGTGGCCCACAATCTCAGCACGACAGTCAGAAAGAGGGCCCAGCTCCATGGGGAGTGGGAGCAGGCTTTTCTGTAACCAGAGGAGGGGCTCCTGGCAAGTGGGCCCTGTGGGAAATCCCCTTCTCCCCTCCCCCCTCCTTCCATAGTTCGGGGAAGATCCCACTTAGTAGCTACTAGAGACTAGATGACCTCAGTCTGAACCCTTCACCAGCTGGTTGTTTATGTTACTTTTGCACATTTAATTTATTTATTTTGGAAAGATAATAAACAGAGCCTTGAAGAAAGGGACAGAAACTAAGCTGGGTATGGCTGATTACTTTTCCTGAGTTGCTGATTAGGGCCACTGGCCTACCGGTACCATTAAGTTCGCCAGTAAAATCCTGAACTCAGGTCTCGCAGGCTGGAAAAGAGAATTTCTAATATTTTGCAGTTAACATGTGTGTGCTTACAATTTCAGTCAAATGACAAGAGATTTTTCTCTTTATTTGCAAGAGGTGAAATCTCTGCTTGAGTTTCTTGGCATGCAGAGGTGTGTGAATGTTCCACTAACACTTTGGAGGATGCAGCCTGTTGCCTCCAGTATGGCTTGTTAGCCGCTCCGTTGCCTCTTTAGGAGCCGATTTGTGACCCTGGAAGTCAGAAGAGGTGCTATGAGGGAGCAATCTTGTGTTTTTCTGAGAGCAGGGACTGAGATGGTCCTTCTCTTACCCAGGAGGGGAAAACGCTGCCATTTCTCCTTTTTCCCACCCAATCACCAAGCATTTCAGTTTACCCAGAAAGATATTTTTTAACTATTCTATGTTCTTCTTGTGACATCTTATTAGCTTCCACCTGAAGCATGCATACAGTGCAAGTCTGTCACAATTTCATGAGGTAATAAACCAGTCTGGGTTTTCAGGTTGAGTGAGGGTTATTTTGTTTAATTCTAACCTTGATTCACCATGGGTGTTGTATTTTTCTGTGAAATTTAGGCCAGGGTTTAAAAATTAATTGCACTGGCCTAACACCAGAGATGGACAGAACTTAAGGAATTCTACATAACAGTTATGGGTAGGAAACAATAAGATAGCCAGTTCAAACTGCAGGGGGAATTTAGGCAGGCAGAATGTCATTACCCAAAATGGAACTTGACTAGAATTCATTGGACCTATGCCTTTACTTTTGCAAAAAGTGCCATGGGTTCTTATCAACCTCATCTTAGATTCAGCATTTAACTTGCACAGTTTTTATACACGTTAGAAGTCTCTATCAATTAAAATCTACTTCACACTGCAGTCCTTTTGAGCCACTCCATTATCATTTTACCTGCTCATTACTGAAAATGTGATATCCACATCTTAATTCACTATTCAAATACATATTCTACTGAGTTCTTGCTCATTTTTAGTTATCTGCTCTCCAGGAGAGCCCCCTGAGAATGTTAACCTCCACTGTGAAAACTCTATCACAATAGATAACTGCCGCATTAGCACCTCATAATCTAGAGCAGATTATTATATTATGACTGGATGTTAATATAATTAGACATAGGTCTATTCTGAATGCAACACAAACAACTCCTACTTTAGGATATTACTAAATGCATCTCATCTTTGAATGCATCACTTGCTGGAGAACAAAGGTGTGCTAGAGTGAGCATGCTAGAGAAAAGGCAAAGATAAACCGATTTGTGCAATGGACAGAAGCTCACTAATGGGAGCATTAATATATATGGATGTCATGGGCCAAAGTGCAAGTCTGCCTCTTTTCTTATACTCCTAAACCCACCAGCAGCATCCCACGCACACCATTTACTAAATAAATAAATAAATGTAAAACCTTGTGAATTTATCCCAATCCTACTGCAAGCAATGGAGTTCCCACCCTAATCTGGAGAGAGTATACATACCTTGGATATGGTCTAAAATTTATTAGTTTCTCGAAGTCTTTTATAACAAGACAAAAAGCTCACCTTAAGCTTTCTCTGAGCACTGTTCCTAGGGTGGTAGTTTTTTGTTTGTTTTTGCAGAATCTCTCTATCACATCCCAGAGTTCCCTCTGTTCCAAACAGACACTTCAACATTTCATTGTTCTTAAAGCTAATAGGCCCTACAGGAGTTAACAGAAATAATTCTGCATCTCCAGACAGGGGTCAACAGCCTGAAAACATGATGGCTCAATATCTACATCTATAGGCAAGTCCTAGAACCTGTCATCCTGTTACATCCAACTGTAAAATTTACTTCAATCCTATAACTTTTGGTCCATTTTTCAATATTTTAAATTGTCGAGAAAGCTTTAGAGTTACTGTAAGTGACTATCAAGTACAACATCAAATATTCATTGAATAATTATTTTTATTTGACTATTGATGCAAAACCAAGTTATCAGAAACAAAAGTTTAATTTTTATATTATCAATTACATGCCAGTTCTCTTTCTGTGGAATAACTTTGTGTGATCATACCCCCACTTTAAAAAGTGAAATTTGTCTAGAGGCTGACGGTAGCAAATACATGCTTAAAGTCTGCCAGATAACTGTACTGTATGTGCATGCCACTGCCAATCCATCTGCAGAACACATCACCTGCTTGCTTAACAGGTACTAGGAGAAGTAATGGAGAAAGTGAGCATCACAGTGAAGAATAAGGGGCCTGATCCTGTGAGCACTTATTTGAGTAATCCTTACTTCAGTTCCACTGAAGTTACTGGAAATGTTTGCATGAGATGGAATCATTCACATAGGTAAGTGTTTGCAGGATCAGACCCTTGTGTTTAAATTTGAGTTCAGTCCTTTACTTATGTACCTTTCTGTATCTCTCTCTGACAAGCTATGATACGGACCTAAATATAAAGGAAAGAGTTGGGTGTATTCGAAACCTGCATGAGCCCTGACCATGCAAACACTAGTGTGTTTAACTCTAAGCATGATCATAAGTATTTGCAAGGTCAGAGTCTTACGTTGGAATTTGTGTTAGCTAACCAGATTACTTTTCTAATTTAGCCTACTTTATACATATTTTATATTCATCTTTGTGCATTTCAGATTCATTTGGATGCCGTCAGAATCCTCTGTTGTTCGAGCTGCAAGAAGAAATTCCTGCAGGAATTTTAGAAAAATTAAAACCAGACTTGAAGAAATATTCCAACTGCCAATTAAACATTGTGAAAAGGTAGATTAATCTCCATGGACCTCACAGTTGCCAAAGTCATTGTTTAATGTGTTTGGATATAAAGCTAAAATAAATTTGATAACAGCAATAAGGCAGATCCAACAGCATAGTTATCATGAAATAATTACATCCCAAGGGAGTTAGAGGTAATCAGCTACACTCTGTCTAAGTACACCTCGGGGCGGGGTCGGGGGGGAAGAGGCGGGAGGTGCTTATCTTGCCATAACACCAACCCCCACCGTATCTCATTGCTTAAACATGGTCTGATAAAATACGAGAGTTTTTAAGTTATTGTAGCTCTGTGTGTGTTTGCCCCTTCCCAATCAGAATGATAAAGTCAGTCTCCCTCTCCCCACCCCAATTTTGTATTTAAAAATAAAACCCTGCTGGAAATTCAGAAAAACATTCAACATGAGAATATGTTTAGTGTTCAGATTATGCCATAAATCATCAAAATTAGGAAATTCAAACTTAGCTTGGCAGGTTGTCCTGATTTCATGCTGCTGTGACTTCAATTTGGGTCACAATTTTAATATTATTTAAAGATATATTTCAACTTCATGTATTTATGAATTGTCAAAATGAAAGGAAATATTGAAGAGATTTTCACAGGAGATTATGTACCTAAATGCCCATAAATAAATAAATAGTATTGTGTGGTTTATAAATAAATAAAACCTAATAAAATTCTAATCTCTAAAGGAAAGGAAACAATTAAGCTTGATTAAGTATGCTTATTTATACTATGAATAATAATCTCTGCAAGTTTTGTTACTGTTATTTGTGAATGCTGACAATGTGTTAGGTAAATATGAAATCTAATAAAATGTACAAAACAAACGAAGAACTCCCCTCTGATATCTCAGAAGGTATATGAAGATGGTACCTAGATTGATACTGTTATTTATTTTTCCATTTTCTGAAAGCTGTGTGCTGAGATTGCCAGCAAATGTAATTTTTGATGGTGGAATGTACAATTTACCATACCATATCACTGATCTATCAAGTCCCATATCCTGCCTTCAATAATGGTAGATACCGGATGTTTCAGAGTGAGTACGTTTTCACCTACAGGTAAATGTGTGATCAAAATTAAATGGGCCTAAGAACATAAGAACAGCCATACCAGATCAAACCAGTGGTCATTCTAGGCCAGTATCCTGTCTGACAGTGGCCAGTGCCAGATGCTTCAGAGGGAATGAACAGAACAGGGCAATTTTGAGTGATCCCTGTCATCTAGTCCCAGCTTCTGGCAGTTGGAAACTGTTCTGTCTTTTACACAGATTGAAACTGGTGAAACTTTGTTGACTTAAAATGAATCATTCCTGGCTTATACCAGTATAAGTGACAGGAGAATAGGTCACATGTATGTAAGGATTTAAAGAATTGCTCCAGCATCCCATGGAACAAGTAGAGTCCTCGAAAAATTGCTTCTGTTGGGGCAAAGTCAACATCATTGACTGAAACCTCAGGTGGAAACTTTGTTAATGGAAAGTTAGTTTTCAGTCCACTAGATGGGGATGAGTTGGCCCCAAGAAAGTAGCCTTGGTATCAGATGATTACTAGAGACTGTGTGTAAAAATGAATTGATGCTCGTTCAACTCCCAGTGAATAAGGCTCAGGTCCACAAACATACTTAGATGCCTAACTCCTAGATTTAGGCACATAAGTCCCATTTTTAGGCACTAGCTAAAACCCCTGCTTGGCAGCCAGCTAACTCCGTAGGTGCATAAACTCACTTGGCACCACATTTTTGGCAGTAAAAGTTCCCTAGGCACCTACAGAGTGATTCTTGCTCTCGCTTCCCCAGTTAATAATTAATTATTTAATGTGGAACAACTTCCATAGGAGAGATTGAGGGAAGCCCCACATCAGAATATCCCATACTCTAGTGGCTTGGGCACTCACCTTGTTCAAATCTCTTCTCATCAGGCAGCAGGGGACCTAGAACCACAGAGATAAATGCCTCCTCCCGCCTGGGCTTTGGTACCTATTTCAGAGTGGCAGGGTTTAGAACACACCACTCTATTGGGCATTTCCCATTGGCTAGCTTGGGGGGGGGGCCCACCTAGCACACTGGCTTTTATGAATCGCCCTGTAAGGTGCCTGTCTCTCCCCATTCATTGTATAGGGAGCCTAGACACCTAACTCAGGCTGTGTGCATACAGGCCCAAGTCTCTTCATCACAGAATGCACCATCACAATTAGAATTCTGGTTGGCAGTCTAAGCGCTCAGCTCTAAACCAATAATAAGTGTAGTCTGGGTACCTAATTCAAAGCTGTAGACTCCTAGAAGCATAAACATGAACAGTAATCTACAAATGAAAAAGAGAGATTTATTGCGAGCAGCTGGAATACAAAAAAAGGCCTAGACAGGCCAAAACATGGACTTTATCAAGGCTGGATTTCTGGCTTTCTATTTAGAGCTCTAAAAGACAATTACAGTGTTCAATTCAGCAATTCTAGAATTGAATTAGGTAGACTACAAAGGGAACTTGACTGACCCACCCCAAGTACCAAATGCTTTAAAATAACCATTTCACTTTGAATTCAAAAACAGAGGGAAATTCCAATGGCAATTTTTCTAAATGCATTCCGGGATATTAAACTCCGAACTGGATAATGATAACAATTTGAATGACATGCACTATGGAACGATCTGAATACAGTTTCAAACAAAAAAATAACCAAGTATCACAACCTCCCTTTGAGGTCGGATTATTATCCCCAACTGTCAGACAAGGGACCAGAGGCACAGACAGGTTAAGAGACAAGTCTTGACCCCATCCGTCCACTGCCAAGCCAGGAGCAGAATCCAGCTCTCCTGACTCCTAATTCAGTACTGTAAGCACAAGACTTTTTCCTCATGAGCCATTGGCATAAAGTAGTCTTTTTGATAGCTATTTTCACTATAAGAATTTCCAACGCAGAATACTGGTACCCCATTATCCAAATATTGAAAGTAGTTTTAAAGAATAAAACTGTCTTGATTAATCAAGCCACCTCCTGTTACAGCTCCCTTTCAGGCTTTCAGACTCCTATTTTTCCACCCACATCCTAAACATTTGAAGGAAGGAACAATGCTTCATGTTTGAAAAACAATCAAAACTGAAATCAAAAGAACAAATGCCACCCCTCAATTTGTTCTCAGCCACCCACTAGTCAAAGGGAAGAAAGCCTCTAAAACAGTAGCAGATAATTTGTTTAAAGCCTGCATCACAGAGGCTTACAGAACGTAAGGTATAACTATTCCTAAATCCTTTATAGCACATTTGACCAAATCAATGGGCTTCAGAGGAGAATTTTTTTTAATTCTGAAAATTATTTCTCCTTAGTACAATCACTGCTGTTTAAATCTCACACTAGGACTGGCATTTTTTACTTGCCTGATCATTTTTCTCCTAGTAGTCATGTCTGAAGATCCATATAAGGGTATGTCTACACTGCAATTAAAAAGCCTGCAAGATGGGAGTGTCCCAGTGCTCTACACCACAATTAAACAACCCCTTAGCCCTCGTCAGCTGACACGGTCAGTCCCCCATCCCTCTGCCCCTGTTACAGCGCCCCTGCAGCTGGGCATGGTCCAGTTGGAGGAGGGGCTTAAAAGGGAGTTTCTTTAGCACAGCAGAGTGGTGGGCAGAAACAGACAGACCTGCACTCATTGTATGGAGGGAGTATCCCCAGGAGGAGGAATGCTGCACAAAACCAGGACTCCCAGCCTTCAGAGGCCCGTGGTCCAAGATGCAAGGGACAACCACAAGCCATGACGTGCCCAGAAGTAGGAAGAGAACCAGGCAGGTAGCAGATGCCTTCCATGCAGTGCCCAATAGGGCTTGTAGGTTGGAACCCACTGGAGTGGGAGGGATGGTGCCATGAACTCTTACCACTACGCAGAGCTGATGCCACAGACTATTACTGCTAGGCAGGGGCCCACCCCCACTCAACTTGTAGAGAATGGGTGCATTACAGCCCAGTCTTGCTGAAGGTCATACGGAAGGCCTACAGAAAAGCCAAGGAAAATAAAAGGCGAAGTGACATGGATGTGGATAAGCTGCTGAAGTGGGTGATGGATAGCCAACAACAGGCACTCCAGCAGAATCAGTTCCTACAACAGCTGACCCCACAACACCAGTAACAAAAAGCTAAAGAGCAGCAGCAATTCATCTGAGAGCTAACCACCCAACACCAAGGACAGCAACATCACCTGGCCCACCATAACCCCCCAAGAGCTGCTGCTAACCTAGGGTCAGGCCCTTTGGGAGGATCCCAAAGCCAAGGATCCTGGTCAAACTGATGAAGACAGGCCCAGAGGATGACCCCAAAGCCTTCTTGGTAAGATTTAATCATGTGGCTGCTACGGTGGACCAGGCTCTTGGCCCCAAACCTGACGGACTGGCCCAGGTACCCTCTAGGGCACTAGACCCTGTGGATGCCCAATACTACCATAAAGGTCAAGATGGCCATTTTAGACTATTTCAAATCTCCCCAGAGATGTACCATCAGCACTTCTGAAGAGAAAGATATCCACCAAGGGCCTGCCCCCAGTCCCTCAAGGATTATTGCTGGCATTGGCTAAACCTGGAGAGGTGAACGGGGTGCAGGTAACAGAGGATATTGTGCTTGAGCAATTTATCAGCATTCTCCTGATGAGGGACAGGTGTGGGTAGAGACACACCAACCAGACACTTTGGAATGGTAGACGTCGTGGAAAGTTACCTGGCAGCTGAATGGGCACTCTTTTAGACCCCCTCTCCCCCACCAAAAGTGGGAGTCCTGCGGCTAGGCCATCACTGAACGTGGAAGGCTGAGCATGGTGGAGGGAATGGGACACAGGAGACCGTCAGATGGAACGAGGCCCAAGTCTCTTCCGCAGCAGAGGCTAGGAGGCTGAGCAAGAACATTACAGGACCCAGAAGGCTACGGAGCTGGGGAGCATGGAAATGAAGGGAGGACAAAATGGCAGCCCTACTGACAGGCAATTGCTTTGAGTGTGAGCAGTGTAATCACTTTTGACACGATTGCTCCTTTATGGATTATGGCTATGGGCAAGCCTGGACAGCCGTCCCAATGCCTGCAAATGGGGGCTAGCCAAAATGATAATCCCAGTGAGGCTCTACAGACCTGAAGTGATGGATTTAAAAGATTCAGGGTGCAGACAGACCCTCATAAGGGAAAGCTGGTTGAAGCCCACAGGGCACCAAACCACCACAATCTTCTTGCAGTGGGGTATGAAGACATCCACACAGGCCCTGCAAAGGAGATACAGCTGACAGTGGGGCACCACACCGAGACTCTCAGTGTGAAGATGGTGGCCTCTCTCGCCTACCCAGTGGCCGTAGGCCACAACTGGAAGTACTTTGGTGAAATCTTGCAAACACAGGAGAGGAACCCAAGCACAGAGAATAAGCATGCCTCTGAGGTCAGGGAAGAAGCTGGGTCTGTGGATCTGGCTGATGTAGGAATGAGAGAAGACCTGGGGGAGAGAACGTCAATGTGCAGAAGAGCCCCTGAGGGAGCAGAAGAACAAGCAAGTTCAAGACCACTTGGATACCAAATGGCTGACCCAGTACAGTTATTTCAAAGGGAACAGAAGGAATAATGTTTGTACACCTTACGATGGGTGTACAAACATCTGCCCATTATCAATGGCGGGGGAGGGGTAATTGACCAACAGAAGCTAGAACAATGGCCACCCTTCAAGAAGAAAGAGGTTGACCACCAGACTAATGATGTTTGGGCTCAACTCCTGATACTCTGGCCCTTTCAGAGGGCATTACTTTGATTCACACATTTAGTACCTTGCACCAGCCACCTGGGATTAGAGAAAACCCTTGAGAGAATTACCAGACAGTTTTATCAGCCGGGATCTATGAAGAGGTAAGAGATTACTGCATGTCCTGCCCAGACTGCCAGGTGATAAGACCCAAGAGCTCTCCCCAATACCATGCTGGTAGTAGACACCGCCTTGAGAGAAATCTGCATGGATTTGATAGAACCTCTAGAGAAGAGCACAAACGGACACCAACACATATTGGTGATTATGCAAGGTCATTCTGCTTTGCTTTACACCATAGCTATGGAATTTGTGAAGATTTTTGTGAGGGTAGGGATCCTCAAGGAAATAACAGAGCAGGGGACAACTTCATGTCACAACAGATTAAGAACTTGTAAGTTACTGAAAATCAAATTGCTGAGAATGTCTGTTTATCATCTCCAAACACATAGGCAAGTCGAACACTTCAACAGGACCCTGAAGGAGATGCTGAGAAAGTCTGTGTCTGAAGATCCTTGCTATTGGGATCACTTATTACCACCCTTTGTATTTGCAGTGTGCCAGGGTCTCCAGGTCTCAATGAGGTACTCACCCTTTGAGTTGTTATATGGGAGACAACCCTAGAGATTCTAGACCTAGTTCAAGAAACCTCAGAGGAGCGAAAGCCCGGGGCACCAAGGTAGTATAGTACGTTCTCCAGCTATGAGAGAAGCTGAAGAAAGTGGGAGCTTTCACAAAGGAAAAGCTCTTAAGGTCCACAGAGTTGTCTCTGAGACACACATCCCACCCCCCCCTTACAGAGTCTCAGAGCCCAGGCTCCAGCCCAAACTCAGATATCTATACTGCAAGTTTTAGGCCGGCAGCCCAAGCCTGAGTCAGCTGACCCATCCAGCCACAGCTGTGCTGCAGATCTTTTACTGCAGTGCAAACATATCCTTAAAGCCCAAAACTGTCAAGAGCAAGCCTATAAATAGGGGCACCCACCCATGTGAATTCTCAGCAACAGAGTACTGCTGTCATTGCCCAGCTCAGAGTCACAGTTAATGGGTAGGTGGCAAAGACCCTTTGAGTTGGCATGCTAGATGGGAATGGTGGATTATGAGATCTGGCAGCCCAAGGAGACCCAGATTTACCACATAAACCTTCTGAAGACCTTGTGAGACATGAGAGATTATTCAAAACACTCTTCTCCTTCCCCTCCCCTCCTCCCAATCCAGAACTGGCTCCTTCGGCTCAATTAAGACCCAAACACATTCCCTAGGGAGACGAGCCCCAGCCACCCCACTAGACTCAGATCACAGTCTGGATGATTTGTCTCTGCATCATGATGGAGCCAAGATGAATGGACCATGAGAGTAGAAGATTTGAAATGCTGTACATTAGGAGCTGCAGCTAATGCTGGAGCTCAGCATGGCAAAGGAACCTCATAGTTGGTGGCAGATCCCTTTTGTCTTCATGCCCAAGGCGGATGGACAACTCTGATTTGCGTCGTCTTTAAGAAAGTGAATGCAATATCCATATTTGACATATATCCCATGGCGCAAGTCGACAAGTTATTGGCGCAGTTAGGGGCTGCAAAATATATATTAACCTTAGATCTGAGCAAGGGATCCTGGCAGATCCCTTAACATAGGATCTCAAGGACAAAATGGCCTTTGCAAACCTTTCGGCCTATACCGTATCAAGACCATGCCCTTTGGCCTTCCTGGGGCTGTGGCCACCTTCCAATGGCTGCTGGACACAATCTTGCAACCACACAGCCAGTATGTGGCTGTCTACACAGATTATATAATCATTTACAGTTGTGACTGGGAGAAACAATGGACCCTCGAAGAAATCAGCCTCACAGTGAACCCAGCCAACTGCCAGTTAGGGTTCCATATGATAAATGCACCTGGGATATACCATCAGAAGGGGCAAACTTAGGCCTCTGATTGGGAAGGCCTTGACCAATTACCCTATTTTGCTGACAAAAGAAACAAGTTAGACAATGTTTGGGTCTGACTCACTACTATAGATGATTCACACCCAGCTTTGACACAATAGCAGCACTCATTAACTTAGTGAGGAATTCCAGCCGCAAGAAGGTCGCCTGATCTGAGGTCTAGAACAGAGCCTTCAGGACCTTGAACGACCTTTTGAGCAAATAACTAGTCTTCTTCTATCCTGACTTCACATGACAGTTTGTACTCCATACAGATGTGGGGCTGGGAGGGTGCTGTCCCAAGATTATGATGCGGAAAAGCATCCAATACTCTATATCAGCTGGAAACTATTTCTCCATGAGAGGGCCTAGTTGACTATAGAGTAGGAGGCCTTGGGGATCAACTGGGACATAGAAGCATTGAGTTATTACTGTCTGTGAAATCTCTTCCTGTTGATGACTGACTATGCACTCCTCCATTGGCTAAATTCTATGAAAGACACCCAGTCCTGGGTTATGAGGTGCCTTATGGCTTTACAACCCCATGCCTTCCAGTTGGCCCACAGGCCAGGCGACAAACACCAGAATGCAGATTTCTTTTCCAGGGACAGGGGACTTCAAGGCTAGGACTCAGAAATCCCCAATGTCAAATGTAGTGGGGGGAGGGAGGCGTGTGTGATGGGATGGATAAACCCCACACTGGAGAGATAGGGGTGTAGAAACAACTGTGGGCTTGGGAAGCCCCACAGCCAACAGGCCAGCTGGGTGTGCTCCAGTTGGAGGAGAGGCTTAAAAAGAGAGTATCTTCAGCACAGCAGGCAGAGAGCAATGGACCTGCACTTATTGCTATGGAGGGGTTACACCAGGAAAGTGTCCACAGCAGGAGGACTGTTGCACAAAGCTGGGACTCCCAGCCTGCAGAGGTCCATGGGCTAGGTTGCAAGGGACAACTACAAGCCAAACAGGGACAGAGCAGTTGAAAGACATCCATGGGAGAACATTAGCAGGAATGAAGGTAGCAGACGCCTTCCTTATGGTACCCAAGAGGAACCCTGGGTCTAGAGTTACCAAGTTTGGTTGGACATATTCCTGGAGGTTTCATGACATGACAATCTTTAATTAAAGATTAATCTTTAATTCCTGAAAACTCTCCAGGATTGTCCTGGAGAGTTGGCAACCCTACCTTGCTCCATGTTTGCCTTGGGCATAGCACAATGGAGTCCTGGTCCTTGACTAGGGTTCCTAAGCACTATAGTAATACAAATAACTAATGATAGCAGCAGCTGAGGATCAGAGCCAGTGGGCCAGATTCTCTTCCAAATTACGCTGATGCAAGTAAGAGAAGAATCAAGCTCAGAGAATATTCATAGTAGAACGGAAAGACAGCTAACAGGGGAAAAAATATGTAAGATTATCTGTCAGATGTGGATTGCCCCATATGCCCCTATTTTAAATCTGTTTCTAGGTCTCCATGATTTTTTTATATTCTGTTTGGAATGAGATATTTTGAGTGTTACATAGTATCAGAACTTCACTTGCAGGTTATTACCGTTCGTTAGATGGTGTTTTACATTTAGAAAATAATAGAGCTCCCAAGAGTGAGAAATCATAGGCTCTTAATACTCAAAAATTGGCCCCAAAATTCCACAAATTATAAGCCACAGTCATGCTTTTCTTCTTTCTATTTCATTTTACCAGGGTCCCATCCTAGCTCTTTCCTCCCTATCCCCCTCAAAAATAATACAAGTGGCTCTGGGGGGAAAAGCACTGCTATTAAAATTTCTTCAGGGTTCCAAATGAACTTAATAAGTTCTCATGATGCTTCTTATAAAACTTTCAAAAATATTAAAGTAATTTTGTTTTCTCCAGTGGTAAAAAGCAATCTAGGTAACTTGTAAGATACATCATCAATACTAAAAGTGTTCTGTTAACAGTGAAAAGGAATTCACAGGAGAAAACAATTTATTCACTTTGATGCTTTTGAATATTTTCATATGTGACTGAACTTCAAGATTTTTGCCTGTACATTTATATTTTGGTTTCACCTCAAATGCCACTTGAATTATGTTCAGCCTATATATTCCAACCCACTTTTAATTTCGAATTATACTGCACCTTTCAGTGTTCCTATAATTGAGCATAAATTGCAGTTTTATATTGTTGCCCTGAAACCCAAGCAGACTTCATGCATTAACAGGGTCTCCAATCAAGAGTTTGGGCTGTGAGAGAGACACAGACAGACAGAGAGTGGGTGAGTGTAAAAAGTTTATAAGTGAAGGGTTGTTATTTGACTATATAAATTGAATTTTCATGTCATTCTTGTCATTAACTTAATATCTGAACTGAAAGGTTAGGGAATATTTATGCCAATTCAGTCTATTGTATCCAATGGAAGCAGAATCAATTTCCTATTTCAGCTACACTTTTAAGGAACTTTAAAAGGGTAAAATATTTATGGTTTGAATTTTTAAGATCATATTGCTCTTAGGAATCGCTATAGACTGATCTATACAAATAAGATAAATAAAAATATTAAAAGAACATAAGTAGTAACAGAAGATTTCAATTTTCACACTAACCGGGACACTAGTCATAGGAAGAATAAAATGAACAATTAGTTTGTTGAGTGATTTTTTATTAACAAAGCAGCTAAAACCGATGATATTCTGCTGAACATCTAAGAAATACTGATCACTATATAGAGACTGATCCTGCAAGTTATTCCATTTGCCTGGATGCACGACAAGTAGATTCTCTTCTGGTTCAACAAGCGGGTGGTAGTGGACATTGTGAATAAGAAGGTGGCTATGACTCAGCTGTCTTGTAGTCATCAGCCAAACTACAGTAGCTCAGCCAGCCCCAGCAAGGGATTTCTTTCTGCATGGAACCAAAGGAACCGACAAACCATCATCTTGAATTTGCCAGGTATACATAGTGTTTTGAAATTGTACACATCTATATGCAAGGATTGAAAAACAAAAAGACCTGAGGCAGCCAAATGCTTATTCACAATGTGCACTGCTCAGGGCTGGCCCGAGAACAAATAGCGCCCCAGTGTTACCCTTAACAGAAAAATGTCGCCAAACCTTCCAACAAGAAGGAGGCTCAAAATGGAGGGCAAACAGCAACTACTGAAAAAACAAGATGGCTAAGTGAGGGACAACATGGTAAGAACAAAAATTCCCTTACATCAGGAGAAGAGCAGCTTTGGCGCTCTGTTTGTTAAACTTTTGAATAGCTTATTTTTATTGCATTTGTAGCCCATTTCATGACTTTGATGCACAATTTAGCCACAATTACACAATAAAACAAGGTTCACAATATCCCAGCTGGGCTTTCACTTCGTTCTTTATCTCCCTGACTGGCGACTCCCTGCCCTTTATATACCTGCGAGGTCATGGCTGACACCATTCTAAGAGGTTCAAGGAAAATGTAGTTCTCAGAATGTTTCCATGAGATATTACAAAGATCCAGAACATTCTAGGAGGTTAGTGAAAACTGAATCCACATTTGGAATACCTGAAACATTTTACTTCAAGCATTCTATTTTCCCTTTTGTTGCTAACATCAAAAACAGCACCCGAAGCAGCGGTCACCTGGGTCGCCTGCCCCTAAATCTGGCCATGCCACTACTAACTGTGTGTTGGACCAGAAAAGGATCTACTTGTCATGCATCCAGCCACCTCTAAAATACCACAGTGACCACAAAATGAAAAAATTCCAAGGTGAAGTCCCTGCTGGTGCACTTGCATAGAATATACCCTGCCTCCCAACCAGGTACATCAGTATACAGAAGCACTCCTACACCTGGACAACAATACTTTCAGCCCCCTATTATTTGATAAAATATTTGATTCTTCACCTTTTATACTCTCCACCATAAAACTCTAGCACTCTGTATCAAAAGCATATGATTCTAGACTATTATTAAATCTAACCTAAAATCTTATTTTGCTGTGTTTCCACATGTTTGTTTTTACTTTTTTGGACTCTTTTCTGTTGATGCTCTCTTAAGCACTTACAATGCATGTACTTACCTAAAACAGTCTTACTGGACAAAACAAGAGATGCACAAAATGTTGAATTAGGAAAATATTTTCAAGTAAAGACAGCACAAAAGGACAGTGTCAGAGATCCGAGAGGAAGGATGAATTTACAGTTAAGTCACTGTAATTGGATTTCAGGAGATGTGGCTCCAGTTTTTTGACTCTGCCAATGACATCTTATCTAACCTTAGGCAAATCATTTCATTTGTTTGTCCCTAAGTTCCCCCATCTGTAAAACAGAGAGAATATTCTGACCAAATTTCCCTCACCTTTTGTATGCCTTTCCTAGTTAGATTTCAAACTCTTTGGGACAGAGATTGCCTTTTACTATATGCATATAGAGAATTCAGTACAATGGGACCCCAATATCTGTTAGGGCCCTCTAGGCACTAGTATAATGCATTAATAGTTATTATTACTATAGACAATGAAGCCCGAAAGAATAGGTTACTAGGCATTTGTATTGTTTTATTTTTGTCATCCTCTATGAAATACAAAGAATACACCATAATAAGACCTACTTTTTAAGTGAGGGGGAAGAAATGCTTAATGAAATAAAGGTTACATTAGAAAAGGTGATTAAAAATAAGGAAATATAAAGGCTGACCAAAAAAACAAAAGAGGTTAACAAGATCTGCCCAGAACTCTAATCAAAATGACAAAAAGAAATAAGGAGCTTTAACATTACATAACTGAGTTGATAAACAAGACAATATCTAATGTGCAACCCAGAAATGGGGAACTAGGGAAAAGTCTAATCTACACTAAAAGCTTCACTTCAGCACTGGTGAATATACCTCAAAAGCATAAATCTGGAGAATAAATTTCATTAAGGATATAGGAAAAGATGTGCAAGAGGACAGTCATTCCCAAGAAACTTCGTACAATTTTCTTTTCCAGGAAATTTTATCAAAGGAAGAATTTCTAGTTTTGCTTACCAACAGTTCCCATTTGTAACACTGTAGAAACTGAACTGCCAAATTATTATACAAAGGATTTATAGAAACGGAGAAGGTGCGGCAGAGGGAAAACAGTGAACTGAGTAGCCTAGTGATTTAGTAGAGAAATAAGGCTGATATTCTTTAAGAAGAAATCAAGTGGCGACCACTTTGAGGCATAACAAAAGTTCTAAAGGGAACACAGAAGAAAAATGCAACAATGGTACATGAGCTGCTAGGACATTCAGTAAAAAAATGACCAGGCAATTTAGGTTAAGAAAGTCCATGGCAATAAAGGATTTTAGACAGAATATTTTCTCCCCAACAGTATAAAATGTATAGAATAAAATTAAAGAGTATGAACTAGCATTATACAGCATACACATTTTAAGAAGAGCTAGAGAATACTGGGAGAAAATGGAGACAGGAAGAAACAATTTCTAATTAAAATAAAGACAAATATAGCCACTACATGTGGTTTCCTCATTCTAGGTTCATAGTTCCTAAGTTCTTAAATCAGTACAGTGAATGGTTTTCATGGCATCAGCAAGGAGATGGTTCTTTGTAGTGGAAACACAGAATGCATTTATATCAGACATTCACATATACTTATAAGTAAGTGTGCAGGCTTCCACTACAAACCAGCTGAAAACCACCATTCAGTTATGCTAAAGGCATAGCAATCTTTCCTCTAATCTCTTTAATGTATACAGTAGCTTTCCTTGAATTACAGTACAGCTTGATTTTCAGCACCATGTTAGTCTCTTTTCAGAGCTTTAACACTGCATTTTCAAATAAACCAATTATTCAATACATGGCAAAAATAGCGGGAAATGACCATTATAGTTAATGTTGCAAAATTGTTTCCATTATAATGTGAACTTTCATTTACTCATAACTTTTTGAAAATTCACCCCTGTGGTTGAACTTTTCCATGCTTGGTTTCCACTCCATGGCATTTTGAGGAAAAGTTTTAAGAAAATCCATTTACCAATCTTTGGGTAATAAAAAGGTGTACTAAAGAATCACTATCCTGCTTTAAAAAAATATTCTGACCACTTTTATTTACCAAAGGAAAGAATTCAAAATGTATAATAAATCACAATCCAGTTAACCTACAGTAGCCTAAATATCCACATCATATTTACTTATATATGTTGATTATTTCAAAGTTTCGCATATCAAAATTTGAGGCTGAAGCACTGGCGGTAACTGCTTTTGAATTTGAAAAAGATCCATGATCAATGGAGATATAGATATAGATATAGATTTGTAACTAGTGCTTCTGGCAGCCATTGTGGATTGAATTCCTTGTGTTCCTCAGACGCTAAATGAGTCTAAAATTGCTTTAGTTTGATCAGTGTCAAAAAATACATCTTTATCTTTCAGTTCCATTCAGCATACTCAATTTTGTAGGATATAAAAATGAAGTTTGCACATCAAGTTCTTGGAAGCTCAATTTTCTTAACGGAAAAAGAAGAAAGTGCTTTTCAGTTGAAAAAATAAACAAAATGACAGTATTGTATACAAATTTATGTCTCACTCTTTCAAATTTCAGTTTTGTATGGTTTGACTGAAAAGAAAGGGAGGCACAGAGGAGGAGAAGTGTTAAAGATAGATGAAGATCGAGAGGGCCTATTTTCATAATAACATGGGATTGCTTTTTGTGGTGTATTTTCTATTGTGCTGTCCAGCCAGCCAGAGTAGTTTTAAATGCCTTAAATGACAGCTTTTCCACCACTTCCCTTTAAAGAAGATTGTGCAGTCCAAGGGCCTGATCCTGAATGGTGCTGGGTTACTCCTGAAAGGTATTGAGTACCCTCTGAAATAAGGGAACTGAGGAATCTCAACATCTTGCAAGACTGGGCTCTAAAACCATTGACAGAAAGAGAAGGGACACCACTAACAGTAATCGCAGAAAGTAAAGCAAAAAGACATAGCACTGCAGGAAATTTAGGTATGTATTCGAAAACAAGTTACCTCAGGTACTAATAGTACTTACTAAAAAGTGTGGCTATTGGAAGGCTGGCGGAACTAAGGTTTGACATTGCACACTATACAGTCTGGCAGAAACTGTGCCTATGTAGACCCCCCTTGAACTTAAATAATTTTAGAGACCCTGTGATAAATGAAATGGGGAGGGAGGCTCCCTTTTATGGGCATCCAGCCAGCCAGTTAGCTATAAAATCCCATTTAGTAGTTGTTCTCTACTTGCTTTACCTGTGAAGGGTTAAAAAGTCTCCCTGCATAGGTAAAAGGAAGGGAGTGGGCACCTGACCGAAAGAGCCCATGGGAAGGCTAGAACTTTTTAAAATTGGGGAAAAAATTTCCCCTTTCTCAGTCTGTGTTGTTCTCTGGGTGAGAAGGGATGGAGCAGCGATGTTGTAAGAAGCTTAGGGCCAGGTATGAAAAATCATTTGAATCATACCTAGAAACTATTCACTTGAAACCCCCAAATATGTAAGTAGATCAGGAAATGTCTAGGAAAATGCGATTAGGTTTATTTCTTTTTATTTCTTTATGGCTTGTGGACTCCTCTGTGCTAACCCCAGGTGCTTTTGTTTTGCTTGTAACCTTTAAGCTGGACCTCAACAAAGCTGTTCTTGAGTCTTAATTTTTGTATTTGTTTTTTTTTTTAAATCTGGCAATAGCTTACGTTTCCAGAAGTGAATTTTTGCGTCCTAAGAGGTTTGTGCACACGTTGTTTAATTAGCTGGTGGCAACAGCTGATTTCCTTTGTTTTCTTTCTCAGCTCTTCCTGGGGAGGATGGGGGGTGAAAGGGCTTGAGGGTACCCCACAGGAAGGAATTCCCAAGTGCTCCTTCCTGGGTTCTCAAAGGGGTTTTTGCACTTGGGTGGTGGCAGCATCTACCCATCCAAGGTCAGAGAAAAGCTGTAACCTTGGGAGTTTAATACAAGCCTGGAGTGGCCAATATTATTTTTTAGAATCCTTGCGGGCCCCCACCTTCTGCACTCAAAGTGCCAGAGTGGGGAATCAGCCTTGACAGACCCAGTGTTGAAACTATTTCCTAAGTGACTTGTTTGAGGTCATGAGAAGCATGTAGCAGAACCGTGAACACAACACAGGAGGCCCAGCTCTCAGGGGAAGGAGAACCTCGATACAAAAATGCTTTAGTAAACTTGAGCATATGGTAACAAAGGAACAAAGGTAGAGAAATTAAGAGACAGTTATGCTGATCCTGAAAAACAGATGGGGCAAACAAACAAGAAACTAAAAGAACCACAAGAAGCCATAAACACCAAAAAATATAGGAAACCAATAAAGCATCCAGTGTGTCTTATTGAGGAGTTATAGCCTGATCCTACACAGTCCAGAGAGCCTTTAATTGGCATTGATTTCAGAGGGCTTTGGGGGTGGTCTCAGGACCTTGCACAATCAGCTCCTCATAATCGTAAGAACATAAGAACAACCATTCTGGGTCAAACCAATGGTCCATCTAGCCCAGACATCCTGTCTTCTGACAGCGGCTAATGCCAGATGCTTCAGAAGGAATGAACAGAACAGGTAATGATCAATTGACCCACTCCCTGTTGCCCATTTTCAGCTTCTGGCAAACAGAGGCTAGGGACACTTTAGAGCATGGTTTTGCATCCCTGCCAATTCTGGCTAATAGCGATTGATGGACCTGTCCTTCATGAATTTATCTAGTTCTTTTTTGAACCCTGTTATACTCTTGGCCTTCACAACATCCTCTGGCAAGGAGTTCCACAGGTTGACTGTGTGTTGTGTGAAGAAATACTTCCTTTTGTTTGTTTTAAACCTGCTGCCTATTAATTTCATTTGGTGACCTCTAGTTCTTGTGCTATGAGAAGGAGTAAATAACACTTCCTTATTTACTCTCTCCACACCAGTCATAATTTTATAGACCTCAATCATATCCCCCCTTCGTCGTCTCTTTTCCAAGCTGAAAAGTGCCAGTCTTATTAATCTCTCCTCATAGAGACATACCTCTAATCATTTTTGTTGCCCTTTTCTGAACCTTTTCCAATTCCAATGTATCTTTTTTGAGATGGGGAGATGATATCTGCATGCAGTATTCAAAATGTGGGCATACCATGGATTTATATAGAGGCAATATGATATTTTCTGTCTTATTATCTATCCCTTTCTTAAGGATTCCCAGTATTCTATTTGCTTTTTTGACTGCCGCTGCACATTGAGTGTATATTTTCAGAGAACTATCTACAATGACTCCAAGATCTCTTTCTTGAGTGGTAACAGCTAATTTAGACCCCATCATTTTATATGTATAGTTGGGATTATATTTTCCAATGTGCATTACTTTGCATTTATCAACATTGAATTTCATCTGCCATTTTGTTGCCCGGTCACCCAGTTTTGTGAGATCCTTTTATAACTCTTTGCAGTCTGTTTTGGACTTAACTATCTTGAGTAGTTTTGTATCATCTGCAAATTTTGCCACCTCTTTGTTTACCCCTTTTTTTCCAGATCATTTATGAATATATTGAATAGGACTTGTCCCAGTACAGGGCCCGAGGGGACACCACTATTTATCTCTCTCCATTCTGAAAACTGACCATTTATTTCTACCTTTTGTTTCCTATCTTTTAACCAGTTATTGATCCATGAGAGGACGTTCCCTTGTATCCTATGACAGCTTACTTTGCTTAAGATCCTGTGGTTAGGGACCTTGTCAAAGGCTTTCTGAAAATCTAATTACACTAAATCCACTGGGTCCCCCTTGTCCACATTGTTGACCCTCCCCCACAAAGAATTCTAGTAGATTGGTGAGGCATGATTTCCCTTTACAAAAACCATATAGACTGTTCCCCAACAAATCATGTTAATCTATGTGTCTGATAATTCTGTTCTTTACTATAATTTCAACCAGTTTGCCCGGTACTGAAGTCAGGATTACCTGCCTATAATTGCCAGGATTGCCTCTGGAGCATTTTTTAACAATTTGTGTCACATTAGCTATCCGCCAGTCATTTGGTACAGAAACTGATTTAAATAATAGGTTACAAACTACAGTTAGTAGTTCTGAAATTTCACATCTGAGTTCCTTCAGAACTCTTGGGTGAATACCATCTGGTCCTGCTGACTTATTACTATTTAGTTTATCAATTTGTTTCAGAACCTCCTCTAATGACACTTCAATCAGAGACAGTTCCTCAGATTTGTCACCTAAAAAGAATGGCTCAGGTTTGGGAATCTCCCTCACATCCTCAGCCGTGAAAACCGATGCAAAGAATTCATTTAGTTTCTCCTCAGTGGCCTTATCTTCCTTGACTGATCCTTTAGCATCTCAATTGTCCAGTGGCCCCACTGGTTGTTTAGCAGGCTTCCTAATTCTAAGGTACTTAAAAAAAATTGCTGATGCTTTTTGAGTCTTTGGCTAGCTGTTCTTCAAATTCCTTTTTGGCCTTCCTAATTATATTTTTACACTTCATTTGCTCCTTTCTACTTTCCTCAATAGGATTTAACTTTCACTTTTTAAAGGATGCCTTTTTGCCTCTAAATGCTTCTTTTACTTTGTTATTTACTACTTTTTTTGGTATTCTTGCTATGTTTTTTAATTTGGTGTATACATTTAAATTGAATCTCTATTTTTAAAGACACCATAAAAGTTTCAATGCAGCTTACAGGGATTTCACTTTGGACACTGTACCTTTTAATTTCTAATTTAATTTCAAGCACTCAAACGTTTGGCAATGCCAGAATTAAGTTTGCCAATGCAAATGGTTTGGGCATATGCATTATGTTTATATTGTCTTTAATTACATGATCACATGCTGTGTTTAACACAGGACCCTGCCTCATTCAGTCCACAGCATGGATGGTACTTTGGGAATGAATTGTGGTTGTATAGTGAACAAAGCTGTTGCCTTCTTACATCCTGCAGCATCTGCAGGTATCTGCTACCTTGCCTGCAGCTGTCTCCCCCTTTATAAGGCACAGGCACCTTGTGTTAAGCCCAGTTGGGCAGCAGCTAATCAGTCCAGGTGCACTGGACCCTCCTCCCTTTCTTGCAGGGCCAGTCATCCTGTGACAACGCCAAATAAAGTTTCATGGGAAGTCTTAATTCTGGCATTTCCTAACTTTTGAGCAATTGGCTTGCAACCTTAACAACTTTCTTTCAGAATAGTTTGTTTATATGTAGTTACATGAATTTAACGTGACTCAGTATCAGGGCATCAAGTGTTTCCTAATATCCAACCTAGAGGGGCAGAAGGGATTTAAACAGGGATCTACCACCTCTCAGGTGAGTGCCCTAAACATTGAGCACTGGGATACTCTCATGCAGGGCTCTCCCAATCTCTCATGTTGAAGCTGTTACACTGTGGATAAATAGTTTTTAAAAGTCATTGGAGCAGGGAGACAGGATCCTGGGTCTCCCAGATGAGTGCTCCAACCACCAAGCTAGAGATAATTCTTACACTCTCTCTCTCTCTCTGACCCAATGATTTTTTTCATTATTTATCCAGTGTGGAATAAATTTAACAGGAGAGATTGAGGGAGCCCCACAACAGAATATCTCATAATCCAGTGGCTAGAGCACTCACCTGAGAGGTGGCAAAACTCTGTTCAAATCCCTTCTTCTCATCATACCGAGAGTGCACTTGAACCAGATACTTCCACATCCCAGCTGAGTGCCCTAACCCTGGGGCTAAAAGTCATAAGGAAGAATTTCCCCCTGGCTGTTTTGTGTAAACCCATCTATAGACGCCAGATCTGGTAGGTGAGGTCTGAGCATGCTTACCATATTGGGCCCCGTAGGTGAGTTAGGTAGAGGAACTCCTATCTTCCCCCAGTTTGTGCACCACCCTGGGGCTTAGGAGTCTGGATTCCTAGAGTGAGCAGCAGTGTGCACGTGCAGAGGCAGAAACAGGTGCCCAGGAAACTTTTAGTGCAAAAATTTGGACACTGAGTGAGTTTCGTCACCTACAGGATTTGGTGGCAGCTGAGCAGAGGCTTTGGGAATCAGAAGCAGGCCCCAGTTCTGGAATTTAGGTGCCCAACTGCCATTTTAGGCACATCCTTTTGTGAATCTAGCTGTAACTTTTTTTTCCCCCCACTCTCATATATCATTTTTGGGAATGTAATTCAGGATTGTTATGGAATATTTTCAAAATATCACCTCCCTGCTAGATTTTGACAACAACATTTACAACGCACGTTTACTGAAGCAAAACAATGACACATTTCTGGAACTTCTTTATGTTCCCATTCAAATCAGTTACATTGCGATCATGCTTCAACAAAACAGAGGGTGAAAAAACTAAACAAGGGGACACTTAGAAATGATCAGCAATATGTAACAGATAGTGTACAGCATAGGTAGTTTTTTAAACTTCAGAATACAATTAGTTCTCTTCTGATATATTCACTTTGGAATGTGTGAAAGCAGGAGTCAAATATAACATTCACTTTCCATTTTCAGGAAATTTTGGAGAGTATTTTCTCCTGGACATTAACTACTGTAGCGATGTTATAAAGCACAGTAGATAAGAGATTTACATACAGTAACTCCCCCTCTTGTTGGTCTTTTTGCTGTCAGGTTCCCAGCACCTGCTACCAAATTCCAATCTCACCTCTGTTCTTTCTGTCACTGCTATTCATCTATCTGATGCCACTCTTTATTCACACTACATTTCTACTAAACTGCTGTTCACTCATGGGAAGGCACTTCATGGAGGGCTTGATAAACTACTGTGCTTTCTTGCAGTGGCACAGTTTAAATGTGTCACATGGGACAGATTCTGTTTTCATAAGCTTGAAACTTTGCTTGAACTTTGTGGGTGTGATGTTTATTCAAATACATTCTCCTTTTATTGTGTAGAGAGAAGAATTGGCTGCATTTACTGGCGATGGAAAGGAATGGAAAAGGACTGGAAGCCTTGACTAAAGACAGCTGTACTCTGCACAGTTGTGAATTGAATCCCATAGACAGCTCTGGAAAAGCCTGTTAGTCCTGGTGTTCAAGGGTCAGACCCAGATGCACCAATATTTTCCCCCTCCGGCAGACATCCAATCCCATCAGTTCATCTCCAGCCCCAAAAGACAATTCCTCCTTCCTGTGCCTATTACATCACTCCTTCTAGGATTTGACAATATCCACTGAGTGGCCTACAAAAATTCTTCCCCTGTTGGTAGTTGAGGTTGGGTCTAGGGTAGGGGTTCTCAACGTTTTTCTTCCTGAGGCTCCCCCTTCCCCCAACATGCTATAAAAACTCCAAGGCCTGCCTGTACCACAACATGCATATCCCGTAGATTAAAAGCCAAAGCTGGCATGAGGGGGTAGCAAGCAGGGCAATTGCCCAGGGCCCCATGAAGCTAAGTTGCTCAGTCTTTGGCTTCAGCCCTGGGTGGCAGGGTTTGAGCTTCAGCTTTCTGCCTTGGGCCCCAGCAAGTCTAATGCTGGCCCTATTGTCTAGTTTATTTTGGTGGATCCCCTGAAACCTGCTCACGGCCCTCCAGGGGGCCCTGGACCCTGGTTGAGAACTGCTGGTCTAGGGGGATACTGCAACTGATGCTTTTGACTATCAGCACAGTTTTGTGTGTATTGGCATATTTATTTTAAGGTAAATTCTCATAAAAGCCTTTATTGCTTAATAGGAGCAGGTGATGCTGATGCAGAGTTACTTTAATGGGCTATAGGTTATATGGCTTTATGGGCTATATAGGGCTATATGGGCTTTAAGGCTTTCTCATGCCTTAAACTAGTCACACAGCTTGGATATTGACAGAGAACACTACAAAGAAAAATCCTTGGGTCTTTCACTGCAAATGTTGAATGCTTATCCAAAGTATAACATGGTGAGTCATCACAAATTAAGAGAACCATTTTAGTGGTTTTGAGTGTGAACCCATCTTCGAGATGAGCCCTTGTAGATGACTGATCACCTCAGAATACTCCCTGGTGGCTTCAGAGAAGCCCTGCATGCAGCCCCTCACCTCAAGTTTCCCTTCTTGGATCTCCAAATAAACTCCACACAAGGTTTTTCCAGCCCAATTACAACCGCCCTCCTTAGGATCTGATTTATTAACTCAGTTCATAACTAAACATAAAAATCTTCCCTCCAGTCAGGGACAACCCAAATTCCCCTGGTCTAGTCAGAGTCCTTCCTGCTTTAGCAGGCTACTCCCAGCTCCTCCGAGCTGGAGAAATACCCCTGATGTCAAGGTCTTCCCTACCACAGCCTCCAAGGCTTCCCTTTACTGCAGCCACCGTCTGCTCTTTACAGGGAATTGTCTGATTCCCTGCAGGAGGGGCTCATTCTGTAATCAGGATTGGCTTGGCCCCAGGCTCTACAGACCAATGGCAAACCTTCCTGTGGCAGCCCCAATGACTTGCCACTTTGTTATATGCTAAAGAAGGTGCCATCCTGATGGAGGAGCAGAGTTCTACATACGCTTTAGTAGCCTGGTTTTAAAAAAATGTAAACAATAAAAATGATGTGGAAGAAACTTTAAAAATTGAGCTGTTGTCAGCAGGGATTAAATTGTATACCAACAGCAAGACATTTATGCACTGCTACTTAAACTGTGACAAATGCTTGCAAACATGATAGTTTCTGGATCTTTAATCTAAATGAATGGTGCTTTTAGTCTGTGCCTGACTGGAATTCATTTTGAAAATCAAGAAGAATGTCCTACTCAGTTGTGTGCAGAACTAAACAACCATCCCCAACAAGAGGGCAGGAGTCATCACTTTCATAGATATCAACAGTACCACTCCGTACTTTAAAAACTCCGCATGCAGCCTGTCTTTATGCATTCATTCCCTTCTGAATCCAAAGCAGTGTCTGCAAGGTAAAATAATAAGATTTTACCTAGCTGCCAAGTTTCTAGAAAGTGTTTTTGAAGTGGGGCATTTTTTCCTCCCTTCATTTTTCTTTTTATAAGCATGTATCATGCAAACTTGTACAAGACAGCAGAGATGACATTAAAATGCAATTTTTAAAAAATTACAAAACATCTTGGATGGCAAGTTATTAGAAAATTATTTCAATCTCTACCCATTTAAATGTAACATTAACTACGGGAAAACTCTGACTGCAGAGAGATGTAAAATAGTTTATCTTTACTCTAATTTATTCCCAGATTAGCTTCAAAGACTCTCAGAGGGAATTACAAACATACTTCTTACAAACAAGTCTCTATAAACTGACTTTTTTAAATTTTATGGTCCTGTAATGGAATATTTATAAAACAATCTAATTACAAACATTCCAAGGTGTTCTTGAGCTGATAGCACAAAAGAAAAAAAAATCACTTTTATATCTTTCCCTTGGTCTCGATCAGTAGTTGACTGTACCATGTAGAGATTTCTGGAGTGAAAAAGATAGAAGCCGAAAAAAGGAGTTAGGATAGAACAGTCTTACTGACTTTAATTGTCCATGCCTTCTTTTCTGAAGGAAAATAATCAGGCAACTAGTTCTTGATGACGGCATGAAATTTCAATTAACACTCCCTGCATAACACCTGAAATACTTGCAGTATGTCAGAATGAACTAAGAAAATATCAAAGTTACTGCTTTTAAAACTAAGGTTTAGTCCACCATTTTTACAGTTCTTAGTTTTTAAAAAGAAAATAATAAAAACAATCTCCATAGTTCAGCTTTTGAGGGAAAATATAATCTCTGTTCAGAAGAAATTCTACTGAGGAAACACTTTACTTACAACAAGGTTAAAATAAAGTTAAACACATTTTTAAGAGCAGAAACTTACTGCCATCTTGTGGACTATACATTTTTATAGCTATATGGAACATGCTATTCTAACGTGATCAATTGAAAGATTATTTTTGGCCTCCAACTCCCCCCCCCAAAGAGCCACCTCATGCACCCAATATTTTTCTAAAACGTATCCATATTTTAAAAAGTAAAATAAGCCCCAACCCTTCTGGAAATGATGAGCATTTCCTTAGGAGAAATGTTCCTGACCAACTGAGAAGACGGAGCATTTTTAATATTTATACTCCAGGAATCAGGCTGAATTTGAGTGAAAATTTGCCTCTGAGTTACACCTACCAACCCCCCCTAGGAGTTGCCCAGTTGTAACGGAATTCCGCCCTCTGTCTTTAACCAGCATCTGTTATGTAAATATACCACAGCTGAGATTTTCAAAGCTGCCTAAGGGTTTTGGCCTCCTAATGGGAATTGGATGTCCAGATGCCCTGGGCAGCTCTGAAAATCTCCAAGATAGTGATCTGGCAGTGTTATGGGTCTGGCATGGAAGCAGAGTCTATTTAGAGAAATAGTTTATCTGAAGTAATTAGCTTAAGGCCAAATTTTGACACTGAGCCACTGGCCATACTAGGGACCTCTTTACCCTGATCTCCCCTGTCTGTGCGTAAGTACTGAGAGGGCAAGGATGATAGTCTTCCCCCTTTGGGACAACAGGCAGTCCCAGGGAAAAATGCATTCCTGGGTATGTATCGAGGGAGCAGTCCTTGCAGTTCCAAGAGAGCACAGAATGCAATTGAGAGGGACACTTGCTCAGGGCATCAAGTGGAAGGGGAAACTCCTTGTATGCCATGATGAACACAAGGGATACCAGGATTATTTTTGTTAAAATTACAGGTCCATGTTTATTTGCTATTGTGTTGGGGATTATGTGATCACCGGGATAAATTCCAGCAGACAGGCTCGTTGACAGGAAGAGCGGGCTATCACCACACATTCACCAGAAATTAAAGGACAAAGCTGATAGCTTACTGCTTTGAAATCCAACCCAGATATGATGGTGAGGAGGCATAAATAAGTTTGGACCATGTTCAGAGAACCAGAGCAGACAGAGGATCTTTGCAATGGATAAAAGAGAAAATGCCTGTGAACTCGCACAGGCTCAGACAGAAGGCTGGTCTATACAGTGTTTTACTGCACAGCCGTGAATCTACAGTACACAAGCCTGCTGTGCACTGACTGGCCCTGTGGACCCTATTGTGCACTGAAAGTTCCAAAGTGTGCTTTGACCTACTCTGCTTGGAAACAGCAGTAAATCAAAGTGAACTGTGGAGTTTTTAGTGTGAGGCAGCAGGCTCCACAAGTCAACTTAGTACGCAGCAGGCTGGTGCACTGCAGATTCCCACCCCAGCTTGCTGCACACTAACTCTCCATACAGACAAGCCCGGAGTGTGCGGGTCTGCAGAGATGCTGGCTGAACCTAAAACTCAGAAGGGGTGACTGGGACAAGTGGAACCCACTTAAACTGACAAGGAAAGAATAAGGTTAAGATGAGACAATGCATTTACACTTATTATTTTTAACCCATATCTCTTTGCTTGTGAAATTCCTATGGAGAAATAAGTCATACTATATTTTGAATAAGCTGTTCCCCCTCACTACATTTATCAGCAGGTCTCAACTCTCAAAGAGAAGAGTCCAAACCCAGTTGGACCCTGCTGGAGACAAGTACAGTTGGAAAACGGGGGATGCTGTGGCCTGGGACCTCAACAGCCCAACACTGTGGCATTTAATTTCAGAAAGGGAACCTATGCAAAAATGAGGAGGTTAGTTAAACAGAAATTAAAAGGTACAGTGACTAGAGTGAAATCCCTGCAAGCTGAATGGACACTTTTCAAAGACACCATAAGAGAGGCTCAACTTAAATGTATACCCCAAATTAAAAAACACAGTAAAAGAACCAAAAAAGAGCCACTGTGGCTTAACAACCATGTAAAAGAAGCAGAGAGAGATAAAAAGGCACCTTTTAAAAAGTGAAAGTCAAATCCTAGTGAGGTAAATAGAAAGGAGCATAAACACTGCCAAATTAAATGTAAAAATGTAATGAGAAAAGCCAAAAGGGAGTTTGAAGAACAGCTAGCCAACAAACTCAAAAGGTAATAACAAAGTGTTTTTTAAGTACATCAGAATCAGGAAGCCTGCTAAACAACCAGTGGAGCCCCTAGATGATCGAAAACGGAGCACTTAAAGATGATAAAGTCATCGCAAAAAACTAAATGAATTCTTTGCTTCAGTCTTCATGGCTGAGGATGTTAGGGAGATTCCCAAACCTGAGCCGTCTTTTGTAGGTGACAAATCTGAGGAATTGTCACAGATTGAAGTGTCAATAGAGGAGGTTTTGGAATTAATTGAGAAACTTAACAGTAACAAGTCACCGGGACCAGATGGCATTCACCCAAGAGTTCTGAAAGAACTCAAATGTGAAATTGCAGAACTATTAACTATGGTTTGTAACCTGTCTTTTAAATCAGCTACTGTACCCAATGACTGGAAGATAGCTAATGTAATGCCAGTGTTTAAGAAGGGCTCTAGAGGTGATCCTGGCAATTACAGACCAGTAAGTCTAACGTCAGTACCAGGCAAATTAGTTGAAACAATAATAAAGAATAAAATTGTCAGACACATAGTAGAACATAAATTGTTGCGCAAAAGTCAACATGGTTTCTGTAAAGGGAGATCATGTCTTACTAATCTATTAGAGATCTTTGACGGGGTCAGCAAACATGTTGACAAGGGGGATCCAGTGGACATAGTGTACTTATTTTTCCAGAAAGCCTTTGACAAGGTCCCTCACCAAAGTCTCTTATATAAATTAAGTTGCCATGGGACAAGAGGGAAGATCCTTTCATGGATTGAGAACTGGTTAAAAGACAGGGAACAATGGGTAGGAATAAATGGTAAATTTTCAGAATGGAAAGGGGTATCTAGTGGTGTTCCCCAAGGGTCAGTCCTAGGACCAATCTTATTCAATTTATTCATAAATAATCTGGAGAAAGGGGTAAACAGTGAGGTGGCAAAGTTTGCAGATGATACTAAACTGCTCAAGATAGTTAAGACCAAAGCAGACTGTGAAGAACTTCAAAAAGATCTCACAAAACTAAGTGATTGGGCAACAAAATGGCAAGTGAAATTTAATGTGGATAAATGTAAAGTAATGCACATTGGAAAAAATAACCCCATACAATACATACAATATGATGGGGGCTAATTTAGCAACAACTAATCAGGAGAAAGATCTTGCAGTCTTCGTGGATAGTTCTCTGAAGACATCCATGCAGTGTGCAGCAGCAGTCAAAAAAGCAAACAGGATGTTAGGAATCATTAAAAAAGAGATAGAGAATAAGACGGAGAACGGAGAATATCTTATTGCCCTTATATAAATCCATGGTACGCCCACATCTTAAATATTGCAAACAGATGTGGTCCCCTCATCTCAAAAAAGATATACTGGCATTAGAAAAGGTTCAGAAAAGGGCAACTAAAATGATTCGGGGTTTGGAACGGGTCCCATATGAGGAGAGATTAAAGAGGCTAGGACTTTTCAGCTTGGAAAAGAGGACACTAAGGGAGGATATGATAGAGGTATATAAAATCATGAGTGGTGTGGAGAAAGTGGACAAGGAAAAGTTATTTACAGTACTTGTTCCCATAATATAAGAACTAGGGGCCACCAAATGAAATTAATGGGTTGCAGGTTTAAAACAAATAAAAGGAAGTTCTTCTTCACTCAGTGCACAGTCAACCTGTGGAACTCTTTGCCTGAGGAGGTTGTGAAGGCTAGGACTATAACAGGGTTTAAAAGAGAACTGGATAAATTCATGGAGGTTAAGTCCATTAATGGCTATTAGCCAGGATGGGTAAGGAATGGTGTCCTTTGCCTCTGTTTGTCAGAGGGTGGAGATGGGTGGCAGGAGAGAGATCACTTATGGTGATCCAGTCCAAAAGTGGGGTGAACCATGGGGTTCCATTCTGGGAGATGTGCAGGTATAGGACTCTCACTTGAAAGAAGTGCCCATAGAGATAGGTGCAGCTCATCCCTGAACGTGCTTTGCCTCCCTTATCCACCTTTGTAACAGCAGGACCCTGAACAAATAGAGAGGATACAAGTGAATGGACATTCTGCATATATTCTCCATCCAGGCCCAGCATAGAACTATGGATGTAAATACAGTGTAGGGTACGCATGGAATAGATCTTGGGCCAGGTGCTCAGACCCTGAAATGGAACCTTGAAACATCTCTAAAGTGGCTGAGGAAGATTCCCCAAGCCTGGGTAAATCATGAGTTGGCACAAAGTAATCATCGTCCCCCACTCAGCCCAGGATCAAGAGGGAGTAATGTAGCTTTACCCTTCCTTTACCTCACTCTCAGTTGATGGTTGAACTCATTTTTACCGTATCTGGCAGATCATGGTCTGTTGTGTATGTATATATTTTGTTATACAGAGTAAAGGTGAGGAGTTTTAGTACTGTTTTTTGCAAAATCTTGTCAGTTGGGTTTAGTGTTATAAAATCAAAACAAAAGACCTGGGGGGAGCATAGGTCTTTGTTTCATTTTGTTCAAATTACCAAAGTTTAAGGTTCAGAAGAAAGTTTCCGGTTCTGGCCCATCTCTAATGCGGACTAATTTTGAAAATGTGCCTAATGGACATCAATGATTCTTTCCTAACATGCACATGCATTAAGGGGCAGATTCTTATCTTGGGTGCATGCTGCATCTCAAAATAGCCTCCACTGTGCACGCATGCACAAGCACCATATAAGAGGATTTTCTGAGATACATGTGGTGAGCACCACATAGCTGAGATTAGAATGGAACACCAAGTCAATAAGCACAAAAAATTCTTATAAAAAACATGAAGCTACTACAGTTCCTCTAGTTTTTTGAACTTGCTTCCCCAGTCCCTTAGTAGATTATCTGATATGATTAAACTGTATGTGGGCTCATTACTCACCAAGTTTTATTTTTTGAATTAATATACTGTGTGTAAGAGAGAGAGACAGGCTAAACGAGGGCATTTTATTAGAATCCCAAAGCTTATGGGTTTTGAATAAAGTAGGACTTGGATTCAAACAATCCTGGTTTCAGTTTTGTAAATAAAAAGCTACGCCAGTTTGCCAATCTCTTCTAGTTCTTTGTTCTTCTCAAGTGCCTGCTGAGATCCAAGAGTCTCAATGTGGCTTACAAATGTGAATCAATCCTCTCCGCATGCCTGTGAAGTGGGTAAGTATGGTTATTTCCAATGATTGGACTAGGAGTCCACTTAAATTACTTCAATGTATTTTAAATAGAGTTTCATTAAATTTTAATATTAGAAATTATAACTTTGTATTTGCTCTCTGCCAGCACAAAACCCTCTTGGTCCCTTGAGTATGCCATGCCATTTAGCTCCATCAACATGACAGTAACTAAAATTTATTCAGAAGAAAATGACTTTTCCATTTGTGGCAATTTAAAACTGGGAAGTTTGTCAACTCTAGAGCTGAGTGAATTATTCCTTTTGCAGCAGAGGCTCAGTCACCATCAGGCCTCCACGGCACTAAGCATGGGTCCTGCCCCAAGGAACTAATTCACAATGAATAATTTATCTAGCAAATTTGGCCTCTTTCTGTTTGTACAGCAGCATCCATGAGCAGATTGTAATTTCCTCAACTGTAATCATTCGTCAAAACATGCTGGAATAAAAATTGGAGGGAAAAAAGTGAGGGAAGGAGATCTGAGGGGGAAAATGGAGCATTCTTCCATGACACACCCATCATTTTATTTTTCTAATTTCCACTCCTCAGGTGCAATGTAACTCTCTACAATAAGGGTGAAGCTTGTCTGTGCAGAAGGCAGAGCTCTCTTGGGGATGCATCCTAGACCATGGAACAAACTCCCACAGGAGCTAAAGCACATTGCAAACCTCACTACCTTCCACTAAGTGCAAGGCACATTTCTTCGACTTTGCCTCCTCTAACAAACACAAAGCCGGATATACACTAAAAAAAACGGTTTAAAAAACCCTACCAAAGCAAAAATGTGACACTGCACACACTGGAGAGAGGATGAGGAGGAGAACAAACCATATGTAACAGGTATTAGTCATGTTGCTTAATTCACAGCTGGAAGGTGTTCAGGGGCTATGGTGATGGGGCAGTATAAGAATCTGAACAGAACAAAGAATAGAATAATTGGAGCACTGGGCATCCATGGGTAGACAGCAGTATCTTGTACTAAACTACCCTCACTTACATCAAAATATTTCCCCGGTGACATTTGTCATAGTGTATCAAACATTAGCTTGCCTACAGAAAGAGAAACCTCCCTCCAAACAGGTCTTGAGTATATCAAAAAACATAAATAGAGCTAAGAACAAGGACCTGCTTCTGAACTCACTGATTACATGGGTGTAACTACATTGACCTCAATCTTGTTTCTCCTCACTTTCCAAATTAATGAGCTAATAGGTCCCAAACTTAGAAATACTTTAAATATCCAATGCATCCTCGGTCGGGGTCCTCAATCTACCATTGCAGGAGGATGGTCTTGATGATCAGTATATTATTCCTCTGATCCTAACTTGTGGACTGCAAGTTGGTTCTGCCAAAAGAACAGGAGGGAAACTAAATTGTATTTTGCTGCTTACCAATGGCTGCTCTGCTTTTACTTCTTCTGGTAAATGAAAGCTCTTTACTGAATAAGAGCTCAGGCATATAGCATTTATTTGTTTACAAATAAGCTTGTGGAGCGTGCAATATTTTATAGATTTTTGGAGATTTGTTTCACAATACAATCTCTGGATGAAGTTTTTAAAATCCTCTGCTGTATTTAAGAAATATGGTGTTCATTTTCCTTCCCCCACCCCTTCAACATACTACGGTATTTTAAAATAAAATTATTTAATCATTTTGCTTGCTTTAAAAAAAAAAGAGTTCAGTGGATATGTTATTGACATAGAAATGTGTCTACACATGACTGAATTATGTGTTATAGCAGCATAATCATGATAGGTTTCTTTATATTATTATGAACATAATTTTTCCCCCCAAAAAAGCATTTACATTTTATCAGTGAAAAAATCACACAGAAATCAGACATAACTGTAAAAATACAATCTACAAATCCAAACTGTAGGTGCTGCCTTTCAGAAAGTTGGTACATTTTAGGTAAAATAATTGTTTAGGATTGCCTAGTAGGCATCTTATCAAGCAAAGTACCTCCCAGGCAGCTAACAGTTCAGTCTGCCAAGAACGTAACTCTGTGCAGAGCTGTTTCAAAGACAGGAAGATAACTAGACAGATCTGCCTTGGAGGCAGGTCATCAACAAGGGGATGTCTCCGAGACAGGTACCTGTTCATGTCTGCCTGGAAAGTAAGTTATAAGCCTTTGTATATCACCTTTCAGGCAGGCAACTTATTCAGGTCTGCCTGGAAGGCAGGTCAGCATGCAGATATGCCTAACAGGCACAGAATTACACAAGTCTGCCTTTCCATTACTTCAGAGATCTCAAGACAAGTAAAGAATTTCATTTTAATGATTTCAGGAGAAAGATATTATTTCCTGTGAGAAACCATTTGAGCAGTTTCAATATAGTTGCTGAATATGTCAAAGTAAGTTCTCTTTAGCTTCCCATTCCTAATGCCAAATATGAGAACAAAATTCTACTTTACAAGGATCAGATGGTATTTTTAATATGAAAGGTTATGTTGTTTTATAAGATTTTTCCAATATAAAGCATCTATGTAGTTGGGTACAGGTGCAAAACTAAAATTGATGTGGGACATGGACAGGGTAAATACTATGCCGGACTAATATAAAAAGGCTAAAATTTTCTCTCACTTACAGTGATGTAAAATGGGAATAACTCCGTGGAGTTACACCAGATTTACAATGGTGTAAGTGAAAGCAGAAGTTGGGCCCAAACCTTCTCTAAGTCATATCTGGTAAACATGAATGTTATAAACTGAAACTTATGCATTACTTTTTAAAAAAAAAATAAAGAATTTAAGGTCCTGCTCCAGCAAAGTACTTAATCACATGCCTAATCTTAAACAGTTGAGTAGTCCCGTTTTGGGGTAAAAGATGAAAGGTGAACTTCATATTTCTCAGAACTATTGTTTCAGGTTGTCTGCAAATTCAGGCAGTTGTCTGCACCAGTTACACACCAGTTCACATTTTCAAAGGTTTTTACTATAGTTATATTGGCTAGAGAGACTTAAAAAAAGGCGGGGGGGTGGGGGGGGAGGAACACAGGTCAGTGTTCTGGAGATAGTAGTTTAGAGGAGATATCAGTACTGGCCCAGTCTGGGGGCCAAGAATTCTGGACATAAATCAGCTAACAGCCTGGAGTGAGGAAGAAACATGGGGATGTTATTTTATAATTGTCTGTTATGGAGGGCTTCATAACTGCAGAAGCAGCACACACTAACAATCATTGTTGGCGAGACATTACTGGATTAGCTGGACCAGGGACCTAATGCAGTATGGCATTTCCAATGTTATTTGTATCCTATAATAGACTACACTATATTTAGCAACACTGTCATTCTGTAGAAGAAATGGAATTGAGCCAGAATAGAGGAGTGGGAGAGGCCAGGGAAAATGAGGCCATTTTGTTCTAACAGGGTCCATAGTAGGCTTAATATTGAACTGTAGTTATATTTGTGTATGCATTAAGAGGAACTAGCATTAGTGGTAAGAGCAATGGCAGCTTGGGAAACACATACAGCTAGAAAATAAAATACAATTCAGTGCTCCGATTGGTGAGTACAGTGCTCTATTTGCAAAGCTCTATTTGCAAAGTGTGTGGAAGATATTGCAGTTATAGTTTTTAAGTTCCTTTCCCAAAATATTTCTGATCTTATTAATGTGGATGCACTTTTTTAGGGTGATGCTGAGTATGACAATGACACCCACACACACACATTGGAGTGTCCTCAAGAAACACAATGTGGTAGTAAAGAAACACTAAAACCATGCAGTGCAGTATTTCATTATAACTAAATATATCACTCAATCATTATTTCTACCTAAATAAAATCTTCTAAAAACTCTGGATACAAGACCCTACACTAGGGTTATGAAGGACCACCTGGTATATCAACTGTCAGCAGGAATCTTAATGAGAGTGATTTATCCTGTCCCAGCAATAGTCCCAAAGGCATCCAAAGAAAGGTCAACCCATTTTTGCAGAGTGTTTCCTCTGTCTGAAAGCTTGATCTTTGGTGTGCCATCTGTAATGTATTTAAAACACTTCCTGTGGAACAGATTCAAGGCAAAAATCTCTGGGTGCGAAATCCACAATACGATTGACTTAGAAAAACTATTCAATGTATCCACTCTTGTATCTGGAACCTTGACATGTGACAGTTATACCTTAGGCACAGCCCCTCAGTCCAAAGACAAAGTATCTTACCCAAACTGCAGTCAGTTTTTACCTTTTTATGTGATCCTATCTACAAAGACAGCTAAAAGTGCATGCCAAAAAATATAGTATTGTCATCACTGTGTGTTAGCTCTGCATTGGGCTGTATCCTCTTTATGCACACAGATTGTAAACTTTGGTTTGGCATAGTTTACCTAGATTACTTCACACTAAATACAATTCCAAAGGAACACTGAAAAACATTAATCACTGCCTATTGATTTTGACCCCACAGACACCGGTTTAGTGTGAAAAACTGTATTTTTCCAGAAGACCCTGTTCCATATAGGGGTTTTGTTGTTTTGTTTTGGAAACGTGTTTGTTTTTTCTTCATCCTTGTAGAAGCTTCCGTTCACTTTCTGGTGTAATTAACTGACTGGCAGGAATCTGGTTTTTGGACCTTGTTCCAGCTTAGAGAATGACAAATTGAAAAAACATATGACAGATCCTCTGCTATGCTGAACACAACTAAGAAGATTGGGAGGGTCCAAGATGATTCTATTCGAAGACGCCTTTCCACACCCTAAATTCTGGGGCCACTGGGGTCCAAAATAGCCCCCAAATATTAAATTAAAGCAGTCTGCTTTAATTTACTTAGCATGGAGTAGGCCAGTCCATCAGTTGAGGATCAAGTGGAATGCTCTGTGTGCCATCCATGTCCCTTTTCAACCCAACATACCCCATTCCCACCTTATGCACGGGATAACCCTCATGTGCCTCTGTAAATCCCCTTGTGCCAAAGAGGTCTTACACAGGGTCTAGAATCTGGCTCTGAATCTTGTAGGATATGGACTTTATTACTTGAATTTAAATAGTTAATATGTTCAAAAATATATTCCATTATTAGGGAATATGGTTTAATCTTATAGTGTTTTTTATTTCCTGTTTATTTTGCTTTTAATAAATTCATTTGCTTCATAAAATATAGAGACTTTTACCTTTATGTACTATCATTAGTGTAAATGAATTGCTTGAAATACTGGTTTCACAATCATATTAATTTGGTGTCAAAGGGATCACAAATAATAGTGAGCACAAGACTCAGTTGTAATTGTTTGCAACATTCAGTACATTATTAGCACTGACTCAAAAGAGGTCTCAGATGTAGCTTATGCTTTAGTAAATATTATAAGCCTGACTTCTGTAAATACAGATTAACTCTACTGACTTCAATGGAGTAGGTCCTGATTTCAAACCAGTGGAACTGTGAGCAAAATCTTCCCTCTAATCTAAATTTAAACAAAGGTCTGGGATCATGATTCCCCTTAGTTAACTGGATTATAAGGGCTGTTCAAGGGACACATTACATAAAACAAAGTGAAGTATCTAAAACATGTCAGACCTTTCAAGTATCTCTGAGCAGGACACTCAAGGAGCAGGTTGAGAGGGAGGGAGTGGTACAGACAGCTACAATCACAACTGTGCTGTAGAAGCATACCTGCAATTATACACAGGGCTATATTTTTTCATGGTTTATTGGCTTTCTTTGAATTCATCTCCTACAAACACATGAAAGGAATACTTGAAATTGTGTGCCTTAAAGTATCTACAAAAGCTCAGTACTCCATTCACTCTGTTGGAAGAACACTGGATAACAACAAATACAAGAAAAGCTTTTATTGTGGGGTCTGAGAACCCACAGCAAAATGAGTAACAGTGTGGCTAAGCATTTTAAAGCACTGATGATGACTGGTTGACACACATGAACTATTCTACTCATTGTCTCAGGTCATGGATTTCTAGATGGTAAAAGACAGGAGGAAGAGGATGAAATTTGAATTGCCAAAAAAGTTATTCATTCTTCCAAGGCTTCGAACATCTTATTTAAATTATAAGGAAAACTTGCACAAAATAAATTGATTTAGGATGTCGCTGCAAAGTGGGAATCTACACTATATCTATTTTAGAAACTGCTGAAGCCCATCACTGAGACACCTGAACACTTTGCATCCATAAAATACTCAAACATATACAATGGTATCCCCTACTTACTAAGAAAAAAATACCCCACTCCCCATTAATACTGTATGTCAATCAAAAAGAAACAGTTCTTGTTCTATGCCCTAACTTCATCAACACTGACTTTAGCATACCATTTAGGGAAGCTGGTTCCAGAAAACTAGACCCCTCCATTGGGAAAACCACACTGCCAGCTGTGAAGTCTGTAGCCCTATTAACTGACAAGAGAGGGACCTAGCACAGTGGTTCTCAACCGGGGTCCGGGGCCTACGAGCAGGTTTCAGGGGGTCCGCCAAGAAGGACCAATATTAGTCTCGCTGGGGCCCAGGGCAGAAAGCCAAAAGCATCGCTGTGCAGTGTTATCAGGGGTATTCACTTGATTGAATCCTGTATAGATTGTAGCACCCTGGATTGAGATACTGACAGTCAGAAGTGGGGAAAGAAGTGAGAAACATCGTGAACAATTCACCTCTCCCAATTAGCATTACAAAGGTAGTGATAGCATTACAGTGTTTTAGGTTGCAGGGAACAGTAGTTAGTTTTAGGCTAGATGCTTTAGATAAGTTACAAATAATGACAGTTTGGAGCTAAAAATCCAGAATGGTGGACATACTGATTTTCTATTAGAAAACATCAAAGATGGAGGTCACAGACTAAACTGACCAAGAAACAAAGGTCAGGAAGTGTGACTCAACTCACTCCAAAACACCTGCAAGGAGAGGGCAGGAAGAGTAGTGATGATGTCAGAGCAGAGCTGATTGGCTGAACAAGTTGCTATCCACGCAGGGAGCTCTCAACTTGAAAGGTCAACCAATCAGAGGAGGCCAGAATATAAGGAGTCAGCTGGCAAGCTAGAGTGTGTGGTGGATATACATATATATCAGGAGAAAGGCAGAAGATCAAGAGAAGGCAACCAGACAGCAGTGTGGAGTTGAGATTGAGGGGATAGAGCAGAACAGAGATTGACAGAGCAGAAGGACCCCTGACAATCAGAGGGATTGGTGAAGGAGTGTAAGTCTGATTTTTGTCTATTTTAGAAGACTGCTTGTGTGTGTCTGTCAATAAAGCTGGATGCTTGCTTCTGAGTGTGACCTGCCCCACCCTATCCTGGGAACGGGCCTGCTCACAGAATGGTAACTGTTCAATTTTTTTTTAATGCTATGTTGCACTATTTTATGCATATGTGATGTTACACTCCATATTTTAAACAGAAATTGTTATGGTATGAATATGGCATAACTAAGATATGTTTTATGCAAGATGGGTCATGTGAGATATCATTGGAAATGTTATGGTTTATTGAATGTGATTATCCAATTTGTATGCATGTATCATTTCTTTATCTAAAGTTAAGAATATTGACTATGTAACAATTACAACGGTGTGTGTACTTGGGGAAACACCCACCAGACAGCAGGTCATCATCCTTGATGGGCCATTAGGAAGAAACAATAAGACTTTGAAGATACTAATCTCTCTCTCCTTCCTGAGAAGCTGGGATGTTGCTTTGACACTACAAGGTCAGGTGGTTATGTCACCTGGTACTAAACACCATCTTGAACTTCTAGTGATTTTTTTCCATTAAAAGGAGGGAAAGGTCAAGACTGGGAAACAAAAGGTTCCTGCCTCATATAAATTCTATTTAAGGCTGGGGAGTAAGTTGATCTAGGTTCACTCTTCATGGAATCCCCACCAATGGTGACAGCTAGAAAGATCTGAGAAACAAAGACACAGGGGGGAAAGAGTTGAGCCCAGGCTGGAAAAGGGATCTGGTCTGTGAATATGGTGTCTGAAGATTTAAGCTGCAAGCAGGGAAGCTAACCTTCAAGAATTTCTGCATCCTGCCCAAAAGCAACATTTAGGGTGAGAAATTACTTCTTAAACCAGTCTCTTAAGATCTTAAGCTTAGTATGTATGTTTTGTTTTATTTGCTTAGTAAACTTCTTTGTTCGGTTTGCTATCCCTTATAATCACTTAATCTGCCTCTTGTAGTTAATAAACTTGCTTTTGTTTATTATAAAACCCAGTTTGTGCAATTTATAATGGGGGGGGGCTAGAAGTTGTGCTTATCTTCGTCCACATTGAGGGAGGGGACAAATTTATGAGCTTACGGTGTATAGATTTCTCTACAGTGCAAGACAATATTATTTTTGGGTGTACTTTCCAGAGGGGAGCTGCACTTGAGTGCTAGGCAATTTGAGTCTTCTCATGGAAAGCTGTTTGCAGACTGTGATTCTACAGCTGGTGCGTCCCTACCTGTGTGTGCATGTGGCCAGAGAGCCTGATTCAGCAAAACAGGAGGAGGGAACCCAGACTAGTGGAGCAGGCAGGCTCAGTGAAGCCCCAGTACATCAGGTGGCATCCCAGACAGGGGGTTCCATTCTGTGGCAGCATATGCATGGGGCACATGTATGTTACACTGTAATAAATCCAGTGTTGTTGTTGTTTTAGACGCCTTATGCGTATGTATGAAAAGTTCAGTATGTATCAACAACTCGCAACATTGTATTTGAATGTTTAGTCTTCTGAGTCAATTGAATGTATGATCTTTAAAAGTAATCCAGTTGTGCCTATTATACATTGTAATTTTTTCCCTTTCTTGGTTTACTATACTTTAACCACCTCCATTTTCTCTTAACTCGATAAGACTGTTTGCTGCTTGTGTGCCTATTCTTGATCAGAGGGCTGTATCCGCGTCCTTTCAAGGGTTAGCAGGATTAGCTTGCTCTGCACGTCAGAGACAAACCCTCTGGCAATTCTTTTAGGGTGGATCACTAATTTTCTCTCCATTTGGATAGTGTTAGAGGGCTTTCCCTTCACCCCCTCCCCTGGTTCTTCTCTTGCAGACAGAAAGACTATATACTAACAGATGGGGAGGGGCAGTACTGGAATACCTTAAGTCCAAAGAGTGGGGTAACAGCAAGGCTGAAGCCCGGGGCCCTGAAACCTGCCACCTGGGGCTGAAGCCTGAGCAACTTCGCTTTGCAGAGCCCCCTGTGACATGGGGCCCTTGGAAGCTGCCATGCTGGCTACTCTTGAACACTGGCCCTGGCTTTTATATACAGAAAAACAGTTGTTAGGGCACTGGTGGGCAGTGGAGTTTTTATAGCATGTGGGGAGTGGGGGCTCATGAGTCTATTTCAAGGTATAAGTGGAGAGGCAATCCTAGCAATATGACTTTAGAGATAATGACTAACACCTTGAATGACATTTAGAAATTAATAGGTACCTACCCAGTGCAGAACACTTGCTGCTTTGTACTCACACCAGCTGACCCCACTCAAAGAATCCATTGCATTCTGCACTGGCTGATACGTCAAACACCTTTTAGACATTAGCCACAAGTAGAGCACATTGTAATAATTCAGGCTTGAGGCTACATTATGGTTTCCCTAGCCTCTGTTTGCCAAAAGCTGGGAATGAGCGACAGGGGATGGATCACTTGATGATTACCTGTTCTGTTCATTCCCTGTGGGGCACCTGGCACTGGCCACTGTCGGAAGACAGGATATTGGGCTAGATGGACCCTTGGTCTGACCTAGTAGGGCCATTCTTATTTTCTTATACTTATGGACTATTAAGGCAAAGTCCACATCCAAAAAGATGTAAAAAGGCACTATGTAACACACCTGTCTGGGAGCAGCACTGGGGTCAGATTGGCTCTTGGACTTTGAACCATGTTGACCAAGACACTGATTCTGCAAAAATACAGAACCACCATAAAGCATGTTGTCTCCCTACTAAATCCACAATGTGAGTTTCCTTAGTATGGATCAAGAAAGGTTATGAAATAAAGATCCAGCTGTCATCAATGTCTATGGTTTTAATGAACAAGCAATAAGCTGTCCATGAATACAGCTTACAAAACATTGTTTGAGGTGGGAATAATATCCCTAGGTCATTTGAACTTGAGAAGGCAAGCAATATGCCTCATCTTCATTTGACTTGAAACTACCACCATCAAACATTACCTTTGTGACCAGTAATAAAAAACTTTTGTGAGTATCAACAAAATCTTATAAAACACTTGATCTGATAAGTTTAAACCAACTGGAAATAACACATGAATAAGGTATCCATCTTCTCCAATCAGTGATTTCTTGGAGAATGATTGAAAACTCCATCGGGAGGACCAACTTAGACATTACCTTCTTGCAACACTGCGGCCCCTGTGGAAGCCTCTGTGGGCAACAGAAGCAGAGGAAATCATTGCAGGATGGTTAGCACATGTTTGTGAAACACATCTTGTGCCAAAACAACTCAACTGCTTTTTTCCCCAAGAGGAACAAACTGGCTGTAGAAAGAAAAATTCAGGAGGCAGAATGTCTCTGGAGTTTAACAATGTCTCCAGCACACTACCACACAGAAAACTCATTGAGAGACTGGAGAATCACTGAACCGGTAACTCAAGATGAAGAATAGAGCTTGCAAGTGAACAGAAAATTCCACTCTTACATCTGAGTGGATGGAAATATCATGAGCAGGCTTGTCAGAACCAATATTAATTAGCACCGTGGGAAAAGACTGGTCTGCTCCTCCCTCTCTGCTCCTCCTCTTGTCTACACTGGGAAGTTAAGTTGTGCTAGAATGCATCTTAAATACAATGCTCAATGTAGAAAATTCAATGTGTTTAATATCAGGCCTCCCAGGGTTTACCACAACCAGCTCACATTGTGTTAAACACAACAATCCTCATCTACACAGTATTTATCCTTGTGTTAGTTCTAGACAAGCCCTTCGTGTGTTTGAAGTTCCTTTTTCTCCCTTCTGCCTTCTTCCCTTTCCACTTAAAATCATTTGCACACTGGAATGCTACTACCTAAAATGACATTTAAAAGATTGCCTTTTTAGTTTAAAAAAACAGAATCTTTGATCCAAATGTCTTTGATGGCAGCTGTATTTTTAATAAAACTAATTCATATGACAACTCAGTCATCCAAATTGGATCAGAAGTACAGAAATCATTTGCTGCACACATCTACACACACATACAGACAAACAAAAGAACAGTATTATATAAAATGTTATTTGGGCTGTCTGAATAGATCCAATCAATGTTTCCTGTACATTTCTCTTGGAAAAATTCCTTTGAACTCTCCCCAGGATCTGCCAAATGTGATGGAAATATCTCTAGTACCAGCATTATCAAATAAGTATAAAGCATTCTGCATGCTAATATACAAACAAAAATGTTACACGTTCCACTATGCTTCCAGAATGTGCTTGTTTAATGTTGACATGACATACATAAATCACTTTTTAAAAGAAAATACAGGCCAAACTGTTTTTTCTGGTTAGATATAACGATACTTATTGTGTTCATTTTCACACAGATACCTAGAATGATCTTTTAGCTAGTTGCTATGTCATACTGGTGGTATTGTCCAAAGCCAGAAAGCAAACAAATAGGTCTGAATGTGCTATCTGTAGGCACTGAATCCTTTACTAGAGGGCATTTCTCCCCTTCTTCCTCCTCACATTTTGTGTGTGTGTGTGTATAAATATTTAGTACCACTTTGACATTGAACGAGGATGTAAACAATAAAAACTAAGTAGATATGGCTCTTGAATGGCTTAGTAATATGGGGGCAGGGGATCAATATTTGCTAAACAGGAAAATCAGAAAATTAGGTAGCAAAGAAGTTTTATCTTCAAACATCTAAAATGGTATGCGGCAATTCTGCTCTTGAATGCACACGGGGAATCTCTCTGCATTCAATGGAAACCCTGTGCATATCACCAAGAGCAGAATTTCACTGTAAACATTTAAGAACCATTTTCAAAAGTACTTAAGTTTGTCTGTTTAAAAGCTTTATTGTCTCTAAAGTGTCTTGGGTTTTTTTGTGTTTTTTGGGGGGTTTATTTTTTTGTTTTTACAGCAAGTGAAACAATTTCCTCCTATACTTTACATTAAATATAAATACATTTCAAGGTTTCTTGACTGTGACTACAAATTTTCTCAGCCATTGATTTATTTGCTGCTTTAATTATCCTTTAACTAACTTGCTCTCTTTATTTATAGTTTTCCCAATGCTCCTTTTCAAAAGTTCTTTCCTACTAATACCTTTTATTACTTTAATATTGTGTTTGAAAACTATAAAGGTTTTAATGTACTTGTTTTCAGAATGGTGCTGTCTAGTGGTTGGTTTGATTTACTCTTTTTTTTTTTTTTTTTTTTCAATTTGTTGCCTATTGCTAGACAATCCTCTACAATGGCCTCATATCTCTTTACCTGTGTTTACAGAACAAGGGCAAATTTCAGTCTGTGTCCTGTCCGCTACCCATAAAATATTTCCCACTATTCTAGATTAGATTCATGCAGCCCTGCTTGTATTAGCAATTCAGCAAATTGTAAAAAAGGAAAAAAGCAATCCTGTACTATTGTATCTTCCTTGAGAAACATGCTCCCCCTAGATTGGGATTACATTTATGCACAATCAATAACCAAGTAATTAAAGTCACCAGTGTTTTGGCCTTTTTACAAGCCTCCCTTTATCTGTAAAATCGTTTCTTGCTCTACTTTCTCAAACTGTCTTGGAGGTAGAAACAAGAATTGTTGACCACCTTTTTGCCCTTAACCTCTGCATTAGCTACTTCTGTCGTGCCCGTGAAAGTTGTTTTGTTTCTCTCAGCAGACACAGTATTATTCTTTCCAAGTATTGCTACTCTCCTGCCTTCCTTATTTTGCCAGTTTATTACTGCATGCATTCCAATTCTGGAAATATCCCAACAGGTTTTATTGGGAGGAAGGAGGAAGAGAAGGTTCGTTCCACTAAATATATTTATCAAATAAGGACACACATGAAGTGATTAAGACAGTAGAGCCTTCGAAAGCAAACATCTGAGTCTGATATACATGCAATTCCCTACTACTCCGCCATGAGAGTGGATCAAGGGTGACATTCTGGCTCTACTGAAGTAAATTGGAGTTTTGCCATTAGCATCAAATTGAGGAATTTGAATTTATACTGATTTGAACTTTACTTTCTAACAAAACCAAAAGCATTAGTTTAAATGTATATTAAGAGTCAATTGTAGATGCTTCTCTACATCTTACTTTTAAATTTTCTTGTGGATAGAAGTAAATAGGAGTTGAGTGCTAATGGAAATATGGTGCTAATATACTTACGCTCACACACTCCACATGAAGCTATAACTCACATGATTTCAAATGCTTCTATACAATGTTTAACTACAAAGAGCATAAACTGTCAATGACAGCTGCATGTGCTTATCTATCTAAATAGGTACTTAGATAGCCAATATGCCCCATGTGATTAAGGGAATACTGTATATGGCCTACAATTTTAATTTTGAAGTTTAAGGAGCCTCACACATTATCCAACAAGAAAACAAAAAGCTCCTCTTCTCTGTTCCATTTAACACAAAAAAATGTTTAAGAAGTCTCTCTATTAAAAAGACAATATTTACTTAGCTTCTCAGTCTCTGACCCTGAATACATTTGTGCACGTGAGTAACTTTACATACATTTGTAGTATTTCATTACCATTCACTTTCAGCCAGGGACTAATAACATGATGAGTGTTTCCAGGATCAGGGCCTAAAACGTTAAACTCTTTGGTTCAGGATTATTTCCCTTTACATTTGTACAACTCCAAGCACAGTGATGCCAGATCCTACCACGCACCTCCTTCTAGGCAAAACTGCTATTAAAATAAATGAACACATTTCATCTCATTGAATCTATTTCTTACAATGACATGTGACATCAAAAAGTTTCTAAAAATGCTTTCTTCCAGAGAAGAAATCTCACTTTAATTATAGGACAAGTATCTCAGAATGCAAGCTGCTTCAAGCCAGAAACTGCTTCTCTATCACTGGTAGAGCATTGAGCTTGAAGGTCACATTCGATTTGTAACTTTTTTAGAAGTAATAGTCCTGTATGTATATTTTCATAACAGAAAAAAGAAAAGGAGTACTTGTGGCACCTTAGAGACTAACCAATTTATTTGAGCATAAGCTTTCGTGAGCTACAGCTCACTTCATCAGATGCATACTGTGGAAAATACAGGTGATGTTTTTATACACACAGACCATGGAAAAAATGGGTGTTTATCACTACAAAAGGTTTTCTCTCCCCCCACCCCACTCTCCTGCTGGTAATAGCTTATCTAAAGTGATTATCATAGAATCATAGAATATCATGGTTGGAATGGACCTCAGGAGGTCATCTGGTCCAACCCCCTGCTCAAAGCAGGACCAATCCCCAATTAAATCATCCCAGCCAGGGCTTTGTCAAGCCTGACCTTAAAAAATTCTAAGGAAGGAGATTCTACCACCTCCCTAGGTAACGCATTCCAGTGTTTCACCACCCTCCTAGTGAAAGTTTTTTTCCTAAGGAGATTACTCTCCTTACAATGTGTATGATAATCAAGGTGGGTCATTTCCAGCACAAATCCAGGTTTTCTCCCCCCCACCCCCAGCCCCCAAAACCCACTCTCCTGTTGGTAATAGCTTATCCTCAGCTCTCGTCCCCTAATGCCCCTACTCTACTTGCGCTATATTGATGACATCTTCATCATCTGGACCCATGGAAAAGAAGCCCTTGAGGAATTCCACCATGATTTCAACAATTTCCATGCCACCATCAACCTCAGCCTGGTCCAGTCCACACAAGAGATCCACTTCCTGGACACTACAGTGCTAATAAACGATGGTCACATAAACACAACCCTATACCGGAAACCTACTGACCGCTATTCCTACCTACATGCCTCCAGCTTTCACCCTGACCACACCACATGATCCATTGTCTACAGCCAAGCTCTGTGATACAACCGCATTTGCTCCAACCCCTCAGACAGAGACAAACACCTACAAGATCTCTGTCAAGCATTCTTACAACTACAACACCCACCTGCAGAAGTGAAGAAACAGAGCCAGAAGAGTTCCCAGAAGTCACCTACTACAGGACAGGCCCAACAAAGAAAATAACAGAACGCCACTAGCAGTCACCTTCAGCCCCCAACTAAAACCCCTCCAACGCATTATCAAGGATCTACAACCTATCCTGAAGGATGACCCAACACTCTCACAAATCTTGGGAGACAGGCCAGTCCTTGCCTACAGACAGCCCCCCAACCCAAAGCGAATACTCACCAGCAACCACATACCACACAACAGAACCACTAACCCAGGAACCTATCCTTGCAACAAAGCCCGTTGCGAACTGTGCCCACATATCTATTCAGGGAACACCATCACAAGGCCTAATAACATCAGCCACACTATCAGAGGCTCGTTCACCTGCACATCTACCAATGTGATATATGCCATCATGTGCCAGCAATGCCCCTCTGCCATGTACATTGGGCAAACTGGACAGTCTCTATGTAAAAGAATAAATGGACACAAATCAGATGTCAAGAATTATAACATTCATAAACCAGTCGGAGAACACTTCAATCTCTCTGGTCACTCGATTTCTGATCTCAAAGTTACTATCCTTCAACAAAAAAACTTCGAAAACAGACTCCAACGAGAGACTGCTGAATTGGAATTAATTTGCAAATTGGATACAATTAACTTAGGTTACTTTTTATAATGAATCAACCATTCCCAGGCTCTATTCAAGCCTATTTTCCCCTTGTTTATTCCTCCCCACCCCCCGTTCCTCAGACGTTCTTGTTAAACTCTGGATTTGTGCTGGAAATGGCCCACCTTGATTATCATACACATTGTAAGGAGAGTGATCACTTTAGAGAAGCTATTACCAGCAGGAGAGTGGGGTTGGGGGAGAGAAAACCTTTTGTAGTGATAATCACCCATCTTTTCATGGTCTGTGTGTATAAAACGATCTTCCACACTTTCCACAGTATGCATCCGATGAAGTGAGCTGTAGCTCACGAAAACTTATGCTCAAATAAATTGGTTAGTCTCTAAGGTGCCACAAGTATTCCTTTTCTTTTTGCGAATACAGACTAACACAGCTGTTACTCTGAAACCTTTCATAACAGAAAGAGGTTTATGGTGCCTCCATTGCTATTTATGTACATAGCAAATACATGATATTTGTTGCACAGTGGGCAGCTGTAAATTCCCCAGGATTAGCAGAATCCCCAGGTGGTGTAAAACCAGCACCTCCTCCAAACTGCTCTAAATTATGTTTAGGGACTGTTCTTTCTATCTATTTATTTCACGTGTTCATTTTCTTGGACTCCTTGCTAAGACAGCTGTGCTCAGAACCTATCAAGCCTGATTCTCCACTGCCTCTGTACCTTGTAAAGTCATTTAAACCTATGCAGTATGGGTGGGAAACATACCAAATCAGAATGGAGGTATGAATGGCTACAAAGTGCAAGACAACCAAGAAGCTGGCCCACGCGCTTCTAAACAAGGATCCCTGAACACCTAAAGACAGGTTTCAGAGTAACAGCCATGTTAGTCTGTATTCGCAAAAAGAAAAGGAGTACTTGTGGCACCTTAGAGACTAACCAATTTATTTGAGCATAAGCTTTCATGAGCTACAGCTCACTTCATCAGATGCATACTGTAATGAAGATTGCCAGCATTCCTGTGTGTATTACAGTATGCATCTGATGAAGTGAGCCGTAGCTCACGAAAGCTTATGCTCAGATAAATTGGTTAGTCTCTAAGGTGCCACAAGTACTCCTTTTCTTCTTGTGAACACCTAAAGAGTCTCTGGTTCTCCTGTTACAGGGGCATTCCCTATTGTGATTGTCCCTTCCTCACTGCTGCAGATTCTTTAGTCGAAGGTACAATAGCCGTAGCAATGAAATTACAATAAAATAAACCATCTCTTTCTGGAGCTGAAGCAACCCTTAAGAAGCTCCACCGTTGAAAACCTGCCATCTTTCACCTGATAACTACTATATTCACAACTGTAAAAACTTAACACATTGCATGCACTTTCCATTAATACTTAGAAGAATGCTAGTTTCAAATATTCATCCACATTAGTATAAAGTTTGGAAAAGGAGAACAAAGGTATGTTATATCCTAATAAGATACTTGGATTGTCAATTTTAGAGACTGGTCATCTGAGCACCCGTTTCCCAGTGAGCAAAAAGAAAATGGAAACACACATCATAAAATCATTCCATTATTAATACATGAAAGCATGTGTAATCCACACAGGGTGTGGTGCTCTGTTCCATCTAGTGGCACCGAGACCACTTAGAGAGAGATTAATGAGTCTGCTCTGCAGCCTTAGCTAAGGGTCATATGTTTTTTGGCTCATGCATTTAGCTTCAGAGGTCCCAGGTTCGATCCCGCCCGCCGACGACCAGGGTCTTTCAACATTACAAGTGGCTGTACAACAGACTCATTAATCTCTAAGTGGTCTCGGTGCCATTAGATGGGACAGAGCACCCACACCAAGGAGGTCTGTGGGTTACACATGCAACAGATATGACCCACTGACAAATTGAGGCACCACTGCAGCATTGTCACACAAAAGGAACTTTCTGCAGAAAACATACCATTTTAAGCATTCTGTAAGCTGCTCACATGAACACATTTGTTGCCGAGCACCTATGCCCAAAGGGAAGGTATAACCAACTTTTAAGCAGGCACCATGCCATTCTAACAGATGGACTTGAGTGCTGACAGTCAAGAGACCACGTATATGCATTAACTGTATTTGTGGAGGACATGACTCCCAGCCAAGAGTGGCAAAGCAGCTGTCCATTCTAAGTGTATGCACCTATGATTAAAAGGATGTGACTACGAATCCAACTCTGAATATTAATCCATCATTCCAATTCAACCAACACCAACAAAAATAAACTCCAGTGGCTACATAAAACAGTCATTTAGCACTGCTTAATCAGGTGGAGATGACTCAGTTGGGAACATCTGTACAGTTAGTTTGAGTGCAGAGGGGCTGTCAAACTTTTATGGAGAGAAGAGGCAAAATAAACTAGAGAATATGATGACCTTTAATAAGTAAATTGGTTGCTGTAGCTCTGCATTTTAAATTGAATCAGGATTTGAATTTATATGTGCATCTAGTACAGTGGTTTTCAACCTGCGGTCCACAGAACCCTCATGGGTCTGCAAACTATGTCTAAGATTTCCAGAGGGATCTGCACCTCCATTGAAAAAAATTTTAGGGGGTCCGCAAATGAAAAAAGGTTGAAAAACACTGGTCTAATACTTGGTGGGAAAATTGATGAAAGAAATAGCACTGAAATGCCTGTTAGTCCATTCCAAACCAACAGTAATTTGGAAAATGTACTCGAGCAAAGCCTGTCCTTTATTCTTCAGAGTGATTACTCCATATTAATATCCCATAATAAAACTAAACAACATATTTGCATAGTGGGTTGATCCTTCATTTGGATCCACGTGAATAGATACTACCTACTCTTCTTATTGGCATCAGGCCTTGGAGAGGGTTATAGTTTGCAGCTGCTTTGGAGCCTAGCTTTCCTGTTTCACAAAAAGAAAAGGAGGACTTGTGGCACCTTAGAGGCTAACCAATTTATCTGAGCATAAGCTTTCCTGAGCTACAGCTCACTTCATCGGATGCATTCATTGGCTGTAGGGGAAGCAGCACCTGAAGAGGCAGACAGGCGCTCATCCACCCAGCCGGGAAGGGCTCTGTAGGAGCAGGTGTCAGGTCCTGCCAAGGCGATGCCTGGTTGCAGATTTGGCCGGGCGAGTGAATCCCCCTCCCCCAGATGTGTCCAGGCCCCGCTGTTCACCCCTAAGAACAGAGCACACGTTAAGGGCCCAGGAAGCCCCTCGCTCGCTGCCCCCTCTCCTCTGAGCCGCTCTGGGCTCCGGACGAGGCCGTCCCGGGGGCGTTCCACTCCTCGCAGCCCCGAGCCAGCCTGCTGAAGCGCTCCCGGGAGAGCGCCCCGCGGACCGAGGCGGGGGGCCGGCCTGCCCCGGTGGCCGCGCTCCCCCCGAGGAATGCCCCCGGGGCGCCTTGCCCGAGCCGCGCGGAGCCGGGGGAACAGGTGCAAGGCTGCCGGGCCGGAGCACTGAGGCCGCAGCTCCACCTTCCTCGCCTTATTTACGGCGCGGCCACATGCCCGAGCTAAAAGCAGCAGCCATTCAAAGCACGGCCCCGCCGCTGGAGGGGACCCGGGGCCGCGGCGGCCAGCCGGCAGCTGCCGTGCATAAAAGTCATGGGGCTGGGGGGCCGGCGGGAGCGCCATGAAGGCCGGCGGGGGTGCCGCATCCGACCCGGAGAGCGGCGGCAGCAGCAGCGAAAGCAGCTCGGACAAGACCCTGCCCCCCGCCGGGGGCCCGGGCAAGCGCAAGCGGAAGAGCCCCCGGCTGAGCGGGCTGAGCAAGCAGCGGCAGGCGGCCAACGCCCGGGAGAGGGACCGGACCCACAGCGTCAACTCCGCCTTCAGCGCGCTCCGCACGCTCATCCCCACCGAGCCCGCCGACCGCAAACTCTCCAAGATCGAGACGCTGCGCCTGGCCGCCAGCTACATCGCGCACCTGGCCAACGTGCTGCTCCTGCAGCAGGGCGAGGGGGCGGAGCAGCCTTGCCTGCAGTACCAGCCCCGCCTGCAGGGCGGCAGCACCGCCGCGGCTCCCCGGCCCATCTGCACCTTCTGCCTCAGTAACCAGAGGAAGCTGGTAAGGCTGGCACGCAGCAGGGGCTGAGTGCTGCCCCGGCCATCCCAGGGGCGGCTGGTAGAGTGGAGGTTCCCCCCTGCCGCCAAGGGGCTGGCGTTGGTTTGCATCCTGGCACTGCCCCAGTGAGGCCTGTGTGTGTGGCAAGGAGAGTCCCCGTCTCACCCACCCCATACACCTTTAAAACTAATCTCCCAGCCACAGCAAGCACCTAGACTCCACTGTTCTGCTGCCCATATGTGCCCGGAGCCCATCCTCCTGTTGGCTTCCCTGGGATAGCGGGGTAGACAAGGAGACCTGATATTATATGCTTAGCATCTACAGCGTGTTCAGTACTGTAAACATACCCGCTGCAAAGACTGTCCCTTCAGTGAAAAGCTGACAGCCTCACACATATCCAGAGGCAGAACATTCTAAATCCCTCTGGGTACAGCTTTGATGCTTGTGTTAATTTATGATGAACTCACTTCTTGTAAGCATTGCTTATATGAGTAGAAATCTACTGTAAGCAAAAATTGTGCTCTATGACCTGTACATTCCAAGCTCCACAAAGTATATAAATCGGGGGAGGGGGGGCACGCAAGAAAATCAGTTAACTATGACAAACTATTTACCTTGGTCTACCGTTTAGAGACTTGTGTGTCTTCACTTCACTCCCTAAGTACAGTAGCAGTTTCAGAAATCTGTTCTGCCCCAGCTATTTTCATTTAACTCCACTGTTGTATTTCCTGGTATATTTCATAGTTTGTAACAATTTAAATAGTTAAAATGTGATGTTCACTGTTTAATGACATAATTGCTAGGAAGGTAAAGGGTTAAATGTTTATGTTTACTGTGACTGTGTGTGTGTTAAATTGGGTATAATATTAATAGATGCCAAGTTAAGGGAGAAAGTGATTTTCCTTCTTCTGTGTTCATGTTTCTAATATATATTTTCTGTCCCCTCTTACAGAACAGAGAAGGGGAGAAAAACTTGTCTATTTAAAGTTTAAGTGGACATTGAATCAGATGAGAAGCTTGCACAAATCTTGCACTGACTGTAGAACTGTTTTAGATAACGTCTCTATTCACAATGTTTACACTGAAATTATGCAACAGTAAAAACTACTTTTTAAACTATAAAAAACCCACTGCTGTGCACTTTGTTTTACATTGTGACAGGTTGGTTCATGGTGTTTTGCCAATGAAACTGAACACTGTGGGGACAGTTGCACCTGGTGTGGCTGCTATTTTAATGCAAGAAATGTTAACCTAAGCAGCCAAGCCCTGATCTTGATGGCTCCTCAACTTATGTCACATGATGAAACTTGAGCTTTGAAACCACACAGCATCTCCTGTCAATGGAAGCTGTCATAACATGCCATCCTCTATGCCTTGAACCAGTATTGGGCTGTACAGTTGTACACTCATCTGTGTGAGAGAAAGTGGCAGCTGACATGTTGAGGGTCTTTGAAATTACACTGAGATTATTTTAAGGTGCTCACCCAAAAGCCAGGATAATCACAATTAAAAGGGACATGTGCCTAGGTGTAGGGTGAGCTGCAGTACAACAGAATGCCTCTTAAAGAGACAGCTATGATGGGAGGAAGTCACTATCTCAGTCAGTACCCAGGAAAGCTGAGAAGTGCTGTGCCAGGGATGTTTTTTTCATAATACACAGTGTGTGCTGTGCCAGTCCTCTAAATAGTGTGGGATCTTTCTAAATTTGTTCTTGTTAAGCCCACAGAATAGGGAGGGTTTCCCCCGGGCTCTCTAAATTTGTCAGCTAGGTTATTCCCAAGTTGTGCCTTTACATCACTGATGTCATTTATCACTGTTAGTTTATGAACTTGAAAACTTTATTTGAAATGGAGACTAAAAAGCACACGTCTGTCATGGTTCCCAATTTGGGCACAATGAGACCTGAAAAAGCAGCTAAAATATTAAATCTCCATATCCAGGTCAATTTACAATGGATGGTTTAGAAAACGGTAAGTTTTACCCACTTTTTGAATTTGGATACAAGTTTTAGCACCCAGTCTCTGTGGGACTTATTAAGCTTTTTTTTAAAAAAAAAAAAATCAGACATTGCTAGTGAAGCACAGAATGACTCCAAGGAGTCGGGGTTAACAGTCCCTAAATAAGCGTCTCCTGCCCTCCTAAACATTGTATGTACCTTAAAAATATCAACTGTGTGTGTTATATACCTCCCCTATGGAATTTTAAAGCAATAGAGTAATTTATGCCATCCTGAGAAAGGCTTATGTTTGCTGCACAGAATAATTGTCTTCCCACCACTACCAGGTCACCACTTCTCCTGGTTGGTTACACCCTCTTGTAGCACTCTGCTGTTATGTCAAAGCCAATATGGTGGGATAAGGAAAGGTAGGCTGTAGCTGTTGAGATGTTTATCGTGTAGTTGACTTTCCTTCACCTCACTCCCCACCCAACACATACAGAGCAAATTCTGCAGATTTTTCCAATAGACACATCAAAAAACATATAGGAGACCTCATTACTTTGGTCTTGGAACTTTGAATTCCTGATGCTCCCCCCACCGGGCATTTTTCAGTGCCACTTTAAGACACGTTCTGTTGTACCTACAGGAGCTGTAGGAAATTTCTCCTCAAAGAGGCTGATCCACAAAATACTGATTCCAATGGGACTATTCATGTTCTTCAAGTTGCACACGTGCTTCAGTGCTTTCCGGAGTGAGGTCTGAATTTCCTGCTTTTAGTACGCTGTTATCTTTACTGCATCCTTAGCACTCTTTCAGTGTAGTAATTCAAACCGCTGCCAGATTAACTTTTTTGCTTTGGTGTTGATCAATGTTTTCTGTAAAATGGGACTTATTCACATTTTTAGACTGTACATTTATTTTTGAGTGCAGATTTCTACAAATATGCCCTCCAAAGTTTTGCTTTGTTTTTCAAATGGTTTTGTAATTGCTTAAACTGGATGTGTAAATTTTTTAAAATTTACATTTTTATAGTTTTGAAAGCAGAATTTATTTTAGATTGTACTGTAGATTATCTTGAAACATGATAAAACTATATCAAATGTTAGCTCCTTTAACAGAAATAAACAGATTCACTTATATAACAGTTGTATCTTCCATTAGGATACTGTAAGTGATGAAATGTTTAAAAAACTGCAATTTCAAACACTCTTTTTTAAGGTTTGTTTTATATTACAAATATTTTCTAATTGCAGAAATTCATAAAGAAGTTGAACAAAATAGTAATTTTGGACTTTCATAAACATCTTAACTAATGTTCATTTAATTTTTAATAGAATCTCCTGGCAAATGTAGCATATTTACATTTAGTATGATTGCATTTCAATTTTTTAAAGGCAATCAACATTGAAAGGTGTGGTCCACTATTTTTAATGTAGTGTTAACTTAAAGCTTATTACTTGAAGAAACTCATGAACAAGTGATTTGCACAGTGCTACAGTATTTTTTAAAATGGGATCCCACATCCATGGTATTTATGTGCTATGTGTCAAACTTATACAGGATGGTTTTGCTCCTGCTTCCATTTAAGTCAATGACAAAATGGGAGCCCTCTGCTTAAAAAAAAAGGGGGGGGTGGCGTGGCGTGGAAGGGACATACTCCACACTGAATAGGACTTAATGTGGCATTAAATGCTGCAGTCCTTACTCACTAAAACCGTTCACTTCAAGAGGACTGGGCCAAGGGTTTCGATTATTAAATATTATTTGCATTGTTGCAACACCTATAGGTTCCAATCTGACCCGCAGTGCATTAGGCTCTGTGTTACATAAACAGTACCTGCCCTCTAAAGCCTATCCTGGTAAGATTTCATAGACACAGGCCCCGATTCTGCAGACAGGTGTGAATAACTTTATGCATGTGAGTACCATTGAACTCAGTGGGGCAGATGCTCAGCTGGTATAAACTGTCATAGTTCCATTAAAGTTCTTTGACAATTTGTTAACTGAGGATCTTCCCCAGTGTCTCTACTCATGTGCATAGATGCATGCAGAACTGAGTTGTTATTGATAAACAGGTTCTCCGATCAGCGTGAAAGATCTGGATGGTGGACAACGTAATGACACTTAGTTTTCAAGAGACATGTATGAATTTAACAATTAGGAGTCACAACTGAGGAGTGAAAACAATTTATTAGGATGCTTACTGTATTTACTCCATATGAACTTGTCTGTGTGCCTTATCAATTCTATTTAAGTCAGTCACACATTGTTTGTAGCATGCACAGACTTGGATGTCTAAAACTGAATACTTTAAACTCACATTTAGGCACCTACATTAAATTTTTTTCAAGGGGTGCTGAACACCCTCCACTCCCACTGAAAATATTGATTTTCTATATATATATTTGAGTATATTATTCATAATTTATTTAAGTGTACCTAATTTAAACCCCGATAATTATTTTCCCTGTGTCGACTTGGCTATTCAAGTTTAGATACATCCGTTTTATCCAGAGGCTCATTGGTAAGACACAGAAGCCGATCTCAATCAGATTTTATTAAATGATCATTTTAAAAATTAAACCCCCATACTCCACATTATCATAGCCACTGAATCTGTTGCAAACATACAAAAAGTGCCAGCAAAAAGGACAAATCAAAATATGATTTGACTAGGTTTATTAAACAAGTATTTGACCATACTATTTGATTACTTATAAACTAATCGGAATGTATGTCTGAATGTTCTTTAAGGTGTTTGTTACTATATTTTAAAGTAGTTGTTCTTCAAGGAGAAGTGTTTCCTTTCTAATTTGTACTTGAAAAAAATCTAGCTTCTGTATAAAATCCACATTTGTTTGCAAAATGTGCTATTTTGCTAAAATAAACTTTTTATAACTTGTATAAACAATAAAATGTTAAAGTTCTGGAGGTATGCATCTTTTCTTTCTCTCTAGCAATCTCATTGTTGAAAATATGCACTGTTGAATACTGTATGTTAAAAGCAGATATTTCTTTGTACCTTTTAAAAGACTCTGTATGATAATCCTTGTATATTTATTGCAAATAGGATTTAAAAAAAAATTAAAATTCTACAATAGGGCCGGTAGAGGATTTTCATTAATCAGTGTTTCTCAGACTTGCCATGAGTCAATAGTGGTATGGTGCAGTCTCCCTTTACTTCCAACTGCTTAAAGTCATATTAAAAGATTTTTTTTAAAAATATTTTGCTAATATTGTTTTCACATAAGCAATTGCTTTTGTTGCCACAGGGATGTTATGCAATCATGAATGGGAAGGTATATGCTTCATGTGACAGCAAATGAGATGGCGATCTCTTAACAAAAGAGATAAAGCATTCTCAGCCTAAGGGAGCTGAGCAGCTACGCAACAAATGTCCAGAGGAGACCAGGCAAATCTAGTCTTACTGTGTTTAGTGAATGCTGCAAAACCTTTGGAAGACCCTGTCCGCCATAGGAGTGACATATCACTAACATCCCTGCTGCTCTAAACCCCACCCAATCAAAAAGAAAATAAAAAACCCTACCCCCTAGCAGAGTTTTACATTGAAAAGGGAGAAGTACAATAGCTTCCTTGAAGTCCACTAGGGACTTTGCTTCGCTTTCATGTGGAAGATGCTCAGATCCTTAGGTCATGGGAAGCATTACAAAACTCTAAGGAGTTAGTCCTTGAGTCAATTACTGCCTTCATCCCCCTCCCCCCAAAACAAAACAAAAAAACGCTGAGACTCTCCTCCTCCTGCATTAAACAATTTCAAACTCAATCAGACTTCATGGATTTGAAGTTTATTCACAAATCTCAGTGTTTCCAAAATCACTGAGGTGGGCACCACTACTTTAATTTTTTCAGTAATAATAAAAATAACTATACACGTTTGCTAAGTTCATCTAACAGCGTCTGCTCTCATTGTGGGTTCTGGTGTCAGAATGAAGACAGGAAGGATGGTCCAAGTACTTAAAATGCTACCATGGGCCAAAGGAGGCCCTGCTCTACCGCAGATATCCTGTGTGACCATGGGAAAGTCACAGCCTCTCTGTGTCTTGATTCCCTATCTGTAAAATGGGGAGAATAGCATTTACCTACCACCTCACAAGGGTGTTGAGAGGGTAAATACATTAAAGGTTAGGAACAGAGCTGGGAGGAAGCCAAATATTTGTTGTTTCAGTTCTTCTGAAACAGATTTTTAGACTTTCCATCCCATGAAAATTATGAGTTTTCAGCCTTTTTATCCCTATTCAGAATGATTTTCCCACCCCCCCACCCCCCAATTTTTTTTGAAGTTTTTCATGAGGGGAATTCAGTTTTCCAGCTAGTTCTAATTATGAGGTACTGAGATACAATGTGATGGGATCCTTAAGTAGACAGCTTAGCATGTACCATAAGAGCAGCAAAGTCTTAATTAGTAATAAGAGCGTAAAGGATCATGGAAGGAGGTTGAGACAGACAGAGACAAATGAAATAATACAGATGGCCTAGTGCCAGGGAAGAGACTTATACGGAGACAGAATATGCGTGGGAGCTTGCAGGAATGAAGAAAAATGTGTTTTGTAGTTTAAGTAAAATAAAAGGTTAAATTAGATTTAAAATAATATATGTTTGTGGAGGTCTTGCAAACTGCAGGTCCATTAACACTTGTAGGAAGACCTTGAAAGAATATGGCTTATTCACAAAACTGGACCTGAAAGGTAACTGACAAAACAGAAGAAAGAAGAAATCCCGGTTATCAGGGCTACTTAATAATAAAGGATTGTGGACATTGAACCAGCAATGACTCCAAACCAAGCAAATTCTGGATTTTAGCTAAATGTAGCAATTGGCAATGGCATCTCTTTGTTAATGGGCATAAAAAGGGCAAACACTTAAAGGGTTCTTTGATAATACCTGCCTGATCAAGATGGAACCAACCAACATGAGACTAAGCACCTCTAGGTTTAGTCCATTCATATCTTAAACACTTAAGAATGTCTGTTACTCTTTGGATGTAATGATTGCTTATTATTTACGCTTTTTAGACATGTTTAGAGCAATTGTAGAAATGCCATCTGGCCTTTGGATTTAATAAAGGAATTTATAGTTTATATCTGGTGGTACCCTATATTACTACTAATTCTAACAGAACCTTTGAAGGTTGATGAAATGGAGACTGGACTGTAGAACCAACAAGGAGGTTAGGAGAGAGAAACTTCCCATTGGGACAAGAGCATTTTGGGTATTACAAAATCTAAGAAAAAAGGAAATTCAAGATTCAGAGAGCATGCACCTAGGGCCCATTTATTAATAGGTGCTCAGCATATAGTGCTATCAAATGTTTTTAAAAGTGGTAGTGAATGTCTAGCCAAATCCAGTAACAGTTATAGCATATTATAGACTTAGCAATAGACTGTAGGTTTCCTATCTCTGCCACTACCTTTGAGAATCTGGATCTAAACTTCTGTCTCACTTTCCCCATCACACAGCATTGTGAGTCTTACTTAGTGTTTGTGAAGTGCTTTGAGATCCTCAAAGGAAAAATTCAATAGAAATAAAAACAACTTATTGATATGGGTGGTGACATTAATGATGGAAGTAATGTTACTTGTTAACAACAAACCTACATTCCTACCTCTCCAACCCATTTCCTCCCACCCCAACAGAATAAAAAAAGCTTACGTGTACAAACATACACATGTTATTTAACAGTAGTTGATAGTAGATGATATAGAATCATAGAATCCTAGAATATCAGAGTTGGAAAGGACCTCAGGACGTCATCTAGTCCAACCCCCTGCTCAAAGCAGGGCCAATCCCCAACTAAATCATCCCAGCCAGGGCTTTGTCAAGCCTGACCTTAAAAACTTCTAAGGAAGGAGATTCCACCACCTCCCTAGGTAACGCATTCCAGTGCGTCACCATCCTCCTAGTGAAAAAGTTTTTCCTAATATCCAACCTAAACCTCCCTCAATAGGAAAAGACAAATAGGATAGGAAAAGAATTATGTCTGGCAGAAAGGTCAGGCATCTGTCAGGTCTAGATGGGATCAGGCAGCTGTGTTCTAACCTGAAAGGGTGTTTGAAGTTGAGCCTTTCTAGGAAAGCGACAACATGTTCAGTATGAAAAGCAGCAAAGTGGGCTCAAGGTCTCCAGCCAATAAAGTAAATCCTGAAAGAGGAAGCTCTTAAGCTCATACTTTTCTCATGGAATAGGTTTAGTAGTTGCCCTAAGGTATGGATATTCTTTAAACATATCATTGCTGTGGCAGATGATATGAAACAGCTGGTTTCAGACTAGATTGTCAGCTGGTGTAAATTGGTGTAACTCCAGTGAGTCAAGAGCCACGTCAGTTTATACCAGCTGAGAATCTAGCCCTTGCCTAGTAAATTGTAATCAGATGAAAATCAAAAGATTCTTCATATAGCTGAACCTAGTGATGTATAGTGGTGGTCTGAATCATGATGAAATCTTACATATTATCCATGCAGTTAAGCGTAAATTTTACCACCACTTTGTTATGTTGACCTATTCTTTCCAAATGTTGACAATTTTCTAATTAATTTATTGAGGCATTTTCTCTATTTATATGACAAGCATGCTTCCTACCCACCTCCCTGGAACATTAAATAACTAGATGGCCTCACTGTGAAAAGTGCAAGTTATACTAGATTTGTAGTGTAGTGTACGCACATTTAAAATGGATAGCACTAGAGTTTCCCTCACTAATCATGAGTGGCAGCACAGGCTGTGACTCACCCAAGCTTTGCCTCTCTTTAGTTCTGTGATCCAGCCTATCATAAACATAAGGACTGCTTGCCACCAGTTTTGTATAAAGTCCTCAGGGCTTGGCTACACTTACATTTTATAGCGCTCTGACTTGCTGGCTCAGGGGGGTGAAAGATCACCCCCCTGAGCGCAGCAAGTCAGAGCGCTTTAAAGCGCTAGTGTAAACAGGCTCCCAGCTAATCCCCTCGTGGAGGTGGATTACCAGGAGCGCTGGGAGAGCTCTCTCCCAGAGCTCGTGCGCGACCACACTGCCACTTCAAAGCGCTGCCGTGGGAGCGCTTCGAAGTTTCCAGGGTAGCCATGCCCTCAAATATTTAGCCTTGTTGAGCATTCCATGGAACCTGATGCTCATACCTGAGCAGAGAACTTTGGATGTGACACACACAAAACATACAGCCCTTTCCAGAATCTCAAGGCTGCTGCTCCTGCTAGCTCTCTGCTGAGTGTTTCTAAATTGAATGTTACCCACTCAGTCTCACACGGTGAAATTCACCTCTGTGCTGAGTGCCAGAATACAGTCTAAAGCAGGGGTCGACAACCTTTCAGAAGTGGTGGGCCGAGTCTTCATTTATTCACTTTAATTTAAGGTTTCGCATGCCAGGAATACATTTTAACATTTTTTAGAAGGTCTCTCTCTATAAGTCTATATATTATATAACTAAATTATTGTCGTATGTAAACAAGGTTTTCAAAATGCTTAAGAAGCTTCATTTAAAATTAAATTAAAATGCTGATCTTACGCCGCCGGCCCACTCAGCCCGTCATCAGCATGGGGTTCCGTTCACCTAGGCCACCAGCGGGCTGAGGGGGCCTGCGGCCGGGACCCCGGCTGGCAAGGGGCAGGCAGCCAGAACCCCAGACAGGCAGTGGGCTGAGGTGGTCGGTCTGGGGTTCCATCCGCCGGCTCCTGCCAAGCCAGGGTCCTGGCTGCCGGCCCCGCTCAGCCCACTGCCGGTCTGGGATCCCGGCCCTGTCCACATAGAGTAGGTACCTACCTTCTCCCTGGTTCTAGCCATTCTCTTCCTCTCTCTGCACTGAGATGAGGGTGGGAGTGTGCTGAGAACAGGGCTGGGGGTGAAGGAAAGGCGGGGCGCTGGGGTGCAGGGTCTGGCCAGGAGCTAGAATGAGGGAGGGGGCTCAGGGTTGGAGCAGGAGGTTTGGGTGTGGAGCACTTACCTGGGAAGCTCCCATTTGGTGCAAGGGGTGCAGGTGGGAATGTGGGGGGAGAGGTGCAGGAGCTCCTGTTTGGTGCTCAGGGTGGGAGTGGGGATGTGGGGGGTGCAGGAGTCAGGGCAGGGGGCTAGGGGGGCTGGGTGTGTGGGGGGTGCTGGAGTCAGGGCTGGGGTTGTAGGGGGAGGGTGCAGGGGTGAGGGCAGAGTGTGTGTGAGAGGGTGTAGGGGTCAGGGCAGTGGGCTGGGGGTGTGGGCTGGGGTCGTGGGGGTGCTCCCAGCCCCCTGCCCTGAGCAGCTCACAGCAGGGGGCTGGAGGGGATATGCCCTGATTCCACCCCCTTCCCCAGGGTCCCCGGAGCAGAGAGCGCGCTGCGGCTCCGGTTTTTCCTCTCCCACTCCGTAGCAAGGGCTGTCAGCAGAAACCCAGCACGCTGGGGGAAGAGGCAGGGGGAGGGGGAAGCTTGCCTGCCCTGCAAAGAGAGAGCAGTGGGCAGAAAAGTGTGGGCCGGGCAAGATTTTTAGTGCCCGGGTCCGACAGACAGCAGCGTGCCATTAAAAACTGGCTCGCGTGCCGACCCCTGGTCTAAAGAATGATGAGTACTTGTGGCACCTTAGAGACTAAAAAATTCCACTCTGAAACCAGAATACAGTCTATGCACCACTTCAGTTACTATTTAAGTACTCAAGATACAGCCTAAATTTTCCCAGCTACAGCTGAAAATTAACTGAGGCTGAAATTCACCCTTAGTGTCAAAAACTCAGAAGGTGGCCCTGTGTGCCACTTAATGCCTTTAGGACACGTACTACGCCCATTGACTTCAGTGACAGCAGGACTGGGCTTTTGATATGGGATTTAAATTATGCTCTGTGAGGGCCCCTGCTGTGTGACAAACTTCACCCTAACAGAACAATTGCATAATGGAACAAATTACCAAAGCAGGTTGTGGGAATCACCATCACTGGAGATAGTCAAGACACGACTTTTCGGAGAGAACACTAGTAATCCTAATGCCCGTGTAAAGAGGATGTTCTATAGGTCTCTTGCAACCCAAACTATGTTATGGTTTGTGAAGTGTGGGAACAGTTTTACATCATTTTAAAAGACGACAAGATTTTAAATAGTAAGATTTGTTCATTATCTTGATAATTAGAACATTACTTCTTTGACCTCATTGGCTAACAGACAATTATACAACCACTTAAATGGTATGATAGCATAAACAGATTTTTGCCTAGGTGTTTTGTAGCAGCTCTGAGGAATTAATATCACCAGAGAGAGAGAGAGAGTCCGTTTCCTAAAGGACAGATGCCTAAGAACACCATTTCACAAAAAGCCACCAACCAGTCATCAGACAACAGTTTTCAGTCATCATCCAAAACAATCCCCTTCTCTATAGTACCAGATTCCAATTGGAAATTTAGAGGTATCTGTCATTACCAGTCCAAGAAAAAGTAGTTATAGTCTATGGCATATCTGGTGAGACAGGCAAACTCTCTGTAAAAGGGTCCACATTGTCCATGCTAATTCTATGCAGTATGTAGCTGGATCCAACTAGAATCAGAATGAAATCATAGACTACTTTTCTGCTACATAAAACATATTACTGCTTATTTTAGCTTCTGTAAAGAAATAATAGAAATAAAATGCATATGCTATGATCTGCCTCCATATTAAAAAAAAAGTGCCATAATATTGCAGTATACTTCTGTTAAATGAGAAGATCCATTGGTTGGCACATTTTAGTTTCCACTGGTGTGTTGCAAATGAGTGGATTCTATTCTGTGCATAAAATAAATAGATTTCTAGATAAATATAAGTATGGTTGGTACATATAATTGTCACCATCTCTGCTAGTTTGCAAACACTGATGTGTCACAACATTCCACAGGGAAAAACGTCTGGGAAGAAAGAAAAGGAGTACTTGTGGCACCTTAGAGACTAACAAATTTATTTGAGCATGAGCTTTCGTGAGCTACAGCTACAGCTGCAGGAGCTACAGCTGAATGCATCCGATGAAGTGAGCTGTAGCTCACAAAAGCTTACGCTGAAATAAATTTGTTAGTCTCTAAGGTGCCACAAGTCCTCCTTTTCTTTTTGCGAATACAGACTGACACGGCTGCTACTCTGAACCCCATCTGGGAAGAGTACTTGAAAAACTAGTTTACACATCAATAAAAAAAACCCTCTTTAAATGTTTAATTTAGTCTTTTGAAGGAAGTTACAGGGCCTGATTCCTGTTTATACTGGGGCCTAGTCTACACCTAAAACTTCAGGTCAGCCTAGCTACATCACTCAAGGCTGTGAAAAGTTTCACACCCTGCGCAATTCAGAGAGCTCAGACTAGCCCCCTGTTGTAGGGCACATGAAAGAATTCTTCCGTCAACCTAGCTACTACCTCTTGAGAGGGTAGATTTACTACAGCAATGGAACAGCCCCTTCTGTTGCTACAGTAAATGTCTACACTACAGAACTACAGTGGCATATCTGCAGCAGTGAAGCTGCAGCACTTGCAGTATAGACATACACTGGGTCCCTTTCATATTGCTCTGGGAACGTTAAAGAACCTTACTGGGATTTACATTATATTTACAGCCACTTTACACCACTTCAGCCATGAAAAAGGTCCTTAAAGTAAATGAGAATTAAGCCCACTGACTTTATTTTCAAATTAGTGACATAGGCACTTCATGCTCTACTCACCAGTGGAGCTTCTTTCTGGCCATGTCTGGGGATTAGCTGGGGATTAACTCCTTCCTGAAGTTGCACTCCACCACTCTCTTAGTCTCTCTCTCTGAGGACTTGACTGCTACTACTTTATGGCTTGTCCCCCTGGCCAGGTCAGTGTAATTTTCCCCTTCCAGGGGCAGGGGACATTGCATGCCCCAAAGTCTCACAGCACCCACTATTCCATTACCAGTGCCATTTGGTAGGGGAACCTAGGCCTGCCCTCTACACTGGGTTTCAGCCCAGGGACCCTACAACAAACAGTCACGGTCTGCACAGTCCTCAACCTTACTGCTGTACCCCAGGACTACTTTCTACCTTGCCTTTGGTCACCCTGAAAGGGACTACAGTTTTTCTCTCTCTACGGTGCCTCTTCTGCTCTCAGATGCTGGGCTTCATACAGATCACTCTGTCCTGTTCCTATCCAGCTGAGCCTCATTTCTAATTAGTCCTTGCTCCCCTAGCTCCTCCTCTAGGTGTAGTCTAGGTGGTTAATTGGCTCACCTGGCCACCTTAACCCCTTCAGGCCTTGTGTGGGGTAGATACCCCATCATAGGCATCCATTGAGTTACAATAAAATGTAGGCTTCGAACTAATTTAAAGGGAAAAAACGTGGGTTCCTTTGAAAATGTTACCCAGATTCCATTTTTACATGTGTCGTGAAAAATGGCAACATCTCTGTAATGGCTACCAGCAGCATAACACAAGCATTTTTGTTTCTATGCTTCTAGGCTGAACTATGCTAACAGTGATGTTACAGACTGTGTCCCCTCTGTTCCCCTTCATTGTGCATCTCAGAGGGAGGGAAAACACCATGGCAATATTAGGTCACTTTGTGAGGGAAAGGCAGGTGAACAGAACGTTGCCTCTCTTCCTGTTACCACCAGCTCTTCGACATAATCTCCATGCAGCACAGCATTGAGGAGAAACAGGAGATGAGGCCAGGCCACAGGGAGGAGGAAACAGGAAATGAGCACCCTGCACAGTATGTTTGCTCCTTTCTGCCACTCAAAGATCATGTAGACTGAAAGAAGAAAAAGTCTGGTTAATGCAGTTCAAAACACTCTCTCCTTCCCATGCCCAGTGAACCCACTGAAGAGGTCACAGAACACATAGTTGGTGTCTAAGAGCCAAATGTCAGCAGAGCAGCTGGGCCACCAACAGTACCATGGCTGTGGGGTGAGAGGAAGAGGTCTGACAGCTTCCCAGAAGGAAAAACCTTCCTGGTGGCTATTTAAGGACCTATGGTGGTTGGCCCAGGTTTTCTGGATCCTTGACCTTGGATACAAATCAGGCTCTGAAGCTGTGCAGAAGAAGGATAATGCATCAGAAACAGCATAAGTGTTTCCCTACACTCTCATTTTTTACAGAGGGGAACCTTCAGCCCGGTTTACTTTAATATTTAAGGTGAAATTTCAGTCTTTAATGGTTAATACATATCATCATGTACCTTATTGAAAATATTTGGTATTCTGCTTTCATGTGAAAACACATTAGGGAGTTCTTATATGCTAGTCAGTAAATGTTCCAGACATTAGAGCTTAGAATCCAGTCCTAAGCATTTTATCACTGTATCCCAATGTGAATCTGCCTCCACTGGTGTCTGTGCAGCAAGGGTCAGAACTGGGAAGTATAGAGGCATTGGACTTAGGCAGTTAGGAGTCCTTAAATGTCACAACATAACTAATGGGAAACTCCTGTCCTCAATATTCTGAGGGGCCTGATTCCTGTTTGACTTGTTGCTAATCTATCCAAAAGCAAGTACCACCAGCTTTTTCTGCCCTGCAATAGAGATCATTTGTATGCACATAATCTGAATAATATGGGCATTAACTTGCAACTACTACTTTAGGGGTTCAGCTGTAGACTGAATTAATCTAAGATTTAGCATAAAAATGCCATTTTATAGGAACTGACTTTCAAGTGCATGAGGTTCCTATACATTTCTGTGTTAATTAGGAGCTTTGCCTAATTTAATTCAAGGCTGCTGACAGAAAGACTTGTGATCAAGAGTATTTTAAACTTGTGACTGACAGTAACAGCAGTGCTACAATCTTCTGTCTCAGTTGGACTAAGTGTTCTGCTCATCTTCATACCCAAACCTTTTATTAAACAAGATTTACTGATTAACAACTAAGTTTAATATGTACATATCATATCTACATATGTTCCTATTAGTATAAATTTGCATTATAATTGACTATACAATTAAAGATATTACTATGTCCATTTATTTCTGTTTCTCTCTCCGGCAGGTACAGTTATGGAATAAGATGTATTTACGTCATCTGTAAGAGAGGACTGGACATATCCATGCACTGTATAATCCATTTAAACTTTCACTTTCAAGAAATGAAGACAATATCAGAGGGTAACTGATCATTAGATTAAATTGGCATATGCACAAAGATAAACTTTAATCTGTTCCACTGCATGGGAAATACAGAGGTTCACTGTTTTAATTTAACTGCCCTGATTTTGGTTTAAATATGCACAGAGGTACTGCAATGCTGAAATAAAGTCTGAAGTTAAAGAAAGTCCCCATAGAATTGTATAGCTATATTTATTTCAGAGTTTGAAAGTCACATGGAAGTCATAGCAAGACATTCCTGGTTCTTTAACACAGAGAGCTTCCTGTCTTCAACAATACATCCTTCTGTTTGTGTGTTTTAAATAAAATGATCCTAAAATATTTGGATTGTAGGTCTAACCATTCTAAAGTGCCAGCATTACTGTGTTAGAACAACAAATTGGCTATTACTCAGTAATCTACACAGGTGTCACCCAGCAAAGGTCAGTAGTCAAACACTTTGTTCAAGCATGGGAAGTTAAAAATAGATGTTGTAATGATATTTTTATAGTTTTTCAATTTGTAAAATGGATTACAAGTTCCTAAAATTGGATCAACATGTGTATGGAGAGACATGCAAAATACAAACAGCACTCTGTCTTTATGAAAGAAGTGAAATGATCATTTCCAAGGTTATTTCTGATTTTTGCGAATGTTATATTGTTTAGTTGTAAGATTATGTTTTTATTAATCTAAAGTGATCGAGGTTACTAGTCCATCACTGTCTGTCCCTTTTTAAAAAATGAAATGTAGTTTATCTATTTGAACACAATCTGGACACATCCTTAAATGAAATGATGTAATTCTTCATGGTAGCTTGACAAAGCAGGGGCAGATCCTGCATGCAGAGCTCATGCAGGTAGGCTGCATCTCACTGTGTGCTGCATAGCTAGGCTCTGCTACATCTCTCAGTGCGGTGCATGTGTTAGAGATGTGATGGGGGCATAGCCAATGGCTTCTTGTACAGTGTGAATCCACGGGCCGCAAAACTGCAGAGGGTGAGGTCAATTAGTTGTTTCCCTTAGTCTTCCCCTATTCTCAAGGAGGGACAAATGAAGGTAATATAGGGGCCTTTGGCACACTCCCACACTGGGCCCCCCGTCACCCCACTCATGTCCTGGTCCTGCCCATGCGAAAGCTGTCTGCTGGGCTAAAGAGAGTCTACCACCAACCCTCTTTGGGAACTCCTTCTCCAGACCACTGCATCTTGTTTCACAAGTGGGCTGGGTCCATTCTGGAGAAATGATTCTGCCCCACCGCTTGACAAGAGCTATAATAGGGTGACAGTAGCAAGAGCCCCTCCCCGCCAGGTCTTGCTGGGGTAGTGTTGGCTAGGACAGCCCACAGCAGGAGGATTCATAACAAGCCAGGGTACAATTCACAACTCTGAATGATGGTTTCAGACTATCTGCAGGTTCGGGCAGATGTCAGTGTCTCCATTACACTTCAGTCAAATTTCAAGCTTTTCTTCACAACTATTAGGGTGAGATGCTTTTATTTTAATGAAAGCTTAGATGCAGATGTTATCACATTGCTCCAAGATCTGTGGCCCCAGGTGTGTACCTGTGCCCTAAACTGACCATGGTCTCTGGAGGCAATGTCCTTTTACTCTGCCTTCGTCCATGGGATCAGGATTGGGCCCTTTATCTGGCTAGGAAAATAGATTAAGAAAGCCTCAGATCTATGCTGCTAAGAATCCAGTTTCCCTTCCCTATTAACAATAGGAATGAATTAGGGGATTTATTGTGATGGGGTTTGGGGTTACGGTTTGTTTTGTAATTTCCCTAACTCAAACAAGTGGATGTTACCCTTTTGCGAAATGTTAGTGCTATCTCATTTGTTTATCTTATTACTCAGATACAGCAAAACCTACTGTCATATTCTGTTCAAAATGTATATACTGTTCAAATGCCCCATTAACTATTTTACAAATATAAAAAACAGATATTTCTCCTTTAGTCCTGAAGCACAGTGGTTAATATGTATGTCTCTCCAAGCATTTAGAATAAAACATTCATTAAAAAGTGTTCCAATACATTCAGTCCTCCTGCAACTGAATGCTAGAATGTGTCATCATGGCTTTGCCTTTGCAGCTCAGCTTGTCTTGTTGTCATGAAGAGACACCTTTTGTGCATTTTGTAAATTGAAGTTTAACCTACCAGCAAAACTGAGCTACAAATTTAACATTTGCTTCTCATTAGAACCAGATTTTGGACTTTTTCTTTCACTTTACCCTGAGGCACAGACAGGAGCAAATAAGAAGTAAACTAGGTCAGAAAGGCCCCAACAGTAATGAAGGGATTGTAGCAAAACCAGTATGGTATGATATGTCCTTTCCTCTGAGCCAGTCAAGCCTTTCTTTGCCTGTTGTGCATGACTGGGACTCTATATGGTTCAGGAGCGTCTTGGGAAAGGGAGGGAATGGGGCAAGATAGCCACTCTCTATGGCATGCTTCCCTTCCAAACCAGTGATTATGTGCGCAGAAGAATATAATGGTATTCTGAGCAGTGTTAACTGAACTCTGCAGCTGTACCTCCCTAGAAGAGGTTGATTCTTCACAGGCCTGGACAGAGGGATCAATTGCAGTTCAGCCACGAGGGAGGAAAAGGAAGGTGGGCAGTATTATGAACGGTCCAGCACATCATGAGGCCTAGTGTGGCATTTGAAAGCCACACAGTGCTGCCTTCTCCACAGCCTCAAACTCTTTCCTCACAGAAGGAGTCACGAGATGCTTCATGAGGTCACCTTCCTGCAGGTTTTAACCCCAGGAGGGGTTCCTGTGGCCCTTAGTTCTGATAGTCCCACTATTGCAACCAATATCTCACAAGGGCATCAGCTTGTGATTCTCTGTACCACCATTCAAAAGTGAGAGAATGGCTCTTTGAAGGTTGAATATTATGACTAGAGCTAGACCAGAACCAAAATACTGTATCCAAACCCCACTAAATCTAGTTTCAGAATCCCAAACAGGACCTGAATTTTGTAGATGACCTGCCTCACAGTTCTATAATGGGTCGAACCAGAACAATGAATTGGAGAAGTGCAAACTTTGGGATGTTCAAAATCAGGGGTCAGATCTAAATTTCTGTGGTCCAGCTTCATTTCTAATTACTGTTCTAAATCTTGGCACCAATTCTGTGCAGCTAAATAATTTTAAAATACTAATTACCTTTCTCTCATTCGCTCTCTCTTTGACACCTTTCATATACTTGCAATTGTGGGACGCTCTCATTGTGTTGTACTCTACTGGAATTTTAATAGTGCTTTTCCTATTCTGAAAAAAATATTTGTAGTTGAGTGAACAAATGCAAGGAAAACATGGCCACCATTATGTTTCCTGTAATATTCCATGTGCAGCTGTGAATATTTTTATTAATGCCAATTAATCTGTAGTGCCATGAACTCAAAGAAGGAGTGTTGGCCAGCTGCAGTTTTCCACTACTTTTTTCAAATATTGCAACAAGATCTTTAACATCTTCCTATACACTACCAGAAATGAGCAGATGGGACTTCAGTAAGCTGTCTTATTCACACAAAAAAACCATAATGAGGCAGTAAACATTAGTGGTTTGACATACTCCCAATCACAGTTGCCAACTTTCACGGGGTAAATAAGCACCCCGACTTTCACAATAAACCAAAAATCAAGCTAATCCCATTTCAAAACAAGGCCAAAACAAGCCAATCCCTATGAACCCTAATACTCTGTGTGACTAGATCCCCCCGGCATGCAGGACTGTGCCCACTGTGCCCACTGTGCACCCCTGACTCTCTCCCCCCTTGCCCCTGTTTGTCCCCCATTGTCCCTGCTTGCCGGGAGCCAATAAAAAAAAAAGAAGCAACAAGCTACGAGAAGCTACAGGCCAAATAAGCAAAAAGCTACAAGCCAAAAACTAGCCAACAGGCAACTCAAAAGCCAATTAAGCCAAAACCAAGCCCAATTTCTGCGTTTTTTTTTTTTTTTTGCAGGTTTGGCATGTCTGCTACCTATACAGAGTTACATGAACAGTTTAACTTTTTTCAGTTGTATCTTTGCTGTGTGGTATGTCCAATGGCGTGAAGAGTTCAAGGTTTAATGCAAGGCTGTGACTCCTGAGGTAATATATGTATATTTTCCATCCACACTGATCAGCACATTTAGTCTGAATGACTTATTTTCACTTAAGGGAAACAAACAAAAATAAAGTCTCCATGAGTCTGACTCCCTCCTAACATACTGCATCAACTCTGTCTCACAAAACAGCTTTCTACAAACAGCAGACTTGGAAATATTTAAAGATTCAGTACACAGAGAAAAATCATAAGAATCACATAGCCTTCTAGCCCACACTGAGCATGCTCTTTGGTTGAATATGTTCCTTCATTGGACATTGCATTCTTGGGTACTTGGAGGGATATATTTTATTTGTTTGCATCCATATACAGACCATATAATACATTTTATAGTAATTATACCTTCTGAATTATGCACCAAATCTTTTAAGTCAATGAGACTTTTTCTAGTAACTTTCTTCTAACACATTTAGGAAAGTTCCAACTTCTACATCATTTGAGGCAGTTTCTGGAATCCAAGACTCAACAAGATAAATAGTAAGTAAAACATCCCCTACTCCCTAACTCCACATAGTTCTCCTTCACAAAGATGAGAAAACGGGGTTTGTGCCAGAGATCTACATGGGGAAAGAGAATATTTCCCTTCCTCTGAAACCACTTGATTCATTCTTACTCCATTTTTTTCCTGAAAAAACATCAGAAACCCTTTATTCTTGTGGGACAAGCAAGCTCAGACAAAACACTCCTTTGTTTCCTGTGCTATGATTGACAAGAAATTGCTTGCACCACTGGATTATGACACTATTAAGAATGTCAATTTCAGATGAATGGAGAGTAAGAGACAGACAAGCTACATAGATAGATGAAAAAGAGAAAAATTACAAAAGAAAGATGAATTTCTACAGACTTTTCTCCTAATTACCAGATGCTATATTCTAAACATGACATCCACCTCCTCCTTTTACAGCAATTCAACTTTGTAACCTTTTCCAAAGCAACCATGTTGGGTTTAGAAACATTTGTCAAGGATTATGCCCTCTGATGCATGTTTATTTGGAGTGTTGCATTCCATTATAAATGATTATATTGTGCTCCCCTCTCCTTTTCTTAGGCACCCAGGAGGGCAATATTAGCTGCAACAGAGTGAAGTTAGAAATAGGATCTGAGCTGCAGTCTTACTTCTGAATTCCCTGGCCAACCATGTCATTCAAACAGAAGGAAAGAGCGTGGGAGGAAACAAAACAGGAGAAGGAAATTGCAGCTTCCCGTGTTTATCCGAAGGATAAAGGCAACCCAAGGGAGCCAGCACATGAAAATGAAAGCTGTATAAAGGATGCCCTTAATAGGCCTAGTAAAGCTTCCTGAAGAAAAGAAAAAAAAAAAGGGATGATAAGTAATGAATGCTAGGGACAAGTGAAACTTGCTAGAAGCAGTCCTGTTGAACTGAGTACACTGTTCACTCAATGCTGAGATCTGCAAATCCCTATCCATGACCCAGTTTGAAGTTCAGCAGTGATATTTAACCAGAATACACCTCTCCCATTGTGCACGCTGTGCTTACACTGATTATCAAGGAAATGGAAAACACAGCATACGTCTTCAAAGTGCATTTTAAGATATAACATTAGTTCATAACAGGATAATTTCTGCACTCTTTCCACCGTCATTGAGTTAGAATATCTGCAGTCTGGACGTTAAAGCAAAAGTTTCTCTTTTCTGTTATTTTCATTTCCAATTGCCCAGATGAGGCTATTGATATAAAGGGAGGTTGCTTTTTACTTTTTAAGAAGAAAAACAAAACAAAATAATAAGAGTCCAATCCCTGCTTGAGAAGAAAGAGAAATAAATTAGATCAGAATAACCACACTTCATACCCACTTTGCATGTGTACTCGACTACACATGGATGGAAGACAGTGGAGAGTCATGCCAGAGATCAGCAAGTCAAGTCTGAAATTTCACCTTAGTTGTCTGAACGCAATATATATGATTGGAACAAATGAGGGTGAAGGGGAATGTTCCACATGCTGCTAATTTATAAATTGGTGATCTGATTTTGCTCAATTTACCACAACAACAGTTGCCCCAAGCATGGTACATACAGTCCCAATGGGATTTGGAAAAGTTATGAAAGAAAATGGGGGGGGGGAGGGTGCGAGGGAGGGCTAGTGAGTGAGTTAGAATGGAAGCTGGAGTTCAATTTAAGTATAGCACATTTTCTTCGGATGTGCTATTATATATAACAGAATATATATATATTCATAGCACAGCAGTCTCATACATACAACAACCTACCTGCACTGGCAGTACAGCTCAAGTCTCATATTACACATGGATGTAGGTAGATTTTCAAGGACAAGTCTGTAAGTATTGAACAAGTTCCTTTGATCTGTACAAGCTGAGAGCTGTACACTTGAATGGTACTTATGTTTTCAAATATTTGCAGGTAATCCATATTTAATTTCAAGGATGCAGCCCTGCATAAGCAAGTGATTTGCATTTCAAGTGGCCATTCTTTTAATTTGTTAGTGTAATCAGATAAATCTTATAAATTTCAGCAGATGTCTATTATTAGCATATTTGAGTTAGTAAGTCAGTACTGGGGCCTCCAGTGCATCTGTACCAACAAAGTGTTACAAGCAATCAGAGGATTGAGTGAAATTCACCTCAGTACTGAGACCCTAAACAAGGCCTTCTATACCCCTCAGTGTTGTGTTAAGGATTTAAGTAGGGCATAGGAGGCGCAGAGGTCCCTCTGCACTGGGCTGAGTGAGAGTTACCTGGACGTTGTCATATTTGTCACAAAAACCCACATAATTGTTCTTGTAATAATCCGTCAATGACCGGTCTTATGTTAATGACCACAGAGATAACTCTGAAATGCCTGATTTGCAAAGGAACTGCCCCCAGAAATCTAGCTCTTTTAAGAAAGAAAGAAAGAAAGAAAGAAAGAAAGAAAGAAAGAAAGAAAGAAAGAAAGAAAGAGCCTTAATTTTTTCTGAATTTTTGTTCTATAGTGTTTGTTGATTTTATAGTTTAGGGGATTTTGCTTAGTATCAAAGTTTTAGACACTGACAGTTTAATTTTTACACAAATAGATTCTTTGTTTTTTTCCTCTGTCGATGTGCTCTGACACATGAATGTGCTGGTAGCAGAAGATGGTTTGATAGGCCTCTTCCATCTCTATAGGTTTTGAGGCCTATGGCAGCTGGACCAAGGAGTCCCACTTCCAAGGAGTACTAGATAGGGAGTCTGTATCCTGGTAGAAAGCCTAGGAGGCCAGAGACAGGGCCTGGTTGCTGCTCAGTGGACTTAGAAGTGTCATAAATATAAAGGGAAGGGTAACCACCTTTCTGTATACAGTGCTATAAAATCCCTCCTGGCCAGAGGCAAAACCCTTTCACCTGTAAAGGGTTAAGAAGCTAAGGTAACCTTGCTGGCACCTGACCCAAAATGACCAATGAGGGGACAAGATACTTTCAAATCTGGGGGACGGAGGACGGGGACAAAGGGTTTGGGCTGTCTGTGTGATGCTTTTGCCGGGAACAGATGAGGAATGCAAGCCTTCCAACTCCTGTAAAATTAGTAAGTAATCTAGCTAGAAAATGCGTTAGATTTTCTTTTGTTTAATGGCTTGTAAAATAAGCTGTGCTGGAGGGAATGTGTATTCCTGTTTTTGTGTCTTTTTGTAACTTAAGGTTTTGCCTAGAGGGATTCTCTTTGTTTTGAATCTGATTACCCTGTAAAGTATTTACCATCCTGATTTTATAGAGGTGATTCTTTTACCTTTTCTTTAAATAAAATTCTTCTTTTAAGAACCTGATTGATTTTTCATTGTTCTTAAGATCCAAGGGTTTGGGTCTGTGTTCACCTGTACCAACTGGTGAGGATATTATCAAGCCTTCCCCAGGAAAGGGGGTGTAGGGTTTGGGGGGATATTTCGGGAGAAGACGTCTCCAAGTGGTATCTTTCCCTGTTCTTTGTTTAAAACGCTTGGTGGTGGCAGCATACTGTTCAAGGACAAGGCAAAGTTGTACCTTGAGGAAGTTTTTAACCTTAGCTGCTAAGAATAAGCTTAGGGGGTCTTTCATGCAGGTCCCCACATCTGTACCCTAGAGTTCAGAGTGGGGAAGGAACCTTGACAGAAGCATGCAGGATCCAGTGTTTGGATCCAAGCACAATAGCCAGGTGCATGTCTAGCCAATCATGCATTTTAAAAATACTTTACATAATGATTTCTTAAAAGTACTAAAGGCTACTTAAGGTCATGTGTTTTCCCTATATGATGATTTGTCAACTACATGTATCCAAACCCCAGTTCCTTAGGGACTGGTTCTACGGATTGAGTGATAAGAGTTAAAAGCAGTAAAAAACATTACTCGTTCCAAGTATGTGAAGTTAGATCAGTTCATAGGGGTTTGAAAATATCATTTATTCACCGAGCACTGCTTACCACCTACATACTTACAACTTTTCCCCATTGGCTACATATTGTTAGCTTTCAGAGCTGTAGAACCATTTCAACTTTATGTTTTGTATGTGAAATGCTGCAGATTGCTCTCTTTTTCAATGTGCTGGCAAAGAAATGTGGCTCGGTCATGAGAAGAGATTTAATTTTATTCCAGAATTCCTCTCTAGCATGGAATGAAATCTTTATATACTGTGTTTTGATAGCACTTAGGTACAGTGATTTACAGCACTTCTTTATTAGTCTTCTTTGCAATTTGGGATTCTGTTCCAAAATATCCAAAATATTTTCCCCCTTGTTACTTTTACCTTTTACTGACTGAGACTGAGAGGTGTTCTGCAATGGCCTGCTTTTAAATACCCCTATTTTACTGTACTGTTAAATACATGTTATAACACCAGTGAACAATAGATGGCAGCATAGAGCTGCTTAGATAGTAAGTAATACTGTCTGTGCTGTGTGCAAAACAGTCCTAAGGAGGAAAAATAACTTCAGAGGCAACAAGAGAATTGTATGTTTAAACCCACACTCATCTCTGTTCTCCAACATAACAGCACCACAAGTGGTGACAGACCTTACTATAATATTTCAGGGGGCCTCTAGAAGAATTTTTTTTAATGAATTATGGAAAATAAAGACTCCTTATGTAACCCTTCTGCCCGTCAGAGTTGGCAGCAACAAGGGCCGGGTTCAATATCTAGGGGATCCATTCCAATAACACAATGCAAACCGGCTCGAGCCCCCACCCAGTGACCTGGGACAAATATATACCACCCCCGCTGGGCGCCTCCAAGAGGCAATACTTCCCCTCTCGCAAGCACATAGCCTGAGTGTAGCAAAAGCCTTTTAATAACAGAGAGAAACAATGTGGCATTATGTTGGGGAAACACCACCAACAGGATTCATAACACAACCCATGAGCAAAAAAAACCCACCCCAGGCAAATTGGGGCATGCCCTTTTCCCTTTGGTTCTTGAGTCCAGCAACCCCAAATCACCCAAGGTCCCAAAAGTCCAATGCCCCAAAAGTCTCTGTCCCTGGTCAGGGCAGCCCCAGAGTTCGAAAGTTTATCTGCGGAGCTTTACCTCCCAACCTGGGTGGAAATGGGACGGGGGTAAGAGGCACCTTACATGATCTGAAGCTGACCGCCCCACAGCTCCATAGCAGCGCTCCGCTCCGCCAGCCGCCCCACAAACTCCTTCGCTCCGCTGCGCTCCGCTCCGCCAGCCGCCCCACAAACTCCTTCGCTCCGCTCCGCCAGCCGCCCCACGAACTCCTTCGCTCAGCTCCACGACCCACAAGCAGCTCCTGCCATCCACACACTGCTCCGCGTTGAACTGCTTCACCAGCCGTGCCGCAAACTGCTCCACAATATATCTTCAGGCTCCCCCACTACTTAACACAACACTCAGTGATTTCAGCTCTTAGGTGAATTCAGCTTGTAGTAGGGGAGCCCCAGTGCTGGTGCACTGTCAGCCCAAAGTGAGCTCAGCAGCCTATAACTAGACTTCTAATGAAATCAAAATTAGCTCTGATATTCCACAGTGGAGAGAGGAGGAAGTGCAATTAGCATGTAAGGCCCTCACCAAGGGGCCCATGCCACCAAGTATTAATACTTGTCCCCAGCCTCTCTCTATTCACACAGTTTTGGAACCCATGACCCTTGCCTAGCGAGTGCTACTTAGTTGATGGTGAATCCCTCCATCATAACAAAAGGCCACGTACAGTTCCAAGCACAGTTCCCATAATCAGGGTAATAACAATTTATTCTTCCTGCCCCAATAACAGAGACGCTGGGGATCCCACAGCAGCCAAAGTGACCATTTGAGCAGCTATGGTCTCATTCTAGGCGTGGTGGGTGTGCCTATGCAAATGACATCGGCCCCTGAAGTTCTTTTCCACAACTTGCCACACCTCACCACCAGATGTCAGGGTGGAGCTGACACTGCTTACATCCTCCCCCCAGCCGAGACTTTGTCGTCCCGACAAATCACACCCCCTTTATACCAACTCATTGGTTTCCTCCAAAGGGCCTCAGGAAGCCCACTTTAGCTTCCACAAGCCTGTGTGCTAAATGTATTGGCTCCTCACTAGTCACCCCAGGTGCATCATAAGTTAACCGTTTCACTGGTCTTATCACCCTGTCTCGTCTATTGAGAATCTCTGTTGCCGAGGTAGGGGGAACATCCTCTTGAGTGACGGATGGAGAGGCTTCCCTGGAGGGTCCCTCGGCTACTGGTGTAGGCCCCTGCACTCCTAGTTCTAACGCTGGAGGGTCCAAGGTGCCCAGGACATCCTCTACCTGTCTGTCCCCATTGTCCAGTAACCTGTGTGTGTCATCACAGGGGGGTCTCATCAGCAGCACCGGGGTATCAGAAAGGGGCCTAAATAGTTCCGCCATTGGGTTTAGGGCGGAAGAGGGAAAACTCTCGTTTGGTTCAGCTGATCGAGACTGAAATCTTGTCTCCATCCCAGGATACACCAGGGTTGTGTCTTCCTCCTCAGACTCACTCTCAGATGTGCAGAATAGGGGTAAGTTAGCTGCAGGGGGCCCACTGTCTGTGTTGGATGGCGGCTTTGGTCTAGCACCTCTGTTCTGCCCGGCGGCCCTGCCGTGGCCCATCTCATAAGGGGTGCTTACCAATTCCCCCACAGGGAGCAAAAGGTTTCTATGCACCGTCTTTATTTGCCCTGGACCGTCTTCAGGTTTGATCTTGTAGACCGGCAGATCTCCCAGCTTTTCCATCACCAGGTAAGGTATTGCCTTCCATCTGTCAGCTATCTTGTGTTTGCCAGCAATACCCAAATTTCGCAGCAGGACTCTGTCCCCCGGCTGGAGCTCCTGCGAACGCACTCTAGCATCATATCGATGTTTGTTGCGGTCTGCGTTCTTCCGAGCCGCAGCGGTAGCTAAGCGATAAGCATCCCGCAGCTTTTCTCTTAGTCGGGATACATATTGCTGATGAGTTTCATAGCTCATGTCATAGAATGTCCGGGTTCCAGTAACACAGACACAGGTAACTAACCGCTTTCATGTTCTCTCCACAGGTACCGTTGCGGAGAGTGGACCAGATGATATGTCTGGGGCGAGAAAGCAGAAGGAGACTCCGCTGGTTGGAAGGCATGAGATGCGATGTCCTGAGGTTGGGGGTTCCACGACCACCACTCCCAAGAGGAGAAGGCGGGTGGTGGTGGTCGGGGACTCTCTCCTCCGGGGGACTGAGTCATCTATCTGCCGCCCTGACAGGGAAAACCGAGAAGTCTGCTGCTTGCCGGGGGCTAAGATTCGCGATGTGACGGAGAGACTGCCGAGACTCATCAGGCCCGCGGATCGCTACCCCTTCCTGCTTCTCCACGTGGGCACCAATGATACTGCCAAGAATGACCTTGAGCGGATCACTGCGGACTACGTGGCTCTGGGAAGAAGGATAAAGGAGTTTGAGGCGCAAGTGGTGTTCTCGTCCATCCTCCCCGTGGAAGGAAAAGGCCTGGGTAGGGACCGTCGAATCGTGGAAGTCAACGAATGGCTACGCAGGTGGTGTCGGAGAGAAGGCTTTGGATTCTTTGACCATGGGATGGTGTTCCATGAAGGAGGAGTGCTGGGCAGAGACGGGCTCCATCTTACGAAGAGAGGGAAGAGCATCTTTGCCAGCAGGCTGGCTAACCTAGTGAGGAGGGCTTTAAACTAGGTTCACCGGGGGAAGGAGACCAAAGCCCTGAGGTAAGTGGGAAAGAGGGATACCGGGAGGAAGCACAGGCAGAAATGTCTGTGAGGGGAGGGCTCCTGCCTCATACTGGGAATGAGGGGCGATCAACAGGTTATCTCAAGTGCTTATATACAAATGCACAAAGCCTTGGAAACAAGCAGGGAGAACTGGAGGTCCTGGTAATGTCAAGGAACTATGATGTGATTGGAATCACAGCGACTTGGTGGGATAACTCACATGACTGGAGTACTGTCATGGATGGTTATAAACTGTTCAGGAAGGACAGGCAGGGCAGAAAAGGTGGGGGAGTAGCACTGTATGTAAGGGAGCAGTATGACTGCTCAGAGCTCCGGTACGAAACTGTAGAAAAACCTGAGTGTCTCTGGATTAAGTTTAGAAGTGTGTGCAACAAGAGTGATGTAGTGGTGGGAGTCTGCTATAGACCACCGGACCAGGGGGATGAGGTAGATGAGGCTTTCTTCTGGCAGCTCACGGAAGCTACTAGATCGCATGCCCTGATTCTCATGGGTGACTTTAATTTTCCTGATATCTGCTGGGAGAGCAATACTGCGGTGCATAGACAATCCAGGAAGTTTTTGGAAAGCGTAGGGGACAATTTCCTGGTGCAAGTGCTAGAGGAGCCAACTAGGGGGGGCGCTTTTCTTGACCTGCTGCTCACAAACCAGGTAGAATTAGTGGGGGAAGCAAAAGTGGATGGGAATCTGGGAGGCAGTGACCATGAGTTGGTTGAGTTCAGGATCCTGACGCAGGGAAGAAAGGTAAGCAGCAGGATACGGACCCTGGACTTCAGGAAAGCAGACTTCGACTCCCTCAGGGAACGGATGGCCAGGATCCCCTGGGGGACTAACTTGAAGGGGAAAGGAGTCCAGGAGAGCTGGCTGTATTTCAAGGAATCCCTGTTGAGGTTACAGGGACAAACCATCCCGATGAGTCAAAAGAATAGTAAATATGGCAGGCGACCGGCTTGGCTTAACGGTGAAATCCTAGCGGATCTTAAACATAAAAAAGAAGCTTACAAGAAGTGGAAGGTTGGACATATGACCAGGGAAGAGTATAAAAATATTGCTCGGGCATGTAGGAATGAAATCAGGAGGGCCAAATCGCACCTGGAGCTGCAGCTAGCGAGAGATGTCAAGAGTAACAAGAAGGGTTTCTTCAGGTATGTTGGCAACAAGAAGAAAGCCAAGGAAAGTGTGGGCCCCTTACTGAATGAGGGAGGCAACCTAGTGACAGAGGATGTGGAAAAAGCTAATGTACTCAATGCTTTTTTTGCCTCTGTTTTCACTAACAAGGTCAGCTCCCAGACTGCTACGCTGGGCATCACAAAATGGGGAAGAGATGGCCAGCCCTCTGTGGAGATAGAGGTGGTTAGGGACTATTTAGAAAAGCTGGACGTGCACAAGTCCATGGGGCCGGACGAGTTGCATCCGAGAGTGCTGAAGGAATTGGCGGCTGTGATTGCAGAGCCATTGCCATTATCTTTGAAAACTCGTGGCGAACCGGGGAAGTCCCGGATGACTGGAAAAAGGCTAACGTAGTGCCAATCTTTAAAAAAGGGAAGAAGGAGGATCCTGGGAACTACAGGCCAGTCAGCCTCACCTCAGTCCCTGGAAAAATCATGGAGCAGGTCCTCAAAGAATCAATCTTGAAGTACTTGCATGAGAGGAAAGTGATCAGGAATGGCCAGCATGGATTCACCAAGGGAAGGTCATGCCTGACTAATCTAATCGCCTTTTATCATGAGATTACTGGTTCTGTGGATGAAGGGAAAGCAGTGGATGTATTGTTTCTTGACTTTAGCAAAGCTTTTGACACGGTCTCCCACAGTATTCTTGTCAGCAAGTTAAAGAAGTATGGGCTGGATGAATGCACTATAGGGTGGGTAGAAAGCTGGCTAGATTGTCGGGCTCAACGGGTAGTGATCAATGGCTCCATGTCTAGTTGGCAGCCGGTGTCAAGTGGAGTGCCCCAAGGGTCGGTCCTGGGGCCGGTTTTGTTCAATATCTTCATAAATGATCTGGAGGATGGTGTGGATTGCACTCTCAGCAAATTTGCGGATGATTTGCGGATGGGAGGAGTGGTAGATACGCTGGAGGGGAGGGATAGGATACAGAAGGACCTAGACAAATTGGAGGATTGGGCCAAAAGAAATCTGATGAGGTTCAATAAGGATAAGTGCAGGGTCCTGCACTTAGGACGGAAGAATCCAATGCACCGCTACAGACTAGGGACCGAATGGCTAGGCAGCAGTTCTGCGGAAAAGGACCTAGGGGTGACAGTGGATGAGAAGCTGGATATGAGTCAGCAGTGTGCCCTTGTTGCCAAGAAGGCCAATGGCATTTTGGGATGTATACGTAGGGGCATAGCGAGCAGATCGAGGGACGTGATCGTCCCCCTCTATTCAACATTGGTGAGGCCTCATCTGGAGTACTGTGTCCAGTTTTGGGCCCCACACTACAAGAAGGATGTGGATAAATTGGAGAGAGTCCAGCGAAGGGCAACAAAAATGATTAGGGGTCTAGAACACATGACTTATGAGGAGAGGCTGAGGGAGCTGGGATTGTTTAGCCTGCAGAAGAGAAGAATGAGGGGGGATTTGATAGCTGCTTTCAACTACCTGAAAGGGGGTTCCAAAGAGGATGGCTATAGACTGTTCTCAATGGTAGCAGATGACAGAACGAGGAGTAATGGCCTCAAGTTGCAGTGGGGGAGGTTTAGATTGGATATTAGGAAAAACTTTTTCACTAAGAGGGTGGTGAAACACTGGAATGCGTTGCCTAGGGAGGTGGTGGAATCTCCTTCCTTGGAAGTTTTTAAGGTCAGGCTTGACAAAGCCCTGGCTGGGATGATTTAACTGGGAATTGGTCCTGCTTCGAGCAGGGGGTTGGACTAGATGACCTTCAGGGGTCCCTTCCAACCCTGATATTCTATGATTCTATGATTCTATCTCCATCCTCTGATACACCAAAGCACAAGTCTATGGGTAATCTTGGTTCTCGCCCAAACATCAAGAGATATGGGGTGACTCCCGTAGCATCGTTCTTTGTGGCATTGTAGGCATGCACCAGAAATGCGACATGCTGGCTCCAGGTTGCCTTCTGCTCTGGTCGCAAAGTTCCCAACATATCTAATAGGGTTCGATTGAACCTCTCTGGCTGAGGATCACCTTGGGGGTGATAAGGCGTTGTCCTAGACTTTTTAATTCCTGCTATCTTCAGCACCTCCTTCAGAAGGTGACTCTCAAAATCCCGCCCCTGATCAGAGTGTATCCGAGCCGGGAATCCATAGACTGAGAAATATTTGTCCCACAATACTCGAGCAACGGTGGTGGCCCTCTGATCACGTGTGGGATACGCTTGTGCATACCGTGTAAAATGGTCAGTCACTACTAGAATGTTTCCAACATTCCTCTTGTCTACCTCTACAGACAAGAAATCAATGCATACCAACTCCAAAGGTTTGTTGCTGGTGATGTTCTTGAGATATGCAGCCCTCGTGGGCAGAGTTTTCCTTTGAACACATCGAGCGCAAGTCTCGCATTTCCTGTGAACATCTTCAGCCATTCGGGGCCAATAGAACCTACTACGAATAAGTTCCAGGGTCCTCTCCATCCCTAAATGCCCAAAGTCATCATGCAGGGCCCTCATGGCCAGGGCTCTGTACTTTTTTGGCAGTACTAGTTGTGCTCGTTGTTTTTGTAAAGGGTCAGTGGTCATTCGGTGTAGCACTCCCTGAATCAGTTTTAGTTTGGTCCATTCTCTCAATAGTAGTTTACCCTCCGGGTTAGGTGGGACAACCGCAGCTGGGCTTCGCCCCTCCCTTTTGGCAAGTAGTGTATCACGAATGTCAATATCTTGCCGCTGGGCTTCTTGCCAGTCAGCCGCATTGAGCATGGGCAAAGGAGATTGGTCTAATGCAATATAGTTCACTGAAGCAGAAGGCATGCATTCAGGGGGCAGGCCCAAAGCTTCTGCAACACATCCCTGAAAGCCCTCACGGGCCTCTGGCTCTCGGCGACTCACACTGCAAATAGCTCTCACTCCATCTGTGGGTATCACAGCAACTTCTGGAGCCTGCGGACGCCTGGACAATGCATCTGCATCTACATTGCTTCTCCCTGATCGGTACTGAATGCTGAACTCATAGCTAGCCAAGGCAGCCACCCATCTCTGCCCTGTAGCATCCAGCTTAGCACTTGTTAACACATAAGTCAGTGGATTGTTGTCTGTCCACACCTGGAACTGAGCACCATACAAGTAGTCTCGAAATTTCTCAGTGATGGCCCATTTCAAGGCCAAAAATTCCAGCTTGTGGGTGGGATAGCGAGTTTCACTATCAGACAATCCTCGGCTGGCAAAGGCTACAGGTTTACATTTGCCTTCCACTTCCTGGTACAGGACTGCTCCCAGACCCTCCAAACTGGCATCAGTATGCAGGATAAATGGTTTGCTTGGGTCAGCAAAAACTAGGACTGGAGCATGAGTTAGGCAAGTAATGATTTCTCGAAAAGCCCTTTCACATCTCTCATTCCACCGTGGCCCAAATGGTGCAAAGGGGCCATTGTGTCTCTGCACAGGAGGCTTTGGGGACCTCCCCTTATTCTTGGACTTAGATTTGTTCTTGCTGGACTGATGTCCCCTGGTAAGATCATTCAGAGGCTTTACAATCGTAGCATAGTTTTTCACAAATCTGCGGTAGTAGCCACTAAATCCAAGAAAGGTCTTGAGTTCTCTGTAGTTACTTGGACGTGGCCATGTAGTGAGTGCTTCTATTTTATCAGGATCAGTACTCACACCTTCTTGGGACACAATGTGACCCACATACTTCACTGAGGTTCTGCAGAACTGGCATTTGTCAATTGAAAGCTTCAGACCATAATCCTCCAACCTATCAAGCACTTTAAGAAGTCTTTCTTCATGCTCCTCTAAGGTTCTTCCAAACACAATCAGGTCATCCAAATAAACTAACACTTGCAGTAAATTCATGTCTCCCACAACTTTCTCCATGAGACGTTGAAAGGTGGCAGGTGCTCCAGAAATCCCTTGGGGCATGCGTTCGAACTGATAAAACCCTAATGGGCAGATGAAGGCTGTCTTCTCCTTATCTTCTTCTCCCAGAGGGATCTGGTAGTATCCACTTCGAAGATCCAACACAGAGAACCACTGGCTTCCCAGCAAACAGTCTAAGGCATCTTGCACTCGAGGCATAGTGTACTGGTCGACCACAGTACGGCTGTTTAGGGTGCGGTAGTCAATACACATCCGGATTTTCCCATTCTTTTTGCGGACTACCACAATGGGTGAGGCGTATGGGCTACGGGACTCTGTAATGATGCCATTCGCAGCCAGCTCCTGAAGATGATGTCGCACATCTTCCATCTCAGAGAGAGCAATCTTCCTAGATCTCTCCCTGAAAGGTCGAGAGTCATGTAGTCTGATATTGTGCTCTACTCCTTTTGCACATCCCACATCCCACTCATGCAGTGAGAACACCTTGGATCTTTCACAAAGTTTCTTCCTCAGGCGATCTTTCCAGTCCTCGGACACTGGTGAATCTCCAAAGTCAAACTTTGCTGGGTCTATTGTCGGAACTTGAGTTTCACACTGGGGTTTTACAATCGACTCAGGCTCAAAGAGGTCTGCTATCTTTTGTCCTTGCTTCACAACAACATCACGACTCGTTTCATTAGCAATCAGTATAGTCACCCTTTCCTGGGCTTCAGCAGGTAGGGTCATGACTCCACTGGGGACCAACACTCCTTCAGGGAGCTCTCCTCCCATCGGCTGCTCTATCATTGCTAATGTCCCTTTACTGCCTTTCAGACAGGTACTCATGACAAGCACTTCTTGCTCCGTCCTTGCAGGCACTACTAAGGGGGTTGTGCCCGCGTACTTCAGTGCCCCAAGCGGTAGCTCAGATGTGTCCCTTTTAGCGCTCTCAATTTTCCTATAGGCTTCAGCACAAAGCGTATGGATCATCAGGGTATTCAGGTATTGGTCCCCAGCCCGCCTTCTGCAGTAATCCGCGAGTACCTTGAAGAGACTGGAGTTGGTCCCTATCAGCACAGACACATCAGAAGTCCCTTTAGGGTCAGGGCATATTAAGGCAGCTGTGTCTACCTCTTCTCTTACCCCAGCAACCTCCTCTGGGAATTCCAGGTGCACTATGACATACCCTTGGTAGGGGTATTCATCCATGCTGAGGCCACACAGGCCAAGGCCAGTCAGTGGCTGTATAGGCAGGTGCCTAAGCATCTGTTGGTAGAATGACTGAAATATAATAGTCACTTGAGATCCAGTGTCAAGCACTGCTTTACACTCCACCCCTTCAATCCTCACCGTGACCTCTGCTCGAGGCCCTATCAGTCCTGCAGGGATCCCAGCTGGACAGTCTTTTCTGGGGGAATCTTCAAATCCTGCAGACCTGGGGGGTCCCCGTCCCCAGACCCTCTGGCAGCTACCGGATCTCTCCCAACTGATCCTCAGCTTTCCATACACTAAGGAGGGGTTTTCTTCATTACGGCACTTGGCAGCACTGTGTCCATCCTGACCACATCGGTAGCAGAAGAATTGACCTTTTCCCCTTCGCCTGGGGGGGATGGTGGCTCTAAGTGCGGGCTTCTCAATCGCCACAGTTTGAGGCTTCTTATTCCTGGAAGTCTTAACTCGGTCAACGGTACTTTGCAGCTCAGCTATCCGTTCCGTCAGGACCTGCATTTGTTGGGCAAGTTCCTCTCTGGTGCTCACCATCAGTACACTGGCCGTTTGCAGTGGTGTTGTGCTGCCTGGCTCCGATGTTTGGGCTTCCCAAAACTCACTGGCAGCCTGCCTTTCTTCCTCCTCTCGGACCTCTTTTATCAGCTGGGAGTAACTTGGGGGATGTTCCCGTCGTTCTCTTAGCTGGAGATGAAGTAGAATCGGGTTCTGATACTGAGTTCCTCTTACAATTTGAGCCAGTCTGGTCTGATCCATCTGCTCAGCAGTCACTGCTCCCCTCATGACAGCTCTCTGAAGCAGTCTCTCCAGTCTCTGTATGTAGGCTGAAGCCTTCTCGCCCTTTTGTTGTCGGGAATTAAGGAACTTACAGTAGCTGTCTTCAGGGCCCTCTACGCTCCCAAAGTTGTGTTCAAGGGCCTCTAGGCAGTCCTTCACACTGACCCCAGGGTCAATGAGCTTCAGGGTGCGAATCACATCTAATGCTGGGCCGCCAAGGCTCTCTATAAGGCATCTTCGCTTTTCTGCATCTGGTACGGCCCACTCTTGCAGCATTTCAGTGGTATGCTCTAACCAGGGTTCAAACTCCTCCTCCCCAGCAAATAATCTTAACTTACGACAAGAGTCTGACTCAGCATGGGGCAGCACAACCTTTTCCAATATTTGCCCCAGAGCTTTTGTCCAATCATCAGCCGAGGCTGCAGCCCCTGAGCTAGAAGCTGCTGAGCCAGGGCCCAACAAACCTGACATATTAGCCATTATACAAACAGTAATTTCCTCAAAATATAAGCACAAACAAAACAAAAAAAAAATATAAATTGTTTCCCAATGTAGTGGATCACTCAACAGGTGCTTGCGAGGGGTACTGACCCAGGCTATCCCGGACGAGCCCCCAAAAATGTAACCCTTCTGCCCGTCAGAGTTGGCAGCAACAAGGGCCGGGTTCAATATCTAGGGGATCCATTCCAATAACACAATGCAAACCGGCTCGAGCCTCCACCCAGTGACCTGGGACAAATATATACCACCCCCGCTGGGCGCCTCCAAGAGGCAATACTTCCCCTCTCGCAAGCACATAGCCTGAGTGTAGCAAAAGCCTTTTAATAACAGAGAGAAACAATGTGGCATTATGTTGGGGAAACACCACCAACAGGATTCATAACACAACCCATGAGCAAAAAAAACCCACCCCAGGCAAATTGGGGCATGCCCTTTTCCTTTTGGTTCTTGAGTCCAGCAACCCCAAATCACCCAAGGTCCCAAAAGTCCAATGCCCCAAAAGTCTCTGTCCCTGGTCAGGGCAGCCCCAGAGTTCGAAAGTTTATCTGCGGAGCTTTACCTCCCAACCTGGGTGGAAATGGGACGGGGGTAAGAGGCACCTTCCATGATCTGAAGCTGACCGCCCCACAGCTCCATAGCAGCGCTCCGCTCCGCCAGCCCCCCCACGAACTCCTTCGCTCCGCTGCGCTCCGCTCCGCCAGCCGCCCCACGAACTCCTTCGCTCCGCTGTGCTCCGCTCCGCCAGCCGCCCCACGAACTCCTTCGCTCAGCTCCACGACCCACAAGCAGCTCCTGCCATCCACACACTGCTCCGCGTTGAACTGCTTCACCAGCCGTGCCGCAAACTGCTCCACAATATATCTTCAGGCTCCCCCACTACTTAACACAACACTCAGTGATTTCAGCTCTTAGGTGAATTCAGCTTGTAGTAGGGGAGCCCCAGTGCTGGTGCACTGTCAGCCCAAAGTGAGCTCAGCAGCCTATAACTAGACTTCTAATGAAATCAAAATTAGCTCTGATATTCCACAGTGGAGAGAGGAGGAAGTGCAATTAGCATGTAAGGCCCTCACCAAGGGGCCCATGCCACCAAGTATTAATACTTGTCCCCAGCCTCTCTCTATTCACACAGTTTTGGAACCCATGACCCTTGCCTAGCGAGTGCTACTTAGTTGATGGTGAATCCCTCCATCATAACAAAAGGCCACGTACAGTTCCAAGCACAGTTCCCATAATCAGGGTAATAACAATTTATTCTTCCTGCCCCAATAACAGAGACGCTGGGGATCCCACAGCAGCCAAAGTGACCATTTGAGCAGCTATGGTCTCATTCTAGGCGTGGTGGGTGTGCCTATGCAAATGACATCGGCCCCTGAAGTTCTTTTCCACAACTTGCCACACCTCACCACCAGATGTCAGGGTGGAGCTGACACTGCTTACACTTATATATATTGGTGGTCTGAACAACAACTATTGGTCCAAATGCCCCTGAAGTTTGGGAAACTTTCAGATCCAAACCCTATCTTTGCAACTGAGGCCCATCTCTACAATTAATAAATCAGCTAGTCCATTTCCCCACCACTTCAGAGTTCTTGACTACATTGTATATTTTCCTGGCCAACTAGCGTAGGTGCTGGAACTAGGGGTGCTCCTGCACCCCCCGGCTTGAAGTGGTTTCAATTATATACAAGGTTTACAGTTTGGTTCAATGGCTCTCAGCACCCCCACTATAAAAACTGTTCCAGAGCCCTTGTACAATTTCCCAACCAATTTTTAGAGATCCCCCCCTATTATTGCTGGTATCAACATTTCCATGGTTGTAGACCAGTGGTTCTCAACCAGAGATATACTTACCTCTGTGGGTACACAGAGGTCTTCCAGGGGATACATCAACTCACCTAGATGTTTGCCTAGTTTTACAACAGGCTACATAAAAATCACTAGCAAAGTCATCACAAACTAAAATTTCATACAGACAATGACTTGTTTATACTGCTCTCTATACTATACACTGAAATGTAAGTACAATATTTATATTCCAATTGATTTATTTTATAATTGTATAGTAAAAATGAGAAAGTACGCAATTTTTCAGTAGTAGTGTGCTGTGACACTTTCGTATTTTTACATCTGATTTTGTAAGCAAGTGGTTTTTAAATGAGGAGAAACTTGGGGGTACGCAAGACAAGTCAGACTCCTAAAAGGAATAAAGTTGTCTGGAAAGGTTGAGAGCCACTGTTGTAGACCATATACATTCCAAAGACCAAGACACTGCAATTTTTCTATTCCCTCTTCTAACTGGTATAAATGTGATATTCTTTTGATAGCTTAGGTAAGTGTTTCCCAAGTTTGGGATGCCACTTGTTCAGGGAAAGCCCCTGGCGGGTCCGGCCGCTTTGTTTACCTGCCGCATCCGCAGGTTCGGCCAATCACGGCTCCCACTGGCCGCGGTTCGTTGTGCCCGGCCAATGGGGGCTGTGGGAAGTAGCGGCCAGTACATCCCTCGGCCCGCACCACTTCCCACAGTCCCCATTGGCCAGGCACAGTGAACCGCAGCCAATGGGAGCCGTGATTGACTGAACCTGCGGACGCGGCAGGTAAACAAACCGGACGGGCCCGCCAGGGGCTTTCTCTGAAGATGTGGCGTCCCAAGTTTGGGAAACACTGGCTTAGATGAAATCAAATGACTAAGTAGAAGCTAAAATTTGAAGTCACTCCAATTCCATAGTCCCCTGCTCTTTCAAAAAAAAAAAAAAATAAGGCAGAAATGAAGTCAACATGGGAATTTTCAAATCTCACACAACAATCAACAGCTTACGAATATCAATACAGCAGCTGTAATAAATACCAAGGCCAATGTTACGAAATACCCAAGAATGCCTCCTGGGTGTGCAGGGTTTATTAAACTACGTGGGGGGCTCTTCAAAGTAACGAAATTTTAGGAAAATTTCTATAAGTAAGTTTTGATCTTGTATCGATGTCAGTCTTCCTGATAAAGCCTTTTATGGGCTTATTTATCAAATATTTTCAGCCCTTCTCTTATAGCTCCTCCTATTCCACTATAAAAGATAGCTAAATCATTTAATTTGTGGCCATATGGTATTAGGATGCTGAAAGGTGTGTGTGACAAGTAGCTGTATAGCGATGCAGAAATCAATACACAAGTTCCACAGTCTCTATGTCATATTGATACTGGGGTTGAAAACATTGCCAGAAAGCAGTAAATATGTTCAGTAGCCCAGTTCAAAATAGATGTTTAGAGAACCAAGTATCTAATGTTGATTGTTGATAAGGGGGTTTTATGCCTCAAAGAGCCTCTCCATCAATGTATGTCTAGTTCCCTCAGTCTACATCTTCAAGAAGTGGCTAACATTGTGCCTTTTCCATGAAGCAGATGGAAACTGATTTTTCTTCATCAGTGCCTTCCTACTAAAGACCTTAGTAGTAGGAACCAGCTGTACCAGTGTTCCTCGCAGAGTCCAGCTGTGAGCCTAAAAACCCCTGAATGCCAGCTGGCAAAGCGTTCTCTGTTCTGTAACAACTCTTATCAGGCCTGACAAACTCACTACACCTAACACACTGCTTTCATAGCATTTATCCAAAAAGGGTCATGTACAGTGTCTAATAAAAGCTTATGCCATATTACTCCTGGGGGGATTCTGCGTGACTGCACGCCTGCAGAAAATGGCCCCCCCAAAGAATTACTATGCTTCCCTGCAGAAAACAGCAGGGAAGCCACGCGAGGGGACGGGGAGTCCATGGGTGCAGTATTTTGGGGGGGATTGCTCCCCCCTAAACAGAGGTGAGGCATGGGGGGGCATATGGGTTACGTGCCACTGCCCCCCGACCCCCATTTCTGCAAGCACAGAGCTGCCCAGCTGAAGGAGGCTGCATCTGTCCTCTGCTGATTCTGCAGCTGAACACTGCCTCCTGGATCCTAGTGCCAGTCGTGCTCCTCTTCTGCGTGCTGGAAGCCTTTCTGTTTTCTGTGCAACAGTGAGCGCCCACGGTGGGGCTGGGTAAGGGTGGGGGAATGAGGGAAGCAAGGGTGAGGGGTAGAATAGGGCGGGGGGAGGACTGTGGGAGTGAGAGGAGGGGGATGGAGAAGAAAAGGGGATAGGGGAATCATGGGGGGAAGCAGGAGCCCAGCATGCGGTGTTCCCCCGGCAGCATCTGGGGCTCCCCGTTAAGCAGGCCCATCAAACCCTTACCCTGACAAGCCCTACCCTACACCTGGATCCCTCCAATGAGCCCCCCCACACCCAACCCCCCCTGCTGAGCCCCATCTCCCCACATCCAGACCCACCTGCTGAACCCCTACCATCTTCACCCGGATCCCCTGCAGAGTCCCATTGCCCCTGCACCCAGAGCCCCCCAATGAGCCCCTGTCCAGATCTCCCACTGAGCCGTCCACACCCAGATTGCACCACACAAAAACCTCTCACGCCACACCTGGATCTCCCCACACTTGGATCCTGCTGGGCTGAGCCTGCCCACTCACACCTGATGCAGAGGGGCAGGGCCCCGGGGTGTTTCTGGGGCAGGCCCAACCTTTGCACTGTGTCAGGTATAGCCTCACTGCCAAGTCCCTATACCGGGAGAGGTGGGGGCTTTAGGGTGATCTCCCATCTCACTGCAGCCAGTGGCCTTTGCTCCCCACTGCCATGCTGGAGCCACATTTATTTGACAATTGACAAATAAAATTTGCAGAATTTTAAAATATCGTGCACATAATTTTTAAATTTTTGGAGCAGAATTCCCTCAGGAGTAGTCATATTGATCCTCAGAATTGTTGAGAGATGTATGTATAGATTATATTTAAGGAGTTGTGTATACGTACTGAAATTATATTTTACAGTCTGTGTCCCAGGCTGGGCTGACAAACAGGTTTCTCCAGAAAAAGGGATGTATATTCACCTGTCTGCCTAGGTTCATATGTAGATTAAGCATTGTAAGCCAACACAGTGGAAGCTAATTCTGTATATGCAGTCAACACAAGTATGTGACGACAATTTGGAGCCATCCTGACTCTTGTTACCCAGCACTGAGGGAGCAAAAAGGACAGTGCTTTCTGCATTCACAAAAGGTGGATCCCAGCCATGTTGGCTGGTGACACTGGGAAATTGCTTTAGGTAAGAAAATATTTTAGACGGGGATTTTAGTCTGTTAATATTAATTTCAAACTCTAAAAAGCATGTTGTATTTTTCTTTGATATGTAATCACTTCTGTTTCCATTATCCTTACTCAGTACCTCTCAAATCTCTGCCTTTCATAATAAAATTTATGATTGTCTCACTATCACTATTTCTCAGTGCTGTGATGTTATAAAGGACTTGATCCTTAGTTGTACCAGTCAAGCTGCGTGGATAGTTTTCCCCTCGGGACAGCAAACCTGGTCATTTCTATGAGTGTCCAGTGTCGGGGGCTGCTGGATACTGCAGTGGGATACTTTCAGAGAGGTTCGGGGGCTGGGATACACCTATTGCTACCTGCAAGACAAAGTAAGGGCTGGCAAAGCCCAGAGATTGTTTGAGTGGCTAACAGACTGGTGGTGTGTTGTAGCAACCAGGCAAGGTACTAACAAACTTCAACAGAACTTTATCGTTAAAGTGGAAACCTTTTTACCAAGCTGCTGCTGCACCCTCGATAGCTCTCACTCAGCCTCCTCAACTCCTCCCCCCTCCTTCCTGTTTCCTGTCCTTTCAGACTCCCAACAGCCAGTGCTCCCAGTTCTAATAATTACAAGCAGCATCTAACACCACATGGTGTCAGGGAGCGGACATTCAGTTAAGGACAAACAAGTCTCTCTTGCACTGGCAGAGGTGTAACCAGCTGTCTCACAGTCCTGGGCACCCCAAGATAGCATCACAGCAGCATACTACAGTACCATGTACATTTATGGAAGCACATACACATGATTAATAGTAAAGGCCCCAGGAATGGTTTCTGATATGTAAAAATATAACACATTTGGCATGGACTTGCGACAGTCACGTAGGCGATTGGAACATCAGAGGTAGCACCATTTTCTGCTCACCAGGCACGGCAGCACTAGTATCATGTGTTCTTAGGCCATAGTTCTACAGTGAACTCATACGCCTGAAACTGAGCCCACAGTCCAGAATTTCTGAATCTCTGTCACCGCTATTTCAATAGTGGCAGCTCCAGCTTCTTGTTCTTCCTGGATCATGGCTCTTCCCATAGTCAGTGATGGTTACTGCTTGGCAGATATCAAGTCATCTGGCAGAAAGAGCAACATTCCCTGAGGCTTTCCCTTGCAGTTCATTGGATTATTTCGTTTCTAAAAAGTCCATCTGTCAAGGAGCAGACGTCGGACGCAGCTGCTTGGTCACGAAGAGTGACGGTGAACTGCAACATAAAGTCACCAGGCAGTTATTGCTATTGTCTGTCTCGAAGAGTCAAATCTCAAAGTGCCTTAGAAGTTCACTGTGTTTTGAGTTGAAATGGGCAGCCAACTGGGTCAGTAATCTTTGACAAGAATCAACTGGACTGAAAGCTTGAAAATACTTTATCCTGCTAGGCAGAGGTAGCAGAGTAAAATGGTGGGGTTTCCAGAGAGCAAGATCCTGTGGAAAGGTTTTAGACACATCCAAGGAAGGGACAGACTGTGAGAGCAGCAATGCAGAGAACTCCAACATCTGTGCTAACCTAATGTTGTGAATGGGTTCAAACAAGTAGTTTTCCCCCCATCCATAATATAATCATAATCATGCACAATGCCTACTAGCTTCTTGAACTGCATCTCAAAATCTCTTGTAGGTGCTATATAATATCTTTGAATATTCAGTCTGGTAGCTGATCTCAACAGTTCTCTGGTCTCCTCAATCAATATCTCTTCTCCCCCGCTCCCACATTTTCTTTCCTCCGACCACTTCCTCTTTTCTTTCTTACATCTAATTTCCTTTCCGCCTCCTCTAAACCTCCCTTTTAAAATCTCTTCTCTTAAAGTTCTTAATAAACTACTCATATCTCAACATCAAAAAAGCTTTCCAAAGTGAGCTTTCTATTTGACAGTTAAAAAGAAATAAAATAAAAAAAATAAAAAAGGAGGTGCATCAGGCTGCATACATTTAAATACTACAAATAGTCAAAGTGCAGGAATGCCAGAACCTACCAGCTGTTACTAAGGTATAAACCTGATTTCTGTCTCCCCAGATTATACCCCATTTTAAACCTCAGTAATAATGTACTTCAGGACAAAAGTTTCAGAGTTTGTAATCTATCACTGGAGCTCTGCTTTCAAAAATATATTCGGTCCCCTGGAAATAGCTAAAAAGATACAAATTGGGCTCAGAGACCTAGCTAGCTAACAAAGCAAAAATCTAAAACCATTTGTCAATGAAGAATGGTTCAATTTTCATCACAGGATAAGATTGTGAAGGGATGCTATGTATGTGGATGAATCTGTAGTGCTATTTAAAAAAAACACAGATTTGGCTTAACTTTGAATCATCTGGGAGATAGCCCAGGACGAAGAACAGAAATATGCAAGAAATTAAACCATGGCTTAACCCAGGCGAAAGGATAATTGCACTGTCTCCAGCTAATATCACAGCCATTGAGCTGCAGTTAATATCTGATCTAGACAACACCAAATGGCCTAAATCAAGGCCTAAATGCAGCTAGAAAACATACAGCTGAAAATATATACACAGCCAAGATTGATTTTCACTGTTTAGAAGGAAAAACGGGCTCTGCACACTAGTACTTGGCAAATGGACCTGAACGTGTTTCCAAAACAGTGGGTGGCTATAAAGAATGTTGGTATTTATTTATAGTTATCTGCATTTGGCTTCGTGCAAGGGATGAGATTAGATGGCCTATGATTCCTCATGTATGCCTTCATCTTTTTCAGGCCATCACAGACCACATTTTACTTGATTTGATTATATATCTATAGAAGATCTAGGCTAGCCATGACTGCCCAACTGGGACAATATGCCCTCTGGCAGCCTGTTATGGCTATGGCGCTGCATCTTTGCTGCAGACCTTCAGCAAAAGCAGTTTTATATTGCAAATGAGAACTGCAAAAATCTTCTGAGGCAAGCAGTTGACAAGCTACTGGCAAACAGATTATGCGATTGTTGTTTCTGACAAAGCTTCAATTACGCTATGCTGGTGAATTTAACAGTATATACTGTACTGTATCTTAGGCAAAGCTTCTACACCTGTAGCAAATGCCCATCGGTGGAAGAATCTGGTAACATAACAAACGTCAGTGCAGCAATCAAACCAGCCTCAGTAATGAATGATGTTCTGCTGAAGTCATTGTCTGTTATAACCACAGAATCCTCTGGCAAACATTAATTGTGGCAAGTTATTGGAAACCTCATTTATGTGACAAGCTGCTGGAAGTAAAACATTTCAGACAATACGCAATAAATAACACATCATCCCCATCACCACAGCTAATACTTTAAAACTGTTACACATGAACAGAAATTACTTCAATGATCTATTTAATTCTTCATAGTGGCAAATAAAGAACCTGGGACTTTATCGGACACTTTATATTATCCTGCATTTTACATGCCCTTTCTACTTCACCCTTTTCTTTACTTGTAAAACCATTTCCTGTTGAAGGGACATACACAACTAGTTTTGTATAATTTTCCTTTCCATTGTTTGTAACACTGCCACAAGCTGTAGAATAACAGATTTCTCATTCTTTCCTTCTATGAACCCAATGCTATGATGGAAAATGAAGAAAGTATGTCCAGCAAACTTCTTTTTAACTCTCATAAAACTGCAGCTGTGTGTGTGTGTGTCACATTTTACTCCAGTGATGCCAAGTCACTAATTTCCCTCACAGGGCTCCCTCTCTCCCACCCCTAGCAGTGGAAGCAGGCATAGTGCCAACTCCGCTGATCAGTTGTTTGGCAGCTGTGGGAGGGCGGAGAGCAGCGGGCAGGCAGGAACCTCGGGGAGCAGGCAGAGCAGGGGCGGGAACAGGGGGAGCAAGGGCAGGGCCTCAGGGGAGGGGGCGGAGTAGGCTGGGGTCTCAGGGTGGAGTGGGGGTGGAAAAATAAAAGTCAGCACCTATGGAAGAAGGAGTTTACTTCTTGAACGCCTCAAAAATGTGTGACAGGTCTTGGAGAGATTCAAGAAAACTTAGGTGTAACCAAGGTGTGACATTGCCTAGGGTATAATCTGGACTGTTGAACAGCTGTGTCCCCCGCAGTTCTCCAACCTATGGTGCCTCTTTCACTGCTTTATTGTGAGAACAGCCACTCCTGGCCAGTTAAAACACAGTCTCCAGCATGTAACTTGCTCCCAGTTCCACAGAACTGAGTGCTACTAGCTAGCCACCTGTGAATTAAACTACAAAGCAACACCAGCAAGCTCTCTAGTTCCAGACTTTCCCCCAGAAAGGTGCATCTTGTACTGTCCAACACACTGCTGAACGATGCAAGCTCATATAAAGTCTGTCATTTCATCAATGGAAAACGATATGCTCCAGCTTTGTTATCCCAAATGGAGTTTCCCCACACACTTTAATCCAAATGTACTGGTTAGATAAAACAGTGAAACCCATTTGTTAACTACAGAAAGAAAAAGATTTTAAGTCGCTATAGGCAATGAAGCATAAAAATCAGGGTTGGTTACAAAAGAAATAAAATTATAAAACTCAAGCTAATTGCCTCACTTAATAAACTAAGTGAACTTAAAAGCAAAAGGTTTTTCTTACCATAAGCTTACAGCAGTCTATACTGGCTGAAGAGCCTCCCCAAATTCAGTTCTTTAGGAGTTGTTGATGTCATGAGCAGAGATGAAGAAGGAGAGTGAGGACAAGCGTTTTTATAACTTATAATATATATAATAATATAAACCTCTTTATAATTCAATTTCTTGTGCTAGAAAGATCCTTGCTGAGTCATGGTGACAAAATAATCTAGTGTGGACGTGAGGTTTGAACCGTCCTTGTGATGAACTGTAAATTTCTTGTTCACTCCTTCCCCCTGCCTGAGAACAGCCGCTTAACTAAGTGACAGCCCATTTGCCTTTGCTGATACCTGTCAGGGCGTGCCAGTACCTTTGTCTCTGAAGAACCGGTTTGGGCCCGCCTTTCTAACTTTGGAACATGTTACAGCAATGTTATACAATAGAATCTTATAACTTTACATACAACGTTGCCACATATATTTTACCAGGACAATAATGTTCAGCAGATTATGAGTTTTCAAATGATACCTCACAGGGCATATTGTGTACAAAATTTATAATAGTCTTGTAAAAAGGGTGAACATGGGGTACAGACAGTCACATAAGGGAAACTGGAGGACTCTGCAGGGTGGGGGTGGGGCAGGAGAGAATGTGTCTGGAGGGACACTGGAGTGAAACAGGGGTGCAGGTGGAGTCGCTATGGGAAGGTTGTTCAAGGTAGGGGGAATAGGAATAGGAGCTGATGGGAGGTGGGGGAGAGTTAGGAAACCTCCCTCATTCTGCCCTTGTTTCCCATTTGCTTCCCCTATTCAGTCAGACATGTTCTGCCCCTGTCCATATCAGCACCTAATCCCCACCTCTTCCCATTTTCACTATGTGGTTGCAACCAGATGCACTGAAATGCTGCTTTATAATGTAAATTAACTAGATGGCCAGGTCATCTCTTCTCCTTTCTCCTGTCCCCTCCCCACTTGCTTCTGCCCCACTCATCTAAATCACTCTCCTCCAGTCCATCCAAAACACAACTACTAAAATGACTTTCCTGGCCTGCCAAACCAGTCAAATCATTCTGTCTTCAAATCCCTCCATTGGTAGTTAAGCTGCACTTGTGTGCCGAGAAGCCAGAAGGTGTAAGAGAGCACAATCTGGCCCTATGTTAATCACTTCTTTGGGGTCTCCCAGTGCATTTTGTCATGTTCCCTTTTAGCTCCTATGGGCAAGGTTTATTATATTATATTTATGCTTTGCACAGTGCCAAGCACATTGTCTGTGCTTACCACAACAACAGGCTGTTTGCTTGAATATTGGCTGCCCCAGCGAGTGAGATATTGTTATTGTCAGTCATGATGATTGTGGGGAACAAATGGCAATTTGTGTAAATTTCAGTTTACCACGGAGTTGTTATAAACTTCAGAAATTTATGGCAACTGCGATTAGCACAAAGTTACTCCAAGTTTACAGCAATTAGAAGAAAAAAATAAATTTTTATGAGGTAAAACTAGGAGCACGTAGAGATCCTCAGGAGGTACCCTGATGAGGTCAAATTACAAATGCTATTCAGAAGAGAAACATCAAAACGCTTTTTTTTAGTAAATTATTAAAATACGATAGATTTTTAAAAATATGTAATAGCTGAAAATATGTTGCCACTCACAGTGCTTGATCTCAGACTTCCTGTTGTCATAGAATCAAATATGAACTTTAAGGCTTATAAACAAAGAAACTCGGTAACATAATGGGTCAAATTCATCCCCAGTGTAACGCCACATGACTGTAAATGATGAAATTTAACCAGAGTATTTAAGTTTAGAAATTACAGACACCTTTAACATTCTAAAACAATATATCTGAAAGTCACCATCTCCTTCACTTATCATCCAAGTTCTAAACTCATGTTCTGTATTTCTTTTAACAGATAATGATGGCATCACTGCCTAAGACAGTGCAGATAGTAATATCTGTTTGAATCTCTTTTCTTACCTACAGATTAACTCTAAAAGCACTAGTTCTGATGCAACATACTTCAAAATTATATTTCTACTTGCTGTATCCCTTTCTTGTATTATAATATAACATTGATGATCAGATGAAAAGTATGTTTAGTATTCTTGCTAGCTAGAACATATCTGCATAATTTAACATGCTATACCTGGATTCCAGACTACCTCTTACTTGAAAACCAACTGTCATTGACGTGATTTATTTTAGACCTACAGGAGATATATATGGTATTAACCTTTTAGTGTATTCTGTTACTTTACTCACGATATCAGATGATGCACCAACTACCTGCCACTGCTCAGCTACTACATCAAAGGAATTTGTTAAGATGTTACAAGAAGAATCTTTTGTAGTTCTGACACCTAAGTCAGAAGCCTCACTTCCCAATCAATCCAGTTGGACAAAGCCTCACTCCATCTTCCCCAATCAAACTCACAAACAACCCCACCCACAAAACCTTGTGCTTTAATTCCTGGATTTTTGTAGATGGGGTGGATCTTCACAATCTGAATTTACAACAGCGAAACACTACACAGAATTCCCTCAGGCAAGGTCCTTTCTTTTAAGATAGGATCAGGACAAGGCATAATTACCAGCCCCGCTAGAATGTGGCTATGCTTCCAATCCCTCCTTATAACCACAGACCAGAGAACTATTTTGGAGACCCCACCCAGAATCCTCCCTTGATCTCCCACTTACATCAGGTTTATGGCTGTCTCCACCCGTGGAGATGAGGATGGGATCTGTGATTTGTAGAAAGTCCAGCAATATCAGATAGACTCTAACTATGATTTGGGGACAACCCAAGTTTACCAGGCTAGACATTATTTTGCAGCAATGTGGAGACACCATGTAACCCCAGAAGTCCTGTCCATTGCACCCACCATAGGGCCTCTAATGAATGTATAACCTGAATAAATATCCCGTTCTTTGTGTCCAAGTCTTCCTCAAGTTGCAGGATGGTACTTTCTTAGTCTACCTCAAAGAGATATAGATAGAAAGTCCTGACAGAGCATCCCCCCTACTAGCCACGCATAGGGAAGCTCTTCATAAGAGGCACGTTCAAGTTCTCCTCCTCAATTATCATCTCCAGGAGACCTTTAATATGTTTCTGCACCAGCAGCCAGACTAAATGTTCAGACCCACCTTTCCTATTCCTCCAGGACTATGGAACAGAATACGACAATTTCGTCAGTTACTTGGATGGCTGTATAGCCTCTATTAAGGTGCTTGTTCTCATAGGAAAAGTCTCCTCAAAGATCCCTATTCCAGTCTAGGATGCCTTATTTCTCCCCAGAGGTCAAAATTCTGGGCCAAATCTTAGTTCACACCCAGACAAGCCATCTGAGCTATTTGTTTCAGGAACAAAGCAAATCCCCATAGGCTACTATGGCAATCCTCTCAGAGGGAGCCAAATATACCTCAATATTATATAGTCAGATTGGCTCTAACTTCCAAACTGGCCAGCAGATTTAGATCTGTGAGTAGCCCAGAAATAGCAAGCTGTTGTCTGAGCTGCTCTAGGAGCTGTTCAAGGGCCTCTTGGCTGCTCTCATAAATTGTTGCTATTGTTCTTGCTTAGCCAACTGTCTCACTGCTGCTCTTCTTGGTTGCTCCTGTTGAACCAGGGATTTTAGAACCTCCTCCATGTTTCCTTTTACTTAACAAGGGTTCGAGCTAAATTGTGCTGACTGTACCTGTTGTGGCAGACCAGACCAAACCAAACAAAGGTCCATACCTGTGGAGTTCTTTTCCAAAACAAACAAGACACTTCCCCTATCAGGGCTCTCTTGCCCTCAGTCTTTGTGAAGGTAGCCCAGCCTCTCCCCAGATACGTCAGCCTCAAAGACTTTTCAAATAAAAGCTCAGTATATACAAAATGAAAAACAAACAAACAAGAATGAGTTACTTACCCCTTTTTCTGGAAGAGGCTCCTTTGCCCCTCTGGCTTCCTCTGCATCTCTTCCTGTTCTGAAAAACCCAACCCCTTTCCCAGAAGGCCTTGCCAGTGCCCTGGACTGTAGTCCTAACTGTCCTAGGGACTAAAATGCCCAACCTTCCCTTCTTGGTTCAGAGAGAGAGAAAGAGGCTGGCTGGAAGCACATAGCTCATTGACTCATGGCAGTTCAGAAAAATTGAAAAATATTTTTGATTCAATATGAAACAAATCCGAAAGCTGTGAAAAGATTTCATCAAAATGTTTGACCCAAAATGGAATTTTTTATCATTTTTATAGAGCTAGATTCACAAAACAGCCAGAGGATGAGGTAGTTAGCAGGTATTACATGGGCAGTTTATAAATCACAGTGGCAATTCAGAGTCATTCATAATGACAGTGAATAGACATTGCACCAAGGAACTAAGAGCAATTCTACAGCATAGTGGGTTAGGCATTTGCCTGGAGTGTGGAAGATCTATGTTCAAATCCTTAGTCCAATGAATATTTATCTATACAAAGTGGAACAGCTTTAATAGGAGAGATTGAAAGTCATCTACCTGGGATTACCCCATGGTGCAATGACTGGGCCACTCTTTAGCCCAGTAGGATAATCAAGTTAAAATCAAAAAGAAAAGGAGTACTTGTGGCACCTTAGAGACTAACCAATTTATTTGAGCATAAGCTTTTGTCTTTACATCAGGCAAAGGAGGGAATTTAACATCACGCTCCCTGTCCCAAGCCAGGGAAGCTAATGATCCAAACAGTGGACCAAATTTGGTGATGAATCCTGGTCACGTGCCACCTGTGGCCAGTTGCGCATAAGCTAAGAAGACTGGGTTAAAAATTATAAGGCAGTCTCCTCCTCTGACCGTTTTCTGACTAGTAGCAAAGTCCTGGAAAAGAAAAACAAAAGCAGGGAAGGCAAAAGTATTTGACAAATTTGTGAGTAGTTGTGGGTCAACTAAAACTGCATTTTTCCATGAATAAACTATTTGTCAAAAAAAGTTTCACTCGGCTCTACTTTTCATAATCTCAAGTTAATTTTATTAACACAGTTAAGGATTTTTAATACATTTTACTTTTAACCCTGTGTCCCTTTAAATTACAAAACATTAGAGTCAACACAAAAGAAAATCTTAGATCTATGAAGTAAAAAAAATCAATTAAAAAGTTGACACTAGTGAGTGAGTAACTACAAGCCTTAATGGCCTACAACTGCTATACCAAATTTAGCAGCTGCAAGGCTGCATTATTGACTATACTTTCATCTTATAATGGTAGCATTGAATATAGGAAATCAGTAGAACATATTATGCGGACTATCTATCTCAGCTTTCTCATGACAAGCCTACAGACAATAAGTGTAAAATACAGTATCTTTTATAGTCCAAGTTAAATTGTCATTAATAGCTCATGGAACTGAAGAGTAGACTTAGATTACATGCTTCCCTCACATGTAAAAAATATCTGTAAATAGTTGTTTTGGTATTGTAGGGAATGGAGAATTCTGTTTTCTTTACAGGAGAGACCAATTACTAGCTGAGCCCAGTGGTGTACATTTATTTTCCAGTTTAGAATAATTATCCTCAAAATGTAGAGGAAGCCCAAGAACTTGCATGTAGTCCATTATGTCATATGGCATAAAGAGGCATAGAACTATCAGCAAGTTAGAGGTTTGGGTATTATGAAAAACTTACCGTTCATCTACAGGTGATGGATGGAGTAATAAAATCTGACAGCTGATGATGATGCAGAAGATGAACAATTTGAAAACAGATACATAATACAAGTACCTGCATCTGTGACTCCAATCACCACTTATCCTGGAAAAGATACATTAATAAAGAAGTTTCTACTTTTGCCAACTTTTCACTTTATTAACCTCGATCAAGAAATAGTGCCTGTTATAAGACCACTTATGGGGTTTTTATACTCTGTAAATGATAATTATACTAGTTTTACTATACTGTATTTTTGGCAAAGTTTGTCTGTGTACCTTATTGTATCTACCTATTACTTTTACTCCTGACCAACTTGAAAGAATAAAGGAAAATATTACATTTGTATATCTGTTTATAACCATTCTAAAGACTGATCTTTATACCCCTCACTATTCTGTATTCAAATGCAACAGATTTCTTTATCACTGCTAATGTCAGGTAGTTCACAATAAAAAGTCATATTTGTTTTATCTGATAAATGCGTGGGTGATTCATTCTCAGCTGAGCTGGAAGTGGAGCCATTAGTGGAATCTAGGATTTTATTTTATGTATTTATTTAGTTTTAAGCAATGTCTGAAAGCAATCTTATTCTAATGTTGGCCTCTCAGACCATTGCTAAGGATTGTTTTGGTACAATGTGAAACCATTGGTATGATGTTATATGGAAATGTATTAGAAATATTTGCAGATCTCTTCAAAAAACAATTTCAGAACTTTCTTCTTTCAGTGTCTCCATCCTCGCCTCTTTCTAATTTCATTTGCCAGTTCTGCTTTTAACATTCCTTTTCTGAACTGAAGGCACACAGCCAGTCTGCATGACTCTCTGAACTGAAATGGTCTAGAACTGGACTCAGTACATCACTAATCTGCTTAGGACTTTATCTTTTCTTTCAAGCTGCATATTGCTTCCAGGACCCTTGTCTGTCAGACTTCTAATTGACTTTTATATTCAAAAATACAAGCTACTGGATCATCAGGCCTTGCTTGTTTATAGACATTTATACCCATGCAGAGTATAAAATGCTACTAGCTCAGAATGGAACTTGCACACAAAAAGGAGTGTAGCAATGAAAAACCAGCTCATCACGTTTTCTTTTAACTTAGGACTTTTAAAACAATTTAGTGCAGGACCCATGAAGGAATTTCATTTTGAGTCACTGAAACACCCCCAACATGAGTCTATTTTATAAAACTGAAATGGTCATTCTAAAACTTATCTAATACTCAAGTAGTTATAAACTTTCTCAGTGTATGTTTATAAAGTTATCATAAAGGCTGCAAAAACAGCCCATTCAGGGTACACAGCACAGGTATTCATGTAATATCAAGGTACATATTATAAACAGGTTCAAATACAGAATTAGATACATGTGACCGCATTAACATACAACAGTATCCAAGTAGTATGGATCAAACAGATACAGTGGCTGTAACGATATGTAAAGTAAAGGTATGTGTAAATATAGAGACACACAAATACCTCATAATGAACATGCAGAGTGGATCATTTCAAATCCAGGTAACAAGAACTGCATCAGCCCCACAGAGATTAAGAAAAAGGAAGTTTACAGACATAAGCAGAACCAGGTGGAGGGGGTCCCATTGCCCCTTATCAAGAAAGTGGACCAGCCATCCAGCCCATAAAAAGATTCCTCACTGGAAACGAGGAAAACAAGCTACACAGCCAATGGCCATCTCTGAAGGAAGCCCAAATGCCAAAGCAGGAGAGTGAACCACTTGGTCACATATGAAGAAGAGACAGGTTGCTAAGGAAGGACAGCAGGTCACAAGGTCTCTGCCCACAGAAGTCCACAGCTAAGGGATAGGGCGATAGAGGCTTTGTGATGGAAAGGCCATGCTGACACCTCCTCACTACCTTCCTTAACCAAACTATTCTGAGCCTCATAATGGCTTTGGTTACAGAGGTAAATTAATTTTTGCATAGGGAAGGACTTCTGTCAATCAAACAAGCTTTTCCCTGCATATATGGTCATTCCACTGTGATTCTTGTGCTAGTCTGAGGTCCCCTCCCTGTTTTCCCTTTCACAGCATCCAGCAATCTCTTAACAAAGAGTAACTGGAGCTGCCTTATTAGTTTCCTATAATCCTGGTGAAAGGTGATAGTAACCCAGATGCTCCAGATCCAAGTTCTATAGAAATCTGTATTACAGGGGATGGCCAAACCATGGCTCATGAGCCGCATGCAGTTGTTCTCTTTTACAGTTAAAGTGTGGCTCACGGAGCCCCCGGTGCCCCCCTGCCATTCTCTACCTACCAGACTGGGGGAGGGGAAGCTCAGAGCTTCTTCCCTGTGGCAGGGCTAGGGGCTTCTGCCAAGCGCGGAAGGAGTTCTCAGAGCTTCAGTCCTGCAGGAGGTGTCTGCAGTAGGAGCACGGCTGAAGCCCCGAGCCCTGGCAGGTGCCTCCAGCAGGGCTGAAGCCCTGAGTCCCAGCAAGCGTGCCCAGCTCTTGAACTTCTGAAGATTATCATATGCATCTCAGATGCTCAGTAAGTTTGGTCACCCCTGTTCTATTATAATAATAATGATTAACTATTAATATCAGTGCAATGGGGTCCCATGCTTTAATCCTTGATCCATATTGGGGTGAAAAGTAAACTTACGCATCTGGCAAAGTCCTATTCCTTCTCTCCCTTCCCCCATTTCTTGTCCTGGACCTTATAAGTAGAGTTCCACAGTTCAGAGATCCATGCAAGAGGAGGCAGGGTGTGAAAGGCTTGGCATGGAGCCACTGGACACATACATTATTTCCTCCACTTCCCACCAGCTCTTTTGTGTGGAATCTGCACTACAATCAGCTTCACTCAGATGAGTCCTTGACAGCACCTCTCCTGTTTGCTCCCACCGACCTCAAGGGGACTACTTGCTTATAAGTAAGCAAGGCAAGCTGGATTTGGCCTTTAGCATCCTGCCATATACTGTGTGCATTCCCCTGAAATATGCTGGAGCATTATATGACTGACATCTCTTTGAGACCTGCATAAACACAAGGGGCTAGGTTCTGCTGTCTGTTACACCATTATAAATCTGAAGTATTCACTGACTTCTGATAACTCTGGACGTACATTGGTGTTACTGAGGTCAGAACATAGTTCAAGCTGTATTATCTCATTAGTCTATTCCAGAAAACAAACTTTTAAATAAATACATAAATAACTACAAGGTCTCTGAGTCCATATGAATCGTTACAGCTTTTTAAAAGAACTACAAAGACTTCAGCTGCAGAAAATTTGTACTTAAATAATGAATGATATTGTGACAGCACAAAAATACAAAACTCCAAGGAGCTAATCCTTCTCCTTTTACTCAAATGGATGATGTGCCCTTTTTTCCTTAAACGTGTGTGTTAACAGTAGGGTGCCAGTCAGTTTCCTCACTTTTGTCAGTTTGTGTCTCAATTTTTATCCTATTTCAATATATATTTTTCTGCATTTAGTGTATCAAAGCGCTTAGCTAGGTTTGATAAGTCGTAAAGATGTATGTTACAGGGAAAGTGTAGGCTCAGCAGGAATCAGTAAAGACCATGTCATTTTAAGATATCTTCTTAATTTCTGTAGCCAGGCCTATCTGGTAATTTGTTACATCCCCTGCTGGTAAAATACATCTTATAAACTTGCATGCTTCTGGGGTGAATGAAAGCTTAATTGGCTCCCAGTATGACAGCTAAGGAGGAACATAGGCTTTGTCTCCTATGATGAAAGAGGAACACCTTACCTCGGCATGCAAGACAAAGATGTACAGATGAACCGAAAATGGGAGTGGGGGAAACAAGGCATCCTCCATGGTGTGACAGTTGTTCCCGAAACTATCCCACGAAGAAATGTAATCTGGTGTCACTCCACCTGTGACCTGCATCAGAGGAAATAGGAGGAATGCTCGAGAGCAATAATTTCCTTAACTCTCCAGCCAAATGAAGAAAACAGAAACAGGAGAAAAGAAAAATACAATTAAAGTATAAATTGGGTAGCTGAAGCACTAAAAGGATTCATAAATGGAGGGATCCATTTTAGATTATAAAATTCACCTTTTCTAAGTAACTAACTGATGAGGAAGTCTCTCCCTTGTGGTTTATGCCTACAAATAAGTATAAGTTTGAGAAGAAGAGTTCTGTGCAGACATGCCAACTCTCGTGAATTGATCGCGAGAGATGCGATTTCTGGGTAAAATTAAGCCTCACTAAATTAAGCTGCGGCTGAAAAAAAAACAAACCCTGACATTTGAGAGTTCTAAAAGTGAGGCTTAAATTTACACGGAAATCTGTCAGCCTCAATACATGGAACATCCCTCATGTTAAAACCCCTTTTACCTCTGTACTAAATAAACCTGATATCTAACTTTTATTGCTATTACATGCAGAAACTACTTGAAAAGAACGTTATTGCGGTTGCAAAGTCAAGCACTTGAAAGTTAGGAAATGCCAGATTTATGGTTGCCTTTCCAACCTTAATTCTGCCCCCTCTTGTGCATCTGTCCTGTACATTAAATGAGACAGGTGTCCTGTGGGGAAAAAAGTACATGATTACATAACCAAAGACTGTATTATAATGCATATGCACAAGGATAGAACTAAGGTTACAAAGGCAACTATTGGTCTGGCATTTCCTAACTTCTGAGTGCTTGACTTCGCAACCTAAATAACATTTTTTTCATCATAGGGTTTTATATTAATGGAATTCCCCTTTTTTTAAAAAGGAAAAGGGTAAAAATAAGTTATTTTATGAACAACTAAAACAAACCACCCCTACATCAACAGCACTTGAACACTAAACCTTCAACACTGCAGCACAGACTCTATCATTGGCGCCATAGGACTGGCTATATTAGGGACAGCAGGAGAAGGCTGTTATTCCAAAAGGAGGGGAGATGGCAGGGAGGGGGAGAGAATAGGCCACTAGGGTCTTGTGCTGGTCTGGGTGCCAGTGGTGGTCATGAGGAGCCTGGTTTGTCTCCCTCCTGCCCCCCTGAAAGGATGTCTCCTGTCCCCCTCTGAGTTATCTATTGTCTGATGTCTATTTTATATCAACAGGTCCCAAACTATACACAATATTCTGAATTTGGCCTTATCCCCTATATACTTTTTTCTTTCTTACAACATCACATTGCAAGATCAAATTTACTTTGGCATCCATTATCATTTCAAACCCTTCTCAGCATGACGGTTATCAATAACAACAATCTTAGATTTTATATGTCTTTTCTCTAAATTAAAGCATATCCTATATGGATATTTTTCTAATCTCTCTAAATCATTTGGGAATTTCTTTCTCTCCTCCACTGTTGATTTATTCCCTCTAATGAGGTATTGCATGCAAATTTGATTGATGTTGAATATTCAGGTCATTTATGATGTTGTGAAATAGTACTGGTCCCAATATTGAAGTCATGGAATTTTGATATCTCTATACAATCTGGTTTATTGTTCTGTTTATGGTCTAACAGCCAATTTTGTACCCACCCTACAGTATTTTTATTCTAATGACATTATCATAAAGTCTAAGTGCTGGTTTACACAGTTTTTGTACCAACAGTACAAGACTGTGTGTAGAACAGCCCTTAGATTTGGACACATGGTAACATGCCACAATTATAGGCAAGATACTAAATCAGAAAGATCATGATTATGACTTTATGTGGTAATTTCTAAATCCTCAATTCAGGAAGGCATCTGTATTCAGGAAAGCACTTAAATATGTGCTTAACTTGAAGCATATACATAAGTCCTACTGAAGCCAATAAAGGTAAGCACATACTTAACTGTTTTCTTGAATATGAAAGGACTTAAGCACATGCTTAAGTGCCTTCCTGAATTGGGGACTAAATTACTAAAATCCAGATACATTAGGGCCACTACTAAAATACACATAATACATAATAAATTCGGTTTGCCTGCAAATCCTTACTCACATGAGTAACCTCATTGATTTCAATAGTACTGATGAGGTGAATGAGGATTACTCACATGAGTAAGGCTTTCAGGACTAGACTCTTGAAGCTATATTTGTAACAAAGACAACTATGAGACTAATCTGGCATGTATGTTCTTTATTAAACTAGGCTGCATATTGGTCATCAGATTGTCTTTTAAGATCTTACATATCAATTCCTTTATTATTTGCTCAAGTGTTTTACTTGGTACTACGCTTTGACTAACTAGTCACTAATTTCTTTGTTCCCCCTTTTTATTTTTCTTTCATGTTCATAAAAAGGCTTTAACTGTATTGATTACCATTATTGCATGCATCCCACTTTTAACTAGCAAACTATTGTTACCACTCTACATAGAGCTGTGCCAGCACATCTATTATAAAGCTTGTTTTTTCAAAGGTTTTTATCTGCCATAAAAATTGACCTGGCTTGAATATTTTATTTACTCATAGATACCAGCTCACAGGTAAGTTTGATTTGCTTGCTTTAAAAAAAATCTTCGAACATATAAAAATTGTAGGAATGCAGAGTTAGAGATTTATATTTTATTTAAAGTATTTCTCAACTTCAAATTTGAAATTTTATACAAATTAAAGACTAAAGGTGCTAAGTACCCTCATCTCATGCTGAAGTAAAAGGGAGCAAAGGACATTTAATACCATCCAGGTGCCACTCAATACCTCAGGCTTTAAATTTGTAAGTGTAATGAACTCCTGCATTGGTCATCAGCAGGGTCTGAACCTGGTATCAGTATTACTGCAACAGCAACCTCTACTACTTGAGCCAAAACAGTGATTCTGTTAGCTCAGTAGGTCTCAACCATGGTACACATACCCCTGGGGGTACACAGCAGTCTTCAGGGGGTATATCAACTCATCTAGATATTTGCCTAGTTTTACAGCAGGCTACATAAAAAGCATTAGTGAAGCCAGTACAAACTAAAATTTCATATGGACAATGACTTGTTTATAGTGCTCTATATACTATGCATTGAAATGTAAGTACAATATTTATATTCCAATTGATTTATTTTATAATTATATGGGAAAATGAGAAATTAAGCAATTTTTCAATAAATAGTGTGTTATGACACTTTTGTATTTTTATGACTGATTTTGTAAGCAAGTAGTTTTTAAGTGAAGTGAAACTTGGGGGTAGGCAAAACAAATCAGACTCCTGAAAGAGGGCCAGTACTCTAGAAAGGTTGAGAGTCACTGCATTAGCTGATAGCAGTAGACTGCTATTCTCTATTTGGACTAGCCACTAGAGGGAAACAACGCACACCCTCTAAGTCTTCACTAGATAAAATAAAACTGTGTTCTTAATTCAAGTGAGCTAACCCAATGTAAAATCCTAGGAAAGACAAGTCTGTTTCCACACGAGTTAGCAGGCTGAACTAAAGGCAGACTACTCTTTAATTTGACCTGCTAACACTTGTGAAAACTACAAACTATCTTCAGCAGGATTTTACCTAAAGTAAGCGAACTTGAGTTAAGCTTACATTGTTTTATTCCACTGAAGAGAAGGCCATGATGTAACTGACTTACATAAACACTTGAAATCTGAATCCGTAAAGAAATGAGCTCAGTCCAGTACCCATTAAAGTAAATGGCAAAACACCCACTGATTTCAATGAATCAGGCTCATGTGTCCTGTTTTTTTCCTACAGAATCCCCCACAAATTGTTGGAAGCCCAGCTGTGAAACGTTCAAACTCAGGAATCTACAGCAAGAGCCCCACGGCAGCTCTTAACTGTCACACTGGGGTATAGGATGAGAGGTGATCCCCAGATACTTAAATCCCAAAACAATACAGACTTTTAAAGATCAACACCAACATCTTTAATTTCACTTGGAAAGTGGACTTCAAAGTACAATGCACTGTGGTTATCGATCCTTGAATCACAAAGTCACTGATGATCATTACAATGTCTACATGAGAGAGAAATGGCAGCAGCCTTACAGTCAGCCACAGAGAATGAAAGGTACACATCCCTATGTTTACCTACTTACTAATCCAGGACAAAAATGGATTCAGTAACACTCAGGAGACAAACCATTTTGATAAAAGGTGGGCACATACCCTCAACCAATTATATAAATGCCTCCACAGCCACACTTCTAACTAAACACGTTAAATCAGTTCATTTTCATCCAGTTTATTCATCCCATCCTCTATTCTTGTCAGACAGTGGGAAAATAATAAATATGTAGTGTGTGCAGTCACTAAAAATGAGATGTAGAACTGAGTAACATCAAAGTGTTAAGCAACCAGCAGGCTAAGTCACCCAAAATCCACCTGTAAGCACATATTAGAAAAGTATTGAAATGGTAATCAGGGCCATTCCTTGTAGATAGTTAGCAAAGCCATGTTAAATGACTGGAGTTCTTGAAATATAAGCCAGTATTTTCAGAGAATTAGAAGTAGATACTAATTGTATTTGTCTCTGTTAAACTTCTAATAAGATACAGGTAAACAATGTGATCTAATTAATTTGTAGGTGCTAAACTTCAGTTCCTGGCTGTTATGTTTCATTAAAATATTCTTTTAATTCAACAATCAACAGGGGATGTTAACATTTAGATTAAACTTGTGGTGTAATGATATCATTGTTTTTATTTCTCTTTGAAGTTTGTAGTAAACTACCTATGAGCCATTTGAATGGTTAATTGTCTTATGCTAATGAAGGCAACTAGTTACTGGTGTGTGACTAAGAATAGAGATTTACTTCGAAGCCATTCTTCATCCAAAGAATACCTGCTGTGATCACTTGCTGCCAAGAGGACCTGATCCTTACTAAGGAAGAACCTCAACGTTAAGAGCACCAGAATTACAAGCTGACCAGTCAATCAGACACCTCATTTAGAACTGGAAATATGCAAACAGACAGCAGCAGAGACACACACACAAAAAAGCAAATACAGTACAGTACTGTTTAAACATAAACTACTAAAAATATAAAGGGAAAGTTTTTTTTAAAAAAAGATTTGACAAGGTAAGGAAATATTTTCTGTGCTTGTTTCATTTAAATTAAGATGGTTAAAAGCAGCATTTTTCTTATGCATAGTAAGGTTTCAAAGCTGTGTTAAGTCAAGGTTCAGTTGTAAACTTTTGAAATAATAGCCATGTTTGTTCAGAGTTACGAACAATCTCCATTCCTGGGGTATTCGTAACTCTGAGGTTCTCAGATCTGCTTAAACTTTGTCAAGAAAAGTTCAAGTCTCAAGACTGTCTCCAGGTGTACCGTGGATTATCCCTGCAAATTCTCTCAAACTCTACACATGGACTGCCTATTGGACTATCACCTATTGAACTGATTCCGAAAGGACTTTTACAAATCAGCAGTCTCGCCATCTCTACTATGAAATTGATATAAGAACTTTACTCAGATCTGTATGTATAATGATCTTTAACCAGAGTAACTCTTTTCTTTTTTAATAAATCTTAGATTTAGTTAATAAGAATTGCCTGTGAGCATATATTTGAGTAAGATCTGAAATATTCATTGACCTGGTGAATAATGTGTCCAATCTCTTGAGATTGGTAGAACTTTATATATGGTGAATAAGTTTTAAATAACCCTCACTATATAGACCTGGCTGTCTGGGTGGGAGCCAAAAGCTGGATTGCTAACCAGTAAAGTATTACAGAAGCAGTTTTGTTACCGGCATGGTGAATCTAATTATAAGAGTAAATCACCAGTTTGGGGGATCATCTGACCTATTCTTTGCAGTTTGCCCCGATTAAGCAGTCTCTGTGACCCCTCCAGCGACCACGGTCACATGGGGATACTGCAGTCCAAAGTCTCAACCTCTCCCCTAATTACAGTTTTTCATAATGAATATAAGGGGTCACAAGATGGATGCTTGTTGAACCCCAGATGTAAGGGCCTTTGCCCAGCACTGCTGGAACCTCTTGGAAAAGAAAGTGAACCCATTTAACAGCTACTCCATCCATTATTGTTTTCTTTCTGGTGTGAGCCCCAGTTCTTCCCCCTACACTCAGTGGTGACCCTTGATATGTTCATTGTTGGGTATGTGCCTATTTTGTTCCTGTTAATTTGCTCTATTAAAATTAGAGGACAGAATGGGGAGAAGGGTGAGGTGAAGGACACTCTTTAAGATTAACCAAAAGAAATGAGTTTGAACAGCAATTTGAAGAGTGAGACTGAATGCCACACTGGCACATGGATCAATAAAAGTTTTATTTGCTTGTGCTTGTATGTTATTTGATAGAGGAACAGAAGTTGCTGTTGACTGGATTCCCTAGCATTAAAAATCTGCTGTTAATCATCTTTGTCCTTAGTCTGTAGTTACAGGTAGAGATGATTTGGGACCATATTTGGCACTGAGGCCATACTGTGGGCATCCCAGTACTGGATCATCTAGTCCATCCCCCAGCCAGGGCAGCACTGTTCCTGCAGTTTATGTATTTTTATAACCTTCGAGGGAAAGATTTTTTATTTTCTTAAAATTAAACCAGAAAATTAATACACCCAGATTCAAACAACATTTTAGGTTGACACCAACACAGCAAAATAAGGGAATGCAAAGTTTAGGCCTAACATTTCGTTCTTAATTGTGAATTCTCTAGGATGGAATACAACTAATAATACTTACCATTTACTGTACATAGCGCTTTTCATCTTCAAAGCGCTTTACAAACATTTTACTCTTAGTTAATCTGGGAAAAGTATGATTTAAGGCCAACTTTTGATAGTTTGTGTGACAACGTTAATGTCATTTAAATTGAGTCTGTTTGTATTTAATAGGATAGAACTAAAGTACTTTAGTTTAAATGCTATTGTTCCATTAAAAGCCAATTATAGAAATTCAGCTTTCCTGGAATTTATAGCATACAGCTTTTCATTTTAGAAAGATCTATCTAAATACTTCATCCGAATTTAGTCTTTATAATTATGACTAATTGCATAACAGTCTTTTCAAACTACTGCATAATCTAGCCCTGATTTGGAAATAAAATCTTTGCAGTGTGCTTGCATACGTCTCTATTTCTATGTTGGTAGTACTGCCTTTGTACAGCAGATAGCGCTCAAGATGTTTCCATTTATTAGAGGGAAGAGAGATTGTGTTGTTGCTACTGTGCTTAGTTTACCATCGAACAAATGCATTCCTATGTAGCTCAGCACAGAATAGGATGGTGTGTAGATGTCGCTGCCTTCATAGAAATGGGCACTCTCTCATTAATATATTAGCCGATTAAATAATTGTTTAACTTATATGTGGATAAATATAATTTCTTTTAATTGAAATTAACATACGTAGTCCCCAAACAAATATGTTTGTAGAAGGCACCATTTATTTTTAACTCAGGATATGGAAGTAGCATTTAGATTCAAATTCTATTAGGTAAGTGTAAATCCATATGTCATTGAAATTGATTATTCTCTATTTAAAAAAAAAAAAGTAAAAATGCAGCACTAAGCAAATCTGCTAAAAAGCCCATAAGTGGGGAAAACTTTCAAAATATTAAATATTATAAAAATATCTGCACCAGTGCAGATTGAATTTTAACGGATGGTCTCAATGAGCATGTGTGTTTGTTCAAGGTATTTTCTGTATCTTCGGAGTGTGATGAAAATGAACTCATTTTAGAGTTTGCCTAGTTGAATTTTGTTTATTGTTATGGACCAAGTGTAATTTTTCAGACCCATATGAATACCTGAGATTTAAGACTATATCCCATGCACAGAATACAATTCCATATATAACACATACAGAAGAGGAACCTCAGTGGGAAACTAATGGATACAACTACATTATTGCAATCATCTGGTAAAATTGTGCCCGTTTTTCTGGACAGTTAAAGGATTTTTAAACATTTTTTTACTAGTGAGGCTTTGAGAAGTTTAAAATGAAATTGGAACATAGAGTTAGTAATGAGATGAGACATGGCAAGAGAAAACTAGGGGGAAACTAATCTGCAAATGACAGGCATGGTTTTGAAAAATGAAACAACTGCTGCTATCCCACTTTCAGCCTGGTGGTAGAGAGGTTGCATATCACTCACATGCAAATTACAGATTAGAAAGATGTGGCACTGCCAAGCTCAAAACAGTCACATCAATTAAAAATAAAAGCACTACCCCTTCACTTCCACAGAAAGCAGTAGGTGTGTGTGTTCAACGCAGCTATCTGCTCTATGAGCACATTGGAACTTCAGCTGAACAGTTTGCCTCATGAACACACCATGTTTTCAAAACTTTACTTCTCCTTTTTCAGGGTTTAACTAATCATCTGGCATTTAGGGGAAGGAGGGCAGAGAGTGAAAAGCATCAAGCTTCTTATCCTTTTCTCAAAAATTGGTCCAGGTGTGTGTGTTTTTGTTTTTTTTTTTTCTAGCCACTAAAAGAAAATCATTTCATCCTGGTTTGTTTTGCTTGGACTCGCCCCCCCACCCCTTCCCTGCATCTTTTCAAACATGTGTATCAACTGACTTGCCATGCCTGTATCTCATTACCTATGTGCTAGATTCTACTCTCTTCTGTAACATGAGCAATAACACTCTTTTTCCTGAATATGAAAACAATCTGCTCTGAACTAAGAACTTTCCCTCCCCTTGTAGACACTGTTCTAGCTCAGAGGGGTGAGTTAATTAATAGGGTCTGTGTGCTCTGATCCCCTGGAGAAAGTTGTAAGTGCCTCCAGAGTTATGGTGATGATGGACCCTGGCTTTGATGAAACAGCTGGTGCAGTCACCTGCATTCATGTCTCCCCGAAGAATCAATGGCCCTTGTTAAGGTATGTAACATGGAAAAGTGCGTTTTATAAAGGATAGTCAGTCTTTCTGGCAACATTCTTGAGTCACATGGGAAGAAAGTGAAATCTCATTGTGTTGAACCCTAAATAGTTTCCTATAACTAGCTCTAAATGCCTAAACGCTGTAACATAAACTGACTTTTGCAAGTCCTGTAGCTGGGTAGCCCTGCTTCTGCCATGCATCATTCTCCTATAGAACAACGCTGAAACCAAAACACACACTTTCCCATACCCTCTCCAGCACTGTATCTGAGTGCAAATAGAGATTTATAAGGGAACTATAAATGAGGCACTATAAATACAACGGGCTTTCCTAAAAATCAGGATAAAATGGGTAAATTAAGCCAAACCATCCTCCCTTTCCTTTTAGAGGGGAAAGCAGTGAGAACAGGGAGATTGTGGGGGCGGCAGGGGTTAAATAGTTGATCATTTTAAATACTTTTCTTTAACCAGCAGGCCAAAGGAAATGGAAATGATGTTCAAGGTGATCCCCAGTGTGTCCTGTCCGGAGGTGAAAAATGCAAACTTGCTTTACTTGGTCAGTCCTGAACCTGCAGCGGAGCCGTGCAGACCGGGCACGGACTAAGGGTTAGCAATAAAGGACAGTCCTGCTACCGCCAATCCTTAACCCGCCCTATGAATCCCCCCTTCCTCAAAGCGCAGAACGGGACGTTTCTGCCCCCCCGCCACCTGGTTACAGCAGCCCCACTCCCAGCGAGCTGCCTTTCTCCCCTTCCCGGCTGGTGGCTGGCGGGGGGGGCACCCAGGACACCGGCGCAGGAGCACCCGCGCTGGGGGGGGGTTGGTCCAGACCCCCGTGGCCCCCGCACATGACTACAACCCCCCCCCCGCTCCCGCGGGCCTGGAGAGAGCCCCCAGGCTGCGCCCGGCGCCCGCCCCCCTCAGCGTTACCCCCCGGGGCCGCGGACTCGAAGCTCCTGCCTCAGTCAGAGCGATGCCGCCCGCCGTGCCCCCGGGGACAGGCCGCTTACCCGGCCGCGGCTCCCCCTCCTGCCTCAGCGCCTCCCCGGCCGTGGCGCCCCTGCCCGTCCTGTCTGCCCGGCGGAGCCCGCCCCGAGCGCCGCTCCCCCGGGCACGCCCCGGCCCCGCCACCGCACTTCCCCCCTCAAGCGCGCCTGGCTCCTCCGCCCCCCCCCCCGACCCCGGCTCCTCACTGCCACGCCACCCCCAACTCCCCGGCGGGACCCCGCGCTCCCAAGCTCCTCCCCGCCCGGCCTCGCGCAGCCCGCGAGCGGGGCGGGCAGCTGGAGAGCCGGCTGGCGCGCGCAGCGGGGATGCTGCCGCTGCGGCGGCGGCTGCTCGGCCCCCGGGGGGGCGGGGGGAGGTGACGGCCCCCCTGGATCTCAGGTCCGGTCCTGCAGCGGCACGGCAGGGCTCTGCCGTGGCCAGTTCAGGTCGCCCCGCTGCCTGAGGAGCGGAGCGCTGCGCTGAGGATGTGTTGGGGGTTTGATTCTCCCGGTTTGCGTTTTGCTTAAGGTGATCACAGTGGTATGTCCCTGTACTCAGTCCTGCCCCCCAAAGTGGAGATGTGCAAGATCCAAGTAAGGGAAATCATCTCCTAGACTCCAAGCCAGAATGATGTACCTGCAGCCCCTGCCTCTTGTTGTGGTACAGAGCTTCCTTCAGCTTGTAAGTCTGCTTCTTCCTTTTTTTTTTTTTAAATAAATCTTTATGCTAGAAGTAACTGCAGAGCCCTTGGAAAGCTATAGCCAAGGCGCTTCTGAAAGGCGTTTGCATCTATCTGTGTGTCAAAGCAGCAGGCATTCCTTTGCAGGTTGTTATGTAGGCTAGAAATACCTGAAACCAGAGTCTTTGCAGAGGGTTTATTTAATTATCCAGGATGAGTTTAGTTTTTTGTAACCAGTTTCAGATATCCAAAGTAATGGAGCACATGCCCCTTCATCAAACATTTGTGCTCGGTGGTGATTATGCTGGATTGTGGTGCCTTTTTGCTGGGAGCATGGCATTTAACACTCTTTTTTCTCCCTGCTTGTTTCGTGCAACTTTAAGAGCAACTAAATACGAGTTCTTAACACACAATCTGTATATTCTCTCCCATTAAACTGCTGTCATGTTACTTGGGAAAGGTAATGATTGTTGTCTACCTGCATACTGTCTTTTGGAGATAAAATAGGGAGTAGACTTTAATCCAGTAAAGGCAGCCACAACTTGCAACAAAACAACTGATTGTTACAGACCCATAAATTAAGATTCTCTTTTAAGAGTGCCATAGTTTTCTCTGTATTTTTTGTAATATTTTTCAGTAAGTTTAATTGGGATTTCAAATTTCTAAGGCCTGTATTTTAAATAATGCTCTCTAACAATAGAAGCTGTAACTGCCTGTAGGACATATCTGTGACTGTGGACATGTTGAATATCCTGAGCTACGCGATGCTTCAGAGTACCACAATTCCACTTCTGAACCGTACTCTAGATCCACAGTTAGCATTGCGCAGTACCAATTTAGTTAACTATTTTAAGGAAGTGAATGACAAACACTGGCTTAAAATTATTATCCTTATGAACTTTTCTGTTTTCCTAACTGCATATTAAACAGTTATTGTAGAGTTTATGATTCTTTGTTGGACTCCACACAAGGATTTCTGTCCATTTGGATTCGATACAGGAACATGTGTCTGTGTAGTACTGTTTAATTATACGTTAAATGCAAAAGAATTTGAGTGACTGAAGTAGTAGGTTTCGGCAATATAGATTTAAAAAGCTGGAGCTACAAAATGAAATTAAAATGAGATGTTTATTTGAAATAGGTGTGTAAAGAGTGTAATCTTTAGCATACCTCTTTTAATGAGAAAATAAAATTCTGGTTCTTGGGATATTAGTGAAAAATAAACTGAATTTGAGGGGGGGGGGATAAAGAACCTTAAAATGAGTTTGCCAGCCTTACCTGAAAGCAAAGAAAACGTAATTTTATTTCAAAATGCCTTTTTCCAGGAGCATGTTAATTATGTGAGCAGTTATCTCTGATTTATGCTGCAAAAGTTCTGCCTCTTTTCCTAGCTGTCTTGTATCTGAAAGTTTGTCACCATAGTCAATAGGGAATGTGTAATAACCCTTGAAAGGATTATTAAACACCCTCCTTAAGAACTGGATTCTAATATTAAAGCATGAGTTGATTGATTAGTTTTTGAGGAAGCTTATGTCAAATTCTAATCCGTTTTTGGATTGTGCTTGTCTTGTAATGTTTTTTGCTTCAGCACTTTATCATGGCAATGAAGTACGGAGCTGCAGTCTTGCGATAAGGCACACATTTCTTTCACACTGCTATCCTTTTGGACAATAAAAGGCTGTTTACATTCTTCACATTCTTACAACACGGTTTCTAGCTAACCAACACACAGGGGTTAGGGATGTGAATGGAAAGCAGTAAATGGATTACAAAGTTGCTGAGGAGAAGAGAACTAAATGGAAACGCTTTTTCTTTTTCTTTTTTACTACCAGATATCAAAGGGACTGATTAAAACTTGTCCCAACAGACATCAGTTGTATTCCACATTTTTTATGGATGATGATGTGAACTTACTTGCTGTGGTCTTTAAAACTGTTTAGTGTGAACGCTGATCACTTTGAAGAACCAAATATGTTTTCTTTGATGTTACAAAAATCACATGCAGTCAGTACCTGTTCTCAGATGATACAAGCTGTATAACTCTCAGAGGGGGAGTCGTGATTATTCTGCCTTTTAACTATTTACATCATAAACAATTAAAGCTTTGGAGGCACTTAGTCCTGCAATGCTTATCATGAATTTAATCAAAAATAATTTGAAACAAAGCAACAGTGTCTTAGATTGTAGGGGTAGCTTTGTGGTACCAAGTAATGCTAATATTTAAAAAGTTGTGTTTATACTTCTGTGGTGTACTGGATTATATCAGGACATTTATTTATCATTTGCCTTCTGTTAACCAAAGTTAAGCTATAGTTTTATTGTTATTTTGTTCTAAACAGAGAATACTAAACTGAATTTTGAACACTTGGTATCTATGGTGGTATATAGATTAGATTTTTCAAAGGAATAATTGCTTCTTGGAATCTAATTAGTAGAATTTTAGCAAGCTGATATTAGTGATATTTAAATATCAATTCTTGTCTTATCTTTTTAAACCATCAAAAATAAACATAGAAAATCTTAATATACTACAAGGGGTTCCGCATTTCAGCCAATTAAGAGAAAATTACCATTTTTAGAGTTGTGATAGAGCAAAATGCTTGTAACCCAGCAAACTTTGTATAATCAACAAGCCTTCATCTCAAAATTTCTTACAGGAATTGGGATGATGATTCTTTTAGGTTAATTTCTTCTTAAGTATATAATTTTCATGTTTAATGAAAAAAAGGTGCTAAAATGCAAAAAATAAATACATCAGTGAGTGTGCCATATTTCTTAAGGCATTTAGAACTAAAAATAAAAAATACACTTTATCCAGTTTCAGTTCAAAATCAGTATATGCTTTTCAAATACAAATGAAAGTCTGTATAGACGTACACACTTTTTTACACTACTTTATATATTCAAGTATATTATACAATGAGAATGCATGCCATTATATCAGATTACAGAGGTGTGCTAACTCACTTTTCTAGGAGTATTTTCAATTTATAAATCAGTTTACTCCATACATCCCTAGTCAGTATACGTCAGAATGATAATTTGTGCACAGTCAATACTGATCTGGGCAGTTATTGGCTAAATGGCAACAAGACAAAATAAAAAGCTGCTACAATATTATAACCAGTAGTTACAATTGCTTGACATTTAATATTAGTTAAGATATTCAATTGTCATTTAATTACTCAGTGTTGCATTAGTAATTATATTTTATGAATAATGGAATCACCCCCATTAGCAGTGGAAAAGAACTAAAGTACTAGGGTCATCTACTACATCCTCTATCAATACTGGATTATTTTCTACAGTACATTTGCCAGTGTTTTGTCAAATCTAATATTAAGAGTCTGAAGAGTTAGGGCTTCCTCCGCTCTCCTTGGGAGATTATTCCCCATTCTAATAAATCTTACTGTTAGCAAGTTTTCCTGATATTTAGCCTGCTTTTTTCTTAACTTCATTGTATTTCCCCTATTTATATTTTGCTGATGAAAAATGTCATGTTATTTACATAGGTCCCTAATTTAAAATGTGGGGAACTACTTAAACAAATAAACAAAACCAAACAACGCACCTTCACTTTCTTAATTCCAGGTAATAACAATGGTCATGTATTTTTGCATTTGATTCATGGGTGCAAGTTGGATTTTCCTTTAGCTCTGTAAGAATGGGCCAGTAGTTCTTTATCTCAGTGTTTTACATTATAGACAAATGCTAGTGCAGTGCATTGTAATGGTTCTGTAACAGGGTAGTTTAACTGCTTGTTTGTTCTTCAAATTCTACTTCCTGAAGCTTTGCAGCATAAGATTTGAAATATATATATATATATAGCAGCACTTTCTAGTGCCTATAGTTCAAGTTATGTCAGCATTCTCATGAAACTCAATTCTAGCTTAGCCATCAACTTTCTCACTTGGCAAAGAGTTGTCAAACATGCTGTTCATCTAAGAGCCACTTGTTTTATAAATACTTTTTAAAAGCAGATGAGTTATTTTTAAGTTGCTTGTGATTGTGTGTGTGTGTGCGTGCACATGCAATGGAGAAGTTTATTTAAGAACTTTTCTCTCAGTAAGACTGGTTAATGTAGCTTTGGTTTAAGGGAAAATCAGTAAGAAATTAGTCCATTTGTGTTTAATTTTTTTAAAATAGCTGAAATAGTTACCTTTATTAAAAATTAGATTTGACAAACAATCCAAAATTCTCAGACATAGTCTTTATTAAAACAGACTTAAGTCATTGATAAGAAGGGGAAAAGAACCTTACTGGAACACTGTAATATTAGAAGAAACACAAACATCTTGAAAGTTGGCATATCAACATATATCAAAGTTTGCAATTAATAGAAGTATGTGTTGAAAAGTCTGAAATGCAGTGCTAAGGTCCCCTCAAACCTGAATTGTGTCTCCTTATCCCTGCTAACCTGGGCCCCCTCTATGTAAGGATAATTTTGCCTGAAATAATCACAGCTGGTTGACATGGCAAATCCTGTATATTTTGCATTTCAAATAGAAAACCAAGACTTTCCAGTCGCCTTAAATCCTGTGGGTGAAATCCTGTTCTTATTGAATTCAGTAGGAGTTGTGCTGCTGACTTTAATAGGGCCAAGATTTCACCTTGTTTATTTTGGTGTTTTGCTTGATGCTGCAGAAAATGTAAAACCAAATCTGTCTTGGCTTAATACAGCAGAGTATAGATAGTTTAAGGAGGATGGAAAGAGACTGAAGTTTAAAACAGACCAACTGTTGTGGGTAATAGGATTAACAAAGTTGTGAAATTTCCATTGCATGACATGAAAGATGTATATTAAGAAGGTGGAATGAGAATTATGTTTCAGTTTGTATTAATGAAATATAATGGTGATACTTTGCACCTTCCACATAAGGATCTAAACATGATTTTCAAACATCGGTTGATCTAGTCCTGTGTGGTAGGTAAATATTAGTCACGTTTTACATGTAGCATAACTGAGGTATAGAGAAGTTAAGGATATTGTTAAAAAAAAATCACACAGCAAGACAGTGTAGAAAACTGACACCTGGGTCTCCTGATGGTGATGCCCAGGCCTAATGTACTAGATCACAACACGTCTCCCATCTTCCCAAGCAAGTCACTCAACCTCTGCATCTCAGTTTCCCAATCTGTAGAATGGGGATGATAATGTTTGCCTCACAGCCCCTGCTGAAATACACAATAAATATGTGCAATAATTTTTGCTAATTACTAGTAGCCTAATTTAACAGATGGGAAAAATGGAGATAGAGAGACGATAATAGAGACAAGATCCCATTTTTAGAAGTGACTACAGTTATGTCTACAATACAGTAAAAGACCTGCGGCTGGCCCAGGTCAGTTGACTCAGGCTTGCGGGGCTTGGGTTAGAGGGCTATAAAATTGTAGCATAGATGTTTGGGCTTGGGCTGGAGCCTGAATGTCTACACGACAGTTTTATAGCCTCTCAGCCTGAGACCCACTAGCCTGAGTCAACTGACCTGGACCAGCTCTGGCTGTGCTGTGAGTCTTTTATCGCAGTGTAGATGTACCCGTAGGCACTTAGGAACCTAAGTCTTGTTGAAAGTAAATGGGACCTATGACTTAGGGCAAGATTTTTAAATGTATTTTGCTACCTAGAGATATAGCCAGAGAGATTTTATAAAGCACTTAAATAGGTGCCTAACTCTACCTAGATGCTTAAAGCTCTGTAGGCACCTGTCTGTATCTTTAGGCACCAAAATACCTTTGAAAATCTGTCCCTAAGCAGCTAGGTCCCACTGACTTTCTCCTAAGTCACTTAGGTGCTCTTGAAAATTTTACTCTAAATACTTGGCAGGGGTTTGGCAGCAGGAGATGCTGTGGTCTAGTGGCTTGGACGTGGGCCTAGAACTCATGAGATCCAGGCACTATTTCTGGTAACATTTATTCATGCATCATGAGCCCCTTAGACATAATAGGAAGTTGGTGCATACAGATTTTAAAATTGTGTCTAAATTCATATATACTGAACACCAAGCCATAAAGGCTCCAGATAAGTCAGTATCTCTACTAGTTGAACAACAAGCTTTTTAAAAGATTTTTATTGTTATTTTTATCAATATTACATGCTGACAAAATAAACTTTTATGGCTCCAGTTCAACTATCTTGGTCCATCAGATCAATAATACACATTTTTAAACAATTCCTTGTGTGTATGTATTTACAGCATAGATCTTAACGTCTCAAGAATCATTAGGATATAGAGGGTCATTAAACTAACATTTTACATTTTCTTAAATATATTTTCACAGACCATTTTTTAAAAAAAGTCTTAAATTTGTATTTACACACTAGATGGGACCATTAAAGTCAATTACACCAATTCATTCTTGAGTACTTGTGAGAAGCATTGCCCTTTTCTTTTTTGCCAATCTAAGCTTCTTGATTTTAAGTATTGGTAAAAGTAAAGGCACTTTTACTGAACAGATACGGGGCAGGCTTCTTCCAGGTGCACGGGATGTATTTTTACATATCTTTTTATTTCTGTCTATCAAATTGCCATGTGGCCAAATTCTGCTACAGTGATGATGAGGTGTTTGCCTGGGAATTTCTAGTGGACCAATAAGTGGGAGATGTAAAAAAAGAGGAGAAGGTTTGAAAGTTATCATCCCAACGTGGCCAACATATATCAACCATAGGTTTGACTTCAAACATCATATTCTCCTTCAACTCTTCTTCTCCTGAGTTCAAAGCCAAAGTGACCTATTTAAGTTTTAGAATATTTCCCAAAATTCCTAAATTATGTCCTTTAGTTGTCTTTACATTTAATTTATACTCTCTTGATTTCCAATGAAGTCTAGTAGCTTAAATTACTGTCGAGCATCTTTAGGAAATTTATAGAATCATGCAACTTAAAGAAAAAGACCTGTTAGGTTATCTAATCTATACCCCTGACAGCACCGGATTGGTTCCTATGGTATATTTTCTATCATGGTGTCTAGTCTAATTTTTAATAACTCATGCAACATAGCTTTCACCACTTTCATTAGAAACCTATCCCAGTTCCACAATTTAACGGATCATACCATTTGCAAGTTTTAGTCTACCTTTAGTCTACCTTTTAGATATTTAGTCTACCTTTTTCTAATTTCACCTCATTACTTTGTTCCACCCTGAATCATGCAAACAATTTCTCACCCTCTTTTGACCTTTATTTCAAGCACTGTTGTTATTTATATTGTAGTAGCACCCAAAATGCGCTAGACTCTGTGCAGATGTAACCCTTCTGCCAGAGTCGGCAGCAACAAAGGCCAGGTTGAGGATATCGGAGTTTCTCAAAACAATGCAAAACAGAACCAGCTTGAGCACCACCCAGTGATCTGGGAAAACTAACCACCACCTTTAACAGATCCTGGGTACCCAGGCCCGCCGACAGCAATTCTGGGTCCCAGGGCAGAACAGTCAATAGGCCCCCACACATGCACAAGCCGCGCGGATGCGGTCTGCCCAACATTTGGGCAGTGCTGCACCTGCGCTGGCTGGTGCCCAGCAAGCTGCTGGTTGCACTGCTGGGCGCACTCTTCCAGCACGGCCAGGGCTTCCACATGCCCGCCCAATAGGGTTGCCAACTTTCTAATTACGCAAACCCAAAGACCCTTGCCCCGCTCCCTACTCCACCGCTTCCCTGAGGCCATGCCTTGTTCTGCCTCTTCTCAGACACCCCGCCCCCTGCTCACTCATCCCCCATCCCTCTGTTGCTTGCTGTCCCCCACCTTCACTCACTTTCACCAGGCTGGGGCGGGAGTGATTGAGGGGTTCTGCTCTGGGAGGGAGTTTGGGTGCAGTAGGGAGTTTGGGTATGGGAAGGGGTTCGGGGTCGGGCTCTGGGAGGGAGTTTGGGTGCGGGCTCTAGGCTGGGGCAGAGGGTTGGGGTGCAGGAGGTGGTCAGGGGGTCAGCGCATACATCGGGCAGCTCCTGAAAGTGACCAGCACACCCCTCTGGCAGCGGCTCCTAGGCAGAGGGCCCAGGGGGTCTCCGTGTGCCGCTGTCCACAGGCACCACCCCGCAGCTCCCACTGGCCACAGTTCCCAGCCAATGGGAGCTGTGGAGTCGGCACTGGGGACAGAGGTCCCCTCAGGGGCTGTAGGGCCATTCTGGCCGCTTCCAGAAGCAGTGCGGAGTGAGTACGGGCAGGAAGCCTGCCTTAGCTCTGCAGTGCTGCCAGCGGCGGCCAGGAGGCCCAGGGCCCTTTTACATCGCCCGGGGCCCTTGGCAATTACCCCCTTCCCCTCCTCGGTGGACCTGTGGGTACCTCTAAGAGGCAATACTTTCCCCCTTGCAAGCACCAAGTCTGTGTATAACAAAAGAAAACTTTTAACAGGGAAAGGAAACCAAGCATTCATTTGTGAAAACAACACAACCATGGTTCAAATGCATGTGACCACAAGCAAACACCCAACCCACAGTACATATGGGCAATGTCCTTTGCCTCATTTTCTCACCCTGCAGTGTGAAAGTCCAACAAATGAATGTCCCTTTAACATGTCACTCCCCTTTCCTTTCACTATACCCCATTGATAGTTGGTTGTCCTTAGTCAGCAAAGACCCAGAGCTCAGAGGTGGGTTCACCTTCCACCCTGGAAGTGGTGGTGCAGGTGTAGGGGGGGCGCTCAAGCAATGCCTCTGCTGCTGCTGAGCCACTCTGCAATTGGCTTATTGCAGCTGCTAACTCTGCTGCTGGTTGCTTGACGCTGCTCTTTGCTGCTCACTACCGCTTCTGTGATGCCATGTGCTGAGGTTCCACCACTAAGGGCTTGGCTACACTTACATTTTATAGCGCTCTAACTTGCTGGCTCAGGGGTGTGAAAAATCACCCCCCTCCCCTGAGTGCAGCCAGTCAGAGCGCTTTAAAGCGCTAGTGTAAACAGGCTCCCAGCGCTCAGAGCAAATCCCCTCATGGAGGTGGATTACCAGGAATGCTGGGAGACCTGTCTCCCAGCGCTGCTGGGTGACCACACTCGCACTTCAAAACGCTGCCCCAGGAGCACTCCCGCGACAGCGCTTTGAAGTTTCCAGTGTAGCCATGCCCTCAGCCCAGCTCTCGGTGATTTCACTGTGTAGCAGGGAACCTCGCTGCTAGCGTAGTCTCTACATTGCCTTTTTCTGCAACACTGTCCACACACAAGGTCAAAGGCTTAGCCCCTAGATCTGCTATCAGTGATTCAGCTCTGATAATCACTGAACAGAAACATTGGACTCTCAGCTGAATTTAATCAGCTCTGTCTTTAAACACTGGGGAGAAGAGCAGGTCAGATGGCGTCTAGGACTGTTTAAGCAAAGTCTATAAAGGTGGATAGAAACAACTATCCCTATCTCCTTAACTGGGCGTTGGCATCCCTACCTCTGCTTTGCAAGTGAGATTTCAGCTAGGGTGACCCCCCTCAGTCAAGACATACCAAGTAAAGTTTTGCTGTCCTTTACTCATGCAATAAGAATAATATTTCATTATCCCAGCCTTAAATGCAAAAATGAATTGTAACCCCAAACCAGCCAGAATTGATTACTTTGGCAACGTAGCTCCATCTACGGAGTACCTAGGCAGAGTAGGTGTGTCTATGCAAATACAGTCCACTTCTGAAGTCTTTTTCTCCCAGTTCATCACTAGATACCAGGGGAGAGCTCACTTAGACTCTGCTTACTCAGACATAATCATGTCCTGAAAGGCATGCCATCAAAGGCTCTGATCCTGCAAGGAGCTCTGTGTGGGTGGATATTCTGTGCCTATGTAGTCCATTGCAATAAACACAGAGCTTCTTGCAGGCCTGGGCCTAAAAAATCCAAAACAAATGAAGGGTGGAAGAGAGAGAGAGAACATTATGGAAGTGTTAGTCACAGATCCATAGTTAACAATGAATTGAGTTTTGCACATAAAGTAAGAGTTCAAGTACTTTTATGTACAAAGGTATCTATTGTTTATCCTTCCTAGAATTACAGCACTTTTGAGTATAGAATACAGTTTGAGAATTTACAAGTAATTAGTTAGATTTAGAATTAATTTTAAAAGGATCTTTCTGCTTCACCTCTACAAGCCCAGAGCGGTAGCATACTATCTGTAGGAGGATGGAGCCACACTGCCCTGGAGGAGGCTGACTTCCTCACTATATCTGGATCTGTGGTGTTAGGGGAAGTTATCCAGGCCAGTGAACACTGTGCCACCCCCTCTTGACAAATGTCCATTAACTTAATATGCTACTGTTTAACGCAACCTGTTTATAATCCAGTTTCTAGTTCATGTGATACTTTTCATATACTGTTTGAATTTACTTTTCTAGTAGAATTTGATGAGATGCTGAATCATTGGGTTTCCTAAAGCCAAGCTGTATTACAGCTACAGTGCATTCAAAACAACCCAAATGTTTTGATGTCATATTTTGAAGACAAAAAAATGTCATGGTTGAGAGTACATAGCAGTAATTTAGAGTAAAATACACTGTAGGAAGTTTGTAATTATTCCAAAATCAAGCACTAGAAACCCAGAAAGTTCAGAGTTATGGTTACACTTCAACAAAATTGAAACATTCTAAGCTATGGAAATGCACAGCAAAGGCACTCAAACAATCTTAAGTCTGCCTCTTAGTGACACCATGAAGAGAAAAATATGGAAAAAAACAAACTAAGCATCTTTAAATATCCATTTAATCTTATGTGGGACCACAGATACTAAAATGCCTTAATTATATGTTTATGCATAGCATCACGACAGGGCAGAGTTAAGGTTGTTTGAGTGCTTTAACCGTGCATTTCCAAACCCCAACATGTTCTACATTTTTTTAAAGTGTAACCTTACTTCTTAATATCCTGGCTTTCTAATGCTTGGTTTTGGGATAATTACAACAGTTCTGTAATGTATCTTACTCTAAATTACTGATATGTCCTCTCAATCCCCATCTTAATTTTTCCCTCTTGGAATGTCCTTGTTTTTTTAAGAAAACTCTTAAAAATGTCATACACAGACACTAAGTAAGAAACTCAAAGACAATGGTGCTCGTGATATTTCTGAGTTGAAGATGTGATGTAGCAACCTTAAAACTTTTTTTTTTAAGGGCAGATATTCCAGAACATCATTTCAGCTGCTTTGTGCTGCTCCGTACTGATGAATCTGGCCGCTAGTTTGCAATTTACATAGACGGTTACAGGGCTGTGCTTTGGAGACTGGCACCATGTGAAAGGATGGGTAGGAGAAGCCCAGTTCATGAATTTCAATGTTTCTGCACTTTAAAATCAGCCCTTCTATTCCTGCCTCAGTTTCCCCAGCAATACTGCTACAGTGCTCAGTAGAACTGAGGCAGCAAAACCATGGGGAGCATTTCAGCCACTTTGTATGTGGTCAAACTCAGCTTGTGGAGAGAGGCTATCCAGTGACCCCTTTTAGTGTGTGAATCCCAGGTACACTTGGATGTTGCTTTCATTTATTTGCCCAGTTTGTTAATCAACTATAAGGATGCAGAAAACTTTCTGGCTTGTTTTCTACACAAAGGGTTTTTTTTTACAAAAACCTCTTAGTGAGGCTATCCCCTATTGAGGCAAAAGTCCCATTGGCTTAAATGTGGATTTTGTTTTGTTCTGCGGTTTTGTTTAGCACTCAGCCAAGCATTCCAAAAACTGCGGATGCCATAGAGATTGCACTATTTGTGTATACAGTATTTTTTTCTTCTGACACCTTCTCCCTGACAAGGTCTCCTTGCTGTAGCAATGAGCTCTGGTGTGTAAAATTCACATCAAGACCAAACAGTACAGCAAGCTGCACTTCCACTGCAGTGCACACATTAACATTTTGGGGGCAGAGAAAGTTGGTTTTTTTGCCTCTCAAAACCCAGCTTTAGTTACAGCAAAAATGGGTACAACTACTGCTGACAGATTTTCCCACCAAGTTCCAAAAACAGTTAAATCCATTTTCATGTAATTCTTTCCCAATTTTTTTGTATTTTCCACTAGTTCAACTGTGAAAACTGAATGCACAATTGAAAGTGCACAAATCAAAATCAGCTTAAAATAATACTCATACATTTTGATTGTGTGTAATTATTATAGCTTTCAAAAATAAAATCTGTTTCCCCCGTTAGGACAGGAAAGCAAATTCACCAGTGTGCATCCATCTCCGAGCCCATTCTATTTAAAATAAAATGTGTTAGAAAGGAACACCAGTAAATATATGGGGGGAAAAGAAAAAAATTGACGTGTTTCATACTCAAATCCATTTTATTATACTAATTTCTTAAACCTTTTATGCAGATTTTCATGATGTGATATCCATTATCAGCAATGGAGAGCCTGAAATTGTTATGACTAGGGAATTTAAACCTGGTGTCTTATTTAGGGATACTCTAGTATTTTGGAAGGGGAGTGGCTCTGTTACTATATACTTGCTTATTTTACTCAAGACTCATTTTATTGTTTTTAATCATCGCAATGTTCTACGTTGTTAACCATCAGGAAAAGAGAGAGAGAAATTCTGATGTAACCCACATAATAATCATGAAGATCAAGAATACTAGCGTACTGTTAAATTCAGCCTTTGATAACATTTTAATGCAATTCTAAATGAATGTAATAGTTTAATTTTTTGGTGGAGTAAAAAGATTAATGTGGTGAAAGCTACATATATAATAGTCAATATCTTAGTTTGGGTTTGATGGATTGGGTTGTCTTGTCCAGTTCAGACTCGCTACTAGATTTTTTAATTGGTGTTAATAAAGCTGATAACTGAGGAGACAACTTTAAATGGTATGTGAATTTTAAATATATAGTCCCCAGGGTGCAAACCAGTATCCGCTTTAATTAAACTCTCCTTTAATAATGGTTTAGATTTGGACCCAGACTTAACCAAAAAGTGGAATAGTCAGATCTGGGGTTTTGATTCAGGCACATCTTCAACATAATATTCATTGGAAGAGGAATATAAGAACCTCTAATGGCATAACAAAGTACACACACGTAAATGGGCAAAATACCAAACAATTTACTGTTGAACTATTCAATGAGTAGTTCTGTCAGTTGCGGAATAACATCCTCATATCACTGGTGCATGTTCTGCTCATAAGTCATTGAAATGCTAAGCCTGTCTTTTTACGTTCTCTCCTATACGCCCTGAGACATGAAAGCATGAATATTTTCATCAGTGAAAAAATGTCTCCCATTTCCCATTGTGACACAGAGGATGTGGCCTGGCCAAAAAGATCTGGCGGCTGCTGCTGCTGCTTTGGTGCCCTGGGCAACTGGGTGTAAAGTAGAGGCCACACTGATTTATGCTGGGGACACCTTTACCCCGGGCCTTGGGCTGTGCTGATGCTGACGCAGTTCAGGATCTGGGCCAAGAGGTTTGTCACGTGCAAGACTTGTCTCTGAAGTGTATGGCGAATTCACTTAGGAGTGGATGGAGAGAGTGGTAGTGGTGACTTTTAATTACATTTTTATACCGTCAAAAGCTCTAGCATAGATGCAGTTACACTGTCACAAGAATGCTTTTGTTGTTGTGGCTTATTTTGTCCAGGGAACTGGTATAAGGTGTACTGGGAAAAAGCAGTCTTTTGCTGGTATAGTAGTGTAGGCAGGTTTGTGAAGCAGGACCCAGGGAAGGAAGCGCTGGTAGATACCTTCCCTGAACGCAGACCTGCAAATCTGCCTGTGTGCAGGGCAGCAGCAGGGAGGGGGTCTGCAGCCCAGTTACCAGGGGTTTTCATGGGGACTGTCTGGGAATCAGGGTTCAGCATATCCCAGCACTTCCTTCCGTACATGCAATCCCATGGCAGTGCAGCCCCCAGAGAGCACAGGGAGAGTTACTCTGCAACTCCCCCCGCCCCAGCCCATTACCTTTTACGTGGCCCCTGTCCACAGGCAGGTATGCAGGGCTGCAGCCCCAGCAGGAACTGCTAGGATGGTGTGAGCACTAGCTGCAGGCAGGTTTGCACAGCTGCAGCTAGGATAGGCAGGTCCCAGCACTTCCTGCCCTGCCTGCAGGGGGTGCTTGGCATGTCCCAGTGCTTCTCTCTGAGGCTGCAGCCCCACATACCTGCCTGCAGGTGGTGACTTTCTTCCAAAAATATTGCTAATAAGAAGCATGCTATTGCCAATATCCGAATCTCATTAACATTAAAGTCTTATGGGATTGGTTCCCAGCAAAATGTTGCTATTAAACAGAAGTTGTTAATATCTGGGTTTCTATTAAGTGGGCTGTACTATAGGCTGTGTCTACCCTGTGTGGGGGTTGCTGCTATAAGTATACCAACATACCTTTTCTAATGTAAACTGGGCCCTAGTTACAGTCAGAAGAATGGAGGAATGATGTGGTGAATGCTTCCCTTTAATCTGTCCGTGCTTTCGTAGTGAAACAAACCAACATTATACCTAACAATGATGATGGTGGATCTCTCCTATTTCCATCTCCGAGCCTTCTTCCACGTTGACCTAGGCTGGAATGCCCTTGCTATCTCAGTCTGGCACACCCGCACCATTCTTATCTTTCATATCCTTTCTTCAAGCAGGAGTCTTCTATGCAGCCTATTAGTCTTAATTCACCAACAGACATTGCTGCTGTTCTGCCCAACAAAACAAGACAAGACACTCTGCCACTGTTGTCTATTGTTTGTCTTCTTCAATTGTGAGTTCTTCAGGGCAAAGCTGTCTTCTACACCGTGCTCTGCATAGGGGCTGAGCCCACGGGCAGTGCTCAGGAAGTGATTAAACACAATAATACATAAAAGTGGCCCATCTAAAAGACCAATAATACCAAGGATTATACATAAGCACCCTCAAACACCCAAACTGTTTATCTCACAGCTTCAGCAATTTCTTAATCAAGAAGTGTCCCATCAGCTCCTGGGAGCTGTATTTCGTTGCAAATAATGACACCTCCGACAGCTGTCAATGTTATAAATGTAAAATCAATTAAAAGTCTTTTTTTAGAGGTGCACTTGAAAGAGGCCATGTTTTCTGTTAGTATTAGTCAGATATTATTTCAGATATCCCATTCCTGAAGGAAATAAGGTTAGACAAGTCTGTAAAATAATCCTACTAGCTGGTGCTTCAACCAGCTTCCTTACAAATCATCACTGCTAAAAAGATAAACTTCCCATATAGAGCTTGGATAAAGCTGTTTTTCTGGTGTCGCTGGTAGTAACCAGAAATTAGAACAATAAATGTGTATGAGAGATTCATTAGTTTGGTTAGAAACATCAAATTTTATACCTACCTGGGATATACAGTATATGGAAGTGCAAATCCTTTGAAAGAAATAAAAGCATAAATGTAAAATGACTAACCCTGGAGGAGAAAGTACAGTAGGACCGTGGTAATGTGCACTTTGTTAAACTACACACTTTATAAATGGCATTAAAAATTGACAATCTCTTCCCCCTTCCCAGCAAAGATTTAATAGCAGATTCTGTAGCGAGATCTATGACTAAATTAATTTCATAAAATATTCTTCAGTATATTACAGTTCATTTACTAATGTACCACAAACTGTTACAATTAAATACTAACCTACAATTGACATAAGTGATTAAAGTACGTTTTATAATGCATCATCTTTTCCCCCAGTTTCTTTACTCACTTTCTCGCTATGGCTCCAGTTCTGCAGCACCTACTAGTGCAGACACTTGCGCCCATTCAGGGTGACACTACAGCCCCTGGAATCCATGTAGGACTGGGGGAAAAGCACTAGCCGATCCCAGTGCAGGATCATGGTCTAATTCAGTAATTCACAACGGGTCTCTCTCCATCTCCATTGAGACAATGAAATTCTATTGTGTTTCTCCAAAAGCATCACTCTTCATGGCAAATTATTCTTCCTTCTTCATGATTCTGTCTATAGCTTTGAGCTCTGAATATAGGCACCAAAATCTTTCTCTTCTCCTGTAGACGTAAAAAAGTAGAGTTCCCTGCTTTGTCTTCACTGTTGTTTCCAACATATGTCATCTATCTTTAATGTTACAGAAAGATCACCCAAATAGCAGATATAAATACCTTGCTCCCCAAAGGAAATGATCCAGATTCAAATGATTATATAAAATTTCCACTAGAATTAGTGTCTTAAAATTGCCCTGACTTTATTAGGGTCTTTTAAATTCCAGCTAGGCAAAGGAAGATCCCATATCTAAGATACTGCAGTTTAGACAGTGATTGAAGTCTGTCTCTCCAAGCGCTGTACTGTCCTCCGTACAACCCCAATATGATTTTTTTTAGATATATTAACAATTAACCAATGTCTAAATGGACAGATTACAATGTGAGGAAGAAGCATCACATTGCATGACACACTGTGTATCCACAAAACAGCTCCCTTGGAACTTAGCACCTGAAAACTATCCCAAAATTGAAGATGTTTGCTACAAATTCTGCAAACAGCTTTCATTTCAAGGAAAGACACATAAAATAAAAGGGTTATTTGCCTAAAAGGTTGTTGCCACTTTCACTCTCTGAATAAAATGGCCAACCTGGAGTCAGCCAGAGTTTTATACCAGGTCCAGAAGGGAACATCTCAGATGCTAAAGTGTTCAGTGATTTGAATGGACTTGCTATCCTGCCCAGTAGTAACTGCATCTCTAACTTATCACCTGGGCCTTAAAATTGTTGAACCCAAGTTTCTAAACATAAACAATCTTTAGAGACCCCATCTAAGATTTTAAAAAATTGGTGAGATCTTTACATTAAAACTGCACTTTCATCTGCTTTAGCCAAAACGAAATCATCATATTTGCCTTCGCTAAGGGTGTCATAGGCTTTGTTGACCTGAGGTCATTTTATGGGTCTTGAAGGGTGCACACAAAGATCCAGATACTGAGACCAAGATGGTAAAGTGCTCAGTACTCTTCATGTCAGTACAGCTTTGTTATTTTATCCCCTGGAATTGCATTTTACTCAGTTAAACTTTAATTAATGTAAAATCTCCCTGGTTTTGCAGAGTCCCTGATTAAGGTTCTTCAAAACCTGATACTAAGAACTTGTAGCTAAATATTTTGAAAGCAATTTCTTTAACGGCTTCAGAAATATTTTCCAAAGAAAATTACACTGTTTGAATATATTTCTTGGAATGATTCATTCCAATATTAATTTTGTATTTGTACATCATGCTTTTCATCCAACAGTCTTAAAGCATTTGATCAATAATAATTATTTAAGGTATTATTACATCAGTGTTATAGAATGACTGAACCCCTTAAGGGGAGATAGGGCCAGCTATACCTGTACCATAATTCATTAGCTGCTTCCCAGACTGTGAGGGTGAGACTAAGGAAATCAGGTGACAGCTTAAAGGGCTGAGGGAGGTCAGTCTCCCCGGTGGGTAGGCTCCTGTGGAAGGCCCTGAACCAGAGATTGCTGGAGGCTGAGTACTCCGGGGAACCGACTCAGAGACCTAGTGCTCTATACTAGAGCAGTGAAGGATGCCAGGAACAGAGCCAGCGGGGGCTGGGAATGAGCCAAAAGTAGCCCAGAAAGGGGCTGGGAACAAATTCCAGAGGATGAGCTGAAGAGGTGCCCTGAAAGGCCAGGAAAAACGTTTTTGTTTGTTTGGAGTTTTTAGTTTGGCCTGTTGCTATCCTGTAAAGGGTTAAGTTTGCTTGTGATGTGGCTGGAGGGCTGAGTCACATCACTAGCACAGACTGGTGTGTGGAGAGCTGAGGAAATTGAGGCAGGAAGCACTGGCAGGGTCATGCTTGAGCAGCAGGGGGCATTATGGAGTTTGCATGACCGTCAGTCTTGCAGAGAGGTTGGGTGAGGTTCTGTGGCCAGCAATGTACAGGTCAGACTAGATCAGCGATTCTCAAACTGCGGTCGCCAGGGCCAGCATTAGATTTGCTGGGACCCATGGCTGAAGCTGAAGCCCAAGCTTCACCCCCACCCAGGGTGGGGGTGGGGGGCTTGGGCTCCAGCCCTCTCTTCCGCCACCTGGGGTGGCGGGGCTTGGGCTCCCCCTCCCCCGGGTCATGTAATAACTTTGTTGTCTGAAGGGGGTCGCAGTGCAATGAAGTTTGAGAACCCCTAGACTAGATCACAATGGTTCCTTCTGGCCTTAAAGTCCATGAGTCTATGAGAAGGGTAAACTGGGGCATAGAGAGGTTCAGTGACAACTCCGGTCTTACAGTAAGGCCCAGATCCTCAGAGGTATGTAAGTGCCTAACTTCCATTACAATCATAAGAGCTAGATGCCTAAATACCTTTGTGAATCTGGGCTGAAGTCAGTGATAGAAACAGGAATGGGATCTACGACCCCAAGCACTTCAAAAGAGTTGCACTGTCTTATACAAAGACCAGATTCCTCCCCCTATGTTTATTACTGTACCAGTGAGCTAGATGTTTGGCTCAGTGGCAGATGGTATATAACCCCGGTCTTTGCAAAGCTAATTGTAAAGCTGAAGTTAACCTAGCCTGCTGCATAATGAAAAGTCATTATCTGCAAGTCTTGCTCTAAATGAGCTAAAAGTGCACAGTGATCCACAAAAGGTAGATCTCTAATAAGGTCTGGCACCTTTGCTGATGCACACTAAAAAGAAAGAAACATTTTGTTCCTTTAGAGAAATCTAATCTATACTTTCAGCAGTAGGTGATAAGTTTGGTCATTTAACATTGATGCAGAGAACAGCCCAAAGAGTGCTGGTGACACTGCCAGTGCTTCCTGCTCTAGTTGTCATGGGGTAAGAGGGAAGATCCTTTCGTGGATTGAGAACTGGTTAAAAGACAGGGAACAACAGGTAGGAATAAATGGTAAGTTTTCAGAATGGAGAGGGGTAACTAGTGGTGTTCCCCAAGAGTCAGTCCCAGGACCAATCCTATTCAACCTGTTCATAAATGATCTGGAGAAAGGGGTAAACAGCGAGGTGGCAAAGTTTGCAGATGATACTAAACTGCTCAAGATAGTTAAAACCAAAGCAGACTGTGAAGAACTTCAAAAAGATCTCACAAAACTAAGTGATTGGGCAACAAATTGGCAAATGAAATTTAATGTGGATAAATGTAAAATAATGCACATTGGAAAAAATAACCCCAACTATACATACAATATGATGTGGCTAATTTAGCTACAACTAATCAGGAGAAAGATCTTGGAGTCATCATGGATAGTTCTCTGAAGACGTCCATACAGTGTGCAGCGGCAGTCAAAAAAGCAAACGGGATGTTAGGAATCATTAAAAAAGGGATAGAGAATAAGACGGAGAATATCTTATTGCCCTTATATAAATCTATGGTACGCCCACATCTTAAATATTGCAAACAGATGTGGTCTCCGCATCTCAAAAAAGATATACTGGCATTAAAAAAGGTTCAGAAAAGGGCAACTAAAATGATTAGGGGTTTGGAACAGGTCCCATATGAGGAGAGATTAAAGAGGGTAGAACTTTTCAGCTTGGAAAAGAGAACACTAAGGGGGAATGTGATAGAGGTATATAAAATCATGAGTAGTGTGGAGAAAGTGAATAAGGAAAAGTTATTTACAGTACTTGTTCCCATAACATAAGAACTAGAGGCCACCAAATGAAATTAATGGGTTGCAGGTTTAAAACAAATAAAAGGAAGTTCTTCACTCAGTGCACAGTCAACCTGTGGAACTCCTTGCCTGAGGAGGTTGTGAAGGCTATAACAGGGTTTAAAAGAGAACTGGATAAATTCATGGAGGTTAAGTCCATTAATGGCTATTAGCCAGGATGGGTAAGGAATGGTGTCCCTAGCCTCTGTTTGTCAGAGGGTGGAGATGGATGGCAGCAGAGAGATCACTAGATCGTTACCTGTTAGGTTCACTCCTTCTGGGGCACCAGGCATTGGCCACTGTCAGAAGACAGGATGCTGGACTGGATGGACATTTGGTCTGACCCACTATGGCCGTTCTTATGTTATGGTATGGTGTATTGACACAAGCTGCTTGGTAGCATGAAAAGGATTGGTTGAGCTAGTGGGGCACAGAGGGCTTTCCCTGAGTAGGTGGTACCTTTGGAAGTAGGGCAGGCTGAGTGGCTTTGCAATAATGGCCCTGTAAGAATTGTTCCACTCTCGCTTGTCTCTCCAAGTCGGCATGTATATATCACTGGCCACACACCTTCCCAGGGACATGTCATGAATGTGTAAGATCTCCCCAGAAATTTCACAGCGTACCATGAATATGGGTTTCTGGTCCAAAAATGAACTAAAATGTTAAACAAAAAACTAATTTTTACTTCAGATACTGATTATTATGTTCTTATCTACATTAGCTGCAGACATAGTGATGTAAACTTATTGAATGCTTAGACCAGCCATAGGAAAAAGGTTTTGTAATTCTCAGTAACCTATTCAAGATCACACTGACTTTAACTGGTGGTTTGTTTACAGTGAACTCAAAAGTTAAACAAAGTAGCCAGCCTATCCTTCAGTCAGACAGCTGATTTTTATTTTCAAAAACAATGTCATTTTGACTTATGTATTAGTTTGCAGTTGGTGTATCAAGGGGTTTTAGATTAAATTGAGAAATTCAAACAATAGACAGATTAGTCTCAACAGCTCAAAATTGATCTGGTATTGTAATATTTTGCAGATTTGGAAGAAAACTGTTGAGTAGCTATGTTTTCCTACTTAGCTTGACCTACCGTTTATTAACATATGTAGTGACGAGCTGGTTAGATAGAGGACAGCTTTACCAAAAGATTTGGCGTTTGAACACCTGTGAGATGATGTGCATTTTAAAAACAGAATGTTATAGCAAATGTAGTGTTCCTCAAATTTCCAAACAAACTGCTGTTGCTTTTTCTTGGTTACTGTCCCAGAAGATGCCCCTCAATCATAATCCAAAGTAAATATATAAAGGAATGGTGTTTAGACAGAGTCCCAAAGTGAACATTATAAAGCAAGGTTTCAGAGTAACAGCCGTGTTAGTCTGTATTCGCAAAAAGAAAAGGAGTACTTGTGGCACCTTAGAGACTAACCAATTTATTTGAGCATGAGCTTTCGTGAGCTGCAGCTCACTTCATCGGATGAATACTGTGGAAAGTACAGAAGATCTTTTTATACTCACAAACCATGAAAAAATGGGTGTTTACCACTACAAAAGGTTTTCTCTCCCCCCACCCCACTCTCCTGCTGGTAATAGCTTATCTGAAGTGATCACTCTCCTTACAATGTTTTCTTGTTAAACCCTGGATTTGTGCTGGAAATGGCCCACCTTGATTATCATACACATTGTAAGGAGAGTGATCACTTTAGATAAGCTATTACCAGCAGGAGAGTGGGGTGGGGGGGAGAGAAAACCTTTTGTAGTGGTAAACACCCATTTTTTCATGGTTTGTGTGTATAAAAAGATCTTCTGTACTTTCCACAGTATGCATCCGATGAAGTGAGCTGCAGCTCACGAAAGCTCATGCTCAAATAAATTGGTTAGTCTGTAAGGTGCCACAAGTACTCCTTTTCTTATTATAAAGCAAGTCAGGCTTTAGTCACCCTGGCTGTAGCAACAGCAAGAAGAAATCCCTGCTTCTTTCTTAGTCTTCAGTATTTCCTCTCTCTGTCTCCTCCAGCTTAGTCCCTGATAGTCTGAATCCCTGAAGGGTGAAGGATATTAGTGTTTACTGACAATTTCTCTAAGAAACATTTGCCTTCCCATCCATGCTGTTTAACAGAGTGCAGAGCTGATTGTCTGAAGAAGGTTTTTAACTCCATCCCTCCCAGACCTTGCGTAGGGCCTTTCCCTTATACTGAAGCCCCAGTAGTACTGCATTGGGATTTGCTAGCACAGATCTTTGTGCCACGGTCTGTATGAGTGGATCTTGATTAAATACCAGGTCCATTTCTGGTATAGTTGAAGAACTGTATTGCGAAGAAACAAATGCCTGAATCCACAAAGATTTCTTGCTCCAAATTTTAAAATGCTCCTTATTCTACTCCACTGTGTCTCAGTATCGATTCACATACTGGTATAAGGACTATGCAAGATAAATGTTTTATGATACTATAAGAAGTACTCTGAATACTGAAATTATCTAAGTACAAATACTTAGTTACCTATGGCAAGTGGACTGATAGCAATTTGAAAGCTTTATAAGCCATGACTGTACAGGATGCAGCAAATATTTATTTCTCAGCTGCAAAAATATTTTTTTAAAATAGTAATCTTTGCATTAGGGATCAAACAACTCATTTTGCCTAATCTCAGGCGCACACAAATATCCTGAAAGTGTGAGAATAGCCTGAATAGTGTTGTTATTGATAAGACAGTGGGTTTTTTTAAAAAGAAGGGAAAACAATGGAATTATGGAGTAAAAGATGAGCAGAGAGTGGCAGAGTCAAAAATACATACAGAAAGAATGGGAAAAGGAACAGAATGGTGCGGTGAAATTCTGAGTATACTCAGTATGTACCAAACAATAGATAGAGTTCGTCCCCTTGTGTTACCTTATCCTTGCATATTAAGGGATGATTCAGTTCCTAATATGTATCACAAAATTTCTTCATGTAAAAACCATGCTTGTTTTAATCTAAATCACCTTTAAACACACACCAGCTTATGCAAAAAAAAAAAAAAGCTGCAAACTATAATTAATTTTGCAGCCCCAAAAACAGTGAGATTTGCAAAACTGGAATTCTTCATGGTTCACCCATCCCCTTTATAAAGCTCTTCATAAACACTTTATCTTTTATTGTACAATCGTCACTTTGGTAGACAAAAGCTAAAAGCAAGGACAAAAACGATAAAAACAACCCCTACTAGACTACTGTTTAATTCTGTGTTATATTTTCCTCCTAAGGAGTCCACATCACAGACACCCCAACTTTAAATTTCCTCCTCCTGTACCCAGTGAGACCTGAGTCTGAACTGCAGAACAGTTATCCTGTTTCCTAAAAGGGAGTAAGTGGAGATCCCTTTCCAGCCTCTAAATGCCACTGCTTATTCAGCCAGAGGAGTCACAGGTGACTGAGAGAGAGCACTCCCCTCTAGGGCTGAGTGCATTACTTGATAGCTCCCCCAGCCTTGCGACTGTGACTAGGAAATGAACCTAGGTGAACCCCCATGCAGCAGTGTGAAGCACTAACCTCTAGCTAACATCTGGTCTTTCTTTAAACACATTTGTTTTCACGTATTGCATGTTGTGCCTTTATAGTAGGTGTAGTTAATTAGACATTATTTTACCTCTGTTGTTTTCTGTTACAATTTTTATCTCATAGATTTAAAAAATAAAAAAACTCTGGCAAAGCCCTGAATCAAATTCAGTTTTTCATGGCAATATTTATTTGTTTGAGTGGGTGGCAGGGAGCAGAGTGGGAGCAACATTTCAGCTCTTCTGCAACTTTCCCTCCCTACATGTTTGAGAAAGACAGAAAGCTACTTTTCATTGAGATAAGAACTAACATTTTAGATGCTAAAAGATATTACACATGAGTGGGTTGGTTCTTGAAATCAATGAAATAAATTAGGCTCCCTGCTTAGAAGCATCTGGCACCTTATAACCTCGTTCATATAATTATAACTCTGTTTATTAAAAAGAATTATGTAACAATATGGTTGGTTTATGCTGATGTGATTGACTTAGCAACTTAATTGGACTATGCTACATACTAGAGTAAAAAAATTTAATGTAATTAACTGATTCATTTGAGGATGACTGGAAGCACTACACGTTATGCTTCACTTCTTTAAAGGTGTGCAATGGTTTGATCCTGCAAGGCGCTGAGCTTCTTCAAGTCTCAGAGAAGCACACCCAGCATCTCACAAAGATTGCTCAGCACCATGCAGAATCAAGCTCTTGGGCTCTGATCCAAAGATCACTGAAGCTAGTGAGAGTCTTCCCATTGACTTCAAAGTGCATTGAATCAATTCCCAAATGAGTGAAGGGTCAAAAGAAACTAGATACTTCATAGATTCATACAATAATGGGACAAAACATAGGGAATACTTAGGTAGAAAACACTTAGGTGTCTCTCCTCTGAGCTAGCCCCCACAATATTTCCCTCTTTCAAACATGCCTTCCCTGCCAACATGCCAGAAAAGAAGCGTGTTTCATCCACATTTTAATTTGGGACTGCACTGATTTCAATGAAAGGTAGGAGCCTAAATCCCTCCAAGTATCTGGGCCTTAGTTCCTGTTTGAGAGAGACATATTGGTTTCTCTTGTACTGCCCCTGTATGTTTACTTCCTGACTAAACAGAAGCTGTGTAAACTCCTTAATGCCTTACCATGGCTGCTGTATTTGGCAGTGGCTTGAATGGACTTTCTGGTTCTCTTCACTTTATGGGCCAGTTTAAAAGGCCGTTTATGGCACTGGCCAAGAGACTATTGCCTGCTGGCCAGATCCTCATGCTGTTTATGCTGGTGTAACTAACTCCACTGAAGTTGGATGTACACCAATTTAAAAGAGATCAGAATCTGGCCACGGTTTCTCAAATTTTGCAGAATTACCAAAATCTCCCAGTTAGCCATTGCTGGTACTGTCTCCATTTCTCTAATGAAATGTAGGAAAAAACCCCTCAAAAACCTAAATTAAAGTCACTTTAGGATCCAATTTAAAACACAAAAGCAGAAATAAGGCTGAAACTCCAAATTTATTGAACCTAGATATTGCAGCACATCTGGTATAGGAGATAATGCCCTGTTTTGCAGCATTAGTGACAAGGCAGAAAAAGGGAAATGAAGGACAGAGTTTCAAATCTCAGTGTTATATTACTTTACTGCTGGGAGCAAACTCAGACCCTGTTTATCATGTTATTGTAGGATTTGTGGTTTGATTTCCTTTGTTTGTTATAAGAATATAACAATATACAGGAGATTAAAAAAAGAGTGGCTCTGTAATAAATATTTTACAACAGTCACTCTCAGCTGTGCTTCACAAACTCCTGGTGTATGTCCTGAGTGTCTGATTGTAATATTCAGCCAAATATCAAAAAATGAAAATGGTATTCAGTTGAGGCAATGGATAAAGCAGTATGTGACAACCACATGTATTCTGTTTGATCATTTATCACAGCAGGATATTAGTAATTGAAAACGAAACCAGTACTTACCCATTCTCATAACAGAATATAGTCACTAGATATTACCTCTCTGGTTCTGTTCTAATTTCTGTGGTCACGGTCACACATCAGTTATTATTTACATGTCTGACTGGTATTTTACAGACATGAGGACAAGACAGGTTCCATGTCCTGAGGAATTTATAGTCTATATGGGCATGAGCCATCTCTTACTGAAGTCCATGGGAGTCCTAATGGGCCTGCTTCTGAAGTCCTTAACTTGTGGTATGGGACATTTCCTCATGTATTCTGGTTGCAAATGCAGGCCTATTTTATTATGAAGACAGCACCACAAGGTGGACTTTTGTAATATTTAAAATGAACTGTAGTAGCTCTGAAACCAGAATTAACTTTTTAAGTGTGCCCATTGCACTTCTGATTTAAAGAAGTGTATGGGAATTCCAGTATATCCCTGATAATCATTATTAGAGATTCTTATCTTAGTTTTTTACATTTGAGATTTTGGCAGTTAAAACTTTTATAGAAAGAATTACTTTTTTGGGGGTAAACCAAGAAATTTGTGCCTCTAAAAATGAAAGCAGACTAATTCTCTGGGAAGGTTAGAGCCCTTCTTGTGAATGCTCCTTTGCGGGCTCTCTAGAACCAGAGAGCTGCAGTGACAAGCCAGTTTCCTTGACAGTAGTGGCAAAATGATGATTTTAAAGTGGAGATTGCAGAAGTAAAGCATGAGACAGGCAGGGTAGCCCGAGGCACACATCAAACCTTCAGTATGCCAGGTTTCTGAGTTTATTCCGGAGCAGGAGGAGATCTGATGCTGCAGAGGTGCCAGAAGGGAAACAGCAGTTGGAGGATCATGGTCTGGCCATGGGGAGGGGAGAAGCAGCAGCCACTGCCACAGAGGAGCAAGAAGGCAGCAAAGCCTCCTTGTAACCTCTCTTCCTCCCCACAATCTGTGCTGGGTCACAGCGTGTACTGACCTTGAAGAATAAGGGAGAAAAAGCAGCTAAGCCAATTATGCTGCAGGCACCATGGAGAAAGAACAACGCTTCCTCCCAAGTTTCAGAGTAACAGCCGTGTTAGTCTGTATTCGCAAAAAGAAAAGGAATACTTGTGGCATCTTAGAGACTAACCAATTTATTTGAGCATGAGCTTTCGTGAGCTACAGCTCACTTCATCGGATGCATACCGGATGCATCCGATGAAGTGAGCTGTAGCTCACGAAAGCTCATGCTCAAATAAATTGGTTAGGCTCTAAGGTGCCACAAGTACTCCTTTTCTTTTTGCTTCCTCCCAACTATTCAGCTGCAAACAGGTGCACTTGAAATAGTGTTCAAATAATTTTCAGCTATCAGAACTTTTGCTGAAATTCACTCAATATCTATGCAAAGTCAAACATGGGCCTTGGGTTCCTTGTGGACAGCAACTAGGTAGTGCCTCTTTGCAGACTGGAAAATTACTTTGGGGCCTTGTAGATCAGTTTCTGGGACTGCCAAGTGTCCAGTTTTCTACTGGAACACCAGGTTGAAAAAGGACCCGAGCAGCTCTGGTCGGTACTGCTGACGAGGCCATTAAAAGTCCGGTCGGCGGCGCAGTGGGGCTAAGGCTCTTAGGCATGGGGCAACCAGGAGTCTCCGTGTGCTGCCTCTACCCCAAGTGCCAGCCCCACAGCTCCCATTGGCTGGGAACCATGGCCAATGAGAGCTGCGGGGGCGGCACCCATGGACGGGGCAGCACACAGAGCCACCTGGCCGTGCTTCCGCAGAGGAGCCAGAGGGGGGACATGCCACTGCTTCTGGGAGCTGCCTGAGGTAAGTGCCACGCATAGCCTTCACCCCAACCCCCTGTCCCAGCCCTGGTCTCTCTCTCACCCTCCAAACCCCTTGATCCCAGCCCGGAACACCCCAAAACCCTCGTCTCCAGCCCCAACCTTAGCCCACACCCTCAGCCGGAGCTTTAATCTTCTGCCGGGTATCTGGATGTAGCCCTTACCTCAGGGCCTTGTCCCAGCAGCTAGCCTAGAGTACCATCCACTCTCCTCCAGCTCTAGCAAGAAGCTGATCTCACGCTGGCCCTGCACCTCCTCTTATACTAGCCTGCTGGGCCCTGATTGGTTGCTTCCCATACAGCTGCTCTAGGCAACTTGGAGGACCTCTCTACTTCCCTTTTCTGGGGTGGGGTGTGGCAAGGTCACACAGCCTCCAGCAGGGGCATCCACACCTAGTGCACCCTGTCACACTTACCATCAGTTCTTCTCCCTGCCCACCAAATCTTTCATAACTCCTTCCTCCAAAATAACACCACCTTTCTCATCTATTCACGAGCCATGGCTTGTTTGGGTTTCTGATTGTGTGTGTGTGTGTGTGTGTGTTTGTTTTTAAAAAACATAAAACCAAAGAAACCTCATGCCACTTCCTGTCGTATTGGTGCTGAGTCCCTTGTCATAAATTCAGTCCACTCTCTTGCCTGTGATGCTTGTGTAGTCACACCAGAAGTGTAGGTTGGTGAGCTAACCCATCTGATGAACGGTGAAGCAGCTGAGGCCCAAAAGGTAGAGTTAGACCACCTGAAGAGCATAACAGAGTTCCCATCCAAAAAAATAATCCAAACATTCTATGTCAATACATACTTTCACCTATGAGCCAGAGTGGTGTGTGTATCCAGAGGAGGAATCAGAGTGTAGTAGAATCATGATAAAAATAATTAATGCTGCCATAGAATTCAGAGGATGTTGCTGCAGAAGTTGGTCCCAGTATGCTGTGATCTATGTGGGCCCTTGTAGCCAGACAGCCAGCCCCCCCCCCTCAGACCAGCATTGCTGGAAACACAGGAGGAAGCCGGAACAGGGCACTTAACATATATTCCAGCACAGCCTTTGAAGCTGTGAAAGCACAGGTGTGCCTCTGGGGGCAGATACAACGATTAAGCTCACAGCAGGCAGAGGCCCTGTGACAGACATGGCTTTTAGCCCCTACTAAATAGCGTGATGCACACACACCAACATCCTAGTTGGGAAAATATTTACCCTGATAAAAGAAATGTCCAGTAGTCAACACTTATTGTTTCTCTCCCTTGCAAGTGTAAACTACTCTTGCGAAAGCTGGCGTCACCCAGACAGACCAGCCTCAATTTGGCATAAGAAAGGAGAAAGAGAATAAAGGAGTACAGAGGTATAAGTAGGGGACCTACAGCACCATGATTTTTGAGTGCTTTTCACTATCTATCTGCTGGTCAGATAAGTGACAGCCTCCCAAGGCTTCTGCAGCTAAGAGGGTCCCTACGCCTTGTCCCTTATTCGTCTTTCCGCGGAATTGAGTGACCGATCCTGGCTTGGCACCGCTGGAATCGAGAGATGCAAGGAGGGTAAGAAGCACCCACACCTGATCTCCTATCTTTAGTGTACACATATTTTGAAATAGAGCTCTATACTTTGTTTTCTTCCTTTGGGATTGTGGCTTCAGTTTTGTAACTTGTTTGTGTGTGTAACATCTCTACATTTAAATAAGTAGGCACTAGCAATTTTGTAACCACATGATTAGAATCTAGCTTAATAAATTTTGGTAACCATTTATGCATAAGCCTGACTTGTTTTCTCTGGTTTACTGTAAAGCAGCCGACACAATTAAAGAACCTCAGCCGTTTTGGCTCTAAAGCCTGGCCATTAGGTGAGAGTACTAAGAGCCTAGCGTTGAGTTGTGCCGCCTCCACGGGGCAAACTCTTGGGGCACCTGTCAGTCAATCCTGGCTGCCCGCTGCGAAGGAGCTGTGAGCTCTAGCAGTTAAAGTCACGGGTGTGGAGAGGCTCTTAGTGCTGCCATTGGGGCACCTGTCAGTCAGTATTGACTGCCCGCTGCAAAGGAGCTCTGAGCTCTAGCAGTTAAAGTCACGGGTGGTTAGGACCTTGGGGCATCCGTCAGCCTAGCCCGGGCTGCCCGCCGCGAAGGGACAGTGCGTCCTAGCGGTTAAAGTCACGGATGGTATAAACGGGCATAGCTGGCACCTCACCAAACATCCTTGGCCGTCGGCTAACAGCCCTGCCTCTAGCACACTCACTCTGTTGCCAACTCTGGAGATTTTATTGTTACATTTGGCATTTTCCTTAAAGCCTCAGCTCCTGGAGTCAAGTGATGATGTGAAAATCTCAGTTTTCATTAAAAAAAAATAAAGGAAGTCTCTAGCCTTCATGGGTGTGGGGGAAAGCTTGAAAACTTGAACGGAGTGCACCCGTAAAGGCTAAGAGACGGCAAGGCACATAAAAAGAACCCAGTTTTTTTAATCATGATTTTTAAGGCCTCATTTAATATTTTTAACTTAAAATGTTTAATTGAGACTCATTATACTAAATTATTAATTTTAATATATAGACATTGTATTTAATACTACATATGATATAATAAATATTTTATATTACAGTGTTTCAAGTTCAACATTATCAAAATGAAACAATTCAATGGTTCTGAATTGAAGTTTTCAGAATTTTCATTGTGCTGGAAATTTCTAAATGTTATCTTGTCATTCCAATTTGGAATGAAAACACATTTTGAAATGTCAGAATTTCCTGTGGAATAAAAATGTCATTGTCTGACCAGCTCTAACAGGGAGACTTTTGTCTCTCACACAGCATGCTGTGGAGGTGATCTCCACAGCTCATGGCAGAGGGGAAGAGAATCCAGGCATATGCTGGAGGCTTGCTAGGGATTTGGCCAGTGGCTCCATAAGTGTATTTTTGGAGGGCAGTGGGGGAGGGAGGACATAGGAATAGGACTGAATCAGAGCTGGTCCAAGACCAAATGGGGCCCCAGGCAAGGAGCGTTTTCAGCGTCCTCCCCTCCATTTGTTAAACTTTTGAATACCTTATTTTTTATTGCATTTGTAGCCCATTTCACAATTTTGATGCACAATCTGCATGCATGGTTCATCCCTGTCATATAAGATGATACATTTCCATGCTAGGATCTGTACATCTGTATTTATTCATGCCATACATAAGCAAATTAAAAAAAAATTGTTTCCTTTAAACTTACAGGAACTTTTTAATTTTAAGAACTGAAATGTATTAACAAAGTAATTGAATTGTGCACCAGCATTGGGTGGACCAGTATTAAATAGTGTTACATTTGGTGACAGCCTTAGAATGTTAACCCTCGTCCTTTAGTTCAAAAGGTCCTTTTCTCACCTTTGCCCTTACTAACTGAAGCAGTGTCAGAGAGAGCCAAAGACTGGCCAACGGCATTTTCAAGCATCGGCCATTGTCAATCAAAGCTGTGTTTTAATGAGCCTGGGCTTCAAAAACCTGCACTCACCACTCACAACTGAGACCGGCAGAGTGAGCAGAATCCTCAAAGCTATCCATACATTAGGAAAAGTGTCCTTCAACTCTACATCATGAGTAAATTGGAGAACTTGGAGTGGAGAGTGCTTCCCGTGTTGCAAAATGTGACAATATTGTCCAATTCAACATAGAGGTCTTTATCATTGACATCCAAACATTCCCCATGTGTCAGCATCCAGTGAAGCCCCATACGATTGTTCAAGAGTGTCTTCCTGTCTGCCTACTGAAAACAGGACATATATTCTTTTCAGTACTCCAAAGAGAGATACTGAATCTAAAGAAGATGGCGCTGCATCTGAGACAACCAGGTGGAAGGGATTGGCAGCCACAAAGCACGAAGAAAGCTCTTGGATTCAGTGCAAGAATCCTTTCCTGGACACCAGTTTCTTCCCCTCATGTTCACTCTGTTGTTGTAGCCTTGGCCACAGCAATTCTGAAGCTTTATTTTATTCTCATTCAAAATGTTCATAAACAGTTCTGTTAGGCTTTTTTCAGTAAAGTCGTCCACAGACCGGAAACAGATAAAGTGTTCCTTTACTTGGATACAGCCATTCTCGTTGTCAACAAATCTTACTGTAAATGACATCTTTTCACTGTGACTAATGTCAGGAATTCAGTCCATTATTATAGAGTAGTGCTTCGCTTTGCTGAGGCACTTCAATACGTTATCAAGCACCTTCCTTGCCATAAGGACAATCAATTCATTTTGAATTGTTTTGCTTTACGAACTACTCGATGTATTTCCCAAGGAGCTCTACCAAATTGAGGAAATTACCATTATGTTCAGTGAACAACTTATTGGACGAGCCCCGGAAAGCCAAATTATTCTTTGCAGTGAAGAGGGTAATTGAGATCAGACTCTCTTCAGCTTGAGCCTGGACTAAACCTTCAACCATTTGGAGTAGGCCGTAAAATGGCCGGGTGACTTTTCATGTTGCTTCAGAGCATCTGCTAAGTTATGCCTGTAATTGTACCCAGAAAGCGCAAGCAAGAATTTAGCATTCTTTTCAAATATTTTGCAACAAAAACAGGACACTTTGTCAATGATTCAGTTTCTCAGTATTCTTGAGCATTCTTTCACAGTGTGACTTTGAGAAGTGTCGCTTCTGCTCATTGACTGGAAATGTCATATCCTTGATTTTGTCTGGCCCATTCAAAATTGTATGACCAATATCAGCAGAATTTAGGATCACCAGCCAGGAAGCGGGATCTGATGTATCTATTTGGGTGTGCAATTTTTCTCATGGCTGTTTCCTGTGTGATGCGAGGCTAATTCTTCATTATCATTTCTTTCCTTTTCATGTAAACCAGATTTTTCTTTGTTCTTTATGCCACCAGGAAAACTGCACGATTCTCCATTACTTTCCTCACATTTTCATTCCTTATCTTCAGGTAAATTTTCTAATTCCTTAGTAATAGGACTTCCATTATTTACACTTTGCTCCTCAATTTCTCCTGCACTGGGATGATCACTACTGCCTAATACCATGTTGTTCTGTTTCAGATATTTTCCCATCAAATTTGTCCTTTGTGGCAAACTAGATTGCAATTGAGCTTTTTGTTTTCTACATTAAGCCCCTGAAGGCTTCTTTGGGGGCATCTTTTATTTTCTACAAAGGAAAACAGTATGAGGGAGAGCAAAAGTCTATGTTTCGCAGTCTAAGAAAGTCATCAAACATTACGTGTTAATCGTGGCAAAAGTAGTAACAGTATTGTTGCATAGATAGTGGTTTGATAGATCTCTCTGGTGTCTCTTTAAATAGATCCTTTATTAGTCACCGCTTACTCTCTTCAGGTCTTAAAACACAAGTACACTTTCACAATTACACAATAAAACAAGATTCACAATATCGCAGCTGGGCTTTCACTTCATTTTGTTCTTACCTCTCTCTGACTGACTGGCAATGCTCCACCCCTTATATACCCGCGAGGTCATGGTGGACAACATTCTAGGAAGTTCAAGGAAAACGTAGTTCTCAGAAAGTCTGGAAGGTTCCATGAGATTCTACAAAGATCCAGAACATTCTAGGAGGTTAGTGAAAAATGAATCCACATATGGAATACCTGAAACATTTTACTTCAAACTTCTATTTTCCCTTTTGTCTCTAACAACCAGCAACTCGGGTGCCCCCCCAAGCCGGCACCCCAGGCAGTCGCCTGCCCCTAAATCCAGCCCTGGACTGAGTAGCATGCCTCAACCACTACTCCTCATGCCCAACGATAGCAGCAATGACCCTGCGGCACATGTGGCTCAGACCCTACTTTTGAATGGGAACTGACGATTCTTTCTCCCCTAGCTCCTTATAGTTCATATATACAAAGCTATTTTACTTTGGTTTGGCTTGTGGCTCAGGATTTGGCCATTTGAAAAAGAAAGCCCTTCCTCCTATCACCAACCTAATGGTAGTAAGTGGCATGTACTGAAGGTGGTCCATTAGGCAGTGAAATATAAATCTTGCTTGCAGCTATGGATTCCTCCAAACTGGTTCAATCTGTTTTTAAAAACACAAAACTTATTACTGCACAAGCAGCAGCTGCTTTTCAGATTAGCAAATTCCATGTCTGAAACAAGTACAGTACTTGCAAGAGAGCTCTACATGATGTTTGATAGAAAAAATCCAAAAGGAGACAGGAACCCCACATTGCTAGAGGGATCAAACTTCTTTTGTCATCAGAAAGCAGACAGGACTGGAACCTGTGGGAAGGTCATAGGAGCTATTGAAGGAGGAGAATTTGGATAATTCAGACAAGCATCTAAACTTTTGTGCTGAAAGCCTGACCCTATTGACTTCGTTGGAACCAGGATTTCATCTTTTATGCGTATACAAAATGAACTCAAATTTGAGCCTTTGCAGGGTATGCAGTTATTAATATAGATAGCACAGACACAGAGGTTATTGACCCACTAATGTGAGAATTTGTAGTCTATGTTGATACAGTAATGTTATTTGCAGTGCCCTAGCAGAGGGTTTGTGTATTTTACTTTTTTCTAGCCTTTTCTTTTAAACTTCTTTTTTCAGTACAAAATCTCAAATGATTGCTTCCTGCATTCTTGTGTCCAGGGTTACACAATTTTTTCATTAAAACATAAATTTTAGTTCCCTGTGAGGTTAAAGCAACATGGTGGAGGATCTCCCCTTTCTGATGTCTATCTGTTGTCTTTGACGCTTGTTTAACAAACTATAAACATATTGCTAATGTGGCTCTTCCACAGTTTGAAAGTGTTGTGCTCAATAGAAATAGTCCAGTAAAAACATGCCAATTGGAACAGAAATTAGTCCCTGGAAGAGATCAAATCAGTATCTGGGGAGTTAACAGTAATTCACACTAAAAATAGGAAGGTGTGATGATTAACCTACTGGAGTCCCTTTTCTAGTTTGAGGCAGTTTATGCAGAACAACTAGATTTGAAATTATCTTCATGTAGTACAGTACTGGTGTTTTGTCTCTGAATACTCTTGCAAGTTGAAAGTTATTCAAAGTGACCAAATTGAGTATGTATCTGATATTATATCATTCTCCTGGCTTAAGCCGGATGCCTATGCCATCTCTCCCCATCCCTTTCTTAAAGCAAAGTAATATGTTTGCTCCATCCGGCTACCCGATAGACGGTGAAATGATTCTCATTCAAACCCTGATAAAATATGCACAGATTGGAATTTAAGTTTTGGGCCCACCACTTTGAAAATTACTTACTTTGTTGTTTGGGGATTAGCTCTAGCTGGCCCTGGTCCTAAACAAAAATCATCAAAGATTTATGAACATGCCTAAATTAAAAATTAGGTATAAGCACTAGTTTTTAATGGGACTAACAGTGTGTAATATTTGTTGTTTTTTAATCCAGAAACTGAGTTATGTTTAAATTGATAAGTGGGTCAAAAAATGTCTCCTTCAATTTTAGGAAACCGATCTAATTTCAAAATGCCTTAGCCAATTTATCTCTAACCCCACTCCCCACATCCTCCTGGGACATAAGACTACAAATTTTCAGGCTTAAAGGAAGGGTTTTCCCCCATTTCAGTGGGATATGGGAGGGGGTGAACAAATTAAAAGGGATTAAAATTGGGTTTATAAGAGAAGCTCTCATACAGACTTAAGTAGAGTCACTACTGCTGCTCCAGAACCCGGTTGAGAAAGATCAGCACATTGAGCAGTGCACAGGAGGTGCCAATGTGGCTGGCTGCTCCTAGTCAGAGGGTAATAGTGTTGCCTTTAAAATAATAATAATAATAATAATCTCGATCAGTGATTTCTCTTTTTTTTTTAAAAAAAAAAAAGCAATTTGTGTAAGAAGGCAGCATGCATGCACATAGGTAGGCAGTCAATAAGAGAGCAAGAAGTGCCCCAGCATGCTACTTTATGCTAGTTGGTTTGAATGGGAAAGGATTTAAATTAAATTTTGAAAACTGTCATGGTCTTTCATGCATAACATGAGGAGAATAGTAACAGACACCACGCCATGCTGTTGCATGTGACGTCAGCATGAGAACACAAACAACATGTGTGCACATCGAATCATAGACTATTAGAGTAGAAAGAGACCTCAGGAGGTCATCTAGTCCAACCCCCTGCTCAAAGCAAGACCAATCCCCAACTAAATCATCCCAGCCAGGGCTTTATCAAGCCTGACCTTAAAAACCTCTAAGGAAGCAGATTCCACCACCTCCCTAGGTAACCCATTCCAGTGTTTCACCACCCTCCTAGGGAAAAAGTTTTTCCTAACATCCAACCTAAACCTCCCCCACTGCAACTTGAGACCATTACTCCTTGTTCTGTCATCTGGTACCACTGAGAACAGTCTAGATCCATCCTCTTTGGAACCCCCTTTCAGGTAATTGAAAGCTGGTATCAAATCCCCCCTCACTCTTCTCTTCTGCAGACTAAACTGCAAACAAACGTAATAGTGTCTAGGTTGTTGCAAGTACTCCAGCGTGCCACGTCTTTAGACTCAACAGAAGGGGCAAGTGAAAGAGAAGCAGCATTTTTCAGCCCTTCCCTACTCCCAAGTAAATACAGCCGGTGCCATCTGCACTGGGGAGGATGAGAAAGGAGGGAAGTAGAACTCTGATTTTGTATGCCTAAGGAAAAAAGTGTGTATGACCATAGAATCATATAAATGTAGGGCTGGAAGGGACCTCGAGAGATCAAATCCAGCCTCCTGTGCTGAGGCAGGATCACACTCCATAATAATAATACATTGTTATTAAGAAGGAAGCATGTCTCACTCTCGTTTACAAGAGGACCCATGACCTAGCACTGGAGTTGAGCAAAACACTGCCAAAAATTCCCTCTACTTCCTTTTTTACATTTTTCAATAAATTGGCTGTGTCTCTGTTTACACCCTTTGGTGTTTCCTTTCAGTACATATTCTACTGAAGGTGTTTGCTGGCAGCAGTGTTCCCTGGAACAGCAAATTTTATACAAACATTGGAGACTATTTGTTGAAAGTACATTTTGAATTTGGGAACAGCAATAGACCCCCTCCCCACTACCACCACCTTTTCAGAAAGTTGGCACTATAGGTTAAAAACAGCACCAGGAGTAATTCAGTATTGAATAGCCCTAAGTTAACCTTAGTTAGCCCTAAGGAAACCTACTGACCGCTATTCCTACCTACATGCCTCCAGCTTTCACCCTGACCACACCACACGATCCATTGTCTACAGCCAAGCTCTCCGATACAACCGCATTTGCTCCAACCCCTCAGACAGAGACAAACACCTACAAGATAGGTTTCAGAGTAACAGCTGTGTTAGTCTGTATTCGCAAAAAGAAAAGGAGTACTTGTGGCACCTTAGAGACTAACCAATTTATTTGAGCATAAGCTTCCGTGAGCTACAGCTCAAGATCTCTATGAAGCATTCTTACAACTACAATACCCACCTGCGGAAGTGAAGAAACAGATTGATAGAGCCAGAAGAGTTCCCAGAAGTCACCTACTACAGGACAGGCCTAACAAAGAAAATAACAGAACGCCACTAGCCGTCACCTTCAGCCCCCAACTAAAACCCCTCCAACGCATTATCAAGGATCTACAACCTATCCCGAAGGATGACCCAACATTCTCACAAATCTTGGGAGACAGGCCAATCCTTGCCTACAGACAGCCCCCCAACCTGAAGCGAATACTCACCAGCAACCACATACCACACAACAGAACCACTAACCCAGGAACCTATCCTTGCAACAAAGCCTGTTGCCAACTGTGCCCACATATCTATTCAGGGGACACCATCACAGGGCCTAATAACATCAGGCACACTATCAAAGGCTCGTTCACCTGCACATCCACCAATGTGATATATGCCATCATGTGCCAGCAATGCCCCTCTGCCATGTACATTGGGCAAACTGGACAGTCTCTACGTAAAAGAATAAATGGACACAAATCAGATGTCAAGAATTATAACATTCAAAAACCAGTCGGAGAACACTTCAATCTCTTTGGTCACTTGATTACAGACCTAAAAGTGGCAATTCTTCAACAAAAAACCTTCCAAAAACAGACTCCAACGAGAGACTGCTGAATTGGAATTAATTTGCAAATTGGATACAATTAATTTAGGCTTGAATAGAGACTGGGAATGGTTGAGTCATTATAAAAAGTAACCTATTTCCCCTTTCTTATTCCTTCCCTCCCCCCCCCCCATACAGTTCCTCAGACGTTCTTGTTAAATCCTAGATTTGTGCTGGAAATGGCCCACCTTGATTATCATACACATTGTAAGGAGAGTGATCACTTTAGATAAACTATTACCAGCAGGAGACTAGGATTGGGGGGGGAGGGGGAGAGAAAACCTTTTGTAGTGATAAACACCTATTTTTTCATGGTTTGTGTATATAAAAAGATCTTCTGTATTTTCCACAGTATGCATCCGATGAAGTGAGCTGTAGCTCACAAAAGCTTATGCTCAAATAAATTGGTTAGTCTCTAAGGTGCCACAAGTACTCCTTTTCTTTTTGCGAATACAGACTAACAGGGCTGTTACTCTGAAACCTAAGTTAACAGATCCTCAGATGGTGTAAATTAGCTTAGTCCCAGCTGCTTGGATGACCAGTGTGGCCCATGGATTAAATGCAGAAGGTGCCTGGGACAGTTCAGCTCAAGATAAGCATTGCATGCTGGGTTCTCTAGTGTTCCTAGCATAGCATAGCTACCTATTGTGTTACCTTAAGATGATGAATAAGAGTAATGCAAATTGAGCAGCACTGTTCTGCCATGGACACCACAGGGCCCAGCATATTCCATCTTGATCCATTTTCCTAGGTGGATTCCAGTAATGGGAGTTGAAGACACTTAATACCTCATAGGACCAGATCCGTATGACCTTCTGTTTGAATCAGGAGTAAAATGCATAGGCTTTGAGGTTGTAAACATCTGCATTTTTATTTCATGTACATAATACTTATCCTCATACTGAACTATAAAGGTTACCCACTATCTAGTAAGACGCATGAATGCAAGTTGAAGCAAAGTGCAAGAAGTCTGTATTTCATGTTAGAGGTCTCTTGTCACCACCCTTATTGCCCAGTGGAGCCAACAGAGTTTGAAAGCACCCAGTACCTCATAGGAATGGGCTCTTAATTATCTTTCTCACTTTGGTAATGTGTTATGAGTCTCAGTCATCAATGAAGCAACAAAAAAAGCTTATGACTTAGTTAAATAATGGTGTTCGAAGCCTATTAAGATATAACTGCTTGTCTTAAAATAGGATTAATTAAAATGTACAAGAAAAATGCAATTCGCTTTCATTTTATACATCATCCCACTGTGAACTTTTCATAACACATCCCCAGAAGTAATATTCTGGGCAGCATGGTGTTCTCAATACTGCCATCAAAAGCAAAGATGAATATAAAACTTTTTCAAAATTTGGCTCAGGTACTATCACTGTTAGATATTTCATAATCTATAACTCTGGTCATTGCTGTTTTGCAATATAATTGCATCAGTGATTTAAACTTTTGACAGTATCTAAAGTGCCTGGAAATAGTTTGCTCTAGCACCTTTGTCTTTTAAAGACCATTTGGGGCTTGTTATTTTAAATCCTTGTGCAGACTGATTTATCACTTCAAACATCTGTCAGCTGTGCTTTGTCTTGAAACTGATAGTAATAGTGTTGCTGATTTTTCAACAGCAGCTGTTAGAGGTTCATTAGTTAGACTCTCAGAGGGTGTAGATAACTAATATTTTTCTTTGTTAATGATCTCTTACGTGTTATAATACACATTCTGAAATCCACTCAAAATTTGCAGCTTCTCTCTGTACTTGTAGCTTGCTAAAATGATTAGGTTTTTTATATTAAAATTTTCTCCCATAAAGCAGTTAAAATAAAAAGAGGTGTCATGGTACAGAGTTAAATAGGCATTCAAAGCAATCTTTGGTATTGTGTATTTATGCGCAAGGTGGACCAGCCAGAGTCCCAAACATTCTGATCCAAACCCAAACAGATTCCAAAATTCTAAGGGGCTCAGTCTGGATCCATGTACATTCAGGCCCATTTCTAGTTTAAATTTTTTAAGCTATGCAGAGTATAGCTGACTTCACTAATATCAGAAGATTTATTTATTGTGGATGCTACTGATTTCCATGAAAGTATCCCCCCCACACTCTATAAACTATTCTTAATTGTTAGCTTTGCTATTATTCTTAAAATACATTCTCAAATAGAAGCAACCTTGGAAGAGATTTAAAGTGCTATAGTTACTCTTGCTAGAAACTCCTGGGGACTGGAACATCTGTGAACTCTCCTGCAGTTAGGAGCATATTGGCACTACTGCTGGTTCAACCAGCAATGCTAACCAACAGATAATTACAGTTTGAAATTGGTATTTTAATTAACTGATCTTAGCAAATGTAAAGTGAAATCCCTCAGGCATTAAAGAAAGAAGCAGGAGAGAAAATTATTATCTATAAAGTTCAGCAGACGGATGGTCAGCAGGTGATAGCTTGGCAAAGAGTGTTACGTGTTCCCATTTTAATCTGCAATAAGAGAAAGCTAATTTAGGGCCTGGCTCTGTGAGGTGCTGAGCAGCTTCTGCAAGTTGCATTGTGACTTCAGTGTGGGATGAAGGCATCTCAGCATCTTGCAGGATTGAGCCATAAAAAAAGTGAGGTGGAACTTTTTCTAAAATTCAGCTAAATACGTTTAAGAAGTTGGTTTAGGCCCAAGTTTCTTCTGAAGCCATCAGTTCTGCCATCTGAACCACATGGCCTGATACGTAGAAGTCCCAGGCAGAACAGGTAGCAGGATCATGGTATTAATCTGTAAGAGATGCAGCTGTGATGATGTAGGCTGACCTTCTGTATAACATAGGCCACAGAACATCCCCAAAATAACTCAGAGAGCAGATCTTTTAGAAAATATCCACTCTTGATTTGAAAATTGTCAGTGATGGAGACTCTCAACATGACCTTTGGTAACTCGTTCCAGTGGTTAATTACTTTCCAAATGTACACTTTATTCCCAGTCTGAATTTGTCTAGTTTCAGCTTCCAGCCATTGCATTGTGTTATACCTCTTTCTCTGCTAGAGCAAAGAACCCATTTTTAAACATTTGTTCCCCATGTAGCTATTTATAGAATGTAATCAATTCACCCCATAACCTTCTCTTTGTTAAACTAAAGAAGTTTACACCTGGGGTTGCAAATTTTGGTTGGGCTTATTCTTGGAGGTTTCTTCACATGACAATCTTTAATTGATGGTTAATTGTTAATTCCTGGAGACTCCAGGTCAATCCTGGAGGGTTGGCAACCTTATCACACTATCTAGAGCTATTGTTCCAGGTTCTCTGCAGGCTCAGGAAGATATCACTGCATCTGTTACACTCACATCAGTTTTCAAGCTTTGTAGTTAGGAGGACTGAATACTTGCTTAAAAAGTAAGCTTGGGCCCAAGAGATGGACCCTTAGGCCTGGGCCCATGGTGCCTATGCCTTACCTGTCCCTGCCTTTGGGCAGGTTACACCTAGAACTGCCTAATACAGGATTTCTTTCTCTGAAGTAGCTGGTACTGGCCTCTGACAGGTTGCCAGAGTAGATGGATTGCTGGTCTGATCTAGTATGCCAATTCCTATCCCAAATGGATTTTTTAAATGTATTAAGGAATCATTTCAGTTCATATTTAAATTCTTTTCACAGAAAAATAAGATTTGACTGAACTAAAATTTCCATAATGGCCTCTAATTGCAAGAAACAATATGCAAAAAACAGTGACTTCCTGAACAATATTTTGCATAGCACTTTTTATTCAGAAAGATCACAGGACATTTTATAACAATATAGAAATTGCTTTCCAGTGGTAGAGAAAGTAATCTCCACTGGCATGTTTTACGGAGCACAGCAACACTACACAAGAGTTTAGGACAAGAGTGTGAAGAACTGTTTTTATACTAAAAAGAAAAGGAGTACTTGTGGCACCTTAGAGACTAACCAATTTATTTGAGCATGAGCTTTTGTGAGCTACAGCATCCGATGCTGTAGGATCCGATGCATCCGATGAAGTGAGCTGTAGCTCACGAAAGCTCATGCTCAAATAAATTGGTTAGTCTCTAAGGTGCCACAAGTACTCCTTTTCTATTTGCGAATACAGACTAATACGGCTGTTACTCTGAAACATGTTTTTATACTGACAAATGAGTAAAGCATGTACTTTAAATCCAAAGAGATTTATGTTAGATTAAGAAAAATAATAAGAACAAAAGTAAAGTCTCCCTGAGAAACTACAGTATGTGTTTTCTTTGAGAATAGGTGGGAGCAATTCAGAAAACAAAATGGCTGTTCTCAGCGAACAGGTAGATTAATTCAAAATATAGATCATACTATACATAGTATGCAAGCAATTAATCTAACATTTAGGATAGGCAAAACGCAATTACTAGAGCAGGTTGGGAAATACAAAGCATTTTTCACTAACAAATTTGGAAAGAAAACAATTTTTGTTTAATTTTTTCCCCAGAAATTTTCTGTTTTTTTTTTTAGAAAAAAGTTTGTGAAAAACCCATTTTTTCACCAAAAAATAGACAATTTAAACAAAGTTAACATTTTTGCAAAAATGTTCATTTAGTGAAAAAAAGCCATTTTTCATTGAAAAAAGGTTTGTTGGAAAAATGTTGACCATCTGTAATAATTATAGGGATCTAGATAGCACACTAAAGGTAATAAAAGATGCCATTAAATCTTTAATGACCCCTGACACTGGGATCTTCCATTTTCATGACATCTAAAAGGCAGTACTTCCAAAAGCAGCATCCCTTCTGCAACACTGATTCACTAATGACCCATAAGGGGAAAGAATGCTCTGTACCGAATAACTAACCCAGGTTCCTGAGACACATTGCATTTCCTTTGAGGTCTTTCATCCAAGCACTGAACAGGCCCAAATCTGCTTAGTTTAGAAGATATAGTGAGCTCACAGCCTAAATCGGAACGTTTGCAAACATGGAGCCAGTATATTTCTAAAAAGAAAAGGAGTACTTGTGGCACCTTAGAGACTAACCAATTTATTTGAGCATAAGCTTTCGTGAGCTACAGCTCACTTCATCGGATGCATACTGTGGAAAGTGTAGAAAATCTTTATATACACGCAAAGCATGAAAAAATACCTCCCCGCACCCCACTCTCCTGCTGGTAATAGCTTGTCTAAAGTGATCACTCTCCTTACAATGTGTATGATAATCAAGTTGGGCCATTTCCAGCACAATTCCAGGTTTTCTCACACACACACACACACACACACCCCACTCTCCTGCTGGTAATAGCTTATCTAAAGTGACCACTCTCCTTACAATGTGTGAGTTTTTTATGGTTATTTTGTTTGAAAATTACTTTGTGCTTTCAAAAGTTTTCTATTTGATTCCTTAACCCTTACCTGTATATTTCTTCTCTTAGAGCTTTGCATGAAAAAAAAATGGCAACGTGTCTTTCAAAGTGCTCATGTTGTTCCCACATTACCAGCACCAACTTAAAGGAAGAATTTGCCATATTCAACATTAGCAGCAAAAACAGTGCTGAACCCATATATTTCCTTTTATATTTCCAATTTATATTTTGTGTGTCAGTCTGGCAACTTTTAAAAGGTATCTGAAAAAGGCTAAAAGTTAAATAAATCTTCAGGCAAGCTGAGCAAAGTTTGCAATTGTTTTCATGCCTTCCTTCAGATGTTTGAGTTCCTATTTGTACTTATCGGTATTAATAGCTTTTCAGACAATGATGTATGATGTCAGGAAATATTAATATCCACAATTAATATACTGATATATAGTTTGAGTCTGTCATTCCTCATTCCCTTTCTGTCACTTTCCTATTATACTGCTCTGACAATTCCCTAAAGATTCAGAAGAGATATGGTTTTGGGAGAACTCATACCACTAATCATTGATAGCAATATGTTGTGCTGCAGAGATTGTATTCAGTTTTGTCAGCAGGGATGATACTATTGTGTGTCTTCTCTACAGGGAGGGAAGTTCTTTGTAAGATTCATTTACAAGCAGAAAATTTAATGGGCTGCAAAGTTCGATCATGAGGGTGTTTTTTTTTGCTGAAGCAGCTTGTCATTTTAGTTTTAACTACAGGAGACAAGACAGAATTGTTAAAGCAATCCAATTATATAATCTATTGAACAGGAGATTTCTGGCCACCTTTCATTAGTGCAGCAAAGTTGCAGTAGCTGTAGATGCTTTAAAACTCCCCAGCTGCAAAGCAATTTGCAAATCCCAAATATAGTAAAGGGCTGATTTTTAGAGGTGTTATGCACCCACAGTTTTCACAGACTTTTGATGGGATTCTGGATGCTCAGCGCTTCTGAATAATGAGGCCCTGTATTGCAATGTTCTGCTTTTGAATGTGTATCTTTGCTGAAATGGGAATATCCTAAAAAAGAGTGAAAATATTTTTAATATCTTTTAAAATGAGACTACTGATCAAGAAAATGAAAACCAAATTAGTGACTACTATTGGTTTTTAACTGGGCAAGAGCAGTAACACAAAGATTCCATAATCTCTAAATAGAGGTAGAAGGGCTGCCAGAGTGGCTGGCTGTTATTTAGAATTTAAGAGGGTGAATTGCAAAATGAAAACTGCTTCAGTTTAGGAATGGGTGTTCAATGCCCTTAATAACCAGACTGTGAAGCAAAGGGCATTCCAAGGTATGTGTTTTAACCTCTCTTCTTAACTCCCACCTCCCATATCTCGCTCTGATTAGCATGGTTGAACTGTGGCAGCAATGTGTGTGTGATCTTTTCATTTACATTGAGGAATAATTAATTCAAAGTTTTGGACAAATGTCTAACAAAACTCAGATTGCTCTGTTAATCAAAGTAAATAGGGAGGGTCTTTAGTATTGTTGGGGTATTATCGTTATCCGCTGTATTAGCCATAATTCTTCTCTCTTTAGTGTAGTTCTAGCAAATATAGGGTCTAATCCTGACATTACAGATTCTAGTTTTGGCCCCCGTTTTAATCCTAAACAACTCTTCCCACATTCAAACCACAGGTGTTTTGCATTTTACAGTGAAAATCTTCTCTCACAATGAATGGCAAGGTACTAGGAAACAGAGCATCAGGAAATAAGTGGCTGTGGATCACATTTTTACGGTTAGAACTGGGACTGGTATTGCTAAGTGGATAATAATAGCTTTGCCATAGCCAATGAGCAGTACACCTGAATTTTTTCTTTGTAAAATATACTTTAAACAGGAGAGCCTGAAACAAAGAAACATGCAGTTAAAAAGACAGATAAAGTGAGCACAAAATTGCTGAAAGTGAGATGCAGTGAAAGCGCGTGGCCAGTGAAACCTCTGTCCCTGTCCTGGCCACAGAACCAAACCTTATTCAACATTCAGAGTGCTTTCATAAGTGACCTCTTCCCTTCTCAGTCAACCCAACCCTCTGCAGCCTCTCAGGAGGCTCCCTGGGTAGAATTCTGAGGCCATGTCTACACTACCCGCTGGATCGGCGGGTAGGGATCATTCTATCGGGGATTGATTTATCGCGTCTAGTGTAGATGCGATAAATCGATCCCTGATCGCTCTGCCGTCGACTCCGGAACTCCACCACGGTGAGAGACAGAAGCGGAGTCGATGGGGGAGCGGCGGCTGTCGATCCCACGCCGTGAGGACACGAAGTAAGTGATTCTAAGTCGATTTAGGAAACGTCGACTTCAGCTATGCTATTGTCATATCTGAAGTTGCCTATCTTAGATCGATCTTCTCCCCTCCCCGCCCCACAGTGTAGATGAGGCCTGAGTCAAAGCTCTGGAGCTCAAGCCACCCCTTCCCTGAGTTTCCCATCATTGCTAGCACAACTATTGGTAACTGTGCTCTGATTTGCTACTCAGGTAACAGCTGTGCTCTGTGACCACTCCACAGCATGCACAGGGGGACAAAATGCTGCCCAAACACTGGAGTCCACCCTGCCCAAGTCAAGCATAGGAGATAGAAAGATAAGTTAAAGCCAAGTTGCCGTGTTATCAATGATGTTTCAACCCGAGTTAAAAACACACTTGTTTTTATTGTGTGATACCATGTGTGTACTGCACTCGACTTTCCACAGGTTCTCCAGGCACAGCAGGGAGTTGGGTCTCCAGAACTTAGGAACTGAAGAATAAAGCACAAGAGGAAACAAAGGGGGAAACTGGGACTCCTGAAAGGGAGGGAGGGAAGGAGGGAGGGGGAGAGAGAGAGAGAGAGAGTATGGAGCCACTTCTCTGTGTTAGTAAGTTTTAAAAAAAATAGTAACCCCAGAAAGTGTCAGAGGTTGGAGAAAGTCGTATAGGCTAAGGGTCCCTGAACTTTGTCTCTGGTGAAGAGGTGTTTGGTAAAATGTTGAAGCCCTGGAAAATTTATATCCATGTTTATTTCACTCCTATCTACTAATTTAGTACTCAGAGAATTCAAATAAGAGAGTTGGATGAGAGCGTCCATTTGAGAGTTTATGCTGACTGTCCCTTACGTTGCAAAACTGTCTCATTTTAGTCATTCTAATAGGTTCCCCACAACTTAAATCAAATTCAGAAGCCTGTTGTATTTTCCTAAAGCTTCCTCTTTTTTCCTAAGTATGGGAGCTACGTGATATTTACACGCCCCATTGACCTTTCAAAAATAATTTCCAGTAATCATCCGACATAATTGTCATTAAATAATCTGCATCCGTTTCACACAAAATGGACCAAGGGAGGGAAACACAGGGCACAATCCTGGCAAAAGGGTAAGTGCCTTCTGCAAGTCATTGCACACACTCAACTTCCACTGACTTCAGCTAATGTTGTTTAGCTCACATTTGCCCGTGGTATATTATGCCCTTATACTCCAGTTCACCAGGTTTTTGTGGAAAACAACTTTAAGCACAGTAGTAGTTGTTTTTTCCACCAACGTTAGGAAAACAGCCCTTTATCAGTATCTTCTATAGCACATGCATAAAAAATACTGCTTAATTCTCCGAATATATCTTGCAAAATTGTCCTCTCTTTCATTAAATTGGAAATGGTTCATATTGCCATATATAGCCATTTTAGCTTTACATTTTTATTTTTAATACATCCTCATCACCAGTTTTCTCTATTATGTTTCACAGTGTGCACACAGAGTAGTTACATAAAAACAACTATTGTTGCTGGAAGGCTATAATGTAACACTTCTTGATTTCTTAGAATCCAGAATAACACACAACCACCCCAAATCAAAAAGAAACAAAACAGGCTGCTCCATAAAGAGAGAGCCACAACTCAGCCCCCATGCCTTATTCTAGGCTGGCTGCTGGCAAGCCCAGATTGCATGCTTCCCTACAGAGCCCCATACCTACAAGCAGGACAGGAAAGCCCATGAGAATCTAAAGTGACAGATCATAACTTGAACACAATTTTCAGAACACCACAGTATAAGTGTCTGGGAATCAAAGATGGTCAAAAATCAGAATGTCCATCACTTGGAAAATTCAGATATTTTAATATTTGCTTTTATCCAGAATTGGGGTGAAAAGTAGAAATACTGATTTTTTTCTTCAACCAACAGAAAGTTCTGAAAAATTTCCATTAAAAAATTAAAAAGCATTTCATTTTTGCTCTGTTCAACATTGAACTGCATCTGTTTGAGCTACTGCAATGCCTCATGAGAGTTGTCGTTCAGGTTCTTCATGCCCCATTCTTCTCTTTAGGCTGGATGAGGACATCTCCCCACGATGTCACAGCAGTTCAACCAGAGGGGAGATCCCTGTGCATCCTGGGAAATGTAGTCCAGCCAGGAAGCCCCGCTTATAAAGGAGAACAAAGGCATAAGGCACCTGAACTGCACCCCCATGAAGCACCGGGTAGCTCAGACAGATCTGGTTCAATGATGAATCAAGCCAAAATGCAGTGTTTTATTCTGTTCAACAAACCAAAATGTTCTGATTCAGATTGACCCAAATTATATTTCATTTAGATTTTCCCAATGGAAAACGGAATCATCAGAAAAATCAAAGTTTTCCCCAGGTAAATTTTGATTTTATGGAAGCTGCATTGTCCACCAGAAACATTTAGATAGAAAATTTTTCATCAGCTGTATTGGTAACTACTCATTTAATCAATGTAAATGCTAGACACTTAAATTTGCTAATCTGTGTAATCCAGCAGTCTCATATTTGCCAGTTACCCAGTTGGTGGGTCAGTTTTGGCAAAGTAGCCTCTTCTTTTAACTGGACAACACAGAAGAGCCATTAGTGATTTCACTCAGTCACTTGACATGTTTAACAGTTTAGGCTTTGATTCAACAAAGCACTTAATTATCCATTCATATGCTTTGCAGAATAGGGATGGACTTAAGCATGTCCTTAAGTGCTTTGCTGAATCAGGGCCTTCATTCCCAGCCAGTAATGCCCCTGGAATGTGAATTAAATCTTTATCATGATGAAAGCATATGGGCGCACAACAAATTCTGAAAAACATGTCTGTGACTAGATAGCATCAAATATGGCTCTTCTGTGTGGTCTGGTTAATAGAAGATGGTCCTTAATTCCTAAATTCCTTACAGCATTCCTGACAGCAGTCACATCTGCTACCATAAAACCCATCACAGTCTCGGCCTTTGGGAGAAACACATTTAATTATCAATAAAATTCAAGCTCAGCTTGTTGTGATGAATTATTAGAATCTGTCATAATTTTCATACCAAAAAGGCTGTAATGGAATACAATTTTATATTTTTCTGTTTAATTGATGAAGGTCTGAGTTTTTATTAATCTTGTTGAGCTCAAGTGTAAGATGCTGAAAAAGCAAATATGATAGCATTGTATCTAGCTAATGTGTGTGCTTTGCAAAATTGATAAGCCCTGTCAAGGCATAAATTATTTAAAATTTGATAAATGTGTTGAAATCATTGAATGTTCAAACAGATAAAGCAGAGCAATTTCTCTCCCTCTCCCCTTTTTTCAAGCTCAGGTTTTTGTTCCACCAGTTCAGTGGTTTTGCATTATTATTGCAATACACAGTATAAAAGACTGCAGACATACTGAAATTAGCATGAAGAAGCCAGAGAAGTACCATAAGAAGTTATAGTGTGAACATGAATATCTATTTTTCAAAATAAAACCATGGTACTGGTACAGCATTCGGAGGCCTGGGCTACAGCAGAAAATTCATTCAGCTTAACTGTGTTGCTCAGGGTGTGTGAAAAAGCCTGAGCAACGTAGTTAAGCTGACCTAGGTCCTCCTTTAGACAGCACTAGGTTGTTGAAAAAATTCTTCCATTGACATAGCTACCGCCTCTCGGGGAGAACCGCTTTCCTAAGGCTATATCTATGCTAGCACTTTTGTCGGCAAAACTCGTCTGTCAGGTGAAACAAAAGTTTCACTGACAAAAGCACAGGTGTGAACAGCGCTATGTCGGCAGGAGAGCATCACTCGCCAGCATAGCTACTGCTACTCAGGGGTGGCTTAATTATGCCGGTGGGAGAGAGAGCTCTTCTGCCGGCATAGAGCAGCTACACAGGAGACCTTACCGCGGTGCAGCTGCAGCATTACAGCTGTGCTGCTGTAAGGTCCGTAGTACTGACATAGCCTAAGTAGCGCCCACACTGAATCGCTACAGAGGTGCAGCTGCAGTGATGTTGCTATAGCATTTCAAATGTAGACAAGTCCTGAGTGAGTTAGGAGCTACCTCCAGACTCTAGCTTCCCACGTAAGTGGAGCTCTGATAAGATTCATTCAGGCAGCTGGAAGAGGTTGACAACAATCTTGGCCCTCTTAGGACCCCCCCCGCTCCCCGCCCCGCCAGCTCAGTGATACGCTAGAAGGATCACAGCAGCATCACTAGTGGATGGAATAATGGTTCAGATCTATTTTATTCCGATAACTATTTCTTCCCCTTCCCCGATTCATCTGCACTCATTTCTGAGAGACTTGAAATGACCCTGGCAGGGATGAAGTTGGTGCCTCTCTCACTGATCAGCTGTAAAAACCATGTCCCAAGATTGACTGATAACTTGGAGCAAAACCCTGGAAACATCAGAACAATTCGACCCTTACAAGGATACAATTCTTATCATCTTCTGTTTATTTAATATGACATTTTAAAAAGTCACCCACATGAAAAGCTCTGGTGGCTGGGAGGATGTACAAAACAAATGAAGTAAAAATATAAATAGGACCAGTGTCCAAAATATGGAATCAGCTTAAAACTCACCCAGACTAGGGCATTCTGCAGTTTAGCCTTCTTTCGCAGACAAAGCCTGGGAGGAAGAAAACCATGAGCAAGGGATGGACTTCATGGGGAGCTGCATAAGCGAGACCAGGCATGAAATCCTCTCTCCACTGAAGTCAGTGACAAAACTCTCATTGACTTAAATTGGGCAAGAATTTTACCCCATGTCTCTAATCAAGTAAACTTGGTTGTGGTGTATAAGTGCCATCATGGGGAGAAAATAGCAGGTATGAAAGGGCTCCTCAATCTAGTGTAGAAGAAAGGCATCGCAGAAAGCAGTGACTAGAAATTAGAGCCACACAAATTCAAATTAGAAATAAGTCACATATGGAACAAACTACCAAGAGAAGTAGTGGATTCTCCATCTCTTGATACCTTCAGATCAAGACAAGGTGCGTTTCTGGAGGATATGCTGCGGTCAAACAAGCATATGGGCTCAAGACAGAGGTAACAGTGAATTCTAAGGTCTGTGTCAAACTAGAATGATCTAATGATCCTTTCCGGCCTCAAAATCTATGACTGGCTTTAGGGGAATGAGCAAAAGCAGGTGCAACGAGCGGGACCTACTGCTGAAGGCAAACAAATTAAAAGACACAAGTTCTCTCATTTTACTAAACAAGAGTTTTCAACTATTCAGACAACAATGATCTTCACTACAAGGAAGGCTACACAGCAAAATGTAGCTAGAATCTGGAGGTGAGATGCTGAGGAATTCAGTTTTCCAGCATGTGCTGCATTCTTTTAATACCGATTTTTTTATTTCCTGTAAATTGCTAACCAAAGTGAATAAACAACTTAACAAAAGGCACTGGGCTGTGCTCACTAATAACAAAAAGCTGTCATCAAATACGGAGCCTTTGAAATGTAGAGAGGAAAATGAACCCTTGGAGAGTTCTGTTCTTCTATTCTGTAAAACCTTTTGACTTGAAAATAAAAGAATCTGCACAAATAAAATAAAGTTATAGATAGAAAAGCACAGATAGAAATTCATATTTCTAACAATCTCACCATATTCCTCTCCCGGGTTCCTGTGGTACATTGCCCTGGCAGGTCCAAAGTCAAGTCTTTCTTTGTTAGCAACATTTTTAAACTAAACATTTTCAAAACATAAAGCATTTCCCTAGTAAGAGCTGGTGTAGCCTCCTTTCAAGCAACTGATTCACCTCAACTTTTGCAGCTGCTGAGCCTTGTTCTCTCAATGGAATTAGTGTGACAAGATAACAATAGGAATGGAGGTGGAGTCCGATATTAAAAGTTTACGGTTTTATTCACCACTTCCAGCAATGTTTATTTCTTCCTTCTCCCCCTGAGTAAAATATTCCTTGCACCAGAATATTCATTCCCATAGCTCAATGATTTGTATAACCGGCTATTTGGATATTGTGCAAAAATAGACAGAAAATTGTCAGATGCAGTCATCTGTGTCACCTTTGTTACAGGAACATGTCAGATTATCCTTTGTGAATACAATCATGGGGGGTTTAATATACCGCATGCTCTTACGTAATGTGATGTGATCAGATGCCACTGGTTTAACACAATACGGTGTTGTGATCCCAGCACCTTGATTAATGATAGCTCACCCTCTAAAGCCCCATTGATGCCACAAATAGAGTTGTGTTTTTGTTAGCAGTTTGTGTCACGCATTTGACCCTGTTGCAGCACAAACAGCTGAGCGGTGTCCATACAGTTACATTTTTCACATCATAACCATGCAGTTTGTGTATCCACACCCACCATGCTGTAGCAGTGAATTCTGGGACAATGTGGTCAGCAGCCCCATACTGTCTCATTGTGAGATAGAGCACCTTAACGAAATGCACAGAGCATCACCAGCAGTATGTTAGGCAACCCTTCTAGGATTTCTTACTACAAAGAGAACTGGGAGAAAAAAAGTCTGGTCAAACAGATGTCACAAGCACAGTTAGAGACTCCAATATAAGGTGCGCAAAAAAAAGGGGGGGGTGTGCTGAATTAGGCAGAGAAAGACAATTGTGTGCAAGCCTACACCCCTGGCAAAAGGCAAAACACTCTGAGCTGCCCTGTTACTTTCCCAGTTTGAGTGTAGACACACAACATGTTCACGGCCAACCTCATCAATTTCTGTTCTACGCTTTGTTTCTTAGTTTCCTCCATTGCTCCCACCAGTGCAGCTGCCATTAAGAGTAGAGGCACAAGTGCAGACTGGGCACCTGCATTTTAACCAGGGAGTCATCAAACCTTGCTCAGAACAGGCCCAGAGATGAGTTTCCGGGAGCCCTCCTGTTTCCAGGCAGGCAGGAAACATGGTTTTAACAGCCTCCATCATGGTATTTCAACATTGCTACTTCTGGGCCCCAGTTGGAATCTGTAAGTGCAGCAAAAGAGTTACCTTTTTTCATTTTTCAGAAAAGGTTCGTGGCAGGTTTTGGACTGAGGGTTGGGTGACAGTGTGGATCCATTCTTGTTTCATCCGAGCAATATGGCGTTTCTGTAACAAGGCAGCTGATAGTTATTTGCTTAGCAGTGGTTATGGCAAGTTGTGCTGGGAAAGTGCTATTCCCCAAACCATCCCGCTGCTCTTTAACTTGTGAGCAAGGTTGCGAGTGGCTAAAGAGCCATACATAAACATGCCATTTCTTCACCCAGGCCCTTTCATCATATTGACAGGTTTCCATCGTATCATTACAGCAATCCTTTTCGTGCTATTGTAGATAACCATCTGTCAGTGTTTCCATTAGAATCCCCTATATTTATGAGTTGATAACTCAGCCCTAAAAAATGAGTCCAGAGGCAGAAACTTGACATACAAGGTCTCTGCCTAGGAGTGATCTTTATTGTTTTTTTTCCCCTTTCCTAACTGGAGTCTTAATGAAATGTGCTTATTCATTTTTAATTAGAGATAGGGTCTAGCTGGTAAATTTGGATCCAGATTTCAAAGCTGGCAAGTTTTGGGCTAGTATGTTGTACAGAGAGGGAGTCAGCTGTAGATGTAAACGGAGATGCAGACTCATATTCTGAACCCCCTTCAACATTCGACTGAAGGTTTTGATTCAGGTTCATCTCAATTTTTACATTATAAAAAGACTGTAAAAAGTAACTGTGTATGTTCAGATGCTGTTTTAGAGTCTTATTACTAGAAAACATGAGTGTTTGTAAAGGGAACATAACAGACTAGGGCCTTTTAGTTTTCTGTGTTTTGCAAGGTGAGAAGATGGGAGAAGTGAAACATTGAAAAGGATGGATTTCATTATACATTCAAGAAAGTGGATCCTGAAAAGTGCTAAAGATATGGCATGCCTATACAGTATCACTATAGAACATTTTTGTTTATACTGAGGCCTGCCCCAGAATTGTACAAAAATAACACATATTTCTATATTTTTGAAGGAAGTGTCATCTAAGCTATTCTGAAAGAGCACACACACTCACCGTATTTTATCAGCTTCAGATCAATGAGATTCACATATTTCTGAAGTTTGCACTCCTACTTTTTATACAATGAATGAGAGAGAGGCATCTCAGAATAGGATTCACAAAAGCCAGCATGCTAGCTTCTCACCTAACCTAGCCAGTAGCAGGTGCCAAACTAAGGGGTGTGTCCTAAACCCTGCCCCTCCAGGGAACTTGGTATCTAAACCCAGAATAAAGGGAGGTGCCGCCCTCTGCTTGGTATTCTCAGCTGCAAATATCTTCTTGGAGGTAGACACCTATGCCATTTTTGCAGGCAGCAGCAGTGTGGAGGACCTCTCTCATAACTTTTATCCCAACGGTTACATTATTCACCTGGAATGTGGGAGACTCACCATTCATGTGCCCCTCCCCTGTTCAAATCCCTTCTCCCTCTCACATGGAATCTACCAGCCCTCAGGTGAGAGTCCTAGTCCCTTGGGTTCTGGAATAGTCTCATGTAGAGCTCCACCACAGCTTGTCTACACGCGGGATAATGCACTATTTGGGGGAGTGCGATTTCTGAAGCTCACTAATGTGCTATGCACTGATTGGCCCCATGTAGACCCTGCTGGTGTCCACTAATGCTTTCCTTGTGCACTTTAATATAGTACTATTTCAAACAGCACTACATTGAAGCGCACCAATAGGGTCTACACAGACCAATTTATGTCTAACACATGAATCTGCTTTAGAAATCATACCCCACCCCTCCATAGACATATTACCACACCATGTAGAAAAGTCCTCAGTCTTTCCTGTTGAAGCTCTGGCACTGTGGATAACTAATGAAAGAGTCATTGGGCCAGAGAGACAGAGCACGAGCACACATGTAAGCAAGCATGAGAATTGCTCTATAACCTGATTGCTAGAGCTCACACCTGGGAGACCTAGAATCCAGTCCCCCTGCTCCAATAACTTTTTAAAATTATTTATGCATAGTAGGAGAGACTGAAGGAGCCCCACATCAAAATACACTATAGTCCATATCCTGTGGCTAGGGCATTCAAAGGAACAGCCATACTGGGTCAGACCAAAGGTCCATTCTAGCCCAGTATCCTGTCTTCCGACAGTGACCAATGCCAGATGCCCCAGAGGGAATGAACAGAACAGGTAATCATCAAGTGATCCATCCCTTGTCGCCCATTCCCAGCTTCTGGCAAAACCGAGACTAGGGACACCATTCCTGCCCATCCCGGCTAATAGCCATTGATGGACCTATTCTCCATGAACCCATCTAGTTCTTTTTTGAACCCTAACTCAGAGGTGTCAGATCCCTGCTGAAATCCTTTATCCCTCTCAAGTGGAATGAGGTACATGAACTGGGGTGTCCCACATCCCAGATTAGTACCTAGCCACTGACCGAACAATTATGGAAGAGGTGGTCCTCCTCCTCCACACCCAGCTGTGTTGTGTGAGCTCATCTTGATCTGGTAGGCAAGGTCTGAGTACACTTACTGGATTGAGCCCTGCAGGCAAGTTAGGCGAAGGAACACCTATCTTCCCCTTGCTTTGTGCATCGCTTTAGGGCATAGGCATCCAGATGCCTAGAGGGAGGCAGCAATATGCATGTGCAGAGACAGAAATGTAGGTGCCTAGAGAATGTTTACAACAAAAATTTAGGTGCCGAGTGAGTGAGGTCAGTAGCAGGAGAGTGTGGATTTTAGGAATCACTTGGCCTCATTCTGGGATTTAGGTAGCTAAAATGTCAGTTAGATACCCATGTCTTTTTGTGAGTAGAGTGCTAACTTTACATGATGTTTATGGTCAGATGTTGGCTGAGTGTGTGTTCTCTCTGCGTGCTGTACTGACTCTGGCCAGATAGCCTGTACAGCAGGCTCTGATCGAACTATCCAATAACCACAGACTAAGTTCTTAGCGATGGAACTTGATTAGGTTTATTGTCAACAGAGCACAGTATTGGTGCCTTATACTTGCTACTAAGAATGTAAATACCATTTTAAAAGTTAACCGTTTAAATGGTTAAAATATGTCATTTAAACGGTTAACCGATTAAGTGGCTGGGGCCAATCCAGCCGGTTGGCCCAGGATTAACTGTTAAGGCAGGTTAACCTGTAAGACTAAAGCATTAGTCTTACTAGTTAACCTTTTACATCCCTACTTGCTACAAGTACACTCAATGCGTGTATGCCCGGGACAATCGACGTAGCTTATTTAGTGGCAGGACTTTCCACTATCCTTCGGCTAGCCAAAGACACTCCCTCTTAGACTCCATTTTATACATCAAGACAAACAAGTTACATACTGCCCCTCTGACATAGTTAGTCGACACCCTCTGATGTAGCCGGTTATCACCCATCACCTTGTACATCTCTATCCATCACACTGACCTTATTTTTAGAATGGGTCAGTGTGTTCCTGTTATCTTTAGGGAATGTGTTGGTATCAAGGTGTTCTGGTACCATCCTTCTGGAATGCGTTTGCGTGAGTGCTCTGTGCCTAGCACCTCTTAGGAATATGTGTTTTTGCAGTATCACCCCTATTCTTGACAGATTCTGTGAGCAGGGCCTGCCTCTAGTTCACAGCCTGATTTTGCTTTATATTAGCAAAGTTTTGACCACTACTTTAGCCGAGGCCTCAGGCCTCATACCAGGCCTCTGATACAAGGGCTTATGTTTCAGGGCCTCTTCCTACTACAGTGTATTGCACAAGGTAAGTTACTAGGCACAGACCAATATAAAAGGCATTAACAGGTACAGCACAACTAAAAGAAAGTTACGTATGGACATTATAAACAGACAGTCTTTAGAGAACAGGATCTGAAGGGGATGGTGGGGAAGAGACACTAGGCAAATGAAAATAGTAACAGAAAATTCTGCTTTGCCATTTCACTCTACCTCTAAGACACTAATCTCTTGAGGTTAAGAAATCAGTCTTTTCCCTTTGAGCCCTAGTCCTGGAAATCATAGCAGTAGTATTTACTCAGAGTAGTCCTCTGGAATGGGATTACATGTAAAGGCTAGTCATGCAATTAAGGGCTTGGACCCTATTTATGTACAACTAAATATTAATAACCACCCCATTATCTTCACATTTTTATTTTCACTTTTTCTCTTTTGAAACAGATATTTTGTGACACTAAACAAATAGTCCATGCCACAGAAGTGCTGGATTGGGAAGACAAAGATGCTGCAGAGACATTGGTCAACAACGTTGTCCATTCCAGGATCATCAACCCTTTACGCCTATTTGTTAAGCCATCTCCAGTGTTGAAACATGGCCAGATGTCATACTCAGACAGCATAGAAAACTTTTGGGATTGGTTAGCCAACATCACTGAGGTTCAAGAATCTCTTGCACGGACTAAGCGCAGACCAATAGTAAAAACTGGGAAATTCAAGAAAATGTTTGGGTGGGGCGACTTCCATTCCAACATCAAAACTGTTAAACTAAACCTCCTCATCACAGGGAAAATTGTTGATCATGGCAATGGAACCTTCAGTGTTTATTTCCGACATAACTCAACAGGTCTTGGAAATGTTTCTGTAAGCCTGGTGCCGCCTTCCAAGGTGGTGGAATTTGAATCTTCTCCACAGTCAACGCTGGAGACCAAGGAATCCAAGTCCTTCAACTGCCGAATTGAGTATGAAAAAACAGATCGGGCTAAGAAAACTGCCTTGTGCAATTTTGACCCTTCAAAGATCTGCTACCAAGAGCAGACACAAAGCCATGTTTCATGGTTGTGTTCTAAACCATTTAAAGTTATCTGCATTTACATCGCTTTTTACAGTGTAGATTACAAACTGGTGCAAAAGGTCTGCCCCGATTATAATTACCATAGTGAGACGCCCTATTTGTCCTCTGGCTGATGTAATTCACATGCTGAGTAACTGTAGAAATACAGCACTGGTCATAAATATGAGTTTCCTTTAATCGTCTGCAGAGGACAGTGCTTCCCTATCAGGTTAAATATGTCTTTAAAAAAATTGTAGATGTTTGTGCTGTTTCATAAATATTCAGCCTGTTTATGTAACAATCCTTTTCGTTTAACACAATTACATTCTGGCTATGTTGTTAATAATAAGAGAAATATCAGACATGAACAAAATGTGGCAAGGAGGAACAAAATTATGCATGTGCTAAACACTGATCTGGAAAGTTATCTTTATAGAAGTAGGTTTAAAGGGCTGCTTTAGATAGCAGATGCAGCGAGATAGTTTACTGGTATATACAGCACCTCGCATCCTAGGGTCCCAATCCTGATTGTATTTTGTTAGCACCTACAGTTCCCAAACAACAAACAATAAGAGGAAGACAACTGGGCCAGGCCTGGAAGCTCTCCACATGCAAAACTCAATTTCAACAACTCTTCAATTGATGTCAACAGGACTGTCACACACAGAGGATTTGATGAATTGAGTCCTAATATTTAAATAAAATGCTATTTCTATTAAAGAAATGAAAGAGAATTGAATTCCTACTCTGGGTTTCGGCAGTAATGCATAGTCATTGGAATGGAAGAGCAGTTTCTTCAAATTCTTACCTGTGGAAATGCAATGATCCTTAGTTTGTTAGACCCACCAAGTATACAGGTTTGGTGTACATTTTTCCCTATTGTGGTCACCATTGTTTTGATTTATACTCAGATGTTTACATCTATATCGGTACTAGTTTTAAGGTGGTAATAGAATATAAGTGTACCCTGGAAAAACATGGTCCATGTTCAATAAGTCCCAGAATAAATAAGAGTGTGGTTTCCATTTAAAGGAAAGTATTTGCCTTAACATCTTGCTATCCAGCACATCCTGATTTATTACCTTCCTGGAAATGGAAAAGTGTCCCAAGAGAAGGCCAATACCCCAATAACACATGCTTTTCTTTTTCATGAAACCCAGTTAAACTAGTTAGTATCTTTTAAGACAAGAAAACCACAATCCCTGAAAAATGAAAGGTCAACGAAAATCTAGACACCACATATAAGATTACAAACCACTGCCATTAGTACAGCACATTTCAACATATGGCCAGATCCTCAACTGGTATAAATGTATACCACCAGAGGATCTGGCCCTGTATGCTGCTTACGTAGGGACTGATACTGTTCCCCTGAAGTCAATGGCAAAATCAGTTTCAACAGTTCAGGATCAAGCAAAAATGACTTTTTTTTTGGTTATTTTTTTTACCACCATTGCTGATTACCAAGACACGTGTGTAAAAAGAAGCGAACTTCTGCTTCTCTTTTCTGATGTCACAGTTTAGTGTCTGATGTCACAGCTCTTTGCCAAGGTTTGGAAAGGGATTGGCTGGAAAGGAGAGAGCTGTTTGTTACATACGAACTGATGAGCACTGACAGAAAGGTACATAAATATAAGAAGTTTTGCTAAAGCAGCTGTGCTTCTGGAACAACAACTAGATAGACCATATGTCAAATCAGAAAGGATATCACTCACTAGATTATTTCTTTATTCTTATTTATTGCAAAGCCTCATACAGAAAAATCCTTTGTTAAAGAAAATGTTTAATTTGTTTTTGTCTTAAAGTTACAAGTTTAGAAATGTGGATTTGTTTATAAAAATCTAAAAGTTTCCTGTCACAGCTTATTCCATACAAATGGTCTTTGGGTTTCAGATGAGTTTTGGTTTGCTTACTGATACCTACATAATGTTCTGTTTTGTGTTCTGTATAGCGTGTCTTAGATTTAGCTGTATATATGCTAGTATTTATTACTATATTCTATATGTTCAGTGTTTGGTGCTTTTGTAACTTAGCTGTAAGCCACAATTTTATTGCCATGTAGTTTTACCCAGCTCTATAAACTATTTAAAAAACTACAAAGTATTTATTGTAGAGTATGTGGAAATCATATATGTATATATATAGTACTTAAATCTATGTGTACATATACAGAATATATGTGTATATGTATTTCCCTGTAAATAAAGAGAGTTTGCTAAATCTGTCACTTGTTTGTGGTATATTTAATTTTAAAAATGTTTTTGTTCTTCTTCTTACATATTTACTGGCTTAGTGATTCATTTGTATGAAAGTTTTTTCCTGTTCAGTACTGATTCTTATTCCAGATGTACAGTTGTCCATCAGACTATCCATGTACAGTTGTGCTGGGACACTCAGCAGAACAGAGCACTGTAAGATTCTATAGCGTTTAAGTCTATAGGCACAGATGACTGAGAAAAGAAATCTAAGTTTTGCATGAGAGGCAGAGTTCTTACCATGGGCTGTTTATTAAACGACTTGATTACTGAATAAGGATTTAAAAATAAAATAAAATAAAATGTTAGGTAAATTTTAAAAGATGTTTATAACACAGGAGCCAAATCCTAAGGTGATAACTCAGGCCACAATCCTGGAATGAAGTCCTCACAGGTAGACCTCCCGAGCATAAATCATTGAAGAATCAGGGGCCTCATTGATGCTTCTTCAATTGATGGTCCCTATTGCATTCCACTGAGGTTGTATGCATATGCCATGTGCCCAGAGCTGGAGCTTTTCAAAGTAGTAATGTCCATCATTCCATGCATGCACCCTAGCATTGCCTCATGGTTTAGCCCGAAGCAATAAAGGGTGGGGCGGACCGACCATGTCTTCAGTCCCTTTTCATCAGCGCATGTTCCAAGTCAGAACTTCTGCTGTCCTCTCATCCTTGTTCGCAGATTTTCCAAACTTCCCAGAAAAACTCTTTTTATTTTCATACATAGGATTCTTGCTGTTTTTATAATAGTTGTCTTGTTTCTAGAAGTTTTGTAGGTTTAAGGGCTGGGGATGCCGCTTTGATGGTTTCCTGCCAAACAGTCCCCAACATCACCTCTCCTCCAAACCCCTAGCACCCAGGTCTGGGTACTGTATATAGTCAAGATTTTTGCTCTCTTTGTAGTAATTATCTTGTTTCTAGAAGTTTTTTGTTCAGTTAAGGTCTTGGGATGCCACTTCTGCAGATTCCCGCCAAACAGTCCCCCACCCTCCAGCACCCAGGTCTGGGTACTGGGTTACGTTGAAGAGGCCAGGATTTGAAGTCTGAGCTTCCTGCCCTTGCTTGTTTTTCCTCAGCAATGAGCACCAATGCTGTCTATCCTGTTTGGGGGAAGCCCACACCATGTTCAAGTGCAGTATCTGCCTCTCCTTCCCTGCTCACGTACGGGAAGGCAGAGCCTTCGGTCTTAAGAAGTACCTCATGGAGGTTGCCAGGGGTCCTCCATCAGATCCTGGCCAGGGAACACCCCCCGAACAGCCCAAGAGTGCGCCTCCTACCGTGGAGCCGGTACTACTGCTACAGATCGTGCACCAGGTCCTAGCCATGAGTCACAGAAGCCTGGCAATAAGTCTTCCTCCAGGTCCAAGAAAGTTGTCACGCCATCCATGAGTTCCGTCCACAGGGCAGTGCCACACTTCAAGGCCTACAAAAGAGACAAGATGTCACATCACTCGCCGGATCTCCTGGTCCCAGTTCCGGACACACATACCCCTTCTGCATTGGCTCTGCCAGTGTCCCATGAATCATCAGTTCAGAGACTGATCCCCTGACTGGCCCTGGTTCCGTTGACTCCAGGGAGACTTGAAAGTGCACCTTGAAAGGATGAGATCTCCATGTGTTCCCATACTTTCGCCTACAAAGAGCCCCATCCACTGTCTTGGAAGCGCCACCTTTTGGCCATGTTTCTACAGTACGCCCCATTCCATCGGCACTGCCATTTGTATTGGACTCCGGTTCCTCTGAGTCTGAGGATCTGGATGTTATGCATGGTCCGCTGCTTCCATTCCGAAGACATGACTATCAGAGGTTTATGATGGCACCGTGGCAATACCCTACTTTAGCTCAGCCCAGGAACCACTGACTCTTTGGGCACCACCACTGCAACAGCAGGATCAACCAGGTTGGCCATATTGGAGCTCGTGGCCCCAATATTCACCTTCAGAACTGTCCCGTTCAATGCAGGAGGGCTCCCCTGTATCACTGCCCCATTCTTCGTTGAGTAGATGTTCGGAACCAAAACTAGACAATGTGCTGATCAGCCTGGCCCCAACTATACCAATGGATCCAGAGAGATTTCCTTCGTAGTCCCCAGACATGGCTGTGTTGACGGTGGCCTTCTCTCCTCCGGACTATTGTCAGTTTCAGGAGCTGTTATGAAGGATAGCACCTGCTCTCCAGCTCCCATTGAATGAGGTACAGGACAGTCAGCACCAATTACTAGACATTTTACGTGCATTGGTACTGGCCAAGGTGGCCTACTGATCAATGATGACTTTCTCCAACTGGCTCGCACTGTGTGGCATACACTGGCCACGTACGCCCCCACCCCAGTAGGGACAGAAAGAGATACTTTGACCCCCCCCACACAAGGGGTCTGCGTTTCTGTTCTCTCATCCTCTGCCCAATTCCCTGGTGATTCAGGCTGCTGCAGAACAGGCTAAACAGCAGCATACACTCTTCACCCCCACTGACGAGGAGGGCAAGAGGCTAGACCTTATGGGTCACAAGGTTTTCTCTGACAGCCTCCAGTTCAGGATCTTGAACTACTTGGCACTGATAGCCAAATATGACTTTTTAAACTATGGACAGATGGTAGAATTTGTGGATAAGCTACCTCAACAGGATCATGCCCAATTTCAAGCTATTTTAGAGGAAGGCAAGTTGGTCGCTAGGTCCATACGTCAGACTGCAGTTGATTCAGCAGACATATCTTTGGGCATATTGGTGACTGGAATTGTCATGAGGAGCGAATCCTGATCACATGCCTCAGGTTTCCCTAGGGAGGTATGGAAGAGTTGAGGACCTCCTTTTGATAAATCACACCTCTTCAATCAGAAGACGGATGATTCCTTGCACTCACTGAAAGACTCGAGTGCCACTTTGCAATCCTTAGGTCTATATACGCCAACACCAAAGCGAAAATTTTAACGCCCGCCACATATGCAATGCTACAGAACTCCCCAGTTCTACCACCTACAAGCCTTCACAGAACCGCCCAAAGGTCCCCAGATACTTTCTGCCTGCTCCAACAGTACTGTCCTCTGCCCAACACACTCAATGTTTGCATAAGCGATATGTCCAAATGCAACTAGAAAGCCATCAATCACTTTGCACTTCAATGCACTTGCCAGCCATCCCTTTCAGGGGCCATCTCAAACTCTTTCTGCCAGCATGGAGAGCAATAGCAATGGACAAGAAGATCCTGAATGTCATTCAACAAGGCTCTACCGTCAAGTTTGTGATGTTACCTCCTCCACATCCCCCGCCCTGATCCAATCCCAAGGATCACTCTCACAACACTATTCTTACTCTAGAGGTGGACTACCTCCTGCAGAGAGGAGCAGTGGAGCCAGTCCCTATAGCAGAGACTCTCAAACTAGGGGTCATGACCCCTCTGGTGGTTGCAAGGTGGTTAAATGGGGGTTGCGAGTTCTGGCTGAGCGCTCATTAAATTACCTTCCCCCATTTTTAATTTATAAGGGGGGGGGGTACACTCAGCTTGCTGTGTGAAAGAGGTCGTCAGTGGAGAAAGTTTGAAAACCACTGCCCTACTGCCTTTTAGAGCACAGGGTTCTATTCCAATTATTTTCCGATGCCCAAGAAAAACGGGGGATGGATACCAATCTTGGATCTCCAACACCTCAACTGTTCTATTCGCAAGCCAAAGTTCAGCATAATCATGCTTTCGGTCATTATTCCCTCACTAAAAAAAAGGCATGTGGTTCACAGCTCTCAATATGCAAGATGCCTACTTCCATATCGACATTCACATGGCCCACAGGGGGTTCCTGAGATTCATGGTGGATCCTCAGCACTTCCAATACAGGATACTCCTGTTTGGACTTACCACTGCCCCAGGGGTCTTCACAAATGTTTTGTTCATGGTAGCAGCAAACTTCTAATTACAAGGAGTCCTTGTCTCCTCTTACCTAGATGACTGGCTGCTGGTGGCACAGTCCAGAAAGGAAACTTGATGTCCCAGCTCCTTCTACTCTTCTCCTCCCTAGGAGTGAGCGTCAACATAAAAAAAAAATCAACTTTGCACACTACACAGTTCCTGGAATTCATAGGAGCACAGCCTCCACACACACTTATCTTCCAGTCACTCGGTCCCCGCCAGAACTTTTCTTTCCCTCTTCAGTCACATGGCAGCATGCATGTATGTCACAGTGTTTTCTTGCCTGCACTTCCACTGCCTGCAGCTATGGCTGCAGGGAGTCTATTCCCCTATGCACCAGCCCATGGACACCATTCTTACCATTCCACCAGAAGTCATCTCTTTCTTTGAATGGTAGACAGACCCGCTCCAAGTTTGCTCTGGAATGCTCTTCTTTCCATCCTCTCTGAGCATGACAGTCATAACAAATGCATCACTTGATGGCTGGGGTGCATACATGGGAGATCACATGACACAAGGCACTTGGACTGCTCAGGAAGCCATGCTGCATATCAACATCCTGGAACTTCAGGCGGTACGCAAGGCATGCCATACATTTTTACCAGCTATCCATTCTCATCATGTTCTTGCCATGGAGGGCACCACCATTATGGTTTACTACATAAACAAGCAAGGGGACACAAGGTCCCCAATGCTGTGTGCAGAATCGGTACACCTCTGGAAATGGTGCATTGCATATCATATCCTTTTGTTGACAGCCTGCCTACCAGGAACCCAGAACACGATTGCAAAATTTCTGCAGAGAACATTGACAATCAACCATGAATTAGAGTTGCATGACACTGTACTCAGACATTTTTGGTCCCTGGAGAACTCTGATCAGGGGCCTCTTTGCATCTCATGCCAACACCAAGTGCATTCAGTACTGCTCAAGGGACGGACTAGGGTGACACGCTGGTCGTCGACTGCTCGGACCGAATCAAGTATGCCTTTCCTCCCCTCCTGCTCTTGCATCGCATCCTTCAAAAACTCCAGTGGGAGAGGGTGACAGTCATCCTGATCACTTCATTCTGGGCTCGCCAGTTATGGTTTCCTCTTCTTCTCCACATGTCGAAGCATCCTCCTCTCCACTCCCAACTTTTCCAGAACTACTCACGCAACACAACGGCAGACGCTGGCACCCCAATCCATGGACACTTCACCTGACAAGCTTGGTTTTTGGATGGACTCCTCCACTAGCATGGGAGTGTTCATTGGGAGTACAAGATGTCCTCTCCAATAGCAGGAAGGACTCCACAAGGTGATTGTACCAAGCAAAATGGGCATGTTTCTCTTCTTGGGCCCAACAGAACGGTTTTGCCCCTGAGGCTGTGGGCATTCCAATGCTTGTAGACTATTTCCTCCATCTGAAGGCCTTGGAGCTCACTCTTAACTCCAACAGGGTGCACACAGTGGCTATTAGTGCTTTCTACCCTCCAGTGGAGGGGCATTTGGTTTTTACCCATCCTTTGACTGCCTGATTCTGGAAGGGCCTAGTATGTAAATACAAACCCATTCAGACTGTCTCTTCCCAGTGGGACCTCAACCTACTCCTCACATCATTAATGAACTCTCCCTTTGAACCTCTGGCCTCCTGCTCTTTCCCTTTTTTCTATGAAGTTTGTTTTCCTGGTTGCTATTGCCTCTGCAAGGAGGGTTGGCGAAATGGGGGCCATGATGGCAAACCCACCTTTCACCACGTTCAATAAGGACAAAGTTTCACTGTGTCGCATCCCAAATTTCTACCAAAAGTGGTTTTCCACTTCCACCTCAACCAATCCATACATCTACCCACTTTCTTTCCTAAACCACATACCTCAGAGGATGAAGAGCAACTTCACTCCCTTGATGTACGTAGCCTTTTAACGACAAAAGACGAAGCCATTCCGGAAGTCTCCCAGCTATTTGTTGCCCTAACAGAGAGACTTAAAGGGCAGGCCATCTCCACCCAAAGAATATCAAAATGGGTTTCAGGGAGCATTGCTCTCCGCTATCAATCATCAGGATGGTCCCCACCAGGTGGGATGTGGACCCATTCCCTGTGAGCACAACTACCTCACAACTACCTCTGCGCTCCATGATGTGCCCTTTGCAGGTGTATGTAAGATGGCCCTTTGGAGTTCGGTTGTTACCAGATGTGCCCATTACTTTGGGGTATGTTTCATTTATTAGGATTACTCTTCCTTGTCAGTGGTGGGGGGGAAGGTTCTGTAATTCTATTAATGTACTGCTTATGTCACTTGTGTGTTCATATGGAGCTCTACTCCTTCCTTCTGCAAGTCCTCTCCCAATGGAGCTATCCTGCAGTACTTAGGTTCCCCAGCCTGGGTTCCTCCAGCCCTAGAACCAGATGAACACGTGTACACACACACACACACACACAAACAGAGCAAGTCTGAGCGGACTGGGTCAATCAGTACTCACAAGCTGATCCCCTTATATGCCCCTATACTCAATGGGCTGGTCAAGCAGCACCTTCAAGCTGTCACCTTTAAGTGCCCCTGGTCTCAATAGGCTGGGTCAAGCAGCACTTTCAGCTGCCCCCCTTCCCCCCACCCTTATATACCACAGGTTTAACACGTCCCTATCCCCACTTTCACGTCACAATTGTACTGGTAGTAACCCACTTGATGAGCAACCCCACGGTATTACTGGGCACTACAGGGCTCTTTAGCTTAGGTAAAAGAAGCTTTGCTGCAGAGTAACTGCGGGAAGCTAAAAACACAAAAAAGTAAAGTTCAGAGAGAGAGAGAGAGAGAGGCAACCAACTTAACCATAAAAGTTATTTATTGAATAATAGTGATAATTACTCAAGGAGGGCTAAACAAACATGACAGTTACATTTTTAAAGGTTAATACCTGAGGTAGAAAAGAAAAAAGAGAGAGATGGATCTCACCCACTCTATGAGGCTTGAGCTGGTCGGGGTTCCCAGGTGATGCTAGTAGCTCAGGGTCCTGAGTGCTGGAGACAGGCAAAGCCCCCAGCACGATCAGTCAGGAGACGGAGTCCCAGTGAACTGATACAGAGTTTGGATCCATGCATCAGAACACTGACTGGAGGGTGAGTTGGGATTTTTGTGGAGAAAATTCAGTGGTTCAAGGGAGAACACTAGATTTGTTTATAGGTAAACTGATGACTCAAGGGTTTTCTTTAGGCTAGACAATGGGAGCTGATCACTCTTGGCTATGGGTGGTGTTTTCTTCCAGGGAGCTCACAATGTAACTAGGCTGCTTCAGTATTTTGGATATCAATCAAGTATTCATTACTAGAATTGGTCTGATAATTGCTGAGCTGGGTGTGTGCAGGTGTAGGTTCGTTAACATCTGGAGCAGAGATCCCCCATGATGCCGTGCTTCCCTGATTTTCTGGTCCCAGAGTTCAGTGCGGTTCTCTGTTCTCCATTTTGTATGCAAATTGAGATGTCTCCCTGTCCCATCTTTCATGCATGGGAGTTGTCTCTGTTTTCCATTGTGTATGCTAATGGAGATGTCTTAATCTTGTCACCCTTGTCAAGAGGGGTCTAGGTGTGTCTCCCATCCATCCTTCATCGCTCTCTGCAAGTTTTTTTCTCTGATGCATTTTGGTTTAAGGAGAGGCTGGGGGGGGGGTGTCTTTCATGAGTCAGACAGGCTGGATACTGCTCCCTGGTTCCCCAAGAACACAGAGCAGACTGGTATCATGGTACATACCTTTTCTTCTCATTATGCTCTAGTCCATGATTCTGCAACAGACACCTCATTCAGTGCAGCAGTTTGCCATTCCATGATCCTGTCATCTTCCTCGCATCCTCCTCCTAGCTAGATACTGCTTGTTAATCATTCTCAGTGGAATACAATAGGGACCATCACTTGAAGAAAAAGGGCAGGTCACTTACCTTTAACTGGAGGTTCTTCGAGATGTGTGGTCTCTATCTGTAGTCCAATCCCACCTTCCTTCCTCTCTGTTGCAAATCCAGTAGGTCTGCGATGGAGAAAGAACTAAAGATGTGGTCGGTCCAACCCGCCCTTTAATGCCTCGGGAGGAACCACAAGGCAGTACACAAGGATCCATGTGCATACCCATGGACATTATTACTTTGAAAAGCTCCAGGTCTGGGCGCATACACATAACCCCCAGTGGAATACAGATAGGGACCACACATCTTGAAGAACCTCCAGTTACAGGTAAGTCACCTCCCCGTATTCAGTTCTTCCTCGGGTACACTCCCATTAATGTCTGGATCACCTTCTCACACAAAACATCCTCATAACTGCCCTCCAGGCTGTGAATTCCAAATGGCACAGAAGAGACTACACAGGGACTGGGGCAGAAGAGCATTGCTACAGAAGCAGCTAAGCCTCTTTCAAACCTTGGCTGTGACATGTGAGGACCCACAATTAACATCCCTTCCACACAAATAATATTGGCCAGAGTATTCTGTTAAGACCTCAGTATCTGGCCCACATTTAGAAAATATCTCCCAGGTATTGGTCTAGATTATGATGACTTCCTATAATATCTAGAGGATGCTTTATATGACACAGCACATTTAGCACTGTGCAAATGGTACTTCTTTCTTTCAAACGTTTCAGTTATTTACTGCCAGGGACATGCTGGGTTAGCGTGCTCCCACTTTATCCTTTTTCCCTTGAGAAGTGAAGTTTTCAGCCACTGAAAATAGATTCTGCAACACAAAGAAAATAAAGTACATGTGCTTGTGAAGATAAGATTCCAAGCAGCACAGAAATGGATAACTGAAAGGAGAACTCCGGAAAAAGTTGCCCAACCAACATTAACTGCACAAGAGCTTTTGCCGTTGATGATGGAGATTGACAACGATGAGAACAATAGTAAAGGATGTTCTGTTAACGAAACAAATGCTGAAAGAATACTGGATTTATAAAAGGTTTGTTATATCTATAAAAAACATTCAGCTAAAGAAACATTTAGAAGCATTATAATTATCCCCCGCCCATTACTGTGGCCTAGAGCTATTTGCCTTATGTGAGAAATCTGACATCTACGGGAACATTCACGTAAAGCGAGCAGGATTTGACACATGGATCATTTTCCAATTAGTTAACTTTTACTCCATCTTCCCCCATTTGCGATGCATCATCATTCATAAAACTTTTCGTTTACAGTTTAAACAATCTGTAAGTCATATGCCTAGAACTTAAGGGCTTTTCTATGTGGGAAAATAGACTGGAATAGCTATTACTGAAAGCTCCCTGAACAGACATGCAGGGAGCTATTCCAGAATGGCCATAGTGGAATAGCTATTCCAGTTATTTCCTCATGTAGACAAGCCCTAAGGATTACTAGAAGTGAGCTACAATTCTTATTTACTAGCTATATTCTAACAGTGTGCTAAGATAACCTGCAGATATATTTTGGCATTTCAGATATTTGCAGGACAAGCATTTAACCTGTATAGTGTGGGGGCAAGAACTCTGAGCTTGGCAATAACCACCATTTGGATCAAGACAAAGCGTTTGTTGCATACTGAAAACTGGACTGTACATGCTGCACACCTGCATTGCCAGATGAGGTCAGCTATGGGCTGCACAATTCAGTGAGATACATTTAGCCTGTGGAGCACCAGTTGACCATCTTGCTTTCAAATTGGTTACTTTTTTTTTTAAAATGTAACGAGAGAAAATACTTTACTCTTACTTTTGAAAATACTTTAAAATGGAATGAAAAGAAACATGTCTTACTTAAACCCAGAAATGCAGACTGACTGCTGAGCCCCCTCCAATACCTACTTAACAGGGCAGCTCAATGACAGAGCTTCAAGCTTAACTCTGTATTTTCAGGCTACGAGTGTAAACAATAGGAATTAATTCAATTATGATTATGTACTGGATCTGATAGCTTTGTAGGCTCAAATATACTGGTCACTCGCTACACTAGCAGATGTTTTAAAATTAATTTTGAGGCATGTTAGGGACTAATAATAATGGTCACTTTGTGTGAATTTGAATTATATTTAGAAATTGAAAGCAATTTACACCTTCACTTAAAATATGTTAACAAATGACATTTGGTAACAAAATAAATATGCAGGAAGTTGCAAATGTTTGTAGCAAACAGCTTTTACGTTAACCTTTTATTTTAAAACAATCCTAAAATGTACTTTTATTTTAACCAAAACACGTCTAACAAATCTTTTTTCTAGTTATATCATTACAATACTTTTTTTTTTTTTTGCGTAATCGCCTTTGTTCTTCATTTTAAATTCTGTGGTTCAGATTCTACCTTTAGATGCATGGAAAAAGATGAATAATTGAAAAAACATCAGGATCCTAATGTGTGCATATGAGGATAGAATTATATTTTTCTTTAGCTAACAAAAAATCCTTTTGCTCTAGACAATAGGGCTCATTCAGTGGATTGGTTGATCTGTTTTAGCTTTTCTTCTATAAGAACTTTGATCATTTGGATCCAGAGAATTCTGTTTTATATTGATAGATATAACCGGCCTGAGCCTGTAGAGTGCAAAGTGCTGAAAAGGTGCTCAGCAGCTGGCAGGGTCACAACCATAATGTTGAAGATAAGGAAGGATAGCTTTGTATTCAAGGTATTAGACTAGACTCAGGAGATCAAGGTTCTGTGGCAGATTTCCAGTGTGACCTTGGATAAATTGCGTAATGTGTGCGCCTTGATTCCCTAACGTAACTAAGATACTATTTTTCTTTCTCATAAGAGCATTGTGAGAACAGTTAGGCTGGTAGTGTGCAGAGACCACTGCTTATCATGCTAACCAATATTGTCCCATTGTTTTCTTGTACTTCCACATCTGTCTAGATCTTTCTGTTGTCTTTTGTCTTATACTTAGATTATAAACTCCTGGGGCAGGGACAATCCAGGTTTGTACAGCCTCTAGCACAATGGGGTCGTGGTTAGGGTGACCAGATAGCAAGTGTGAAAAACCGGGATGGGGGTGGAGGGTAATAGGTGCCTATATAAGAAAAAGCCCCAAATATCGGGACTGTCCCAATAAAATCGGGACATCTGGTCACCCTAGTCATGGTCCATGCCTAGGGCTACTAGGTGCTATCACAATACAAATAATAAATAAAGTGTGAGATGCTTGGGTACTAATGCGGTGAGTGCTATAGAAAAATCTATAAGGCCAGCAGAGCACCTTTCACTTGTGAGTTTATTGGGCTTTGCTAGGTATGCACACTCTCCTTTAGTATGTGAATTCACCTACCAGAGTGATAAAAAGTGAACCCAAAATTGTAACCTCTATTCCAACTGTAAGAGCTGCCAGAGCACCTGAGTGAAAGCATGGGATCAGTGCATCATTGGCTCCCTGTGAATGGAATTTTATTATTATTAATTATGTTAATAATTATATATTATTATTAATTAATGGGGGAGAGATAGCTCAGTGGTTTGAGCATTGACCTGCTAAACCCAGGGTTGTGAGTTCAATCCTTGAGGGGCCATTTAGGGATCTGGGCCAAAAATTGGGGATTGGTCCTGCTTTGAGCAGGGGGTTGGACTAGATGACCTCCTGAGGTCCCTTCCAACCCTGATATTCTATGATTCTATGTACAATGCAAGAATGTTAGACTTCTGTTCATTAGTGAGCTGCTGTTTTAGCCTTTCATTTAGTAGGTTTACTGTAGACCGGAATAATCTGGCTAATTTCTTATTTATATAATAATAATAATGTGGTTCCCCACCATTACTCTCCATATTCAGATATACGGAAAGATCTGCAATGACAAGTAATATATATCCCAGGCAGCTCAATGACAGGCGTATCATCAAGTGGGTTTTTAGCTGTGGGATGCCTAATTCAAAAATCTAGACGATGTCATTCCCATCTCTATCTCTTCAGTGATCATCATCTCTTACATATATTTAGTATAAGTAGTTTCCATTCCATATTAAATAAAATGACATTTATATAATATATTGGCAAGCTTGCTTTGAATTATAATTGGAGAACACTGCCTGCACCGTACTTGTCACTGATAAAAATCTACGGATTAGTGTAATCCATTCATGGGTTTATGGAAACACAGTCATTCAAGGAATGCCACAGATTCATATAATGTCCCCAAGTACTGGATTTAGGTCTCTGGAGTTAGCTGAAAGGGGTTAAATCCCATGTCACCAGACAGCTCCCTGTTGATTGTGCACCTGAAGCTGATCAAGTGCATGGAATACACTGAGTTCATGAAATACGTTTCTGATATACTAGTTTTAGATAGAAAAACATGAATTGCAAGGGGCTGAAACATCCCACTTTTGGTCAAACCACACCTTATTTTGGAAAGCTTCCAACACAGGCCTACTAGACCTGACTTGAAGACCTATACCTAGAGAGAACGTATTGGCCGCTACGTAGCAGTGTAGCATAGAAACATCATAGTGCAGAGACTGCTGCTAGCTTCTCAGTCTCTCAGATTTTTAGCCCCTATATTTGCTACTCATCTGTACATTAAAAAAAATCAGGATTAAATCCCAAATTCTAGCACCTCTTGTTGCGATTCCCAGCGTAACCTGGACTCAACATAAAAGCTTCAAGGGAAAAGCCAAGAAGAATAAACTATGCAAAGACATAAACCAGTCACTAACTTGGCACAAATCCAGCACCAGCTGTAGCCCAATTAAAAAACAATAAGTTCACAGGAAAACAGTTTACTCAGAACAGATCTACCTACTTACCATTTGGAGTAATTTGATACAAGGGCTTAGTGGAATATCCTTTTGGGGTGTGGATCTTATAAAAAGGTACATGACCTAAGCTTCTTTTCAATCTATCAAAAAACAGCAACAGTCAAACAGATCAAATGGAATAGTTTAAGAAAATTAAATATACTTTATATATAGAAGAAGAGGGCTTTAATTAAAAGATGTTTAAGAAGTTGACCAATGGTATTTTATTTCCTGCAATTTATTGAAAGTCTTTATCCATGACTCCAGGGTGCTTTTACAATAGTTAAAATATGCAATAAAATACAAAATACCTGTAAATAAATTGGCCATAAAGTACTATCCAATCTAGATGGTCATATTCACCTGATGACTGAATAAATACGCACATGTGCAGCTAAACTGTCAGTGCGATGCTTAAAACCTGCAGTCAGGACTAACTGCTGAGATGCTCTGGGAGCAAAAGCAGATCATTTGGGGGCATGTGGAAACTAGAAGTGCCTGTTGCACATGGACTGTGCATGAAACAGGGGCACCCTTTTGAAGAGTGAACAGATTTCCTGAGGTGAAGAAAGGTTTGGGTCCCATGTTGATGAGAGCATACAGGGGCCTTAATGCTCATTCTGGTGTCCTGTTAAGGGCAACCCTGGTGGACAACTACTTAGGTTATGCCTGATTAGTTAATTTTCTTTATTAAAAATCTTTCAGATGATTTGAAATCAACTTCACCCATTTCAAACCTATCTAGTCTTTGAGACTCACCCTCTCTCCTCCCTGTCCCCTCCTATTGTTGCCACCAGGGCTGTCCCTAAAGGGCTGCGGGGTCCAGGGTGGAAGTGACATCACTTCCGGGACCAACTGCTCTGGGGCCGGGTATGGGAGTATAGTGGGGGCTGTGCGTTCCCAAACAGCCAGGCGTGGCCCTGCCCACACTCTGCCCCCTTAGGGCTCTACGGGGCTGGGCTCACACCACCCGCCTTCCCGGGGCTGGGGAGGCTGCGGTGGTGTTCTCTCCCTCCCTGCGCACTCTCCCACAGGTGGAAGGGGCGGGGCTGGGGGTAGCCTCCCCCAGCCAGTGGTTCACCCTTTGCCCATGTGTTGCTGGCCAATCACACCAGTCCACGGGGCCCCACAAAGCGCGGGGCCCGGAATGGTCACCCCAATTCGCTGTCCCCTAGGGACGGCTCTGGTTGCCACACATCTTATTTCAAGTTATGTTGTAAACTCATCTGGGGTAGGTGTCTGTACAGAGTCCCACAAGATGAGGTCCTTGCTCAGAATTGGAACTTTGGAGCCATACCACAATACAAATAATGCCTAAGGCTTCTCTTTCTGTTGTCATTTCTGACGTCTTTTTTTTTTTTTTTGGTAGACATTCCATCATTTTCCCTACATTTGTTAGGTCAGCCAGCTGAGAAAGCTGGGATAGATGCCTGTTTATTAGCATCCTGATCTGAGGCGGCTGCACTGCACCCTTCAGTTCATCAACAGACCCTTCAATTCATGGACAACAATGTTTCAATCAGCATTTGAGTTACCTTATCTTAACAGCTCCAAATAAGCTGGTGATCTTCCTGAAAGGTGATACGTTGTAATTAGTTCCAAATTGGAAATAAAGAGAAAAGTGAAATATGAGATGGGGAGGCCATTGGCAGTTAGCCCTAGATTTAAAAATAGGCACAGAAGAAGTTAGCAGGTTATATGCCAAGATTTCAGTATTAGTCAGTTTGGATATAACAAATTAGCACACTAATTACTTACCAAAAAGAAAAGGAGTACTTGTGGCACCTTAGAGACCCCTAGTGCTCCTTTTCTTTTTGCGAATACAGACTAACATGGCCGCTACTCGGAAACCTCTAATTACTTACCAGCGATCTTTTCTTTTTGAGATTTCATTAATAAGGGAGAAGCTGCCAGTTTCCAAAGTAGGTAACTTGCAACCAGATGCCTTGAACAACAGTGATTATGTTATCCAGAACTTTGTCTAAGAATTTGTTTTCATGTATTGTGGGAGTAGCAGTAGGAACTGCTGTAGTTACGGTTGCATAATGTTCTCTTTCCTAATCCCCTTTCTTTTCAGTGACCAAGCTTTTGGGATGTTTTTCAAACTTGGTCTCTGTCACGATCTTAGGGTTCATTAAACAGCAAACCAGTGAATGAGAAAGAAATAAAACAAACTGGAGAACGTTTCTGGTGAACTGCTGCACACAGCCAGGCAGTGTTTCCAAGCTCCGGCTTCAGGGCACACATCTCCAAACTCCCACACTCACAACACAGTCCCTTATGGGAGCATCAATCTTTCGTAAACATCTCTCTACATCTTCCCTGCTAAAGAAAAAAGAATTAACTCTTATATAAAGGAACAGTTAACTTGTTATACCCATAAAATAAAAATCTGCAGGGTCTTATTAAAAGGGTTACGGCAAAATGCCACGTTCATTGTGAATACAGAAAGAATCACAGTAAGCAGTCAGTTATAGCTATAACATTCTATTCAATTTCACATTCCTTCACACATTGATTTATACACACACAGGTTCTGCAGGGTTATCATCATAGTTACCAGCCTAAGAGTTGCTCATGCCAAGCCACTGGCCAGGTGGCCTGGACACAAGGAGGGAGCAGGGCCTTGTCAGATGCGCATCTGATGCTCCTGAAACTTGGTTTGAAGAGTCAGACCCAAAGTCTTCAGGGTTTGTTCTTATAGGGATTTATCCTCATACAAGTTTATAGGGTTTGCTTTATCATGCTATTTTCATGTCTGAAGTGATCATCAATCACTGTTCTCATGTTTGAGGTAATAGTCAATCATGCAGATGGCACAGCAATGACGAAATGACGCTATGTTATTATCTTGTTCTTCGGCCCTCCTGTCCTTGGGGCACGTATGCCCTCAGGGTTATTGGGCTATCTTGTCCACTGCTTTCTTCAGCCAGACGATCTTATTTTAAGGCTGGCATCTCAACCTTTAATCTTTCATTCCTCATTCAATCATAATACAATTACACTCCGCCATCTATCCTGTCACATCTGCATTTTAATCACCTACCCATCCTTTAACATAACCATTCTAAAGTCAGTGGGACATGGCAGACTTCAGTAAGTCTATTCATCCCACTTGTTATATCTAAAAGGAAACAAACAAGATAAGCACACAAGAGTGGGGGGTTCACAAATCTTATTCTGGAGTTTAGGAAAACAAAGTTGTACCATCCATAAAGGACAGACGTTATCTTGTTACTTTTAGAACAATCTCTTTGTCTCTGCATGTGCTTCTACAATTAACACTGACCTTGTAAAACTGACAGGCAATTTCAATCAACACAGACTCAGCAGGGTGGCTGAGAAACATTTTTTTTTCCTAATGGTCAGGCCAAATTCTGGGGTCTGCTGTGGAATCACTCTTCCTTATATTTCCCATAGCCGAAATACACCAGTTCTCAATCTAGTCCAGCAAACTATCTAACACCACACATTAAACTCTCAACCCATCTAGTACATTTCTATAAACCCGGTGTGTCAGAGGTTACCAACACACCACTCTGGAGTGAGTCTTTACTACTCACTTTCTTCAAATACTCCTTCTCGAGACAGATTAAGAAGTATCTAGGAGTCTTTTGGGATGTTTAATCTCCAGCTCTGATCTTCTTAGTATCAACCTTTCATTAGAGTCAGTTGTTCTCTTGATCTTTGACAGGTTTCTCCTTTGTGCATTAATGATAAAGGGTCAGATGGGAAATCCCTTCAATGAATTGAAATGTGTCACCCTGGTCTGTCTGGACTACAGAAGATCTTGGATGTAGCTGTTCTTTAATGGTACCCCTTTGGCCCCAAGTATTAGTGGTGTGATTCCTCAGGCACACTGTCACTTGGGTTAAGAGATGGGAGATCATTGGCCCTTTTGTTGAAATATTTCTGCTTCCACTTCTGATTTTCTTCCATCTTCCACATGGTGTCATTGTTATGAGATTACAGGAGGTTACCAGTAATTGGTAAACTAGATCTGATCCTTCTTCCCATTAACAGCTGAGCTGGAGGAAAGCCATTCTTCAGGGTGTACTTTAGTTAATCAATAAAGGTTTATACAAATCACCCCCCCCTCAAATGTCTTTTCATAAGGCTCCTTATTGTCCGTATAGACCTCTCCACAAATCCATTTGATTGGGTGTAATTTGGACTGGAATTCCATGTCTGGAGAAGATTCCCTTCATTCGAGCTCTCACTGACTTACCATTAGTACTGTGCAGTGTGCACCTTTCTGGATACAGAGAATACTAATCTGTGACTATTAAATGATCCTTTGATTGCCAGGTAAATAAATTAGTGCTGACCTTCTCATAAGGTCTTTGTGGAACTGGATGAGGTCTCAGTGGTTCTGCTTGTTGGCATAGCTTGTGTTTCAAGCAGGAAAAGCAGTTTCCCATGACATTAGTGATGTTGTGATTGATCTGCAGCCAATACAGCACCTCTCATGCTTGTTGTTTGCACTTCTCAATTCCTAAATGAACCTCATAGAAAAGCTAAGGAAAATCCTTTTGGAGGTTTATTGGAATTACAACCTTACTGCCCTGGAAAAATCACCCCATCTATCACAGTAAATTCATGTCTGCAGTTCCAATAGTCTCTTATACTTGGACAGAAACTACTTATTTCTTCAGACCACCCTTTAATTGTCACTTCTTTAAGTATTTCCAATGATTCACCTTTCTCCATTTCCTCTCTTATTTGTCGTAGTTTCCTGTTAGTTATGGGAATTGACTTTACAGTCAGATCTACATAAGCTTGCATCTCTGTCTCTAAAGTCTTCTCTGGTTTCTTGGCAGCCACTGCTCTGGAAAATGCATCTGCAGTGAACATTAATTTACCAGGCATGTAGGTCACAACCAAATAATATTTTTGCAGCTTTGTCGTCATTCTTTGAATCCTTAAGGTACAGTCATTTAGCAATTTGCTAAATAACACAATCAGGGGCTTGTGGTCCATTTCAACTTCCACTGTCTGTCCATAGATATACTAATTGAATCTCTCACAGGCAAACAATATTCCTAAATGCTCCTTTTTGATTTGTGCATATCTGGTTTCTGCCTCAGTCAGTGATTTGGATGCCACTGGTTGCCAACAATCCTCATGCTTCTGTAAAATCACTGCCTCTAACCCAGACTGTGTAGTATCTCCTGAGATTTTAATAGGCCTTCTTGGTGCATAGAACTTCAACACTGGTTCTTGCACCAGTTATTTCAAACCTTCCTATGGTTCCTCCTGTTCTGCACCGCAATACCATTCATTTTTATTCTCTAGGAGTTTTCTCAGAGCTGCTGCTTTGGTAGATAGACTCGGTATTAATTTTCCAAGATAATTAATCATTCCCAGGAACCGTTGGACATCTTTCTTTGGGGATGTGGCATCATTTCAGTGGCTGAAATCTTCCTCTTATAGGGTTTTACTCCTTCGCTGGAAATAATGTCCCTGACAAAAATCAGTTCTGTAACCCCTAAAACACATTTCTCCCCATTTAGTTTATTTGCAGTTCTAGTTGCATCCAGGACTTCCCAAAGTCTACAATGATGCTCCTTTTCACTGAGCCCGAGTTGATGTCATCCATTGAGGTGTCAACACCATTAATGTATTCATAGATCATTTGTATGGTTTGTGGTACACTTCTGGTGCTGAACCTATCCTGAAGGGTAAGCATGAGAATCTTCCAAATGTGGTATTAAATGAGCATAGTTTTGAGCTTTCTTCCACTAATTTTAGCTGCCAAAAACCTGAGAATGCATCCAATTTACTGAAATATTGAGCATCTGCAAATTGAGCCATAATGTCTTATCTGGTTGGTAGTTTGAAATGTTCTCTTTTTATGCCCTTGTTGAGGTCTCTGCGATCTAAGCATATGCATAGCTGGCCATTACTTTTCTCCACAATGACTAGGGAGCTCACCCATTCGGCTGGCTCCTCAATTTTTTGTATCACTTGCATTGGTTTCATCCTTGCAAGCTCAGCCTTGAGTTCAGCATGGAGTGCGAATGGTACCTTGGTATATGGATGGATAGCTGGAGGAACCTGCTTGTTTATCTAGATTGTATGTTCACCCTGCAAGCAATCCAATCCTTGAAACAGGTCATGATACGCCTGAAAGAGTGCCTCAGAGCCAGGTTCAGTATGATCTTGTAGTGAGAGCACCCGTTCTACCAGATCGAGCTTCTCACATGCAGCCACACCCAAAATTGGTGTCACCTCTTTTGGCACTACAATGAGCAGGAGCCGGTACGTGTTTTTATGGTTGACGCTAGGAACGCACCTCCCCTTCACTGGTATATTTGTTCCAGAATAACCAGTTACTTTTATTTTTTGTCATTCTCAGTTTTGGTCTTAATTTTTAGTCTCTCTCAAGCTTGTTCAGACAGAATATTAACCTGAGGTCTGGTGTCCCATTTCAGTGGAATAATAGTTCCATTCACTGTCATAGGCAGTATCCAGTCCCTCTTAACAGGCTTGCTAGATCCCAGTAATCTATGAAAAATTTCTCAACCAGATTGTCTTTAACTGAATGCACCTGACTTCTGCATTTGGGATTTGCAGCATTTTACAAAGTGATTATTTTCCCCACAGTTATGACAGATTTTCCCCATAGGCAATACACTGTTTGGAGCAATGCTGTGATCTACACCTTCCACATGACTGTAGCCAGTCTTCCCCCAGCAGTGGTTTTCATAGTGAGTGGTTCCACTCTTTGATTTGACCTGTTCTGGTTATATCCTTTTGTACTAAGTAAAAGGATAAACCCTCCTGGTGAAATCAGCTCTTTGGCTTATGCTTTCACACATTCTGCTGCCCTGCATATTTGGAGAGCTTTTTCTAAAGTTAAGTCTCCTTCACGAAGCAGTCTGTCTCTTAACACATTGTCTTTAAAGCCACAAATGATTCCATCTCTGACCACAGATTGTCAGCTCACCAAAGTCACAGGTTTTAATGAGTTTCCTTAATTCTGTGACGTATTGCTCTACAGTGTTATCCGGCTTTTTGCATGCATGTAAAAAATGTCTCTCTCTCTCAAAGGTTTCATTACTTTTTGGCATGCAAAGTTCCTCAGATGTAGTCAGCATTTTACTTAACTTCATGCTTTCACCTTCTTCAGATTTAAAGTTGTTAATGCTTCCTCCCCACCAACATGCAAAAAGATTGATGATTTCACTTTATCATTTTTCTCCTCTGCCCCCCTGGCTGCTCAATATGATTCAGATCTGTGTCTAAATTTTTTCCCAGTTCCCTGCAACTTTGCCTGACAATTGCAGACTGGATGGAGGTTGTAACACATCCATTTGGGGCTTTTTTCCCCTTCTTAAGCTGGTCAAGCTACTACTGTGCTCAAATACATGCAAAAGCCTCTGTGCCTGGTGCTCCACATGCTTTTCCGGTGACCCCCTTTGTCTCGGCTTTCAGATGTAAACACAGGAATTAATTTCAAAATGGCTACAGTTTGCTTCTCATTCAATACTTCTGATACCATGTAACAATCTTGGGGTTCATTAAATAACAAGCCAGTGAATGAGAAAGGAATACAACTTTAATAAAAACGAACTGGAGAGCATTTCTGGTTAACTGCTGCACACAGCCATGCAGTGTTCCCAAACCCAGCCTCCATCTCCAAATTCCCACACTCACAACACAGTCCCTTATGAGGGAGCATCTCCAAGTCTTTCATAAACATATCTTTACATGGCAAAGTGGATTTATTTTTTATTTTCTTTTATTTCTGAGTTTGAGCAAAATCATTTCATCCATTTTTGAGTACTGAGAGAGTGTCTTTGCCTCCACACTTTCTCTTTCTCTCTCTCACTCTTTTTTTAAAGGAACTTAATTTTGAACAGCTTTACATCTGAAACAGTTGGGAGTAGAAAGCTGAAATTTGATGTGCACCTCATCTAGGAGAAGGCCTACATTCCTAAGAAGCTGGCTTTGATTTGAATAACTTGTGACCATCCGGAAAATTGTCTGTATGGTCGATTTTCAGCCAATACAACTTGTGCTCCTAAATCCCATAGCACTTTTGGAAGTCTCCACCCCAAAGGTTTTTGGTTTTTTTTAAAGGGGTATTTGAAAAATATTCAATTAAGGAAGGCCAGACTGTGCATGCATGCTCTGCTAGTGTTGTGGTCTAGTGAGGAGTGTACTGAAGACACAAATTTGTTAGAGAAGGCAAATAGAAAAGGATGAAAAATATTGCAAGAAGCTACACTTGTGTATTTAAGATTATAGGACAAGACTGCATATTATATTGTATTTGTCGTCAGATGTTTAGCTGTGTGTGTGTTCTCTCTGCACGCTGTACTGACTTGGGCCAGATAGCCCACACAGCAGGCTCCAGTCGAACTGCCCAAGATATCTACAGACTCAGTTTTCGGCAAAGGAACTTGGTCAGGTTTATTGCCAACGAAGCACGATGCTAATGCTCTGGTTCAATGTTTACAGGTACACTAACACATGTATGCCCGTGACAATGGACCGGCTCAGTGAATGGCGGGACTTTCCATTCTCCCCTCTGCCAAATAAAGACATTGCCTCCGAGATACATCTTTATACACAGACACAAACAAATTACATATTACCCCGACGTATCAGGGTGCCACCCATTGCCTTGTACATGTTGGTTTGATCAAAACATCTCTATCCATCATGTTGTCATCTTGACCTTATCTTTAGGATGGGTCAATGTGTTCCTGTTATGTTTGGGGAATGTGCTGGTATCAAGGCATTCTGGTACCACCTTTCTGGAATGTGTTTGCATATATATTCTTATGCCTAGCACTGCTTAGAAATGTGTGTTTTTGCAATATCAGCCCTGTTCTTGCCAGACTCTGTGAGTAGGGCCTGCCTCTTGCTCACAATTTAACATTGCTTTGTATTAGCAAGTTTTGACCATTACTTTAGCCCAGGCCTCATACCAGGCCTCTAATACAAGGCCTGATGTTTCAGGCCCTCATTTTACTACAGTATTATTTAATAAATGTGATGGTGTAATTAGTCTTAACACTTAACTGTGGCATTCCTGACTTGAGTGCTTAACTCCTGCAACCATTCCCTTAATACAGGATTTTTTAAATTTTATTTTAATTAACACAGTATCAATTCAGTGTTAGACACATGCAAGTTTTATTATTTCATTTTAAACTACTTTCTTTTTGACACTCAGGCATTATGTATTCAGTAAACTATAGGACTAGAATCCTCTTCCCTTTGAAATTCTTTTAAAATGTAAATATCAGAGTTTGAGGATGCCATCATCATCATCTCATACACGATACACAATTTGGTAAAAGATTCTGTTGTAAATCACAAAATGCTCAGATTAGCCAAATTATCCTGTATTACCATTCTTCACTCCTGAAAAATCTAGACTGCTGCTCACTTCAAGGGCTTGGTATTGACTGTCCTATAGTGGTGATAGCTCCAGCCTCAAAGAAAGTTCTTTTCATCTGGTTTTAAGATTAAGAGGGGGGAAAAGTGGCCTCTAGAGTGAAGAAATTGGATATTGCAGGAATCCTGTTTCGACCGTAGCTTTTGAGACATACTCAGGCACAATATAGCTATTCAGAAAGTAAAAGTGCCATCAGATTAAAATGGAGCACTAGGCAGTCTAGATTGATAAAGTCAGCAAAGCTGGTTGATGCTGTTAGGAAATTCAGGGAATCCTCACTCTGCTGGAGGAAGGGAATGGGAAGAAAAGATATTTGGTATCTAATGCTGTAAAGCACCTTTAAAAGCATACAGCCCATTATTAAAATACAAGTACTGAATCATCTTGCCAAAAGTAGATTAATTGGAGCTTCCAGTTTAGGAAAGAACTCAGAGCTTATTTCACATCCACTTTTATTCCCACTTGCATTAAGTTCCTTATGCTACACCGTCTCATTTGAATTTTTTGAATTGGTTTTATATAGTATCATTTACTGATGTACTATCTTTAATTACATAACACATATACACTCTCCAACTGCATTGTTAATGAAAGTGTTTTTAATTAAATGGCTCTCTGCATAATATTCAGTCATTAATTCCACATGCTCAGAATGTTCAGCTTCTATTCTTATGGTCTGGGAAAAGTTTTTTACTTTAGTTGAGGGATAATTCTAAAGTGATAGTTTTAAAATTGAAGTTGAAAATCATTATGAGTATTGAAATTACCCTCTCAGCAGCTGGCACCGCAGTTCCTTCCTACCATGCATTATTAATTCTTCAGCTCAGATACTCCTGCTCTTCCATGTGTAATAGGGTGTCTTGTCCCTTACAGACTAGGAGGCCTGGGGCCAGCCAACCCTGATTACGAAAGAGGCACCCCTGAGCAGGAATCCCCTGATTCCCCTTAGCACAACAGGAGGAAGTCAAGCTGCTGGCCTTCCAAAGAGAGAGATTATTCTCAGGGAGAACAGAGCAGAATATAGCTATTGCCGGGAGCGAGTAGGCTCCAGCAGAAAAACCTGGAAGTTGGGGAGTGAGAGACAGACAGGGAAGTCCTGGAAGTGACCTGATAAGGAGGTAAACGTATGGGCTTGAGGAAAGACGTGAGAACTTTATTTTGAATGTTTTGTTAATGTAATGATACATGTCTATTCCACAGCTAATACTGTGCTCATGTTCGTTATTTTTTAAGAAAATGAATGCTTTGAAAATCCCTGTGCGATGACATCCCTGATTGTATCATCGGTAGGGAGTGAACCAAGTACCTCTGGATAGAATAGCATGAACAGGGCAGGGGAAACTGGTATGTGGAATAGTGTGACGGGATAGGACTCACCCCTGCGGCACCTCCTGCTGGCCGTCCTGGGGATTAGCTCTATTTGCCAGTGCGCCCTCTTCTGGTGGTGCCTCACCACCGTAACTTCTGCTCCTGGACCCATGTCACTCCAAGGACTGCGACATCCTCTTCAGGACACAGCCTCCAGCTGTGTCACATTTGGTTCTCCCCCGTTCTGGGGGAACAGCAGTCCACTGTCCAGCCACTTCCTCAGTGGCGAGTTCGGGAGAGGGGGACCCAGGTCTACCCACTACTCCGGGTCCTGGCCCAAGGACCCTGTAGATGGCAGCCATGTGCTGCACCCCCTCCAACCCCCAGTCTACTTCCCTGGGCCACTTCCCCGTAGCCCCAGCACCTTCTCAGTCTTTGTCTCAGGGCCTCAGCACGCCAGTAGTCAGCGGGGAGCTCACTCTCACTTCCCTGATCCTGCCCAGCACTGCTCTGTCCAAGATGCTAGTTTTCTTCCTCCTACAAGGCAGTCAGGCCTCCCTCCTCAAGCTCTAGGGAGCCACTGAAGCTGCTCTGTTCTCCAGCCCTTCTTATATGGGCCAGCCTAGCCCTGATTGGCTGCCTCCTGTGTAGCCTCCCAAGGGCTCTATTGACCCCTTATGGGCCAGTGTGGGGCAGATGCCCCATCACAAATAGCAATGGCAGTTTGATTCTGCTGTGTATTTTTGAAAGTCCCTTTATAATATTACCACAGTATGTCAATTTTTTGGGTGTGAAAAACAGGCTGAGCAAACAGCGAGATAAGAAAACAATAACGTTTAATAAATTCAGCCATCTGAAAAAGATACTGTTCAGAGAGATCAGAGGCCTCAAATGCTTTTAATATGGATTTCATCAGAGAAGTGAAATAACTTGTATTTTTATACAACAAACCTAATTACAATATATGCCCATACTCCAAGCATTTAATGTCGACATAAAACATTGCACCATAATGAAGATAATTGAAAGTATGACTTTCATTACTATTTAATTAGCATTTGGTTCTAACTCATTATTTCGGTACAATTAATTTGACATCTTGCTGTGTGTCCTCCACAGATTTCATTCCAGAGGGCTGTTTTATTGGTGGGATATAACTAAAGCCAGACATATGCGCCTTCCCTGAGGCTTCTGGAGGATACACTATGAAATATGGATAATATGATTGACATTTTAATCTATTCCAGAATATTAAAAGCATTATATATTGAAGACTAACATAAGCGGGTATATTTGTTTAATACATTTTTGAAATAAAAAATATTTTTACTAAAAAAACAAACATTCTCAGAGAAGAGATTGCACCATCATCCCTGACTAAAATCCCTGATTTTACACTGATGGTACTAGTGGGTTTATACTTGCGGTTATAACTCAATGAAGTAAAACAAGCAAAGATTTGGTAGTCATCCCAAATAATTAAATTTAAATATTCCTTTTCAACTAGCAGTTTTAAGATGGCTGCCAATAAACCTGATGACTCCTCCATGCCAGAAAGTAATGGAGAAAGGTATTTTTAAAAGCTATCACGGGACAGTAAAACATCACTAATTCAAAGTAATGATTGGGAGACTGAGATATAGTGAGCAAGTGAATGGCAATGATAATCCATCTCAAAATGTACTTTCCTCATTTTGTCAGTTGTAGTTTAGTTTTAATGATTTATTATAGTATTTTATTACTATTGTTGCTTTCTACATATATAGAACGCCATTCCTTACTCAGAAGAGTTTGCATTCTGATGGCAAACAAGGCATTACAACAGCAAGGAATAGACGGAGATGTAGTTAGTGAGGAGAGTTATGTCGGTTTGATGAAAGAAACTTGGAAAATGCATCCTTCAGGTTCTCACATGCTAAGTACAGAGGGGCACACTTGGTAGCAGGTGGATGATTTCTCAGGAAAATCCAGAGTGCTGCAAGTAATTAGGACCCTACCAAATTCACCTCCATGAAAAATGCATCACGGACTGTGAAATCTGTATGGTATAGGGTAAAAGCACACACGACCAGATTTCACAGGGGAGACCAGCATTTCTCAAATTGGGGGTCCTGACCCAAAAGGGATTTGCAGGGGGATCACAAAGTTATTTATTAGATGGGGGGCAGTCATGGTAGTGCCACCCTTATGTCTGTGCTGAGCAGCTGGAGAGAGGTGGCTCTTGGCCAGGTGCCCAACTCTGAAGGCAGCACAATGCCAGCAGCAGCGCAGAAGTAAGGGTGGCAATACCATCCCAGGCCATCCTTACTTCTGCACGGCTGCTGGCAGCAGCTCGGCCTTCAGAGCTGGGCTCCTGGCCAGCAGCTGCCGCTCTCTCTTCGCCCAGCTCCGAAGGCCGTGCCACCCGCAGCAATAGCACAGACGTAAGGGTAGAAGTACCACAACCTTCCCTATAAATAACCTGTGACCCCCCCCATTCCTTTTTGGGGTCATGAACCCTACAATTACACCACCCGGAAAATTCAGATTTAAATATCTAAAATCTTGAAATTTATGATTTTTAAAATCCTGCGACCGTGAAATTGACCAAAATGGATGTGAATTTGGTAGGGCCCTTCACATAACATTCTGAAGTCAGTAGCTACAAATCTACTTTCTGAGAGAATACTGAGGAAGTGCCCAGCGATACAAAGGACACAACCAGTGGAAGTGTTGCCTTTTAGATGGGAGATAAAACTAAGACCCTGAATGTTTGCTGTACTTGGAGATTCCACTGCACTTTTCTCAGCACTATGAATAGATTAGTCCCAGCAAAGAAAATACCTACTTGGGTAATTATATTTTTATCTAAAATCCATCAGCTCCTCATCAGTTTAAAGCAGATATATTATTCTCCGGTCCATATCCTAAATTGTTGTGTAGCACAGACTTGTGCTGTTAAGCTGCTTTAAGCCCATCGGGGCACAGACCATCTTTTCTGTCTGTGTTTATACAATGCCTAGGGTCTGGTCCATGGCGGGCACTCCCACATGCTACTGTAATACAAATAATAAATGTTCCACACAACTGGCACCTGCATTTCATTGGTGGGGATGTACACGGAAGGCACACCAAATACTACAGCTTGCAGTGAGTTTTTAAAGTTATCTACCATTAAACTTAAGAGTATCTCAACAGGCCCTTTCCTTCCATCACACCTTTGTTGATGTTGTCTGGGTTAGTCCATGTAGTGCAGGCTCTCTTGTCAATTCTGAACCAGAGGGTCCAATACTGGGTAGTGAAATATTGCTGCCTTCTCTGCACTCTTAGTAGCAAACACTGTTTTTGGAAGGGCATGGGGGTGGCAAGTGTTGTGCTAAATATAACATTCTGAATTCATAAAGGTGGCATTCAATGGCAGTCATTTCTCTTCAGAAAACACCTCCATCTTGCCTTGCGTCTTCTAAAAATGCATGATCACCATTCTGCAGCTTAAATACCAAGTATTAAAAAATTTCAACATTCTGTATTAAATACTTTTTACCTGTCTTCTGTAGATGTCAGAGCACTTCTCAAAAACTAATAAGGGCCCACTGCCTTCAACATGACTCTGAAGTACACTACTGCTGTGGTACAACAGTGGCCAAAGGTCCCTCCCGCACACACACCAGCCCATCAGCATTAGGATCCCTTTGTGCTAGGAGTCAGATGAGCACATGAAAAGACACTGTCCTTATCACCAAAAGATCAGCCTATAAAAGAGTAGGAGCAACATACTGAGGGTGCTGAGGGAAGAAGTGCAAATTAACTATATACAGATTTATATACAAGTAAACATCAAACATATGTATTTTTCAATATACACATAGGCCACAGTTTTCAAGTGACCAGTGATTTTGGGTACTCAACCCAGGACACCCTGAAGTGACTGATTATCCGAAATTGCTGGGCAATTGCCATCTGAAAGGTAGAACTCCTAAAAGCAGTCTCAAACTGAGTATCCAAAAAATGGGGGCACCTAACATCACTAGACATTTTTAAAATATTTGTCCATATACTTTGGTAAACATTAGTAGAGTCAATAATTCTTATGTGACTTAGGTGTTATGAATGGCACTCCAACAGATACAACCTGGAAGTTTAAGATCTGCTGTACGAGCTGGTTTTTCTTTACTTTGTACATATTCACTTTTCCATAAAAGAAATCCCCTCTGCCTGATTGATTCTTGGAAATTTCCTCACTTCCAAAGATACTTTGAATAGTGTATTACTGCAATATTTAAGAAATGAAAATCTCTTCCGTTTCTTTAATGATGTTAAGTGAAGTCCAATAGCTACATGGATGGGATCTATAGCTTTCAAAAAGTGACAGAATGTATAAAGTTTAAATTAAATTCATGTATAGCAGTACATCTAAAGAAAAAACTAAATATATTGAGCTAGCTCTCCTTAAAATAGCATCTGTTGTTTTTCATTGATTGAAATAAGCATGTTGCTTAAACGGCTGTGGCCACTGTCATTTTTAACATTACAGATGCATGTGTATATTTTTTCAAATCCCATTCCAGGGATCCAAAGGGCTGGATTTACATTACAACAACAGGTATTAAATTGCTATTCCTATCCAGGACTCACCACTAAATGCATCCTTCTGATCCTCCTAAGGGTACTCCTACTCCCAATCCAAGCCCAGAGAAGAACAGCTATACGCTCGTTCTCTCATATCACATTTATGTGCATGATTACTACTCAGTTGTCCAATTCAGTGATTTAAATTTGCCAAGGCACAATGGAAGCTGTTTGTACAATGTGCTAAACAAAATGACAAACTTGTGACTATGTTGTTGGTGTCTACTCTCTACCCTTTGGCTTTTTTTGCCCTCAAAAGAAATATGTACACAGCCACATGCAAATTAATATCAGAATTAAAACAGACCAAGGACAGAGTAGGCCTGTTATTCAAAGAGGGGTGAAAGACAATAACAGAAAATGTGGAAATGTCAGAGGTGCTTAATGACTTCTTTATTTCGGTTTTCACCAAGGTTTGTGGCGATTGCACATCTAAAATACTGAATGACAGTGAAAATAAGGTAGGATCAGAGTCTAAAATAGGGAAAGAACAAGTCAAAAATTACTTAGGCAAGTTAGATATCTTCAAATCACCAGGGCCTGATGAAATGCATCCTAAAATACTCAAGGAGCTGACTGAAGAGATATCTGAGCTATTAGCGATTACCTTCAAAAAGTCATGGAAGACGGGAGACATTCCAGAAGGACTGGAAAAGGGCAAATATCCTGCCTATCTATAAAAAGGGAAATAAGGACAACCCGGGGAATTACAGACCAGTCAGCTTAACTTCTGTACCCGGAAGGATAATGGAGCAAATTAAGAAATCAATTTGCAAACACCTAGAAGATAATGAGGTGATAAGTAACAGTCAGCATGGATTTGTCAAGAACAAATCACGTCAAACCAACCGGACAGCTTTCTTTGACAGGGTAACAAGCCTTGTAGATGGGGGGAGAAGTGGTAGATGTGGTATATCTTGACTTTAGTAAGGCTTTTGATATTGTCTCGCATGACCTTCTTATAGAACAAACTAGGGAAATACAACCTAGATGGCGCTACTGTTAGGTGGGTGCATAACTGGTTGGAAAATCGTTCCCAGAGAGTAATCATCAGTGGTTCACAGTCATGCTGGAAAGGCATAGCGAGAGGGGTCCTGCAGGAATCCATTCTGGGTCTGGTTCTGTTCAGTATCTTCCATCAGTGATTTAGATAATGGCATAGAGAGTACACTTATAAAGTTTGCGGACAATACCAAGCTGGGAGGGGTTGCAAGTGCTTTGGAGGATAGGATTAAAATTCAAAATGATCTGGACAAACTGGAGAAATGATCTGAAGTAAATAGGATGAAATTCAATAAGGACAAATGCAAAGTACTCCACTTAGGAACAATCAGTTGCACACATACAAAATGGGAAATGACTGCCTAGGAAGGAGTACTGCGGAAAGGGATCTGGGGGTCATAGTGGATCACAAGCTAAATACGAGTGAACAGTGTAACGCTGTTGCAAAAAAAGCAAACATCATTCTGGGATGTATTAGCAGGAGTGTTGTAAGCAAGACATGAGATTTAATTCTTCCGCTGTACTCCGTGCTGATTAGGCCTCAACTGGAGTACTGTGTCCAGTTCTGGGCACCACATTTCAGGAAAGATGTGGACAAATCAGAGAAAGTCCAGAGAAGAGCAACAAAAATCATTAAAGTTCTGGAAAACATGACCAATGAGAGAAGATTGAAAAAATTGGGTTTGTTTAGTCTGGAGAAGAGAAGACTGAGAGGGGACATAACCGTTTTCAAGTACATAAAAGGTTGTTACAAGGAGGAGGGAGAAAAATTGTTCTTAATCTCCGAGGATAAGACAAGAAACAATGGGCTTAAAATTGCAGCAAGGGCAGTTTAGGTTGGACATTAGGAAAAACTTCCTAACTGCCAGAGTGGTTAAGCACTGGAATAAATTGCCTAGGGAGGTTGTGGAACCTCCATCATTGGTGATTTTTAAGAGCAGGTTGGACAAACCCCTGTCAGGGATGGTCTAGATAATACTTAGTCCAGCTGTGAGTGCAGGGGACTGGACTAGATGACCTTTTGAGGTCCCTTCCAGTTCTAGGATTCTGTCTCTCAATTCTATTACACAGCCATAGGAACATCCATTCATTCAATTCTTGCTTTGCATACGGCATAATTCAGAGACATTAACTCAATATTGGCGCACAAGCCAACAGTAGGCTAAACTAGAACTTTAATGACTTTTTACACAAATCTTTTCCTCCTGGTGCACACCAGAATGGTTTATCTTACAGCTTTTTTAAATTGTAAGCCAGTGTTTTACCATTGGTGAAAGGTGCCACCATGACAGTTCTGGAGACTGAAGTCCATTCTTCTACTCAACAGGCACAGTGCAAAATCTGCAGAAATACAATTTCCCCCTTATCTTATCAGTGTAAATTAAGCTCCCCTACCCCCAAAGACTGAAAAGTGATTCAGTCTCTGTGACCATTCATAGTTTTTGGCTTGTAAAATGCCAACAAGGATGCTACCAGTGCCAACTGTGATGATGCTTCTGTGGCAGGCATACTGTATATGACTAGATCATCAACGTATTTCACATAGACCAATGCCCTGACTTCAAATGGCATTGAATGTTAAGTTAATGAGCTGCCACAGATCTGAACAAATTATTTTTATTCTTTAATGAGTCAATTGAGAGGGAAAAATCGGTTCATCTCAGGAAAAGTTTGCTTTCTTCTTTGTTAAATTCCATTAAAAAAGAAGAATTATATTTTAAAGATAACTTCCGTGCACTAAGATTTACCTCTTTATACACTTTTATGAAGCAGCACCAGGAGGACGAGATTAGTGAGAACTCTGCAAACAAGTAAAGGGGGAAGGTCACCGTTTTGCTGATAGCACCAACTTAAAGATAAGACAGTCTATGTCCTAAAAGGAATCAGAATGCAAAGATAATTATTTTTCCTCTAATTTACACAATACAGGCAACTGGCTTGGACTCACACTTGATCTTATCCCAAGCAGGCTATCTTAAACAGCTGATTGATCCACCAGTTTTCACAGCACTACCTTTACAATTCTTAAGAAGCAGTACATGACATTTAAGCTAGCACCAATTCCTAAATGGAACAGTCATCAGGATGAATCAATATTACCTCTTCATTTCTTTCCTAAACACCCAAAATATAACCTAACAGCCAGTGGACAGTGGTCTAGAACAGTAATATCAAGCTTTGTATTTCATGGTTAACTTAGCTGAAGCTATGCTTTTAATTCTCACAGTAACTCTGCCATTCAGGATTACAAAGAATATATTTACCCCAACCATATTTTAAATGGCTCTTAACACCAAAAGTTTCCAAAGTATAGGCTTCAAAACGTGAGACAAGAATGGACTAGCAAAGGGAATTCTAGAAAGAACAAGGCATTCAATATCAGCACTTTGGCTTCTAGAAATGTAAGTCACTCAAATGGAGAGCTACAATAATGGAAGACGGGAAAATATTACCAGATTTTCTTTGAGTTCACTCAGGCTGTGATTTTCAAAGTACCGTAAGGAATTAGGCACTTAGTTTCAGTTGCCTTTTCATGGAATATGGACAGGTAACTCCTTTAGTCTACTTTGAAAATCCCAACAGCACATTCGACTTATTCACATTCACCCCCTCTTTGTGTCTCCCCAAACATCCATATGAACAAATATTCCCCCTGCATAAATGTTTTTAGAAAGCAAATTTTAGCCTTTAAAAAAAATTGCACAAAGCATTCATGGAAGTAGTTGTACACTCACCCGTTCAGAGCACTGAAACTATAGCATGTGACTTAATTGACCAACCAAACGATCAACAGAACTGTAATGCGAACACTTGCAGAGATAAATTAGCTGAAAAATTAACAAAAATTGAAAATGAATGAATACATTGAAATCTGCTGGTAGAAATTCTAGGAGCAGAGAGGCTAAATTTGGATACATGATTCTTTCACAAGTCTTCGTGATTTTTGCAAATTTCCTGAGCTCTCATAATGGTGGTCACAGACTTTCAACCTCCTGCCCATTCCCACGTCACCTTTTAACTTTTAGCAGTAGAGCCTCTTCCAGTCCACTCACCTCCTCCAGTGCAGCTAAGAGATCAGTCATCTCTACTTCAGTCTGGGGGCCAGATCCTTGGCTATGCAGAGGTGCACATAACAAGGGATGGGGGTTGGATGCAAAAAGAGATAAATATTTCACCTAGGTGCTTATGTGATCCTCAATACCATAATATCAAAGTGCTTCACGAGCTTTAGTGTATATCACCTCACAACACCCCATGAGGTAGGGGATTACTATTATCCCCATTTTACGGATGGGAACTGAGACACAGTGACTTGCGCAAAGTCACACAGGAAGTCTGTGGTGGAGCAGGAAATTGAACCAAGGTGCCAGCAACCAGGACATGGGGGTCTGAAGATAATGTTGGAGATGGGGTCAGGAACCAGCAGTCAGAGTCGAGGGTCAAAGCCAAATTCAGGAATTGAGAAGGGGAGCATGCCCAGAAGCAGGAACAAGGCTGGAATAGGACTGAGCAAAAAAGTCAAGCACAGGAGTGATCATGGGGGCTGGCATAAGCATTGAGCAGCCAGGGACCTGCTGCTGGGCTTAAGAGCACCCCTGCTGACTTCCTTCAGCCGAACAGGTGTGTTGGCGAATCAGGTGGTTCTGCTGTAGCTCATGTGCATTCATTAGTCTGTCTGGAGACTGAGTTAGTTAGTCCCAGGCTTACCTGCAGGCCTTGGTTTCTGATACCAGATCTCCCAAGTCCCAGGGTAGTGTCCTATCCACTGGACCATTCTTCCTCTCACACGAAGCTCACTTTCGCACTACCCAGATGCTGGGCCAGCTATAGACAGAACCTACTCCTCAGGCACAAGAATGGCCTGTTTCACCAGCCCTGAACAAACCTAGGTGATTGACAGGGAATACTGGAGCTGCAATTCTGCTCCCTATGCAGGCAGCAGGAAAAGTGAAGCAAAGGAGCCTCTGGAGAAGCCCCTCTGCACTGCAGTGATCCTCCCAAAACTACTTATGACAGCTTTACAGCCAGACCCGAATGATGGTATGGCACCACCCACAAGAATCTGGGCCAATGTCATCAAGTTTAGATCTTCTACACTCTGACTTCCTGGTCCTATTTTTACTAGGATTACTGGTCTTTTTGCACCCTTTTCCTCCAGGGTTATGCCAGAGGTTCTTTATTGCTATATATAGATTATGTAAGCAATAAGGATTCCCTTTACAACTTCCTGACGTTCTGTAGTTTCCCAGCTTATTGTTAACTACTGAAAAAGTGATAAAAATAATAACGATCCATTTGCTGCACTGATATATGGCATCTTGTTAGCCCTGTTTTTCTCCTGTGTTCATGTCACAGCACCGTAAATATTAGCTAAGACCAACTGGTAAGTTTTTGGCTTTACCATCATTTAACTTCCTAGTGAGCTAGGGTCTTTCTCTGGTGAGCTTCCAGCAAAAAGGAGCTAGCAAGTCCCAATGTCTGGGCACTGTGAAAGAGTACAAACATTTCTGGGAAAATACAGTTATCTACATTTTGTAACTGTTGTTCTTTGAGATGTGTTGCTCATGTCCATTCCAATTAGGTGTGTGCGTGCTGTGTGAAAAGTAGCCAGAAGGTTTTTCCCCAACAGTACCTGTCGGGTCGGGTCGGCTCAGACGCCCCCTGGAGTCGCGCCTCCATGGTGCCATACATAGGACCCTGCCAACCCACCGCCACTTCAGTTCCTTCTTGCCGGCATTACTCCAACAAAGGGGGGAGTAATTGGGGGGGGTAGGTCTTGGAATGGACATGAGCAAGACATCTCGAAGAACAGGTATGAAAGGTAGGTAACCGTTTTTTCTTCTTTGAGTGCTTGCTCATGTCAATTCCAATCAGGTGGCTCCCAAGCAGGAACTCTGAGGCGGGGTCAGAGCTCATGGGTTTGCTAATTGGAGCACCGCTCTGCCAAAGGTTGCATCATCTCTTGCCTGCTGCGTAATGGTGTAGGGTGAGGTACAAGTGTGGATTGGGGACCACATCACAGCCCAGAAAATTTCCTGGGTCAGACCTTGGGCCAGGAATGTCACTGAAGATGCCTGCAACCGAATGGGGTGCGCTGTCAGCGCAGGGACAGGTATTTTTGCCATATCGTAGCACGTCTGGACATGCCCTCAGCTCCCTGACATTGATGTGATGTAAGAGCTCTGCTTGGGACCAGAGGCCCTGAGCTCCCCCAGATGTGCGCCTCATCCCATCACTGACGCATTTCTGACTAGGGAAAGAGAATGTTGAGGTCTGGAGAAGGGAATCCCCGCATGCATGGCTTGTGAGTTGAGCCACCATAGGAGAGATTCGAGAGCTGGCTGGGAACGAGTGACTACCTTGTCTAGACTGTCCCGGTTTGGTCGATACACTGAGGCTAGCCACACCTGAAGGGGCTGGAGCCTCAGTCTGGTATGCTGCACTACATAAGTACAGGCAGCCATTTGGCCGAGGAGCTTCAGGCAATTCCTCACTGTGGTGGTAGGGAATCATAGGAGATCTTTTATGGTATCATAAAAGGTCTGAAACCGTGACTCTGGTAAAAATGCTCTCACCTGTTTTGAGTCCCAACACTGCCCCTATGAACTCTATCCACTGAATGGGGGACAGGGTTGATTTCTACACATTTAGTAGAAGGCCAAGGTCATCAAAAGTTGCTCTTATCAGGCTTACATGCGCCTCCACTTGTGTTTTGGAGCGGCCCTTGATCAGCCAGTCGTTGAGGTATGGAAACACCCTCGTTGGTGCTTCCATATGAAAGCGGACATGGCTGCCATGCACTTGGTGAACACTTGAGGTGCTGCTGACAGTCTGAAGGGGAGGACTGTGAAATGATAGTGATTGTGGTTTATCACAAACCTGAGGAATTTTCTGTGAGACAGGGTTATGGATATGTGAAAATATGTTTCCTTCAAGTCGAGGGAGGCATACAAGTCTCCCAGATCCAGGGAAGGGATAATGGAGGCCAAAGAGACCATGCGGAACTTCAGTTTCTTCATGAATAAGTTGAGGTTTTGCAAGTCTAGAATAGGTCTGAGACCACCTTTGGCTTTTGGGATTAGGAAATAATGGGACTAAAAACTCTTGCCCCTTAGCTCCCGAGGAACCTCTTCCACTTTCCCTACTCTTAGGAGCAGCTGCACCTCTTGCATTAGAAGATGCTTGTGAGAGGGGTCCCTGAAGAGGGAGGAAGGGGGGGGGGGAAGGAGAGGGAGGAACTGGAGAGAATATCCCAGTTCTAGCATGCGAAGCACCCAGCGATCCAACGTGATCCGGACCCATGCATGGTAGAATTAGAACAGCTGGCACAAAAAAGATGGGATAAGTTGGATCTAGTATTAAATCTGGTACGTCTCCCTTGGGCGCACCTTCAAAAGGCTTGTTTTTGACCAGAGGACTGTTTCACCTGCCCAGAGCCCTGAGCAGATGAAGGAGGAGGCCTCTTCCTGTTGTTTCTAGTACGCCTCCTAGAATAGTCCTGCCTATTCTGCAGTTGGTAGAATTGAGGCAGGGATTGGGGCTTAAACATATGCCAGCTACACAGGGGAGGCATGAGACCCAGGGACTTGAGAATGGTTCTTGAGTCTTCAAGGTTGTGAATCCATAAATCTGTTTTCTTAGAGAAGAGGGTCAAGCCCCCAAACAGGAGCTCCTGGATGGTCTGTTGGACCTCATATGGGAACCCTGCTGCCTGCTGCCAGGAGCGCCTCCTCATGGCCACCTTTGAAGCCATGGTCCGAGTGGCCAAATCAGCACTATACAGGGCTTCCTGTAGCGCAACCTGTGCCACAAGCTTGCCCTCCTTCACCAAGGTGGAGAATTCTGCCCTCAAGTCTTCTGGCAGAAGCTCCGTGAATTTGACACAGCAGTTATAGCTTCAATTCCTGCAGGGCTAAGGATAACCTGGTGGTTTGAAATCCAAAGCTGGAGCCCCCCCGTTAGAATAGACTTTTCTCATGAAGAGGTTCAGCTTCTTCACATCTTGGGCTTTAGGTGATGGACCTTGGTGCCCTTGATGTTCTTGTTTGTTCGCCGCTGCCGCCATCACTAAAGAGTTTGGTGGCGGGTGTCAATAAAAGTATTCAAACCATTTAGCAGGGACAAAATACTTCCTCTCTGTCCATTCGCCGGCAGGGGTCTGCCACAGAGTTTTGTCACCCTTATCTGAATCCTGCTATTCCTCCTGCTCCCCCATGCCCAAGGCAACAACATTTTGGTACTGACGTGGTCTGGAAAAGACTGACAGACTTGCCTAAGTCGAGAGCTGAATCAGAGGGAATGTCACCTCCTCAGACTTTGGTGTGATGCCTCCATGTCTCATTGAATTGCATTGTCTTTTTTGCAAACTTTCATCTTGTGTTGTTCATTATCTCCTCTTGGCATTTTTCCTGCATTATTGGAATTGAAGTATCTCCCTTCCATTGAATCCATTTCAGTGAGCCATTCTGCCAAATATTAAGTAAGTTGAATCTCATTTTAATTTCGTCCATTACTCAGTCCCAGCTTTAATGTTGCCTTTCTGATCTTTTTGCTACAGGCTTTAACAGATTGTGGTTTTTTGTCTCAGTATAGTTCAGCTGCAAGTATACGTGTCCGTATCAGAAAAGGCTCTCTCGATGACCATATCAGTAGAGATGGCAAGATTGAGTAGACTACTTCACTAGATCTAGTGGGAATTTTTTAACAACTATCTTTTAATAAGAAAATTCAGATTTGTCAAAAGGAAACTTTTTTTTCTAGGAAGTTACCAGTTTCAACAAAACCTTTTGCTAAGAAAGGTTTCCCAGGTCCAAGATAGACTCTGGTCAAAACCATATGGAGAGAGTGCTATCCCACCTGGTTATTCTAGGGGGCATATAAAACTGAAGCTCTGCCTCATTCAGACCCGGAACTTGAATTTGGATCTTCCACATGCAGGATAAAAGTCCTAACCACGAAAGTGTTGGCTGTTCTGGGATGGCGGGGGGGGGGGGGGTTGGGGGGGTGGGAGAGAGGGAGAGCAGTGTCTTTCAACATCTCCTGTTGGACCCATTGCACTTAAATATTCACTGGAGCAGGGGCCCAAACCAAGGTCTCCCATATCCTAGGTGAGTGCCCTAACCACCGGGCTGTTGGGTATTCTGGGATCTGTCTGGCTCTGGTTTTTAACAAAAACTTCATACAGTCTTGGTTTTGTCCTGATGCAGGACAGGAAAATCATTTCTGCCCAGCTGTACTACCCACTCCTAAAAGGTGGCCCTTCAGAGTCACAGTTGAGGCACACTGTCAGAGCCAACATAAAGAAGCTTGCACTCGTATTGACTTTTCTGTAACTTATGTGGACAGTTTTCTTCTGAATCTTGAACAAACTATTTTTGAACACTAAATTTAGCCTTCCTCTTGTGGGTGCACTAAATGGCCAAGTTGGTAGAGAGAGCCCTTCCCCTCTGCCCAAACAAAGTAAAGGGCAGCACCTAAGAGACAACAGATGCTTTACAGACCAAAAAACCCCCACCAAAAACACAAATGGGTCCACGCCTATGCGCAATCTATTTCCCAGGAAAAAATAGGTTAAACTCATTCTAATCTAACTACTAGATTCCTGTTCATTTGAAAATATACTGAAGCAGTGCATTTAAAGTGTTTTGATCTCCCAAGAAAATACTTGGCTTGTCCTCACAACAAATCTGCATTTTTTCAGAAATACTGGAGCCTGAATATGCAAATGATAAGAATGTATTAATTATCATTAGTCATTCCTTCACAAAGACTAGAAGTAATTGGAGAAATAATTTGAGAAAATTGAAGTACGTGACAGAACGCATTAAGATTCATCAAGTTTCAATTCTCTTGTTCTGTCAGCTTGTCAAAAGTAGATGTCTGCTACTCCGGCATTATTGGTTTAAACATTTTGTTTCCCACCCCCTAAACGGGTGTACCATTTAGCTCTCCTTATAATTTGCTTTGAAGTTAACTAGATCTGGCATGGTACATTTTCTATTTAATGGGCAATATAACAAGATTAAGTTTCTTAAAGACAATGCTTTACAAGCCTCTCTGTTAATTAGGTGTGATCCTCACTCTTCCGGAGCTTTGAGGGACAAGGGGAGTGATACCTTTATTGGTGAGAGAGACAAGCTCTTGCTCACCAACAGAAGTTGGTCCAATAAAAGATATTGCCTCATCCACTTTGCCTCTCTAATATCCTGGGACCAACACTGCTACAAACACTGCATATTCGTTAACTTAACGAGTTTGCTAGATGAAGTATCCTGTATTGTTACAATTGACTTGGAAGGTGACATCATATAAATATGCCACATATGCAAGTGGAATGAATTGGCCCATAAGGTCCATAACAAAGCATTTATGTTGCTCTATATCTACACCCTGCACCAATTCACCTTGAATAGAGAGGTCTGTGAATATGCAGCACCTTTCAAATACCATTTACTCAAACAGCTAAGGAGAATTTGGATAACATCACTTCAATATTTAAAATTACAATAAAAAAATTAGTTTACAAGCCTGCTCCTGCATATAATTAAAACAGTTCTGATAGCTTCTCAATATAGGACTTCAAAATCAGCACCACCAATTAAAACGGCCACTTAGTCAGGTCAGCAAATATTACACAACACCACCTAAATAGAACCCAAGGACATAATCCCTGAAGAAGCTCATTTGGCACTTTAAACTGTTCCAAGTATCATTAATGGTCTTTTAGAGCTGTGGTCTCAGACTTTTGCCTGAATTGGCAGGGGCTGTAATCTGCAAAGGCAGCATACTTATATCCTGACATGGGATCTGACTCTCTTATTAAACAATAATAAAGGATTGGTGACTGATCTGATGGGAGTCTCATCCATTACTCCTCCTATAGTGTAAGGGTAAAGGTGATGTTATGAAAGCTTTTCTATAGTAGAGGACTTGCAAGAGGGGAGAGTAGAATTTTTAGATCTATTCTATACTATCCCTTCACAGCCTAATTCACAGACTTGTTTACGTTGAGCCTAGAATTTAATTTTGGACTTTCATTCCAATTCTCCTACTTCACATGCTTGTACCACCCAAAGCTCTTCCCCCCTCTCCCCCCACACCACACACTTTTCTGGCATTTGTATCTTCTCCCTATCCTCACGATAGCTTAGCCAAGCTCTACACACATTTACGTGCAGATCACCAGCTTCAGCCAAGAAATGCACAACACAACTCACGAGATGGCTATTCTAAATTACACTAGTTGTCAATGAACCTCCAGGAGCAGTTATGGCAGTCAGGGTCATGTTCCCTCTTTCTCCCAGCTGTGGGCCCTTATGCCAGTTGTAGGCAAAAGAATAAGAGGAGCCACAACTCCAGGCATATGCCACTGAAAGAGGCCCCCCTACACTTGGGTGATACTCTCATGGGTGGCTATCCTGGTTCTAAGGGCCAGTTTGAGCCAGCATAATCCATAGCAGGCCAAAGACAGGAGAGAATTGAGCCTCAGTACTTTCCATCTTTCCTCACAGGTTATTTCCTTCAGGCTTTTATTTTGTGTGCGAAGACATACAGACAACATAGCAGCATGAGATTACCAACAATTAATGTACATCTTACTTTCTACAACGCATTGCATGGTGTGTCTGGAAACATCACTCAGGTCTTAAATTTGGTAGTGGTAGGGTGGTGGTGGCACAATGATGCTACAGACTAGTTCTTGTTGCCTGCTGTGGGCAGGCACTTAAATTGCATGCTTCAGTAGCAGGTAATTTGTTTTTGAATTTCAAGGTCCGATAAATATAACTGAACTGGGTTGGAAAATTATGTGCACCTAATACATACAAATTAACCTTAAAGCTTTCAGAGTTACCATTTTAAAAGTCAAAATGATTTACTTGGGAAAAAGGTCAAAATATCCTGGCTCCCAAAAACTTTTAGTTGTCAAGACATCTTAAACACACCAGTCTTCGCAAATACTTCTAAAATGTGCTTTTAGCTGTTATTAGTAATCAGTTAGCTACATGGAGTGATACGGTATTGCAAAAACATTTAGCAATGAAGTTACACAATATTCATATATGTAAATACACACAAGGAAAGAACTTCAAGTTCCAGGCCACAAGGTGCTGCATTGGGACATATGGGTGCTACTCCCAGTGCTGCCACCGACTTACTATGTGACCTTGGGAAAGTTTTTAGATATATCAGGATGAAAGATTTTGCAAGGGAACTTGCCCAGTATCTGTCTATCCCATTACAGTCTAGACAGAACTATCAACAATGTGTTTTTGTGAGCCTAAAAATTATTCAACAATTGAAATTTAAAAATAACTGAACAATGATGTCGTCATGTCAGACGGCAAAATAACTGAGAATTTTAAACTCATCTTACACTATAGTTACCCTTTGAAGAAGGACTAAAAATGGCCTAGGTCCATATTCTCCAGAGTTACATATTTGCTTAACTTTATGAACTGTGAGTAGTCATATTAACTTCCCTGGGACTGCTCTCGGTGCATAAAGTTAAGCACGTGCATATGTTTTTGCAGATCAAGGCCATAAAAAGTGTGTGTGTCTTTCAAGGACTTCCACAAAATGTTCTCTAACTGCTGGGACAGCAAATTAAAAGTCAAGCTGTTTTTTTGGCTTGTTCTTCATCACTAGTAATAAGTAAATTCTGTTAGAGCAATCTAACAATTTTGTTGATTCACAATGCATAACAGAATCCAGCTCCCACACTTGTATGAGTGTGGACTCTGCAGAGTCAGTAGGAAGAAAGAGTAGTAACATACTTAAACTGCCACTGACTTAATTGACTGCCACCATTCTGATCAGTTGGTGCCATATTACAATTCATAGTTTATTGCAATAAAAATTAGCTACATAAAAATAGTTTGTTTCACTGTGTTCCAAAAGTCTAGCCAGAATCCAAAACAAATACCAGTGTCAGGCCCCTTATTTTGGAATAGAATCTTTCAAAGCAAGGTAAATTCTCTTTACTCCACAGGATTTAGAATGTATTTTGAAGGATACTAACCTAATCTGCAGTGGAATACTTTAGTACTGACTCAAAACCAAAAAGCCTTTCTACTCTTTGTATAAAGTCTTGCCAAAACAGAAATTTTGCAGTCTTGTTTTTCCCTCCCAGGAGTTCCAAATTGCAAAATCACTTATCTGTCATTTATAATATTTAAACAGTGAAAAATTCAGTGGTACATTGTGCATTGGGTTGTCAACCCTCCAGGATTGTCCTGGAGTATCCAGGAATTAAAAATTAATCTTTAATTAAAGATTGTCATGTGAGAAAACCTCCAGAATATGTCCAACCAAAACTGGCAACCTTAAATGTGCATAACTGAAAACATGGCTTCACATAAACCTGTCAATTTAAAATATTGGATTGAGATAACTTGTTTGCCTGTAGTTGCAATGCCATCTCCTCTTTTCCAGAACACTCAGGAATATCGTCAGCAGAATCTGTCTTTTGTGGTAGCAGTAGAAAAGGAAGTCCCTTGCACAATAGATCTGAACTGCTTTATTCCATTTCTGTGCTTGTATTTCTTCCAGCTTTCTCTAGCAGAAGAATGAATCTTCAAAATAGATGATGCAACAATAAAATAAGCTACTCAGGGTAGACAGTGGAAAATTACAAAAGAGCCTACAGCAAGATAAGCAGTCTAAAAAAATCTGGTACAATTTGAGCAGTCTCCTTAATTCCTGCAAGATCATAATTTTAAATATAAAGTCATTTCTGCATGATGCACAGTCAGTTTTATCTTTAATACAATCTGTTAGAAATAAACTCATCCAGTAATATTTGTATTGGAATTTAATTGTCCAATAACCTTGTGACATGCACTGCAAACAACTCCATCCTTTGTAATGGAAGTTCAGACTGACAGATAGAAAACCTCAAAATTAAATGTTTTCAATAAAGAGCACAACCGAGTGCACTGTATACTTGGTTTAAAATAAAGGCTACAATAAGTTACATTACAATCTAAAAACAAATCAACATTTTAGATAGTTAAATTAAGCTTCTAAAACCAGTGTAGGTTATCATGGCTATTAAACAACTACAAGAGCAAGTTATAAAATCCAAGGGAGTAGCATCAAAATATACGTTGTATGAACTGCCACTTCCCATATCTAGCCAATTGTCTAGACTGTTGCACGCTTGGCATTCTGTGTAGTAGGGAAAGTGTCTTATTTCCATGACTTATCCTATCAGCCCCATGAAGATTTGCTACTCTATTTTTTCTCTGAAATTATAAAGTTGAAATAAACATGTTGAAACAAGTAAACTGTTCCCCAAAAGTTGGTGAAGACAATAAATGTTGCCAATGAGACTTGCACAGAGATAAGATCCTGTTATATCTTTACTGTAGAATATTTATGACCTAAAGTATTCTGTAAGGAAAAGCTTTCTTAGATGCCCATCAGTTTCCCAATATGAAAACAGGAAGTGACTCACTAGACTTTAGAACAAGAAGAAAACAATTTTGTCTCAATGCTAAATTTAAATCTAGTAAGCTGCACAAAGCAAGGAATTATTGTGAGATGACAAAGTAAATGCCTCATCTCCACAGAAGGAAAGATGACTTATAAGGTGCTCCTTGATAAAAATACAGTACGTCTCAAGCAGGCAGAGTCAGACGACTTAACCAGAAGAAAGAGTTTTCTTTATCAACTAAAATGTACTGCCTAGTTAAAGAATTTTTTTGTAATGACCTGCATAGTATAAGCTAAATTTCATGGTACGTTTGTTTTCTGTGCCAGATCAATAAGGGTTGCTTTGAAGTTAACTGGGTGGGGACATTGTTATTAACTGTTGGCATGGACCTCAGAAAGAAGGAAGTTAATTGAGCTCACTAGGTTGACTCCAGAGTGAGGTAACTGCTTAAGACCCTAGTCATAAGCAAAGGGGGTAAAAAGGGCATTCGGTGCTGACTGGTGTCAGGAAAACAGATGTATTTTAAGTTGCCTAGGCATTGCTACACAGGATCTTTCTTTTTGTTACACTGAAGATTACCTTTTGGTCCTTGTTAATTGATGTAGTAACTTAGCTCAATAGTGTCCATTTCTGAAAGTTTATCTTTTTTAAAAAGTTTTATGTTTTCCTCCAGATCCAATGTGATTTATTTTCTTTAAATCAGCAATCCAAATAGTTGTATGCATTTTTGCAAATATTAAAAAAAAAAACAGGATACAAAATATCTACAATACATTAAATAAACAAGCTATCAATACAGGTTAAATCCAAACATTTTCTTGAAACAAATGTTAATGATGTCACCAGCACATCTGCCCCTCATATATCTATGTCCACTTATTAATTTTCTTAGGCTTTCAATGAGTCTCGTACTATTCTTTTAAGGTCTTGGTTCTGTGGTGGAAATGGAAGACACACAAGGGTATTTTATAGAGCCTCCACTATCCCCTCATTTTTAAACCAAAGGATTTTAGCTTGGATACCTCCCCCAGTGATCACCACTTTGGAGGTATTGCATGGGGAGAAGTTGGTCTCTCAGGTAGGCAGGTATCAAAATATTTAGAGGGTTATAGGTCAAAACATTTAAACACCAGCCTGAAGACTAATCAAAAGCCAGTGAAGGTTGTGGAACAAGTTTGCAATATGCTCTCTATTGGAAAAGCCACCAACAACATTCTACACCATTTTAAATTTCTTAATTGTCTTATGTATATATGTCTATTAAAATACTCTTATCTCAAGAGAAGAAGCATAGGTAACTACAGTGAGTTCCAAATCCAAAAGAAAATACAACTTGCACAGAAGAATTCTGTATAAGTAACAACTTTATTGTAACTTGATGTGCTGAAATGCAAAAAATATTTTCAGCAACAAGATACAAAAAGTATTTCACCATTAACATCAGCTGATAAAAATGCTGGATGGTTTGATGCAAGTGTTCACATATCTGAATTCTCTTAATCATTTCCACTTCAAAACAGGTCTAAATCATTTCATTTGTTTCATTTCTAAAATAGGACTCATTTATGTTAAGCCTTCTTTTTTGAAGTCTCAAAAACCAGGATTAGCTAGGTTACAGAGAATGATGAAGTCTACCAATGCAGACACTTAAAAAAATGAATTCCCCTTCCAAACTAAGTCCATTTACTGCAAACAAAAGCCAAGTTGTGAGACTAATTAAAATAGACTATAAACTACACACCTACCGTGAGATTAATGCCATTTGAGAGAAAAGTTAATAGTGAATTTTAGTGTAAATTAAAATTAAGAATATTTAATTTGGGCAAACTAGATTTTAACGTTAGTTTTGATAGCCATTAGTTGTATCTCAGCTTGCACTCTAGTATCTTCTATAACAGTAGTCTCATTCCATGAGGGTGGATTATTCTATGAGGGTAGGTGGTACGTAAGCCTTACACTGTCCCTAAACACAGTGGTGAGTTTCACTCTAAATATTTAAATCACTATGAGAATCAAATACTTGAAGTGTAAGACCCAAATCACCCTAGATAACTTAAACCTTCCTTTGTGTTTGCAATTTCCACATTTAAGAAATCACAAACAAAACAAAACAAAAAAATCAGTCTGTAATCATACAACCAGTATTATATTTTTGCAGGAGACCATTATCTAATACACAAGTCTGTAAACCTTGTTAAAAGTTTTAATATTTATTATCCAGACAGTAATCTGAATTTAAGAACCAAATAAGAACCAAGCAAAACATGGTGGAGTTCAAATCAGTATTCCATAACTTGTATCTACCTCAACTCTAGTTATTTTTGTACCAAACAGCATTCTCCTTAAGAGCTTGTAAAATACCTTTTTAAAAGATTTAATATCCTATTAATCTTGTATTCATTGCAAAGGTATACTAGAAAAGGCACGCTGTGTTCATACTTCAGAATGCAGTAAATGGACTATAAAACAAGGATTTTTTTAAAACTTCATTCAAAACACCTCCCCAGAAAAGGTCCAAATGGAAAAATGATGTAATCAGCTCTACCATCATTCCAACAGTGAACTGAGTGCTTATTTTTAGAAAGTCATTTAAAAAAAAAAAGCACCACACAAAATCGCAGATACATACACACGCAGGGTTCTCCCTAAAAAAGTTTGAAAGTGGTAGCTATTGTATATTTAAGAGACTAGTGTTAGAAAGCAAAAACAAGACACCGTTACACTTTGTGCTCCAAATCCTTTAAACAGACTAAATTTTCAGGATTTCTGTATACTGGCCCGGAAAAACTGTACTTTTATACTAGAGAGAGTTTTACATCTGCTGAACTTAAAACTGGTCATTGTGTTTTTAAAGGACACACTCTTGAGATGTGGGGAATAAAAACAAGGGGCTGAATCTAAAGGAGAAAATTGTTCTGACCAGCTATTTATTTGGGTGAGAACACTGCATGTGGTTCAACCAAGAATGAGAAGGTGAATAATTAGTGCACACTGAAGAATACAGCAATTGTTTTACCTTTTTCTTAAGAGCTGACAAACTTAAAATTATACATAATAAATCAAATACAAGCAGATCAATTGTTGTGATTTTCCATTACTGTACATGGTGTGCACTGCCTTACTGGAAAAATGGATATTTCTACAAATGTAGATATACTTACAGCACAGTGTTTGACATTTTTTGGTACAAAGTGTGCCATTAAGCTTTTTAAAAAAATCTTCAGAACAAAATCCTTAAGCTTTGCATTAGATAGCTGTATGTATGATAGCTGTATGTAATTTAGAACAAGCTGAACTGGACAATCATAATTACAGTATTAAACATTCAAGTCACTTTGTATATTAGAGCTGCAAGTTTCAACAATGAGCTTGTTCATGATGAGTACGAATATATTAGTTCTAATTTGTAATACACACTGCAGCAAAAATGTCACTATTTTGGAGGGAACAAGGATCCTTATAAACCCTATTATGAAGAATGCTTACAAAATCTTAATTTAGATGAATATTTAAATAAAAAAAAGGTAAATTGCTCCATAAATAGAGTCAGGTAAGATGCCCCCTGTACCGTTCAGATACTTGTCTAAGAAGATTTTATATTTAAGCCACATTAAGATTTAGTTCAAACACAGTGTGTGCAAGCATTTGGAGGTTTGTTTTTTAAAAACTGGACTGGGCACTTATTTCTGCTTGGTCTATGCTAAAGGTTTACTTGGTAACAAAATATAAAAGCATATATACTTTACCCTCCTAAAACTTCATTAGCATTAATTCTGAGAAATCTTAAAGAACTTAGGAAGGAGATATCTTTTCAGAAGGTAAATCTTAAATTTCATTTTTCATGTAAGTCTATAGGCAAACTGAAGTCTTTATCTTAATATGTTTATAAATTACAGTGAGATCTCCTCTCATTTCCCACTGTTAAATGCAACCTTGCCAAACAAAAAATATAGCATATTACCACCCTTACAGTAAATTCAATGTTATAACTCAGGAAACATTTAGAATGTGCACTACTGCAGATTTCCCCCGCAACTGTAAACAAAGCTATCAAACACTGAAAATGTTGGTATTAAAGCTAAAGTTCATATAATAAAGAACTGGCCCATGATAAGCACTTTACAAACGTTTCATCCTTTTCACATTATGCAGAATTTCAATACCATCCACAATGCTAGTACAACAACTGAAATGCTAGAAAAAGCAAGTCTATGCTTGCAAATACCATCTGACATTTCAGGTACCTATTCTTCCTACTATATGTTACTTCCACTGGTATGAATGGAAATTGTGCACACATGTTGAGTGGAGAACAGACCCTCTTCCAAAGTTTTGTTTCGTCATTCACATGCCTTTCTCAAAAATGTGAAAATATTCAACATAGAACATGAGAGCTTACAATAGTCACGTTCAATTAAGTCTTCAAAGACATGCTTTTCTTGTTCGTAATAAGAAAACTAAATCCCATGTGGCTGTGGGCATCTTAAAATGTATTTAAAAAGTTACGCCACAATTACCGGTACCTCATTAATTCATCAAAAGCAAAATATATATGTACCACACAACATACAAAAGTTACGCATTAAAAGTGCATAATCAGAATCCATTTGGCCCATTTCTTAAATTTACATTTGGTCATTCTATGCATCCTTTACTTTTCTATGTAACCATACATGTGGGATATAAATAATTTTTCTTCAAATACAATACTATTCTTTCTTCACAGAAAAATCTTTAACCTCTCACCCTATTCTCCATTAAATGTAAACTAGTGATGGACCATGAAGAAACACAGGCAAAAGGTTTATTATGTGTTTCTTTTTTAACGTTCGTTGGACAGCTTTGACATACACACAATAGGCATTACAAACTATATTGAAAATACATTTTTGGGCCAAACCATTGCATATTTGCCCCCACAATGAAAAATAAATTATGTTCAAAGCAGTATATTGCCATTAATAGCCTGTTGGCATCCTCTGAAAGTAAACTGGTTCTCCCTATGTATTGTACTTGGATTGGGGGCACATTATGTGCCTCCAGTTCAAGTCCTTTTAAAGAGAGTCTAGTTGAAACCTTCCAGTTAGCACAGAACCAAACTATAATCTTCATTTTTTTTTTTTTTTTTTTTGAAAATAATGGAAGATCCCTTTCAAAAGTTAATCTTCAGTTATCAGCTTTACTGCATTATGGAGCTAGTGCAATCCTGCATAGCCTAGTCAGAAAGACAAGGCACAATAAAAAAAAAAATCAAGATACATTAGACTATATGGACTACAGAGTCATTGAAGATAATTTAAGGCCTTTCAGTGAATTAGAGAGCAATCAGTCTAATTTAAAGCTGAGGATTAAACCATAAATTATCCAACTGAAAAGCAAACAATAGGCTTTTTCAGCTTCTGTTCTGTGGACAAGGATAACGAAAATTCTTGTTATGGTTTGTGAAAACACCTCTGGACATGGAGGAGTAGAGTCATTTCAGTTTCTCTAAAGTTCATGGAAGATTTCATGACTGCTTTAGTCGTTTGCGTGGAATGCCAAACTGTGGACACTGTGCAGATGCTAATGCTCGAAAGGCCTCTGCCACTAAGTGAGGATGAGAGTGGATCATGGACTTCCAGCCTGCTGTTTCCATTATGTCTGTTGCTTGGCTGAAAACAAAAGGTTTAAGAATAATCACAGTTAAAATTATTTATGTCCATATAATGCTGAATCCTCTAAAAGCTGAAGCCGGAAAATACTTAGAATGATTTGACATGTGGAAAATTGTATTTGAGTATAGTTGTATGTTATTTGTAACCAACACTGTATTCGCTTATACTTTAGTGAAACTACAGATTAACTGGAAGAAATATATTTAGCATTGTTCTGTAGCTGAAATTTTCCCCAGAGTGAAATGATCTATGCTATGCCTTCAGCCAAGACTATACACTAATTGTGTGGCAGTCTGTAAGAAGAGTATCAACATATTTTATATGCCAGTTATAAATCTTCACTACTGAGCTCACTGACACTGTGGCAGTACATGCTGTATCCTGGGAGACATATGGATATGAAAACCTTTTGTTGCAGGTGAGTAAAGGAAAGGTACCCTAAGAAACTGTTCAGAAGTTCCAGCTCCCCTGTGCACACTTTGGGAGAACGCAAGAATTGTCAGGCCAGGCCAACTCTCTCCTCAAGACGCACTTCAGTTACAACACTTACAGAAAAGCAGGCAACCATAGAGAGCTAGGTTGTACAACAGCAGAGGATAGCTGATTTTTAAATCTTTGTTTTTAAAAGTTAAAATGATTTGGAACAGTCAAACTATGTACCAGCTAACCTAGCTAACTGTGTGATCTTATCTATCTAGATTCTTATACGGATGCCCAGCACTGGAAATATGTTTGTCACCTTATTTCTACCTCCCCTTCCTGCTTGTCTCGCTTATTTGCTGCCTCTTCTTTCATATTAGAATGAGAACTCTGTCTGCCTGTGTATGTGCACAGTGTCTAATACAAGAGAGTCCTGATCCTGGCTGGAGCCTTTGTACATTGTCATAATACAAAATAGTAGCCCCACTCCCCACATCTATGTTCCAGCCAGCCGTAGTTGCTCTCTGTTCCATCTGCTCTGGAGTAGGGCCTCTTACTTTGCTGCAGCCTTCATGGGCACAAAGAGAAACTTGGCAGGTTTATATATAAAGGGAGGAAAAGATGCATTTGCACAGTTTGCTGCTGCTCTCTCACTGCTCCCCGCAGCAGCAAACTGTACTGAAGTGAGTAAGTAAAAGCTAATGTTGGCTGCTGTTGTCATCTTCTGGCAGAGGACAGACTAGCCTCAGCTCTTCTCCTTTGTGGAAGGGAAAATAAAGTGGGGGAAGAACTGTGGGGAAGTATCTCCCAGAAAGCAAGGCTTCTGTTGCAGCAGCTTTACTTCACTTGCAATCAGCAATTGTCTCAATCATGAGAGAATGAAGGTGGCATTGACATTTACAAAGGATGCCTTCCACTGCTAAACAGACTATAACAGGTTTGTCTTTACTCCCATGGAAGTCAAAGCAGAGTGTTGCTCTCTTGTATTAGTGGGTAAATTGGGATATACTCTTGTGTAGGAAAAAGTAACTTTAAACTTTGTGAATCATTTTACTTACTTGCTATTCCAGTTTTTCCCATCTTTACACCCAAGTTGTCTAAGAACACTGCACCTATGACAGGGGAAGTTATACAAAAACATTTAGAAGGAAAGGATATTTAAGTACAGATATTTAAGGCATTATTTCAAGTGTAATAAAGGAACATTACTTGCCTGTTAATAAAATCTATTGCTTGTGCTTTCAACTGTTCTGCGCTGTGCAAATCTGCGAGGATAAGAATGTCAGCAACATTTTCTACTGAGAGGTTACTACAGAGTGCCTCCTCACACATGACCTTCAGCCGTTCCAGTGCATACTAATGAAAGAAAAAACTATACTAATCATTCTTCACACTTATTCTTTCTGCTGTAATCTGTAAAGTACAACAAATCTAAAACACAATTTGCCCCACTCCTGTGACGTGCTTAGCACCATTCCTGATGATTGACTAGTGTTCCTCACAGGAGAGGCTTATTAAAACTGCTACCTTAAAATTAATTTATTCCCCCCCTCCCCCTGCACTAACGAAGAAAAGCTGAAGAGAAGCCATAAATAATATTATTATTTAAATATTAGGATTATAGGAACTGCAATATCAGATCAGACCAATGGCTCAATAATCCAGTAAAATATTTCACAGTGTCCAGTCTCAGAAATTTCAGATAAAAGTGCAAGAAGCCTCAGAGGAAAATTATATAAAATTCCACTGGAGGGGAAGGTTCTTCCTAACCCTTGCCAGTGATTTGCTTATTCTCTAGCTAGAACATCCATAATTGCATTATTAGACATAACTCTTTTAAACTCCTCCTAACCTCTTATTGCCACAATATACCATTGAAGGTAAATTCCAAAGGTATACATGAGTCCCCAAAAAACCCTGGTCAGTTATAAATTTGTTGTATTTCATTATATATGTTCAATAATTCTTGTACAAAGAAAAAGGGTGAATAAGGAGTACCTAATTTCCCCATTGAAAGCTTTTTTTCTATACCTTTATAATATCACCCACTCTTTCAGGGAGAAACTGATAGGTATTATGTAAATAAAGTATCACAATCTGTCCTTAATTTAAAGAATCCCAAACTTGAGTCACATAATACAGCATTTTTTCCATGCCTCAAATCATTTAGTTTTCCCATCTCTGCACCTCTCATATATCTGCTATATTATTTAGATAGGGTGACCAGAAGTGAACCCAGCAATCTAGGTAAAGGTATGCTATTGATATGTAAAGGAATCATTTTGTGTATTCTCTTTCGTACAGTATACATCTTAACAGTTTACTTTTTGACCACTGCTGAACATTGAGCAGGTTTTCATTAAGCTGTACATAACACCACCCAGATCTTTTTTCTGTGTGGTTACTTACTTTAGAATCCATCATTTGTAAAAGTAATTCCAAAGTTTCCATGACAAATTTAGAAAGAATTGCTGCACAAAATAGCGAAGCTGCCACATGTATTTGTTACTTTTTATTTGCATTTTATTTATATTAATATTTATCTGCACAAAGGAAAACTCTACCACTTTATTTTATTTTAGATGTATTGTTGTACTGTTTTCTAGGGTGCTTCTATTTGGATTATATAAGTAAAAGCCAGTTATGATAAAGCCATCCCTAGCAGACAAGACAGAAGTTTAATAGAGTTGCTTTTGTAACATTGCAGAACTACTTTTTCAGACTATTATTATTCATTCATGAGAAAGGCAGAGCAAGCAGCCTTTGGCAGTTTCTAGTTATTACATTCTCTGTATTTAGCAATCATGCCTTGGATAAAAGTCTTCATTCATACAGAAACACTACTTCTCCAGTTCTCTCCACTCTTGAGTGCCTTTTACATCTGTCTCAGACTCAATGAGATCTTGAAGATGAGGCACTGTCAGAGAGAGGTATGAGGAGAGAACTAAACTACTGCATCATCAAAGCCTGGATAGCACTAATCCAATAGTTCAGAAGGAATAAAGTTTTTGACAAATTTAGCCACAAAGGGGCAAATCAGTGCTGTGTGTATGTTAAAGAAGGTGCTAGGGTTGATCATGGGAGCTACAAACCTTACTTCAGTACCAGAAAAATTACTTCAAAATATAATTTCAGGTTACTATAATAAACAAACCAGTACAGATTCCATAAGAAAAAATCTGCTTCTCTAACCTAGTAGGAGTCTCTATGCAAAGTCAACTAAACAGTTGGAGAAGGACCTGGTAACACAGCTACACTATTGGGCATGATATCAGATAAAATGTAGACAAGTCTAAGGTAATGCACCTTGAAAGGAACAAAGCGAACAGTTCACATATGGCTGGCTTTTAAATTATTTATACCCACTTAGAAGAAGATAACTAAGCTCTGGTCTACACTATGGGGTTAGGTTGAATTTAGCCATGTTAGGTCGATTTTAAAATGAATGCGTCTACACAACCAACCCTGTTCCGTCGACCTAAAGGGCTCTTAAAATCAACTTCTGTACTCCTCCCTGGCGAGAAGAGTAGAGCCAAAATCAACCTTGCTGGGTCAGATTTGGGGTAGTGCAGATGCAATTGGACAGTATTGGCCTCCGGAAGCTATCCCAGAGTGCTCCAATGTGACTGCTCTGGACAGCACTTTGAACTCCAATGCACTAGCCAGGTACAGAGTAAAAGACCCGGGAAATTTTGAATTTCATTTCCTATTTGGTCAGCGTGGAGAGCTCAGCAGCACAGGTGACCATGCAGTCCCCCCAGAATCACAAATGAGCTTCAGCATGGACCGAAAGGGAGACACTGCTTCTGATTGCTGTATGGGGAGAAGAATCTGTGCAGGCCAAACTCCAATCAAAAAGGAGAAATGCTAATATATATGCCAAAATCGCACAGGGCATGGTGGAGAGAGGCTACAACAGGGACACACAGCAGTGCCGCGTGAAAGTTTAGGAGCTCAGGCAAGCCTACCAAAAGACAAAGGAGGCAAATGGTCGCTCCGGGTCAGGGCCACATACATGCCGCTTCTATGATCAGCTGCATGGCATTCTAGGAGGGAGACCCTAGCACTACCCCACCACTGTCCGTGGACACCTGCAAGGGGGGAGTCTCACACAACAGGGAGGAGGATTTTGTGGATGAGGAAGAGGAGAATGCGCAGCAGGCAAGTGGTGAATCCGTTCTCCCCAGCAGCCAGGACCTTTTCATCACCTGGAGCCAATACCCTCCCAAGGCGGGATCCCCGCCCAGAAGCCGGAGAAGGCAGCTCAGGTGAGTGCACATTTGTAACTTCAGTACAGGGTTTAAAAGCAATATGTTTGCTGTTTAATGTTTGATTTGCCCTGAAGAACTGGGATGCATTCGGGGCCAGTACAGCTACTGGAAAAGTCTGTTAACGTGTCTGGGGATGGAGCGGGAATCCTCCAGGGACATCTCCATGAAGCTCTCCTGGAGGTACTCTGAAAGCCTTTGCAGAAGGTTCCCTGGGAGGACTGCTTTATTTCGTCCTCCACGGTAGGACACTTTACCACTCCAAGCCAGTAGCAAGCAGTCTGGAATCATGGCAGCACAAAGCATGGCAGCGAATGGTCCTGGGTTTTGGTTGCATTCAAGCGACATTCGGTCTTTATCTTTCTGTGTTAGCCTCGGGAGAGTGATATCATTCATGGTCACCTGGTTGAAATAGGGGAATTTTTGTAAGGGAACAATAAAAGGACCCCGTTGTTGCTGGGTTGTTTGCACTTGACCAAAAGGGATCATCCTAGAGAACAGCCATGTGGTGGGGTGGGGGGAGGTGTGTGCTGCACATCCACACAAAAACCGCAGCCCCTCCTTTTAAAATGTGAAACCCAACCGGCATTGCTTGCTATGGGAAAGGATGGTGCTGCAGTTTGAAACCATTCCCACATGTTATGAAGACGGAAGAAGTCAACCCCGGGTACCAAAAGGCTTACCATGGCTGCCTGGAAACCGAATTCTGATGCCCAAACGTGTGTGATGTGTCACCACACCAGCAGGCGCTCAAATATAAAAGGCAAAATGTGACCTTATACCTAAAGCACATGTGCTGTGAATTGCTTGATTCACTGTGAAAGAGTCTCCCTTTTGTTCTCAGAAATGTATCTTAAATTTTACTCTCCCTTTTTATCTCCACTGCCCCCAGTGCAAATGTTTCTATGCTCCCCCTATCATCTGAGGTTATCGCAGATCAGAAGGCGAAAAAAACGCACTTGCGATGACATGTTTTCCGAGCTCCTGCAGTCCCCCCGCACTGATAGGGCACAGCTTAATGCATGGAGGCATTCAGTGGCAGAGGCCAGGAAAACATTAAGTGAGCACCATGAGCAGAGGCAGGAGGTGATGCTGAGGCTAATGGGGGAGCAAACAGACATGATGAAATGTCCGTTGGAGCTGCAGGAAAGCCAACAAGAGCACAGACCCCCCCCGTTGCATCCATTGTACAACTGCCTGCCTTTCTCCCCGAGTTCCATATCCTCCTCACCCAGACGCCCAAGAATGCCGGGGGGCGGGGGGGGGGAGAGAGAGAGAGCTCTAGGCACCCAGCCTCTCCACTCCACTCCAGAGGATGGCCCAAACAACAGAAGGCTGTCATTCAAACAGTTTTGATTTGTAGTGTGGCTACAGTAAGCAATGGGGCCTTGTCCTTCCCTCCTCCTGCACCCCACCCCACCCCACCCGGGCTACCTTGTCAGTTATCTCACTTTTTTAAACTTAATAAAGAAAGAAGGCATGGTTTCAAAACAGTAGTTACTTTATTTCCTTTGCCAGCTGTGATTGAAGTGGGGGGACGGTGGTTGGCTTACAGGGAATTAAAATCAACAAAGGGGGTGGGTTTGCAGCAAGAAGAAACAAACACACACACACACACCTGTCACACCGTAGCCTGGCCAGTCATGAAACTGGTTTTCAAAGCCTCTCTAATGCGCAGCATACCTAGCCATGCTCTTCTAATCACCCGAGTGTCTGGCTGCTCAGAATCAGCTGCCAGGCGATTTGCCTCAACCTCCCACCCCGCCATAAACGTCTCCCCCTTACTCTCACAGATATTATGGAGCACACAGCAAGTAGCAATAACAATGGGAATGCTGGTTGCGCTGAGGTTTAACCTAGTCAGCAAACAGCACCTGCGAGCTTTTAAACGTCCAAAGGCACATTTTACCACCGTTCTGCACTTGCTCAGACTGTAGTTGCACTGCTCCTTACTACTGTCTAGGCTGCCTGTGTACGGCTACATGAGACATGGGAGCAAGGGGTAAGCTGCGTCCCAAAGGGTAACTACTGGCATTTCAACATCCCCGACGGTAATTTTCTGGTCTGGGAAGTAAGCCCCTTCTTGCAACTGCTCGAACAGCCCCGAGTTCCTAAAGATGTGAGTGTCATGCACCTTTCCTGGCCATCCCACGTTGATGTTGGTGAAATGTCCCTTGTGATCCACCAGTGCTTGCAGCACCATTGAGAAGTACCCCTTGTGGTTTACGTACTGGTTGGCAAGGTGGTCCAGTGCCAAGATAGGGATATGTGTTCCATCTATCGCCCCACCACAGTTAGGGAACCCCATTGCAGCAAAACCATCCAGTATGACCTGCGCATTTCCCAGAGTCACTACCCTTGATAGCAGAAGGTCAGTGATTGCACTGGCTACTTGGATCACAGCAGTCCCCACAGTAGACTTGCCCGCTCCAAATTGATTCCTGACTGATCGGTAGCAGTCAGGCATTGCAAGCTTCCAAGAGCTATCGCTGCTCGCTTCTCAACAGTCAGGGCAGCTCTCATCTTGGTATTCCTACACTTCAGAGCGGGTGAAAGCAACTCACAAAGTTCAAGGAAAGTGGCCTTACAGATGCGAAAGTTTCGGAGCCACTGTGAGTCATCCCGTACCTGCAACACTATGCAGTCCCCCCAGTCTATGCTTGTTTGCAGGACCCAGAATCAGCGTTCCACTGTAGCAACCAGCCGTACTGCCGCCATGATGTCCCAATTGCCGTAGCCCATGCTTCAGCAACGTCTGTGTCCATGTCCTCATCACAAGCATCGTCGTGCTGGCATCTCTTAGCCCAGTTCTGCACATACGTCAGGATAATGTGAACATTGTAAACACCATGCACTACAGCAGCGGTGAGCTGAGCAGGCTCCATGCCTGCCAAGGTATGGCGTCTGCACAGGTAACCCAGGAAAAAAGGTGCGAAACTATTGTCTGCTGTTGCTTTCATGGAGGGAGGGAAGAAGGAAGGAAGGGAGGGGCGACTGACGTCATGTACCCAAAACCACCCTCGACAATGCTTTTGCCCCATCAGGCATTGGGAGCTTAACCCAGAATTCCAATGGGCAGCGGAGACTGCGGGAACTGTGGGATAGCTACCCACAGTGCACTGCTCCATAAGTCAATGCTAGTCAATGCTAGCCACGGTATTGAGGGACACACTCAGCTGACTTAATGCGCTTAGTGGGGACATACACAATTGACTGTATAAAATCGATTTCTAAAAACTGACTTCTATAAAATCAACCTAATTTCGTAGTGTAGACATACCCTTAGACGTCATAGTGGACAGCTAGATGAAATTTCAGCTCAATGTGCAACAGCAGTGGAAAGAGCAAAAGATATTACATTTGTACAGTATTTTTAAAAGATTTTGGAATAGTATGTTAAAATATGAAATGGAATTAGATCACCTTGAATACTGTGTTGTTGTTGTTGAAGTCCCCCTTTTCAAGAAGGGCAGAACAGAAGGAGGAACATTTCAGAGGAACAGTGAAAGTATTTAAAGGGTAGGCTTAAAGGGTAAATATTTAAAGGCAAGAATTAGGTACAAGAACAGATTTGAACTATTTAGGGTACTGAGGAGACAGAAAGATGACAAAGTTATAGAAGTAGTAATGGTTTAGAGAAGGCAGTCATTAAAGCCCTGTTATTTATCCTGTCTCATAATACAAAGATTAAGAACACACTTTTGTCATTACTGATCTTCTAAAGGATATTTAATGCTCCTCCAATTTCTTCGGAAAAATCTTGGTAGTACATACTCCCAGCAGCCATGGAAAGTTTTATATTTTTCTAATCTTCCCACCATTTAAAAAAAAATAAATCTTTCTCCCTCCAAGCCACTCCATTTCTTATATCTGTTGGTGCATCTGTTTATTTTTCTTCGACATCAATTGTGTATTTAAACAACTGAAAATATATGTTTTTAGAACAGGGATTTCTAAAACAACAATTCTGAGGACTTTAAGAGCTAATTACTTACTTTGTCTGCAGCTGCCAACAAGTTGTCAGCCATTTTGTCAAGGTTTGGCGCTTTCCCTGTGTAAATGAATCTCATCATTTCTTTAAAAACCTCAGGGTCTACATCATTTATTTCTACACGATTCTATTGAATAAAAACAAAAAAAGGAAAACCATAACATCTATAAATTTTAGAGTAAAAATTTAAGATCACCTGGTTTGCTTATTACAAGTTTTTATTTCATATCCATCATATAGAACCTTACAAGGTTAAGTTGGCACTTCTAGATTCAACTATAGACCTAGAGTCAAGCTCCTCCTTTGCCAGCAGCTTTACAAGTTAGTCAGACGGACATCATAGCTCCTTTTAGACATGGCTGGATTTGTATGGAATCTGCAGTGCAAAAGTTATCTTAAAGTATATACAGAGAATCCTAAATATGGGCTATGGAATTTTTAAAAATACATCCTGGCCTGGATTTAAATCCATCAACATTTCTTTGAACAGAAGAGACTAAGTACTGGAGAGAGCACAAAGTTAGCCAGCAGCAAACAAGAAAGTTAGCTTTAATTTGCTCAGTTTAATAGGGCCAATTTGTTCTGAAAGTGATTCTCAAAGGAGGCCCGGCAAAGACTGTATTTGTACCTCACCTGAATCCTACAGTTTAGGACTCTCCATTAAGAAACGCCTGGCCCTGGTCTTTGCAAGTTAGAACCTGAATTTCACCAGCATCCCTAAATACTGCTGTTGCAGTAGGATAGCGTGTTGAGACACAGGCCGTAAAAAGACAAGGACCAGGATCTTGAAATGCATACAGAATTGGAAGGCCATTATGCATTTTGAAGTAGCTGTAGTTTTTAGTACAGGGTCCTCCTCACCTATGGGATTCACTTACAAGAGGAAACATCATTGTACCCATCATTGGACTCCAACTGAGAACCTTCACTGAAAATGAGAACTGTCCACTAAAAATCCTTTGGGATCTACCCAAGAGCAAAGTGTGAATCCACATTAATGAAATTCCACCTACTGCTGCTGCTGCACCAGGCAAGCTCTTAGCAGCACACTGTTAAGAACAGAGTTAATATATACACATATGTTTGAGCTCTGCATAGCCCTATAATCACAGACTCATGTTCACCAAGGCTCAATAGGACAAAATTCTTTTGCAAGCAATCCTAATATTGCCATAGAATTTAACTTGTATCTTCATGAAATGGACTTGATGTTCCATTTCTCACTCCCCAAACACACCCAATGATTGTTTAGTTGAAAATCCTCATGAACATTAAAGTTAGTCAGTGATATTCAACTATGGATTTTTATTTTGATTTATTTATTTATTTATTTGCTAGGTTCTGCAGGTGATCCAGATCTATGGGCTTTCATAGTTGCATTGTTATCCAGGTGGCCTGCTTCAAAATCTTACTTCCTATGTATGCTAAGGAAGGAGGAAGCTTGCAACCAACTACACCAGCTCAGTTTCTGAGCTCCACAGGCTTGAGCTGCTGTGATTTTCACCAGACAATCCAGCTGCCCAGTCTACATTTATGGTTCCCTATACTCCTTGGCTGCAAGCTGGAGTCTATCTTCCTGCTGCCTAGCTACGTGGAACAGGATAGTGAGTAAGCCCTGTAATAGAGCTGCAGGAAGTCCCAAGAGAGAGACAGAAAAAAGCCTTTCAGGCGCCTGAGTGCAGCAAAATGGTGAATTCCATGTCATCTTGGAAAAATACCAAATTTTAGACTCAATGACTTCATGGCCCATCGGTCACTAATTGTGATGAAGGGTACCCTGCAAACCCAGGAAAAATATACTGCATCATTTAATGCTTTGTTCATATTTTCAATGTTATCTTCACACCCATAAAGGCTAGAAAGAGAACCAAGATTCTAGTGCATAATACTGCTCCAAGGGCTGAAATCCATGGCAAGTTCTATAGCTGCAGAACTATGGAATACACAGATTCAGGCCTAGAACAATTCAGATGAATGTCATCTCCAGATCTAATAGGGGTTTACAAGGGCTCCAAGACGAGGAGTAATGGTCTCAAGTTGCAGTGGGGGAGGTTTAGGTTGGATATTAGGAAAAACTTTTTCACTAGGAGGGTGGTGAAACACTGGAATGGGTTACCTAGGGAGGTGGTGGAATCTCCTTCCTTAGAAGTTTTTAAGGTCAGGCTTGACAAAGCCCTGGCTGGGATGATTTAGTTGGGAATTGGTCCTGCTTTGAGCAGGGGGTTGGACTACGTGACCTCCTGAGGTCCCTTCCAACCCTGATATTCTATGATTCTATGTTACAGCTAAGGTACAACTGGAATAGTTTAACCATTGTCTATTGGATAACCGTGCCCAAGGAGGAGATATTAGAGATTTTGGGATAACTAGCATGTGATAGTTTCTTGAGACTGTATGTCCTTCCTAGAGTTTCAAAATTTGTTAGGTTGCCCCATCTCTCAAGGAGGTGATGACATTCATGTGGTGGCCCCAACCACTGAGAGCTAGCTTTCACTAACCAAGAGGAGAAAGAGTCAAGTTTGCATGAAGTGGCACTGATTTACTTCAATGCTTTTAGAACCAGGGCTTGCAAAGCTAGCCCAAATCCAGTCAGAGCAAGCAGTACAGTTACCTATTCTACAGTAGCTCCCCAATTCTATAGTACTGGAGAAATTGCTAGAATTCGAAAGGTTTCGGAGTAACAGCTGTGTTAGTCTGTATTCGCAAAAAGAAAGGGAGTACTTGTGGCACCTTAGAGACTAACCAATTTATCTGAGCATAAGCTTTCATGAGCTACAGTATGCATCCGATGAAGTGAGCTGTAGCTCATGAAAGCTTATGCTCAAATAAACTGGTTAGTCTCTAAGGTGCCACAAGTACTCCTTTTCTTTTTTTCTAGAATTTGAAGTATTCTTTTCCATTACATAGGTAGATGGCTCCTCACTGTAGGAGATATAAAGAGCATGAAGCAATCTGGACTTATTAAACTACTATCCCTGTAGACCAGTTGTATGCGTGAAGTGTTTGTGGAATCTGTGGTTAAGAGAAGGATCTCAGTCTCCCCTCAAGGCTTCACTGCGAAGTTAATTTGAGTTACAACTCTAACCCTAACTCTAGACATGTACACATAAATCCCTTAACTCAAGTGGGGTGATGCTTTTAACTCTAGTTGGCTGGCTCATAAGTGGTATAGGCTACAGCTGATGTGAGTGCAACTTGCCAGCTGCTAATACAACTACTCTAGTGTGGACATGGCATAGCTCCACTTGAATGCCACTAGTTCTGCAGTATCTTACCACAATTCTCCTTGTGTGCTCAGAAACGACAGACAAATGTTCACAATTCACTGAAGCCTCCTTGGCTCATCTTACTGCAGCACAAAGAATCAGGGGATACACCCCAAAAGTCTTAGTGCCACACAAAGATGAGTGAACCATCAGCATGGACAGAGCAGCTCAAGTGTAATTTCACAATGTGGCCACACTCATTTGAGCTACGCTAGTTTGAGAGAAGATAGCTTGAGTTACTGACATAGGGTGGCGTCAACTCAATGATATCTTGAGATATCTACCTGGTTGATATAACTTTTTCCATATTAAGTACTCCCTTTTATCTTTCTCAATCCATGAAGTACAATTGAGTTTTCTATAAATTTTTCCTTTTCTTTGGAATCAGAACGAGAATGGCACCTTAAACTTTCAGTCCCGCTTACCTTTTTGCTTTCCTCCATTTCATGTTCAAACATTGCATTAAAAACTGGTGAACGAGCTGTAGCAAAAGAATTAAGCATTAAATACAATTAAATAGCCGAATTTTAACATTTTTATTTAATAAAAAATATATGTTACAATACAAAAGTAAAAAAGTACCTGCAAGGACAGACTTATGAGCTTTGAATTCTTGTCCTCCTACACAAAAACTGCAATCTGTAAATCTTGTGGTTTCCCAGAGATTCCCTAAATCTTCTGCTAGTCGACATTCAGGTACCTTCAGAGTGTTTGTATTAGACTGTCCTGATATATTTACTGAGTCTTGGACCACGCTTACCTAACAGAAAATCACAGTAAGATAGAAACTCCTTCATAACTGATGCCAATGATCATTAAATTTTAGCACCTACACTAGAACTTGAGTAATTCTTAGACAAAGCAAGAATATGATTGGTGGTTCTGCCTCTCCCCCACAACCCTAAACCAGTCAAAATGCAATAGTGGAAAAGACTACATTTCAAAGAGGCTAGGTTTTATGGAACAATACTAGAGCCAAAGAAACAAACTTTTTAAGGCGTGTAAGAGAAATAAGCTTTTTCTTTTCAAGGATACAAACTCTGTTCATTTAGTGCAGTTATCTGACCAAGACAAAAATCAAGAGCATGATGCCACAAACAGCATGATAAAAAGGCCAGAGATTAAATGAAAGGCAGAAACTATTCTTGGGAGAGAAATGGAATCTCTACTTAAAAATTATTGCTATTTCGGAGACAATCAACAAAATATAAGACCCTCCACACACCTGAGAAACAGAACACATACCAGTAAGTGTTGTTGGTTTAAAGGCTCTCCCTTTACTGAACCCAAACTGATTAAGTGAGCACAGAAGAAGCAGAGTTTCATAAAAGTGATCCTGGGTAGTTCTTATCAGTAAATTACCCCAATTAGTCAAAATGAACTTGTACAACTTTATTTAAAACGGTAGACTGATAAAGCAAATGAACTAGGTACCAGTAAAATTATTAAAATTTCATTATTCAGTTTGCCTTTGCCCCACAGGAGCACAAATTAAATGTGGATACTTTCCTCTTAAAGAGTTTTAAAGTGGTTCTTCTAGAAAAAATGAGTCTGTAATGTAGCATAGAGGCACCATATAAACTCAAATGTTTGTGCATAAGATGTTAAATTTGGTTTTAAATTAAATTAAACCAAGAAGATTGTGAAAGATGTGCATCTGAAGTGGTTATTGATTTTTATTTCCCCTCCCTGTATTTTGCTGGCTTTTTTTGTCTTTGGGAAGGAATGGAAAGATGATAGTGGTGTTTTTGAGGGTATGTCTACACTGCAACTAAAAACCTGTGGCTGGCCCATGCCAGCTGACTCAGGCTTGCAGGGATCAGGCTTGCAGGGATCAGGCTATAGGGGCTGTTTAATTCCAGAGTAAACACTTGGGGTTGGGCTGCTACCCAGGCTCTAGGACCCTTTGAGGTGGGACAGCCTGAGAACGCAGGCTGCAGCCCAAGCCCCAACCTCTACACCACAATGAAACAGCCCCTTAGCCCATGCCTGAGCCACCTGGCATGGACCAGCGGCAAGTTTTTAATTTAAGTGTAGATATACCTTGCGAGTCTGCTCACAGACTGAACACCATCTTTTTGCTCTATGGTGATGGGGAAACAAATGAGGAACAGCTGAGCAGGGGGCCTGATCTGGTGAAAATGCCTGGAAATTCTACTCTCCTTTAGGGAGCTTAAAGTGAGCCAAAGCAGTCTTGAGAAACCATGGACTGGTGCCAGTCCCCGAAATCTCCTTGACACAGTTTAGGAAGGTAGCATGCTGGTCCCTGGTATCAAAGAGATTGAGAAACATTGAGCTAAACGATCTTGATCCATGATTCTCCAAATTAAGCTATAGAAATTTAGAAGTGGAATAGATAAGGTGAGAGCACTCAACTGACTGCTCTGTTTGGAGTTCCAGAGCCAGAGAACATGGTTCAAAGGCAGAAGGATGTGGCCAAGCCCCATGGACATGTCTGAGTTGAACAACCTAAACTTCATCTGAGCAGTCTAAATGTCAGATAAGGAAAGGAAGGATGGTCCAGTGGTTAAAACACTAATGTAGAACTTGGGTTCAATTCCCTGCCTCGCCACAGACTTCATGCGTGACTTTGGGCAATTCCTGAGGCCTAGGTCTGTACTACGAAATGCTGCCAGTTTAGTTGTCAATCTACTGGGGGGGGTGGGGGGGGCCACACTTCACACATCCTAAGTGATAGGGTTATTCTGGCCACCTCGCTGTAGATGCAACGATACTAGCAGAGGTGTAAAAAGAAAAGGAGTACTTGTGGCACCTTAGAGACTAACCAATTTATTTGAGCATGAGCTTTCGTGAGCTACAGCTCACTTCATCGGATGCTCATGAAAGCTTATGCTCAAATAAATTGGTTCGTCCTAAGGTGCCACAAGTCCTCCTTTTCTTTTTGTGAATACAGACTAACATGGCTGTTACTCTGAAACCTAGCAGAGGTGTGTTTCTGTTGGCATAGCTAATGTCATTCAGGAAGGTGATGTAGCTATGCTAGCAGAACTCTTTCTGCTAGTTTACACTGTATCTACACAGGGGAGTTCTGTCAATATAGGGACAGCAGCCACAGCTCTGTAGTGTATTCAAGACCCGAGCATGTCCTTCTGCTTCAGTTCCCCCTCTGTAAAATGGGGTACAATAGTACTTTCCTATCTCACAGGGATGTTGAGATGATAAAAACTTTAAAGACTGTGATACTCTGATATTATGATAAGAAAGGCCATACAAGTACCTAAGTGATCTAGATCACGATCCAGAAAAGGTCTATGACATTAGCTTAAGTTAACAGGATATTATATAATTTTTTTCATCTGCACAATTTTAATGTTAGGCTACACATTTTATTACAGTAAGGGATAATGAATTAGCTACTTAAATATTACATACTGACCCCAAAAGCTAAGTTTCACAATCTCTGCTACAGCCATAATGATTAATGTCAGTTTTTGGATGCCTGTTACACTGGCATTTTTTTCTGTGGTTGTTTTAAAACAACCCTGAACTATGTTCTCACCCCCTCCCCCCGCTTATAAATCCTCATTATCACAAGTTTATAACTCAACCATTAAAAACTTCTCAGGGCAGAAATTTTCAACTACCACATATTTTCCTAGTGAAAACACAGCATATTGGGCTTTAGTAGTACTGAAAAGACCACCAATGGCAACATGCAACAAAATGGAGGGCCACAGCTAATCTGCATGCTAATATGTACATAAGTGGTGCAATTTGGTAACAGTCCACATAATCCCAAGCAATCTCACTCTACATTCCTTTCTCCAACGATCACACCATCCCCACTACGCCCCTCATTTCTTATGTTAGGTTTATCTTTGTCTTCTCCCACTCTTCCATCCTCCTGTCCCCTTTTCCTTAGTCCCTTTTTTATGAGCCTATAAGAATGAAGAAAGTTTAAGGCCAGAAAGTATCATCGTGATCATCTAGTCTGACCTCCTGCACATTGAGACCACAGAACTCGCCCACCCACTCCTGTCATAGACCCATAACCTCTGGCTGAATTACTGAAGTCCTCAAATCATGATTTAAAGACTTCATGTTACAGAGATTCAACCATTTACTACAACAGAACCTCAGAGTTTTGAACACATGGGGAATGGAGGCTGTTCATAACTCTGAAATGTTCATAACTCCACGAAAGCTTATGCTCAAATGAATTTGTTAGTCTCAAAGTTGCCACAAGCACTCCTGTTCTTTTTTCTGAACAGAATTGTTATGGTTGTTCTTTCAAAAGTTTCCAACTGAACACTGACTTAATACAGCTTTGAAACTATTATGCAGAAGAAAAATGCTGCTTTTAACCATCTTAATTTAAATGAAACAAGCACAGAAACAGTTTTCTTATCTTGTCAAATCGTTTTTTATAAACTTTCCCTTTTTTTTTTTAGTGGTTTACTTTTAAACACAGTACTATACTGCATTTGCGTGCGTGCACATGTGTTGCGGGGGCCGGAGGGGCGGTTTTGTTGCTGCCTGATTGTGTACTTCCAGTTCCAAATGAGGTGTGTGCTTGACCAGTCAGTTTGGTAACTCTGGTGTTTGTAATACTGAGGTTCTACTGTAGTTTAAACCTGCAAGTGACCCATTCCCTATGCTGCAGAGCAGTGTTTCTCAAACTTTTTGTGCTGGCGACCCCCTTTGGGCTCAAAATATTGTACCACCTCCATCCCATACTAACACTTGAAAAAATGTCAACGCCCTACCCTAAATATCATTAAGAAAATTATTAATAATACTCAGGGACTGGCATGAGAGGGTGGCAAGCACATCAACTGCCCAGGGCCCCATGCCAAAGCGGGCCCTGCGAAGCTAAGTTACATGCCTCAGCTCTGGGCTGCAGGGCTTGGGCTTGAGCCCTGGGTGGCGAGGCTCGGGCTTTGACTTGAGCCTCACCGTCTGGGGCTGAAGCACGTAACTTAGTTTCAAGCGGCCCTCTGTGGCGTAGGGCTCTGCTTGCCACCCCCGAATGCCAGTCTTGCACTTATGACCCCCTAAACCCATCCCATGACCCCCTCAGGTTGAGAAACATTGCTGTAGAGGAAGGCAAAAATAACCCTAGGATCTCTGCCAATCTTGTAACATGGGAGACCAGAATTGCACACAAGTATTCCAGACGAGGTGTTACCAGTGCCTTGTATAATGGTACTAACACTTTCCTATCTCTATTGGAAATACCTCGCCTGATACATCCTAAGATCACATTAGGCTGTTTCATGGCTGCATCACATTGGTGGCTCAAAGTTATCCTGTGATCAACTAATACACCTAGGTATTTCTCCTCTCTGCTGCTTCCAACTGATAAATCCCCAGTTTATAGTAAAAATTCTTGTTGTTAGTCCCTAAGTGCATAACCTCGCACTTTGCACTATTCAATTTCATCCAATTTTTATCACTCCACTTTTCAAGGTCATCCAGATCTTCCTGTATGATATTCCGGTCCTCCTCCATTTTGGCAATACCTCCCAACTTTATTATTAGCAACCATAAATTTATATGAATTAAACTGTAAGAGTTGTTTTGTTTGTTTTTTTTAAAACGCCACTGAAGGTTAAGTTTCCTATTTAAATTTTACAAAACTGGCATAGGCAAAAACCAAAATATTGAAAATATCCTCAATAGATTATTTTCTGATAGAATATCCTGCAATAATGAAAACTAAGGCAATAATCCTGTAAACGCTTCAAAAGGTATATAAAATTACTCAGAGGAATAATCCCATTGACTTCAGTAGGCCTACTCTTGCTTAAGGTTAAGAATACACAAATATTTGCAATTTTTTTTTCTTGAACTCAATGATAAAATCGGTGTCATTTCCAAACAAAGTTGCTCCAATGTTAACAATGAAAAGTTATTTAGACTTTCAATATGTAAACAAAGTCACTATGACCTTTTCTATATGTACAGGCCAGGACTTTTTAAGATTCTCTCTCTCCTAAACGCATATTTAGGCAAATAGGATTTTCAAAAGCACCTGCACGACTCACTGGCACAAGTCCCACTGTGATCAAACTAAAATCCTGATGGATTCTTTGACTTGTGAAAAATCAATGTGTCAGAGGATGGTGTTGGTTGCACATATAGCACAGGCTATTTGTTGTGTTTGAGTTTTGTTGTTCTCACAGTAAGGATGTTAATGAGGCCCTGGACTTGCCTCTTTCACAACAGAGTCACAATTAAAATTCTAAACTTCTCAGGAGAAAAGAAAACTATACAAAATTAAAAATTATACTATAAATAAAGTAATAAATACAATATATCTACATTAGTACTTTAAGATTATAAAATGGGGAAAAAGTAAAGAACTAGCAACATGTAAATAAAAAGGTTAACCTTAAAAAATAAACTGAAATTGAAAATTGATTAAAAATCATGCTTTTTATCCATCCTGCTACTTCTCAGTGGTGACTCATCTTCTTAAGCAGCTGAGCATAACCCTGCTTGGCTGTTTGGCACTCCAGTCTTTGCTGTGACTGAAAGCATAACCATATCACCATATCCTGCTGGCCACAGGAACACTAGCAGCATATTACAAAAGACAGTCTCGTGTGCAGCACTCTATATTAAATCTGAGGCAGACTGAATAATCCCCCTTCACCCTGCATGGAAGGAAAAAGAGTGCGAGGTTCTGCCTCCTTGACTTGGAGTTCTGGAACCCCATTAAGTGACTCCCCCTGAAAACAAGGGCTAGGTGTATCTACTCATTTTTTTTTTCCAAACTGTGCATACAGGTAGATTCACTTATTAGTAACCTCTTTGTTGCCAGCAAAAAAGTTGCCATTATTCAGTAGTTATTCATAAGCAGCAGGCAGGTTTGTGGGGTTCTAGCCAGGGAAGGAAGTGCTGGGAACGTGCCTTCTCTGGCTGAAGATTTGTAAAGGGAAATCATGCTTTACCAAAGCCATGTTGACACTTCCCCAACATATTGTGTTTAGCTAGGTGCCTGATAATTCTGTTCTTTACTATAGTTCCAACCAATTTGCCAGATATTGAAGTTATGCTTACTGGCCTTTAATTGCCAGGATCACCTCTAGAGCCTTTTTATTTTTTTAAAACAAAAAAATCAGCATTACATTAGCTATCATCCAGTAATTTGGTACAGAGGCTGATTTAAGTGATAGGTTACATACCACAGTTAGCAGTTCTGCAATTTCATACTTGAGCTCCTTCAGAACTCTTGGGGGAATACCTTCTGACTTAATAACTGTTAAATTTATCAATTTGTTCCAAAACCCATTCTATTGACATCTCAATCTGGGACAGTTCCTCAGATTTGTCACCTCTCCCTGTGCGGTGGGAGGGGAGGTTGTGGGAGGCAGCAACAGGGGATCATGAGGGCCCATTGAGCCATGCAATATACTTGTCCCTGTGAGCTAGAGTGGGAGGCTGTGGGGAGGGCAACAGTGGGGAGAGAAACCATGTAGCTCGGCAGGCCCCAAAACACCCTTGCCTCCCTGAGGAAAGCCCTAGTACCTACACCGCAGCCTCCCTCCCCAATGCTGCTCTGCCCACAGCTTCCCCACCCAGCCACAGCACCAAGACTCCAGCAGGGGATGCGGGCTACCCAGCCCCTTAGTTCCTGTATGGTCACCAGGTGGAGGCAGGTTTGCAGGGCTGCAGTCACGGAAGGAAGCACTGGGATGTGCCAAGCACTGGCACGTCTTTCCTTGACTGTAGCCCTGCTAATCTACCTAGGGCCAGGGGCTTCCTTCCCCCAAAAAAGTTCTCAATATATGGCATGCCATTTCCAATATCCAAATCCCACTAACATCAAAGTGAAAGGGATGGGATTGGTTCCTGGCAAAACATTGCTATTTACCAGAAGTTGTCAATATCAGGATTGCTACAAAGCAGCTTCCACAGTATAACATTATAATTTAAAAAAGTAGTAATTACTGATTTTTGGCTAGGAACTGTCTCCAGGCCTGTGTATAAGTGATGTAAAAACAGGGATTCAGAATTAAAGCTGAAAAAATATTGTCATTTGTAGGTGGGTTCCTTTGTCATAGTGCCTCAAAACTGTGTAAAGTCTTTCACATAGCAGCCTAAAAGCTACAACAGAATAGTGGAGTAAGTGCAGTTTAAGCAGGATTTCAACCTTAATTATATAGCCTTTGCTTGGGTGTTAAGCCAGAAGTTATTTTAACAAATTTATTGTAAACTACTAAATATAATGCTTCTTTCTGCCTTTAGAGGCAGAATATCTCTAACACTTAATATTAGCCAATGATATTTTGAAAATACAGAGAATTTTAATAGGAAAGAAATATTTGTTTTGAGATTGAATATGTTTGAATTAATTATTAGGAATACTAATTTCTTAATAGAACAGATAAGTCTCCTATGTTCAAAATTATATATGTATTTTATCTTTAAACTTATGTAGTGCAAGTCATTTTCAAACATAAATGCTATCAGGTAAAGCTAGTTTGGTGTAAATTATTTGATGCTGGGCAGGTTTTAAAAAGAGCTCATGAGCATCCTCGCATAATCATCAAGTATTTTCTACATTTGCTTTTATCAACCAAATAATTGTATTCAGAATAAATTCATCATGCAACTAATTTAACTTGTCTGTCTAAGTGAAAATAAGATGCACTATATTTGCACCATCTTGTCTCAGGGGCCACATTTCAATTATTCTTCCTACACAGCATAATGACATATAATTAAGTTGTAATCTTGCCAAGACAATTTTACACATTTCCTGTAAATACGCAGATCAAAGCAAACTTATTAGCAGTTAAAGCATCTATCATCCCCCTAAGCCACTAATCAGTCCATGGCAGCAGTGATAACCTGCCAATGTCTATTTAATACCAGATGCACTAAGATCACAACTGTTCTCTGGGTTCCATTTTTAAAAAGTCATAAGCTGTCTTACTGGATTTTAGTATGACCGTTTAGGTTACTGGCATGATTTATTATGATTTACATTTTATTTCCTCATATATTTCTCCATGAGGCTAAAATTAACTCCATGATATACACTAAGTATACCGGTATTTATTCTATTCTGCTTTAAGTAACCTGCATGTTTGTTCACACTGTAGTGTTATAAAGGTAATAAGTTATACAACTAGCCTTCAGGCTAAAATCCAAAATATAAGTCAGAGCAGTACACCTACGATTTTAAGAATTTAAATATATCAATTTTTAAATTCCCTCTCATGAGCAGAAGTTGTTGTAGGAATCTTGCCACTGGCTGAGAAATTAAGACAGCTATTTATTAAAGAACTGATGTCCATTTTACTTGAGAAACTTGCTCACTTGCTAAAATGTACTAGTTATGATTGTAGTATTCTTTCCTATTGACATTTAGCTTATTTTGTAATAGCAGTCTAGGATAAAATGAATTCCTGAGCTAGTGGAGAACAGTTTGATTGTTCTTCTAAATAGATTTTTACTGAAAAGAGCAACCTCACTATACTTGAGTTTCCATCTATGGGATTTATCAACCACCATTTGTAAAAGAAGCTCTACAGCTCATTCCCTAGTCACTCGGAGAAGTCCAATAGGTTCACTGTCATAAGATCACACCCGTTTTGGTATTTAGTACACACACACATATATCAAGGAAGGAAATACTCAACACACCATATTCACATTATGGTTTTAAACTTGCTAATTTACTATATTTGCAAAAAAGTACATAATTTTATTAAACAGAATCTTTTTGCTTCGATTTTTAAAAGCTATCTTAATTAGTTAAAAACCCATACCTCACAAAATAATGTAAGCTTGTCATCTGGTAACAAACCATTAGCTTCATCAAGTAAAAAATCTCTTCGGATAAATTTTTTAAAACCCCAATCCTTGCCTTGCACAAATCGATATGCTCTTTGGCTTTCTGGTAAAAGACAAAAGAAACAGAATAGGTATGCTCAAGCAAAACATTTTGTTAAACAGAAAGATATGGGGTAACTGAGCTTAAAAAAAAACAATACTGAGAAAGCTTAACAGTTAAATTGATTTAACTAAAGTCAGTTTAACAAACTTCACATATTGTGTCATTTCTTAGAAAATCCTAAACAATATTTACTTTGTTTTTAAAAGACTTGTCCAGAATAATTTTCTCTATATTGTTCCCTAGAATCGTCTAGAATAATCTTATTTGTACTAAATCAAGGACTATTCATTTAGATATTTCCTCTCTAGCTACAAGCTAATTTGTATAGTCACCCAAGCTGGTTGGGAAAAATTTTTTAACCAGACAACTCTGATTATTCAAAAGCAAAATTGTTTGTGAGAAAGGGTTGGTTCTGATTAATTTTTTGAAAAAAGTTTTGAAATTGTCAATTTGTTTTGACAAACCCCCCCCCCCCCCAAAAAAGTCCTGTTTTTCAGGTCAAAATGACCTTTCTTTAGATATTTTAAAATTATTTTATGATAAAATATAAAACAATAAAAGCAGTTGTTTTGATTTTGATGTCTCAACTGATGTCATTTGAATTTTTTAGATTTTGGTTAATGAGTTTTCAAGATTTCAACTCGGTCCCTTTTGGGTCAGGAAATTTTTTCAAAATCTATGAATAAAAAACTAGGTCGGAGGAAGAGATGTACTAGTTCTAAAATCCTGAAGGACACCGTGACCAGAACAATCATATCACAATTGTCCCTTCTGGACTTACAGTCTAGGAGTTCTATTAAGTAACTACAGAAAATACTCCCTTTCTTTAGTAAATCAGTTAGTTTTAAATGCAAAATGTATTTTAATAAACTTTTTCTTGTATATCCAGCACATTTTAAAATAGCTTTATTTAACTAAAAGATTTTAAAATGCTGTTCTTGTGCATTTCAATGAATTTTCATACAAAGAGAGCTTGAACCATTCACCATAATAAAAAAATGTAAATATCAAGAATCTAAATGAGTATGTCAAGCTATAAAATTGCCTAAATAAGTTTATATAAATATCATATATCCTCCTGGTTAGCAAAAAGTACCAAGTTTAGTGTAATGGCTACATTTAGTCTAAGTCAACCATGTTTTAATGGATATCAGCCAATGAAACTCACCCTCTCTTTAGGGAAATACAAAGAAATACAGATGAAAAATAAGATTAAAGTAATTTAAATCAAGGTTTCCTGCTTGCTGATTAAATAATTTAAATCAATAATGTTATATTGCTTTGATTAGAGTCAATCCACTCAACTTTAAGGCATCTAGGGGCATGTTTTTGATTCTTCTTGACCAACATCTCAAAACACATAACACTGTAAAACTTCAATCACAAAATAACTTCCAGAAAAAGGAAACAAAACAAAGGGTGTTCAAATTCACTATCTCTAGAATTAGCCTAGCAATAACCTCCAACTTCATGTGTTAAAATTAGAAAGCTATCTAGAAAAAAGCAGCAACCAAAATTAAACTGAAAACACAACAGTTTGTTAGGGGTTTACAATACCAGAGAAGTGAAGCAACATGAAAATAGTTATTACACTAGAATTTAAACAATTAAAAGGATCAGTCTTTATCCATTCCACACACAACTCCCTTCACATCAAGGAGAACTGTGGACAGAGCTCTGCATCTTTAGTCAACATCCTAGAGCTTGGATAGCCATCCTTTTGTGTTGTATTTAAGTCTAAATAAAAATAAGGCAGCTCCAGATTCAGGAGTCAATAGGAACCTAAATAAAATAATTGGAAAGGCAATGAAAATAACATTCAAGAGTACAGGTATTCAACCATAGGGCCCAAAAGTGACTCAAAACTTAAGAGTTGCCACTACAAAAACTGCAAGGTGTGATGTTTGCTTATTTGTGATTTCTGATTTTCAAACTAGAGTAAACAACCCAAAACACTGGTTTCAGCATTTCTTGCTAGTCAGTGTTTAAAATAAATAATGAATGAAAAAGTAATAGCTCTCTCACAACATACGATCCCTCTTCACGTCTTATATGAAATGGACATGTATATTAGACATCATGCACCACACCTTTAATTAATTGCATGAATGGATAGGGAGATTGTATTAAACTAAATAAAGGATGTTTTCCTGTCAACACATACAGGAGTAAACGAGAAGGCTTAAAGGGATGGAATATGTTGTTTCCATCTATGGTAGACAGGAGAGGAAGAACTAGCTTTGGCAGACATAGAATTTGCATATTATAATGTTAGCCCAAGACACATCTGTACAGGATTCTATGTTGTATTATTTGGGACCTGTGTTCTGTTTATGGAAATAATTTAAGTAATGCACATAGGTGTAGTTATGTAAAGGGAGAAATTACAGGCGGTATAGTCTGAGGAGTCTGGGTCATCCTGAGATAGAAAGCAATAAGGACCCAAAAACTCAAGGAAGCCCAGTGGTTCCTACAGTGTGCTCTGAATTTCCCATCCAGAGATCTGCCAACTTGTGCAGGCATCATTTTGAGTGTCTGAACATTTAAACAGTTAACTAACTGCATTGCTGTACAGTCTCATCATATTTGGTGTTTTTCTTAAGCACTCCAGCCCCTTGAATCATGTAGTTACAGGAGAATCTGAAATGTCATGTTAAAAAAAAAAAGTTTCTAGACCTCATCCTGTGAGAGAAAAGTTTGAAAACATGAAACCAAAGGCTCAAAAGCAAGAAGGCATATGTCAAGGTTCCTTCCCCACTCTGAACTCTAGGATACAGATGCGGGGACCTGCATGAAACCCCCCCTAAGCTTATTTTTACCAGCTTAGGTTAAAACTTCCCCAAGGTACAAACTATTTTACCTTTTGCCCCTGGACTTTATTGCTGCCACCACCAAGCGTCTAACAAATATATAACAGGGAAAGAGCCCGCTTGGAAACGTCTTTTCCCCCCAAAATCCTCCCAAACCCGACACCCCCTTTCCTGGGGAAGGCTTGATAAAAATCCTCACCAATTTGCATAGGTGAACACAGACCCAAATCCTTGGATCTTAAGAACATGAAAAAGCAATCAGGTTCTTAAAAGATCAGAAAAAAGTAAAAGAATCACCTCTGTAAAATCAGGAAGGTAAATACCTTACAGGGTAATCAGATTCAAAACATAGAGAATCCCTTTAGGCAAAACCTTAAGTTACAAAAAGACACAAAAACAGGAATATACATTCCATTCAGCACAACTTATTTTATCAGCCATTTAAACAAAACAGAATCTAACGCATATCTAACTAGATTGCTTATTAGCCCTTTACAGGAGTTCTGACCTGCATTCCTGCTCTGGTCCCGGCAAAAGCAACACACAGACAGAGAGAACCTTTGTTTCTCCCCCCCCGCCAGCTTTGAAAGTATCTTGTCTCCTCATCGGTCATTTTGGTCAGGTGCCATCGAAGTTGTCTTAGCTTCTTAAGCCTTTACAGGTGAAAGGGTTTTTCCTCTGGCCAGGAGGGATTTAAAGGTGTTTACCCTTCCCTTTATTTTTATGACAGCATATATACAAAGAACCCCAACGTATATATGGATATATATATGGATTGACTGTACTGCAAACTGGGAAGAAGTAGATCAAAGTTTAGAGTTTTTACACATGTGTAAAGAGATGTCAATAAAAAGTATTTCAATTTAACGTAATTAATATGGCAATCAATCAGCAAGTATCAGCGTATGATCAACAATAAGTAAATAAATCCACTAAAAAAGAAGCAAAATTGGGGTAACATAAAACAGAACCCACTGTAAGAGCCAGATAACAGAATAAAGATTGAATCTGAAATGACTATGGTTAGCAATTATAATTTATGAGATTAGCTCAATGTTCATAAAGGTGGAAAATATGAAATAAGATTTTTTTTTTAAATTGAATGAAGATCATATGAGGACCTTAAACATTAGATACTTTAAAGTTTGCCTCAGAGTTAAATCCTCTATTTTAAAAGTAAAAGTAAATTCATTTCAGAGTTTAATTTCATGGGGATTTCCTTAAAATCCTGCATTACACCATTTGTAATTCCACTTACCCATTGCTTTTGTTTCTTCTCTTTTAGCATTCAGAAGGGAAAATTTGAATTTTGCTCTGACTTCACTTTTTGGACAACTGACTAAAAGCAAATATAATGACAGGTAGTCTTTGCTTTCATCATCTAAACCCTTTGGGTTTACTCTCAGGCACCTGAAACAAAATGTAAAGGACTAAATTTTAAATTGGACAAAATAAATTTAGAAACATTTTGATAATACATCATGATGATGTACACCAACAAGTAAATGTTTCCCTTGTATTCCCCTCTCCCTCTATGATTGCTGTAACCATGACTTACCCGAAAAACACTAGATACTTAGTATTATAAGCCTTTCAGAATCTTCTCTTGATTCAGTGTGTAATATGTTATTTAACTTTTCAACCCTTTAAGTTAAAAAGATCACAAACAACTGATAAAAAGAAGAGATCTTACCACTTCATTTTGTCATTTGGCCCTGATGAAAATGTAGAACTCTTTAAAACTTCACCCATTTCTTCTCGGCAAAAACTGAAGTTATTAATGGTCCACATGTAGGAAAATTTTACTACTTTCACCTGAACAAAAGATGTAGAAAATTACTTCAAATTGATATTTCAGTTTTTAAATCACTTGTCATATAGGTAACTGCTACCAATGAGAATAGTTCAATTGTCAGCACTGTTCAAATTGTTATCAGAAAAACATTTGCCTAGACTGATCTTGTGAAAAGAAAAACCCAATCACTGACGTTTGTATAAGTTACCTGTGTGTAACACCAGCTTTCGGCCACAGGTCCACTGGACATCTCTCCAGGTGGTGGAGGGGTGGGGACTCTCGACATTGCCACCTTTATTGCAGACTTACAGTGTCACGGCAGCAGTCCACACTTCAGCAATTTTCCTACAAAAAATAAGATTATTATATTTAATAAAATGGAGTGACCAAAGAATAGTTCAATGGTGGTGGGGGGGAGGAAATAAGCCTATTACTACATTTTGGTACCCCAGCTATTGTTTTAACTGTGTAGTTTTGAAATTCCATTCGGTAAATTACTGAAAGTATCAAAAGCAACACCTAGCAGAGAAGGCAATAGTTTGTGTTTAAATCTACATTAGCCTAAAATATTCTTGTTGTGGTTTACTCTTACATCTCAGTATCATGTTTTCTCCAACATACTAGAAGTTGAGACAAACTGGAATATTGTAAAGACTGTTCCTACAATAAAATATTTTAGAAAAATTCCCAGCACATGAAGCCTCTTTTAACCAAGTCCCTAACTATCACTGAAACTAGAACGTGACCACCATACTATAGGTTTGATAACCACGGACAGTTTTGTTTCTATAAATACAAAAATTATTTAACTAAATACCACAAACATTTAATATATAAGAATTCACATTTTCTGATAAAAGGGACTTAAATAAGACTACCATATTTTCCCCAGTATTTTATGAGTCACACTAAATATGGATTTTTGCCTAACTAAGTATATTTTATCACTTTTGTCCCAAAGTCAATTTTTAAAAATTGTTTCAGTATGCTTTATATATGAAGCAACATAGCTAACTCTTAATGACAGAAAAAGCATACATATTTGTATTAAAATGGTAATGACTGGCTACAATCCAGATTAAGTTCTGAAATCTTATTTTACTCATGTTTGAGTCTAACAAGTAACTACACACACCTATATTGACAATTATTACACTGAATAAGGAAAAAACACAGTCTTGCAGATGGCATTGAAACAGGAAAAAAAATGCATGAAACTTTCTAAAATGAAAAAACCACCACCAATAAATATTACATTTTCCTTTGCCTCCCTCCATGGCCATTGTTCGCCTGCATTCCTACTAAATTTTAGTTTTGCCGATCCTTTCAACCAAATTAAAAAACACAAATTTGATTAGTTGCACCACTTGGTTAAACATACCAAAATAGCTTTTTTCCTTCTTCTCCTCCCCCCACCTCCAAGGTCTGTCCCCTTCTCTTTCTTCTTCCTACAGCTGTCTTCCTATAACTAAGCTTGTATGTTCTCCCCCAAGCCTCAAAGATACTCTCCTCACTGGTTTCTCCAAGAAGGTACTAGCCTGGATTTCAGAATGAAGTCTGCAGAAACTGAACCCTTCTCTACTACATGGGAGCCACAAAAGCCAGAGGGCTCTGCATTTCCCCAGCAAGACCCAGCCTGAGATATCATAGAGAACCCCAGCAGGTTTGGTACAGAGATGGACTAGGGGGAGGGAACTGGGCCAAAAGGCCTCTTACCACACTCTATGGTGGTGGCAGGTAGTCCATGCTGCATTGGCACCTGAGGGGAGACAGCGAGTGAGCAGTCAAGAGCATGGCTGCTGTTGCAGGCTCTACGGACTTATTATGAGCATGGTCCTCCCAGAGGCACACTGGCAGCACTCCTTCCATGGTGATGAGCAGAAGGAGCTGCTTGTCCTGGAGCCAGTTTTTCCCAATCCTGCCCAAGAGCAAAGAACTGGGTGACACGACTGAGACTGGGCTGTGAGGAGGAACTATGTCCTGTCCATAGAGCAGGCTGAGCTCCATTAAAGAGAGAGAGATTTTCTTTTTGCCTCTGGCCTTTTCCAGCCTAGCTCATTCCCTGAAGGGGCACCAGCTGCTGGAAATGCCTGAAAAGGGGAAGCAGTGCTGAGGAGACAGTGTTCCTTAAACACAAATGCTATCTTTGGGCACAACTAGGAATTAGATGGACAAATGTTGTCCCAAATTGTTAGAAATTTGAACAAAGTTTGGAATTTCCCCTCAGAAAAATTTCACAACAACAAGGTCTGGCTAGATCACCACAGGAGGTTGGTAAGACAGGAGGGAATTCAGGGAAGAGGACATTCCACTCCCGCCAGGGGCAGATAGATCTGTCTCTGTCCTCAAGCCAAAATCAGGCTGATGTACCCATTGTAACAGATCGGTGGACCTTTGAATGATTTCTTTCCTCTCAGCCTCAGCAATTTTCCTTAGCTGTGCTCTCTGACAAACTCTGGTCAAATAGTTACTCTGCTTCTAGTAGCCAGAAATTTTTCCTTCCCCACACAGAGGACAAGTGGTGGTAGAATCTTCATCCCCTTCACATTCTCCTAAGACCCCTGGCCTTGGTTTAATTTTCTCAGCCAGCAGTGCCATCAACAGAAGCCCCCCATACTACCCCACCCCCATCATCCTTTGCCACAGAGACAAAGCAGCTTTCTTATGTAATCCACTATAGGAAACTTGAGCCCCAGTATAATGGGGTGGAATATCTTCCACAAACACTCCTAGAATTTAAGATTCCAGGAAACATGTTGTTACCACCATGCCACCACGAGAGGAAAGTCAAAGTGCATTACATCCATATTCTTTGATCCAAAGTAACTAGCTTCCTGCCTGCATCAGTCTTGATTCAACAGTTTTAACCTCAAAAGCAGCAAAAAGTAAATGCTGCCGTGCTTTCCTGCAGCAACATAATCTTCACCTCCCTATCACAAAGCCAGACTTTCAGTTAACTTTTTCCAAATCAATGTGTTAATGAGATTTTTTTTTTTTTTAAGTTGTACATGCAGCATACAATCTCAATTTTACTGCAGTACATATTTACTTGGGTTTTCCTTGGCTGCTGGTTGTAGCTCAGCTATCAGAGGATCATCTATGTCTGTCACTCATTTTAGATACTTTTTAACTCTCAAAACAAGTCTAGTTAGCATTTATAGGAGTCTAAAACCTAAAGTATCAGATGTAAGTACCTTAAAAAGAGCCACAGCACACGTGAAATTTTTATGGGAAAGAGTTTTATTATACATAGTTCTAAATGTGATTACATGCTAGACCTTCTAAAGTTGTATTGCAATAGTATAACGTTTTAAAATAGACGTATGGATACCTATTTAAATAATGGGCCTCCAATAATTTATCCTTTAACTACACCTCTACCCTGATATAACATGATCCAATATAACGCAGGTTCGCATACAACTCGGTAAAGCTCCGACATGCTGCTCTGAGCAGCGTGTTAAGGGTGCTGGGCCAGAGCTGAGGGGTTGGATAAGAGGCAGAGGGTCTCGGGAGCAGTCAGGGGCTCCCCCCACAGAGTCTGGGACGCAGAAGCTCTGGGGGGGCACTTTTGGGGGTCCCACAGTCCCAGAGTGGCCTGGGGGATTAGTGTGGGGCCAGGAGCAGCCCGCGTTATATTGGGGTAGAGGTGTATTCAGATCGTACGCCACTCCTAAGCACAGGATAAAGCTTACTGAATACCTATGATTTGAAGTTTACTTACGTTTTCTACTCAAAAGTTAAGCAGTGAAGAATGATTTAGGAAGCATGCTGAGGACCACACCTGTTATGCTGTAAGATCTGTTCCAACACTCAGTGCAAAATAACGTAGTCAATGAAAACTTACTCTATTCTAAATAAATTTTGAAGCATTTCATATCAGACCATTCCATCTTAAAGAAAAATGCTTCAGTTAAAGAAAATACACTTATACTCATAGCACCATTTTGCAATGTAGATTGCTAATGCTCAGTTCACTATCTTTGATAGCCTTTTCTCTGCCTAAGTTTCTTTAGTGGGCTGCAAACTTCCCTGTTCTCCCATTCCACCATCATACAATTAAAACTATACTATTGGCAATTCTTACGTGTCTTCCGTAGTAAATGAATGAACACACTCTGGAACAAATATCTGTGTGTAAGTTATAAAAAGCTTCTGGTCTGAAACCACTTGGGTGTGTCTCTCACCTATCAATACAACTAATATTTTAATTGCTTTTAGCTACTAATATTGACCTTAAGTATAGTGCTTCCATATTTTAGCTGTAGGAATAGTACAGTGAGAATAAATTTCCTTTTTTTTAATCTAAAAAAACCGATATAGAAAAGATTAGATAAATATTTAGCCAAAGGAAACAATGCCATTTTCCCAGACACTTTGAATGACTGTGGATTTAAATCAAAGCTATTTAAATTACCAATTTTAATTATGATTTAAAGTAGCGAGCAGGAAAGCATGATTTTAATCGAGTTTTTGCATTTGTACTTTTGAGTTATTTTCCTAAAGACAGGTATATTCTCATTGGTTGGTAAGCATTAAAATATCTGATTTGCACATTTAACACTAAATTTGGTGCTTCTTCTTGCTAACCAGGAGTATATACTCTATCAGTACACATTTCTTTAAGCAATTATATAGCTTAACTATTTACTAGATGGCAATTAATTTTTTTACTTGTGATTAGTGTCAAGCTGTGTTTGGATGAAAATTCAAATACAATTAAAAATGCACAATTCTTTTTATTTACTAAAACTATCTTAAATGTGCTAGATACAGAAGAAGAAAAGTTTATCAAAACATGTTTTGCATTTAAAATTGAATTTATTAAACAAAGGAAATTTATAATTAATTAATTGAACTGATTGTTTCCAGTCATTATTCCCTCAAGATTTTGGAACAAGCACACCTCATCCTCTTGCATCTAGTTTTTATTCAGATTGAAAGATGAAAACAAACTTTCCTGCTTTTTCAGCTACTAATTAGTTTCTTAATTTTGAATGAAATGAAGTAATAGAATAAATGGGAATGAAGAAAATCTTCTCTTCTGTACCTGCAGAAGAAGCTAATGCAATCAAAAGCTGGTTTACCAGTTCAAACAACTCCATTTTCAGGTGCTTAAGCTCCAGACATCCACCAGTTCAGTGGTTTGACTTTCTTTGAAACTTGGCAGTAAACATGTACTGCTTAATTTTTATTTAATTTAAATGACTAATAGATAATACATTAAGGCCCTAACATAGGTCAGCTTTTTCAAATTTAATTTTAAGTAGTTTTTTTAAATGAACCTGGTTTTAGTTTAAATCAAAAATATTCAATTTAAGTAACACAAAATTTTTATTTAAAAAATAACTGATTTTTATCCACACTGATTTGAATACATAGACAACCATCAACTAATAACCAGAGCGATTCTCCTTTACATTAGCCTGGAAGCCTACCGAAATACAACAGGAGCAGTAACTTGGCAAGAGAAATTACCTAAAATAATACTGTAATATGCAATATTGTCTTTAGTCAACTGAGTCCCCAAGATAAGAGTCTTTAGATCTTAGTAACAATACTACCGATTGCAGTAAGAAAATACTAAGGAAAAGACTAATAATAAAACGAAAGTATTGGCAACAGATATTAAATGTGTATTTTACAACATGTTTGAATTGTCATAATATTTTTCTGCATTTAGATGCACTGAACATGCTTCAACTATCATCCTAAAGAAGCTGACAAACAAGTTAACCTTTTGTAGTTTAGATCTACCCAAATTTTGTCTGACAGAAATTTTAAAAATGCAGACTATTTCTCGAAGGTCAGCTAGTGTATATGAATCAATTCCAGTAATGCCTGCTTTCATTTCTATTGAATATCTAAATTTAGAAAGCAGATATGAAGTGGACTCCAATGTGCATGTTTACATGGATGAACATTTGATTTGTTAATCTGAAGTCAACACAATCCCCTCCCAAACAATGAAGTGAGTTTGCAAAGTAATTCAAATGAACGTGGTCTAGCTCCAGTGATACCATTCCAATCCCCATAATCAAAGCAATTTCGCTGGATTTTAATTTATTAGTTTCCTGTGACGGGAATCAATACAATAAATTTTTGACATTTACTATTTGGGAGAAGGAAGTATTAAGTTTTCAAATACCTGATCATTTAAAATCTCATTGACTCCCAATCCTGGGCTAAAGCACAGTGCAAAAACCCAACTCAGGATGAAGGATGTATCACAGTATCAAACCAGCACATAGCAAACCCAGAATGAGGGGCATGCAAAACTGTCTTAAATGTCCTCTTTCCCTTAATCACAGCGGCGTGCATGCAGGAGCAGTGTACCAGCTGTCATTAAATATAGGTCTCTTACACTAGGGCAATATACCTATGGCTGGTTAAAATGGGTTTAGCGTCACTTTATCAGGGCAATCTTCTTCCTCCCCAAATCCTATAGATATTTAAAAAAAAAAATCCTCAGTCATGAGAAGTGTTATTTACTACGTTGTTCTGTCAAAATATTAGTCTCGTAAACTGACCATTTTGTTCTTTAAAATAGTTAATAAACCGTTATTGAAAAGAAAGTCTGAATTTGAGGACAAGACAAGACAGTCAAAAAGCTAATTAAAAGGAACAATCTGTTACCCTTATCCAGACTTCTGTCTGTAAATAACTACATTACATGATAAAAATAATATAATCATTACATCTAATTACAAAGATTAAGTACACTTTTGTTCCCAAGGTCAAACTGCATTCCCTGTATACCAAACTATGTGAGACTAAATTTCCTACTGGAGGATGCACAGCATTCACTCAATATGTATCTGCAAAGTAAAGGCTATGCAATTTGCCAATCTGTCCACTTGTTCCTTAGAAGAGGATGTTGAAAGTAACAGATAATTCTGAAAAGTGCATACAAAATAGCATTTACCTAATATTTACTAATTCTTATCACATCCACTACTCTGGCACTGGTATCTAAGCACCTAATATATGCTAATTCAATTACTGTACTTAAACTACTAAACATTTTTTGTTAGATATGTTACTTTTCCATGCAGTTAGAAATATTCTGTGGCCAAGTATATCTTTAAATTAGATGTTTATACCTTAGAAATATTAGAAATATAAAGTCTTGCTTTCTTTATTTTTTTTGGATAACTTGTATGAGGAGCAAGAGTGTCAGCTTCTTAAAAGGAGATTCTCTCTTAAGTACTTTAAAACAGATGTTGACAAGGACAATTTTCCAGTCTCTGTTTCTACATCACTCAAGTCCCACTCTCTCTCTTACCTACTTTTGCCTCCTTTCCATCATTGTAGTTTCTTTTTTGGCAGATTTAGAGCTACAGACTCCATACCACTCTGAACACCCAGATGTGTCCAATGACCCAGATCCTGATCAGAGCACCCACTGAAGCAGCAAGAAATTGACAAGATGGTTCACTTTCACTTCTGCTCTAAAATCAAAGCAGCAGAGCATGAGTTTTGTTAAATTTCTATGCACTTTAACAGTGAAACTGCTTTAGTCAAGACCCAGGTTATCCAGCAAAACCGTACAACAGCCTGATCTTCAATTTGTTGGTCTTACATGCAATATAACTCATCTAAGTCACCTATCCTAGCTGTCTGTTGTCCGAGAAATAGGATTTTTTCAAGTCTGACTACACCAAGGGTAGTACAAATAGGGGAAAGCGAGCAAGTTAACATCGAGTTTTTGTACCTTTGGAAAACTGCCATTTCTGGACAATAAGCATATGAATAGTTAATCAAAAGGGTTACCAGAAACTGAGTGGGGCATATTAATCTAAAGACTCTTCGCACTGGAATCAGAAATACACACAGGAGTTTTAAAACCACCCCACAACTACATTTACCCTCCCTTTCAAACCAACAGTTTACAGTCATTATTTTAGTGACACTGGATGTGTATTATACCCATTAATACAAGAAGCCTTAAGCATGTGAGTTTACTATAACAATTATATTCCATTTCTAATCCAGTATATTTCTAGCCTTAATATGAAGTTAGATCAAAAACAGCAGAACTGTTAATCGAGATGCAGTTCATTACAACTGGTTGATCGTAAGTTTCCCCTTTTATAAAATATCATCTTCTCCATGTCTCTCTTTGCTACTAGTAAAACAAATGAACTTACATTTTGGGGGGTTTAAACTCACAATAACTCAGTTTTATGCTCCATAACATGCATTGGAGAATGAGGTCATCTATCCACTGAAGTCAATGACAATGAAAGGTGGGGAGGAGCCAGATAAAAATTCTCAGCTCTAAATAAATTATACTATAGCTATACTGAGGGATTGCTACAGGACAGGGAAAAATTACCACTTTCCTCCAACCATGCATGCATTTCAAATAAAGACAGGAAACCCAATATCCTAGTTATCTTAACCTATCTTATCAGTTCTTATTTTCCAATTATCATTTGTGCTGTCCCCTGAACTTCCTCTAATTTTTGTTATTTCTGAGATGATCAAAACTAGATGCTGTACTTAGTGAATTTCCCTCAGTTGCTGCAAAAAGTATAGTAGTATCCTTTCTTGGTTCACATATATTCCTATTAGCAAAATTCAGAATTAACCTTGCATCAATTATTTCATAACACGATGGATAAAAATTCGATTAAAAATCAGTTTTATTTAAATTCAATATAGAAAAATACACCAATTTAAAATTAAATTTGAAATTGACAGCCGATGTTAAGGTCTAAGCTTATTATAATCATTTAAATGAAATACAAAAAATATTAAGCAGTACATGTTCAGTGCCAATTTTTAAAGAAAGTCACTGGCTATGCAATGGGAACCAGAGTTTGCTGAAGTGCTAAACCAGCTTCTGACTGCAGTAGTGTCTTCTGCAAGTGCACAGAGAATAATCTTCTTCAGTTCAGTTTATTCAACTAGTTCAGTTCAATGGCTACTTCATTCACAATTAAGAACCCAATTGGAGTTGAAAAAGGAGTTTGTTTTCCTCTTCCAAACTATAAATAAAACTAGGTGTGAACATGTGAGAGGATGAGGTCTACCACTTCTAAAATCCTCAAAGAATGATGATCAGAAACAACTAGTTTAATTTGCTAATTAAGTACTTTCTTTAATAAGTTACTGAGTTTTAAATGCAAACATGTTCTGATAAACTTTTCTTCTTATGTATCCAGCACTTTGAAGAGTACTATTTAATAAAACTAAAATGCTGGTTTTGTGCATTTTTAATTATATTTTAATCTCCATCCAAGCTCAGTGGCCAATAGTTTGTGCCAGCCTAGGAAAATTCTACTTACTTGGTTAATGTATTTTTCCTCCCCTCATTATCAATATGGCAAACAGTGGGCAAATAAATTTGTGTACAGAGGCTAGTACACTTTCACGACAATTTTGCAAGGCTGATTTAACCTATGGTTCAATCTATGCCCGTTCTATAATTAGCTTCTCTGCCGAGACAGCCAACAAGAGTACCTCTCAGTGCCAAATGTGACTTTCCCTTATATACTAGGAAACTGAGAGAAACCGCTCAGAGGTAACATCCTGGTTTCAGAAATCAGGTTTATACAAACACAAAGTAGCAGATCATGATGGAACAGCATTCGCTGCCAGCACCACCCGTCAAGTTTGGGATGTCAAGTGGAGAGCTAGACCCTGGATTGCTCACCCTGTCCCCATTAACGGACCTATTTGCATCCAGGATCCCGCAAAGGTACTGAGATCTTATATCAGAAGAAGAGATTAATAGGCTGTAGTTACTATCATGCACTGTCTCCCGTTGCCAAAAGCATGACTGCCTTCTCCTGTTCATAATGTTCTTGAGAATATAAAAACAATGTAATATCGGTCTTTTAAGAAGGTGATCCTGTCCTAATAGTATCCACCATCACCAGATAAAGAAACAGATCTTAAGATGGTTAAAGAAAACTTTGTTCGCTTGCCAGACAGAATGCCATCAATCACTTATCAACAAGTTGTGGTAGTGAAATCCCTACTTCCTTACTGTTTTGTCTTTATGGTCTCCATTACTCTATTGTTTATCTGTATGGTTTCTGTTACATAATTAATTTTGCTAGCTGCAAATGAATGAATGTGGTGGGGTATGATTGGTTAAAGAATGGTTTTACAATAGGTTAGGATTGATTAGAGAATTGTTTAATATTGTAGTAAAATGATTAGTTAAGGTATAGCTAAGCAGGACTCAAGTTTCACTATATAAAAGGTCCTACAAAGGACGTCCTGAGCTCCTAGGAATTGAGTAAGGATGGGTACTTAAATTTACAGGGTTAAGCCTTGAGCCCATGGAAGGCTAAATGTGGGTGCCCCTAGAGTATGCGGGTAACCGAAAATTTTGTGCAGGTAACACCTTGAGAAAGTATCCCAAAACTGGGCATATCCAGAGGCCTGGTGTACAATGCCTAAGGCCTAGTCTACACCTAAAAATTAGATCACCTAGCTCCATCGCTCAGGGCTGTGAAAAATTTCATTTCTCAGCTACATCAAGAGAAAAACCCCTTCCCTCAACAGCACTGTAGCCGCACTACTGTAGAGTAGACGACCCTTCCGTCACTAGCATGGATGGATTTGGTGAAGGTAAGGCAACTTCCTCCCCCACCCCCGAGGAGTGGGGAGATAAAAGTTCTTACAGTAAAGTCTCAACATTGGCCCCAAACCCAACACTCTGAAACCCAAGCGATGGACATTTCTAGCTCACTAGACAGCAAGCAGGTGCAGGATTGTCCTCTTACCGAGGCATAAGATTTCTTATAGCTGTCTATCTTTTCATTCATGTAGCGTTGCGAAGAACTCCCTCTGAGGACCTAGTTCTTGTACTAAACCCCTAGATTAAGCATCCTGTTGATCCTTTGGTCAGAAGTGCCTTTAGGACTTTTCTATCTTTAAAGGCTGTCCTGGGTACAATCCCGCCAGAAAGGAGTTTTTCAGAGTTAAGGTCTTATCGGGGAACAGAATTACTACACTTCTCCTGAGGACTAAGTTGTGCAAAGAACATACTGTTTCTATTATGATCACAGTTTCATAGATGTGCTGCATTCCTGCATTTTTACAGCTATTTTTGATTCAGCAATACCAATATGATGCTTTTGTAGAAAGATATTTTGGTATCTTTGTTTTCTTCGCATGTGTTAGTGATGACCTGTGGCTCTGCTGCTCATGTGCATGGTTTGACAGTAAGCATGCGTGAGAGTGAGCATGTGCGCGTGTTGTGCTGGGAGTTTGAGGATTTCTGTGGCAAAGGAGGGGGATGTGCTGCAGTGAGGAGCTACATGTAATTGGGTTTACTATGTGTGCTGGCTATGTTGTGTGGGTGGTTTTGAAGAATGGTAGCAGTTGGGCCAAGCAATCCACCATCTGTCCAGTCTCCCTCATACAATCAATGCAACTGTTGTAGGCAAATTAGCTGTACGGTAAGGATGGTGACTGATCAAGTTACCGCTAATATCTTCAATGAAAGAGACTCTTGGTAAGACATGTCTTACTATTGCAGGGGTGTAATTCATTAAGTCAAAATGGCTAAGAACTTAAAATTGGACAGTAAATGACCACAAATCCCAGTGAAAATTGAACCTGGTGATATTCTGAACAAAAAGAGCTCTCAACCATGTTTGTAGCTGTTTCCATCACTTCACACTGACTCAGACATTCTAAACTTCAGAGTGACACACAGGCAGTCCTGGAACAATAATACACAGATTAGAATAGTTTTCTTATTCCAGATTTAGAAAGAGGGTTGGACCTTATTCTAACAGGACTCATCTCCTTTTTTAGGATATTATAAAATATACATAGTTCAGATGTATAGCAGTTGTTCAAAGGGAAGAGACAATGAAACAGCATAAAGCATAATTTACAAGTATATTTTACAAAAGCAAAATTAATCCCATTCACTAGAGGTGGTATTTTGCAAATGACCACACTGACATGTTTCTGTGCAGAACCAAACACTATTAACCAAACAGACATTAGCTAGTCTATCACACTGCAAACAAAACGCTGTGGTTTACCAATATTGTGAAGCTTTGCCCCTGCCCCTTTCTTCTCCAATGCAGTATGAGGAGAGAGGCATAGAGAGGTAGGGAATGTTCCACCGCCTCATTATATCAGATCATAAAGTTCAGACAGTTATCTTGTTAGTGATTACTCCCGCAGAAATCTGTACAAAATGTGATAAAATCATATTTATGTAGCCCCCATATCTGAAATGTTTACAAATTTATATACAAACATGAGTAGAAGGGAGAGGGACTACATTATGCCATCTGAAAGATCACTGAGTTAAAGTGCATCAGATGTTTAACAGCACAACACAACAAATTAGCATGTCTTATCTCTGACCCAAGTACGAGACAAACCGCTGAATGCCAATCTAGTCTCTAACACAGACTTGTTCTGTGGTATTGGGAACCTTACTTCCGTCTCATTTTCCCTATCTGGAAGAGGGATCATAACTCACAGGTTTTGATGTTGAAGCTTAAGTGCTTTGAAGATGAAATGTGATTTAACACTGTTTGGCCAAGAAACTGACCTTATTCGAGCTAAAACTGCCATACTTGTTTTGACATTATCCCTGGTGCTGCTGGCAGTGAATACTATTCTACCATGCTCTGCTGCTTTGTATAAAAACATGACTTCTGGATCCAGGATATAACCTGAGGGATGTGTCTCAGCTTTCTAGTCTATAAGTGTCTGTCAGGGTTCTTTGCCTCTCTGAACTCTAGGGTACAGATGTGGGGACCCACAAGAAAGACCCCCTAAGCTTATTTCTACCAGCTTAGCTAAAACTTCCCCAAGGCACAAAGTCTTTGCCCTTGGATTAGATAAACGCTGCCACCACTAAGTGATTTAACAAACAATCAGGGAAAGGACCACTTGGAGTTCCTATTTCCCCAAAATATCCCCCAAAGCCCTTACACCCCCTTTCCTGGGGAGGCTTGAGAATAAACAAGATGAGCACAAACCAGCCTTGGATTTTTAAGACCCAAAAAACCCAATCAGATTCTTAAAAATCAGAACTTTATTAGAACAACAACAACAACAAAAAAAGATGAGAACAACTCTGTAAGATCAGAATGGAAGGTAATCTTACAGGCAGTCAGATTCAAAATATAGAGAATTCCTCTAGGCAAAACCTTAAGTTACAAAAAGACACAAAAACAGGAATACACATTTTCCCCAGCACAGCGAATTTCACAAGGCAAAACAAAGAAAACCTAACACATTTACTAGCTAGATTACTTACTAACTTTATAGGAGCTGGAGGGCTTGCATCCTCGATCTGTTCTCGGCAAAGGTATCACACAGACAGGCAAAAGCCTTTCCCCCCCCTCCAGATTTGAAAGTATCTTATCCCCACATTGGTCATTTTGGGTCAGGTGCCAGCCAGGTTACCTGAGCTTCTTAACCCTTTACAGGTAAAAGGACTTTGCCTCTGGCCAGGAGGGATTTTATAGCACTGTATATAGAAAAGTGGCTACCCTTCCCTTTATATTTATGACCGTGTCAATCACCACACATTTGGCTGAGAGGTACTCTTGTTGGCTATCTTGGCAGAGAAGTTAATTATGGATTGGACACAGATTCAACTTAGGTTAAATCAACTTCGCAAAATTGTCATGAAAATACACCAGCTCAGGTGCACAAATTTATTTGCCCACTGTTTGCCATGTCAGGTGGGGTGGAGTGGTGAATTATCCAAGTAAGTAGAATTTTCCATTTTTCCAATGTAGTACTGATCCGACACTTTGAGATTCACTGCTACTTGATCCCTACATGGGGAGCACCACATCATAGAGTCATCCTGTAGTCATGCTTGCCCGATATAAGGGGCTTTCTGGAAACATCTCCTTTCTTCCTTATGCCAAGTGATATATTTGGTCAACTCGTTGAATATCCTTCCTATAATTATCTGGATGGTATGTGTGTCAAGACCTATAATAGGGTCTATATTTCCTTTTGCGCTCCAAGGTATCCTTTGATATTTTTTTATTTGCTTAATTTAAAAGTGGTTTCCACGACAGTGCTATCTACAGACTTACAAGAGAGCCTACCCAACAGGATATTTAGAGGTACCTAGTACCTGATTGCCTATGGATTCGCTTTCCATGGCCTTAACCAGGTGGAGTTGGTGTTGTCACACAGAATCAAGTATTACATGCTACTCATACTGTAAATCTCAGGCTTTTTGGGGTTGGAGCATCTCCCACAACAGCCACCGTTATGAAATTCTTGCTTTAAAAAAATGTCTGCTAGTCCAGAGGATCTTTTGATTTTGAATGGCACTAAGTGGTCACTAAGGAGTCTGACCATGCGTACATGGTTCTAGCACCAGACATGCAGGCAGCATGTCTACTAAAGGCTGCTGATGTACCTTCACTTTCTTTTTCTTTATTGTCATTATTTTAAATGAGACTTTTGGGAGTATCAATCAGGAAAAGTTTACTTGTGGGTGGACTAACTCCTTTTCCAAGGGCTCCACTGGAGGAACACAGAGTCTGCAAAGTACTCCTGAGAATGGTTTCAAAACAACCTGCCTAAAAAATATAGTTTCTAAGGTTCCTCCTCCATAGGCTCTGGCTCCAAGTCCAAAAGAGAGGTCCTTGCTCACAGGAAGATGAATATGAAGAACATTCTTTGTGCTCCCTTGGCCCTTTCTTGTCCCTTCTTAGAGCCTGTACAGTGGAAGGATTTATATTATGTTACTTTTGTTTGGGGGGGGGGGGGGGGGGATATTAAGCCTTAGAAACCTTCCTCTGTGGAGGAGTGGCCCCTGCGGTCAGAATCTGTAGTGTCCTTCCCTGATGCCTTTGATTTTCTTTCCCAATTTCTCAGATTTTTGGGGGGCGGCAGAGAGAGAAATTAACCTCTCAGGATTCCAACACTGAATGTATCTTTTCTTTATAGGGTTTTTACCCCTTCTTTGTAATATAGAGGGAGAACGGCCTCTATGCCCTGAGAAAAAGGAATTGAAAAGGGGAACCACATCTGCCGCTGTGCTGTAGAAGTATGTGTAACACTTGAAAGGTTCACTCTTGAGATAACTCCGTAAGTGGCCTTGAATTTTACATATGTTCTCTAACCTCCTGCTCAAGGGAAGGGCAGGAACATGAAACAGCCCTTTTGTTTAATATCATCTCTCAGTGAGCAAGGTAGAGTCACATAAGAGCGGCATGAGAAATGGGGCCCCTTATTCCCTACTTGTTCTTCCATGTGTGGACTGCTCTCCCTCTCATCCCTCCAAAGCTGGCTGTTTGGAGAAGAGTGAGAAAGCAGTGGTGGTATAGTCAATGGATGGTTTGAGGCTCTGGTTAGCACAGCAGGTGTAGCATAGCTGATCCACACCAAGTTGTATCCAGTTAGGCCAGACATTTTTGTGCTCTGTTCTGCCAGCTTCTTTATATCTCTGGTCGCCTGAGAGATGTCCTTACCAAAGAAGCCCTCACAGATGAAAAATAAAAAGGATCCCTTTTTGGTTGTTTTGCCCTATTTTCTTATTGCTCTGAGCAGGAGGTCTTGTAAAGCCTCCCTGCAAATGTTGGAGGCAGAATGATCTGGCTGGGTCTTCATAGGAGTGACTATTGCCTTGATTGATAGGTCTGGTTCTGCCTCCAAGGTTTTGCATGCTGGGGTAAGACCCACCATAATGAATCTGCAAGCTTTACCTGCAAAGAAGAATGTCTATAGCATGGACAAAGAAACACAGCGTGGACGACTCCTAGAATGTCTCACGGAACACCACCCCGCCCACTGTGGATCATGTACTATCCCTGTGGCAACTACAGCAAATTGCTTTAATAAAAAAATATAGGGAAGTGTTTAATGTAATTTAGTAGTTGGAAACCAAGAGGAGAGCCAACATCATGTGACCAGCCTGCTCTCTGCAGACCACAGTTTAAAACTGCTGTATTACAGTATATTATTCTAAACGCTTATAGATAAATCCAAACTACAGTTATCAGGTATCTGATAAAAGTATATTTGATGATGCAGCTATTTGAAATAACTTCCCTCACAAAATTCAATTAACTGCAGTGAGTGACTCATTACTTTGGGGGGTTGTTTCTTGCTGCAATTTTTGCTATGTTGTTTGCTTCAATTTCTTGTTAATCTTTAGACAGGTTATTTGAATATTAACCTGATCCTGAATAAATATGGATTATATGATGGATGTTAATATTTTATTGTAACTTTGCTTTAATAAAAAGATTTTTAATTGAATTGAATGTAGTACCCAAATTGAATGTAGTACCCAAACCGAGGACAAGCCACTACTGAGCAAGAATACAAGTTACCTTGCTTAAGTCACATGATAATCCTATTAACATAGCCCGACATAACATTTGGCTCTTTGTAAAGCTATACTGCTAACTCATCAACTTTACTCACCCTCTTCTGTAGTGTTACTAATGTAGTTTTCCTCCCACCTCTTATATTCATGCAGTTCTTACAGAGAGAACTCATCTCAATTAGTTACAGCCCCCAGGAGCAAGGGGTGTCTTTAGTAAGAATGCAGTGTAATTGTCCATGAAATTAGTAGCCATTTAGAGCGTCCAATGCTTTGACTGATTCTTCAAATGTCTTTATTGACTTTTTTTTTCATTTCACCGATTTCTCCAATGTATTATTCAAAGAGTTTTTAAATTCTAACCTCCACAGCATTTGCAGTCTCTCCCAGCTATGAATCATCCACAAGTTTGATTACTATAAATACTGCCCCTTTCCACTATTACTACTTTCTTATCAAAAATCAGAGAGAAAAAAAGTTTTGTTAAATGTATGCATTCAGACAGATAGGAGAACCTCCTCAGATATATATCCATCTTCCTGCAGAATAAGTTCTATAAACGGAATTCTGTCCATTTTACTTCAGTTATAACTATATGCCAAATATGTCACAGCCCTAGTTGGGCTTCTCTTGCTGGCAGCCCACCAGACTGAAAGGAATCCCAGCCTCTGCTTTCATGGGTGTTTAAGCCTTCAAAGTCTGCACAGAACCCAGGCTCAGGCACTGTCTTAGTTCTTGAGTCATAGATGCACTGTCAGAGTGAAACCCTTCATCTAATACTCCCTCGTGAGAATGGTTACCACACCGCCCACATGCCTAGCCCATGGAACCATTACGGGCTCCTCAGACTCCCCTCATAATTTAAATAGTCCCTTTCTTAGAATTCCATCCCAATGTGAGCGTTCTGGTTTATCTCTTCAAAGGGCACATAGTAGGTATAGAACGAACACAGAGTTTGCACAGGATTCAAATATAGCATTGCCCTTTAATAATGAGAATCACAGAGAATACAAGGGAAAAACCCCAAGTCTTATGTACATTTTCCCTCTCTAGCTCATCCTTCCCTTAGAAGTGCTTGCGGGACCATATGCTCACATAGATAAAAGCGTGTCTCCCCTTCACCCTCGACTCACTCGGCTCCTGCAACATGTTTCCTCATCTTAAGACAGTAAAAAAAATAGCCAAAGAGAAAACAAACAGAGCAGCCTCTTTATAACCTTCTAGTCAGTCTCCTCTGTCAGGTGACTCCCTGGTCAGCCATAATAGGTGACCCCCAGGTGATTTAATTGCTTGGTGACCTCTCCCCAGAAAACAGTTCCTTTGTGAAGGGAAGGGGTCAGCCTTTTTTCCAGAGTGCTTCCTGTTTGAATAGGACACCATCAAGGTTTATCAATCCTCTACTGTTACACCTTTGCCAGTACTCCTGTTGGAATTTCAGTCCAACATGGAGCTAAAAGGACAACAGTAAAGACAATGGGCTGCATGCACCTTCAAAGTGGAGTTTGCAACTTGGTAAAGATATATGCAGAGTTCATAATCTAACAGAGCTCTTAAATTGTACAGACAGATTCAAACATATCATTTGCAATTTTATTTTGTAGCGATATACACTTTTCTACAGTGAAAACAGTAAATGATTGCTTCAGGTTACAATTAATGATCAAGCAAGCCAACTCCAGATTTTTTCGCAAGAATTTGTTTGTTTTTAAAAAAAAACACAAAACAAAATGGTGTGACCTTATAAAAATCTTTAAAGACATACAAAAATGGAATGTAAACTTAAATATAACTTCTGAACAGGGTGGATAAAAACAGGTTTTTTAAAAAAGAAAGAAAAATCAGATTTTTAAAAAAATTTAAATCAGTTTAAGTTTAAATTAAATACAGGCTGATTTTTTTAAACTTATTGAAAATTAAAATAGAAATGGACTAATCCAAAAAAATGAAGTAATACATATTTGATGTCAAGTTTTAAAGGAAGAAGTCAAACCCCTGAGCTGCTGGCAGGCAGTGGCTAAGTACCTGGAACCAGAGTTTGTTGAAGTGCTAAATCTGTTTTAGATACCATTAGCCTTTTCTGCAGGCACAGAGAATATTTTCTTCCATTTCAGTTTACTCAACTATTTCAGTTCAATGACTAGTCCATTCAAAGTTAAGAAACTAAATGATTAAGCTGCAACCACACTGGAACACAGCCTTTAAACTTTTCGGGACAGAAACAGTCTTTTTATTATATGTTTGCACAGTGCCTAGCACAACGGGGTCCTCGGCTTTATCTCAATACAAAAGGAACAACTGGTGTACTGTCAACATCAAATGAACAATCTGTCTGCCCTGACAGCTGTCCATGTACAGAGTGACAATTTCTCTGCCTTGCCTGGCCCTTCAGTCCCCCTCATTATCCCAGAAATGTTCCCTAGCCATGATTCCCCTCCTCCCGTGCCCCAACGCTGTAAATCTTCAGCTAATGGTGGTTTACCAGCTGAAACCCTAACTCTGGAAAGAAGACATACGTGAGAGGGCATGACCAAGAGGTAAACAGTGCAGTCTCAGCCAGAGATCCTCTGCAGAAAAGGAGAGAGGGAAGGGGATATGGTGTCAGTAGTTCAGAGAGCGGATTCTCAGCCTGTAAACTATGGGTACATCTACACTAGAAAAAACAAAGGTGGCAATGAGTCTTAGAGCCTGGGTCAACTGATGCAGGCTTGTGCTACAGAGCTAAAAATAGCAGTGTAGACTTCCTGCTCAGGCTGGAGCCTGGGCTGTGAAACCCAGAGAGGAGGACGGGTCTCAAAGCTCGGGCTCAAGCATCAGCAGGAACACCTGTACTTCTATTTTTAGCCCCATAGCGTTAGCCTGAATCAGTTGACCCAGGCTTGGAGTCTCGCTGTTGCAGGGAATTTTTTTGTTGTGTAGAGGTTTGCCAACTGAGGCAGCAATCTGATCTGTCAGAATTGACAGAGCCCTAGTTGTGTCAGCATGTTGCATAATCAATTGAGCTGAGAGTTTACCTCTGTAAAAACGTTGGGTTAAATTGTATACCAGATGACAACCCACACCTCACATTGGTGTAGGGCAACCCAAGGATGGACGCAAAGACAAATGTTACACCAGTTGATGGTGGAAACACTCAGTTGTTGATATTTTGGTATATATGATGCTATTAACTGAAGCACAATTAATTGAGTGCTCTAGTGTAGACAAAGAGCAGAAACACTCAAAACTCCTGGCTTGGTTTTAACAAAACATAATTAGCTCATTGACAATGTCTGTTAAAAAGGATGCTTTTTAAAAAGTTTAACATGTTCTAACCCTTCACGAGCTCACAATTTACATTCCCTTGAACTATCCACTCCCCACTTCAATCCCATAAGAAATCCAACACCAAAAACAGGGAAGAACACACTGATTACCCCCAATGTATCTGAGGCAACTCAGTTTGGCAATCCTTCTGTCCAGGTAACCGGAATTCAATTTGTGTAGAGTACACTTGAAATCAACACAGCCTTGCCTCAGCCTCTGGAAAAACAGCACAGGAAAGGAAGTAGTATTGATAAATTAAAATAAAGGTCAAATTATCAAACTGTGCATCTAGTTAACATGCTTTACACCACTTTACTTTGGCCACTTCTGCAACAAAGTATTTTTACAGAAATACAGAAAGGTAGCTGTTCATTTTGACAGGAAAGTGTAAGTCACTTTTTGAGAGAAACAAGCCAGTACAGTGATGTAGATAAGTAACTCGATTCACTAATCTCGTAGAGTCAATCTTTCTATAACCTGTAGTAGCAATGAGTTTCTGAATCAGCAAAGAGAAATGCATTACACTACCTACTAAGTTTCCTAAGAGACACATGCCTACACAAATCCAAAGAACACTGGCAGTCAGTTAACAGATTACATAAAATAATTTACATACCTTATATCTTGTACATTTTTAAGAGACTTTTACCAGGTCACTGAACATAGGGTCTTTTGCTCTGTCAAATGTTCTCAAAAATAGGCAAACCAAGTTAAAAAAATTTTAAAAGTTTGCTCCCAAACTGAGCATAAAACTGCAGTTAAAAAAATTGCCAAAGTTACAAATAACTGAAAATGACCCCTAAAAATATCATCTTCCATTTTTGTGTGCAGTGTTATTGTAGCCGTGTCAGTCCCAGGATATTTGAGACACAAGGTGGGTGAGGTAATATCTTTTATTGGACCAACTTCTGTTGGTGACAGAAACAAGCCTTCAAGCTTACAGAGAGAGCCTGAAGAGCTTGAAAAGCTTGTCTCTCTCACCAACAAAAGTGAGTCCAAAAAAAGATGTTACCTAACCCACCTTGTCCCTAAAACTGAGACATTTCTTCATTATATACGCACAGCTTCACACTCTGCTTATATGCACATGCAAGCAAAGTACTAAAAAAAATCTACTAAGCTACAGTGAGTAGTCATCTTCTCAGGATGAAGAAAAATTTCTACCAAACTGAGGCTTTCATTTAAAAAATATTTCCAGCCTTTATGGTGCAAACATTACCTTCCAAACATGGATCAATGGAAATTAAAGCAGTGATGTCTGCCCCAATGTGTACACAACTAGCTGCGGCAGTGTGGCGTCACTGCCTCTGCTGAAGGGGACAGCCACTGCACAGGAAGTAAGGTGCCTTAAACGGACTGTTGTGAAAACAAAGTATTCTGGGAAACCCAGACAACTTAGCAATTGGATATGTGGGATAGGACGGGGGAAAGGAGACGAGAGAGGTTCCTGTCACTCCAACATGCAGAGGAGTCTCCTGGGGTGGCAGTGAAAGGATCCAACAAAAAGAACTTGCCACAGAATCATTCGTTGGGTGGGATTAATTATTTTTATTGCAGCAGTGCTTAAGGAGGACTCAAAGAAGGCAGAAGACACTTTGAAAGGCCTCTTATAAAGATATGGGGAAAAGAAAAAAATAGGAAACAAGTGGAACAATGGTCATACAGTGAAGCTGCCAAAGAAAAGGACCTCAGTCAGTGTAAAAACTGGAGAGGCATTCAACTGCTGTCCATCCCAATTAAAATATTTACATGCATCATTCTAGACAGAACAAAGAAAGCTGTAGATTCAAGGCTATGACAACAACAGGCAGGGCTGAACAGGAGAAATCATGCATAGTATGATATAGTATACTCAAATAGTATAGTATACTCAAATAGTAATCCTACATATCTCAGAACCGTTGATCAAATATCAGTCGCACTCTATGAATTTCATAGATTTCCAAAAAGCCTTTGACACAGTGGCTAGACATACCTTATGGAAGTAACTATGCCACTATGGAATTCCTCCAAAAATGACACTGATCATTCAGAGCTTCTATGAAAAATATGACACGTCAAGTAATACATAACAGCAAATCGACGAAGCCATTAGAAGTAACCACCAGAGTCAGACAAGGATGTCTTATGTCACCTAATTCAAGACCTTCATCTATTAGTAACGGATGGGGTACTGAGAAAACCACAGAACAACCGAGACAGATACAATGGACTTTCACAGAGAAGCCAGAAGACCTCGTCTTTGCAGATGACATCAATGTGATGTCCCATACCCACTGAGATAGGCAAGCTAAAACAAGTGATCTCCAGGCTTATGCACAACTAATAGGGCTGAATCAACACCAAGAAAACAAAAATGATGAGAATCAACACAACAAAAATCACCAATGGCACTTACTGGAATTGACATAGATGAGGTCTGTTATATTAATTCTGATAGACTATGGGCCCAAAGAGTCAAAAGTGTGAGCATGACCCTGAAACTGTAGTTTTAAACAGGGTTCAGGGTTTGGTAATAGAGACATCAATCTACTTAGAACCATAGAAACCACACTATTATTTTTTTAACCTTTTATTAAAGATACAGATAAAGGAAAACAGTTAAAGCATTTGAAATGAAAAATATTAAATAAGGTTTTCATTTTCTCTTTAGCTGGAGCGAGTTTTTAAAAAGAAACCCCTCTGGTCTGTCAGTCTCTTAGATCAGTGGTCCCCAACCTTTCTTGTAGAAATAGCATATTGCTATTCCCAGAAGACTGTGGAGGGCCCCAGACACCCCGCTGCCGAGAAGCGGCAACAGCAATAAGCGTCACTGCTGAAATGCCGCCGAGAAACAGCAACACTTCTCGGCAGCATTTCGGCACCGGGGTGTCCTGCGGGTGCACAAAAATGCCATGGCACCCGCGGGCACCACGTTGGGGACCCCTGTCTTAGATAGTATTAAAGATGGTAATAACTGTCCTTTTCTTTTCCCCAAAAAGAAGTTAGGGGAGATGGGCTGAAGTGGACATTTTTGCTGCTCCTGCTCAAGTCTGATCCTGTTTCCTAGAAGGCAAAACAAGACAAACACACAACAGGGGAAAGAAAAGAACAGCAGAGATGGAAAATGCAGCTTCTGTCTCTAGTGTTGACTCTCACTTGCAACTTTGCTGACTGAAAAAACACAAGCAGAGCACATAGTCTTATCAGCCACTCCCAAAGCAGGCAAACTTGCACCAATATCTGGCTGTTCAGGGCATTGCTTTTAGCTGTCTCTTTGGTCACAGGCTTACTGCAGTGTTGCAAAATATAGTCTCGGCCAATTGAGCCAGATTCTTATCAAACAGAAGGCAAAAGAATAGGAAAAAAGAAATAAGGTGGGAAAGAAAAAGAACACAGTAGGCAGGGAGGTTTGTGACAAAGTCTCACATCCTGGGATTTAGCCAGAGCCAGTGGAGATGTCATTGAGGTCCCTCGCTCTGGCCCAGATTGGTCAGGACATCTTTCAGAACTAGAACAAAGAAGGCCCGGGGTGGCAGTCACGATGGTGAAGCTTGCTCCTTCCCCTTCTCTTGTTTTTCAGTCAGCCAGAATTCACATCTGTCCCCAAAAATTCCCCTCTTAAGGATCTCAAAAGTGAGCGATGGGTGGAACATTCTTAATTATTTCAGCTACCAATTGGGCCTAATTTCCAACATACCAATTTTGGTTCATGGATTTCCAGTCCCCACTTTTCTTGTTTACCAGCCATTATTCTTAACACAGTCCTTGAATTATATCAGTAAACCTTTTCACTTGTACTAATTCAGTCTGTCTCCCCCCCTTTTCACCTTTTCCTTTCAACATTTATCATAGGTTATTAGAACACAAGAACAGCCATACTGGGTCAGACCAAAGGTCCATCTAGCCCAATATCCTGTCTTCTGACAGTGGCCAATGCCAGGTACCCCAGAGGGAATGAACAGAACAGGTAATCATCAAGCGATCCATCCCGTGTTGCCCATTACCAGCTTCTGGCAAAGAGAGGCTAGGGACTTGTCTACTTTATGAACTTTCACTTTTCACAGCTGAGCTCACAATTAGGATAAATTTGTAGGTTCAATTAGCACAACAGGTCTGACATCACGTCTTGGCAGCACTGTAAACAAAACATCTGGAACAGAAAGATATTAGAGCTAGAATAGGAAAAGCCAAACATGCCTTTGTAACCCTAAAGCCAATCTGGAGAAACAGAAATCTTGTCCTCCAAACTGAAGTTGAATATTTAATACCATTGTAAAAATCTGTTTTACTACAGGACACAAACTTGGAGGCTCATCAAGATGCTATGATCTAAACTCCCAATTTTTATAAGCGGCTGCCTTACACAATCCATAATATCAGACAGTTGAAGACAGAAAATTATGGAACAGAAATTGAGATAGCTAGGGCACACATGGAGGAAGGAACCAAACAATATAATAAGACAGGCACTGGACTAGAATTCCCAGGGCAAGAGGCAACAAGACAGACCAAGCACAACTTGGAAATGCACAACAGAAGTAGAACTGAACATCATTAAGATTACACGAGGAGAAGCTAGGACTGCATCAAGAGATCACAAAAAGCAGTAGTGAAGGCCGTAAGTTCCGAGTGGAATAAAGAGGTGTAAGTCAAGCACTTACTTAGAAGCTCCCATCATGCACTAGGATTCTACTGTGCTAGATGCTGTACAAACATATAACAAAGACAGTTCATGCCTCAAAGACCGTACAGTCCATGATGCATAACATCTTTAAAATGGGGTGTTAGACACCTGCTAGTCTGGCAGCCCTCCAAGCTGATGCTCAGTTTTGGGTAGAATGGGGTCTGGTGTAGGAGCGAATCTTTAGCCCCACCAACCCCCACTAGTGCCACACCAGCAGAAGACTCTTAATTTGAATGCAATCTGAATAAATTAATTTGAGGGGAGGGGGTAAATCCATCAATTTATTGTTGACACGACATCAGTAATTGATAGTGTGTGTGGAAGGGCAACATAATTGATTGGTGTGTGTGGGGCTGGGCAGGAATAGCAGGATGCAGAGTTCAGCCAGTGGAAAGCCACGGTCTAGAGCCCTGCAGCAACACTGGAATCCTGCAGGTCCAGCCAGATCCACTCCTATAATCACAGGAGCAGGTAAAATGTACTTTGCTGTGGATGGTATTGGGTGGGCAAAAAACCAAAAACTCACCAGAGGGCAGGAATTTGCAGAAAAACACTAAATCTCTCATCAGTTTGTCATAAATAGAATTTCAGCAATGTAAAGCAAGTTTGTTTGTTTTTTTTAAAATAAAGGTTTCAATACTTAAATTTAACCAAGGGATAGAAAGAGATGTGATATTATAACAGGAGTTAGTATTTTTACATGGTTTAAGCAAGATTTGTTTTATTCTTTTACTAGTAAAAAATGTGCCTGAATTCCTTTTATATATTAACTGACTATTTTTTTTGTAGCATGTGGGATTTGCGGGATCTAAGGTTTTTGCAGGTGGGAATGGGATAAACTTGCAAGAAACAATGCGGGAGTGGATATTGCAGGACAGAAGCAGGATTTAAAAAAATAGGCTGTGTCTACAATGGCACTTCCGTTGTTAAAACTTTTATCACTCGGTGGCGTGAAAAAACACACCCCTGAACGACAAAAGTTTTAACGATGGAAAGTGCTGGTGTGGACAGCTTCATCAGTGGGAGCTGTGCTCCCGCTGACAAAGCTACCGCCCCTCGTTGGAGGTGATTTTATTTTGTCACTGGGAGAATTCCCATCGATAAAGAGCAGCTTCACTGTGCACCTTACAATGGTGCAGCTACAGTGGCACAGCTGCACTGTTGTAAAGTGTTCAGTGTAGTCATAGTCCCACACAGGCCTCTACCAGGGTCTTCTGCCCATGTGGTGAGGGAGGGACTCAAGCAGCAGCAGAGGGCGTGGCTCTGGGCTCCATACGTTTTGATTGGCGATTAGACTTAATCCTTGCCTTCATGGGTGTTGGGTAAAATTCCCAAGTAATTTATATACATATGAATAAATGCATTTGTCTCTTTCATTTATATTTAGCTGCATATATAAAATTTTAAATAAGTTAAGAAGATACCCAGAAAGCAAAGAAGGATGGCTTAAAAAAAAAGACATTGATTCTTAAAAATACTCCGCAAAATCAGGGTATTTTACAAAAGCAATACTTAGTCTGACATTGCTTGCAATCAGTTACCTTAGTTTAACATCTAATGGCCTCAGTTAGAATGCCTTATTCTGGCAGAAAATCTTAACGTTATTGAAGTTTTGCCTAAGAATTTCCTTTCCCAAAAACGCATGAATGCTTCTCAATAGCATGATCCAGTCAGAGAGTGCTACTAGAGGAAAAGCCATCCCAAATCTACTTCTGACCAGTACAGTGGAAAAAACAGAATGGGAAAATGATGAGGAATCTTGGTACTTGTAACTTGTGTTATTATATAGAGCCCATCACCATAGCATCTGAGCACCTAGAACTCACTATGGTAAGAAACAGTTTCAGAATACAAAGTTCTGCAAGGGTGCAGGATGTAAAAAGAAAAGTGAAGTACAATACAAAAAGGCTGAGGTTTTAAAAAAGCTTGTAGCTCAAACAGGAGACAAAAAACAAAACAAAACAAAAACAAGCAAGTCAGTAGAAAGAGAAATCATCAACTTAAACATTACTCAAAACTGAATCGAACGCTTATTATTTCAATAAACAAAACATTTGAAAAAATATTTTTAAAACATTTACTTTGTGCATTTGACAGTAACTGGTTTAACTATTTTCCCTGCATAAGTCAGTTTCTTTTATTTGCAGCTCAGAAAGTTCAGATACTCATAAAACCACAAAAATTAGCAAAGGGATTTACTTAACTGAAATTACTTTTATTGAATTTTCTGAAAATAACTAGCCTTCAAGCTGATATCCCTCTAAGAACTGTAATCAGTATGTATTGACTTTTAAAAGACAGACAAGCTTTTCCTATTTTTAATAATCAGGAGATTTTTGCCATTGTTTCTTCTTTTTTTTTTGCTGGCATATAAATTTATGGATAGCTACCGACAGGTTTAATTGACCATGATCTTCATGGATAATCATGCATATGGCCCTACTTGAATTGCAGGATGATTATCAAAAAATTGCAGCTGAGTTGTAGACAAGAGATGGAAAATTGTGGAAAAGTAATAATGAACCTTATTATTTGCGGTAATAAAGTCCGTTATTACTTTTCTGCACTTTTCCACTGTCGGCAACCTGGGGCTGAGAGTGGGGGCTCCCGCTGTTGGCAGCCCACGGCTGAGAGCGGGGTGCCCCGGGTCTCCCACCATCATAACTGCAGTGGAAGCCTAATATTGCAGAATCTACAATTTCTGCAATATCACAAGTTAAATAAGGCCTTGATTATGTAACTAAAAATTCAACAAGTTACATACTCTGAAATCAATTATTAGTTGTTGAAATTAAAATCTGGTAGAAGTCTGTTTAATGGCTGTTCAGTGTGGCACGAAGACCAAAGAAGAATATTTCTGGATATTTTAAAAATATGTCAACTTGAGATCTAGTCAGTTTCAAAGGACTGAGTCAGAAGTAGTTTCAGATACTATACTTGTCCCTGCAGTGTTTTGTGGTTTTACAAATATTATTTTAAAATGTTTCTCTTTCCCCTATGGCTGTCTGAAAGATCCACACAAAGGGAAAAACGACTATGCAGCAGAAACAGTCATACAAACACGCTGTTAAATGCAAAGAATAAATCAAGAATTAGAGAAAAAAATGCATTTCCCTACTCTCAGGTATAGGACTCCTAGGAGTTAGCTGTAAGAACATTAAGTAAATTTCAGACATCTGTGTGATTTCTAAATTTCCTGTGCCCCCTTAACATGCTCACCCTGTTTTATTCCTTCAGAAGAGTTAAGTAAAACAGATTGCTTTCCAGAATTATGAAAATAGGAACAAATCAATCTCAGAAAAGCCTTTAGAAATAGATGGTTTTGTCTGAAAACTTTAACTAAAAAAGCTCCATGTTATCCCACATGATACCTCAACTTCAATTCCAGCACCAGAAGAATTCCTTTGTACTGTTCAAACCACATGAAACACTGACTGCATAATTTATTCTGCAGAAGTGTTATAAAGAGTAGGAAAGAACCAGCTTAGATATCAGATCCCACATTGACTTTGCATGGCTGACAGCTAGAAACTCCATCTTTTGTTTCATGTAAACACATTTAATTTGAAAGCCACTGACCCTCAAACATCAGACAAATGATTTTTTTTTTAAATTAACCCTTGGATACGTATGGATGAACACCACCATATAAGAGCTAGGCATTAATAGGAATAAAAATATAAATACTCTTGCAGAGCAAAACTGTACTTTAAAAGTAAACTAAGCTATCATGTTTCAGAGTAGCAGCCGTGTTAGTCTGTATTCGTAAAAAGAAAAGGAGTACTTGTGACACCTTAGAGACTATCCAATTTATTTGAGCATAAGCTTTCGTGAGCTACAGCTCACTTCATCGGATGCATTCAGTGGAAAATACAGTGGGGAGATTTATATACACAGAGAAAATGAAACAATGGGTGTTACCATACACACTGTAAGGAGAGTGATCACTTAAGATGAGCTAATACCAGGGGGGGGTGGGGGGGGTGAGGTGAGGGCTGGCAGAGAAAACCTTATGTAGTGATAGTCAAGGTGGGCCATTTCCACAGTTGACAAGAATGTCTGAGGAATTTTCTCAGATGCCCTCCCCCCCAGGGCTCTACCTTGTAGGTTAATGATCAGGGTGATACAAGTTGTTTTGGGGGTAAGGAAGGACGCAGACCAGTGCTTTCTACAGTCACTATTCATTAAAAAAATTCCCAAAATTAACTCATCTGTTAGAATAGAACTCATTCACCGAATAGCTGATGCAGCACTCAGGTGCACAAGTATCAAGAGCTCAGCAAAAGGATCCAAGGAACCTTCCTGCCCTGTTTCCAAGCTACTACCCCAATGTGAACAGAAGCTCCACATTTGAAACAAGGAGTCCACAGTCATCATTGCCTATTCAGGCCCCTAGATAAGAGGGGAAAAGGGTTGGGTATGTGATAGATTACAAGCAAAAGGAAATGTAAGAGGTGTCTGAGGAAAAGCCAGAAGACCCTCTCCCCCGTGCTTTCCTTGGGGGACGTGTAAGGGATGGAAAAAGTAGGTGAACGGGGGGACACTGACCCTTCTCTATGACTCTACCCTGCATCACCCCCCAGATAAGCTGAACTCCACACGCTTTCCTTGCACAATCCCCCCATCCTGGGGAGCAGCTGCTAGGGGAAGGGGAGTGGAGTCCCAGCCAGTGTGCAGGACTGGGGGCAAGGCCTCCTCACTCCCCTGCCTGGGAGTCAGTGTTGGGATGAGGGAGGAGAGAGGGAAGGAGGGCACAGGCCCTGCACCCTACCCCTCTGGGGTCCAGCGTGCCAGGCCTCGCTATGAGAGAAGGGCCGAGATCGCGGCCCCTCCGCTGGGGCCTGGGGGCGGGACGGGGACAGTCAGAGCTCGCTGCCGCAGGAGCGCTGTCGCGGTGAGGAAGGCTGCGGTCTCCGGGAGGGGGCGGTGCGTAGACCTGCCCCCGGCAGTCCCGGGCACGCCCCAGCGGAGGGGCGCGGAGAGCCACTGGCCCGGGACGCGGGGCCTCCCTACTGCCTGCGGAGCCCGTGTGCCCCGGCGGCCCGAGCGCAGGGGGGGGTGGGGAGGGGGCGGGCGACAGAGCCCGGGCTGCTAGCAAAAACCAAGGGCGGAGACCCCCCACCTCCCGGGTGCAGACTGAGGATCCCTGGGGCTCGGGAACTTACCGGAGCGCGGCGCGGGCTAAGCGGCTCGGCGGCGGGTCTCATGCTGGCGGGCGGTCACTGGTGCCCGGTGGGAGGGGGGAGCGGCGAGGCAGGGCGGTCACGGAGCCACATTTCCGCCCCCTCACAACCTTCCTTGCTACAAGCGCCGGGGACGAAGCCCAGACCCCCCGCCCCAACCCACCCCTGCCCGACACCTCTCGGCTCCCGTACAGCCCCAGCCGCCTCACTTCCGGGCAGGGAGGGGGTCACGTTGCGTGCAGGGATGATCTCACATCCGGGTTCTCGCGGGGACGGGCGCTGCCACGTGCTGCGCAGGCGAGGGCTCTGCTCCCCTCCCCGCGCGCGCTGCGCCCGCCAGTGTAACGGCGGCGCCAGAGCCCGCAACGCGGCGTCCGCCCCGGGCCCGCAGGTGTGACGAGCGGGGGCTTTGTCACGAGCCTGGGGGTCGCGTTGCCTCTCGGGTTGGGGCGGTCTCTGCCCGGTTTCCTTGGCAACGCTGCCTAGGAAACCCAGTCAGAGCCGGGCATGCCCTGCCAGCCAGACGGCAGGAGAGGGGCCGGCCCAACGCGCCTGGTGCCGCTTGGCGATTCTCCAGCCCCTGAGCTTTGTCCCACCCGAACACAGCCCGCCTGTTACGGCCTTCACGCTCTGTGGCTGAGGCCATGTCCAGACAGCCGGCACCCCGCTCCCGTAACATCCACGGGGTGGGCAGCGTTGTGTCTCGGGGGCGCCTACCACTCAGCTTCCCGCTCGGGCCCACCAGCCTCAGCTCGCTGAGGGGCCCCTCCCCAGCCACAGGCGCTGGGGACTGCTTGTAATGCCCACTGAGCGTCAGTCCATGCAGGAGGTGACCTGTAATTTGAAGGCTCCTTAGCAAGACCCGGAGGCGCCCAGACCTCTCAAAAGTGCCACCTTAGAGAGGGTCGTTTTTACACACTGTGGGTTAGCAAACACCAGAATTAAGGTTTCCCCTGTGACCTTAGCTCTGCCCCCTTGTGCAGACAGCCTTGAGTAATGAGATTATTCTGGTTTTTTCCTGCATGAGTAACTGGAGGATTTGAATGCAAGATCTTCCGCTCCACAGCGCAGGCCCCTGGGTGTTAGTCTGAGGCTGATACCTGACCCTGCTCCTAGAGGGGAATACTGTCATATTAGAGACGTGTTCTAGTCCCAGCTCTGCGTGTAGTAAACCAGGCATAAGCTTTTAATTTGACCAGCCCAGGCTTTAATTTGATCAATTTTTCACACTGTAAAGGCTGCATGCCTAGTCTACAATAGACCTTTAGAGCACATTAGTTAACATCGCACCTTTAAATCCTAGTCAAGTTAAGGTCTGTGATGAGTAATACGAGTTGTGAGCTACACCAAAATATTAACAGCAGACAATAGAAGAGGTGAGACTACAATCTAGAGGCTCCTGGCTGTTAATACAGTGCACCTTCCCCCAAACTATAACTGGAAGTTCTCTCTCCCCACCCCATATGCATGATATTTTACCTGATATATGGGAAAATGTAACAAGATGGCCAAGAATGTCATGCAAGATTGAGGGTCTCTTATTGGTTTTAATGGGATCTTTAGCCACCATCCCATTTGCCTTCTCCAATTCCAGTTCAGATTTCCCAGTTTCTCTCTCATCTCAGTGCTACATCAAAGTGCATGACATCTCATCAGCTCATTATGTCCCTGGCACATCATCCCATTACATCATTGACATGGCATGTGTGGAAGTCCTCTGCGTATGCCAAAATAGAGTCATTACATTGAAATGAAATATTGTTAGGATGTGTCAGGATGATGCCGACCCACGTCAATATTATTTGCATTACAGTAGCACTTAGAGGCCCTAGTCAAGATCAATGCCCCTTTATGACATTGTGCAGAACACAAAATAGGAGACAATCCCTTCCTCAAAGAGTTTACTGTCTAATTACATGAAACAGACCAATAGTGGGAGGGGAAACACAGAAAAAGGTGAAGTAATTTGCCCAGGGTCATTCAGCAGGTCAGGGGCAGAGTCATGAACAGAAGCCAAGTCTCCTGCCTGCCAGTCTAGTGCCCTAAACCAGAGGTTCCAAGACTTATTTTGCTGCACCCCAACTTTAAAGATTCATGTCCCATGACCACCCCCTTCTTTCTCCCCTCCCAAGTCCAGCCCTGTCCCCAAACCCCCTGCTTTGACTCCTGCCACACCCTTGCTCTCACTCTCCCAGGATGCTGACCCCTCCTGCAGCCACAGCTAGCCCCTTTTTCCCCCTCCCCAGGCCACAGTCCCTACCAGGCTGCACCTGCTGACTTCACGGTCCAGCCACTTCCTCTGCATTGCTGCTGCCCAGGCCCTGCTCCTATGCCCAGTATCTGGGGCAGGGTGTGTGGGGCAAGGCTCAGGCTCCAACCCCTCCACACCAGACCAGAAACAGGTAGTGTGGTCTCCAACCTCTCCTCGTTGTGCACCTGCTGCTGCTCCTGCGCTTGGAGAGGTGCTGCCTCCTTGTCCTCAGAAAATAGCAAGGATACAGGACTGTTCTACTTCATCAGGTCCTCACATGCCCCTGCTAACCACCTTGTGTCCGGCTCCCCCCACAGTTTGTACACCTATTCCCAGGGCCTAGACCATACTGCAGGCCATCACAGTGCTTAAAATATTGTCTCATGGCATCAAGATTCAGTCATGCTCCATTGGGATATTTTCACATATGTAGTCAAATCTGTAGTCTAGGCTTCTGCCTTAGCTAGAAGATGTTTTACATCAACTGTTCTGTTTCAATTAGGTTTAAATTTGACTATCAAACACAATTGTATTTTTTAACCAAAGCTCTCAAGTGGATAAGGAACAGATTTCTTGCTACCAATATATGATTTGCAGGATTAGGGTGTAAGCAGCTGTCATTCTTTACCCCATAGCTATCTGCATTTCAGAGGTGAAACTATATGTATTAATTGTATACAGTAAGGCTCTTTGGGAGCCTGTTTGGTGAAAGGCAGTATCTAAAAAGGTAATATTACCAGTATAAAGAGTTGTTGCTATAATAACATTTTTCACATTCTGTTGCTAGATTTTATAAACTATAATCTAAAAAAGTCTCAGCCAAGTTTGAAAGTAGTTATTTCATCTCCTGTTTCTCAAGCAAATTATTTTTTAGCATTTTCAGTGAGTACCTGAGCAGTGGCAGTTACTAAATACCATAACGAACCTTTATCCCTTTTCCTGTGTTCTCCAAAAGAAGTATTTCATAGAAGCACTGTGGTACGTCATAAATGTCTTATTTTGTTGTACCCTATGTACTTTCGAAAGAAAATGAATATAGTTAGCACAGACAGATCAATGCATGAGTTTGTCATTGTTGTGATTGAATGCAGAGCCTGATCTGTGCAAGAGAGGCCCAGAAAAATCCCAACCAAGTTTCCCTGTCTTATGAGAATTTTCAAAAGTCTAAGAAATTCCACTTGAACTACTTTCAGTTTTATATAATGATGCAGCTTTGCAGTGGGAGCAGAATTTTAGAGGCTAGGGTATCCTAATGATTTTTTTCCAGATCTGTGAAATTTAGTATGTTTCTTTATAAAGAAACTCGTGAATAAGGGAAATATTTATTCTAAATGCAGTCTTGAGAAAACAGAGTTGACAATTTGTATGCTATTAATATAAATTACATATAAAGAAATGTTAATATAAAGAAATGTTAATAAAGTTGCAAAGTCAAACACTCAAATTAGGCAATTTAACCTTTATTCACCTTGCTTGTTTGGCTGTATTATGATTGTATTTGCATACTGTTTTCACAGGACCTCTGCCTTGCTGTACAGGATACACAGTGACAGTGCTGAAGGCATGAGATAGCTAGCTGTTCAATATTTCTTTTTAACCTCATCATTCTGGGAGTGGTCCTTTACCTTATTTACTGCACACCATCTACACAGAATTATTCATTTGCTCAGTAGATTTTCTGGGGCACTTATCGCCATAATATCTGAGTGCTTCACAAATACTTAATCCCCATATATCAGAGTGGAATTGTGAAGAAAAACTTCTTAACAGATAGATAACTCAGGCACACAGATGAAAGCCTAAACTTGTGAAAGTTTCCACTGAGTTTAGGCACCCAATGTGAGACACCTATGCCATTTTTTAGGATACATAGCATTTTATATATTCAAGTCACTGTACAGACATTAAAAAATTAATCCTCCCAACACCTCTGAGTAGTAGGTGGTTAAGTTTTAGTACTACAGTTTTATAGATGGGAAAATGGAGAGAGAAGGTGAAGTGATTTGCAAAAGGCCATCTAATGAGTTAGTGACAGAAACAGATTTAGAACTCAGGACCACCTGACTCCCAATTTCACATCCATTTTTCCAGACCACACTGCCTTACTGCAAGAAGAGCCACATCTGCCTTCAGTTGCAGCTACCTGGGGCATGAACATGAACATCCTATCAAGGCATTTCCCAACTTTCCGTGCTTGACTGTACAACCTGAATATTTTTCTTTTAAACAGTTTGTGGGTAATTTTCTAGGGTTTCTTCCTAAAAGGAAAGGGAAAAAAGTTCTGCTGTAGTGCGTGAGTTATTAGTTTGCATATAAGTTGCATTCAAATGCTGGGACTTCACCACTATAAAGAAATGTACCACTAGAGCTAATATGGCAACAGCATTAGCTAGCAGCAGGAATAGGCAGTTATCCTCTATGGCCCAGCCACTTTGTTTCAATGTGACTGACACATTGTAACAAAGGGTTACAGGGCAACTCCCCTCCCTTCCATTTTTGTGTTTTGTTACTCACTGGTTATGTCTTAAATTATATAGCAAGTTCTTTGAAGCAGGGGTTGTTTCTTCTTACTGTACATGTATGGACAGTGCTTAGCACAATGGAGCCATAATCCTCACTGGGGACTTTGGCTGCTACAACAAATAACATGCATTCTTCAGCAATTCCACACCCTTCGCTCCCCCCAAAAAATTACAGGCTGTCTTTTGCTCCCCTCAAAATTTCTCTAATGGAGATGTACTCTGCTGCCTCCCATCCCAAAATTGCACACGGTCTTTCCTGTCACCACCCCTTGAAGTCTCGCATACCTTCCTTTCCCCTACATCCTATCAAGCAGATATTCAGACACATGCAAGTACCTCAGAATCTACTACAGCTCAGTCATCCACACCACAATCCATACAGCTGTGCTCTGTCATCCTCCTGCCCACACTCTCTCTACTCTCCCGCCCCTTTAGCGCTCCTAGTGCTATTAGCCGTTGGGAGGCATCGGCAGAGAATCTGTTGCAGGACACTCCTGCAATATTTTGCATCTCTTCTGCCTAAAGGCTCTAGTGGGAAAACAGAAAATGGTTTGGTTGAGGGAACATTAGAGATAAGCAGTCAGGCAACATCTTTTGAGAATATATACTAATTCCCCAGAAAGAGGAGGTGGAGGTTGGGGAGTATTGCCAGAAAACGAGATTTGTGGGGAGGTTGTCTTGTGACTCCCATCCCACCCCTCCTGTGTTTTGGGGCTATGGTTCCATGTGGTTATTTAGGAAAGTGCTAGGGAGGAAGCTTAACATGATAGGCTCCACGAGGAGACTCCCTAGGGATGGAGCATGCTCTGTGCAGTTTGAATGTTTAGTTTGTAGCAGCATAGTGCAGACTACACACGGCAATATTTGGCATCTTAAAGTTATAACTCAGCCAAGTCAGAACAAATTCACAGAAATAGGCAAGGGCAGTCCTTGATCACAGTGTTATCACTCTGCCAAATTTCAAATTGTTGCTGCAAACCATGGAGGTATTTCCAAAACAAACAAACAAACCACAAAAACTAAGAGTGGGGAAATTTTTCATCATGAAAAGTGGCAGGCAATCTAAATACAGGGGGTCAATACCACTCCCCCTAGATAAAGTTAAAAGAAAGACTGCAAATCAGAACTATCAGAAGAAGAACAACAACCTCTTGATTCTTTGGGAAAGGAATCACCTGGTGGAAGTCACCTGAGACAGAATAAATTCATGATTTTGGTGGGGAAGTCTAGAAAATTCTCTAGTGGACAGGAGACAAGGTCTATTGTTGGTCTTATAAACTCACTTCAACTTTCTCCTGTAGTTAAAGAGTGAGAAAGCCACATTTCAGTTTTAAGTTTGTTGTGATATCTATATCCTTCCACTAAAGAAAATGGAAATCAAGAGCTGATATTTTTAAATGTGAAAAACAAACAAACAAAAACCAAACACCACCCCTATATAAGCAGGGAAAAACTTTGTTTTAGAGAACCCTTAAGCAGACTTCATACACCAGAAAGGAACAGTAAAGAGTGCAAGCTTTATTTAGTTTACAGTTAAAAGACTTGACACTGGAGCCCAAGTAAACAGAGCATATGCTCATCATATACTCTGCTAATTCAAACTTCATATTCATCACAATACAAGTGACAAGAGAGACTGGCTATAGCTATGAACAGTTTGAAGTCTGAGTCACATTCAGCCAAGAAAGCAAATGCAAAACTACCACAACAAAGCCTAAGTCATTTGTTGTGGGCACACAAGCTTCATCATTTACATGTCTAGAATTATGTTTAGACCTTCGTCTTATGAACGGCTTAGTGACATCACAGATAGCATTGATGACATCTAAGTATTAGGTCATTAAACAAAGATCCCATTGCCAGCTTTCATGTTGTACTCCAAAGTAATGTTTAGGGGAGACCAAAAATCCCCACATACATCTCACCTTAGAGGAAAGGATATGTATTTCAGCAGCAGGTTATTTTGAACATTGGGACTTCTGTCATGTTACCCCTTGAAATGGTTTTTAGCCCTAAGCAATATCCATAAGTGTGGTTGTACCAAAGTTGCTGTTCCAGCACACTTCCAGTGGCTGGATGTAACCTTGCATCATCTGTGCCTCAGTTTCCCTGCCATTCTTCAGCCTATTCTAGCCATAGGCATGGTCTGACCCTCTGGTCAAATCACCTGCAAGAGTCTGACCACTTCTAGGGCCACAGAGTCCTTTAATAAGCACAACAAAAGTAGAAGGCCATTAAATCTTCAGCCCTTGTTTGGGTCAGCTGGCCAGCCCTCTCCCTCACAAGAGGATCCTCATCTCTAATGCAGTGTTCTCACATCTCTCTCGTCCTCAGCTCTCACTCTGCTGACCACCCACTCTCCCTTTCAGGCAAGCCTCAGGTACACCCCAATATCATCACCTCTATCTTGTGGCTCCTGTGCCTCACTCCATCCAGTGTCCTGGGCTGGCCCATTTCTCCACCTTGCCAGGTAATCAGGAAGGCCATCACCCTTCAGTGGCCCTGATCTTTCCTCAGGCTTCAGGGTCATCTGGGGAGTAGACCTCTGCTTTTCTGCCCTTCCAGCCAGCCCCTTCACAGGCAACAGACACTCACTACATCCTCTCCTCTATGTCTCCTTCTCTAGTGACCTTCTCTCTCCTCTGTTAAATCCGTCCTCACCTGACCACCCCTTCTCCAGATGCAATCAGTGAGGTGACTAGCACTTTCAAGCTCCCTTAACCCTTTCAATACTTGTGTGGGGTGGAAACACCCCCACAAAGCACTTCTTTCAGGAGGAATCCTTTCTACCTTCTCATCAATAAGCCCCTCATTCACCTTATCTTGAACTTCTACACCATGTCTTGGCTAACTTTGGGCCCAGTCCTGAGAGACACAGTGTCCTTATGCTCCATTGATCACACAGGACTGGGCTCAAATTGTAAATTCTTTGGATTAGAAAAAAATTACTCTGTAAAGTACAATATAAGTGTAAAACACTATCTCCATGATTTTAAATAAACCATATAAATACTTAAAGCAAACTATTTCCTTTTAACAGATGTCTAATATATATATATATATATATATATATATATATATATATAAAATATTTGCCTGCCAAATATACCAGCAGATAACTGTATGTATATTAGTTAGTGCAAATGTGCATTTACACATGCAATTATCCCTTTTGCATTGGTACTTACACATGCAGTTACCTGTTTGTGTCCAATTCTGCATATTTTGCATAAAAATAGGCCCCTATTTTTTGAAGTTTTGCCCTTCAATGCTTCTACTGAATTCAGCACCTTCACCTCAATCTGATCTGTACTTCCTGTGTGAAATTTTTGCAGTAACTGTGGCTTGGGTAGCAAGTATTCTAAGCTCAGGGAAAAAGAGCATTTAAATAGCATTCTAGTCAGTTTACAGATTCATAATATAAGTTTATTAATGAACAGAAACAATTCTGTATAACCTGGGTACAATAAAAAGTGCTATAGGAATATCTATGATTAGTTCAATGCTTGCTGAGCTCTATAGGGCAGATATAGTATTGCTACAGAAGTTTGTCCTTGTGAACAAATTTTGGAAGTTTAGAGAATATGTGAATCCCTACTCATTTTCAACTTTAATAATGGTATACAATATTTCGTAGTGTATACAAAAAAATCTGTAATAATATCTTCCATCACTATCGAAAAGGACACCAATAAAGTAGCTGAATCCAAGTATGCAGCTATTAAATGATTGTATGGTGTTGACTAATGCAGTTATGTTTGGTATATAAAATTGTGAGGAAGTGTTCTATATTAAGACAATGCCAAGTTCTGGTAAGAATTCCTGAGTGTTTTGATTTAGGTATCTGACAGAAGAATATGTTGTCACAGACTAAAATTACTACTTTAAAAAGACATAGGGTACATTTTCAAAAACACTGAAGTGATTTAGGATCCTAAGTTACCTAAGTACTTTTGAAAGTTTTATCTATAAGTAGTTTATTTTGAGCCGAAGTTTTAAGAATGAAATTCACCCCATGTGGAAGGCCAGGACAGGTCCTATGCACTAATTTAGTCCCACATAAGCCCATAAAACAAATTCACATCCACGGAGAGGGTCTAATCCTCAAGAAATGCCTTCAGGATTTGAAATATCTATTTTTAAGTAAATACACTAATGTGTTGTTGAAATTCATTTTTAAATAGGGCTAACATTTCAAGGAGTCAATAAAATTGAAATTTCATGTGGAAAACCTTAGAATGCTGCTATGAAGTCATAAACAGTGGAAATATCTCCCTAGTGTTTGATGCCTATCATAGACTGTTACTGCCACTAGTCCAGATTTAATATCTTTCTTACAGCTCAATGTTGTTGTAAGTTCTATATTTCTCATTAATAAGAGGTATCCCACTGCTTATGTTTTCTTGTAATTTTTGTCCTGTTGGTGACAAGCATTTTAAATCTCATGACATATTGTGATTCATAACTCTGGTAGTTTCCTTTAACTCTGGGGTTTGATAGATCAGAATGTGAACATTCAGATTCCTAGAACAACAGCATTAACTCAAGTAGCTTAAAGGAATAATGTAATATAAGTAGAATTCATCATTCAATACTGTATATGCCATCGAGATAGAAAGTTTAAAACTAGTGGTCAGGAGAAATGAATTAAAACATACACTGGCCTCTTGAGTCAGACTCTGTTCACAGATATAAAGTGTAATGATCTGACAGCTCCTGTTTGCCCCATGAATCATTCTATAATACTGTAATTGGATGAATGGTATATCTGATATTTTAGATATTTTATGTTCAACTGCTACATCAAATTTACATAACATAAATGCTAATTGGTGAGGAAAATTAAACAGTAAACTCTCATTCATGCTATGTTAAGATAAGGTAAAAAACACACTTTTATCAAAGGTGAAATTAATGAATATTTTTCTGAAGCAATCTACTGACACTTTTGATTTTTTTGGACAAAAGAAAGCCATGACTCTAGTAGTTGCACTGGATGGTATTGTATCTTCTCATATGCAGATTTCTCCCTGTATTTATTTTAGTGCTAGAATTACTAAGATTTCCATATTTAAGTCCATAAAAAGCCCCAGGTTCTTAAAATTCAAAGATAAATCATTTTTCTTGTTTTGACTGATTTCCGTCTTGATAGTCTTTCAACGTTTTTCACTAAATAATAGGAGTTTAGGGTCTGAACTTCTCTCTTGCCAGTTTTGCACCTGAGTTACTCCACTGATTTCAAGAGAGTTAGACCGTGTAAATGAGAGAAAATCAGGCCTGCTGGTTCTACAGTGGTCACATCTTAAAAAACCGAAGTTATCTATAAAACAATAATGGTTACACATTATTTTGTTCAAATAAATTACTTATAAATAATAGTTCAGTAGCATAACCTGGTTATGGGTGCCAGATAGATATCTTTGTCCATGAAAATGGTACTGAATTCTAATGAGTTAATTCGTGGTCTACGCTCAGCTGTTTTTAACTTCAGATCAACTCGAGAAACAATGCCAAGATATGATTTGAGCTATGCATTGAAGAAATATATTGTAGCCCTTTTGAACAAGAGGGTATTGCAAAATGAATTTTTGTATAATTTAAACAAAGATTAATAGTTTGAACCAATCTACACTAGCCTTATCCAGTTACCATCAAAAGATGAGTTTCTGTGATTCTGCTCAGTCAGATTAACTTATGTATGTTAAAAATATTTCCGTTCAAAATGATTTTGTAGGCCACCCTACCCTCTTCCCCCTAAATTATCAAAGTGCTATACTGTGCTTTTGTCGCTCTGCTGCTAGTGATGTTAATAGGAGTCATACAGCTAAATGGCCACATATTGCTTTGAGAACATACAAGACAGCTTAGTGCTGGGGCTGAAACTTCTCAACACTGTGACAGTCTTACAAAGAAGAATAAGTACCAGCCTTCGTCATGTTTACAGTTTAAAAGAATCATCTTAATAGGAAACTGGGTTCAGAAATATCATTAAGGGCTGAATTAAATCTAAATAACTCACAGATATTCAGATTTAAGTATGAAAATCTTTCGTAACTCACTACGTTAAGCCTGGATATTCCAGCATATGTGGTGCTGTGTGCAAGATCACTCACTATTTGTGGGGGCCTCTAGAGTATGATTGTACCTATTATATTTGGTAAGACGAACTCTCTAACGAATAGGAGTACTTGTGGCACCTTAGAGACTAACAAATTTATTTGAGCATAAGCTTTCGTGAGCTACAGCTGTCATAAATATAAAGGGAAGGGTAAACCCCTTTGAAATCCCTCCTGGCCAGGGGAAAGCTCCTCTCACCTGTAAAGGGTTAAGAAGCTAAAGGTAACCTCCCTGGCACCTGACCAAAATGACCAATGAGGGGACAAGATACTTTCAAAAGCTGGGAGGAGGGAGAGAAACAAAGGGTCTGTGTCTGTCTGTATGCTGCTTTTGCCAGGGACAGAACAGGAATGGAGTCTTAGAACTTTTAGTAAGTAATCTAGCTAGGTATGTGTTAGATTATGATTTCTTTAAATGGCTGAGAAAGGAATTGTGCTGAATAGAATAACTATTTCTGTCTGTGTATCTTTTTTGTAACTTAAGGTTTTGCCTAGAGGGGTTCTCTATGTTTTTTTAATCTAATTACCCTGTAAGATATCTACCATCCTGATTTTACAGGGGGGATTTCTTTATTTCTATTTACTTCTATTTTCTATTAAAAGTTTTCTTGTAAAAAACTGAATGCTTTTTCATTGTTCTCAGATCCAAGGGTTTGGGTCTGTGGTCACCTATGCAAATTGGTGAGGCTTTTTATCCAACATTTCCCAGGAAAGGGGGGGTGCAAGTATTGGGAGGATTGTTCATTGTTCTTAAGATCCAAGGGTCTGGGTCTGTAGTCACCTAGGCAAATTGGTGAGGCTTTTTACCAAACCTTGTCCAGGAAGTGGGGTGCAGGGTTTTGGGAAGTATTTTGGGGGGAAAGACGCGTCCAAACAGCTCTTCCCCAGTAACCAGTATTAGTTTGGTGGTGGTAGCGGCCATTCCAAGGACCACGGGTGGAATACTTTGTACCTTGGGGAAGTTTTGACCTAAGCTGGTAAAGATAAGCTTAGGAGGTTTTTCATGCAGGTCCCCACATCTGTACCCTAGAGTTCAGAGTGGGGGAGGAACCTTGACAACAGCTCACTTCATCGGATGCATGCAGTGGAAAATACAGTGGGGAGATTTTATATACACAGAGAACATGAAACAATGGGTGTTACCATACAGACTGTAACAAGAGTGATCAGGTAAGGTGAGCTATTACCAGCAGGAGAGCGGGGGGACGGACGGACGGGACGACCTTTTGTAGTGATAATCAAGGTGGGCCATTTCCAGCAGTTGACAAGAACCTGTGAGGAACAGTGGGGCGGGGAATAAACATAGGGAAATAGTTTTACTTTGTGTAATGACCCATCCACTCCCAGTCTTTATTCAAGCCTAAGTTAATTGTATCCAGTTTGCAAATTAATTCCAATTCAGCAGTCTTTCGTTGGAGTCTCTTTTACTCTGAAACCCATCTCTAACGAATGATTCCCGTTTCTGTTGTTGTTTGATTACTTATACAGTTCAGATCTCACAGGGAACTAGCCTCAGAGGATAACGTAAATTAAAGAGGAGTGTGGCTCTAGCTGTAGTAGAATGAGTAGACCTGGAGAAAGACGGTCAGAACAGAAGTTTCAGAAGAGACCTAGTTTGGTGGGACATCAGAGGCACGGGATTGTAGGTGGGGACGCAGCTGCTCTTGCTCTCTCTTTAACTGTAGAGCCTCAGCACATAATACCTGCCATTCAACATACTGAATAGAGATCTCTTCCCAGCAACTTAGCCTGCTGTATTACTTAGTACTAAGGAAACATCCCCTGCTTCCTTATCCCAGCTTGAGGGAGCCCTGCTCTCACAAAAAGAAAAGGAGGACTTGTGGCACCTTAAAGACTAACACATTTATTTGAGCATAAGCTTTCGTGAGCTACAGCTCACTTCATCGGATGCTCACGAAAGCTTATGCTCAAATAAATGTGTTAGTCTCTAAGGTGCCACAAGTACTCCTTTTCTTTTTGCAAATACAGACTAACACGGCTGCTACTCTGAAACCTGCTCTCACAGTATTCCCCTCCTCCTTGGCTGGTGAGGTGAAGACCCAATAGGCAAGGGAACCTGAAGTGGGAGCAGCTAGAGGATCTGATGCCTTGCTGAGGAGTTTCTGGGGCTCCAAGCCTTTCGAGCTAGTAGGTAGAGCAGCAGCTGCTGGGAGAAGTGAGGTCCCAATCAGGAGTCCTACATCCCTTTCTTTCTTTAAAGGACAATCTGTCCCTCTGATGGTTCTGCCTTCCCTCCAGGATGGACAAGGAAGAGAAATCCCTTGATGCTTCCCCTTCTTCTCTAGGACAAGAGTGGAAGACAGACCACACAGATACACACACACACCCCTTGGGGTCCCATTTGCAATGTGGAGACAGATAAATGATACAGAACAGAGTGTGACGGAATGAGAATTTTATGTAATATTTTGTATGAATACTGCAGTGCCTCAGATTCCCCTATATGCTACATTGTTTACTAGGTGCAAGGAAGAGAGCTTTTTATTCTTTGCAGAGGCCCAGAGAGGCAGGTGTGACTGACGCCTAGCTGTCTTGCATTTGAGGCCCAGGTCCATGAAGACAATGGAAAAGCCAAACATGGGGACATTTGCTACCTAGCAACTAATGACCAGGATGGCCCTTCCTTTCTGCAGGAAGCCAGCTGTGTTTGACCAGCTGGACAACAAAGGACTGAGGAGGGGCTAGATGGGACTGTCCCAGGAACTGCAGCAAAGAGGACAGAGAGGGAGACAGAGCCAAAGCAAAGGGTGCACACCACTTGGCTATGGCTCTGGGTAATCAGAATACCCCAGGCTGTAACTTTCTTTTCTCCGTGCTAAGGACTTTCTACTCTGTGTTCCAGACATTGAATCAATCCTACTGTTTTTACAGCACTGGCTGAGAATCACTGCAAATGCTGAAGGTGGGGGTATCTCTCAGGTGTCCAGATCAGGTGGACTTGCTGAAGGGAGCTCAGGGTGTCATGCAGAGGTGGTGAAGGCTCCAAAGTTTGGTCCAAGGCAGTGAAGCCAAGTGGCTTACCTTAGTGAAAGAGTGAGACCCGAAGGGACAGTTCCAGAGCTGTTCCAGCTCACCGGACCTACAGATTCATGACACAAAATTTGTATAAAATCTCTTGAAATTTTTTAAATCTTCCAACATGCAGGAAATCCCACCAGATAATTCAAAACTTTCTGAGAAAGGACCCCTTGAGTTTTTTAAAGAGACATACAACCTTGAGGGGGCCATTTAGGGATATGGAGCAAAAATTGGGGATTGGTCCTGCTTTGAGCAGGGGTTTGGACTAGATGACCTCCTGAGGTCCCTTCCCACCCTGATATTCTATGATTCTATGTTCTCTAACCGAGTCACTTGTAAGTGGTAGTATTTATGAAAACAGGAGTGGGAAATGTACCCCTATGTAACTAGACACAGGACACACATATACACACATACACTTTTGCTTGCTTGACAGTGAGCCTACTTGGGAACACAAACTCTTTTTGAATACAATTCTTTTTTTCTCTCTCTCTAAGGGTATGTCTACACAAGGGTAAAAAAAACCCTGGCTGGCCGGGCTCAGCTGATTCGGGCTCCCGGGGCTCGGGCGGAAAAATTGTGGAAAAAAGTGTAGGCATTCGGGCTCAGGCTTCAGCTCAAGCTCTGGGACCCTGAAGGGTGGCAGGTTCTAGAGCTCAGGCGTGGGCTGCACAGCAATGTTTAGCCCCACAGCCCAAGTCCCACAACCCCAAGTCAGCTGACCCAGGTCAGTCACGGCCATGCCGAGGGCCTTTTATCCCTGTGCAGATGTCCCCTAGGTGCTCTGATACCATGGCAATGGGCCCAGATTAAAAACCTAGATAAGATCGTCCCCATTCTCTTCCATTTGTTCTGCCTCTGTTTACCACAAGATGCAATGCCACATTGCTGAGACCTGTGAAACCAAAATTGGCACACTCCCCCCCTCCTTTAACCACTAATTAGCCCATTTCCTATTGGCAGGAATGTGATTTACTAATTCACTTTTATAGGTGCAGCACTTACAACTGAACATAAACTCTTCATATCGCTGTTCAGCAAAGCTGCATATTTACATCGCTTAAAATCTACAATATGTTTGGGGCTTTTAATTAAAAAAAGAACCTTGTGTTTAGGTGAGGTGTGTATGCCTCGAAAAGGTGTACAGGGCGAATACTCTCCTATTTTCTTCTGCTTACATGGTGACTAAAAATGGCCGTACATATTTTTGTGAACATTTGTTTTAAAAAAATGCTCTCTGGCAGAGACCTTCAGCTTAGAGTGAGTTTTTATGATCAGTTATAAAAATCTGAAACTAGGCATTTATATTAAAAAGACTTTCAGGCCCTTCACTCTGTCAGTGATAGCAGGTGCCATCACATTTTGCTGTCTCCAGGAGGAATCCTTCTCTTTGTTGCTTCTATGATTACATTGCCTGACCCAGGAATTTCATTTCAGCTATGTGATCAGTTCGATATGTACCTCACACTCCACAAGTGCCAACTTACGATGAGGGGTTTTTTAATGAATTTTATAAAATAACTTTAAAAAATTAAAACATAGGTTAATTTGCAGGGACAATTGTGGGCCCCGTATGGTTTACAGTAGTTTCTTACTGCTTGTGATAATCTTTTGTTATGTAATGAATAATGGACTCAGATAAAGTTGTTTGGTAAATATGTTTGATAAAGAATTATTTCTCTTTCTCTCAAAGAGACCCTGAGAAGTAGTTTTGGCTTAACGTTAGTTTTTATAATATATTATTATAAGTAATAAATATATTAGAATTTAATTTCAAGAAAAACAGTTTTTGTTTGAATTTAAATCTTTCCCTGCAGTATTTGTAACCCAAACGATGAGAATGGGGCTAGCCAGGATGTCAAGCTGACTGGTGTATTTTTGTTGTATAAGCCTAATGAAGTATAAAAAGTAAATAACAGCCAGCAAAAATAGCAAAGAGGACATTATGGCCCTGATCCTGCAACTGACTCCACACTAGTGAATGCTTGCTCTCACAGGGAGCCCCAACTAAGGGCTCCATGCAGATCCAAAGGTCTATCCAAACAGATCCAAGTGCAGATCTGAGGCCCCAGGCCTGCACAGACTAATTTATTATTATTCTCATAGTGCAAAGCACCATAAAGTGGCATCACAACAAACAGTAAACGCAACACGTGGGAGTCATTAGCCAGTATTCACATAGGCTTGAGAAGTACACCATATCACATTCAGTCCAGTCAGCCACTTTGTTGAACCTTGCCCAATCCCCTGCAAAACTTGTTTCAGCAATCTTTCCCTGCTCATGTCACCCACATGTCCTGCAAACTCAGGGTTTGTACTTCTGATTGCCTCGATGATATGAAGTATCACTCCATGGTTTTGTTGTAAATTGAAGTGACTATCTTTTCAGTAGTCATGTGTGACATATAGCTAACACCCCACAATCACCTGTAGTATTTCATTGCAACAGCAGAAAGCCTCTTATTCTCCTGTTTCTTTAGCGTCCATGTCTTGCATGCGTATAGGAACATGCTCAAGACAAGAGACTGCAGCAATTTCATTTTACACGTCATAGCAATACCCTTGCTTCTCCAAATGTGGCTGAGCATCACCAGAGCAACAGTTGCAAGTCCAATTCTCTGTCAGATCTCTAAGCAAAGATTTAGGCTTTGATAATACAAGTACTTAAGCATATGCTTAACTTTATGGCAATGAGAATGAAACTACTAACATGCATAAAACATGGTAAGTCTTTGCCCCATCAAGAGCTAACATATTATGTTATTTCAGCTTCAGTACTCTATGCTGGTATTATTAACACAGATAAGGAAGTTAGTTAAAATAAAATCTACATTGATCCTGATAGTGTTCTTTTAGAGCAAGTGGAGTTTGGATAAATTTCCTTTAATCACTCCTGTTTTTCTCCCCATAAAATTAAGATGCTTATGCTATTGTGTAAAGAACAGAATTGTCATTTGATCCTGAAAGCAGTCTTGAAAATAAAAGAAAAGGAGTACTTGTGGCACCTTAGAGACTAACCAATTTATTTGAGCATGAGCTTTCGTGAGCTACAGCTTTCGTGAGCTTTCGTGAGCTCATCTGATGAAGTGAGCTGTAGCTCACGAAAGCTCATGCTCAAATAAATTGGTTAGTCTCTAAGGTGCCACAAGTACTCCTTTTCTTTTTGTGAATACAGACTAACACGGCTGTTACTCTGAAACTTGAAAATAAAGTGTGTTATCTCAAAGTCATTGACAGCCATGAATGAAACTTTTGAAAGATGCATTCAAACTGCACAGTGAAAAAGTAGGCTTGTAATCCAATACATCTGTTTGGTATAACGAGGTCTAAGATAAAAAGAAAAGGAGTACTTGTGGCACCTTAGAGACTAACCAATCTATTTGAGCATAAGCTTTCGTGAGCTACAGCTCACTTCATCGGATGCATACTGTGGAAAGTGTAGAAGATCTTTTTATATACACACAAAGCATGAAAAAATACCTCCTCCCACCCCACTCTCCTGCTGGTAATCACTTATCTAAAGTGATCACTCTCCTTACAATGTGTATGTTAATCAAGTTGGGCCATTTCCAGCACAAATCCAGGTGTTCTCACCACACCCCCTCCCCACACACAAACCCACTCTCCTGCTGGTAACAGCTTATCTAAAGTGACCACTCTCCTTACAATGTGTATGATAATCAAGGTGGGCCATTTCCAGCACAAATCCAGGGCTTAACAAGAACGTCAGAGGAGGCGGTGGGTAGGAAAAAACAAGGGGAAATAGGTTAGCTTGCATAATGACTTAGCCACTCCCAGTCTCTATTCAAGCCTAAGTTAATTGTATCCAATTTGCAAATAAATTCCAATTCAACAGTTTCTCCCTGGTGTGTATAAAAAGATCTTCTACACTTTCCACAGTATGCATCCGATGAAGTGAGCTGTAGCTCACGAAAGCTTATGCTCAAATAAATTGGTTAGTCTCTAAGGTGCCGCAAGTACTCCTTTTCTTTTTGCGAATACAGACTAACACGGCTGTTACTCTGAAACCACCTTTTTCAGAGTAACAGCCGTGTTAGTCTGTATTCGCAAAAAGAAAAGGAGTACTTGCGGCACCTTAGAGACTAACCAATTTATTTGAGCATAAGCTTTCGTGAGCTACAGCTCACTTCATTGGATGCATACAATAACAACAGGTTGAAAATAAAGAGATGGAAAGGAAGCAATAGTCACAGATACATAGTGTAGCTTGAGGCAATCCAAGGTTCTTTGAGTCATGTCTCGCTAATGATAATTTTAAGGACACTACTGAATATGATCAGTGTGTTTTGAGAGGCAAGGCATAGATCATCAGTGATACCTGGCAGAAAAGAAACTGAGATGAATTGGCACAAGAGAAAGCTTTAGTTCAGTTAATCAAAGTGTCTGTTTAAAATATTTTGATTTGTGGCTTTGATATCTGACTGTTGTAGACATCTGCTTTTATTTTTCAGCCAATAGTCTATGAAAGAATAAATAATTTGGTAGTGACTAGAGTGATAGTAAAGATCACTGGTTTTAACACTTTGATCAGCCTCTCTTTGTTGGCCAGTTGGGCTTTATCAACCATTAAGGACATTAATTTCTCTGATTTCAGAGTAGCAGCCGTGTTAGTCTGTATTCGCAAAAAGAAAAGGAGTACTTGTGTCACCTTAGAGACTAACAAATTTATTTGAGCATAAGCTTTCGTGAACTACAGCTCACTTCAGATGAATGCATCCAATGAAGTGAGCTGTGGTTCACGAAAGCTTATGCTCAAATAAATTTGTTAGTTTCTAAGGTGACACAAGTACTCCTTTTAATTTCTCTGACTTTTCTTCAATATGGTTTCTCTGCAACTGCTCTCAAGGAGCTGGGCACAAGTGGTCAGAGTGTATCAACAGAAAAATCACATCAACCAGCCTATAGTTTAAAGGGACTGTTAGGTCCCAATTTGCCTGTCTGCCATTCTGGCAACATAATCTATGGTTGTAAATTTTGATGGATATGGTGAGTCCTATAAAAAACGTGTGCCCATCCCCTAGTTCTCACTTCTGGCCTAAAGGAAGATGCATTTTTGATGAATATGCATAGACTTTAAGACCAGAAAGGGCCATGTGATCATCTAGTCTGACCTGCACAACATAGTCCATAGAATTTCACAGAGTAATAATACTTAACTCTTATATAGCACTTTTCATTACTAGATTTCAAAGTGTTTCACAATCTTTAGTGAGTTTATCTCTACTACACCCTTGTGAGGTAGGGAACTATTATCCCCATTTTACAGAGGGGGAGCTGAGACATAGACTAAGTGACTTGCTTAGGATCACACAGGAAGTCTGTGGCAGAGCAGACGAGAAGTAAACCTAAGTCTCCCAAGTGCTAGGCTAGTGCCCTAGGCACTAAACCAGTAATATCTGCATCAACATGACTAACTTCTGGTTGAGCTAGTGCACATCTTTTAGAAGGTGCGCCACTCTTGGCATAGAGACTTCAAGTGATGAAAAAGCCTCTTGTGAATGACCAACCCCCAGAATTTCCTGCAAAGATGTGCCTTCCTGAAGACATAACTTCATCTTTGTGATAATCCCTCAGCACTGATGCTCAGAGAACAGAGTAAATCCCTGGCTGTGTTTGGGAAGGTGAAACATTCACTGAAACTAACCAATTTATTTGAGCATGAGCTTTCGTGAGCTACAGCTCACTTCATCAGATGCTCATGCTCAAATAAATTGGTTAGTCTCTAAGGTGCCACAAGTACTCCTTTTCTTTTTGCGAATACAGACTAACACGGCTGTTACTCTGAAACCTGTCACTGAAACTGAAGACCAAAGGCAGAGAGGCTTCATTCAGGCTATACTTCTCTATTGCATAAGTGCACACACATTATGCATCTTCACAAGCAATGTTCTCAGGGTTGTTCACATGATCAGTTGAAAAAGACGGGTCCTTTGTACAGATTTCAATTGTTTCCTTGACTAGAAAAAATAAGCCTCCACCTCTGAGTTGGTGAACAGAAAGGTCAACACAATCCAATTTCACTTTGTATACCCTATTATATCCAGCTGCTTCTTTTCTGCCATTAGATTCTATAAAGCCTTGCCCAACTGAGGTCCTAATCTCTCCATTTGACAGCCCAGAAAACATCTTTGATTCCCTTCCTTCAGTCCAGTGAAGGAGTTTAATCCTTGACTTCCAAACCCTGAAAGAGGTTGTGGAAGTTCCAACACACTGTCCATTAAACAGCATCAATAGAGTGCCTTTAGGAGGATAAATTGTCACTTCTGAACCAGTCCAGGCTGACCAAACTTCTAACAAGCAGGCTTTCTCTAAAGCCAACTTAAAATAACTGTCATTTCCAACGCCAGTTTACATTAACCAACCCCATCATTAACCATGTGGTCTCTGACCTAGGCAAGAGGAAGAATTCCCAAATGTGTTTTAAACCCTAGTTAGCTATTCCAGTCATGTTTCTAGAGCATTATTTCTCCCTTCTGTCATCTGAGGAGCAAGCCTTCATAGGAACTATAATTGTGCCCAAAGAGTAAGGGAGGTGTTAATGTGCTGCCAGAAGGACATCAGCTGGAAACAGAGGTATATAGGCCTTATCTCAAAAGCATATGTACCACACCTCAGGCCCTTTCACCTCAAGTTAAAGGTTTGGCTATTTTCTCTTCAAATGCACACAATCACACAATAGCAAATTGAAAGCAATTAGTGTGTGATGTTCTCTCAGCAGGGGCAGATGTTTCTACCTGTGAAAAGACTATGGTTCAAGGGCATTGTGTTTTTGTTGATTTATTTAAAAAAGACAATTCTATAAAAATATCTACTTGAAATAACAAGTATTATTAATCATGGTACTTTGCATTTAAATAGCGCCTTTCATCAGAGGATCTCAGAGTGTTTTACAATCATTGAGACATACGCTATTATCTGTGTGGGAAAGTTTAGCAAAGTACGCTGGAATGCAGTCATCCCACAGTAGCAAATGCTGGAGAAAAAAGGGCCCACAATGAGAGCTAAGGTTTGTGCAAAAAGAAAAGGAGTACTAGTGGCACCTTAGAGACTAACCAATCTAAGGTGCCACAAGTACTCCTTTTCTTTTTGCAAATACAGACTAACACGGCTACTACTCTGAAACCTGTCATTATGCAAGGTTTGTGCAGCTATTTTTGTACAGATGAGGGACTTTCTAGAAGATTTGACCTCATACCATTAGAATACACACAGGCCCTGAAAGGTTGACTGGTGCAGCATGGGACTGATCTGGAAGGATCAATTTGAGCCAATGTAGCTCATACAGCAGCATTTGTAGTTACAGTGATACTGCAACTATGTAGGTTTCAGAGTAGCAGCCGTGTTATTCGCAAAAGAAAAGGAGAACTTGTGGCTCCTTAGAGACTAACCAATTTATTTGAGCATAAGCTTTCGTGAGCTACAGATTATGCTCAAATAAATTGGTTAGTCTCTAAGGTGCCACTAGTCCTCCTTTTCTTTTTGCAACTATGTAGTGTGACATGCTGGTTAACACCACGCTTAGCACTAGGCCTTGACTTCCTTGCTAAAAAAAAAAAAACGTGTATTTTTTTTACTTTGGCAAAACTAATGCATGTGAGCTACCCCAAGTGACAAAACAATGAAGAAATGACACTTTAGTCTTACCGTAAGGTAAATTTGGTGAGATCAGTTCTGTATCCCTGCCACAAGGTAAACACCAGACCCGTAGCACTGACCTCACCAAGTCGGCCTCATGGTAAGATTAAAATGCCTCATATTCACTGTGTTTTTTGATCTTGGGGCAGCTCATGTGTATTAATTATCCCAAGGTAAAAAATACATCTTTTTAGGGGCATGGCGACACTCGAAACTTCAAAGCACTCCTGCGGCAGTACTTTGAAGTGCGAGTATGGTCGCGCGCCAGTGCTCGGAGAGAGCTCTCCCAGCGCTCCTGGTACTCCACCTCTATGAGGGTTTTTTCACACCCCTGAGCGAGAAAGTTGCAGCGCTGTAAAGTGACAGTGTAGCCATAGCCTAGCAGTGAAGACAAGGGCTTACTCAGAACAAGTGCAATCATAAGAGTTGTGCATGTTGTGTGCCACGGCAAACTTTTGTGTCTGGATGCATGATGTATTAGAGGCAAGCTAGGAGAGGGAATAGTGCTGGCAGTGCCATAATGTTGCAATGTAGAGAAGGCTTAAGCTGGCAGTGAAGGAGAGCAGCAACTGTGCAGCATTTGCTCTTCTTTACCTTACACACTGTGGAGAAAGAAAAGGAGGACTTGTGACACCTTAGAGACTAACCAATTTATTTGAGCATGAGCTTTCATGAGCTACAGCTCACTTCATCGGATGCATTCAGTGGAAAATACAGTAGGGGGATTTTATATACACAGAGAACATGAAACAATGGGTGTTACCATACACACTGTAACCAGAGTGATCAGGTAAGGTGAGCTATTACCAGCAGGAGAGCGCGGGGGACAGGACTGTAGTGATAATCAAGGTGGGCCATTTCCAGCAGTTGACAAGAACGTGTGAGGAACAGTGGTGGTGGTGGGGGAAATAGTTTTACTTTTTGTAATAACACATCCACTCCCAGTCTTTATTCAAGCCTAAGTTAATTGTATCCAGTTTGCAAATTAATTCCAATTCAGCAGTCTCTCGTTGGAGTCCGTTTTTGAAGTTTTTTTGTTGAAGAATTGCCACTTTTAGATCTGTAATCGAGTGACCAAAGAGATTGAAGTGTTCTCCGACTGGTTTTTGAATGTTATAATTCTTGACGTCTGATTTCTGTGGAAAGTCTTTCATGGGCGTGGGGCTTTCCAATGCTGAGTGGGCAGGGCAGGAGTTGGAGAGCAGCTGCTGAACATGGCATGCTCTTTTTGGGTGTCGGATAATTTTCACACAGAATTTAATCCAGGATTTAATGTTGGTTCAGCCAGCAGAAACTCCCTCATGCGGTTACACTCCAAAGAGGAATTCTGCAGCAGTTACTGGAAGACACCACATAAGAAAAAAGTCCAGGCAGTTGCGTGGAAGCACTTGGCCTCTATTCTGACTCCTGAAAGTATCCTGAGATCCACAGATCACAGGACACCTGAAAATTTAGGGGGCAGAACCCTTTGCTACAGGGCTAGGGGGCAAATCCTATCTCCCAGATGGGAGAAATGGAGGAAACTCACAGTTTCCAAGACCCTCCATAGGAGAACTTACACAGGGATGGCTTGTGACCCATTGTTCAGTGATTACTGAAAGAAAATTCTCTTTAAATCGCTGCAAATGGCTTCCACATGTCACAGTTTTACAAACCAGTGTGATTCTGCTCACACAAAATGTCACAAATGACACAATTATAAAAGTAGTCCCAATGCCATTAAAACTGACAGGATATAAAATTTTCTCTGTTCTATAACTTGGATATAAACTGAAAGCTAAGAAGACAGCACACATTTCTGCACTTAAAAAATATCCACCAGAATCTTCTTTCAGGGACAGCTTGAAAAGACAAATTGTACTGGAGTCTCTCAATATGTCATAGTAGAGAACAGCGTCTAAGATGTTGAGAGAAGCTTCTGAATGAATCATATATCATTTTATCTTAGAATTTATAAATCCTGCTAGTTCAGGGTCCCCCTCCCCCCCAATATCAGAAACACATCACCCAACCATGACCCAGTACATATTACCAAACTAACCATTCAAACAAACAAAGATGGAGTACCTCAAGTTGTACATTTATGTATTTTCCCATCTCAAACATCTCCTACTTCTCTCTCCACAACTGAAACATCCAGGGCTTAAAATCTCAGAGATTATTTTCCGGAACCACCCCCTCCCTGCCCCCGCAATTTGGGACTCGGGGCTTCAGTCCTGTGGGAGGTGCCAGTGCTCAGGGCTTCTGCCCCACGTGGGGGCCCGGGGCTCAGGACTTTCAGCCCTGCAGGAGGGGCCAGAGCTAGGGTGGGTTTGAAAATATTTAACGGAGCTCTGCTCCAGATGGCTCCAGCTGACTTTAAGCCCTGGAAACACCACAATGGACTGGCATGTAGAAATGTCCATGCTCCAGACTGAAGTGCAGGTGACCCAACCAAAATTTCTCTTCGGACTCTAGGGGGCATATGCTGCACGGTAGAGCGGCAGGTGCAGCAAATGGTAAACTGGCTGCTGCAGAGGGAGGGGTAACGTGACTCCCCCCACCATAGAAGAACATGATAGGAGATAAGAACACACTAGGAGTCTGAACAGAGAGGCAGGGCTATTCTGCTGACTCATGCAAGCCCAATGGATCTCATTTGCTCCAACATGGATGGCAGGTATAAGAGGCCAGGGGAGTCTAAGCCTCCTCAAACAGGATGCAGCGCATCTCCCTTCGGAGGCATGCCACCGGCCTGCTGCCTTTGGAGTGCTGCCGCTGAAAAGGCACGTGGGCCATGGCCCTGCCCACGCTCCGCCCCAAGGCCCCCCTCTTGTATCTTGCTCTTTCCCCGTGGCCCTGCCCATGCTGCTCTTCTTCCCGCCCCGGGTCTGCCTCTTCCCACGGAGGTCCCGCCCTCGCTCCACCTCTTCCCCTGAGGCCCCTCCCCCCTGCCATTCATGGGCCAGTGCCAGTTAAGCTGGGTGGCTGAGCAATACCAACTGCAATGGCCAGGACAATGTGATCCCCTGCCACCTCCATCTGGCCCAGAGCCATTCAGAGCATTCTGCTAAGCAGCAGGCAGCAATTAGGGGTGCCTGAGGGCAGTGAATCCTCCCCCCAACCCCCAGTTTGTGTACTTGCTCAAAGTTCTGTGAGGGATGGGGGAGGGTCTTCTCGGGGGCGTAGGCAAAGAGGTGCGAGTGTCGGGCAGGGGGCCCTTCGGGGTAGGGCGTGAAGAGGCATGAGCAGCGGGTAGGGAAGCCTCAGGGGAGGGGCGAAGAGATGCAAGTGGAGGGTGGGGGTCCTTGAGGGAGGGTGAAGAGGTGTGAGCGGCAGGCGGGGGGGCCTGGGAGGGAGGGGGCAAAGTAGGGTTACCAACTACCTGCCCATTCCCCCTACCCCGCCCCTTCCCCAAGGCTCCGCCCCCGCTCACTACATTCCCCCTCCCTTGGTGGCTCGCTGTCCCACACCCTCACTGACTTTCACTGGGCTGGGGCAAGGGGTTAAGGTGCGGGAGGGGTGAGAGCTCTAACTGGAGGTGTGGGCTCCAGGGTGGGGCCAGAAATGAGGGGTTCAGGGTGTGGGAGGGGCTCCAGACTGGGGCAGGAAGTTGGGGTGTGGGAGGGGGTGAGGGCTCCAGCTCGGGGTGGAGGCTCTGGGATGGGGCTGGGGATGAGGGGTTTGGGAGGCAGGAGGGGGTTGTGGATTGAGGCATGGGGTTGAGGTGCAGGGGGGTGCAGCCTCTGGGGTGGGGCCAGGGATGAGGAGTTTGTGGTGCAGGAGAGGGATCCGGGTTTTGGGGGTGGGAGCTCAGGGCTGGGGAAGGGGATTGGGGTTCAGGGTTGGGGCATGGGCTTACCTCAGGTAGCTCCCAGTCAGTGGTGCTACAGGGCTAAGGCAGGCTCCCTGTCTGTCCTGGCACCACACTGCGCCCTGGAAGCAGCCAGCAGGTCCGGGTCCTAGGTGCAGGGGGTGAAGAGGCCAGTTACCGTTCAATGGGAGTGCGAAGCAGGTGCTCAGGGCAGTGCGCAGAACCCTGTGGCCCCCCCGCCTAGGAGCCAGACCTGCTGGCCGCTTCCTGCTGACCACTTCCAGTGCAGTGCCAGGACAGGTAGGACTAGCCTGCCTTAGCCCTGCAGCACCACCACCGACTGCACTTTTAATGACCCGGTCAGTGGTGCTGACTGGAGCCACTAGGGTCCCTTTTCAACCAGGTGTTCTGGTTGAAAACCAGACACCTCATCACCTGAGAGCGAAGAGGCACGGGCAGGGAGGGCTCGGGAAGAGGGCAAAGTGGGAGCAGGGCCTGGGGTGGAGTGGGGGTGAAGCGTGGGCGGGACCTTTGGGGGAGGAGACTGAGTAGGGGCGGGCCTTGGGGTGGAGCAGGGTGCTGGGCCACCGTCCAGGCACCGATGGCTCCCCCACATTTCTAGGGAGCTTCCGTGCTCATGCTCAGCCTCCCCAAATGCAGGAGTCATGTGCCGCCCATGAGCTCTAATCTATGGTACAAATAAGGGTTTTGTGGTCTCTTTTTGGGAGGAATCCCTAAAAATAGCTAGATTAGGTATAATTAAACCTAAAGAAAACCCCAGTAAAAGAATTAGTTTTGACCTCTAACCTAGCATGTGTATGTGCAGTGTCTGAAGGGAGGCAGGGATTTTGCCTGTTCACAGGGAAGCTAGTTTAGTTCAGCACCCATGTTCCCCAGTTACGTTGTTATTGGCTCTTGGTTTTCAGCATGAGTTCAGTTATATAAGTCAACTAGTCCATGAAAAGAGTGACTTGTTGTAAATTGGTCATAGGCCAAAGGGACACCTACAGCCAACAGGAGGCAAAGGATTTGTTTTCGGTGCCGTGAGGTTGGCCATATAAAGAGGCATTCCCCTCTTAAAAAAGGGCAGAGTAGAAAAGAGGAAGGCATGGACCCCAGTGAGACAGGAAGAAGGGGGTTGCTAGATAAATTGATTGGGACAGAAGGGGCCCAGATTGAAATGGGAACGACAGTGGAGGTGAAACAGGCTACTGGGGGGACCGAGACCCTGGAGAAAAAGTGTAGAGATGCAATGGAGGAAGAGAACAGGCTGTGGCTCATGGTCAGGGACCTACGATATCAAAGGGGTGACCTGAGAGCCCAGCTGCAAGAGGTAAGGAGTAGGTGATTTAGAGAATACCTGCCCACCCCGGGTGCAGTCTTAAGGGGGAAGATGTGTGATGTGGTGGACTCCTCACCCTATCCCTGCAAGAACTGAATTAGGCCAGGTGGGCCCAATCAGCTAATTAGGCTGCAAGCAGGGGAGATTTAGGCTAGAGGCAGCTGATTAAGAACAGGCTCATCTGTGCTGGAATAGGCAGGACCTGTAAAAAGTGGAGTAGCTGGCTGCAGGGGGTGCTGCTGGGATGTAGGCTGCAGTCACTCCCTGAGTGAAGGAAGTTGGAAGCTGGCAAACCCAGAGAGGAGGAAAGCCAGGAAAACAGCAGCAAGAGGTAGGATTGTACAGGGACTGTGGCTGCTTGTTACGGGGTCTCCGAGCTGGAACCATAGGTACCAACTCCATGGGTGCTCTGGGGCTTGAAAACCACAGGGAAAAATGGTGGGTGCTGAACACCAGCAGCCCCTCTGTCAGCACCTTCCCCCAGCACCTCAGGTGGCCCTGATGATCAGTGCCTCCCCCTCCCTCCCAGTGCTTCTCACCTGCCACAATCAGCTGTTTTGTGGTGTGTAGGAGGCCGGGGGGGAAGAGTGAGGATGTGCCATGCTTTGGGGAGGGGGTGGAACTGGGTGGGAAGAAGGGGGAGGGGTGGAACTGGGAGGGGAGAGGAGGTGGAGCGGGGGCAGGAAGAGGCAGAGTGGGGTGGGTTCTTGGGGGAAGGGGTGGAGTGTGAGTGGGACCTGGGGCAGAGCCAGGGGTCTAGCACCCCCCAGCACTTCTGAAAGTCAGAGCCTATGGCTGGAACCCAGTGTAAAGGGAAGACCTTGGTTCCCCTATCAGGCACTGGGGAGTGGCAAAGGATGTTGGAGGTGCCAGCCAGTCTGGAAAGGCTGAATTTCCTGGAAGGGGAGGACTTTAGCAGCTTGGCAGGAGGGCCAAGCCATGGAGAGGGAGCTGCAGACCTGGGAGTGAGCAGGGCGGCAGAGCGAGACAAGATGGGAGAAGAAAACACGGGAGGGAGAGCGCAACCTGGCAGAAATAATCCCCAGGACAGCTGGCAGGAAGTGCCGCTCATGGTGAGTGGAACCTGTGGCAGAGGGAAACAGAGGGAAGAGTGATAGTTTGCTATTTTAGCCATGTGCTTGGAAACTTTGAAGGATGATATCATGGAATTACCTTAGAAACTAGGTTTCAGAGTAGCAGCCATGTTAGTCTGTATTTGCAAAAAGAAAAGGAGTACTTGTGGCACCTTAGAGACTAACCAATTTATTTGAGCAAAAGCTTTCGTGAGCTACAGCTCACTTCATCGGATGCATACAGTGGAAAATACAGTGGGGAGATTTTATATACACAGAACATGAAACAATGGGTGTTACCATACACACTGTAACGAGTGATCAGGTAAGGTGAGCTATTACAAGCGGGGGGGGGGGGAATACCCTTTTGTAGTGATAATCAGGGTGGGCCATTTCCAGCAGTTGACAAGAACGTGTGAGGAACATTCTGGGGGGGGGGGTGTAAAATAATGTGGGGAAAGAGTTTTACTTTGTGTAATGACACATCCACTCCCCGTCTTTACTCAAGCCTAAGTTAATTGTATCCAGTTTTCAAATTAATTCCAATTCAGCAGTCTCTCGTTGGAGTCTGTTTTGGAAGGTTTTTTTGTTGAAGAATTGCTACTTTTAGGTCTGTAATTGACTGACTAGGAGATTGAAGTGTTCTCTGACTGGTTTTTGAATGTTATAATTCTTGATTACGTAGAAACTGTCCAGTTTGGCCAATGTACATGGCAGAGGGGCATTGCTGGCACATGATGGCATATATCACATTGGTAGATGTAAGCAGTGTCAGGATGAGCTCCACCCTGACATCTGGTGGTGAGGTGTGGCAAGTTGTGGAAAAGAACTTCAGGGGCCAATCTCATTTGCATAGGCACACCCACCACGCCTAGAATGAGACCATAGCTGCCCAAATGGTCACTGTGGCTGCTGTGGGATCCCCAGTGTCTCTGTTATTGGGGCAGGAAGAATAAATTGTTATTACCCTGATTATGGGAACTGTGCTTGGAACTGTACGTGGCCTTTTGTTATGATGGAGGGATTCACCATCAACTAAGTAGCACTCGCTAGGCAAGGGTCATGGGTTCCAAAACTGTGTGAATGGAGAGAGGCTGGGGACAAGTATTAATACTTGGTGGTATGGGCCCCTTGGTGAGGGCCTTACATGCCAATTGCACTTCCTCCTCTCTCCACTGTGGAATATCAGAGCTAATTTTGATTTCATTAGAAGTCTAGTTATAGGCTGCTGAGCTCACTTTGGGCTGACAGTGAACCAGCACTGGGGCTCCCCTACTACAAGCTGAATTCACCTAAGAGCTGAAATCACTGAGTGTTGTGTTAAGTAGTGGGGGAGCCTGAAGATATATTGTGGAGCAGTTTGCGGGACGGCTGGAGTGCCTTGCAGACCGGCTGGTGAAGCAGTTCGACGCGGAGCAGTTTGTGGATGGCAGGAGCTGCTTGTGGGCCGTGGAGCTGAGTGAAGGAGTTCGTGGGGCGGCTGGCGGAGCGGAGCGCTGCTATGGGGCAGTCAGCTTCAGATCATGTAAGGTGCCTCTTACCCCTGTCCCATTTCCACCCAGGTGGGGAGGTAAAGCTCCGCAGATAAACTTTCGAACTCTGGGGCTGCCCTGACCAGGGACAGAGACTTTCCGGGCATTGGACTTTTGGGACTTTGGGTGATTTGGGGTTGCTGGACTCAAGAACCAAAGGGAAAAGGGCATGCCCCAATTTACTTGGCGTGGGTTTTTTTTGCTCATGGGTTGTGTTATGAATCCTGTTGGTGGCGTTTCCCCAACATAATGCCACATTGTTTCTCTCTGTTATTAAAAGGCTTTTGCTACACTCAGAGTATGTGCTTGCGAGAGGGGAAGTATTGCCTCTTGGAGGCGCCCAGTGGGGGTGGTATATATTTGTCCCAGGTCACTGGGTGGGGGCTCGAGCCGGTTTGCATTGTGTTATTGGAATGGATCCCCTAGATATTGAACCCGGCCCTTGTTGCTGCCAACTCTGACGGGCAGAAGGGTTACATAGATGTGCAGGTGAACGAGCCTCTGATAGTGTGGCTGATGTGATTAGGCCCTATGATGGTGTCCCCTCAATAGATATGTGGAGAGAGTTGGCAACGGGCTTTGTTGCAAGGATAGGTTCCTGGGTTAGTGTTTTTGTTGTGTGGTGTGTGGTTGCTGGCGAGTATTTGCTTCAGGTTGGGGAGCTATCTGTAAGCAAGGACTGGCCTGTCTCCCAAGATTTGTGAGCGATGGGTTGTCCTTCAGGATAGGTTGTAGATCCTTGATGCATTGGAGAGGTTTTAGTTGGGGTCCGAAGGTGACGGCTAGTGGTGTTCTGTTATTTTCTTTGTTAGGCCTGTGCTGTAGTAGGTGACTTCTGGGTACTCTGCTGGCTGTTGGCAGAAACAGTCTTAAAAAAACAAAAACAAAAAACACAACACCACCAGAAGTTCTGTTTTGTTCCTGGATGTTCATATGCTCTTAGGAAGTGTTTTCACAGACTGCCTCTGAAGAATGAATGTTGGTTTTTGAAGTGTTTGTGAAATATGGAGACACAAAAATCTTCCCTCGCTTAATCACAGCTACATCTGCAAACATTATTTTCAGAACATCCAGAAGATTTAGTTCCTCTACTCCAGAAACCATTGTTTCTGTCATGTATGTCCTTTCCATAACCTCTCTAAATGTGAGCAAGTTTTCCATTCAGAGGTCAGTTGCAGCAATAATATAGGAGGCTTTGTGCTGGATTTTAAAAAAAATGCAACTTCATGACAGCTAAAAGTTGAACCATAAAAAAGGAAACAATTTCTATTTTTGTATTCCTGAATGTTTAGTTTTGTTTTTTATTTATTTGGGCCTATGTCAGTAGCAATTTCTATCATCCAATTTCCTTTCAATGGCCTATTGGAAATATGTTGGCGATTTCTGATCAGCTTCTATTGGACAGGTGCCGACAGCGCAAAAAACTTCACTTTGAGATCCTGATTATTAGTCTCAGCAGAGAGGCCAAGAAGCGAAATGGAATAAAAACTGATCTGGCCTTACAGCCATAGTGCCATTGAATACAGTGGAGCACTAGTGAAGCACTAGCGATTTACACAAGCTGAGGATCTGGTCCCGAAAGAGCTCTGTGTCTTTCCAGGTAAGAGAACTGTGGGGAGATGCTTGTTCTGGCACTGGGGATGTGTTCTGAATTCTAGCTTCTTTATATGCACTAAATCCACTGTGGTTTTTTTTTTTTCTTAAACGTTATTTATTCACTTGGATGACAACATTGAAAAATACCAGCAACTTAAAGGTTAATGAAACCACTGATACCACCTTAATTAGAATAGTGTAAATGCATCTCTATAATTACTGGTAACGCTTATCTTTGTTTCTCATACAACATTCAACCAATGAGGTAGGGCCTCCAGCATGAGAGGAAAAGTGGGCATCTGGATCTGTTTGAATGAGTGGCATCTGACAGTTATCACACTAATGCAGAATGAGTCATTTCAGAGCACTCCATCAATCTTCAGGCAACCCACCTGGGGAAAATTAGATGCCAGAATACCAATAACAAGCACACCAGGAAAAATGTATTTTGTGAAAGTGGGATGGTGAGAGATAAACTTTCGAGCTAACAGAATTTGGTCCAATAAAGACATTACTTCACCCACCTTGTCTCTCTAAGATCCTGGGACCAACACCGCTACAACACTGCATAAAAAAGAAGAATGAAATTCTAAACTGCATTCTGACCAACTAAATTACAGGGAGGACACTCATCTGAGATGTTTGTGATCTAAAGTTTTAGATTTCAGAGTAGCAGCCGTGTTAGTCTGTATTCGCAAAAAAAAAAAAAAAGAGGAGCACTAGTGGCACCTTAGAGACTAACCAATTTATTTGAGCACAAGCTTTCAGGAGCTACAGCTCACTTCATCAGATGCTTATGCTCAAATAAATTGGTTAGTCTCTAAGATGCCACTAGTACTCTTTTTTTTTTTTTTTCTTTGTAAATTTTTAGAGTTAGCCAGTTGCCTACCACAACAGCTGTAAAAGGCCCCAAGCCAAAATCTTTTCTTACCAAATTGACTGAGCTCTCTATGTGAAATCTTTGAGCTGTAGAAGGCCCATAATGCAGTGGAACAGCAGTGTAATAGTCTCGTGTCAAAACACACTAGGAAGATATAGCTGTTACAAGAACTCTTCTCTTTCCATCTGTTCGTTGGTGTGCTCGTGACATGGAAGAAGGTAAGGACACCAGGGTGTGAGTTTTAACCAGGCTGCAACTTTACTAGTCAAATTATATCAAAGTTTCCCATAAGGGGACAGCCCCCTACAGTCACTCGCACTCCATTGATCCTTGGGGCACCAATCCTTTGACAATTCTTGGGGTGCCAGTCATCATAATAGGAAATTCTCTAGGTTACTCTACCCATCCACTAGCATCCCTCTCCCTTTTTGGGACATTGAGGCAAGAGGGGACTTCAACCCCTGCCAGCACACCATAAACCACATCAGTAAGGTGTTCCTGCCCCCATCCCAGGTAGCGTCCCAGCCCATGGTGTGCCTTAACCCCCAAGAAATTAGACACATTGCTGCCATAAGGAGATATCCTTGGAGCGTTCACTATGTTACCTTTTTTTGGATAGGAAGCCTAAATCAGTTAATTCCTGCACTGGGCACCTGCCACAAGGAGATGCCAGCATAAGCTTGGCTGCATAGGCTGTCTAGGAGTCTGGCCAATCCAATACCCAGATCATCCAGGAACAAATCAGGACCCATACCAGTGAGGTACTAGCCACCCTCTCAAAGCTTGGCTGCACTCTGGACTATGCAGTCATGCCAGATAACCAAGCCACCTCATGACTCCAGCCATGCTGATACCTTCTGGTTCAGTGGTGGGCAATGTGCGGCCCATCAGGGTAATCTGCTGGTGGGCTGTGAGACAGTGCTGGCCACTGCTTCCCACAGCTCCCATTGGCCGGGAATGGAAATGGTGAACCGTGGCCACTGGGAGCTGCAGACGGCCGTGCGTGTGGATGGTCAATGTAAACAAACTGTCTTGCGGCCTGCCAGCGGATTACCTTGATGGGCCACTTGTGGCCCGCGGGCTGCCAGTTGCCCACCATGTTCTGGTTGGACTTTCCCCCTGGCCCTATCCACCTTTTGTGGGTGGAGTGCAGTCCACCAAATCCTGCAGACCAGCATCTCCGACCAAACTGTCCCCACACCATGAAACATATCTGCCAGCAGTCCAATATTCCTCTGAATCATCTTGAATGCAGAGCATGTTCCCAGGTTGTTCTTGCCACGGTGGACAATGACAAAATCGCATCCCACCCAAGACCAGGCTGCAAACGCCTAACTGAATTACATGCTCTCTTCTATGCCCCATGCAAATGCTGTGGCCACAAATCCATATTCTCAGCCTAGAGCATGCACCGTTACGTCCTATGATAGACATGGGGAAGGAAGCAGACATGGTTAAAAGCTGTGGTACTTACAGCCCATCACCAGTGTTGGCCTCCCATCAGGCAACTGAGTGTCGGACGTATAGACCCTGGATTGCCAATGTTCTAGAGCCTGGAGCTCTCATGCATACAGACCCAATGGGGTAGTGACTGTTGCAGCTCCTATTTGGGAGTGGGAGCCATACTCTCTGGGTGGCAAGCTCCAAAATGACAGTCCCTTCCTAAACTCTCCCACAAACTGGAATTTGGTTAGGAAGAAACAGTTGCCATGCTGGAACAGCGGACCCCCACTGGGTGGCCATTGAGCCACATATGCCCACAGTGCCAGAACAGGTCACAGGTCCCCTTCACCACAGTGGAGATATCCTTGGCAACCCCCAGTTTGATCAGTTCTTGACCTGTGGACTGTGAGTCAGATGGTGTCTGCTTCCCACTTCATGCTCTTTAGTTTGAGAGCCCATCCAGAAGCGTGTCCCCTGGCTGAAGGGACCAGCTCACTGACCTGGAAGGCACTGGAGAAAACCAACAGAGAAGCTGCCTTGAAGAGTCCAACCTAATCCCCCACCCCCAAACAGCAGATCTGAGGAAGAACCTTAACTAATTTCCTAAGAACGTGCAAGGTAATTGGCATCCTGGCATCTCTCAGTATCCTGGCAGCCTGATCTGAATCCTCCAGAATCCTGCAGACCATGAATCCTTGACAGTGATCTGAAAGACCCACAGACCTGCAGTAAAGTCCCGGACGACTGGAAAAAGGCTAATGTAGTACCCATCTTTTAAAAAAGGGAAGAAGGAGGATCCTGGGAACTACAGATCAGTCAGCCTCACCTCAGTCCCTGGAAAAATCATGGAGCAGGTCCTCAAGGAATCAATTCTGAAGCACTTAAAGGAGAGGAAAGTGATCAGGAACAGTCATCATGGATTCATCAAGGGCGAGTCGTGCCTGACTAAACTAATTGCCTTCTATGACAAGATAACTGGCTCTGTGGATGAGGGGAAGCGGTGGATGTGTTGTTCCTTGACTTTAGCAAAGCTTTTGACACAGTCTCCCACAGTATTCTTGCCAGCAAGTTAAAGAAGTATGGGCTGGATGAATGGTCTATAAGGTGGATAGAAAGTTGGCTAGATTGTCGGGCTCAACGGGTAGTGATCAATGGCTCCACGTCTAGTTGGCAGCCGGTATCAAGTGGAGTGCCCCAAGGGTGGGTCCTGGGGCTGGTTTTGTTCAATATCTTCATAAATGATCTGGAGGATGGTGTGGACTGCACCCTCAACAGGTTTGCAGATGACACTAAACTGGGAGGAGAGGTAGATACGCTGGAGGGTAGGGATAGGATACAGAGGGCCCTAGACAAATTAGAGGATTGGGCCAAAAGAAATCTGAGGTTCAACAAGGAGAAGTGCAGAGTCCTGCACTTAGGACTGAAGAATCCCATGCACCGCTACAGACTAGGGACCAAGTGGCTCGGCAGCAGTTCTGCAGAAAATGACCTAGGGGTGACTGGACGAGAAGCTGGATATGAGTCAACAGTGTGCCCTTGTTGCCAAGAAGGCCAATGGCATTTTGGGATGTATATGTAGGGGCATTGCCAGCAGATCAAGGACATGATCGTTCCCCTCTGTTTGACATTGGTGAGGCCTCATCTGGAGTACTGGAGTTTTGGGCCCCACACCACAAGAAGGATGTGGAAAAATTGGAAAGAGTCCAGCGGAGGGCAACAAATGATTAGGGGACTGGAACACATGACTTTTGAGGAGAGGCTGAGGGAACTGGGATTGTTTAGTCTGCGGAAGAGAAGAATGAGGGGGGATTTGATAGCTGCTTTCAACTACCTGAAAGGGGGTTCCAAAGAGGATGGATCTAGGCTGTTCTCAGTGGTAGCTGATGACAGAACAAGGAGTAATGGTCTCAAGTTGCAGTGGGGGAGGTTTAGGTTGGATATTAGGAAAAACTTTTTCACTAGGAGGGTGGTAAAGCACTGGAATGCGTTACCTAGGGAGGTGGTGGAATCTCCTTCTTTAGATATTTTTAAGGTCAGGCTTGACAAAGCCCTGACTGGGATGATTTAGATGGGGATTGGCCCTGCTTTGAGCAGGGGGTTGGACTAGATGACCTTCTGAGGTCCCTTCCAACCTTGATATTCTACAAAAGGCACCCTGACTAACTGGTTAGCTATTGTCAGTGGTGCAAGCCCCTGCATAGGTAGTGAGATCGCGAACCAACAAATTGGGGGTATAGGCTAGGCCATGGATAGACCCACAACCTCCTGGAATATCTGAAACTCCTCAAACACCATCATGTAAGCCAAAAAGGTGTGTGGTTTAAGTGGTCTCTTGGCCATGGATACTGCTTCTAGCAACCAAGATTCCATAGGGCTGCTGATATCTTTTTCAGGCACCTCTTCAGACTCCCGTGCTCAGAATCTGTCAACCTGCAAATGAGAAAAACCATAGGCGATGCTATTGTTCAGCCCAGGCACATGCTTGACAGTGAAATTAATATTAGAGAGACAAGGTAGGTGAGGTAATATCTTTTACTGGACCAGTGGAGAATGAAAGGCCTCACCAACCTCATTACCCTGGCAGCTTTAGCATATGGACAACCTCTAGATTGTGGCACCAAAACCTGATCATCTTGTCCCTGAACTCCCCACCCCAGAAGATGACTACCACCAGAATGAGGATGTTCCTCAAAATTGCAGCTTCCATCCACTCCCAGGCACTCTAGTGCCTCTGAAATAAAAAAGCTCTCACAGCTGTTGCATCTGAGTGGACCTGCAGGTCAACCTCTAACATGTAAACATCCCTCCAGATGGACATCCCTTTACAGTGCGTGAGGAAATGGTGCCAGGTCACCAGGTCTTCCTTTCATCTCCAGAATGACCCATATCAAATGGTGTGGGTCCTTTGCCCCAATTGTCACAGTAGCAAACCACATGCAGAAGGCATGCCTGGGCGCTATGACTTTGTGTGGAAAATTCAAATGGCCTAACAGAGATTGGAGACCTCTCAGACAAACCGCTTTGGTCCTGCTGCTACGGCTAACCATATGGTTTTGTGCCGTGAGCTTGTCCCTAGAAAGGCGGGACTGCCATGGACTGTATCAAGCTCAGTGCCTAAGTATGTCATGTGGTTGCAAGGCTTTCAGGTTTTTTTCATTCGCTAAGAGGACACCAAATTCTCCCAACAGCTCTTGAAAAACCCAAAACAGTTTTCATACTCGTCTGATCTGGCCATCCCCACAAACAAAAAATTATCCAGGTAGTGAATTACCTGTGGGTACTCTGGGTGCCTCCTGACCACCTAGTCCATCATTGTACTGAATTTTTCAAAGGCTACCCATAAAATAGCACAGCCCTTGGACATTTGTCTACATAAAACTGATGATCAGGGGGAAAAAAGCCCAAGAGGTGAAAGTCTGTTGGATAGATCAGGAGGCAGAAGGCCAACTTCATGTCGGTCTTTGATAGCAAAGTACAGGACCACATGAGTTGATCATGTGAATCAATGTGTTGAATGACACATAGCACATGGTGCACTGCTTGGGGTTAATATCATTGTTTACCGATCCACATTTAGGGTATGAGAGATGGTGAATGACGTGACCTTCACCAGCTACTTTCTTAAGAAAAAAGGGAAATATGGAGATTTGTCAGAAAGGCATTTGTCAAAAGGATCTGCATCCCTGCCCAATCTGGCCTCCTTTTTGGATCTTGGCCCTAGCTGGGCTCCTTATGCCTTTAACAGATCAGAGATTATTTGCCATGACGTACACCCTCTCCCCTTCATAGGGAGTCCCATAATCCTGAACAAAACCATCCTACAAGTATATCCCTTTCTCCTTTTTGGGACTATGCCTTAAAAGGGGGGCTAAAACATCCAAGTTAGTTGGCTATAATGCCTTTTTCAGCCATGTTGCCCCAAGCCCCACTCTGCATGGGCTTGGGCTGCTGCCCACATCCCCTGGGGAAGATGCACTTAACATGCCAGAAACCTGAAGATGTGTGCCTACCTCCACAATGCCCACATTCATGCCGAAACCTACCATATGCACAGATTTTTTTCCTCTCTCATTGTATTCCCAGCACGAAGGCCTGGGCTGGTCAGGTTTCAATGCCTTAAGCTAAAACTTGTCCCCCTTCTCATGCCCTGACTTTATCGTATATGTCTACTATTGGTGCAGGGTCCCATTAAAGGGTGCCCTTGAGCCATGCACTCCTGTCATAGTTCCTTATCAATTTTATCCCAATGCAAGGAGGCGTTCAGGGCGGCTCTCATTCTAACATGCTCATCATGCAAGAGCCCTGAAGTGCCTGAAAATGAATTATATGACCTACATGTAATAAGCAAATATTTCAGCACAGGCCCATACACTACCATAACTGCACCATCACCCACATGTAGGTGATGCAGGCTGCAGTTCCTCTCTATGTTGGGTGCCTCTTCCTATCTTTTTCCTTTTGGCCCTATTCCTCTCCTCCATTTATAGGTTCCCTGAACAGCAGGGAAAATATATCCATATACTCCATCCACCATATCTTCTCATGTTTATCTTCTCATGTTTTGATTTGAGAAGATGTACCACCAATGGCTCAGAAGCGGCTGCATATGAGCCCATATTCAGACCAACATTAGTAGACCCTCTGGGTTGCTGCAATAAAGGCTGTGGGACGGGGAGTGAGGATCCTGAGGCTTTAGGGCCAGGAACAAGGAAACCAGAGGCTGTGGGGTAAATGGCTGTGATGCTGGAAGCTGTAAGGCTGTCAAATGAGGAGTCGTCAGATGGAGGGCTGTCAGCTAGAGTGCCTGGGCATTGGGTGCTCCCACACTGTATACCTGCAGGCAGCTGGCTTATTCTATGACCCTCTGTTCATATGTACCCCCTGAGCCTGAAGCCATCCGGAACCCCGCCCATTCCTCACATCAGAACTGCCTGTCTGATACCATGCAGCCACACTAGGGGAATATGCTGAACCCCAAATACCTGGACCACTGGATCTTTCCCATGCACTCCCACTGGACCGTGACTGATTGTGAACTCAACCTGCTGCAGGGGCCAGGGTATCTTCTGTTGCGCTTGACCCTTGTTTTCCAGTGCTCCAAACCGATCTGAAGTGGACTGCATCATCTTCACAAGTTGCCCCATTTCTGGCTGCTTAGGACATGGCTCCCTTCCTGGCCTCTTGCTCTTTTCTCTCTCCTTCCTGACCTTTCCAGCTGGTCCGGGATAGGCAACAAATGGCCCCCTGCATCAAGCAGCTGCAATGTGTCAGTTAGCCCATCCTGGTGCCCACCTGGTCTTGTAGCATCACAGGGTATCGCTGCCTTTCATGCTTACTTAGCCCTGGCACACATTGTGCTGCCCATGTGCCCAGCACAATCGAGCAGATTTAGGTTGTTGCCAGTCAGCTGCCTATGATCCATGCCGAACAGAGCTGCTCTGCATGCTCTGGTCCTCCTGACTGCTAGACAAACTGTCAAACAGAAAGTGGCCCTGAATGCAGGGTTCCTGTTATGGTTCCAAATCCTGCGAGATCTCTGGCTTGCCACCAAAGTCTTATGGGAGCTGGAAATCTTAAAGGGACATGGCCTGTGCTGTCTTTAATGTGCTCTCCCAGCATGGGAGCCACCCAACTTACCCCTCACTAGGTTGGGTGCCCTTTTGATTCCAAACAGAAGTTTGCTTTACCAAGAGGATGTCGCTGCCTCCCGCCCCCCAGCATGGAGCAGTTCAGGAGGCGTTAGTGTAAACCAAGCAATGAGATTAAGACTGGTTCATTGTATTGCGTAGGGTGGTTGTTCAGAGAACTGAGATATGAAAGGGCCTAGTGGAGGAACTCTAAAGTCTCCTGTGTGCAACAGAGCCAGGCTCTACTGTAGTCAACTCTGCAGGACCTCACAGGGGGAATTTGTAAGTGGGATGGGAGACTGGTAACAGCCAGATGCATGGGCTAAAATCCCTTTGTGGAGTGAGTATCAACTACAGCTATATAGCTTATGGCATTGTAGTCACTAATACTTGTGGTGTTGTGATTGAAAATAGTTACTTTTTGAACCAAATTCCTTGCATCCTACGACCCCATCTGCATGACAGAAATGTACATATATACAAAGCCCTTATGTAAATACACTGCATTGGCATAAAGTGGGATTTACACACCAGTTTTCCTTTAGCCAGCAACGTACAGAAGCATGTTTTTACACCAGTATATTTTTCTTAATATAGACAGGACTTAAATTTACCCTAGTGCAAATTTCCTTAATGTAGACAAAGCATGAAAATGAGAATAATCTCTCCTCTACTGTGCTGTAGAAGTAGCTGTTTCAAGAAGCAATGTCTCAAGATGTTGAGAAATTGCTTCCCTAAACCTTTTCCCAACATAGGACCGTTATTGATGCTTTATTAGATTTAGTTCCCTTCTTGATCTCATTCAACATTACACACTCAGTATATATATTTTTCCTGATCCGGAGGCAAAGTACCTTTGTTTATATGTATTTGATAGGTTGACATTCAAAATATGTGCTTAGCTACAACTATTAAAGTATTTTAAAATGTGTTTGCACCTTAGGTGAATAAAAACAAAGATTTTTGAAACTTCTATGAAACATTTTTATTAAAAAAAATCAAATACCAAACCCTCATTTAATTAAAATATTTTTATTCCTGTACTTTCTAGTATGAAAAAGCAATAAACAGATGTCAAGAGGAAGTGTTACACTGAAGCTCAGGTGTCTGATCAATCTCAAAACCTCTCTTACTACAAATGAAAAATAAGGGGAAAGCAGCCTAGGAGCTTGCGGAAACCAGCAGTGACGGATTAGCTACTGGGCCAGTGGGGCCCGTGCCCAGGAGCACTGGCTTTGTGGGAGGCCCCTGGAAAAATGGGTGCTGCCCCGACCTGCTCTGCTTCTCCCTACTCTTTCTACCTGACCTGCAGGCCCCTCCGCCCTCCCACTGGTGCTTCTGCTGGGGAAAAGTGGTCAGGGCATGGGGCCTTCCCCTGCCCTCCCAGCACTCCTGCCAGGGAGCAGGCTCAGGGCGTGGGGGGCTTGCCCCGCTCTGCCCGCCTGCCCAGCGCTCCTGCCGGGGAGCAGGGGAAGCCCCCGTGCCCTGACCCCACTCCCCAACAGGAGTGCCGGGCAGGCAGGGGAAGCCCCCGTGCCCTGACCACTTTTCCCCGGCAGGAGCGCCGGTGGGAGGGTGGAGGGGCCTGCAGGTCACATGGAAGGGGCCCCTACTTGCTCTGGCCCAGGGTCCCACAAAACCCTAATCTGCCTCTGGAAAATGAGTATCACAGTTCATGGCCTTCACATAGATAGCCATGTACATGAGTTTTTCTGACTTCAGTGGGAGTTGCATTCACACACCTTAGGGCAAAATTTGGCCCTCAATGGTTGTATGGACATAGATTCAATAATGTTGACAAATAACTTACTTTAAACATATACTTAACATTTTATTTACATACATATCATACCTGTGTGTACACACACACACACTATAGTTTATAAATCTTTAAAGGTTTTAGATCTTAAGAAGCAAATCATTTTTAGCATAAACAATTAGTTAATCATATAGTTCTGTATACAAGGACATTATTTCCTGAAAATAATCCCACATTCTATTTATATGTGAGGCTAACTCACTTACTCCTGTGCTTTATACATTCCGTGACATTCAGATCTTGTGTGGATTTCCTTTACTGCAATATGAGTTTTATAGCTACTTGTTCTGAGCAAACATTGTTTCTCTATCCTACAGATGAGTGTAGATCTCATAATACACAGATCCTTAGGGCCTCTCTACACTTAAAATGCACAGTGTTGCTGCTGTAATGCTTCAACGTAGACACTACCTATGCCGACAGGATGGGTTCTCCCATTGGTGTAGGTAATCTACTTCCCAAGAGGTGCTATCTAGCATTATCTACATGGGGACTTAGTTTGGCTTAACAACACTGCTCAGCGGTGGTGATTTTAAACGCCTCTGACTGAAGTTAAACCAACCTAATTTTCTAGTGTAGACCAGACCTCAGACCACTATTCCAAGTCATGTGCAGTAGATTTGTATTGCCTTTCTTTTCTTTCCAACACTTGCCATTTCTCATTCTTCCTGTAAAATACAGCATGAGCAGCAGCCATCTGGACAGCCACAGTCATACTGCAGGTATACTTCTAAGATTTGTACTATAGTCATGCCTATGGAGAGACATAGTCCTATAAACAGGTTTATGTTGAGATAGTTTTCATTGGTGGTACAATGTGCAGTTACAGGGCCTGGTTCTGCAAGCATGCATATGAGTACCTTTACTCACATGTGCAGTCCCATTGGCTTCATTGTGACTATTCACAGGCATGTTTGCAGATTTGGGCCTGTAAGTACTACGGCTCATCCATCTGAAAGGCTACTTGTTTTAATTTTGGAAGCTGCTGCTGCTGTTTTTCCAGTGCCAGCTACACTGTTTAATCACATAATATTATAGTGTTAAAGAGCCAATCCTCCTCTGCCAACCCATGGCATTGTTTCTTCCTTTTGGGCTTTTCTTTTGGGGGAGGCGGGGGGAGGAGTAGAAGGAGTGAAGATGGAAAGGGACAAGATTTTGGTAAATTACGGCACATTGTTTACATTTTCTGAGACTGTGCAACATTTGCCTTGAGTTCTTTTGTACAATTACACATTCAAATCCCAATCCTGCAAATACACTCTCATGTGACATGAGCTATCTTGACTGATGTGAGAAGTCATTATTGTTCATTATTTCCATTAAGGTAGGGCCTACAATGTGCTAGGCATTGTCAGCCCATGTATAGTTAGACTCAGTCCTTTAACCCAAAGATGTTACAATCTGTTGGCCCAACCCTGCAAGCATTTGGTGCTTAATTCTAAAAGGTGCAAGTCAGGACAAGTGGGAGTTTAGGGCCCTAAGTAACGCCTAAGGAGTACTTAGCACTTCACAGGAGCAAGCCCTTAAACTCTTGAATGGGATTAGTCTCATGAGTAAAGTTAACTACATTCTTGAGCATTTGCAGATTTGGTCTCTAAGAATCATAGGACTGGAAGGGACCTCGAGAAGTCAGCTAGTCTAGTCCCCTGCACTCATGGCAGGACTCAGTATTCTAGGCAGGCAACATATGAATGGTGAGGGGAAGAGGAATAAGCCATACAAAGACTTTTTAAAAAATTGATATTTTTTTAATATGGAGTACTTGCTAGTTGCCCCTCTGTTGAGCCATTATTAGCTGGCTCATAGCTTGCAAGTGTCATGGTTAATGTGGACCTTGAGAAGCAATTTGAAGGGTGGTGGTTGTTAGGGATCAGTTTAGGGAGGGCATTTCAGGGAGGAGTGGAATGGAAGAAGTGGCAAATGGAAGTGGTTGAGGTTGATATCACTGGAGAAGTGCCAGATAATGGGATAAGAGACAAGAGCAGATAATAGTTAGAACTCCCATTATAAAGGGAGGAAGCGTGTTAGTCCAGGAAGAAGATAAATAGGTCTAAGACATTTTAGGAAATTTTAAATCTTTTTCTTGCCACTTTAGCAAATGAAAGTGAATTATGTTTGGCTGTGAATGGGTAGTTATGATTTTAAAATAGCTGGGTTCTTTCCTGACATTCACCTAGTTCAGTTTTTACTCTGAAATGCAAGCAGAATCTCATTATGTAATATGTACCCATGAAAAGACAATTCTTCCAGAGACTATATTATTATGGCAGCAAAAATTGCTCTCTTGTATTATTTCAGTGATCAGGATAATTTATATGGATTCTTAGAACGCTCAACTAAGCTGGTCAATAGTATTTTTAATGATACAGAACTTACACAATTATAACATGGCTGTGCTAAATCAAACACAATATTAATGGATGTAGGTGCAGCATATACAGTAGTACTATGCTTCTGAGTCATCTAAAATGTTTGGTTTTTATAGGTCCAGGTCTTAAGCATATGTTTAAATAGTGATAGGTGGTTAGGATAAAAGAAGAACAGATCTGACCTTCATTAAAAACAGACCTAATCTGAATCAACACAGTTCAAAACAAAACAAATGACAAACATTTTAGAATCTAATTGAATTTTATTATTTCCCATTCTTGTGTGCCTCTGCCCTTCCTGATTCTGACCTGGAGCCAGGTAATTCTTTCTCCCAGTTTTTGTAGACCAAGTAAAACCAGGAAGCATATGAAATCTCAAAAGAAAATAGGCTTTGGCTAGATTTATACCCCTGTTTGTTAGATGCAAGAAGTTCTGGCAGTTCAGCTATTGTCTGGATTAGAATATGAGAGTGTTTATCTTGACCAAGATAGGTCTTCAGAATCCAGTAAATCTTTCATGCCTTCAGTTAACTATAATGACTTTAAATGGATATGAATAACAACAAAAACTGGATCAGGTTAACATGGGGGCAGGGGGATCATTATTTATAAGCTATCTCCGTCCACTTCATTCTAGGAATTGTGCAGGAAGCGCTACTGCAGCAGCAGGGGGACCACACAGAGCACCCCAATGCAGACACACACAGGACCTGTGGGTTACCTACTTGCCTTTAATAGAGAAATGGACTGGAACAGGCACCTCTAGAACTAGGCCTGAGGAGCCCTACCCTCTTTTGGATGCCCCCAGGGGTCAAACTATGAACTGCTACTGTTTTATCTTGAAGAGTAACTGCTTAAGCCACTGTGCCCTGGGTTATTTGCAACTTTTCTCTTTCTTGCCAGTCCTACTAAAAAATTGATATTTTTTAATATGGAGTACTTGCCAGTTGCCCCTCTGGGAATTAATATGGGGAAATAGTTTTACTTTGTGCAATGACACATCCACTCCCAGTCTTTATTCAAGCCTTAGTTAATTGTATCCAGTTTGCAAATTAATTCCAATTCAGCAGTCTCTCGTTGGAGTCTGTTTTTGGAAGGTTTTTTGTTGAAGAATTGCCACTTTTAGGTCTGTAATCAAGTGACCAAAGAGATTGAAGTGTTCTCCGACTGGTTTTTGAATGTTATAATTCTTGACGTCTGATTTGTGTCCATTTATTCTTTTACGTAGAGACTGTCCAGTTTGGCCAACGTGCATGGCAGAGGGGCATTGCTGGCACATGATGGCATATATCACATTGGTAGATGTGCAGGTGAACGAGCCTCTGATAGTGTGGCTGATGTGATTAGGCCCTATGATGGTGTCCCCTCAATAGATATGTGGAGAGAGTTGGCAATGGGCTTTGTTACAAGGATAGGTTCCTGGGTTAGTGTTTTTGTTGTGTGGTGTGTGGTTGCTGGTGAGTATTTGCTTCAGGTTGGGGGGCTGTCTGTAAGCGAGGACTGGCCTGTCTCCCAAGATCTGTGAGAGTGATGGGTCGTCCTTCAGGATAGGTTGTAGATCCCTGATGATACGTTGGAGAGGTTTTAGTTGGGGGATAAAGGTGATGGCTTGTGGTGTTCTGTTATTTTCTTTGTCGGGCCTGTCCTGTAGTAGGTAACTTCTGGGTACTCTTCTGGCTCTGTCAATCTGTTTCTTCACTTCAGCAGGTGGGTATTGTAGTTGTAAGAACACTTAATAGAGATCTTGCAGGTGTTTGTCTCTGTCTGAGGGGTTGGAGCAAATGCAGTTGTATCGTAGAGCTTGGTTGTAGACAATGGATCGTGTGGTGTGGTCTGGATGAAAGCTGGAGGCATGTATGTAAGTATAGCGGTCAGTAGGTTTCCGGTATAGGGTGGTGTTTATGTGACCATCGCTTATTAGCACCATAGTGTCTAGGAGGTGGATCTCTTGTGTGGACTGGTCCAGGCTGAGGTTGATGGTGGGATGGAAATTGTTGAAATCATGGTGGAATTCCTCAAGGGCTTCCTTTCCATGGGACCAGATGATGATGTCATCAATGTAGCGCAAGTAGAGTAGGGGCGTTAGGGGACGAGAGCTGAGGAAGCGTTGTTCTAAGTCAGCCATAAAAATGTTGGCATACTGTGGGGCCATGTGGGTACACATAGCAGTGCCGCTGATTTGAAGGTATACATTGTTCCCAAATGTGAAATAGTTATGGGTGAGGACAAAGTCACAAAGTTCAGCCACCAGGTTTGCCGTGACATTATCGGGGATACTGTTCCTGACGGCTTGTAGTCCACCTTTGTGTGGAATGTTGGTGTAGAGGGCTTCTACATCCATAGTGGCTAGGATGGTGTTTTCAATAAGATCACAGATGGATTGTAGTTTCCTCAGGAAGTCAGTGGTGTCTTGAAGATAGCTGGGAGTGCTGGTAGCGTAGGGCCTGAGAAGGGAGTCTACATAGCCAGACAATCCTGCTGTCAGGGTGCCAATGCCTGAGATGATGGGGCATCCAGGATTTCCAGGTTTATGGATCTTGGGTAGCAGATAGAATACCTCTGGTCGGGGTTCCAGGGGTGTGTCTGTGCAGATTTGTTCTTGTGCTTTTTCAGGGAGTTTCTTGAGCAGATGGTGTAGTTTCTTTTGGTAACTCTCAGTGGGATCAGAGGGTAACCCTCAGTGGGATTGGACGTGGTGGAGAGACCCACCCCAATTGTGTCATTCCTACAAGAACCTACTCTAGAGTCCATCCTCTAGCACATAGCTGGGAGTTGTGGTCATTCAGAGCTCTGCAGGATCAGGCCCATGTTAATTTGGTTAGATTGAAATCCCTCTGTAGCCATAGAGCCCATTTAGCACCTTTATTTCAGGCTGTTTGCAAGCAATACATTGATGTTTTATACCTATTATGAAAGGTCTCATTTAAATTATTTGTGATGTGGAAAAACCAACAAGCCATACACATAATTGGGTTGACTGAAGTGAAGATCTTGGAAGTGAATTTGATATGTATTTAGTGCAAATATCGAAAAGTTGACAAGGAGAAATTAAACATCTCACAGACACAAACTCTCAACTAATATGGATATATTAATGGCATTTGAAACAATGAAACATTTTTGTAGAGTGAAATTGTATGAATTGAATCACCATACAACTTTAAGATCAGTAAACATTCATTTTTGTTCCTCCTGCACAGCTGCATAATTTACTTTCTTTTAACGTCTCAATTCTTAAAGGTCCATGCTGCAAGATGATTTTAATAGTTTTTAGCTAATAAATGGATATGTAATTTATATGCACAATTTTTTCAGCCTAATGCCTTGTCAGAACGGCAGTAAGGTTATAGGATTGCTGTTGCAGTTAAATATGAGTGATTTTTTAAAAAAAATTTGGTAGTCTTCTCAGTACGTACTGCACAGAAACACTTAAACAGAGCTAGATAATCGTTAGAAGAGTCTAAACTAGCTTTCAGAGTCAGACTACTAATAACAAAGAAGGAAAAAGAGATAGTGTACATAATCTCCAGAATGCCTCTCTTAATAAGACTGTAATTAACATCTCAAGTGCTATGCAGAAGAAAGTTTCAAGATTGCCTATCATACGTTTTTTTTTATAGAAGTCGTTGGTATACTTTGTAAAGACCCACTTATCCATCCCAGAGAGGCCAGCTGGAACCTAGTCTATCTGGGTCCTTCTTGTACCTATCGCCACAGTAGGTGAGCATCCACTATGTGCCAGCCTACACTTCTGGCTTCCGTTGCTCCCTGACTGCAAGCTGGACTCCAGCTTCAGCTCTGCAGCCATCCTGCTTTGTGGCTCAATGGAATACTGTAGTGAGCCTATATGCTGCACTCCAATGAACTCTACCTTGTTAGGAAATCTGGAGAACAAGGAGCAGCTGCAGGAAGATCCCAGCAGGTCAGGAAGAAGAAGAAAAAAATGCTGGGCACCGATTACAGCAAAATGTCAAATGGGAAACAGGAATGCTGAATTGCGTGGTCCTGCAGCCACAGGATCTCCCAGTGCATGTGGTGCTGACTGGGATGAATGGGAGCAGTTTACACCACTCAGAGCCATTGTGTCAGCTCTTTGGAGGCTTAGGCAGTGGGCACCACTGCATCAATTTACACTAGATTACTGTTTTCTTCATAACCATAAGGCCTCAAGGCTTATTTATTTTAACAAGTGAAAGCTGAGATTCCAAGGGAGAATTCTGAAACAAGGTATGATTTCCATGGCAAATTTTTGCAGCTGTGTAATAGGTGGAACCTTGCTGTTAACAGCCAACCCGGAACAGGTGCTCAAGCTGGCTCAACCTGCATGTGTAAGGGGACTGTTGCCCCCTTACTAACAGTCAGTGGGGGTGTTTTGGTTGGCTAGCTCCCAGTACTAAAAGGGGAAGGGTCTATGGGAAATCAGGACCCTGAGACTGATAGTCCCCAGGAACAATGGGGAGAGGCCAATGCTCCAGGTCAGCCTGAATGACAGGGCGGGCAGGCTAATCAGGGAATCAGGAGGCCAGGGAGGTCCCGTCCTCCGTGTGAGCTGGATTTGCCTGGGTCAGACAGAGTGGGGCCGAGGTAAGGGGAAAGCAGGGGCCCAAGCTAAGCTGGGGAGCAGAGCTGTGCCAGATCCAGAGAGAGCAGACTTGCCCTGGGAGCAGAGCTGCAGCAACCAGAGCCAGAGGAGCCAGAAAAGCAGCCCACGAAGCAGGTCAGTGCTGGGAGCAGAGTCACAGAAGCAGCCTGCAGAGCAGAGCTGTAGCAACCAGAGGCAGAGGGGCTAAAGAAGCAGCCCAGGGAGCTGGAGGCAGAGCAGAAGCAGTGCAGAGACAGAGTGATGGAGCTGGGACTGGAGCAGTCCGGAGCTGGGGAGAGAGAGGTGGACCCTGGGCAGCGGGCCCAGCACAGGGAGACTCCTCAAAAGGCTCTGCAGGCCAGGCTTGGATTGTAACCCTGACAGGGCGGGGGCGAAACTGGGCAGAAGGGTCCTACCACTTAGAGCCTGAGAGCGTGTGGCCACCACCAGAGCGAGTGTCCAACCCACAGCATCCCTGCAGCACAGCCAGGGCCTGAGAAGAAGGCCTGGGACTTACAAGGAACAGACTGTGAACTGCCCTGACATTCCAGAGACACTGTTTGTGATGTTCCCTGCCACAGAGCGGGGTGATGTGTTTCCTTTAACCTTTCCCATTTTTCCTTATTCTTTTTAAAATTAATTGTTAATTAAATAACTTGCATTTGCTTTAACTTGTATGTAATGGTCAGTGGGTCAGAGAAGTGCCCAGTGCAGAGAGAGTATCCTGGAGTGGGGACACCCTAGCCCCTGTCCTAGGTGACCACAGCAGGGTTGGGGGTCGAGCCCCCCAGGAATCCTGGGCCCAGCCTTGTTGGGGTTACGAGGACTCTGCCAGACAGGAGAGTGGAAGGGGAGTCCTCAAGGGCAGGGAGGCCACTGGGTAAAGGAAGTGGGAGCAAGGACTCAGATCCTTTCACTAGCCCACTTCACCAGGTTAGTACAGAAGCCAGGAAAGTTCCCCACAATAGGAGGACTATTCCCCCGCTTACACATGGAAATTAATTACACTACTGCACAGGCCTGTTCATACTCTGTGTTCCTTAACACTGCTAACATCAGCATAAAATGAATAGGGGGAAGTTTGGTGACTGGCACCCCTTTTTTATTAGCAGTAGAGTTCCTCAGCTCAGAATATTCCAGGTAACGTATTGGTGGTAAGAAACGGAGCATGTAAATGACATACTGTGTAATGGCTAAATCTGTGTGCTCCTCTCTCCCTCAATTCAATATCCATTCAGTACCCCTTTAATCAATGAGTCTTGTACTGGACTTGCCTGGCTTTACAGAACGAATGTGCAGCTATTTATTTAGAAAGTTAGCAAACTGGTAGGCAGCCCCTCATCTGGGTTTATTGGCTGATATATAACACACTGTATGCCGTTGATCAAGAGCATTTCCCACTGGTTTAAAGACAGCCGATCGTTTTTTATAATCCTCTTACTTCCAGCTGTTCACATGGGTGTCTGGACCTTCATTCTCTACAGGACATAGGGAAAGGTTAGGAGTTATTACTATGAATAGAGGTTCTTCATAATCAGCAAGAAATTGAGACATTTATTGCAGTACAATAAATATCATTCATTTCCCTAGAAAATAGGGCTATAAAATGCAACTACAATATTCATCAGGAGCTCACATCACAGCTCTATTGCCCCTACATTCACTGGCATTGGTATTGTGAACAGAAACACTGCTGTGTCTCAATCCCAAGTTGAAGGAGATTTCCTGTAAACACAATGGATAGTAGTAGAAACAATAAGTGCCCCCACTGTATTTGGAATATAGCATATTACTTCACTGCCAAATTTAAAGAAAAAATGTGAAGTTATATTGTAATTCAGTAGGTGCTACTTCTTATCCAGTCCCATACTGTTCATTCCACACACATGGTAGGTCTTCGTTTAGTCACATGAGAATGTGCTTATTCCTTCATTGTTTGGCAGAGTACTCTTGCAGTTTGTACAATTTCATTTCAGGAGTTGTCCTGATTCCTACATGACCAATGCACAGTGCATTCCATTAAATCCAAACCCCTTTGCCTTTCCCCTTTAGTGTACTTAGTGAAGGGCAGTTAAGCATTTAGGAAGTGAATGACTCTTTTGTATGGATGTGTGGAGTCCACAAGTAATTGCAGCAGCCTGAAATACCTTAAATTCACAATCTGATCTCTCATGACTTGATTGCATTGTACGCAGCAAGCCCAAAAGGTTGCATTAGGTACACAACATGAGCAACCCCTGTATACCGTGGGCGCTCTTCTAATATCACTGCAGTAGAAAGGGGATGTCCTCATCAGACTGAACTGTTTACATCACACAAGGAGTCATATATCGCCACTATGATCAATTCTGTTAGCATGGCTTCACACTGCAAACAACTTAAGCATATAAATAAAGATTCTTATAACTTAAGTATTACTTTCATGATTACAAGTATTACTCTCACTTTAAATGTACAAACAATATTTATTTTGCTTTCATAACATACCACTAAGTAAGAAAAGAGTTTAAGGAAATCAGTTGTACACACAAGGATAGGGCTCTGCAACACCCCTTAATTTTAGAGACAAGTGTGTGGTTAATTTCCCATGCGACAAATATACTGTAACCTCCAAAAGGAGGTTTTCACCTGAATTCAAACTACTGATCATGTGCAGTTTTTCTTTAGCCATCTTTCATTCCATTCTTGGTTTTTGACTTGATAACAGTCAGTTACATTTGTCAGGAGGTATTTAACCTTCTGAAATTCACTGGAAATAGACTTGGGAGAAGACATTCACTGTTTCTACTACTATCCATTGTGTTTATAGGAAATCTCTTTCAAACTTAATGAGTTTCCCGGGCTTACAAACTCTGTGCAAGATTAATTTAAGGCATTTGAGGTTTAAAAATGAAATCGGGAAAAATCAGGTCAGCAAGAAATATAAATAAAATGATTAGATCAGTTGCTGACACTATGGTGGAAGACAGAGGGCTCCATGCTAGCTATAGATTGGGGGGCAGATGCTTTGATATAGCAAGCAGGGAGACAATCCTATGAAAAGTGGAGCAAGGTGGCAGTACACGTACAGTTGCCCTCTAATAGAATGGTTGGCTATATAATGGAAATGTTCGGTCACTTTCTTTTTGATAGGACTGCTGCAAATATTGGTCCCCTGCCCAGGAGTGTTTCTTGTAGCCCCTTTATTCCATTGTCCAACCAACCAACCTGAAGCAAATACTCTCTAGCAACCACACAACAAAAACATTAACCCAGGAACCTATCCTTGCAACAAAGCCTGATGCCAACTCTGTCCACATATTTATTCAAGTGACACCATCATAGGACCTAATCAGATTAGCCACACCATCAGGGGCTCGTTCAGCTGCACATCTACCAATGCAATATATGCTATCATGTGCCAGCAATGCCCCTCTGCAATGTACATTGGTCAAACCAGACAGTCTTTACGCAAAAGAATAAATGGGCACAAATCTGACATCAGGAATCATAACATTCAAAAACCGGTAGGAGAACACTTCAACTTCTCTGGCCACTCAGTAAAAGATTTAAGAGTGGCAATTTTGCAACAGAAAAGCTTCAAAAACAGACTCCAATGAGAAACTGCTGAGCTTGAATTAATATGCAAACTAGATACCATTAACTTGGGTTTGAATAGAGAGTGGGAGTGGCTGGGTCATTACACATATTGAATCTATTTCCACATGTTAAGTATCCTCACACCTTCTTGTCAACTGTCTAAATGGACCATCTTGATGATCGCTACAAAAGTTTTTTCCTGCTGATAATAGCTCATCTTAATTAATTAGCCTCTTACAGTTTGTATGGCAACTTCCACCTTCTCTGTATGTATATAGATATCTTCTTACTATATGTTCCATCCAATAAAGTAGGCTGTAGCCCACGAAAGCTTATGCTCTAATAAATTTATTAGTTTCTAAGGTGCCACAAGTACTCCTGTTCTTTTTGCGGATACAGACTAACATGGCTGCTACTCTGAAACATATCTAACCAGATGTCCAGTTTCATGTGACTTTACAAGTCTTCCACCTTTTGTACCAGCAAAGCTGTACATTTGTGGATGGTGTCTGGCCAGGTAACAATAATCACTTCGTGGGTAGCCTTTGTTTATCTGTGGCAAGAGATAATGCCTGGGTAACAATGTACCGCCCCTTTCTGAAAATATCAGAGACTTGTACAGGATGGTTTATAGGAAAAGGAGTTTTTTGACCTGGTGCTTCTCCGCTTTCCAAAGAGAACACACCAACAAAGCCTTCCCCCGCTCCCCAAGATTTGAAAGTATCTTCTTTCCCCACTGGTCCTTTTGGTCAGGTGCCAACCAGGTTATTTGAACTTCTTAACCCCTTACAGGTAAGGAGGAATTCTAGGCTACCCTTAGCTGTACGGTTATGACAATAGTGTCAAGTGCAATGTGACCATGCACCCGGCTGGGAATCTGGACATTACCTAACTGTAACAGTAAAAGACAATAATAAAGCATTTCTATCTAGGGCATTACTAATGAACCCATCACCAGAGGATCCCCCCCCCCTTGGTTCTTAGATATTGCAGTTCCCTATAAAAACATGTAGACAGAAATGTGGATGACAGTATGCATGAGCCCCAGGTTGTGTAGAGGAGGCGCTTTAGGAAGTACCTAAAGAGGCAGAAGCAGCAAAATGAGGATTTTTCATGTCTGTCTCTCTCTCGCACTCTCACTTTATTCTCTGGAGCATCAGACTTGCATCAATATGATTTGACATTTTAGAAGTTGGCACCAATAAGAAAAGAGGTTTCTGTGTTATCTCAGGTCGAGCACTAGGCTTAATAATAGGATTTTCTAGCATTTTAAATTGTAATGCAATCATTAAACTAAGTACAATGAAATTCAACCACATAGCTCACAGCAGAAGTAGCACCAGTTCTTGTCTGTCACCTTTCTGTGTAAGCTCAAAAGCTTGTCTCTTTAACCAACAGAAGTTAGTCCTATAAAAGATATTAGTCCCCACAACCACCAGCTTTCAGTATATTTACCATCTTCTCTACTGGTCCAGTCCTACTTCCAAAGATTTAAAAAACTCCTATTACTTTATATGGGAACAGGAGTGGACGTAAGACCTACATCAAAGGTAAGTGTTTGTTTAGTGGTTAAAGATATTAAGCTCTAATAACCTGCTTAGCTCTGTAATAGAGACAGAAGAAGAGAGATTTTACACGATTTAGGATGGGGACTAACAATAGACAGACAAAAGTGCACTGGGAGCATAGGGAAAAGTTCTCCTTTAGAGAGATTTTCTTTTTAATAATGGGTGGGGGCCTGACAGTGTTTATATTAATATGGGGGCTTCTTGGGACAAGGGAGTTTAGAGGCAGGATTTGACATTTCATTTGCACATTTCCTCCCGCGAGTTGCAGAGGGATTGAATCATTTTGCAATTGATGGCTGTGGTCATATGACCCCCTTCCTTTTGCTTTGTGGCATTTGGGCTACATTGTTGATCGGTATTCTGGATTTTTCATAGTGACTAATACGTACTCACTAATTTGGAGGAGTTTACTTTCTGCCAAATCTGTAATTAGCACAGTACTTGAAGCACATCATTGTATCGGCAGAGGAAACGTCCTTGGTTACACTGATGTCAGATATCACTATATAAAAAAATAGTCTCCAAGGGAAATAAGCTTCTTTAGATTCTAAGTTTTAGTAAGTCCTTCAAAGTAAAATTGATATATTTGGGCTCATCCTTCCTCTTTCTTAGTCGTGTGGGATTAACAGATGCACTGCCATTTATTCCAGTACTTGTCTTATTTTTTCTGTGTAAAATTAAAATATCTTTTAAAAGAAGTAGTCAGATCTGTTATTAATCTGAAAACAGAAAATAATGCACCATTTTTTCAGATGCTATTATTTCAAGTCAAAATACCGACCACAGTGCAAAAAGGTAAATTACCTTGGCCCCAGTTCAGGAAAGCAACCCCATCCAGGAAATCACTTGGGCATATGCTTGTCTTTAAGCATGTCATTCAGTCCCAAGGAGCTCAATGAGACTGTAGCCCAGGTTTAAATTAAGTATGTGCCCAAGTGATTTCTGGAGAAGAGATGGATTTAAATATGAGCATACTGCTGTACTGAGTCAGGGCCACATAGTAGAAGCAAGCATGTCTGAATAAAGGCCTGATCCAATTCCTATTAAAGTTCAGTGTGAGCCATTACATGAACTTAAATGAGACTTAGATCTGGTTTTAAGAGAAGTCAGGAGAATATTGCTATTTTCAGAGCAGAGGAGTGGGTCATCAGCCACCTTCCCTCTTTTTAATTCTACCACTGTCATCAGAGAGAAGTAGCTAGTTGCCCTGCCCTGGTCTACTGAGGTCAGGAGGCTGCCTGCTACTTCAATTTACAGATTAAATTAATCCCAGTAGTTCTGAAGGCATAAAAAGAAGCCTCTGTTTGGAGTAACAATAACAATCCTTTTTTAACTTAATAGGACACATCCAACAACTTTTAAAAAGCGGTTCCCAATGTTCCTAAAGCGGTAACTATGGTTTTACATTTATTTCTTCTTAGATTGTAGTAACCCCCTTGCATAATTAGTGTTGCCATAGTTTGATCGTGATTAGTTTTGGGGAATATTAATCACACTTGATTCCTCCCCAGTCCATTAGCTGATAAAATAGGCATTAACTGTTGATAATGATCAATTTCTCATGGATAGTTGCTCAGTGATACTGTATCTTTTTAGTTTTACGGCTCCATATCTGCCTTAGAGAGTGAACTAATATTTGTATAACTATCAGGCTTGTTTAAATATGTTCTCATTTAGCAAACTGCCCTTCAGTTCTAATGTTGGTGGGCATCATGATTTTATTTAACAGCACATTATATGGTACTTGTTTTCATTTCCTATTAAAGCCTTTCTTTCAAAAAGGGGAAGTAGTTCTTAAATAGCTGCTTTATTTCTCATACACCTTATGTGTCTTCTGCTGAAAAAGCAAATTCAGGAATCGCAGGAAACAGTCAGTCCTGGAGGGCTGTGTTGTAATTATTTAGTTCTGGAAGCAGATGATCAGATGTAATTAAAGATAAATACAGTAGGATAAGGCATCCAAACTTTGAATGAGGCCCCACTGGCAACATACCAGAAACCCAAGGGAGGACATAATTTGCATGAAATGGCGTAGATTGGAGCCACACACATCTCTAATATGGTGGTCTGGTCTGCTAAGACAACAGATCCCAGCAAGGTCAGGCATCCTCTAATCAATATCACTTTGGAGCTCTTCAGGGTTGTCAGCTACAAGAGTTGCACCCCATGTTAACTATAGCTGAGGGCTGCTATGGGCCATACTCTGTAGACTGCATCTGTCTCAGGGGCTCACCTTGACCAACATTGCAGCCAAACTCCTCTCGTGCATTCTAATGAGTGGGGGACACTGGGCAAAAAATATTGAACTTTGCTAACAAAATAAGTTCCATGCAAAAAATACGAACAAAATATTCAGGATCTGGGCCAGAGTTCAGCTGTAGTACAATGCACCAGACACTCAAGCTCAGTCCTTCATTCTCAGGCTGGCAGGGGCTGCTATTTGAGAAAATGCATTCAGCTGCTGTGGGAAGAAAACGTCTCCTCTTACTTTATATCAACTCCCTTTGGCTGACCCATTTGCAGTGCTCTTGCTGTTCAGAATGAGCCCCATCCAACCTCCCTTAGCTAGAGTGCTCATCCAACACAAGAGCTTAGCGGGTGATGAGAGGAGGAGTCAAGGGCTGGGGGAAAGGAGCAGGGATATTCAGTTTTTGTATGAGGGGTTTGGAGAAACAGTAGTGGAAACAGGAAAGTCATGTACAATTTTCTAGAAAACTTTTCCTTTATTTTAATGGAAGAAAATGCCTTATCTAAGAGTCAGCCATGTTTGATAAAGAGCTCAGCTCTTTCTTTTTTGAAAGCCAGAGTAAATTCCCAGCTAATAGTTTCAATTGTTGTTAATTTACAGGTTAGCACAAAGTCATAATAAGATTATATTTTCTTTCATACAAACCCACATTTTATAAAGACACTGTCAAGTCATTTTCTATAATGTTCATTATTTGTACTTTCTGTTTATAACACTTTCTTAGAAATATCTGCCCAAACTCATGGCAAATGCAGTTTCATCTTTGTTGGTGCACTGGCATCAGCATTGGGGAAGAGTGTTTGTTGGTAAATTTCTTCTGAATAGCCAGCAGAGGGAGCACAAAACTCTGATTTTCACAAAAAGTGTTTATTTTTTAAAATTTTCTAAATATTAGCTTCTCAGGTATTTTAAAATACATATAAACTAAGTCCCAATCCTGCAAATACTTAGGTACATGCTTAACAAAACATGTGAGTAGTTTTGTTGACTTAATGATTCTCACGAGAAAAGCTAAGCATGTGCATAACTGCAACATTTCAAGGTAAGTCATGTTCTAGACCTAAAGTTCTCTTGCTTTTGCATTTCTCTCATTTCTTTATGGCCCGATTCTGCAACACCTTACCTGTGAACAGTAATTATATATGTGATTAGTCTCAATGAAGTCAAGGGAACTATTCTGAGTAATGATAATTTTGATTTTGGGCTTCAGTGCCCTGGACTTGAAATGGAATCTTTGCAATGATAGGAATCCATTGATACAGATCCCATTGCAGGATTGGGACCTTTTTATTAGATGCCTTTTGGGATAGAATGTGCATGAAACATACTAGGCAAAATAGAGCCCCAATCTTCTAGACACAGACTTCCCATTGACTTGAGTGGAAAGTCTGTGTGTAGAGAGGTATTTTCCTTGTGCAGAGCACCAACTCAAGGTGTAAGTCCCATTTAAGCACTAAAATAAGGCTTAAGTTGTGCATCAGCCTTGCATTGACCTTCTGCAGAAGAGTGAATTTCAGCTGTAGCATCTTTGGAGGATCAGGCCCAAAAGCTGTATTGTGTTGAGTTCCATCAGAAATGTCAGGGTTCCTATAAAAGAAAGATACAATCTAAATAAGCTCCTTTTACTAGTAAATGGAATGGAACAAAATAAAGCACAACACTTATAATTTGTTAGGGGCTTAATCCTGCAATGTAGTGATACCCTGTGCATCCCCAGTTGTCAGTGGGAGTTGAGTGCTCAGCACCTTGCAGGATCAAGCCCTAAAAGACCATGTGTACTTTATTTAGCAGAACATGTTTACTTTTAAACACTGTATTGTCTAGATGAAATTGGAATATGAGATCTTAACGGGTTTATTCATCAGAGCATAATGTAAAAGGGGAAGGTTCTGCATTTTTTTTTAGCAATGACCATACATATGATGTGTTCTCCAAATTAGAGATGTTGGCAGACTTAATTACTCAGACAATTGTTTTTAGAATATTTTAAAATAAAAAATAATATAAAATGGATTTCTAATATATTTTGTTTTATTGGAAAATACACTTTGACACACTACTGTAACCTTTCTGTGTTGTTGGCAGCAACAAGAGTTGGGTTCAGTTAGCTAGAAAGGACCCTCTTAAAACTAACAAACAGCACTGGCTCAAGCCCCACTCATAATTTCTGGGATCACTAAATACCTTTCCTGGGCACCCTAATAGGCAATATTACCCCACTTGCAAGCACTGAGGCTGTGTATGAAAAAAGGAACACAATAACAATATATTTCCATGAATGATAACTAAAATGTTCCCCTAGGATAACTCTGTTCCTCACCCGCAGGCAGATATTACTTTATCCCCATAAATTCTCTCTTACTCATCTGCTCAACCCCATTTACACTTTGGTATCAGTGGGTAGTGTAGGGCCAGAATCCTGAGGTGCACAAAGGCAGGGCTGTCTCCAGCCCCTCAGGAAGGACTAAGTGCTCTTGTCCTGCAGGTCTGCCAGCTAATCCACCAACAGTGATTTCATCTTTATTTAGTGTATGGAAAAGAAGAATCTCACCAGAGTTCATTCAGCTTTACTGTTGTCCTCTGCGTTACCTCCCTACAGCATAAAATTTTCAGTGATAAGACATACCACTAGTTTATAGAGCCCTTATGTAAAATCCTTGTCACAAAGTAAGATCCCTTTTGCTCCTTCTTCATTTCCACTACCCAACCAATTCTGAGTCTGTGCATCCTTATGGTGACTCCCAAGATATTCTAGAGGAATTCTGGGTAGAAATCTTATGCAAATGTAGCCTTCTCTGTTAAGTAGCCATACTTCCCCTGTTAACTTCCTCTGTTAAGAGAGCTCCTTCCCCTGTGGAGCTGCTGACCATCTGGAGTTCTGGGTAAATTCCTTATGCAGATGAAGCAATTTTGTGGCTGTTCTTTCCCCTGTTCACCAACAGATGGGAGCAGAGAACTCTTTACCTTCTAGAGATTCAGACCACAGGGCTTACATTACTTTAAAATCAATACTTGTGAATAAGCCCTTTGGCTGTAACCTTGATTTGTTTTATGTACATCTATCTATCTATCTATCTATCTATCTATCTATCTATATTTTCTCCTACAAATAAGGGCTCTGTTGTGGATTGGGAACCTGTAAAAGCCTTTCTCTTTTAAGGGGTTCTATAGCACCCACCTCTGTAGTATCTAAGGCTTTGTCTACGCTACCTCGCTTTTAGCAACATGGCTGTGGCAACACAGCTGTACCGCTGGAAGGCGTGCAGTATCGCTGCTGTTTGTCAGCAGGAGAAAGCTCTCTTGCTGACAAAAAACTTCCACCCCCCATGAATGGCAGCGGCTGTTCACACCGGTGCTTTTCGTTGGTAAAACGTCTGTCATTTTGGGGGGAGGGGGGTGTTATTTTAATACCCCTGAACGACAAAAGTTTTGCCAAGGAAATTCCAGTATAGACAAAGCCTTAGTGCTCCTGTTCTTGTTTCTTTTTCCTTTTTGTTTTGACTTTTATCTATATTTATGTGTCTTTGCTTGTCTATCTTTGAAATGGAGACATTGACCTGATAATTGTGCAGCTTTGCAAGCAAGGTGAGAATGTTTTGACTGTAACATCCATTCAAAGAAGGGATTAAGAAAACAAGTTGCTTTTTTCGGAGAAGCAGCCATGTTAATCTGTATCCGCAGAAAGAAAAGGAGTACTTGTGGCACCTTAGAGACTAACAAATTTATTTGAGCATAAGCTTTCGTGAGCTACAGCTTATGCTCAGATACATTTGTTAGTCTCTAAGGTGCCACAAGTACTCTTTTTCAAGTTGCTTTTTGTAACATGTAATTTTCTCTGCATTCACTAAATGGAAGTGGAAGCGTGAACATCTCATCTGATGATTGAGAAGTTAAGATTAAATCCTGCATCCTTTAAAGTCAGTGGCAAAACAATAGCTGGCTACCATTACCTTATGGGGTAGCTGGCTTCTGAAAATCCTGGTGGCTGAGTATGCAGTCATCTTTTGTGCCATGACTACAGGCTAAACTTTCAATACTTTAACACCATCTGCCCTTCTTTCCTTCCTTCCTTCCTTATTTAGGATTGGTCAAATTCCCTGCTGTATACCCAAACCCAAATTTGAAAATCCACTTGATACTGCAGAGATTGTATATTTCATATATGTAAGTCTTCATATATAATACAGAAAGAGTGAGAGAAAGAAAGATTTTAAACAATTGTCATTATTAGTGTGGAAAAAATGAGGGTGCTTTCTTTACCTCATTAAGATACACTACTATATGGAGTGAAGGAAATCAGTGCGTGAAACTATGAAAAGCTAGAAGTACAACAAAGGAATGATCCCAGAGCCTCTAGCAGCAACTGTGATATGACATGCAGAATGATGTACCAGTTGTTTGATCAATAGGTTTTACTTTTAGAATTATTATTTCTTGGCAGCCAACCTAATGTAATTACGTATGTTTTTCTGCAACAAGCTAACACTTTATGTGACTGAGGCAACAGATGCAGTACAATAAAGAGCTTATTTGCATAAATATCAAAGTATAGTTGTCAGAATTCCAAAAATCTATACTTTGTGTAGGGTTACACTTTAATTGTAGACATTATATTAACTCTAGGTTTCAGAGTAACAGCCGTGTTAGTCTGTATTCGCAAAAAGAAAAGGAGTACTTGTGGCACCTTAGAGACTAACCAATTTATTTGAGCATAAGCTTTCGTGAAAGCTGCATGCATCCGATGAAGTGGGCTGTAGCTCACGAAAGCTTATGGTCAAATAAATTGGTTAGTCTCTAAGGTGCCACAAGTACTTCTTATATTAACTCTAAGCATCTTCCCACACACTTTATTAAAAATGACATGGCATTCAGTCATTTTGGACAGTCAGAGGAAATTTATCTTTCAGTATTTGGAAATGTAGCAATTTAGCCTAAAAATACCAATTACTCCTCGTATGAACTACAAAGTAAGAAAAGGTGAGGACATATCTATTTTAAGAAAGTCTCTCTGGTGTCATCATGCTAGGGGGAAATTTTCAGCAAGAAATCCAAAACCAGGCAAATCTCACCTTATTTCATGTTTTACTAAATTACTGAAATTCCGTCAGGCTTTGCTGTTGTTCCTCAACCTGGGGCTATGTTTGGAGTAAACCTGGGAAAAGATTCTTATGACTATGAGCTGTTAAGGTTTCAGGTGGAAACCATACGCAACTAGGGATTTTCCTTAGATCTCTGTGCGTACATTGCTCAGCATAATGGGTCCCCAGTCCTGATGGTGGCCTTTGGATGGTACAAAAATATAAATCTTTATTATTACTAATTACTGTTACTATTGTTTTTACTTATTCGGTGGCTTTCTTATGGATTTGGCTGACTCAAGTGGTTTCACCTGAAGGTAGCTTGAGTTTGCGGGTTTGTTCATGTCTTAACATCAAAAGCAACACCAAAGGGGTAAACTGTATATAACCTTATGGTCTGAGGGAGGGACTGTTATTGTATCAAGAGGATTATCAGTTTCTAATTGTTCTCTTTCTTGCCCTCTTGTAGCTTGAGTACTGAAAAGGAAATATCAACTTTATTACTACTGCCAGCTAATAGAGTTTCCTTACATCAAAGGTGGAGATTTGACTGCATGCATGTGCGAGCACACACTTTTAGGAAGGGAATTTGGACAGGGTGAAGGGGATCCTGCAGCAACATCTGCACAGAAAAGAAATGTAGCAATGAAAATAAATCATATAAATTGGGAACTTTTGTTTGTAAATTAGAGACAATAGGTATTTTCTTGAGGGACTTATTAATCTTTATTCTTCAGCTTGAAGAATCTTTATTCTTCAAATGTACTTGTGAAACATCTATAGAAAAATATGAAAAAAAATATATCCCTTGTGTTTGAATGTCTGTTCCATGAAAATAAATTAGAGAGATTTATGGTGTCGTATGATCACATGTTTGAGCATGGTTATTAAGGGCAACAATAATGATGACAGATCATCCCTGTTCACTTCAAAGAGTAATGTTGACTCCCCTTGAACATTATGCCATCTAACCACATGACCAGATCCTAGGTGTCTAATAGCTTGAGCATTTTGAGTTTCTAAGAGTCAGGAAGATCATTTAGGTCACCTAGTAGATAGTGGATTTTTATATTAGAGCAGTATTTCTAACTGAGAATGTCCATAGATGACCTGATTTTCCTTAGGGACAGCTTCATCACCTGGGAGGGCATGGACTTTACTATTATGTTAAATGCTTGGGTCATAATGGAATTGTTGAAAAAGCAAAAATGGGATAGGTCTTTTAAAGCTGCTGGATAACATAAGGACTGACTCCTCTGGTGAGGATCCAAACACTGATGAAGAATAGGACCAGAAAACAACATCTGCTGAAACTTTTCTTAGTCCCCTCAGTGGAGTTTAAAAGATTGGGTTGTAACCTTTCTTTAACATCCTCCATCTTCTGTATCTGTGAATGGATAAACAATAATCTAAGAGTTTGTAAGTTAATTGCTAGTTATTATTTTGAAGTTGAAAGACTAGAAAATACTATCTTTTCTCTGAATTTACTAACATCTGATCTATCAGTGGCATGTACTTCCCTTACTCAAACAGATAATCCTTACTAACATGAATAGTTCCACAGACTTCAGTGTGACTACCTGCATGAATAAGGCTTGTTCATGGGAATATGGGTGGCAGGTTCAGGCCCATATTTTTATGATTATCTTACTGTTTATATGATTTTATTGTTGTGAGATTACATCAGCTTGTTTGTATTTTGATATTTGGAAATAACAGTTCCCCCTACACATCATTAGTGTTTAAAGTCTTAAAACATATAATCTTCTAAGTACATATGGAAGGCTCAATCTCCTTTTGTGTGCCCTTGAGCAGTAAAATGGGTGACAGTACTTAGCTACCTCATGGAGTGTTGAGAAGCTTCTCATTAGACTTCATAAAGTAGTTTGAGATCCACCTATAAAAGGCACTATGGAAATGCAAAGCATCATTCATGATTATGAGCTCTGACTGGAAGGAGCTAACAGAACAAGATGGGCTAATTGTAGTACTATTTTGTTTGTTCGGATAGCTAGCTGGTCTGGTGAAGGATTAAGGCATGTCAAGATTTTCTACAAGGAAGATATAATGAAGAGAGTAAGTGTGGTCCTTTCACTGCAAGAAAAGTTGAAGGGAAGCTTCCAGTTGTATGCTTGAGCCCAACCAGAGCAATTTGTTGGGATGACCATGTATTGAATGCCTGCTTGCGTTCTTTATTAAATATATCATTCTGGAGCTGTCACTTGTCACTCTGTTAATACACATAACTCATTTTATTGTGATCACTGCAAAGAACAGGTGACTATAATTATGAATGACAGTTTTGTTCCTGTTCCCACTGAAATCAATGATATTTTTGCCACTGATTTCAGTGGGAACAAAGTCAAGATTGTAGAAAAAGCTAGAAGCAAGAATAAAATATCACAAAAATAAAAAGAATATAAAAAGAAGAAATGCTGAGTGTCCATGATTTCAGGAATGCTTGGACAAGGAAATACTGGCTGCTGAGAAGGATTGTGGGAGGCTAAATGAGCTAGTAAAAGAGCTGCAAGGAAGACAGTAAACTAGTCATTGTGGGAGATAAAGAAAATGAATATTTCAATGAACTACTTAGCAACAGTGATTCCTGGACAGTGAAAACACTTCATGATATCGTCTAACTGTTCCAACTTCCAAGCCTAGACTGGAAGTTACAATTAGAGGTGAGTCAGACAGGTACCACAGTTGGGTATTTCCTTGTCCAAGCATTCCTGAGTTTTAAGAGCTAGGTCAACTATTTTGTTTAAAATACCTACAATGCCTCTGAACTTGCTTGTCTTGATTTTAGATGCTTTAGGACCTGATGGAATTCTATTAAAGTCAATGGAAATAACCCTACTGACTTCAATGGGCTTTGGACCACTTCATAATCCCTGGACATTCAATCAGAAACAATACTTCTGTGAGTGACATCATAAAAAACCCCAGTGCTGTGACATACTGGATTCTAGTAGCTGGAAAATGTTTGGGCTTGTGAATGTTGAAAAGCCCTTGGCTTGGATCTGGCGAGTTGCAAGGCAAATACAAAAAGAAAAAAAAGTTAAGCTTTGGTGTCAGGTTAAAGATGGTGCCATACGAGATGATTTCTCTGTAATATTATTATTGAAGTGTATTCCCAATCTAAGTAACACTTCCTTTATAAAAGGAAAGCAAAGGCTCGGACTAATGAGAACCTCAGAAAGGGATATGATTTGCAGGAAGCAGAATAAGTAGTCAGGCAGAGGATGACCTGAAATAGCACATGGAGCTGTATGCGTGTGAAATGTCTAAATTATTTATAGACATAAAATAATGAAAAAACATCATAATATCTATATATTGTGGAGAAACAAGAAAAGTGATAGCAACTATCTTTTGCTGCATAAAAAAGGGAATAGGCATCTATATAGGAATTCAAAAGGCATTAATCTCTTTGTGTCTTCTGAGTACTCTTACAACTCTTAGGAGCTGCAGGAAACTGTGTCTGTCTACAGGAGAGAATGCATGTGCTTTGCTGAGATGAATAAACAAGTAGGCCTGGAACTATGGAAATGGTAGGTTGATATGTTTTTTGGAATTTAAACAACTGTTACTCAGTATGGAAAGATTGTGTCTGGAAATTGATGGAACTCTGTGGACTCACTAGAAGGATTGGATATATACAAAAGAATGATGAGTTGTATGAGAATTGATGCTGAAATGTTAGACTGGTTTAAAGTGAGGTTGGAAATGTATCAGGTTTGTGTCTTGTTCCCAAAGTTGTTCAATACTCTCAAGGATAAGCTCCTTAACAATTTTATTGGAAGACAACACATTAAAGATTATCTACCTGAAAGTATAAGGGTAGGCTAAGAATTAGGAATGATAATTACCATGGTATCATATGTAAAAAATAATAATAGACTTTATTTCTGAAACACCAAAGGTGTTCGTTCTTTTCATTGTAGAAGATACAAAAACAGATATTTCTTGCCCAGGAAAATTTTAACCTGGGAAACTATAGAGGGGAAGTTTAAAGACAGTTATAGGATTGTAAAAGAATGACAGCAAAGTTGAGTCAAATATGTGAGCATTGTAGGCAGTGATCCAAATTTTGCAAACCTGGATTTCCTCCTAGAAGTGGCTTGATTTTTAGGAATGCTGAGAAATGCCAACTCTCATGGGCTATGCAGGTTCTCAGCACCTTTGCAAATCAGCCTATTTCTGCTTGGGTTCTTAACTATGAATTTAGGATTGTAATAATATAAATTCGGGTTTGAAAAGTCTGGATTTATCTATAAAGATAATTTTTTTTTAAAAGTCACCTGTTCTGTCCATCAGTGAGTCTCTTTCTCGGTTACTATTATTTAACTTTCTAAAATAAATAAAATCAGTTTTCTGGGTAGCCTCAAATTTATCTGTGTTTCCACATCCAAGGAAAAAACTGGGACATTTCCACCACATCCCCTCCTGGTTTCTATTTAGATACGTAGTAATTGCTAATTTCAGCATTCAACGTAACGGAAATTATTTTTCTACCTTTAGAATTTGCAATTTAATAGCTTATTTGGGGTTACAATAGGATTGTCCAAAAGTTCTCAGATAAACAAATCCGTAACTGAGCACAGTGAATTTACATAACATACAAAAAGTATACCTGAATTTTAATTTAAATGTAACTGTAGCAGCAACAGCTCTGAAATCATTAATCTGAAGAAAATGAAAAATCATGAGTGACATTAATTAGGTAGGAAATTTGGTCATAATTGGTTTCACTGTTTGCCATTAACATATGCAGCTTCGTAGAAAAAATTCCTTTCTGCAAGTAGGCTCTAGGTCCTTGGTTCTAAGTGTAAATTCTTGTGCACTGGGATAGTTTTAAAAGAGCAATATGAATGTTCCATTGATACAAGAGTTGCATGGAAAATCCTTGCACATGATTCAAAATATTTTATAGTGGGCATTATTTTTAAAAAGCTAAATTCCAAAGAACTGCATGTAGGATATATATGATACTGGAAGAGTTGGATATGCCTTGTACCATTAAGAAAATGTGGCAATCGACATGCCCATATTGGAATTTTTCATCTTTCCTAACCCCTGCAAACATTACTCTGCCCTGGAGTTTAAAAGGTATTTCCTTGAGAGAGAGGAAGTTAAAGAACTAAAATAACCAAAAGTCCCCTCTTTAAAAAATGAACAAAAAGACAAGCTCTGTTTCAAACTGGATATACTTTTCCATGTGTATATACTCCCCCCACTCCCCCCCAAGGTTGGGCATCGTCGTAAAGGTTGCAGATATCCTTGATAGGCATATTAAAAGGTTTTGTTCATAGATGTTTTATTCATTCAGCAGTTATTCACATAAGTGAGTGTTATTGTATTAATGGAAAAGCTTAGGGGCCCGGATTAGGACCCCATGGGGCCAGCACCATACAACACATAACACTGTCCCCAGGAGCTTATACAACCTAAGTATGAAATGAGACGACAGGTGGATGCAACCATCCATTGTCAAGTGCTAGTAAAATATGCAAACTATACATGCGTCTCCTAGGTTCTCTGGCACTTTTAGAGCATTCTCATACTGTTCCATTGGAAATCATGGACATTGCTGAAAATGAGTTAAATTAATAAAACTAAGTGGAAATAGTTTTATTCTTTTTGGGCCAACTCCAGCAGTAATGACTAAAATATTTGTCCCCTTAAGTTTTTCCACTGCCCTCTTACTTCTGATTATTACCAGGAAGTCATGAGGAGGCTTTAGAATGGATCTGTTGTATTTTGCTTTCTTTTAAAGCTCAACCTGGTAATGGCTGCTTAGCATTGTACTTGAATACTTTCAAAAGCTCACTTTACTGCAAGGCATCTCTAAAGGCTTACATTGCACCATTGTTTCCCATGAGTCCTTTAAGGATTATTTTGTATATTGAAATCAATCCTACTCAGAGTCCTCCACTGTTCACTGACCTTTCCAATTAGCGTCCACTTTTATTGAAGCCTATGAGAATTGGTTGCAACTTACAATGTCATGTTGAATGTAGTGATGATGAAGGCTGTTCTGTTGAGAAGATCCCAAGATCTTTTTCCAAATACATATATATCCCGGTATACATTTTAGAAGGAAATAATACTTGATGGGAAACATTTTCCTGTTAGAATTTCTTCCAATTTATATTTTTCAGTTTTCTTTATTATTTTATTTCTGAGATCATAAATGTACGTGGTGCCCTGAGGGTTACTTTGTATTATAGGGCATCTCATGAGCCATTCTGGTTCCAAGATATTGGACTGCAAAGCAAAGTGGAGTGGGAGTTCTATTTTATTGTTTTTTCTTTTCAACTGTCATTGATTCTATTTTTATCTTTACGGCCAGATTTTTCTTTCCTTCCTTTCCTTTCTTCTGCTTCTGTTTGTTAGTATCTGTGCATTTAGTATCTTTATATAGCTTGCACTTTCCTCATAAATGTAGATGAGCTTTAATATGTTTTGTGGGGGACAATATGGTCTTTCATTTCCTAAAGATCTCCTAAATGCTCTTGTGCCGTGATCCTGAGAGTAGCCAAGTGACCTTGACCCCTCTGAAAGTAAATGATTGGAGAGTATTTAGGGCTTTACAGAATCATGTCCGTGATGCCAAAAATGGTATGAGTGATATAGCTCATGACTCCCATTGACTTCAGTGAGCATTGGATTGAGTCCTTAAGCCCTGCAATTTCATAGTTTATCTACAACTTCATATTTTGTTTTGCAGGGGTGGCGAGAGATTAGAGGACCATATCATGTGACAGAGCATGATATCAGAGTGAGTGTCATGCCTTCCCATCAGCCATGTCCTTGAGGTTGTTGGTCAATACAGGTGAGACAGTCAGCCCTCTCCTTCTTTTTCAATATGCTTCATGTAAACTGGCTTAAGCAGGAGTACTTGTGGCACCTTAGAGATTAACAAATTTGTTAGAGCATAAGCTTTCGTGAGCTACAGCCCACTTCATTGGATGCATAGAATGGAACATATAGTAGGAAGATATACACACACACACATACAGAGAAGGTGGAAGTTGCCATACAAACTGTAAGAGGATAATTAATTCTCTGTATGTATATATATATCTTCTTACTATATGTTTCATTCTATGCATCCAATGAAGTGGGCTGTAGCCCACGAAAGCTTATGCTCTAATAAATTTGTTAGTCTCTAAGGTGCCACAAGTACTCCTGTTCTTTTTGTGGCTACAGACTAACACGGCTGCTACTCTGAAACCTGGCTTAAGCATGGTTCCAGCTAAATCAGCTTCTAAAATTGTTTGGTCAATTTCTACTGGCAGGATTAAGTACTAATTTATTGTTTTATATAATTAGCTTTGGGAAGAAAAACTAATCATCCCCCACCCCTCCTTGCCATACTGCCATAGGTTTTGGTAATGATTCCAGCATGGCTTGGCCCTATTCACCCTGGCTGGTAAAAATCTTATTAGAGTGTTGCTTAGTTGGAGTCATATTTAACTTAAATCAAGTGTCAGCTTCATTCCTGTGGAAACTCCATCTAAATCAGCAGACTTACACCAGGATGAATTTGGCCCATTTTAAAAACTTCCTTTGAAGCAAAGTCCTTAGCACAAATTTCAGTCCTGGTGAAGTCAGTGGAGTAGCTCTTGCTTATGATTGAACTAAATGTGGCCCTCCATGGGGCCAGGTCTAGAAGCAGTTTTTCACAGTCCCTCTCCCTTGGTCTAGCTGTGTTGTCATTATATACAGTATTGCCCCATCCCCTGAAATTACAATTACAATTTATTTTACAAAAAGAAAAGGAGTACTTGTGGCACCTTAGAGACTAACAAATTTATCTGAGCATAAGCTTTTGTGAGCTACAGCTCACTTCATCGGATGCATTCAATTTATTTTACAGTTAGTACAATACTCAGCACTTATTGTGCCCAGGATTTTTCATCACTGGAGGCTGAGAAACTGCGTCTCTCTTTACACCCTGAGTGAGAGCTGAAATCACGTGGAATACTCTAGTGTTCAGTGACTAGATTTGAATTTCTAGGGTTGGAGGCTGGATGTTCAAAGCTGAAGGTCCTTGACTCTAAAATTTGCTTCCCTTTTCGATTCAACTGGCTTTCAGGGCTTAGGGGAAACTCTATCAGTAGGTAATTGTTGATTAAGCTTAACACTTGATTTGAGGGGTTAAGTTTGTTTACAATTAGTTAACATTTTTGTTTTTGTAAATAATTTGTATTCATGCATTCAGACTTTAAAAAATAGAACAGTTTTTAGAAGTAAGAATGCTTTACAAGCATATTTTCAGTTTTACAAATCTGAACCTGAAACCCCAAGTGGATTTTTTCCCTTCTAAATTCAGGACATATTTGCAATACTGTAATAGCATTTTGTCTTTACTTGAGATTTAAACAGCAGCTATTGATGAGAAGATGTGTCAGAAATCAGAAAAGCAAGAATTGTTTTTGTTACCAATCAGCAATGTTTTAATTTAAGGTGATAATGTGTGGCTTATAAAATGCCTCAGCTACTATCCTTGATTGATGGAGGCTGTTTTAGAAGAACTGCAAAGAGAAATTGTTTTATGTATCAGAATGATATGGTAATTTCATTCAGTGATTCTGAAAAATTTTAAGGATAATATACTCCAGCAAACAAAATTAATTCTGAACTCAGTAATTTCTGTGGAAATGAGGCAAAACTACTTAAGATATGTAGTATTAAAAAAAATCATACTCGGATCCTGCAGCAATGCTAAAAACACAGTCACTTCATATGTCGGTGTAGTAATTTTTCAGTCTCAGTGGTTTTAATCAGATACACAAACACTACTTGCCGTAAATTATTGTGCAAAGGAGATTTAAATTATAAACATATGCTGAAATGGAGCTCATTATACACCTTCAATTTTTTTTTTAAAGGATAGGTGAATATCTAACTCGTGGCGAACCGGGGAAGTCCCGGATGACTGGAAAAAGGCTAATGTAGTGCCAATCTTTAAAAAAGGGAAGAAGGAGGATCCTGGGAACTACAGGCCAGTCAGCCTCACCTCAGTCCCTGGAAAAATCATGGAGCAGGTCCTCAAGGAATCAATCCTGAAGCACTTACACGAGAGGAAAGTGATCAGGAACAGCCAGCATGGATTCACCAAGGGAAGGTCATGCCTGACTAATCTAATCACCTTTTATGATGAGATTACTGGTTCTGTGGATGAAGGGAAAGCAGTGGATGTATTGTTTCTTGACTTTAGCAAAGCTTTTGACACGGTCTCCCACAGTATTCTTGTCAGCAAGTTAAGGAAGTATGGGCTGGATGAATGCACTATAAGGTGGGTAGAAAGCTGGCTAGATTGTCGGGCTCAACGGGTAGTGATCAATGGTTCCATGTCTAGTTGGCAGCCGGTATCAAGTGGAGTGCCCCAAGGGTCGGTCCTGGGGCCGGTTTTGTTCAATATCTTCATAAATGATCTGGAGGATGGTGTGGATTGCACTCTCAGCAAATTTGCGGATGATACTAAACTGGGAGGAGTGGTAGATACGCTGGAGGGGAGGGATAGGATACAGAAGGACCTAGACAAATTGGAGGATTGGGCCAAAAGAAATCTGATGAGGTTCAATAAGGATAAGTGCAGGGTCCTGCACTTAGGATGGAAGAATCCAATGCACCGCTACAGACTACGGACCGAATGGCTAGGCAGCAGTTCTGCGGAAAAGGACCTAGGGGTGACAGTGGACGAGAAGCTGGATATGAGTCAGCAGTGTGCCCTTGTTGCCAAGAAGGCCAATGGCATTTTGGGATGTATAAGTAGGGGCATAGCGAGCAGATCGAGGGACGTGATCGTTCCCCTCTATTCGACATTGGTGAGGCCTCATCTGGAGTACTGTGTCCAGTTTTGGGCCCCACACTACAAGAAGGATGTGGATAAATTGGAGAGAGTCCAGCGAAGGGCAACAGAAATGATTAGGGGTCTAGAACACATGACTTATGAGGAGAGGCTGAGGGAGCTGGGATTGTTTAGCCTGCAGAAGAGAAGAATGAGGGGGGATTTGATAGCTGCTTTCAACTACCTGAAAGGGGGTTCCAAAGAGGATGGCTCTAGACTATTCTCAATGGTAGCAGATGACAGAACGAGGAGTAATGGTCTCAAGTTGCAGTGGGGGAGGTTTAGATTGGATATTAGGAAAAACTTTTTCACTAAGAGGGTGGTGAAACACTGGAATGCGTTACCTAGGGAGGTGGTAGAATCTCCTTCCTTAGAGGTTTTTAAGATCAGGCTTGACAAAGCCCTGGCTGGGATGATTTAACTGGGAATTGGTCCTGCTTCGAGCAGGGGGTTGGACTAGATGACCTTCAGGGGTCCCTTCCAACCCTGATATTCTATGATTCTATGATTCTATGAATATACCAAATGTTGTTACTTTTCTTTTCCACAACTGGATAAAAGACATTAGCTAGACATTTAATTATCTATTTACTCATATATGGACACTTGACAATGGCGACTCAGTTGTTGTGCTGTGTTGGTGGGCAGTGACATACTAAACCTTCCCTTCTCCCTGTTTGTATCCACTTGGTGTCTCTTGTCCTGAGTTAAGATTAAAAAGGGTTTGAATCAGGGACTATTTCTGCTATTACTAGAGCTAGCTGGGAACTAGAAATTCTGTTTCATGGGAAATTCCAACATTGTAAAAGATTTTTAAAGATTTTTTTTTCTGAATCAGAATGAAATTTTGCACAAAACAAAAATTCTGAAAAATTTGATTTGGGACTGTATTTCATTTTGATAGTGTCAACACATTTTATCTGGACTTTTATGTTATATTAAAATATAAATATATACTAACTATATAAACATAAATTATTAATTTTAATATGACGGTTAAATCTAAATGAAATGTTTTGACATTGTCAGAATGAAACATTTTGAGTTTTTCCTGTCAAAAAGTTTAATCACAATCTACAACTTTCTGTGAAACATTTTGATTTTGACAAAACTGCATTTTTCGATGGATTTTTAAAAACCAGCTCTAGTTCTTACATGTGTACACACAATGGGGCCTTTAGAAACTACTCTACTACACACAACAATTTCAGTAGTGACTATTTTTTCTCTATACATAGCCAAATAGAGAAATGCCTCCTTCAGAGTGAATTAAAATAAATCAGATTGTGTTTTGCAGTTATAGCCTATTGTTCGCCCGAGTATCTCTCAGGAGGGTTAATTAAATCACGTGAGCCCTGTCTGCACTACAGCTTCCAGGATTGTTACTACTGGTGGAGCAGCACCGGTGCTGAGCTTTGGGTATGAAGACTGGTAGTGGAGAGGTCACTGAGATACCATCCTAGGAAACATTTACACAGAGGTTAGATGAAACACTCATGTGTGCAAATCTGGCCCTTGCCTCTGGCCATGCAGAGTCCCTTGACAGCCGAGCCACTGTAGACAGCATTCTGAGTGGCAGGGCAAGGGAAAGTCAGTGGCAAGTATCCTTTGTTGTGTGGGGCTTCCTGTCCTCTCACCCCTGCTGGGGCTGCAGAGTTTACTGCACCCATTGGGCTAGAATAGCTTCTCTCTGGCCTGGAGGGTGTAGTCCTCTTCCTCTTCCCCTCTACCGCTCTCCCCAACAACCTGGCCCCGCAACGTGGACTGAATGCAGGTCAGATGATTTGCCTCTAAGAGTTGGCATATCAGTTAGAGTAGACGGGGTAGTCTTGATATTAGATAATTCTGGCCCTAATCAAAATCACTTAGAAGGAGACTGCCTTTATCCACGCAGTATTGCAGACCCTGATTTTGCAGCTAAACCTGCATAGGACATTTGACCCAATAAAATCTCTCTCATATGCTGTAAATTCCATATCTAATTTTGTCACGTTGCTATCAAATCCAAAATGACTTTGAAAACCATCTTTTTGCATGTGAAGGAGTATTACATAAAGTAGAAGTTTCACACCAAAACATTCCTTTTTATTCTGTCTCTTTTGACTCTCAAAGATGATTCAGAGGGTCCCTCACATGTACTTAAATCAGACTTCCTATATGTGAACAGCTACTGGAAATAAAGATTCCATGCTAGAGGCTGAGAAACTAGCCACATATCTGATTATGCTTGAGATCATTTCAATGGCTAATCAAAAAATGAATCCTCACTTGATTACATTTGTACAGATTACACTTCAGTTTTGTATCAGCTAATCATGAAACCAGAAAATATACTAAGGCATATGCCAGATTCTTTAATAACACCTGTTAAATGTACAGTATCTGTAAAGAATGGATAATAAGCGAAGGGTAGGGCTCCCCACTCTCAGGTTTTCTAATCAACAGCTAAGATCTGGTACCAGCTACTTGAAAATATATGTGGAAAGACATAACAATAATCTGAAATAATGTTGTTTTCTGGTGACTCATTACCACTATTTTAGGAAGGGGCTCACAAAGTAATCTGCTGTTTCTTAGGTAAGATTTGAGTACATACACTAAGGAAATATTTCAGATGCTGCCTATATTGGAGGGTCAGTTTATCCAATCAAATGCTCTTTCAACTTCCACTGGAATTGCTACTGACCAACTGTCTAAAAAAAACCCCCAACTGTAAGAATAACGCTGCTCCTATTCTTAGTGCCAGGGGAGGCCCGTGTCAGCAAATGGAACTGTTGCATTTCCACAACCTTGGGGTAAAGTAGCAGTAAAATGCTGGAAGCCCGCATAGCAAGTGCACACTCTCTGCACCTCTGTAAAGCTCTGCAGGGAATCATTTTGTATGCTATGGGGGAGGGGATGGAAGCCCATAGATTGAGGCAGGACCAGTGGAGCCACATCTATGTGGATTTACCAGCTCTTCTTTATTTGGAGGGAGAGAAGGAGCTGGCAAGATGTCAGAGATACAGGCTACAGCATCCTATAAGCTCCAGGACAGGCTACAGAGTAGCTCTGCTACTAGTCCATAATCAGGAGTGCAGAAGTAGATTCCTCCCTCCAGGATGCGTGGGAACAGTTATTCAGGCTGAGCTCTGATACCCACGTTTAACCCAGATGCACATTAGGGAGGGGAGCAAGCTTTTAATTCATATGGTTAAACAGGATTTATGAAATATTAAGTTGAAGCACATAGACAGATAGCCACTCTTTTCTTTGAATGGGGTGTGTATGTGTGTGTGGTGTGCGCCCAGCTGTGTACCTTTTCCTTTAGATGATAGATCGGATGTCCTACCGACACCAAATGTGCACATTGGGATGCCCGGTAGCGGTAGAAACCTGCAGGAGGTGTGGGTCCTAACACATCTGCACAAATGATCCAGTTTCAAAGTTCATTGCCTGTCAAACCATAGTAATAATCAGCAGTTAAAGAATGTGCTGCCTATGGATAGGGCCAGATTGTGGCTGGCTCCACATGTGTGCACCAAGGCATAAGAGGGGAAAGAGTTCACTGGGGACCTCACTGAGTTTGTGCATAGCTTGTCCTGTCTATATGCTCCTGCTATGCAAGGACTGAAGGGATCTAGAGGCAGGGGCACTAGATTCCCTGGAGAGGATGACCTCACGCGCCTGCCATACTGGCTAGCAGACAGAAGCCAGCATGGGAGGAGGACATGCTGCCTCTAATTAAAGGATGTAGCAATGGTCGTTGGGGGTGTGTGTTTACCAGCACTCCTAGAAGCTTTGGGCTTGCCTCAGACCCCATCAGGGTCGCTCCCTACTGAGTCTATGACTTAAGGCAGAATAAAAGCCTCTAAAATTATTATTGTTAAATATTACTTATGTCATTGTTCAGGGCAACTGCACCTGGTCCACCAAGGGCACCCACTCTCAACACCTGGCTCCTCAACCATCACCTTTCTTGGGCAGAGACCTGACCGGCCTGACCAGGATTTTTTCAGGCTGCAAACTTCCCTGTGTGCACTGCAATATCTGCAGCAAGCCAAACAGGCCAGCATCTTTGCTTTCTCTTCCAAGGCTATGAACAATGTGATTGCCAGCAGTTACAAATTACCTTGCTAAGCAAGCACATTCATTCTTAATCATTAAAGAGAAAACATTTAAAAACAATAAAGGTTCCTATTTGCATGCTAAAAGCTTACCACAGGTCACCCATCTGGGTTATGGAGCCCCTTTTTGCAAGGTGCTTTACAAACTTATAGACAATGACAGTCCCTTGTCCAAAATATTGACAGTGTAAATATGTGCTGATCATTTAATTAGAAAGGGAAAAAGGGAGAAAGGCTGAAGAGAAAAAAGGAGGAGGTAAAAGAAGAGCACAATGCTCTGCAACAAAGTCTGGGGCTGATCCTTCTCTTTTTGAAGTTAATGGGAGTTTTGCCATTGACTTCTACAGGCATAGAGGGAGCAGGATCTTTGACGTCCTCTTCCAGCAATGAATCCCACAAAGGCAAAATGAATCATAAGGGTCCTCTACAATAGCTCTGCTAAAATATTGTAATGAGAAATAGACCAGGATTGAAATAAGTCACTGAACTTGATTCCTGTAAAGTAGTTCCTACATTTTAATACGAGAGACCAGATCCTCAGCTGGTGTAAACCAGTGTAGCTTCATTAACTTCCACAGAGCTGTGCTGATTTATAGTAGTTGAGGATCTGGATTATCTTTTAGTTTTATTAAGCCACTGCTGGAGCTTTTGCCTGTAGAAGTATTTACAGGAATGGCATTAAAGCATCTGCCAACTAGCCTTGTCCAGATCTTTGTTATTCTCAAACGCACTGTATGCTGCTACTGTACTGTGTGGTCAATTAGTACTATGCTGATCTTTGACATGTTCCTTAAGAAAATAGAGTGAATCCAAGAGCAGCCTGTTTAGGGGTCTTTAAACCATAACTGACCTAGTCTGTGCAGTCTAACAGGTATTACAAGAATCTGAGGACCAGATCCTTAGCAGGTGTAAATCAACATTGTGCCATTGAACTCAATGGAGTTGTACTGATTTACTCCAATTGACGAGCAGTTTCTGGTTCTCCTACTGTTGCCATTTTAAATTGTTGGTTTTGATTTGAGTCCTTTAAAAACGGTAACAGTCATCAAATTTATTCCGTTTAAAATGTCATCTTTAACTCATACATATGTATAGTATACATAAGTCTCTCTATATATCTTCTCTTTTAAACACCAGCCAGCTGTATGTCCCTTGCTAGTTTTGAAATACATTCATTCTGAGCCTTCCTTTCAACCTTCAGTATAGGTTTATAAGCTGTAGCAAAGCTAATAGGTTTTAAAGGGGTAAACACAGTGGTAAACAACTCATTAAAAAGGAAGTGTCCTTCCATTTGTCATTTCATTGCTCTTATAAAATGTGCATCAAAATGAAAATGTAAAGATGCCATCTGAAGTGCTTAAAGTTATTTGAGGGAAAATAATTGAATTGCTAGAGTTACATAAACAAAAAGCAATCTGGCACTTTCTTCCTAGCTCCAGGCTAAAAGGAAGGAAATAAAGACCCAATCCTGTAGGGTGCTGAATACTTTCTATGGGCTGCTGAGTAATCCCAGATCTCATTCAGTGGGAGTGGAGTATGTTTAGTGCCTCATACTTGGTACTTAGCACCTCATAGGATCATCACTAAGAAGAATGGGAAGATTCAGAATAAAAGGTAGTGTTTCTCTTTGTGAAATGAGCTGGCCTTTATAGATGCACTGTATATTCTGCTGTGAAAACAGTACTATTCAACAGGAATTTGAAAATTCTAGGCATAGAAGAAATGACGCAGACAACCAGGTTATGTACAAATTTTGCCTTTTTTTCTTCCATAACATTTCAACCCACACAGTTATAACTCATGGCCTGGCCTTCATTATTTCCTACCTTTGGTAACCTCCTCCTGTTTGGTCTTCCTGAGTCCCACAATGACCCTTCTGTTCCCTTCAAAAAGAAGCGGTGTGATTATCTGTTTTGCCCATTAATTTAACCAGGTCACCTTCCATTCCCCTCAGATCCCTTCACTAAGGGCTTGGCTACACTTGCAGATGTAGAGCACTTTGAGTTAAACCAGCCTTCGTAGAGCACAGTAGGGAGAGCACAGTAGGGAAAGCACTGCAGTCTGTCCACACTGACAGCTTCAAGCGCACTGGCATGGCCACATTTGCGGCTCTTGCAGCGGCATTGGGAGCGGTGCATTATGGGCAGCTATCCCAACATGCAAGTGACTGCAACGTGCTTTTCAAATGGGGGTGGGGCGGGGTGGAGTGTGACAGGGAGTGCATTGTGTGTAGGTGGGGGGAGAGAGAGTGTGTTTTGGGGGGGCTGAGAGCATGTCAGCATGCTGTCTTGTAAGTTCAGACAGCAGCAGACCCCTCCCTCCCCCCGCCTCTCTCACACACACAGCATTCCACACTAATGGTTGCTTTGTCTCGGAGCAGATAAGCAGCAGACTGCCAGAAACGGAGCTTTCAAAGGGCATATCCGCATTCCTGCAGCGATTCAAAAACAATGACAAGAGTGGCCACTTGACTTAAGGGGATTATGGGACGTTTCCGGAGGCTGATCAGAGCGCAGTAATGCAACACCTCGTTCACACCGATGCCCAGGGCTTGGCTACACTTGCAAGTTAGAGTGCATTAAAGCAGCTCCGTGCGCCCTAGCTCACTACCCATCCACACTGAGAAGGCATGTAGAGTGCTCTGACTCCATGGCTAGAGGGCTCCCCGTACTCCACCTCGGCGAGAAGATTAACACTTGGTGTGCCTTGGCTGAAACGCCTGGGTGTCAGTGTGAACAAGGTGTTGCATTACTGTGCTCTGATCAGCCTCCGGAAATGTCCCATTACCCCCTTAAGTCAAGTGGCCACTCTTGTCATTGTTTTGAACTCGCTGTAGGAATGCAGATATGCCCTTTCAAAGCTCCATTTCTGACAGCCCACTGCTTATCTGCTCCAAGACAAAGCAACCATTACTGTGGAATGCTGTGTCTGAGAGAGGGAGGTGCGAGGGAGAGGGGGGGTCTGCTGCTGTCTGAACTTAGAAGACAGCATGCTGACATGCTCTCAGCCCCCAAAAGACCCACTCTCTCTCCCCCCACATACACACAACACACCCCCTGTCACACTCCACCCCACTCCCTCCCATTTGAAAAGCACATTGCAGCCGCTTGCATGCTGGGATAGCTACCACAATGCACTGCTCTCTGTGGCCATTGCAAGAGCTGCTAATGGGGCCATGCCAGTGCGCTTGTAGCTGTCAGTGTGGACAGATTGCAGCACTTTCCCTATTGTGCTCTACGAAGGCTGGTTTAACTCAAAGCGCTCTACATATGCAAGTGTAGCCATGCCCCCAGGCATTTCAGCCAAGGCGCACCAAGCGTTAATCTTCTCGCCAAGGTGGAGTACCAGGAGCGCTCTAGCCATGGAGTCAGAGCGCTCTACGTGCCTTGCCAGTGTAGATGGGTAGTGAGCTAGGGCGCCCGGAGCTCCTTTAATGCACTCTAACTTGCAAGTGTAGCCAAGCCCGAAGTCTCACATTCATGCTTCTAGTTCTATCACACCCGTGCTCCACACAGCTTATCCACTCTTGTCTTTTACCACCCTCTGCCCATCGTGCTAGCGCTAATAGTTCACTTGTCCATTTCTCCCACCTTTCTTTTCACACCCTCAGCCTCACATAGAAGACCTTCACCTAGATCACTTTCCTTGAACTGGTCTAGAAGGCCACTACCCTCTCCTCATTTAATCCTTTGTTCATGGCACCTATGATTCCCGTGGGGCTCCATACAGGCACAGGAGTCTTCCTATGACAGAGTCATGGAAAAAATTTTAAGAAGGGCTTTGCAGGAGAGAATGAGGTGGCTTTGCAGATGTTTATGGGGAGCTCAGAGGGCCAATTGGAGGCTCCCAGCTGGGAGCTCTCAGACCCCGCACCTCCCACTGCCCCCTTCAGTCGGTGGAAGCACTCCTGGTGAGGATGCTCACCACCAACAGGAGGGGAGTGTGGCCATCAGCCACTACAGTAATTACTGAGGTGGCTGTAAGTCGACCTAACATAGGTTGACTGAGCGCTCCAGTGTAGACGTGCCCTTAGACATAGCCTGGGTGCGAGGACTTAGAGAGAGGTACAAGTCAAAGATGACATACGGGTTACAGACCTGAATGACAGGTGGGATGATGTGTTGTTCATGGTGATTGATGAAGGATGTGGCGGGGAAGATTAGGACCTCTGTGTTTGCCATGTTTAGCTTGAGCTCACAGCTTGACATCCATGAGGAGATGTCAGAGAGGCAGGCAGAGATTATAGTTTGGATAGGAGACAGGTCTGGAAGTTGAATTTGTGTTTGCAGATGAGATTACCCAGAAATATTGTTTAGGGGGAAGAGAAGGGGAACAAGAACAGAGTCCTGTGGAGCCCACCATGGGCGACGTGTCAGTCGCCCATTGAGGGAGGCTAGCCTCTGGTCCCGCCCCACCCACGCCCCAGAGGCACTGATGCCCCTCCCGTGCTGGAGCCCTGAGCCCATGCCTCCTCCCTGCAGTCACCGCCCCACCACCCCAGTTCCATGTCGCCCTGCCTGAGCACCCCCAGCCCCAGAGGGCTGGGCCTCAGCACCTCCCACCCCATCAAGCACAAGGGTGCTGCGGCCCCAGCCCCAGATGCCACAGCCCCAGTGCTGGGAGGCCCGAGCACCAGGCAGGTGGCCCCAGCGCCCCCAGCCCTGGAGCACCAGTTGCCGTGACCCAAGCCCCCCAGCTCCCCCAGCTGCTCTAGCCCCAGCATGAGCCCCAGACCCAGCACACTTCTGGGAAGAGGAGCAGCCTGCCTGGGCTGGGGCCAAGGGGGAAGCAGCAAGCAGAAGTGGGCCTCTGGGCAGAAAGTGAGTGTAGTGAGGGCTCTGGCTGGGGGTGCAGGAGGGTGCTCTGGGCTGGGATTGAGGGGTTCAGAGGCCAGGAGGAGGATCAGGGCTGGGGCAGGGGTGCAGGATCCAGACCGTGCTTACCTCAAGCAGCTACCAGAAGCAGCAGCATGTCCCCCCTTCCAGCTCCTATGCAGAGGCTCGGCCAAGTGGCTCTGCGCCCTGCCATGTCTGCAGGCACCGTCCCTGCAGTTCCCATTATCTGTGGTTCCCAGCCAATGGGAGCTGCAGGGGCGGCACTTGGGGTGGGGGCAGTGTGCAGAGCCCCCTGTCTGCCCCTACACATGGGAGCCAGAGGAGGGACATGTTGGCTGCTTCCCGGAGCCTCACGGTGCAAAGGCTAGCAGGGAGCTTGCCAGCCCTGCTGCGTGGTGCCGCCAACTGGACAGTCAATGGCCCGGTCAGCAGTGCTGACCAGAGCCGCCATGATCCCTTTTTGACCAGGTGTTCTGGTCAAAAACCAGAGACCTGGTCACCCTCCCCCCCGCCACCCCAAAGTAGCAGCTGGCCCATTTAACTGCAGGTACTTATACTGCACAAAGGTGTTTTTCAGGGTGGAATACATTAAAGATTTAAGAACTGATGATAGTGTTATTACCTGAAATGAGTAAAAATGACTACAGAAGTAATATTTATAGTACAAACACGTTGGCCCTTGGGTGGATAAGTGGTTCATAAAATTCAGTGCAGCATAATGTGAAATAATGTAGCCAATTACCAAATAATAAATATAAAGATTACAGTATATATAGAAGCACAACACATTCATAGGCAGGAAGGGACTGTAGATAATAAAGTAAACCATTAGCACTATTTTCTGGTTACACCAAGAATAATGAAAAAAGAGCAAACAAGTTTGAAATATATCTCTAAGTGTCAAACCTGCAGAAATTATTCTGGCATGCTACTGGCCTCATTAAAATATACTATGCTCAGTTTTAGCCACCTTTCTATAGAAAGACATTGAAAAGATGCAGCAGAGGGCAATCCAAAATGATTTAGTAACAAGGATATGATTTATGAAGAAAGATTGGTCATATTTGTCCTCTATAGCTAAGGAACAGGAGATTAAAGGGTGATTCGTATATAGGTATATAAAATCCTGAACAAATGAAAATGGATTGGTGCCAACATACAGTTTCCATGTCATGAACTAATTTAAAACAAGAGATCATGGATTAATGTTAAGGAGGAAACAAGCCTATAAGTAATCCAGGCAGATTTTCTTTGTCCTGATGGTGAGAGAACATAAAATGAAAGGCAGAAACAGAAATAACTCTAACCCCAGCTGAGAAGAGAATTAGAAATAATTCAGAAGGAGAGACTGATTGTAAATGTATACTGCAGTGAGAGAGATTATTGAAATTCTCCATCCTATTAAAAAAAAAAGAAAAAAAGAACAAACAACAAGCAAGGTTTTGGTTCCTAAATTTTGTTTGCTGCACATTGATAAAGAAATTGCCGTACAATAGACAAATACAAACAGATACTTATCAGAGCACTTCAGATTGCAGAGAAACAAATTATCATAATCTGGAACCCAGAATTTTTACTCTCAGCTGCCAATGACTTGAAACAATTTTTGGTCATTGTCTGGATAGAAAGGGTAATAAAACTTGCAACAAAATGACAGGCTTTGGTTCTGATCTTACAGCTATGGGTTCCCAATGAAACCAGTGGGATATGGGCCCTTTAATCAAATAAGGGATCCACACAGTTCAGGCTCTGCCTGAAGGGCACTCAAATGTGTATATATATATATATAGAGAGAGAGAGAGAGACACTGAAACTGGAGAATAACAAAATCAACCATACATGGCCCCATTTACTTCATTACCCAGATAGGAATTCCCCATTTTATCTTTGAGATCATACTGCACTGTTGGGCTCACCATTCATATCTATAGTAAACTGGGTAGACGAGATGTTATTTTATTCAAAACATTCACTTACATTTTTAATTGATTTGCTTACTGTGGGCCTGAATGTGCTCCTCTGAGCCACACGTGGAGGGACCCACTGTGTATTCATCTATCCCTTTGGTGCAGAATAATGACTCAGCTGATTCTTCCTCTTTGCCTAGATTAGGCAATACATAATCTTTGGGATTCAGTCAGAGCAGGGAAGATAGTCGGGAACGGGGCGGAGAGGACAGGGCATCCTGGGGCTGTGGAATGAGGATGCAAATCATCCCCCCATAGAGCGTGGGGCAGAAATGCAGAGCAGCAATACCTCATTCCACTCGCAGGGATGTTGTAGGATAAATCCATTTATGCATGTGAGGCCCTAAGGTACTACAGTGATAAGTGCCAAAGAAATGCCTATAAATAAAACAGATAACCACAGAGAGAACTGTCTGAACAATGCTCTGAGCAAAATGTGTGATTTTTTTAAAGGCCAAAGCATATTGGCAAATCTGATTAGGGTGGAAGACCCTCAAAATGTTCTGGATCTCCTAATTAATTTAATGGGTTGAGTAACAAGAAAGGCTCATATTTTGCTCTCACTTATATTGATGTAAAACTGGAGTAACTCCAATGAAATCGGTTATTTCTGGTTTACATTGGTGTGAGAGAAGAATCGGGCCCAATCAGCCCAATTCTGTAACTTCTTACTCATTTGGTTTGTCCCATTAATTTCAGCAGGACAACTCACACAAATAAAGGTTTGCAGGATTGGGCCCAATAGGATACCTTTACGTTTATAGCATAGACATGCCCTAAATTGAGTTAAGTTTGAATTTACTCGTCATCTGGCTTGTGGAAAAAACACCTCTGAGGCTTCAAGCCTCTAAATAACAATAGCAATATAGTTATTTCTTAGTTATGAAATAAGTGTAATATCTTTTTTGCCATTAAATGTAAAAGTATGTTGTAAAGCTTCCTTGTTTTATGGCTGTCTTATCTGCAGTACAAGGCTGATTAATGAAACGTTAAATATACACTGAAACTACTTTTTCTTTTTACACATAGTTAAAACAAAGCGACATTAAATTACTCACAGGTCCAATTTTAAATTTAAATAAAAACTCATTTAATTTTACTTTGCAATCAGGTGAATTAATGAGAGGGAATCAAAACAATATGCTGTAATTGCATTTATAAATTATTCTTTCTGTCCTTCATGAGTGTTCTTTCTGTTTAAGATATTGAAATTTGGTGTCTAAATATAAAGTGCAGTAACATCTGGTTCTAATTGCTGGTTTGAATAATATAGACAAACCTTTAAGCATTTCATTCTTTTGAAAGGGGGCTTTTAGTGGGAGGTTCTGAGTCAAAGGTTGTAAAAATCTCATGCCACTAAAAATAGCTAATATCTCAAATACCTTCTGGAACTAAATGATCACTTTAATATAAGGGCCCCACTTGATAGACTATAGTTGCTCTGCTTTTATTATTTAGAAAGAAAATGTATTTGTGAACCAGTTAGATTTGCTATGATTTATGGGTTCATATTATTTGTTATTGAAAGTGTTAAGATACTTGCCTAGTAACTGAAAAAGAATTCATTCATCCTCAGACTCTCATGAATTTCAGCACAAAAGATTGTCCTTCCAAAACGGTGTACCGGAAGTGTGCCTTTGATTATTTGTTATTTATTATTCTCCTCTTATAAATGTTTGTCAGGCAATGAAGGTGCAGGACCAATAGCATATGACTCAGGTGACAGGCCACACAACTGAAAAAGCAAATAGTAAAAGTGAACCATTCACAAATAAACTATAATCTGAAAATTATTCAGACAAACTTTTTGCTAAATTCTTAAGAACAATGAGTATGTTTGAAAATAACCAAGATTGGATGGTCATGTTACTGTCAATGTAGCCCATCAGCTAAAATGGTTACTGAACTTTTTTCCTATGCTGTTAAATCAAGTGTGTAGAAAGAAAAAATGGGCCAGACTCTTTACTGCCTTACACCTTGTGTGGCCAATTACACCTGTGAAAAGTGGGTGGAAAACGTTACTATTCAGTTTTAGTAGCATTTTACCTCCAGTTGTGTACTCACTTTGCACAGGCATAAAGGATAACCAAGATGCAAGGATCTGATTCTTCATTGGCTAATATTCCCCTGAGACAGTAAATAGATAAGAAGCAGGGAAATGGTATTTAGTTGCCCCTGACCCCCATTTTCCAGCCTTTTTGTTTACATTGTAGCTACAGGGACTATGCTCATTACTGTGATATCTGAGCCACTCACAAAACTACAGAGTTTGCAGACAGAGATATTTCTCCTTTCTCCTAATCTTCAGAAACAGAACCTAGTCCGCCTCTTTCACCTCTCAGTTGTACTGAGCTGTGGCTACACTACAGAGTTTACAGCGGCACAGCTGCACCAATGCAGTTGTATCGCTGTAGTATGGCTTTGTGGAGATGCTCTAAGCACACGGGAGAGAGTTCTCCCATCGACTTAGTTACTCCAGCCCCCGTGAGCAGCGGAAGCTATGTTAGTGGAAGAAGCTCTCCTGTTGACATAGTACTGTCCTCACCAGCCCTTAGGTTGGTGCAACTTATGTCGCTTGGGGGAGGAGGGTGGCTTATTCACACCCCTGAATGACATAACTTATACTGACTTAAGCTGTAGGGTGTACATAGCCCTAGATTTTTACTACTGTAAACCCCACGGACATTGGAAAATTTACTTCTGGTATTTAAGCACATGCCTAACTTTAACCATGTGAGTTGTCCTGTTGAAGCTGGTGCCTTGTGCTGGTGTCAGACGAGAACCAGGCCCATTGTGTGTTTGTGTGTATGTGTGTGTGTATTTAATTTACTTGGTTTTGTTTTTTATTTGTTTTAGTGGGAAGGCTTGGTTGAAGTGGGTTTGCATTTGCTCTGAAAGCATTCCCAACCTCTTCTAGGAGTGCATTAACTGGCATGTTGGCTTTTAATGTGTTCAGTGAGTGCAATGGCAATCTCAATAAAAGGACTCGAGTGATAGGGAATGCAATCTCATAGGACCCACTTCCATAGAAATGATAAATTGTTTCAGCCAGCAACATCTATTAACATTCCTGAATGGATCCCTCCAAATCCTCCCACCCACTCCTTAATTCCCCCCCACACAGGTTTTTCAGGACATCTTTATCGACACTTTTATCGACAGACATTTTGAAAAACAAATGTAAGCAAGCACAAGTTATATCATGATCTCTGTTTGATCTCATCCAAATCATCTTTCCATTGTTGTGCAGGGAGAGGAGTCTGGGGAAGTCATAGATAATGGCCAAACACAATCACAGTGCCCTGTGTTTCAAAGGGCTGTCATCACTGCAGAGACAATATTTCAGCACTATTAAGAAAAATATACGCTGACCCAGATTTAATATGCATGTTAACTTTAAAACTTGGATTGCCTTAGGCTGCTTGAGGATTTTTCCTTTGTGTGGAGAATCATTCCAAGCATGTCTGTCAGTAGCACTGACACAATATAATTCTCTTTCTGTACAGCCAAAATGTGCCATCTGATAGCTACAGGCTGATCATTCGAGAGAGAAGCTTTCGGTATCCATCATGAACATTTTGACATGTGGTATTTGTTGTGATGGTGGCAATAAAAGCTCACTGCATCCTACACAGCAGAGGGAGGCCTTCTACCTTCCAACAGAAAGTAGCCACCGTAGGTACCAGCCATCCCATGCTAGTTAGTTGATGTGCTACAAAGATAGCTATGTGATCAGCCTAGATTGTGCAAGAGCACCAAGCAGTAAACAAGGGTGCAGACATCTTACTAGTCCTTTATCCATCTATATGCACAGCCAAAAAAGGTTTGCAGTGAGCTGAAAAAAAATCCTTCTGATCAACCTGACTTCTTGTACTGAGCTCCTTTGTTTTTAACTGAGCAAAGGCAGATCAATTGCTACTGAATATGAATAGCCAACAATAATCCTCTCTCCTCCACCCTCACTTTCCATTGAGAGAGTGTCTGTTAGGTTAAACGTAAAAATGAGCCCTTTCTACACACTTAGGATCTAAAGCCACATGTTTCCAATGTTCAGTGGAGGGGGGAATTCAGATCTGGGATGAAATCCTGGTCCCACTGAAGTCAATGGGAGTTTTGCTGTTGACTTCAATGGAGCAAGGATTTCACACCTGGGATTTTGGCTCAGCCGACGGTGGGTATGTCTACATTGCATTGTGAACATTGCAGCACAGATGGTAGCTTGGACTAGCCACCTGAGTACAGTCTTGCCTGATGCCATGGGTCTGAGCTTGGGTAGCTAGCCCAAGCTATTTTGAGCATGCTAGCTTGAGTGTAGCTAGTGCAAGTCTCTACGCGCGGGGAGGGATGCTTCCAGCTGCAGTGTAGCCATAGCCTGTGAAGCCAAGGGCACCCCTTGAAGGCTGGAGTTTTCAAAGAAGCCTAAAAGTGCCTCAGTCATGGAAGTTCAGATCCAGTTTCTAAAGTTCAGGGATGTTTGGAGCTGCATTTTTGTTTAGGCTTATCCCTGGTTAGACTCTCTTCCTTGTGGAAGTTCATTAGAAATAATAATAATTCTTTTTCGGCTGGAAGGGCAGGTATGTTTCTGTACAGACGTTGTTCATGTATGGAGGCCTCAGTAAGTTTGTTCAGGCTTATGATGTATCCGACAGTAATTGCTATGTAACTGCATCGTGCTGAATTTCAAATGTACATCCCAAATCAGTACTCACTCAACTGAACATTTTAGTCTAAAGTCTAATTAATGTGCTGAGTCAATGTTCAAATTTGGATATCTAAAGCTAGGCACCAAGATCCATAATTAGGCATCTAAACAAAGTTGCCTGATTGTCAGTGGTGTTGAGCACCAGCAGTGAAAGCTGGTTGAATCAGGTCATTTTTCATGTAGGTGTCTGTGTGGTGGGGCATGCCCCCATCCCAATCAGGAGAAGGCTACGGAGCTCCTTTCGGCTCAAGCAGTTCTAAACTGGCACAACTGCAGAGTCCGCTCCACTTGGAGGAAGCAAGCTTAAAAGGGAGAACTTCCCACAGGAGGGGTGTGCACTGAGGGGAAGGCTGCTTTGTGGGCCATGTCTATACATACAGTGCTGCAGCGGCACAGCTGTACGGATGTCTGGGGAAGACGCTCTGTGCCGATGGGAGAGAGCACTCCCACCAGCATAAATAAACCACCTCCACGAGCGGCAGAAGCTATGTTTGCAGGAAAAGTGCACTGTGTCACGGGGGTGCGGCGTGTCGAGCAGGGCCGCCCCCTTTTGCCCACTGAGGGGTCGATACGCCCCATCACATGGTGGTTGGGATTCCCTGTTCAGTCAAACAATCATGATCGGGGTATCTCAGGACCCCTGACGGGGCAGAATCAACCAAGCAGTCCATAACCCCTGGGGTAGGACAGAGCAAGCGAACACTCAGTGTAGGGCTCCTGAGTCTCCTGGCTGGGGCAGGCAATAGCAGTTGGTGGGTTCTGGCCCCAAGGGCAAGGCAGAACAATCAGTCTGTAGCCCCTGGGGCAGGGCAGGGCAGAACAAACAATCAGTCTATGGTTGGAGCCCCTGATAGTCATGTCTAGTGGCAAGTGGGTGGGGGGTGAAGGGGAACCTGGGCCCACCCTACTCCACCAGTAAACTGCCTATTAAGGATTCAGGCATCGGCTCCTAACATCACCTGGGTCACTTCCTACCAAAAATCCCATCTTGGGCATCTACTTGGCTGGCAGTGGCTCGGCATCCCGGTCAGTCTCCATAGTTGGCTGCTTGTCCACACAGAAGTCTGGGTCAATGGTCCCTACAGCCTGCACAGTTGATGGTTCATTGTTAGGAGCCTGCAGCATGTGTCTTTCCTTCTCCCCTGCCATCCCCGACTGAGCTGGGCTGCCTCCTTTTATCTCCTTTATTCATAACCCTGACCAACATAACTTATGTTGACACAGGCTGTAGTGTAGATATAGCTGCTGACTCTTGATGGGAGAAAGCTTGGAAACCTCTGCTGACCACAAAGACTCACCAGACCAGATCCAAGCTGATTGCCTCAGAGAAGTGTTGAAGGTAAACTCTGACCTGGGGTTTAACTGTACCTAACTGCTATAAACAAGCCAGACTGCTATAGATTCTCTTAATGGAAAATTCAGAGACTGAATGTCTGAAGTAAAGTTCCCAAAGGGAGAAAGGACTTTAGAAGGGAAAGAGACTCTGAAAACACCCAAGTGGGGGCAAGTAAAGTCCCAGCCTATCACAGCACCTAAAAACATGGATTCTGGAGCAGCACAAAGCAACCTTAATTCAGGGCAGGATCAGGCCCATTGCATTCCGTTGCTGGTGAGTCAGCCAGCTAGCAGAGGGAGCAATAATAGGAAACACTCCCAGAATTGCTCTGACATTGTTGACAACACAGCGCAGTACTGAGTTGGCCCATAGGCACGTTGCTATTAAGATTTCTCAGCTAGACTTGAAGGAAGGTTGGGTTTATTTCCCACCACCCACCCCATCTCTAATGAGTAAACTGAAAAGATAAGAGATGGTTGAATGTAAACTTACACTAGAAAAAAATGTCAGGTTTCAGAGTAGCAGCCATGTTGGTCCGTATTTGCAAAAACAACAGGAGGACTTTTGGCACCTTAGAGACGAACAAATTTATTTGAGCATAAGCTTTCGTGTAACCTTTTTTGTCCTATCTAGGAAAGGGTGTTGCAAATACTTATAGGAATAATAATGGCAGCTACAGTTCTACCAGGGAGAGTGACAATTATATTAGCCTTCAGGCTTCAGAGCAAAACCTGACCTGTCAGTTGGCTCAGGAAGAAATTCTTCTCGCCGATGGTGTAATATTGAATGGTCAGCAGTTTGACATTTCAGCCTATGGAGTTGGCCATGGTCAGATGGGACAGAGGACTAGAATGACAATTGCTCTGTTCCAGTGTGGTAGTATAGGGGGAGGGATAGCTCAGTGTTTGAGCATTAGCCTACTAAACCCAGGGTTGTGAGTTCAATCACTGAGGGGGCCATTTATGGATTTGGGGCTTGGCCAGAGGGTTGGACTAGATAACCTCCTGAGGTCCTTTTCTACACTGATATTCTATGAATCCATTTTTTCCTATTTAGTCATTTAAATTCAGAGACATGACAACTCCTGTTTAGGTGATACAAAAAATGTGATCATGCTTTTTCTGTCTTGCTGAAGCTAGAAGGGGAGGTGCTACAAGAATTCATTGTCTGGCTGTGTTAGAGGTAGAAAGATAAAAGGCTATCTTAATTAGAGAGTAAATTACAGATAGTAAGTAAAAACACTGAAATCATAACTTTCCAAATTTTAACTAATCAAATACTGGTCACTTTGTTTCATATTTTTGCATGAATAAAAATATTCTGACAATATTACTACAACTATTACTAATTATCTAGCCATCCTTCATGCTGAATGCATGAGCTTCTCTATTTATTTTATTTTTTAATGCCTCATGCACTGTGCTGACACTGTATGATTTCAATAATTGGATTTTTTCCCCCACTTTAGCACAGGGAATACAGATTATTGTATTGCTTTGTTGGATGCTAGATGGGCCTGTCTTTCATGATTGCTGAAAATCAGTGTACAGGATAGGAAATGACATTACATATTTCAAAAGAGTAACTGTAGTCACTGAGGCTAGGGTAATGATTTTTGGTTTTGAATGCTCTGATAAAGATGATGATAGCGCTATTGAAAAATACACAAATCATCAGGCATTCACAAACAGCAGGTAAGGTACCAGGCAGTCTTGCTGAGAAGTGCAATGAGAATCCCAAAGCTTCAGACCTGTATGGCTTTAGAAGTCCAAAACTTTGGCCACAGTATAGCAAATCACATGAGCATGCGTTTAAGCTGCCTTGAAACCAATGAAACTTAAGCATATGTTTAACTTTAAGTAAGTACTTAACTTCTCTGTTGAATTGGTATCTTTGTGAGTAAATGAAGGCAGACTCAAAATAAATATGCATAAACTTAATGCTTAATTGCTGATTTACTTTCCTTCTGCCTGTGAACAAGATGATATGAAGTATTGTGTTTACTTCTCAGATGGACCAATCTATTTGCCTTTGATTAGTCAGGATCCTATGAAGATTTAGGACCCATTCAGGAAATCGTTTAAGAATGTGCTTAAGTTTATGTCTATTCAACAAAACACTAAAGCATGTGTTTAACTTTAAGTGCATTCTTTAGTGCCATTGACTTCAACAGAACTAAAGCATGTGCTTTACAGTTAAGAGCATTACTTAAGTAATTTCTTGAATTGGAGCCTTACAGCATTCTTTCTTACAAAGAGCAACATGAGACATTAGTATTTACTGGTGGTGATAGCCCTAAGCTTCAAAATTTGGAATCTAGACTAGATTTGGATTTCCACAAAATTATGGGGTGAGGATCTGGATTGGGGGTTCATTTCAGCTGATTACAGACAGCAGGGTCAGCTGCAAAAATTGGATTTAGATGTGGATTCTGAAATTTTCCCAACAAATTTTAGGGCTCTTTGGATCCAGGGTTTTTGTCCAGATCCATCTTGAGTCAAAATAGTGAAGGATGGGTATTGTGTGATCTCTCTCACCAGAAGATTTTATTCGTAATATGATTCTTTGGAGTATTTTAAGATTTTAATAAAGCTTTTCACTTTATTTCATTTACTGACCTTGACCACCCTTGCCTCCCAAAAGAATTGTCTAGCGAACGCATTTTAAAGCCTTTTGAATGTGCATTTGGTCTGTGTGAAACCCATTTGAAACTTCGTGTTACCCTGGAAGCTGATTGAATTGTAGGTCAAGTCTGACATCAAGTGGTCAGATGTATTGTATTCCCACAGGAATTATGGTGATTTTCTTTTACAGCCTCAAAAAATGTCCCCCTTCTCAATGTTTTCTTCTTATATCACCAGTTCTCCCTCTGGTGTCTGAGCCTTATCCCAAGTGTGGTTTCCACCAAGGCAATGGAGTGTCACCCACAAAACTAATCACACCAGACTGAAATACTGCAGCTGCTGAATCTTCCAACGGACTGATGTGCTGGTATAAATAAAGTCTTCACGCAGCCTTCCTTTTGCCAATAAATTCTAATGAGATCTACCCCTTTCAGTAATTTTCAAGAAACCTATCCACCATATATCAACATTTTGAGGCATGTCAATAATCCTAACAATACTTATCACTTACATTAGTGATACTCAGATCTCAGTGGTTTAGGAGACAAATTAGCAATCAATATTGCCCAAAAGAACCACAGTAGGGTGAACTCATTGTTTCATTTACTATACTACTATATATTCATATTTAAACAGTATGATGGGAAATAATTTAGTTTATATATATATATATATAATTCTCACAGCAAAATGACTGACCAAGTATTATTATTTTATCAACTACAAGTGGTGAATAACATAGTGAAAGCATCCTGATTGGTTAGTAATTAAACCACACAGGGTTCTAATATCATGTGCTGCAAAGAGTCGCAGGAGACACATTCAAGAGCTGCTTGCGAGCCTCGGTCTGAGTGTCACTGACTTACGTAGCGCTTTACGTTATTGAAGCGCGTTGCCAGCAATAATTCATTAATCGTCACAATACCATGGTGAGGAAGGTCCATAGTATTTATCTCCATTACAGATGATGAAATGGAGACACAGAGGTTAAGTGATTTGCCCAAAGCCACTGACAAACCTGAGATTAGACAACTGAATTTCCATGCGGCCATGCTCAAATTCACTCTGCTAGCCTATTGTTATGCTGCCTTTACATTTTAATTGATTGATTGCTTCCAGAGAGAACTCTTGGACTTACTCTTGTCTTTGTTACAAGCCCCACGTTTGGAGCTGCAAGGAGATGCACTGGCCCAGCAGCAGACCAGGAATGCAATTGTGAATCAGGGTGACAATCTTAGGGCTTGACTGCACTGAGAAGTTAGTGTGCAGCAAGCTGGGGTGTGAATTTACAGCATATTACCTATGCCATATTTAATTGCTGATTTACTTTTTTGCTGCCTGTGCTCTTACTGCACTAAATGTGCCCTCGGGAGGTTTAGGTACACTTTACAATGTGTTAAGCTACAGTGCACAAAGGTACTTGTAGTGGTCAGTAAGAATGTCCACACAGGGAGGTAGTGCAGAGTAGCTAGCGTACTTTAAATTCATACCCTAGCTTGCTGCACATTAACTGCCCATGTAAACAAGTCCTGCAATCTAGTTTCCTTCTGCGCTGGGCCAGGGGAAGTATCCTGCATCAGCTGGGATGCACGTTACATCTCCTTACTCTCCTAGACGGTGTGCAAGGTGAACCACAATCTGGCTTGCTATTAGTTAAAAAAAAAAAATTGACTGAAGATAGTAGTTTTACAAGGTAATTTTTATCAGCACACTTAAGATGCAGTTTCTTCACTGCAACATTAACTTGTCCACAAACCCTTTGCATAAAAACCAGCTGTGTGTTTCTCAGCGTTAGCCACATGCGTACAGTCAGCTGCACAGGTTTACACTTCCGCATTCTTACAGAAAAGACACAAAGGGGTTGATAAGATGAACCACAGTTTTGTTTCTGCTCGGAGTTCTCTCGATTGACCATTAACAGGCTTTCCTCAGATACACAGCACTGGCCAAATCTATTCCAGGCTTGGGTCCATTCACTCAGTGGCTTTATTCCTTTACTATCTGTCTGAGAAATTTTAATATTTTGACTTTTCATCCTGTTTGGGATGAAAACAAATATCAAATTACCTGAATTTCCTGCAGAACAGACATTTTGATTTTCACCTAGCTCTCTCGGTGTGTATTTGATGGATAAAGAGAGAACTGCAGTTTCCACTGTTATCAGTCCAGCTCTGTCTAATAGGTTGCTTCCATTCTAGTCTTCTATAATCCTGCTGCCTAGGTAGAACAGTGGTAACCTCATTAGATACATAAATGGACACATTATGCCAAGAGAGAGAAAGAGAGAGAGAGAGCTCCAATTAAAAAACCATGACTTGTGAAATAATCTAATATTGATTATCCTTTGGTATCATTACACCCCATTTTAAGATGATTTTATTTATGATTTATATTGCAATAGTACCAAAAGGCCCCAGTCTTGTTTGGGGGCCCTGTGGTCAGGTGCTATGCAAACATACAGAAAGACACAATCCTTGCCTCAAAGAACTTGCATTCTAAGACAGAAGCATAGAGTAAAGAGATACAATGCAAGTAATCAGGGTGACGGCAGGCAGACATCACGGTAGCTCCATGTTTATTGTTTCAAACCATATTTACTTTTGGTTGTTAGGGTCGTGTGCCGGTGCTAGGTGGTGTTGTTGGCTTGTGCTATATAGGTGGTCTTGTGTGGTCCCGTCTGGCCTTAAACTCAAGTTGCTGTAGGAAGGATAACCAATTTCATTGCCACAAATTCAGTTATCAATTAAATAAATTCAGACAACAAAGAGTTCTTACTTTACATAAAAATGTTACTTCCTAAAGCCTTCTATTAACATTTTTTCTGTGGAGTCACTAAAACACTCTGTAAGCTGGATATAGAATCTTCCAGAATCTTCCTACCCCTGGAAAGCAAGCTTTTCTTCTGTAGAAAATGTTCCCAAGCTGCATCACGCTTTATGAGGACGTTTTTGTAAAGCACTCATTATTACAAGACTGGTGCGTACATTGAGGGTCACCATAGAAAACAAGCTCACTGGATAAATGGCAGCGCTGTATGGCACGAAGTACATCTCATGAGCTTTGAGAGGGATGATGGCCAGAGTTCACCACCTCAGAGTTTATTGCTGCTCCTACTGAATGTGCAGTAATAGTAGTAGAATCTGGCCACTTTTATACTGAACAGGATAATAATATTGAACACAATATTCAGCATAAGTAGGTGATTTTTAGCAAAGCGAATTATCCTCTTGTGAAACAAACAGCCACCCAACACAAGCCACTCTATATGTCGCTGCAATACACTCACATTTCTTTATTTTAAAGTCACTCACAAGGCTTGTTCTGCTCTGATTAGCTTATTAGTTAATGCTGGATCAGAAAGGCAGTTTTGGGGCATTGTTTGTCAACTTAGTGGAAATTAGGACACTGACTGCCTTCAATTGTCTTTGCTCATTACACATGTCTCTACAGATGTTCAGTGTTTTAATATTTCATTGCTTGTAAACCGGTCTTGATTTTTTTCAATTAATTAGATGTATAACTTGTTAATAACCTAAATTTGTAAACAGTATAAGATGCAAAAGAGATAGGTTTGCTACTCAAACGAATGTCACCTTGCACTGTAATATATTAGCAACCACAAGTGCTAAGATATATTTTCATGCCTCCAACTATAAGATGAATGTGTTAAAAGGAAAATTTCTATGGATTGTCTCAAGAAAGGAACCATGAACCTACTCTTGCAAACCACGTAATCATCACTCACAAGTGATCCAAGTGAAGTCAATGGTTCCATTGGTTCCAATGGTTCCATGGTACTCATGTGAACAAAGGCATAACTAAATTATATTCATCTACTGCTTTATAAGTGCAAAAATATTGTGGTCAAAGAGTGGCAGAAGCATGGCTAAAACTGAGAGGCTCTCAGCTCTGTGCTTGAGACTCCAGCCCAAGCAAGCTTCTCCAGCTGAATAAGTGGGTTTTAATTTAGCTGGAAACTCACATTTGCAAACTCTTGCATGAAAGTGTTTTTTTTACCTTTTTTCACATGGCTTGATGTGAAGATGTACTGAAATTCCAGACCAAAGTTTTCATCAGTGTTGCCCAGCTCTGCTTAGCCCACTCTTCTTATCTTAATGGCACAGATGATCCCCCAATAGTAGGGAAAAAAGTAATTATTTCCTTCAAATAAATAAAATGTGTTCTGAAAATCAAAGACCATGGTATATACTACCCCACACCATCATGTACTTTTTATGTACATACATAGACATAAGAATGTATATTGTGATGAAAAAAGTAAAGTAACACTTTAATGATACGTAAAAATATTAGTAGAAGGTAATGTAACTGTCTATTTGGACAACTTATACTTATGGAAACATAAGATGGACAGACTTTGCTAGCAGAAAGCAAAGGGACAGTTTCAGTAATTTGGTATATTAAAAATGTCAGTTACACTAGCTCTCAATAGTTTGAAGAATACAGTCTAAAATTCAAGGAAGATTTATAACATTTGTGATTAGAGTGTAAAATATAACAGAGCCTATAACATTTACATGCCTGCTGGCATTTACTTTTACCTTACACAGCTCATATCAGTTATATGAAAATTTTATGTGCTGTATAACAGCACTGAAATAGAAATTTATTTATAAAGTAAAGGGAATCCAGCATTTTCAAAATGTAGTATTTGGTCTGCTTAATCAGACAAATCTCTAGAGAAAACTAACAATCTGATTAAATGTGTTTTGACACTATAGAGGCTAATCCTTAAAAATATAATATGATTTAGTAAAATATGCCATGGTATTGATATTAAGCTAGACATGTGCCATTTGGTATGTGATCTCTTAAAACCTACACTCTGATTGCCAGATTATTATATTGTCTGGGATCATGTGGAGAAACAATGGCATCCAGTGGCTAGCGAACAGAGATGCTGTATAATGGGTAAACTCTAGAAATCCATGCTACGAAATGCTTTCCCCACTTTACCATCCTTACCCATCCTGTCAGAAGGGAGGCATTGTGTGACAACTTCCTTTATACAATGTGTACCTTGTGTAACAGCCCCCATAAAATGTTGCAGCCTTCATAAAGTTTCATTGACTTCATTGGTAGCTGCTCATGTATACTGATGGCGAAATCAGGCCCTAAATTAATGTATTTAATTATGTTAATAATATCCCTTGGAGCAGGACTCCACTTGTCGCCTCTTCCCAACATCATGCTGAATATATAATAATTATCTGTGTTCCAATTTTTGTAGTCAACTGTGTTTCCATTTTAACAGTATTTCCGTATTATCTACACTTTTTTAGTTTTTCTTTGAGTATATCATATAGAAACGTAAGAATGGTCTGCCCCAGTATGGCCAATGGTCTGTATAGCCTAGTATCCTGTCTTCTAGCCAGTGCCAGATGCTTCAGAGGAAACGAACAGAACTGGGCAATTATGGAATGATCCATCCCCTGCCATCAAGTCCCAGGTTCTAGCAGTCAGAGGTTTAGAACAACTGGAGCATGGGGTTACATCCCCAACTATCTTGGCTAATACCCATCGATAGACTTATGCTCCATGAACTTATCTAAATCTTTTTTGAATGCAGTTATACCTTTAGTCTTCACAACATCTCCTGGCAATGAGTTCCACAGGTTGTGTGAAGAAGTATTTCCTTATGTTTATATTAAATCTGCTGCCTAGTAATTTCGTTGGGTGACTCCTGGTTCTTGAGTTAGTTGAAAGCGTAAATAACACTTTCTTATTCACTCTCTCCACACCATTCATGAGTTTATAGACCTCTATCATATTCCCCCTTGGTTGTCATCTCTTTCTAAACTGAACAGTCCCAGTCTTTTTAATCTCTCCTCATATGGAAGCTGCTCCATACCCTTAATCACTTTTGTTGCCCTTCCCTGTACCTTTTCCAGTTCTAATATCTATTTTGAGATGAGGTGATCAGAGCAGTACACAATATTCAAGGTGTGGGTGTATCATGGATTTGTATAGTAACATTATGATATTTTCTGCTCTATCTGTCCCTTTCCTAATGGTCCCTAACATTCGGCTGGCATTTTTGGCTGCCACTGCACATTGAGCAGATGGATAGTTCTCTGAAAACATGTTAACTTCAAGGTCTCTTTCTTGAGGGTAACAGCTAATTTAGACCCTCATCATTCTGTATGAATAGTTGTTGATATTATTTTTTCCAAGGTACATTACTTTTCACTTATCAACACTGAATTTCATCTTCCATTTTGTTGCCCAGTCACCCAGCTTTGTGAGATCTGTTTGTAACTCTTCACAGTCAGCTTTGGACTTAACTCCTTGAGTAGTTTTGTATCGTCTGCAAATGTTGTCACCTCATAGTTCACCCCCATTTTCCAGATCATTTATAAATATGTAGAACAGCACATGTCCCAATACAGATCCTTGGAAGACCCCACTATTTACCTGTGAAAACTGACCATTTATTCCTACCCTTTGTTTCCTATCTTTTTAACCAGTTACTGATCCATGAGAGGACTTTCCCTCTTATCCCTGCTTACTTTGCTTAAGAGCCTTAGTATGGAACCTTGTCAAAGGCTTTCTGCAACTCCAGCTGGATCACTCTTGTCCACATGCTTGTTGCCACCCTCAGAGAATTTTAATAGCTTGGTGAGGCATGTTTTCTCTTTACAAAAGCTGTGTTGACTCCTCCCCAACATAGTGTTCATCTTTGTGTCTGATAATTCTATTCTTTATCGCAGTTTCAGCCAATTTGCCTGGTGCTGCAGTTAGATTTACTACCCTGTAATTGCCAAGATTGCCTTTAGAGCCCTTCAGAAAATCAGTGCTACATTAGCTATCCTCCAGTCATCTGGTACAGAGGCTGATTTAAGCGGTAGGTTACATACAACCATTAGTAGTTCTGCAATTTCCTATTTGAGTTTCTTCAGAACTCTTGAGTGAATACCATCTGGTCCCGGTGACTTATTACTGTTTAATTTATCAATGTGTTCCAAAACTTCCTCTATTGACACCTCAGTCTGGGACAGTTCCTCAGATTTGTCACCTAAAAAGAATCCCCTGCCATGAAGACCAATGCAAAGAATTGATTGACCTTCTCCGCAACGGCCTTGTGTTCCTTGAGTGCTCCCTTAGCACCTTGATTGTCCAGTGGCCCAAGTGATCATGTGGCAGACTTCCTGCTTCTGATGTACTTTAAAAAATTGCTGTTCGTTTTTTGTGTCTTACTAGTTGCTCTTCAAATTCTTTTTTGGCCTGCCTAATTATGCTTGCCAGAGTTTATGCTCCTTTCTATTTTTGTAATTAGGATTTGACTTTCAATGTTTAAAGAATGCCTTTTTGCCTCTAAAACCCTCTTTTATTCTGCTGTTTAGCCATAGTGGTAGTTTTTGGTCTTCTTACTGTGTGTTTCCTTTTGTTTTTTATTTGGCGTATATATTTAGTTTGAGCCTCTGTTATGATGTTGTAGAATAGTTTTTATCCAGCTTGCAGGCATTTCACTCTTGTGACTGTACCTTTTAATTTCTATTTAACTAGATTGCTCATTTTCTGTGTGTACTTACCCTTTTTGAAGTTAAATGCTGCCATGATGGGTTTCTTTGGTATTTCCCCCCCATTACATGGATGTTAAATTTAATTCCATTATGGTCATTATTACTTACCTCTTGGACCATATCCTTTGATCCATTTAGGACTAAATCAAAAATTGCCTCTTCCCTTGTTGGGTCTAAGATTAGCCGCTTCAAGGAACAGTCATTTATGGTAGCTAGAAATTATATCTCTGTATCCCATCCTGAGTTGAAATGTACCCAGTCAGTATGGGGATAGTTAAAATTCCCCACTATTATTGGGTTTTCTGTTTTTTAGCCTCTCTAATCTCCTTGAGCTTTTCACAATCACTGTCAACATCCTGGTCAGTACTGCTATACATTTACTATTGAAGCGTGGAATTTCTATCCATAGAGATTCTATGGTACAGTTTGATTCATTTAAAATTTTTATTATATTTGACTCTGCTTTCTTTCACCTCTAGTGCCACTCCACCACCAGCATGGTAATTCCTACATATTTTGTGCCCTGGTATTACCATATCCCATTGATTAGCATTGTTTCATAAATGTTCTGTTATGCTTATTATAGCAATATTCTCATTTAATACCATGCATTCAAGTTCACCCATCTTAGTATTTTGATGACTTCCAGCATTTGTATATAAACACTTATAAAATTTGTCAATATTTAGTTGTTTGCCTTCATGCTATGTAATTGAATGGAACTCTTGTTCATTTGACTGTATCTCTCCAGTTCCTGACTGTAGTTTATCAATTTCTATTCTATTCTCTTTATTAGGATTTAGAGTAACCTCTTTAATAAATCCTCTGCTAAGGAATGTCTCTATCTGAACCATGTGCTCCTCCGCACCTGTCAAAAGCATAGTATTTTTCAATTATTAAATATTGAAATCTATGTCCACTGTATTTCCAATATTCACTAAGCTTGTTATCCTAGGGGAAAAAAATTAAGGGCCAAACCATCCCCTCCTCCTGGAGAAATACTGCAAAGATAGGGAGAGAAGGAAGAAAATCCTGTGGGGTTGAACCTATAGAGTTTCCAGCAAATTATCTTCTCAAGGGTTTGGGTGGCCACAAAATTTGGAAGACGGTGAGACTTCCCAATCCAGGGATCTGTGGAACTACTAGATCTGTAGAGGCATGAGCCAACCATGTTGGCATCTGGCCTTCTGTATATCTCCACTGCCTTCTCACCAGTCAGTATGTCTCCAGTACGAGCTGAACAGCTATTGGCTCGATTCCTCTGTAGTTCTAAGCTTTACAAACACTATACTGGATTTTCATTTGGAAATGGGGCAGGTATGCAGGGGATGGAGTTGCAGTAAGTATCCAGGTGCCACCCGTTCTTGCCCCTGGCTCTTCCTCCAAAACTTCTGGAGACCCCTTCTTGAATGATATTGTGAAAGCAACACTTTCACACATTCTGGGGAAGAGCCATCCATGAATGGTCCCCTGTGTATATGCCTGCACAGAAGACTCTTGAGCTCTTAACTTGGTGTGATTCAGAACATGAGCTGCCTACAGATTTCTGCTTGCAAACTGACCACTTTATTAATTGTTACAGCAATTTAGCTGGGATTGATTTGGAAGAAATACTTCCCTTTGTTTGCACTGCTGCAAGTGAATTGATTGCAATATGAATTTTGCATCCCACGCCAAAAACAAGGGTGCGTAACGGAAGCCAAGGTTAGCTGTATTTCAGAACAATACGAGGGCAGTTACAGTCCTATCTGAAAAAAAGGCTGAGTCACTTTGATATGAGAGCATGTGCTGGTTTGTCAGAAATAAAGCCTGGTCTGGCTTCTGTTGAAGTCAGTGGCAGAACTTCCATTGACCCAAGCAGAACTGGACCCTAGTCAGCATTGCCCAGAAGCATCGGGCTACTGTTTGCCATCATTTTGTTGTTTTTTTATTTATTATTTATATTGTGCCACTGCTTAGGAGCCCCAGTCATGGACCAGGACCCCATTGTCCTAGGCCATGTGTCAAGGCTGATTCCCCACTCTGGCACCCTGAGTGCAGAAGGTGGGGGCCCGCAAGGATTCTAAAAATTAATACTGTCCACTCCAGGCCTGTATTAAACTTTCAAGGTTACAGCTTTTCTCTCACCTTGTATGGATAGATGCTGCCACCACCCAAGTGCAGAACGCCTTTGAGAGCCCAGGAAGGTGCACTTGCGAATTCCTTCCTGTGGGGTACCCTTAAGCCCTTTCACCTGCCCCCCCTCCCCCTCCAGGGAAGAGCTGACAAAGAAAAACAAAGAAAATCAGCTGTTGCCACCAGCTAATTAAAGAACATGTACACAAACCTCTTAGGACACAAAAATCCAATTCTGTTCTATTAAAAAACAAAAGGAAGAAAATACATCTGGGAACTTAGGCTATTGCTAGGTTTAAAAAAGCAACTACAAGGATTAAGCATCAAGAATAGTTTTCTTGAGGTCCAGCTTAAAGGTTACAAGCAAAACAAAAACACCTGGGGTTAGCACAGAGGAATCCACAAGCATAAGGAAATAAAAAGAGATAAACCTAATCGAGTCTTCCTAGACATTTCCTGATCTACTTACATTTCTGGGGTTTCAGATGAGTAGTTTCTAGGTATGATACTGAGGATTTTTTATACCTGGCCCCAAGCTTCTTACAGGATAACTTTGCCCTGTCCGCCTCTCCCCGGAGAACACAACAGACAGACAAAAGGGGAGTCTTTTCTCAATTTCAAAAAGTTCTAGCCTTCCCATTGGCTCTTTTGGCCAGATGCCCACTCACTCCCTTTTACCTATGCATAGCAGGGAGACTTTTTAACCCTTTACAGGTAGAGCAATTAGAGAACAGCAACTAAGAGTGATTTTACAGCAACTGGCTGTCTGGGTGTCTGTAAAAAGGAGCTCCCCCCCCTCTTTCATTTATCACACCATGTATGCAGAACAAAAGAGAATCCCTGCCCTGAAACAGTTTGCAATCTGTTATACATCATCAAACAAGACACACTGAACAAATCAACTGAAAGGACACAGGAATCCAGTGAACCTTGCACAGCTTAGGGGAAATTACACTTGAAGAAACCCCAGCACTCCGCACAAAATATGCTCCTGGCAATTCCCAGAGATGATCTCCAGCAAACTCTGGGATAGTATTTGACTGTAGGCGCATCCCTAACAGTGTTGGTACATAAGCTGCCTCATCCCATGAGTCACAATGCCTTCCCTCCTCCCTCCCCTCCCCAGGCCTCGAGCAGCACTAAATTATTCCCCACGCTTCTCCTGTCCCCATGTCGGCTCAGTGAACCAAAGCTCCGCTCAGTCTATGCCCGCTCCCCACCCACTTGCTCTGTGCGGGAGTAAGCTGGTGTGTACTCCTGTGCATCTGGACCCAAGATGCACTCCTGTGCAACTGGCAGCCCAAGGAGGGGTAAAAGCAAGGCTCTTATTCCCCACACAGGTGTGTCATTGAAATTTAGCGTCACCCTCTGAGTCTGTGTAAACTGAAAGGCTAGATAAAAAGATCTAAATCTACATAGATTTTATTGTAAATCTTGAAAAATTAAGAATTAACTAGAGCTAAAAAGAGTAGGCCCTGCCTGTCTGTAGATACGATAATATACCAGCAAGACGCAGGCACAATTACCAAAAAGCTAGAAAAGTCAGTCAAACTATTAAGAAAATTATGTCATGATGAAAAAAACAGAAGAAAGTAAAGAAGGGTTGGGTACAAGGAGATGATAAACTCATGGGTATGAGTAAACAGTTTATTTACATGAAACATGAATGGTTCCTAGATACAATAATACTTAACACTCATCATTATATGATCCAAGGATTTCCACAGGTTCAATAAAGAAGGATAAGTGTCATTAACCCTGTTTTATAGGCGTGTGTGTGGGGCGAGGAGTGGGGGTGGAAATAAGGCAGAGAGTTGAAGTGACTTGCCTAGTCGTAGTACTGGGAATAGGATCCAGCACAAAGCCAGTTTACTCAGCCCTTAGAGGAGCTTCCTTGTGTGGTGGTCCCTGGAGTTGCATAGAGCCACAGAAGCAACTCCTACACCTCCCACCCTCTGGACTAATGGATTTTACTGATGAGTTTCTGTACTCTATTGATCCATGGCTACTGTAATAGGCCTTTTGGCTGGTCTGAGTTGTGCTGGAGAACAGAGTGGCCCTAGGAGTGGGCAGAGTGGTAAGGAACACAGCAAAGGTGACTTAAAACCACTTTTGCAACTGCACCTCCTACCTTATCCCCCTGCACATACCTCTCGCTCTTCTGACACAGTTTGGGATCTGGCCATTGCATGTCAGCGCCAAAAAAGCCATTTGCTAGGCTCAACAGGCACTTTAGAAAGGTAGCAAGCAATGTAATTTCATGTGTTCTTTGTCAATAAAGCAAATTTCTGAAGCAAGATTAAGACATATTAATTTGTCTTTGATATTACTTAATTAAGTTGGTTACTATAAATGTCATACCATATTGGACAGCCTATTCATTATGGTAATTTTGAAATGTAATCTAAGCTTAGTTGGAAATACAATTGTTGTTTGTGGGGTTTTTATATTTTTTTAAATTGCAAATGTGATATTGAATCTGGAGAGCTATTTGATAAAAGTGAACAGGGGGTGGGAAAGCAGAACTACTGCTGCTAAACCTGGACTGTAATATTTACTGTTGAATTAAAAATAGCTCCAGAGTGCAAATGATTACATGAACTCCAACAGTTAATTGAAAATATTCTCTGTCACAGGGGAATCAAGGCCAGTATCTGGAATATATATATATATATATATATATATATATATATATTCCATATGGCATATGGAAAACACAACTGTGTATGTAATATATAACCTGACTGTCAAGTGTCACTCATCTTGTGTGACTGTAACGTATTTGGCATCCTGTCACACCTGCCTGTGGCTTAGCTGGAATGTCACATCTGGCTGAGCTGCAGTTCTCCTGCAGTCCCTAGAGCGCACTGAGGAGTTTGGCTTCAGGTGGCTAAGTGGCATGTCTGTCTCCCTTGCTAGATCCAAGCAGTGAAGCAGCCAGTGACAGCATCATCAGTGAAACTAGAAGAGGCTGCAGAGATGGCAACAGCAGTGATTAGTGGGTCAGCTGGTGGTGACGGAAGCTGGTGAACCAGCTCAATAGTGTCCCTAAGCTCCCCCAGCCAAATTCAGCCCCCAGCCAGATTGCTGATCCTTCCCCTTCAGAGACTGACCCGAGACACCTGCCCCCGCCATGCCTGGGAGAACCTAGATCTCGGTCCTCCAAAGGGATCACAGCCCTCACAGACCTCAGACTCCTTCCCAGACAGCAACCACCCACTTACCTCAGGGCTCCTGAACATCCTAACCCCCATCCAACTCTAACCCCGCTGCTCTCACCCACTTATACAATCACCCCTCCTGAGAGCATCAAGCTACCCCTAGACAGCCCCAGACTCAGCCTACCCTCTACCATCCATTGGCCCAGACATCCCAATATCCATCCATCTAATCCCAGATTACTGCCATTTCCCCCTCCAGTCCCAGTGCCTCTTGACCCCCAACCTACCCGTCCCCTACCTGCTTGTGCCTCATGGCTGCCAAGCTGTGTGTAGTGCTATGTTTCACCCCTGCCACTGCCTGTTTTGGAGTGTGCTGGCCATAATGTAAAGTTTATAATGTTATGGAAATTATCTAATTACATTCAAAATATAAAGATCTCATTCTACTTTCCATGGGAGTGTGATCCGCTGGGAGCCTTTCCAGTGACTTCAGTGGGCTTTGATCAGGTCACAATGCTGGTGTACCTCTATTCACTTCCTCATTTACATCAGTCAGAGAGAGATCAGACCCCAGGGGACAAAAGCTACGCTAAGTCATATTCCATGGCATCTTGTTGAAGTCTTGCACTACTGAAGGTAAGGGACAGATGCTGATCTCAAGATCACTGGGGTAAATCCAGAGTCACACCTGTGTAAATGAGATCAGAATCTGTCCATAAGTGTTTAAGTGAGATGTTAGAGTTCCCTGTGCCCCAAAGCAAACTATCCCATAATTGGAGATGTTAAGAGTCAAAGGATTTAGGAGCTTGAGATGTCAGTTTAACCTTTGCTAATGGATGATATAATGTGATCGGCATATTTAGCCTTGGGAAGTGCTGCACCTGCTGCCACATCACCTCACCTGTTACCTCGGTGCATTATGCTGACTTGTGTGACAAGAGGTGCCTCTGTTATTTAGAGGCTGATCGTGACAAATATTGTCCACACACAAGGAATAGAAAAGACTCACTTTGACCCCCTCATAAAATTAACTCCCTCTCCTCCTCCCCCCCAAAAAATCACTAAAACACTTATAAAACTGTCCCCTCACAAAACCAACAAGTATACATCAGACAGAGACAAATCTGCATTCACTAATCTACAGGTAATCCCTGTTAGATTATATACTTATATACAATGAAATCAGCTAATGAGTGAACTTGTAACTGGAAGTGCAATCACCCCAGAGGTTGCCGCAGCATAATGAGGTCAGACGTTGGACCATGGTCTTGTCAAACCAGAAGCAGAATGTGAGCCTCTCATAAAAGTCGCAAGGCCAAGTTTAGTCTAACCAACTTCAGTGGTGTTAGTCTGGTGTACACTGGTGTTAAAAAACAATTTGGACCAATCTCTTCCATGACCCTCCTGCCCATTTTCCTTTGAGTCACTTTGCACTGCAGGGCTGTTTGTCTGGCTCTCTTGAGGAATCAAATGATTTGCATTCTGGTCATCCACTGACAATTTTCATTCAGCATTTAACAAGGAATTATTGGATCATCCAGAGTTACAAATTTGTGCCTAAGAATTCAATAAATGTTCTTTGGGCTTGGCAAAGGAGCCCTGTTCCAGTAATGCTGCCTTAGTTCTTATCTACTTCCATGTTAGCTTTTTCTTCTTTTCTCCTATATTACCCTAGATTCCTTCCTGCAACATACATTTTGCACATCCTGCCAAAAAAAAAAAAAAAAAGCCCGACATATATTCATTTGAATTATTAAATTGTCTTGCTTTGGCTGCTTTTGTCCTCTTATGTGTTCTTTTTCCATTAATAGTCTAGTGAAGAAATTCACTAGTGGGGACACTCATGGAAAGCAAATTTCAGAACTTGTCTACACACACAACATGTGCAGATTTAATTGTACCAGTAAATGTACCAGATAAAACGGTATAAACCCCAGTGCAGTTATACCACTATAATACTGGTATAGATTGGTCCCATATAGGGAGAGGAATAAGCTAAACTAGAATAATCATATTTATAGTAGTCTAATTGCATCCACATTAAGAGGTTTACAGATGTAACTTTACCTGTAAAAGCATCATCCCCTAACTGAAATAGCTATAATGGTACAAAAACTGTGTGTAGAGGAAGCAAACTGGGACCTTGTAAAGTGAGCGGATCGCTACCCCTTCCTGCTTCTTCACGTGGGCACCAATGATACTGCCAAGAATGACCTTGAGCGGATCACTGCGGACTACGTGGCTCTGGGAAGAAGGATAAAGGAGTTTGAGGCGCAAGTGGTGTTCTTATCCATCCTCCCCGTGGAAGGAAAAGGCCTGGGTAGAGAGCGTCGAATCGTGGAAGTCAACGAATGGCTATGCAGGTGGTGTCGGAGAGAAGGCTTTGGATTCTTTGACCATGGGATGGTGTTCCAAGAGTGCTAGGCAGAGACGGGCTCCACCTAACGAAGAGCGGGAAGAGCATCTTCACAAGCAGGCTGGCTAACCTAGTGAGGAGGGCTTTAAACTAGGTTCACCGGGGGAAGGAGACCAAAGCCCTGAGGTAAGTGGGGAAGTGGGATACTGGGAGGAGGCACGAGCAGGAGCGTGTGAGAGGGGAGGGCTCCTGCCTCATACTGAGAAAGAGGGGCAATCAGCGGGTTATCTCAAGTGCCTATACACAAATGCACGAAGCCTGGGAAAGAAGCAGGGAGAACTGGAAGTCCTGGCACAGTCAAAGAATTATGATGTGATTGGAATAACAGAGACTTGTTGGGATAACTCACATGACTGGAGTACTGTCATGGATGGATATAAGCTGTTCAGGAAGGACAGGCAGGGCAGAAAAGGTGGGGGAGTTGCACTGTATGTAAGAGAGCAGTATGACTGCTCAGAGCTCAAGTATGAAACTGCAGCAAAACCTGAGAGTCTCTGGATTAAGTTTAGAAGTGTGAGCAACAAGGGTGATGTCATGGTGGGAGTCTACTATAGACCACCAGACCAGGGGGATGAGGTGGACGAGGCTTTCTTCCAGCAACTCGCAGAAGTTACTAGATCGCAGGCCCTGGTTCTCATGGGAGACTTCAATCATCCTGATATCTGCTGGGAGAGCAATACAGCGGTGCACAGGCAATCCAGGAACTTTTTGGAAAATAGTAGGGGACAATTTCCTGGTGCAAGTGCTGGAGGAACCAACTAGGGGCAGAGCTCTTCTTGACCTGCTACTCACAAACCGGGAAGAATTAGTAGGGGAAGCAAAAGTGGATGGGAACCTGGGAGGCAGTGAGCATGAGATTGTCATCCTAACACAAGGAAGAAAGGAGAGCAGCAGAATACAGACCCTGGACTTCAGAAAAGCAGACTTTGACTCCCTCAGGGAACTGATGGGCAAGATCCCCTGGGAGAATAACATGAGGGGGAAAGGAGTCCAGGAGAGCTGGCTGTATTTTAAAGAATCCTTATTGAGGTTACAGGGACAAACCATCCTGATGTGTAGAAAGAATAGTAAATATTGCAGGCGACCAGCTTGGCTTAACAGTGAAATCCTTGCTGCTCTTAAATACAAAAAAGAAGCTTACAAGAAGTGGAAGATTGGACAAATGACCAGGGAAGAGTATAAAAATATTGCTCGGGCTTGCAGGAGTGAAATCACACCTGGAGTTGCAGCTAGCAAGAGATGTTAAGAGTAACAAGAAGGGTTTCTTCAGATATGTTAGCAACAAGAAAAAAGTCAAGGAAAGTGTGGGCCCCTTACTGAATGAGGGAGGCAACCTAGTGACAGAGGATGTGGAAGAAGCTAATGTACTCAATGCTTTTTTTGCCTCTGTCTTCACGAACAAGGTCAGCTCCCAGACTACTGCACTGGGCAGCACAGCATGGGGAGAAGGCGACCAGCCCTCTGTGGAGAAAGAAGTGGTTCGGGACTATTTAGAAAAGCTGGATGAGCACAAGTCCATGGGGCCAGATGCGTTGCATCCGAGAGTGCTAAAGGAGTTGGCGGATGTGATTGCAGAGCCATTGGCCATTATCTTTGAAAACTCATGGCGATCGGGGGAGGTCCCAGATGACTGGAAAAAGGCTAATGTAGTACCCATCTTTAAAAAAGGGAAGAAGGAGGATGCTGGGAACTACACTCCAGTCAGCCTCACCTCAGTCCCTGGAAAAATCATGGAGCAGGTCCTCTAGGAAGCACTTAGAAGAGAGGAAAGTGATCAGGAACAATCAGCATGGATTCACCAAGGGAAAGTCATGCCTGACTAATCTAATTGCCTTCTATGACGAGATAACTGGCTCTGTGGATGAAGGGAAAGTAGTGGATGTGTTGTTCCTTGACTTTAGCAAAGCTTTTGGCACGGTCTCCCACAGTATTCTTGCCAGCAAGTTAAAGAAGTATGGGATGGATGAATGGACTATAAGGTGGATAGAAAGCTGGCTAGATCATCAGGCTCAATGGGTAGTGATCGATGGCTCCATGTCTAGTTGGCAGCTGGTATCAAGTGGAATGCCCCAGGGGTTGGTTCTGGGGCCGGTTTTGTTCAATATCTTCATAAATTAGATTGGATATTAGGAAAAACTTTTTCACTAAGAGGGTGGTGAAACACTGGAATGCGTTACCTAGGGAGGTGGTAGAATCTCCTTCCTTAGAGGTTTTTAAGGTCAGGCTTGACAAAGCCCTGGCTGGGATGATTTAACTGGGAATTGGTCCTGCTTCGAGCAGGGGGTTGGACTAGATGACTTCAGGGGTCCCTTCCAACCCTGATATTCTATGATTCTATGATTCTATAAATGACCTGGAGGATGGTGTGGATTGCACCCTCAGCAAGTTTGCAGATGACACTAAACTGGGAGGAGAGGTAGATACACTGGAGGGTAGGGATAGGATAGAGAGGGACCTAGACAAATTGGAGGATTGGGTCAAAAGAAATCTGATGAGGTTCAACAAGGAGAAGTGCAGAGTCCTGCACTTAGGACGGAAGAATGCCATGCCCTGCTACAGACTAGGGACCGAATGGATCATCAGCAGCTCTGCAGAAAAGGACCTAGGGGTTACAGTGGACGAGAAGTTGGATCTGAGTCAACAGTGTGCCCTTGTTGCCAAGAAGGCCAATGGCATTTTGGGATGTATAAGTAGGGGCATTGCCAGCAGTTCGAGGGATGTGATCGTTCCCCTCTATTTGACACTGGTGAGGCCTCATCTGGACTACTGTGTCCAGTTTTTTGGGCCCCACACTACAAGAAGGATGTGGAAAAATTGGAAAGAGTCCAGCGGAGGGCAACAAAAATGATTAGGGGACTGGAACACATGACTTATGAGGAGAGGCTGAGGGAACTGGGGATGTTTAGTCTTCAGAAGAGAAGAATGAGGGGGGATTTTATAGCTGCTTTCAACTACCTGAAAGGGGGTTCCAAAGAAGATGGCTCTAGACTGTTCTCAGTGATAGCAGATGACAGAACAAGGAGTAATGGTCTCAAGTTGCAGTGGGGGAGATTTAGGTTGGATATTAGGAAAAACTTTTTCACCTTGAGGGTGGTGAAACACTGGAATGCGTTACCTAGGGAGGTGGTGGAATCTCCTTCCTTAGAAGTTTTTAAAGTCAGGCTTGACAAAGCCCTGGCTGGGATGATTTAGTCGGGGATCGGTACTGCTTTGAGCAGGAGGTTGGACTAGATGACCTCCTGAGGTCCCTTCCAACCCTGATATTCTATGATTCTATGATTCTGTGAGTGAGTCTTCACATCAGAAATGTGATTTTCAGAATCCTGATTGCTCATGTTGGACAAGAGAAAGGGCAAGTCTACACTATAAAATTAAGTTGAGCTAAAGTTATGTCGATGTACAGCTGCTGCAGTAATTAAATCACTTTTGCATGGCCACACTATACAACTTGTGTCAGCAGTGCACATCCTCACTAGTAGTGCTTGCATCGATGCAGAAAGCAGTGCACCCTGGGTAGCTATCCCACTGTGCAACTTGCCACCATCTAGTGCAGGGTATTTTGGGAAGGGTTTGCAATGCCTCATGGGAGCAAATGAGTCATGCAGGGGTGCCTGGGAACATGGTGTATTATGATGTAATTTTCTTCATCCCATAATTTTATCTGCATCCCATAATGTTCCACACCTCTCATCAAAAGCCCTGCAAACCTGCACGGCCGCCATCTCTGTGAGAAGCCTGGATCCTACACAGCTCTGCACTTTTGTGATAAGCATTACGAGCATGGGGCACCTGATCATGCAGTATTTGCAGAGCCACCAGAGGAGCCAGGTGGCAGAACAAGCCGATTCCTTGGAGGCTGCCTTGCTGTTGGACCTAGAAAGAAACAATTCAGGGTTGTTGTTGGCATTCACGGAGCAGCTACAGATGGTGGAGCGCCAGTTCTGGGCCCAAAAAACAAACACTGACTGGTGGGATCGCATTGTTATGCAGGCATAGGATGAAGAGCAGTGGCTGCAGAACTATTGGATGCATAAGGCCACATTCATGGAAGTGTGTGCTGAGCTCGCCCCAGCCTTCCAGTGCAGCAAGCGACACTAAAATGAGAGCTGCACTGACAGTGGAGAAGTGAGTGGCAATCACTAGGTGGAAGCTTGCAACACCAGATTGCTACTGATCAGCTGGGAATCAGTTTGGAATTGGGAAATCCACTGGGTTTCTGTGATGCAAGTGTGCAGGACCATTAATCATGTCCTGCTATGAAGGACACTGTCTCTGGTCAATGTGCAGGACATAATGGATGGTTTTTCAGCAATGGGGTTCCTGAACTGCAGCGGGGCAATAGATGTCATGCACATTCCTATTTTGCCACCAGATCACATTGCCACAGAGTACATCAACAGAAAGGGCTACTTTTCTATGGTATTGCAAGCACTGGTGGATCACCAGGAATGTTTTATCAACATCAGTGTGGGCTTGTCAGGGAAGGGGCATGACGCATACATCTTTAAGAATATAGGCCTGTTCAGAAAGCTGCAGGTGGGGACTTCCTTTCCAGAACATAGGATCATTATTGGGGATGTTGAAATGCCAATAGTGATCCCGAAAAACCCAGCCTACCCCTTACTAATGGCTCATGAAGCTGTACACGGGCCACCTCAATAGCAGCAAGAAGCACTTCGAATACAGATTCAGCAGGTGCACGACAGCTGAATGTGCTTTTGGCCACTTGAAAGGCGGCTGGTGCTGTCTACTCACAAGAGCAGACCTCCGTGAAAAAAGTATCCCAATGGTTATAGCTGCGTGCTGTGTGCTCTATAATATCTGTGGAACAAAGGGGGAAAAGTTTCCACCAGGGTGGAGGGTGAAGGTGGAACGTCTGTCTGCTGATTTTGAGCATCCAGATACAAAGGCTATAAGAAAAGCTTAACAGGGAGCTATGCTTTGAAAGACCATTTTTTTAGGGAAACACAGTAATGTGTGTGGCTGTGCTGCCTCTGCCTGGCTTTGGTTTTTGGGTTTTTTTGCACCCCGGTATGAATCTTGTAATGAGTGCTGTGTGTGTTGCTAGTATCTGTGAATGATGTCAGCCCCAGCCAGCATATGTTGTGAACTAATAAAGATGAATTGTTTCCATAAATAGACTTTTATTCCAGACACAGGCCAACAGGCATATTTATAACTGAATGAAACTTTGAAGGAAAGAACCTTTGAAGGAGAAAGAACAGTCATTTTCATTTCACAAACACATACACCAACCATGTCTTTCACAGGTCAGTGTATGCATGGCTGTGATTGCGGGGTGGAGTGGTAGGAGCAGCCCTGGACGCCATGTGGAATGGGGGGTATAGGGAGGTCTGAGAATGCAGTTCTCTGTGGGCTGCAGAGGGAGGCAAACATGGATCTGTTGAACCTAAAGATCAACAAGAGTCTCCAGCAAGTCTGTTTGCTGCTGTTTGCTGCTCCTGTTGCATGTCTCTCTCCTTTTCCTGTGCCTTTCTCCTCTCTGTTCTATCCCTGTCCATTCTATCCACGAGGATGATCCTCCAACCCCTGTGATCGGTATCTGAAATGCCAGAGGCTTGCAGAATCTCTTGGAACATGTCATCCTGTGTCCACTTGTTTCTCCTCCTTACCTGGCTGAGCTGTTCCACTGGTGTGGATGGAGAGACCCTCAAGGCCACATTTCCAGCTGCAAATGATACAATGCACAGAGGTACTATTGTGAGTGTATTGACAAGATAAATGGAAATGTGGTATACTGAACTCATTCCCTTGAGCCACACAAGTGGCAAGCATTACAGTCTCACTTCTGCTTGGGATTCATAGAGCATGGCGTCAGTCTCAGCCATGGTGAGTACAGCCTGTTGGAGAGAGGGAGTGAGTTGGGACAGTAAGGAGGGGGTAGTTCACAGGCCTGAGTATTTGTGAATAGGGCCATTGAATTGAATACTGGCACCGTTTTCCACAGGCAGTGGTGATTTTTAGCTGATATCTCCCTCTTAAGGGTAATGGAGGCTGAAAGGGAACAGCTTCAGCATGTGTCAGCCTGAAGACTGGGTCCATATGCTGCTAGCTTGTGTGCTGCAATGGTACCTGCTGAAGTAATTGTTGAATGGCATGGGGAAGTGTCATACCGTGGCGGAAGAAATAAGGCAGCCCTCCCCAGAAACCTTTGGCAGAGGATTATAGACTACCTCCAGGAAAATTTCCTAGAAATCTCTCTGGAGAATTCAGGGGACATCTCAGTGCACATAAACTGTTCTGCAGGACCCCTCTGCTTAACTGTACAAGGGAATGAGAAGCAGATAGCGACTCCACCTCTATTCGTTATTTCACTACCTCTTCTAGCAGGATTAAAGAAGAGTAAATGAACTGATGTGTCCCTACAATATCAAACCAAACTGCATACTTGCCATGGGTTCCTTCCCCTGCAACAGGCTTGCCTGTGCTGGACTCTAGGGACTGGCTCAACTCCTCTGGAGTCAAAAACAGATCCTGGCTCCCTGTGCTACTGGAACACCTGGTCATCTGTCTCCCATTCTCTTCCTCCCCTTCCTGCTCGCTGTACACTCTGGGGGCCCGTGACTCCAGCTCCCGAAGTATCCACAGGGATCTTGCAGGTGGTGATGGGGTTTCTGCCGAGGATGGCATGCCCTCTTTGCACCAGAATGACTGTTAGCCTCCCTTGTCTTCTGGTATGCCTGCCGCAGCTCCTTGGCTTCCACAAGGCAATGCTGCGGATCCCTCTTGTAGGCCTTCTCTCCCATGCCATGAGAGATCTGCTCATAGGTATCAACGTTCCTGTGCCTGGATCAAAGCTGTGCCTGCACAGACTCTTCTCCCCACAGGCCCAGGAGATTCACCACCCCCTGCATGCTCCAGGCAGGAGTGTGTCTGCAGTGTGGACAGTGCTTAATTTGTAATGAAAGAGGTGCCAGGACTCAAGCAAGTTTTTTTACATTCATAACTGACATGGCAAGCCCAGAGGTTCCAGTGCTATGAACTGCCAAACCTAGAGGTGCTGTGGCTCAGCCTTGGCACAAATTCAGCACTGAGTGTGGAGCTGGCATAGTCAGCTGGGCAGTTGCTAAGTTAGCTCTCCACACCGAGCAAACAGGAAACGGAATTTCAATTATTCATGGGGCTTTAAAAGGGGAGAGGTGTGAACTTCTGTACCTGGCTGCTGGGCAGCAGAGTTCAAAACAGTGACCAGAGTGGTCACAGTGGGGCATTATAGGACACCTTCTGGAGGCCACTAAAGTCAACGTAAATAATGCAGTGTCTACACTGATACTGCGTTGACCTAAGTGCTATGCCTCTCAAGGTGGTGGACTTAAGTCAGTGTAGCAAGCGAGTTACATGGGAGCATCATTTTAGTGCAGACTCTTACAGAGTTAGGTGGATGTAAGCTGCCTTGCATCGACCTAACTCTGTAGTTTAGATCAGGCCAAAGATATAAAACAAAATCTAACACATTTGAATTTTGAATACTGAATTCTTATTACTAACTATTAGAATACAATGTGCAGACCAAGAATCAGAACCCCAAATTGCTCAGGGAATAATTTCAAATAACAAATACAATGAACATTTTTTTTAATTGTAAGCTATTTGCTGTTAAACTGTGAATTGTAAATGGAAAATGGAAAAGAGTAGAAGCGAGGAGACCTAATTCCACAAGGGAAGTACAGACACGTGTCTATAGAATTATTTGTGAGTGCCACTCGTGCTCCACTGTGAACCGCTCTGGAAATGTAACAAATTAGTATTGTTGGCAGATGCACTATGCTTCTTAATGCAGAGTGAAAATCAGTTTCTGTCCCATGGGAAATTTTGATATTTGTTTATATCTTGAATTGGGACAAATACTCAAGATCAAAATTCTTAGCAAATGAAGTTCAGAGAAACTTCAATTCGGAAATGTCCAAGTGAAATGTTCTGACATTTTTGATCAAAATGAAACATTTTGACAGTCTTGAATCAAAGCCTTTCATTTTGATGTACAGAACCAATTTGAAAGATTTCATTTTGAGCCAGTTCGACATTAAACTGCATCTGCCAAAGGTGCTGTGGTAGTTGTTTCATAGACTTTAAGGCCAGAAGGGACCATCATGATCATCTAATCTGACTTCCTGCACATTGCAGGCCACAGAACCTTGCCTACCCATTTCTTTAATAGACCCATAACCTCTGGCGGAGTTACTGAAGTCCTCAAATCACGATTTAAAGACTTCAAGGTACAGAGACTCCACCATTTATTCTAGTTTAAATCAGCAAGTGACCCATGCCCCATGCTGCAGAAGAAGGTAACTTCCCCCCCACTCCCTGGGTCTCTGCCAATTTGACCCAGGGGAAAATTCCTTCTTGGTGCCAAATATAGCAATCAGTTGTACCCTGAGCATGTTGGCAAGACCCACCAGCCAGACACCTGGGAAACTGTATTAACTCAGAACCCTCCCCATCTAGTGTCCCATCACTGGCCATTGGGGATATTTGCTACTAGCAGATGCAGATCAGTTACATGCCATTGTAGGCATTTTCATGATAATTGTATGCCTCATGCCCTTATTCTTCCCTGTGGGATGGGTTCCCTGGATGGATTACATATCCCATGATGCACCACACTCAGGTGGCTCAGATGATGCATTAAGAACATAAGAATGGCCATATTGGGTCAGACCAAAGATCCATCCAGCCCAGAATCCTGTCTACCGACAGTGGCCAATGCCAGGTGCCCCAGGGAGAGTGAACCTAACAGGTAATGATCAAGTGATCTCTCTCCTGCCATCCATCTCCACCCTCTGACAAACAGAGGCTAGGGACACCATTCCTTACCCATCCTGGCTAATAGCCATTAATGGACTTAACCTCCATGAATTTATCCAGTTCTCTTTTAAACCCTGTTATAGTCCTAGCCTTTACAACCTCCTCAGGCAAGGAGTTCCACAGGTTGATTGTGCACTGAGTGAAGAAGAACTTCCTTTTATTTGTTTTAAACCTGCTACCCATTAATTTCATTTGGTGGCCCCTAGTTCTTATGTTATGGGAACAATTACTGTAAATAACTTTTCCTTATTCGCTTTCTCCACACCGCTCATGATTTTATATACCTCTGTCATATCCCCCCTTAGTGTCCTCTTTTCCAAGCTGAAAAGTCCTAGCCTCTTTAATCTCTCCTCATATGGGACCCGTTCCAAACCCCTAATCATTTTAGTTGCCCTTTTCTGAACCTTTTCTAATGCCAGTATATCTTTTTTGAGATGAGGGGACCACATCTGTTTGCAGTATTCAAGATGTGGGCTTACCATGGATTTATATAAAGGTAATAAGATATTTTCCATCTTATTCTCTATCCCTTTTTTAATGATTCCTAACATCCTGTTTGCTTTTTTGACTGCCACTGCACATTGCGTGGACATCTTCAGAGAACTATCCATGATGACTGCAAGATCTTTCTCCTGATTAGTTGTTGCTAAATTAGCCCCCATCATATTGTATATATTGTTGGGGTTATTTTTTCCAATGTGCATTACTTTACATTTATCCACATTAAATTTCATTTGCCATTTTGTTGCCCAGTCACTTAGTTTTGTGAGATCTTTTTGAAGTTCTTCACAGTCTGCTTTGGTCTTAACTATCTTGAGCAGTTTAGTATCATCTGCATACTTTGCCACCTCATTGTTTACCCCATTCTCCAGATCATTTATGAATAGGTTGAATAGGATTGGTCCTGGGACTGACCCTTGGGGAACACCACTAGATACCCCTCTCCATTCTGAAAATTTACCATTTATTCCTACCCGTTGTTCCCTGTCTTTTAACCAGTTCTCAATCCATGAAAGGATCTTCCCTCTTATCCCATGGCAACTTAATTTACATAAGAGCCTTTGGTGAGGGACCTTGTCAAAATATACTATGTCCACTGGATCCCCCTTGTCCACATGTTTGCTGACCCCCTCCAAGATCTCTAATAGATTAGTAAGACATGATTTCCCTTTACAGAAACCATGTTGACTTTTGCGCAACAATTTATGTTCTTCTATGTGTCTGACAATTTTATTCTTTACTATTGTTTCAACTAATTTGCCCGGTACTGACGTTAGATTTACCGGTCTGTAATTGCCAGGATCACCTCTAGAGCCATTCTTAAATATTGGTGTCACATTAGCTATCTTCCAGTCATTGGGTACAGTAGCTGATTTAAAGGATAGGTTACAAGCCCTAGTTAATAGTTCTGCAATTTCACATTTGAGTTCTTTCAGAACTCTTGGGTGAATGCCATCTGGTCCCGGTGACTTGTTACTGTTAAGTTTCTCAATTAATTCCAAAACCTCCTCTAGTGACACTTCAGTCTGTGACAATTCCTCAGAGTTTTCACCTACAAAAGATGGCTCAGGTTTGGGAATCTCCCTAACATCCTCAGCCGTGAAGACTGAAGCAAAGAATTCATTTAGTTTCTCTAGGATGACTTTATCGTCTTTAAGTGCTCCTTTTGTATCTCGATCGTCCAGGGGCCCCGCTGGTTGTTTAGCAGGCTTCCTGCATCTGATGTACTTAAAAAACATTTTGTTATTACCTTTTGAGTTTTTGGTTAGCTGTTCTTCAAACTCTTTTTTGGCGTTTCTTATTACATTTTTACACAGGCTCAAGGCATGTCTACACTTACCTCCGGAGCTATTGATCCAGCAGGGGTTGATTTATTGCATCTAGTGAAGACGCGATAAATAGACCTCCGAGAGCTCTCCCGTTGACTCCGGTACTCCACCGGAGTGAGAAGTGTACGCGGAGTCAGCGGGGGAGTGTCAGCAGTCGACCTACTGCAGTGAAGACACCACGGTAAGTAGCTCTAAGTACGTCGACTTCAGCTACACTATTTTCGTAGCTGAAGTTGCATAACTTAGACCGACTTAGCTCCCCTCCCAACCCCCCGCCAGTGTAGACCAGGCCTCAGAGAGGAGACTGCATCTTCCATGATGCACTGCAATCTGGCCAACAAGCCCAGCCCAATGGAGCTAGGGAAAATTAATATTTTGTAGATATTGCATTTTTCCATTAAAAATCATTTTGCTGGAAAATTCCCAACTAGTGCTCATTCCCTTGGGACAGCCAATATCTCATGGATAGATTGATTAACTTCTAGCCAACAGATTAAGTCCTGTAACTCTGACCTGGGCCAAAGAAGCTCATTGTGACCTAGTGCTTTAAGGAAGTATGTTGGTGATGGGAGTACATTTTGTAGACTTTGATCATCCAAATTAACTTTGCACCTTAATGTTTTGTTTGCTGCCTTCAATTTTCTCTATTGTCTTCTTTTCTCTCCCTTCCCTCTACAATTATGAATTTGCTCCTGTCAGCAGGAATGAGGACTTTGCTATATGCCTTGAACTTTTCTTGAGCTTTTATGACCATCATTTTTCATTTCATTTTTCCTTTGCTCAGTTATTCTCCAAATGAAATCAATTCTTTATTGTCAGAGTTTTTCTTTTTATCGTGTAGTTTTAAGTTTCCCTTTAGAGGTGATGTCTGTCTCTACCAACTTGTAGAAATACAGTGAGTCAGTGAGTTTGTGAATGTGAGTGCTAAAGCTGTCACACTACGGCTTACGGATCAGTATTAATAATGACAGACATATGTTTTCATGTCTCCTTCAGGGAGGATTTCAGTGTAAAAGCTTTTATCTACCTCTTTACTGTTGCAGTTTCTCAAGTGTGATCTAATTACAATCTTGCAAACTCAGAGCATTCCTTGCAGTTTGCCACTGTGCTGTAGCATAAAAATGTTTTGGGAAGAAAACACCTTTGTAGCCAAGATAATTACATTCCCCCCACTTCCCATTGCCATAGTATCTGAGTGTATCAGTCTTTAATGTATTTATTCTCACAACACCTCCAGGAAGTAGGGAAGTGCTATGATTCCCATTTTACAGATGAACAAACTGAGGCACAGAGAGAATAAGGCCTGGATCCATGAAGGGACTTACGTGTGGCAATGCTGAGTGTCACAGCACCTATAAAATCATATATGCCAGCAACAAATTATTACACACAATGTGCCCTCCCCATGTTCCTTCCCTCTCTGTCACCAAAGGGAAATGAAGGAAATTGTGCATTGGAGGGGTGTCTCTGACATGCAAGGCCTCCTGGGCTATATCCTGGGCTAAGGGCACAATCTAGCCCCCAGTCATGACCAGAAATATACCATGTGTCCAGTCAAAACAATTCATATTTAGAAGATCTAATATTTGCTCATAAACAAGCTACAGACCAAGAGATTTTTCTGTGAATGTGTTCAGATAATAAGCAGTTTGTGACCTGAGAAAAAGAGGTGGAATTAATTGGTAAATCATTTGTTATGAATGATTAAATCTTACATTATAAATCCTCAGCTCACATTTTTGGGAGCTGTCTCTATTCTAACAGACACAAGCAATTCTGGAGGCTACACTCTCATGTGCTACAAATGAATTATTTCAGCAGCAGACTTGTATGCTGCTGAGAAAATAGTTGTTAAGAAATAATATAAAGACCACTGTGGATCTCTAAAGGGGTTTGCTTCTCCCACTGGCTATTATCTAAATTGAATGTTTTCTTGAAAGACAGGCTGAATAAACAGAATAATGCTGGCAGTCCCAGTACTGTAAGGTTAAAGATTCAGAGGCTTTTTCTGATCTCACTTATACCAGTTTTACAGTGACTTACTCCAGATTTACATGTAAGCCCTGCGGCCTGAAGCTTTCAAGGGCATGGAGCTTTATGTCTCTATCTGTTGGTGAACAGGGGTGCAGAATGGCCACAGAGCTGCTTCAGCTGCATAAGCTATTTACCCAGAATTCTTAGATGGACAGAGGCTCCATAGGTGAAGGAACTCTATGCCCCATCTATTTGTGAATAGACGGGGAGAGGGGGAAAATACAACCTAAAGGGCCTAATTTGCGTAAGCTTTTTACCCAAAATTCTTCTGGAGACACTTTGGGAGTCACCATAACTGAACATAATCTCAGAATTGATCAGGTAGTGGAACTGAACTAAGGGAAGGGAAAATGGTTTCTACTTTATGCTCACAAGTGTGTTGCTGAGTGGTTACAAGTCTGTTAAGGGCCTATGTACTGCAGGGTCTTCTCTACTAGTGATTTTGTTCTACTGGGAGGACTTTTTGATGGGAGAGAACTGTAGCAGAGCTGAAAGAACTCTAGTAAGGCCCTAAATAAAGCTGAAATCACTGTAGCTGGGTTAGTTGGTAGAGCCTCAGAATAGGATCAGGTAGCACTTCTTAAGGGACTGGAGACAGGCCTGCTGGAGCACGACTCAGGACTCAGGTGCTCTATGCTGACCCCTGCTACCAACCCGTGAGTAGGGTTTAGCAGATGGAGTAAAGGAGATATCTGTTATATGCTCACACTGGCAGGTACAAAAGAGTGGGAACAGACTACTGCCAATGTTATTTTGGAAGGTGTCTTATTTATCATTCATATAGAGATTGTTGTTGTATTTTCTCTAGATGATGCTGTTTCCTTTCCCCCCAATAAAGTTTTCCTGATCTCAGACACAGACTCAGTGTTTGGGGGTAGGGAAGCATTGCTTATGAGGGCAACTAAAGAAGGCATTTAGTGATCCCAGAAATTCTGGTTGGGGCTTGAGCTGGTGGTGATCGTTAGTTTGAAGCAGGACCCCTAGCTATTTGAACCGAACCCTTGTTGCTCTGACAACACCTGCCAGAAGGGTTATTTACACAGGGTGAGTTCAGAATCAGGCTCTTAAAGGAGACTATTGGTCAAATTCTGCTCTTACTTGCACTAGCAGAAACTCATTGAAACCACCCATTCCTAGTACTGAAATCCAGCATGGAGGTGCCAGTGCAACTGAGAGCAGAATTTGACCAGAAAGACTATGGATGAGGTTCTCTACAGCTCCACTAAGAGTGTGTCTACACAGCAGTTGGGAGGTGTGACTTCGAACTCGGGTAATACACTAGTTCTGCTCAAGTGAGTGTGTTAAAAATAGCAGCATGGCTGCAACAGCTCAAACTAGCTGCCTGAGAACGTGCCAAGAGGGTCGGGCAGGATTGTACTTGGGTGGCTACTTGTGCTGCTGTGTGTCTGTTTGCCCAGGCTGGGAATCACACCTCCCAACTGCTGAGTAGCCATACTCTATGAGGCTCAGCACAAAACTTTCAGCCCAGGTGGAGGGAGACTAAGGATGCTTTAGGCTGGAACTGAGCTTTTATAGTCTCTTGAAGCCGTTTTGGCCCTCCAGCCTAAAGGGGCTAGAGCAGGAGTGAGAATCTCACACTCTGATTTAGAACAGAATCTAGATCTTGATGTTAGCAGACCAAATTCCTCCAGTGTGACATCCCGCACCACCCCCACCCACAGTGGCATCAGTGAGTTATGCCAGGAAAGAATTTGGCCTATTGGGTCCAAATACATGTGTTTAATAACTAGGATTTTCCACAAGTGGAAACCATTTTCAGTTCTGTGTTGGTGGGTTTGTTGGTCTTAAACGTATTTGTCAAGGCAGAGTACTTCAGCTCTCTGGAATATCTTGTATTTGAAAGAGACAGAGGATCAGTACATGGGATTTAGCCTTATTGCCGGTAAAATACAAGCTTAGAATTTGTATTGAGATCTCTTATGGATGTGGAGTAGGCAGAGGCAAGACAATTTAAATTCCATAAACAAGACGGAAATCAAGTAATACAGCAAGAGCATGTATATTGCAGCTATAAAATGTCTCTGATAGAATTGCAGCTGCATGTTGGGAACTGTAACAACATTTTCATTGCCTCTATAGTAATATCTATAATGCTAGGTTTATTTGATTTTTTTTCACTTAATAATGACACTATGTTAATCTAATTGGCTGTGAAAGGGAAAAACCTTTTGGAAAAACTTCACCCCCCCCCAAAAAAAGGTAATTTTCTCTCTGTAGGGAAGCCATTATAGTGAGGACACTGACAGGATTTAGGGGGCTGACAGCTGACAGCAACTGATACTGTACTTCCCTTTTAAAGGGATAATGTTTATTTAAATTGAGCCCTGATTTTTTTGAGGTGTGTGTGTGTTAGTGTGGGGTGTGTGTGTGATAAGGGGAACAAGCTTTTTGCAATCTAATACCAGTAGAAATGTTTCCACAATTTTTTTTTCAATTCCATTGAAAACTGCTATTTTTGAACTAGTAAACAATGAGACCGAGGCATTGCAGCTCTGAGGGCCTGCAAATGAAACAGACTATAAATAAAAGTGAAACTGGAAGAGTTGATGTTCATGGACCAAGCTAAGAAAAATGTTACTATGAACTGGGTTACTTACAAGTACTCTGGATTTTAACATTTCTCTCTACCTTTCAATACTCTAAGATGTCCCTAGTACCATACATAAAGAAGTGTCTATTTACAATCAATGATTTTTAAACTGACAGCACCCTTTCAGTAGAAATGGGCTCCAGCAATGTTTCAGTTTGAATCTGATCCATAGTTTTAGGGTGTTTTGATGTAGTTCTCTAGCTCAGGTCCATAAGATCATATGAATGGCCATCCTGGGTCAGACCAATGGCCCATCCTAGTATACTGTCTTTCGACAGTGGCCGATGCCAGATGCTTCAGAGGGAATGAACAGAACAGAGTGATTATCAAGTTACCCATCCTCTGTTGTCCAGTCCCAGCATCTGGCAATCAGAGGCTAGGGACACCCAAAACATGGAGTTGCACCCCTGACCATCTTATCTAATAGCCATTGATGGACCTATCCTCCAGGAACATATCTAATTCTGTTTTGAACCAGTTATATTTTTGGCCTTCACAACATCCCCTGGCAATGAGTTCCACAGGTTGATTGTGCATTGTGTGAAGAAGTACTTCCTTTTGTTTGTTTTTAAATCTGCTACCTAGTAATTTCATTGGGTGATCCCTTGTTCTCATGTTAGGTGAGGGGGTAAATAACACTTCTTTATTTACGTTCTCCTCACCATTCATGATTTTATAGACCTCTAGCATATCCCCCTTAGCTGTTGTCTCTTTTCTACAATGAACAGTCCCAGTTGCTTTAATTTCTCCTCATATGGAAGCTGTTCCATAACCTTAATAATTTTTGTTGCTTTTCTCTGTACCTTTTCCATATCTGTTTTGAGATGGGGTGACCAGAAATGCACACAGTATTCAAGGTGCAGGTGTACTGTGGATTTATATAGTAGTATTATGATGTTTACTACCTTATTTAACCCTTTCCTAATTGTTCCTAACATTCTGTTCGCTTTTTTGACTGACACAGCATATTGAGCGGATGTTTTCAGAGAACGATCCACAATGACTCCAGGGTCTCTTTCTTTAGTGGTAACAACTAATTAAGACCCCATTAATTTGTAGGTGTAGTTGGGGTTATATTTCCTAATGTGCATTTCTTTGCATTTATCAAAACCGAATTTCATCTGACATTTTGCTGCCCAGTCACCCATTTTTGCTTAACCCATCTCTGGGGTAAGAAAGATATTGTTGAGTGCTGGGGACAGGGTATCACATGCGGAAGGTGCTGCCTGTGTGCAAACATGTACATTATGCTGCGATGGGCTCCTCCTAATGTTGGGATTCAATGGGCTGAAGCTGGGAGCCAGGCCTAGCCCCATGGGCAGGAACCGCCAACTGTCTGGGATGAGTGTGGGGCCAGCTTGCTCTGAATTCCTGGGCCCAGCCCCACAGGACCAGAGCCACCGCTGCCTGGGGTGAATGCAAGATGAACTTGCTTTCCAGTTGCCTCCTTTCCCCACATCCTCAAGGGCCTCGCCTCTGCACTGAGCTGGGATGGAGACTGCACAGCAACACCCCCACCCCTGCATACACCAGAGAGCATGACCTGCCCCCACCCCCAAGAAAGTGTGGGCTTGTCCCGCATGCGGGTGGAGAGTGGTATTGCCTACTCCATGCTCCTAGAGAGTCCCTCCCCACAGACCATGAAGCCTGGTCACTCAGCACTCCCCCTGTCTCCCATAGAATACTTTAACCCTCTGCCTATGAGCAGTGGATGTCAACTCCTCTTATCTCAGCACAGCTTTCAACAAAGATTTTCATAAGAAGTTAGTATGCAGATAAACTTACCAGTATTGGAGATGGGGCCTGAAAAATTGCCTGCAAGATCTGGATTAGGATTTCAAACACTCAAAAGTTCAGAGGTATTTGGATCCGTGGTTTTGGTTTGGACCATTAAACACTTGGCCAGCTGCAAAATTTGGTTCCTGGTTAGGATTCCAAAGCCCTCACAAAGGTTAGGGAATATAGGACCTGGTCCAGCAAAGCACTGAAATATAGGCATAACGTTTAGCATTTGTTTAAATGTTTTGGTTCAGCCCCACCTCTAAGTGCAATCAGTGAAAGATGATATAGGTAGGTCACTGATGAATGAAAAATTCAAAGGGTGATAGTAAAGCAGAACAAGTAAATTGGCAAAAGAGAATTAGTGAGTTTCCCTGGAGGTTGGACCAATCCTACTTGAGATATTTGTCTAAATGACCTGGAAACAGGAATAAATTGCCGAGTATCAAAATTTACTGACTCGGGGCCCATTCTAGGAGTGGGCTATCAGGATGGTTGCCCTGGGTGCCAACTTCCAGGGGGTGCTGTACCACTGTGATTCTTTTCTTTGCTCTGCTGGTTGACTGGCCTTTTGTTATTTTGCTTGGCCATTCCGGGGGTGTCACTGAAAATGTATTCTGCCCTGGCTGATAAAATGCCTAGTATCATTGATGTACTGAGTAATAATTCAAAGACTAGAGCACTAGGCATGAAAGCAACAAAGGAAGAGTGTTTGGAAAGTGTAAAGCGAGATGCTGCTAGTTGGGTCCATCTCTACGTGTCCAGAGAAGAGCAGCAGGCTCACTTGGGGTATTAAGGAATGGGGGTATTTTGGGGAGCGATGTGTTCAGAACTAGAAATAAGGAGGCTATTGTTGACAAATACAAAATTGAGAGATTCATTGATATGATTCAGGTGCTCCACAGACAGGTGCAACGTGATCCCAGTCCCAGATGTTATAGTGTTTTGGGATAAATTCAGTGTTCCCAAGGTAGTCATGTTGGGTTGTGCCTGCAGAGTGTAGCCAAAGCAGTGGTGATTGGGGACATAGGCATTATTCTGCCCACAGAGGGCAACTAGAAGTAGAATTCTGTTAGAGACACTGGAGACTATTGTAACCTATGAAAAGATGTAGCATGTTTCACTGGCCTTGTCCAAAGGCAGTGGTTCCCAAACTTTAACAACCTGTGAACCCTTTTCACGAAAATGTCAAGTCTCATGAACCCCCTCCTAAAAATGAATATTTCCAGGGATTTTCTCCTTTACCTGAGTATAAATTATAAAAGCTGTGATCTTGGAAATATAAAATTTATTTTTATGACATGTTTAGTACACACTATTTATTATTAATTATTATTTTTATTACATCATGAAAATGGCAACACTCTTCCAAGATCTCACTTTCATAGCTTGTATCACTTTCAATAAGCCTGTTATAAGACAAGACTTCTACATTTCATCAGGGAGTATCAGGTGTGAAACAGCATGAAGGTATTTAAGAAGCCAGCTCAAAGAGCATTCAGGTCTTGAGCAGTCCAGGCAAACAATGCACGTTACAACAAAGCTTAAACTTGTTCTTCATAATAATTTTAAAAACAATACTAGCTGCCTATTTAATTTAAAAATAGCAAAAAATATCCACCTCCCTTTCCATTTCTTATAAGGAGTTTTCAAGTTTAAATCTCCTCAGTGTGATAGATATGCTTGTTCTGATGCTCTTAGAAGTCCAGGGGCTCTGGGCTGCTGGCCCTGTGGTGCCTGGGGTCCCTAGGGACAGCTCTGTCCGCCATTAGGGAATTTTTCCCCTAGAACTCCCTGTAACATTTTGTGAACCCCCAGGGGTTCACGAACCCCAGTTTGGGAACCACTGTCCTAAGGACTAGCTGGTGTGTAGTTGTGGTATATTCACCCAACCAGGTCAGTCATGTTCTCTTTGCAGGGGGCTGCTGTAACTTAAGCCTGGGCTGCAAAAGGGCCACAAGAGACCACCTGGCAGTCCAGGGTAGTCACTCTAGTGTTCCAACCACACCACAGCACTCCTTCCCACCCCACCCCTGGGACTGCAAGGGGGAGAAGCTGCGTAGGGCTGTTATGCAACCCTGTACCACCCTGTGAAACTCCCTGCACAATGGAAATTCAGAACCTGGACCACCTGGCTGCTTTGGGACCCCTTTAGTCTGCAGGAATCATGTAAAATGGTGAGAATTTGGGCCAGGGAGTGCAGGCTGCGTCATCCTGGGTGCCTGCTAAGTGGGATTGCTGGGAGGAAAACTTGCTCCTATGTCCTCTCTCCCACCTAACATACTCGCTCCTGAAACCTAGACCCTAATCCTAAATTAACATGAAGAATAGGCTACCTGCTGTGACATAGCAGCGGCCACCTGTGTGAAAGAACAGTATTCTTAAGTTTACTTCTATGGAAACAAGAAACCAGAGGGCACTGCCTCAACTGCAAGTGGAAGAAAATGTGCATCTGAAATTCTTGATGATAATGGAAAATAAAGTCAGCATTATGTTTCCACCCTGAGGCCTTTTTCAGGAAGAAGCTATAAAGGACAAAAGTAGTTATGGGGAAAGATATTAAAGAAGTGTATAAAAATATAAGGAACATAAAATTTAGTCGCAATGCAATGTATTGTATTGATTTTACTTGCTTTGGTGCAATTACTGCACCACTTAAGCAGTAGTTTCACTGAAAGAATTAGCCTTCTCCTTATAATGCATTTCAAATGGTTGGTGTATGTCATACAGGGTTTTGTGGTACTTGTTAAGTTTGGTTCTCTTCTTGTATTTAGCTTGTATTTAGCTGACACTGAAAGAAGTTGGTCCAATAAAAGCTATTATATCACCCACCTTGTTTCTGTAATAGAGAAGGTAGTCAAGCAAATCCATTGTGGAAAGGATGCATCTCTCTGGTTGGCAGGCCAACTGCCTACTGGTTAGTTTCATGCTTAATTCACTGCTTCACTGTGTACTTCTCTCTAGCCTGCAATTACATTTCATTGGAGAAAGTCATTGTATAGATCCAAGGACTGGAGCTCTTTCTTTAGCTGCAAAATGATGTCTTGTACAGTATATTGCTTTTCAGTGTACAGAATTAAGGAAACTAGTAAATTACCATTTAATTTCTAGAGAGTGATCGTATGTCATCTAAGGAAATATTTTATGAACTTCTGTAGTTGTGAATATGTCTCACTTTAATTTTTTTCAGAGAAAGACTTTTATCTGTAGAGGCCTGGCATGCCCTTATGTACTATGCTAGGTAAGGCAAGAACACACCAGCTTTCCAAAATACTTGTATATTCTTTGCTGATCACTTTCTATTGCAGTGATACTGAGGAAACTCTAGCTCATAGTTTTCCAGAAAAAAGTATCATAGCAGTGCAGCAAAGCATCTAACAGTGTAAATCTCTAACGCCACACATTGAATTCCCATTGACTTCAGTGGAAGCAGGGTTGCATCCTAAGTGCACTGAAACTTACTGGAACCCACTACTTAAAAACTAAGGTGTGTGTGCGCGTGTATGCAAGCACCATTCCCTTTCAGGTAGAGTGGTCAACTTTAAAAACTTGCCCATTGCTATGGATAACACTACAACTGTGAATCTCTTCCTGCCTTGTTGAGATCTGTTGTCTGTTCAGTTCCTGAGCCCCATATACAATTCTTTCTCCTTTATGTCTGATAGTGAACTAGTTCCTTCAGAGAGTGGCTACCCCATATGAAACACTCAGGTCTACTTTTGTTCACTTACACAGTTTACATTGCATAGCAACTCCTATAGGACATCCTATATAGGATATAGGGTTGCCAGATGTCCGGTTTTCGACCTGAATGCCCAGTCGAAAAGGAACGCTGGTGGCTCCGGTCAGCACTGCTGACTGGACTGTTAAAAGTCCAGTCGGAGGTGCAGTGGGGCTAAGGAAGGCTCCCTACCTGTCCTGGCTCTGCACGGCTCCCAGAAGCAGCAGCATGTCTCCCCTCCAGCTCCTAGATGCCACTGCTTCCAGGAGCTCCCTGAGGTAAGCGCCGCCCCAAGCCTGCACCCTGACCCTCTCCCATGCCCGTACCTCCTACCCCAGCTCTAATCCCCCTCCTGCCCTTCGAACCCCTCGATCCCAGCCTGGAGCTCCATCCTGTACCCCAAATCCCTCATCCCTGGCCCCACCCAAAATCCACACCCCCACCTGGAGCCCTCACTTCCCTGCACCCCAGCCCAGAGCTCCCTCCCACATGCTGAACTCCTCATTTCTGGCCCCACCCCATAACCCACACCCCCAGCCCAGAGCCCATACCCAGAGCCCATCTGGGGAGGCTAGCTCCCGGCCCCTCCCCGGCCCCTCCCCTGCTGTCCCCCCTCCCCCGCAGCCACGCCGCCACACCACCAGCAGCATGGCGGCGTGGCTGGCTCCAGCATGGTAAGGGGGCAGGGAGCAGGAAGTCCCGGGGGGCAGGCAGGGGACAGGGAGTGGTTGGATGGGGCAGAGGTTCTGGGGGGAGCGGTCAGGAAACGGGGAATGGGGGGGTTGGATAGGCATGGGAGTCCCAGGGGGCCTGTCAGGGGGCAGGGGTGTGGATAGGGGTCGGGGCAGGGAGCGGGGGGGGGTTGGAATAGGGGGTGGGGTCCCGGGGGCGGTTAGGGACAGGGGGTCCCGGGAGGGGGCGGTCAGGAGTCAAGGAGCAGGGACGGGTTGGATGGGTCGGGGTTCTGGGAGGGGGCGGATAGGGGGCAGGGCCCAGGCTGTTTGGGGAGGCACAGCTTTCCCTACCCGACACTCCATACAGTGGCACAACCCCAATGTGGCCCTCGGGCCAAAATGTTTGCCCACCCCTGGTCTAGGGCCTTTGGGAGATTCTCTGATTTAGTACTTCCCCGGAGCAGCATCTTCTGTGAAAGTCCAGGCAGAAAGCTTAAAAGTTGCCCTCCCCTCTTGGAATCACTGACAGAAGTTAGCAGTGGAAAGACATTCCTATGGAGTTCTTTCCCACCCAAGCGACTCTGGAGGGGTGTGTGTGGGGGGGTTATAATTGAGCCCCAAATGTGGAAGAAGGCAGTCACTGTTGCCATAAAGTGTGAACATTTTCCTTCCCATGGTATATTTTGCAGTGTAATTAGGTTACTATCCATATGCTGCTGTACTCAGTTCAAGGGAGAAATGATTTCTTGTTCATTGTGGAGCTTTCAGGAATATTTGTGTACGTGGTGTTGGAGAGGAGTCAGTGGTGTGTAAAGAGGAGCACTTATGAGAGCCAAGAACTAGTTTGGGAGCACAGAGAATACTAGGTGTGCCTGCCCCATAGCATCTCCTGCTGGCTGAGCATGATATTGCAGGCTCTCCCTTCTTCAGTCTTCTCTTCCCTGGTTTTCTGTCTCTGCTGGGGAATTCATGTGGCTAAGCCCTCCAGTGGGGTCACTCTGAGTTCAGTCCCCTAGTAGGGTACCAAAAGTCTAAACAAATAAAATTCTTTGCCCCATCTGGGCTCCTCTTCATCTTGCTTTCTGGGCTCCCTTTGAGTCTCTGCTCTGGGATAGAGCCCTGACTTCCTGAGTCCGCTCACAGTCTCAGCCCTTCTGGGCTATGCTTATTTTTTCTGTGCTCCGGGGTGGAGCACTGATTTCCAAGCTACTTCCCGGGAGTCTTTCCAGATCAGGGCCTAGTAACAGGAGCCCAGCTTGCTCCCTGTGGTTCCTCCTCTGCACTAAGTTCTGTGCCCTTTCATCAGGCCCTGATGTTTAACAGGCTGTCACCTGACCCCGATTAGTCCTGTCCCCTCAGGCTGGGACACAACTAATTAAGGTTTCAGAGTAGCAGCCGTGTTAGTCTGTATCCGCAAAAAGAACAGGACAACTTGTGGCACCTTAGAGACTAACAAATTTATTAGAGCATAAGCTTTCGTGGCCTACAGCCATTTCATCGGATGCATTGAATGGAACATATCGTAAGAAGATATATATATATACATACAGATAAGTTGGAAGTTACCTAAGAGGCTAATTAATTAAGATGAGCTATTATCAGCAGGAGAAAAAAACTTTTTTAGTGATCATCAAGATGGCCCATTTAGACAGTTGACAAGAAGGATACTTAACATGTGGAAATAGATTCAATATGTGTAATGACCCAGCCACTCCCAGTCTCTATTCAAACCCAAGTTAATGGTATCTAGTTTGCATATTAGTTCAAGCTCAGCAGTTTCTCTTTGGAGTCTGTTTCTGAAGCTTTTCTGTTGCAGAATTCTTCTTACTATACGTTCCATTCAATGCATCTGATGAAGTGGGCTGTAGCCCACGAAAGCTTATGCTCTAATAAATTTGTTAGTCTCTAAGGTAACTAATTAAGGGACAGGCAGGGCTGATTGAACAAGGTTGGGTAGCCCCAGGCCTCCTAGCCTTTTAAAGAGGCAGGCTGCCTGTTATAAGGAGAGTTCATGGAAACTGTTGGATGTTTTTTCAGGAAAAAAATGTTAAGGCATTCCTAGGAAAACTAAAAATCAAATCAATTTAAAGGACACATGTTAAGTAGCAATATAAAAGGCCTTATTTGAAATGTGTATTGTCTTCATTATTTTATTTAACATTTATAATATTAAAACATTCTTGTTTTAACTTCTCTAACTTGTCTGTTAACTCAGATGCTTCAAGGCCTTTACAGACACACCAAAGAAATAAATATAATTCTCAACCTTAACTAGCAGAGCTGGCAGTTCACTATAATGTGAATCAAATAAAAATTAAATATATTGCCTACTATTCCACCTGTGATTCCTGATAAACTATTTATTAAACACAATCATTTTTATTATTATTGATAAAGTTCAATGAACACATTGTAAATAGTTATAATTCTACAAATGTTTCTTAAAGAAATGTAAATTAATTTACATAATTTAAAGCACCATACAGCAGGTGTAACATTCAGTAAAGTAATTCACATATCAGTTTAAGGGCTGCTGCACCTGTAAAGTCTCAGGTTAAGTAATCTGGATGCAGAAGCAGTTTATATCATCAAAGGACAGAGCTGGATAACAGGAATAAAATGACAAAATAAAAAGAAAATGGTTCAGCAAAAAGGGCTTTTGATAGATGCCACAACTTATTTGCCAGCACATGGTACAAAGTGTATTAATGTGACAGGCATAATCGCTTGGCTAAGAGTAGCAAATTGCCTGGTAAGTATAGTTAAATCTGATCTGCATTTATTATCACTGAAACATGGTGCAGCAGATAGGGCAGTCTCTGTTTCATTAGATGGGAGAAGTTTGCTTGCTCATTGCTTGGTGGTCAGTGTGACTCTTTAAGGGTCTCTGCTGTACTTTTCAGCTAGTGGGAGTTCCATCAATCTCCCAGAATTTGGTCCTCATCTGTGGGAATGATTCAGACCTTCAGGAATTTGTTGGTAGCTCCTCCTGATCAGGAACCCTTTCAAGCCAGCGAGAGTGAGGTCCAGATTGGAGCTGGCTGGGAATTTTCAATCAATGAGTTTCTGACAGAAAATTCACTTTCCACAAAATTGAAGCTTTCCACTGGAAAATCATTTCCAGCTTGGTAGCTCCCCTGTTCTGCAGCAGTCCACATGGTAGGCTGCTGTGGAGCAGACTATAAGGCAGCCTTCCAGGAAGACTACCCTGGAACCAGGGCTCCCAGGACCAGAAAGAGTCATAATGATTCTACAGCCCACTGCTTAGCGTACTCAGGTGGGATGTGGCAGATCCAAGTTCAAGTGCTTGATTGAATTACTGCTTAATTATTTCTACATGGTGGAGCTGCTTCAACCGGAGAAAAAGAGGGAGCTTAGCTGCAGAATACACCATAACTCAGTGCTTAGGACACCACGAGACATAAGTTAAAATCCCTTTTCCACATCAGGTGCGTGTGTGTGTGTGGCGGGGGGGATATGGGGAATTGAACCTGAGCCTCCTACATTCTGGGTGAGTGATGTAACCACTCAGCTAAAATTTATAAGGGCACCACCACCACCTGCTCCTCTTGCTGTTTTGGGGGTTAGATGTGCTCTGAGACTGCCTACTGGATTGGCCCTTGCAGGGGAATGCTTAGTTTGAGGATCCCGCTGGGACATGGGCATCCTAGACGGGCATTGTGAGCATGCTCACTGGCAGAAGTGTAGGTGCCTAAGAGACTTTAATTGTGGAAATTTAAGTGCTCATAGTTTTAGTCACCTACAGAGTCAAGCAGCAGCAGAGAGGAGTTTTGAATCTCTCAAGTGCTTAAAAAGTGGACTTCAGAATCTAGCTGTCACTTTAGGTGCCTAAGTCCTTTTGTGGATCTAGCCCTTTAGTTTTTTCATTGAGGGAAAAAAAAAGTCCATAATCTTCTCTCCTTCTGTTACCCAAAGACATAGATCTTAGAGGTAATTGATATCACTGCAGAAATTGCCCTAATGGACTGTTGTTGACTTTATGGAAGTCTGTTTTAAGGAGGCTTGTGTTTAGATACTAGGAAGAATGAAGGCTTAATCTCCCAAGGCTTTAGTAGCTTCTAAGGCTTGACTTTCTCCTTCCAAAATGTGTACTGTTAGTATATAGGCTGGTTTGTTAACCTGAGATAGAATTTTGGGTTTGACTTTTTGATACTCTTATATCTTATACTAATAGGTGTGAACAAAGGACAAAGGCACTGTGTGTGTTGCTTCTGCCTGGCCAGATGGGTTTGTTAGTATAATGGGAAGAGATAAGGGATAGAACTAAAATGTTACAGAGTACGGTGGGAGTGTAATATATGAGCATGTACTGAAAGGCTGCCTGGCTCCTTTCTCAAGCCAAAGTCTGAAGCACTTAGAGGAGAGGAAAGTGATCAGGAACAGTCAGCATGGATACACCAAGGGCAAGTCATGCCTGACTAATCTAATTGCCTTCTATGATGAGATAACTGGCTCTGTGGATGAAAGGAAAGCAGTGGATGTGTTGTTCCTTGACTTTAGCAAAGCTTTTGACACGGTCTCCCACAGTATTCTTGCCAGCAAGTTAAAGAAGTATGGGATGGATGAATGGACTATAAGGTGGATAGAAAGCTGGCTAGATTGTCGGGCTCAACGGGTAGTGATCAATGGCTCCATGTCTAGTTGGCAGCTGGTATCAAGTGGAGTGCCCCAGGGGTCGGTCCTGGGACCGGTTTTGTTCAATATCTTCATAAATGATCTGGAGGATGGTGTGGATTGCACTCTCAGCAAGTTTGCAGATGACACTAAACTGGGAGGAGAGGTAGATACACTGGAGGGTAGGGATAGGATAGAGAGGGACCTAGACAAATTGGAGGATTGGGCCAAAAGAAATCTGATGAGGTTCAACAAGGACAAGTGCAGAGTCCTGCACTTAGGTCGGAAGAATCCCGTGCACCGCTACAGACTAGGGACCGAATGGCTCGGCAGCAGTTCTGCAGAAAAGGACCTAGGGGTTACAGTGGACGAGAAGTTGGATCTGAGTCAACAGTGTGCCCTTGTTGCCAAGAAGGCCAATGGCATTTTGGGATGTATGAGTGGGGACATTGCCAGCAGATCAAGGGACATGATCGTTCCCCTCTATTTGACATTGGTGAGGCCTCATCTGGAGTACTGTGTCCAGTTTTGGGCCCCACACTACAAGAAGGATGTGGAAAAATTGGAAAGAGTCCAGCGGAGGGCAACAAAAATGATTAGGGGACTGGAACACATGACTTATGAGGAGAGGCTGAGGGAACTGGAGATGTTTAGTCTTCAGAAGAGAAGAATGAGGGGGGATTTGATAGCTGCTTTCAACTACCTGAAAGGGGGTTCCAAAGAAGATGGCTCTAGACTGTTCTCAGTGATAGCAGATGACAGAACAAGGAGTAATGGTCTCAAGTTGCAGTGGGGGAGATTTAGGTTGGATATTAGGAAAAACTTTTTCACTATGAGGGTGGTGAAACACTGGAATGCGTTACCTAGGGAGGTGGTGGAATCTCCTTCCCTAGAAGTTTTTAAGGTCAGGCTTGACAAAGCCCTGGCTGGGATGATTTAGTCGGGGATCAGTCCTGCTTTGATCAGGGGGTTGGACTAGATGACCTCCTGAGGTCCCTTCCAACCCTGATATTCTATATTCTATGATTCAATCAAGCAATCAGGGAGAGGCATAAGAAACACTTAAAGCCAAAGAAAAGCCTGGCCTTGGCCAGAACACAACCCCACTCCTTATCCCTCCCATGGGATACAAAAGAGGTGGGACAAAGACCCCAAACTCATGACCCTCCAAAACAGAACATGACTATAAGTTGTAAGGGGTGTGACTAGATGTGTGCAGTGCAGGTATATTTGGGCCTGCTAAGAAGGAGGAGGGGAATGGAGAATGGGGATACAGGCAAAGCTCTGTGGTGTCAGAGCTGGGAATGGCGACACAGGTTACATGCTCTGCGGCATCAAAGTTGGGAAGGGAACACTGGGAAACAGAATCTGCTGGCGTGTAGAGCTATGGATATGCTTGCTTGGAACTAACCCCAATAAACATTGCATTGCCTGCACTTTGGACTTCTGGTCTTCTGCTTTCTGTCTGCATGACAAGAACCAGGGGAGGTGGTGAAGGGAAAGCCCTCTAACATGTACAGTACATGTACTTAGTACATCTTTACTCAGCATTACTATTTTGACTGTGAAGTTAGGTCAGATGTCTGTTCCAGGAAAGAACTCTGTAAGACGATCAAAAGTCCATCTCTCAGCCCTCTTCCTCATGCAGGAATGTGTTGCTGCTTCACCGGTCCTTAAGACTGGGATTCTCTGGGGGCAGTTTCATGAAGGAGAGAGATTACTTAAGAACTGCCAAAATTGTATGAAAAAATTTCCTCACAATCCCAAAGCAGCTGCAAATACTGTCTACCTCACACTTATGAATCTATTAGTTTTTTATTGCCAGATTTCACTTGCACTGAAATGATCATGTTTTACTTTATATCCTTGAATTTTCAAGAATCTGTTGTACCTTCATGTTGAGTAAGACCCTCAATAGAAGATCTTAGAAATGCTGCCTAATATTAGAAACAAACAAAAATTCAACATCATAAACCCAGCGCTTAATTTATAGTGAAAGAGGTGCTGGGTCTCAAGCAATTTTTTTACTTTCAGAACTGATGCAGCAAGCCCAGAGGTGCCGGGACTATGAACTGCCAAACCTAGACGTGCCATGGCTCAGCCCTGGCACAAATTAAGCACTGAACAAACCCCAAAGACAGCAGAAATAGTGGTGCAGCTTCATGCCTCACACTGTGGATAGGAAACCACTATTTGTGGTAAGTTACCTACTACCCCACTTTCTGAGTATCTACATAGGTTTATAGCATTGGTAGGACCAGCAGCTTGGAAAAAACGTACAGAATTACCGATCCATTATAGAGTAAGGAACAGCAACAGTGCAAGCCATCTACTCTACAAATACAACCGTGACAGGCAACCATGTTCCAGTATGTTTGTCCCCAGGCACAGTTAAAACACCATTCCATCTTACAGTGTAGCTGGGACCTTACATGTGTCCCCAAACTGTGCTAAAAATGTGGACTGGCCAGTTTAATTCTATTGTTGTGCTACTTTCCAGACAGTATGAAATCTTTGTACTAACATGAATACCCTATTTGCCACATGCTGCTGGTCTCTCAACAGCCATTACAGAAGCATGATAATCTTTTAAATAAATATTCTTAAAGTGAGCAGGAATAATACCAAGGGGCCCCATAACAGGCACAGCTATGGTTCTACTGGCGTGGTGACCAGCAGGGCTATCATGTGTTATAAGCATCTTCTTGCCTTTGTCATTAGCCAGCAAACTAACACCCTCGTTGTGCCTTTGCTGTGATGGCTCAGGCCTCTTTGCCTCATGGATTGAACATTCTGGATCAAAGAACCTGATTAATGCCACTCACACTTTGTACTGTCTCTCAGATGGCTAGTTTACATGCACAGGTGCACAGTGCACAGTATACACTTTGAGAATTGAACTGGGCCCTGTGTCTTCTGTATTGCAAAACCAATGTGATCAAACAAATCAAACTTTAAATAGTGTAAAGCATTCTCTATGTCTTGGTAGATAAGGTGCTCAGATGCCATAATGGTGAGCACAAGATAACTACCTAGGTAGACAGATGATAAGTTGTTATCCAGATGGAGGTTGTTCCATTGTTAGTGTCAAGGTTCCTTCCCCACTCTGAACTCTAGGGTACAGATGTGGGGACCTGCATGAAAGACCCCCTAAGCTTATTCTTACCAGCTTAGGTTAAAAACTTCCCCAAGGTACAAACTTTGCCTTGTCCTTGAACAGTATGCTGCCACCACCAAGCGTTTTAAACAAAGAACAGGGAAAGAGACCACTTGGAGACATCTTCCCGCAAAATATCCCCCCAAGTCCTACACCCCCTTTCCTGGGGAAGGCTTGATAATAATATCCCCACCAATTGGTACAGGTGAACACAGACCCAAACCCTTGGATCTTAAGAACAATGAAAAATCAATCAGGTTCTTAAAAGAAGAATTTTATTCAAAGAAAAGGTAAAACAATCACCTCTGTAAAATCAGGATGGTAAATACTTTACAGGGTAATCAGATTCAAAACATAGAGAATCCCTCTAGGCAAAACCTTAAATTACAAAAAGACACAAAAACAGGAATACACATTCCCTCCAGCAGAGCTTATTTTACAAGCCATTAAACAAAAGAAAATCTAACGCATTTTCTAGATAGATTACTTACTAACTTTACAGGAGTTGGAAGGCTGCATTCCTGATCTGTTCCCGGCAAAAGCATCACACAGACAGCCCAAACCCTTTGTCGTCCCCCCTCCAGATTTGAAAGAATCTTGTCCCCTCATTGGCCATTTTGGGTCAGGTGCCAGTGAGGTTACCTTAGCTTCTTAACCCTTTACAGGTGAAAGGATTTTGCCTCTGGCCAGGAGGGATTTTATAGCACTGTATACAGAAAGGTGGTTACCCTGCCCTTTATATTTATGACAGTTAGTATACAGTTATATTAGTACAGCAACAGTATGAAAGTTAGATTGTGTAGAGTAAACCTGGATTGAAGAGTTTTTTGGAGCAATTTTTAAAAATGGAGACGTAAACGCTTTTGATCTTGCTGGTCCTTGTTTCTTATTCATTGATTTATTACTGTAGGAATTACATGTCGTGGGAATTATTAGCAGAATGTTTTGCCTTTAAAAAAAATTTTATTTGTACTTCAGGTGTCAGTGCCAAAATCTGCGTGTAGCTATTACTCCATATTGTGCTGGGGGAGGTGCTGACAGCATCTCTTTGGGGTCTATACATTTCTGTCTACAAATCAGAACTCACAAGCTGGCAGTGAACATCGCACAGTAATGATGTTTTCCTGTCCCTTTTTCCTTTTATCCCGTCTAATTTTTAATTTTTAAAATATATTTCATTATTGTTAAAAATGACAGATTCTTCCAAAACAAATATATGGAAAAAAAGGTCTAACAATATGGCTAGTCACAGTGTACCGCTCCAATTTAAAACACACACCATTGTTCATAAAAGGTCTGAGTCTGCCAGTCACTAAGTGCTTAGATGAGGTGTTCAGCACCTTCAACTCCTATTAAAGACTGTGGCAGTTGTCAGGGGCTCAACCCTTCTTGAAATCAAGGATCAAGTCCAAAATTGTTTGAACTATTTTTCTCAAGTAGATTGGCATTCTCTTCTCCATTGATTTGCTTTAAATGAACAAATGCTCATTAACAAGAAATCCAAGGCAGTGTGTCATATGGTTAACTGCATAAAAACAAAAATATTTTGAATCATGAATTCTGTGACTAATACTGCACCTTACATAGGCTAGACATAAGATTTTTAAGTTTACAGGATGAGAGCTATTTTCATCTTTGTACTACTAGCCCTGAAAAATAATTTTATCTAACTGTTGAATCTAAAGTGGGTGTCTTTAGAAGGGATTATAAATGTAAGATTTTTTTTCAAATAGACCTCGCATTTCCCAGCATCTTATTTGGCCAATATTTGATGATGGTGATACAAGTCATATACAAGCTGGTTTGTTGTTTTTAATGAACTGAGTATGTTGTATAATTGATTTGCTAGGTTTGTGTTAAACTACAGCACTGGGAGTCATTACTTTGAGATGTTATCTACTTTGAAATGGCTTCTTTTACCATCTTAAGTAAATTCAATTTCTTCCTTTGTGATAAATGAAGTTTTGGGTTCTGGAGTTTTGTTCTGTTCTGGCTCCTTATCAAGCTGATAGCTTACCTGTTATAATTCATATATATATATATATATATATATATATATATATATATATACACATATACATGTGTGTGGCCGTACACATGTGCACACAGAGGTCAATGTCCATTTAGAAAAACAGGTCATACTGTGGAATTAGTCATTTCTTTGGTTGTTTTGGTGCCAAACTTTCAAATGTGTACACAAAAGTATACATGAACGTTTGTGTATATTCAGCTTTAGCGTGCAAATATCCCAATGCATGTGCAAAAGTAGATTGTGCAGAAAAGTCAGGGTGCACATCATGGTTTCATTTGTCTATGTGGGGCAAATGGGGAGGAAAGCATATATCCTTTCTCTTGTATGCTTGAAAATTTGGCCTTTAGTTAGTTAGAAAGCTTTGGCCAGTGGATCATGACAAGAAAACCAACTAGCAAGGCCTCCATCATGCCCTGCTCCCAAGTAATTTGTGGTTATGCTGTGGAGAAACCACCATGGAGCTCTACAGTGCATCTGAAATAGGTGTGTGGAGTCACACTACATAGCCCCAGCCAAATCATGATGATGCAGCTGCGTTTGCAGGACTGTCCATTGCACTGTCCATTGCAGAGCAAGGACTATCTCCCTTAGATCTTACACATAATTTAGGAAAACAGAAATGTTGCAGTGTGTGAGTGACATTGCACATTGATAGCACTGCATACTCAATGCTCTACACACAGACATACCGCTCCCACCCCCAATTTGTTTCAGCCTTGTGGGAACACTAACTTAACTACTTCAGTTTGAAAACTGATGCCTTTTCAATCAATACAACTGAAGTCTACTAATGAACTGAAGGTTTAAGAATAGTAGGAGGATTCAGAGCGCGAACATCATTCTTAGGATGCACCTTGCAATACAGTAAAAATAACCTTTCCCAAACCCAAGCAAAATCAATAAGCAACAATAAATATTCTTTGAATAACCCTTTTATATGGTTCATCTAAACAATCCATGATCCAGTCTGACATGTAGTATAGGGGGAAGACATATTGGCTACTTGCTATCATGCATATCTTAGTATTTAGTGCTGATTGTAACAGTGAATGTGACATTGAACATAGAACAGTTGACTCCTTTGCTGAAATAATCTTTAAATTATCCTGGACCTTAAACAGAATATTTTTTTGCACAGAGTAGAGTCCTGTGCCCTATTTATATCCTCTCACCTCACCTTAGCTACCATTGTTATATACTACAGGACATGAAATTTTACTTTGTTCCTTATTCTTCCTTAAGTTCAAATTTTCACATGACCTTGGTTCTCCAGGCCTTGATTTACACATATTAACAGCTTTATAAGTCAGGGTTTGTTTGCTTTATTGTCAATAAGCAGAACAGTGTTACTGATATAATTACCAGTTGCTTTTTTCCTATTGTTTTTGGCATATGCTAATGTTTTGGATTCCAGATCACTGATACAAATAATTAACTTGCTTCCATTTTTTTCTTTACTAGACAATAAATGAGCTCCTCATATTTTTTTCTTCAGTAAAGACTGAGTAGATATGAGATATCTCTTACTATTGTGCGATTAATAGCATCATCATTGCAACATAACTTATTTAGAAGGGCTTGCACATGACACTCTAGCAGTTGTGTTTCTACTAAACTGCAATCTAAGTGAACTGTATTTCAGGTTTTATATCCTCATTTGTCTACTGTAAAGTTATTACTGTAAGAATCATCCGTTTCTTCAGTCATACACTATGATCTGTAAAAGTTAAATCAATTCTTTTTGCATGAAGAACAGTTTACATAAAAACAAGTAATTATATTTCTGAGAGAGGAGTAAATTAGTTCACCAAATAAATGTATTGCGGACTGAAGTTATGCCTATAAGAGACCTTTACTGCAATGAAAAAAAGTTCAGTTTCAAATGGAGATCTCTCCTCAAAAGGTCAAGGAGAGAAATTGTTCAATATTTACAGCAGGTATGATGCATCATTTGTGGGCATTAAAGGGACCATGGATTGTATGGATGAACTCAACAGAAAATCATTTTATTGGTTATGAAAGAGTAAATAACTTTGCGAGTCAAAAGCAACTTTGTTTTCCCAAGTCATACATAATCGTGCCAGAAAAGTCCACTGGGGCTCTCCAATTTGATTGCCTGAATTTTGTAGAAATTTTTTTGCAGAAATACCTAATTATTTCCTTCTTTGTAGCTATCCCTGCTTTTCACAGAGGTGTAGAGCGCTAGAGTGGTGGCCTCTCCTGTCCTGAAAGAGCTTGGATAACTCAGTATCTGGCAGTCACATTTATAGTGTTTGATGTTTCAGTTTCACCTATTATTATTAATTAATACTACTGTCATGCCTAGGAGCCCTACTCATAGACCAGGACCCCATTGTGCTAGGCACTGTACAAACATAGAACAAAAAGGCAGTTCCTGCCCCAAGAGGCTTACAATCTAAGTTCAAGACAAAAGACAATGGATTGGTACAGACAGATAATATTCATCAGCATGGTAGGCCATGGTGTCTGCACACTAGTAACCTAACTGTTGTCAAGTATTTTGTCGGCATCATGGCAAAGGAGAGCTTTGAGAAGGGATTTGAAGGTAAACATGGATTCGTATTGTGGATGTTGACGAACAGCGCTCCGAAGCATGAGGGGCACCATGCAGGAAGAAACAAGTACAGTGTGTGTTTGAAAATTTAACAAGTGGGCAAAATGGGGCTTAATGGAGGAAGAACCAAAACCAGACCTACTTGTAACTTTGCTCTCATCAGCACTCTCACAGTGCATGTGTGATCAGGTGTCCCACTGTGTAGCTGACAGGAGATTTCCCAAGCTAGGGAAGGGAATCACACTCCACACCCAAGTCCTTCTTAAGGTCCTGTGACAAAATGACTCACCAGCTGGGGGCTGCCCCTTCACAGCTGGGTGTGGCATTGCAGGGTTTTTCTCCACTATAATTCTGCTGATGTCATCCAGATCTGCTGGTGGCTTTCTTTTTTTATGATTTGCCCCTGCAGCCAGGACACTCTTGAGTCTTGCCCCCTTTCAGGGCAATTCGGAGTCAAATCCAAAAGACAGGAAAAACTCAGAGTCTAGTAGCCTCACTGCCAGGCCTTCAGCCCCCATCTGGGGCTTGTTGTTCTTGACCCCTTTCAGTCTGGAAGCCTGCTCTTCTCCCCTTGATGTGGGAGAGAGGTAGGGGAACCCAGGACCATCCTTTCCTCTGGGTTCAGCGCTGTTTTCAGCAGCTAAAAATTGTTCACTCAATCCCCCCACACCGCTTCCCTGGGGCTGCTCCTGTCTTACTCTGCTTGCCAGCATCTTCCATAGGTCTGCGAATGCTGCTATTCCCGCCGTGGATTTGTTGAGCCTCCTCACAGCTTATTCCAGTTGCTTATTGAGAAGCTTCTGTAAAACTGCCCTCAGCCTCTCCAGCCGTAGCTGGGATGAATTTCAAACAACTTCTGGTCCCCTGCAGTACTCCTTGTGGAGTTGGGGTTGTGGTTCAAGGCAGTTCCTCAATCTCACTCTCCTCACGGCAGGTGTCCCCCAGAGTCCTCTGTGGAGCTGGGTTTGTAATTTCAGCCTGCTGTATGGCCTCAGTCAGTTTCTTCAACTGGCCCCTTCCCTCCCAGTTAGTCCCTACGTCAGAGGGTTCTGCAAGTCAGACCTCTCTTACTGGTGTTTGCCGCCTAGTAGCTAGTGGAGAGAGCTCTGTCTATCTCCCAGGGCTGGGCCTTCTGATCCAGGCGTTGTCCTTTCAAGGCTCCTCCTCCAAGATTGGCATGTGCAGCAAGGCAGGGCTACCTGAGCCAAGAGCTGCCTTCCTCCCTGGTGTGGGATACACCCTGTCACAGTCCCTTTTCTCAAAGCGGCAATTCATGTTTACAGCAAAGTCACAAACAAAACAAAATAAAATAAAACAACTCCACTGAAAACCCTACTCACAATCTCTAGAGGCTTTTCCATGCTACAAACAGCAGGGGGACACATCCTTTCCATATGGCACTCCCACCTCCTGGAGCGACCTTCCTCTTCCTAATATATCACCCAGGTGTGTGATAAGCAGTGATATTTTGACCCTTTCCAGGTTGCTGCTTTACCTTGTCACATACTGGTATGCAAAATGCAATACCACTTTAGGGAGTAAAATATTTGGATAAACAATTTAAAATCATCATGTTATCTTGATGGACAGCACACCCAGCAGACAGGACATTGGACTGGGACTCAGGAGAGCTGGATACTATGCCAGTGAGTTGCTGTGAGACCTTCATCTCTGTATTCCCTTCCCTTCTATCTGTCTTGTCTATTTAGACTGTAAACTCTTCAGTGTAAAGCCTTTTTGAACAGTGGCTAGCACAATGGGGCCCCGATCTTAGCTGGGGCCTCTATGCGCTACTGAAATAAAATAATAAATAATAAGAATAATAATGAAAGATTTCACTGTTACTAAATTAGATGATGGATTCTATTCCAGTCTCATTCTAATACCATCATCACTACTTATTCTAAATATTTCTTTTGAATAGCAACAAGGGACTGATATGAAAAATATAACAACCCAGCCCTCCAGGCTTCTTTTTTAGCCTACGCCTTTATTCTGGTTTGGATACACAATTTCTTTACTCCTCCATCTCTATTTTATGAGCATGGTTCCCTCCTGACCTGGTATGGGTGCAAGGTTGTAACTTTTCCCATTGCGGGGTAAGGTCACCGGGGAGAAATACTCCTGCTTCATTTGCTATTGCTTCCGTTCATTTATTTTTGGGGGCCCCACTGGTTAGGACTTAGTCTTTGTGCTGTTTTATTTGTTTTTTTATGCCAACCAATAGGGGGCCCAAAGTAGGCAGCATGAGTCCAATTATGTGTGATGGCTGCCTCTGAGCATATTTAACCCAAATTCCAGTGTAGAATCTTGAATAACCATTTTCATATAGGCAAGCTCTGTCAAAGCAAAGCTCTCACAAAATGTCATGAACCTGCTATAGAAATTGGAGTGGGCTTAAAATTAAGACCCTTACATAATGGAAGCAATAATGAAGGATATGACTCATACACTTCAATTGCTAAGTTATCTCAGTGGGAAAGGTGACTTGACATTTTCCAGATTTTTAAGGATTTTAAATTCACACTCAACAATAATGACAGTTTCTTAATCAGCTTATATTAAGAGTCAAATATATGAGGGCATTTCCAGTCTTCTTTATGCGGGCCATGAGCCTCTGACCAAAGATTTCTTATGCTTACCAAGATTCAGGTTGTAAATATGATCTTGACATACAATTTATTTTTAAACTAGATGTCGCCTTGCAAAAGTCTCATGATATAGATGTAACCACTGTGAGAAATTGAACCAATGCATGCAATACTGTAAAATGAAGGGGAGGGGAAGCTAATGATTGTTAGAAAAGTTGAGAGAAGAACAATATCCTTCAGTGAACACGTTACAAGTGAGCCCTTCTAAAGAGAACTTCTGTAGATCATTAAATTGATAAGAAGATCAACTCATTCCAAAATCAATGCCCGAGGAATATCTTCAGAGTCCAGTGGAAAAAGTTTCTTGCAAATCAGAAATTCTAAATAGAGCAAATCAATCTAAAGCATCAGAAGAGAGTGATGGACACATTAAGGAAATGCTTTAAGGATGCCACCAACATGACTTCCAGGGCAAGTGATAATATGAACAGCACCTGCAAGGAAAAAGAGGGCAACCTACAGAAATATTTACCCAGAATAGAGAAAGAAGTCAAATCCATCAACATGTCATTCAGAAGCTTGAACAGGCAGCACAAGACCAAAATACATGGCAGAAACTAGTGGCCCCTCTGATGTCAAAGCATTAAACATAAGAACACCAGTAAATGAACAAATGTTATAGTAATCAGTTATTCAACAGAGGAATGACTATATGTTTATCTATTTCACTCAAAGTTTAAAAGGCCCTCTGTGACAGGAAGTCTCACCAGGCTCTGTTGAGTTGTGTACTCTTTGGGACAGAGTTTGTGTGTTACTCTGTATTTAGAAAGTACTGAGCTCATTTTTGGATGCTATTATAATATAAATAATAATGACAATAATAGTGTAGCATTGCAGAAAATGATTCTGTATTTGTAACCATTGCTGAAACAGTGGTACTGAGTGATGGCCATATTTAGACAGACTGCTAATGCAGGAGTACAGAAACTGGCAAGATATCAACCAGCCTGATTTAAGACTTGGAGAGAGTACAGAGCCATGAGATTGATAGTACAAAAGGAATCTTTTGGTTGAGGTCCATGGCCCACATCAGAGCTCTTAGGATTGATAACATGCAGAGCTATCAATCTCGTAGCCGCAAATGGGACTACTATTCTTTATTAAGAGTGGGTCATATTAAATACCTTGACAATCGACTAGATTGAGAACTGCAAAATAACTAAGAGTACGTATTTGTAGCAATAATACAGTGCTGATTCTTTATGTAGTTTGTTGAACCACTTTTAAAAAATCATCAGCTATTCCAGTCTGAGCTTCAGAAAACAGCAGGTCATGTTTAGAATAAAAAAATAGATGGAACGTGGTGAACATCTACGCTGTGGTGGGCCTTTTTTAAAAATATTTTTTTTGTTGAAAATAAGAAATGAAATTCATTACACAGTCTGATATTATTTTCCATTGGTCACCCATTAAATAGCGTAACCTTTACAGCACAGGTTTCAGCACAATCAGCTTAGGATGCATTTTCCATTTATAAGTGATGATTTCAGATAGGTCCTGCCTTTTCATCCTTTGGCCTCATTGCCACCAGTAGAATTTTGTGTCTGGACCCATGAACAGAGGCCCAGTAAACTAAATGAGGCTTGACCCAAGCATAGGGGTTTGTCTACACATTTGCTTACAGGTTCAGGGTCTTTGTTTTAATCATATAGTTTAGTTCCACTTTAACCATACTTCCTCCTTTGAAGCCTCTATACAGTCAGAGTATGAAGCAGAAGACTCTGACTTGGTCTCTCTCACATCAACTAAGGTGGGAATAATTTTTTTTGAAGGCACTGCTGCCCTGACAACCCGTACTCAAGGAAAATCCACTCGACCAGGTTACCACCAAGACAGTCCTCCAGAGGCCTAGTAAGGCCAGGTGGAAATACTGGCCAATCATGAGCCAGCAGGCCAATTAAGAAGGCTTGCCTGCTTCTTCTCAGGCCAGGTAGGGTCAGAGTGGGTCAGAGCAGAACCCCCCTCAGTGATAGCTCAGGCCAAGGCCTTGCCCTGAGCCATTGCAGATAGGTATTTTACTTGGAGTTTTTGTTTTGTTTGTGTATTTAAAGCCACAGACAGCCAAAGCTGAGTTTGTTATTGAATTGGGTGTAGAGTGATGCCAAAATGACAGCCACAACTAATGGACTGGGGCAGGGAGCACCTGTAGTACCTGGGCCAGCAGCAGTGCTATAGAGGAGCCCTACCTGCCACATAAACAATATCTACCACTGGCTTGAAGATGAAAACTGCTAGTAACACGAAAACAACAAAGTCAAAGGAGATCTGTATGAGTAGGAAAAAATGTGACTTTTTATCCAAAAAGCTGAGGGAAGAACCCAGGGAATTTGGGGATTTCCCACAACCCCCAAAATCTTCACAGTTTACCAGGAAGTTCAGTTGTTCAGCAAAAACATTTCGGGGTAATGTAGAACTTTTCCCAAATATGTTGGTCTTTATCAGGGAATTTATTCGGAGTACAATAAAAACATATTTTCTGACTAATTGCACTTGGTCATAGTGTGTGATTGGAAGACATGTTAAAATGGGGTTGGAGAGGGAGGAGCTGTGACTTCTCCCTTTGCTGGGAGTTCCTTTCAATTATTTGTTACTGATCTTCAGACTTGGCTTTCTTGCTCTACGATGCTAGAGTCTCTTTTTTTCTCCTCTTACATTCCTTGTCTTTCTTTGACCCCTGCCTTGAATCTTTGCCTTTAGGAGAGATCTACAGAACACTCTCACATTGAATCTCCCTGTGTCTTTCTCCTTTAATGGCCCCATTTCTACCTCCTAAACCCCATTTCTGCCTCTGACATATCTGAAAATCACATTGCCTGTTGGTCACAGGAAGATCCCAAGACTGGGATACAAATAAAGAACAATAAATAATTTGAGATAACATTTTTTTCCGTGAGAAAGCAGTGTTTTCATAATCAGTAGAAAGAATTCCAGAAGATGCCACACACATTGATTAGTTTTTAGGGTTTTATATATACATGCTGGGCTGTTGGTATTTAATTTTGTTAGGAAAATCATCCTTTAAGCAATTGATTCTAAATATGTGTGTGTATGCATGCATAAAGAATTGAATGGGCTTTGAGCATACTTATTGCACATGACAAAAACAAAGCACAGTAGGCCTAATTTTGAGTGTATAAGTGTCTTTGGAGTGTCTTTAAGTGTTTCTTTTAGTAATATGGATTCCAGGGGATGGTATCTGCTAGCCCAGTAGCTCAATAAAAAATCTCAAGTTATTGCTGTCTCAGTCACTAGTGACTATACTTAGATTTTGAGAAGGAATTTCATGGTAGTCTACATGGGAATTTGATGTAAAAGGTGCAAACTAAAACTTAGATGAAAAGTAGTTATTGATCATACTCCAGCTGTAAATCTAGATTTACTAATGACTGCTGGAAAAAGGTTTTTACTGAAATACAAATAACACATTAGTGTCAGATTCTGCTTATTAGTGTCAGATCCCTTATTCCTCCACTAGTCCCACTGAAAATGTATGGAACTAATAGGAGAGGATGATTCCTATTCAACATGAGCAGAATATGAGGCTTAATTAGTAGCTGACTCTCCAAGTCTCATGTCAACCCAGTGCATGAAAAAACCCAAAAAGAATACCAAATATACATAGAATAGTATATTGAGAGCTTCTGTAAAAGAGCAAGAATAGTTCACTTGGGAAGAGATCAAGATAATTTAAATTATGCTTATTTCTGACAAATGAATTTCAGCCCTTGTAACTGAAGAACAAAGAATAAAAACAAAAGCTGTCTGTAAACAGGAGAAAGTGCTGATACAGATAATTAAAGCAATCTGGGAATTTCTGCATTAAAAGAATCCCTACAGTCTTCATTCCAGTGTGCAGTGGCAGTGAAAAACAAATCAAATAGTAGCCTGGATTGTTTTACTAGCCAAATATAATATAAATTGAAGTGGGATACAGGCAGTTTTATTGCTCCATCGAGTATAGTTGAGCATTACTTAGAGCATTGTTGATAGTACTAGTCATGGCAAAGTGGAAAATATATAATTGCTTTTTAGAAGGTGGATCACAAAAACAACCAGCTGTAAGAGAGGAGGGGAGCAAAATACAGGTTGATCCTATCTGCAGTGAAACAAAGGAAACCACAATGACAATATTCAAGTTATCCGTATGTGAAAAAAGAGTTAAATGAATCCAAGCAAATTCCCCACACTGAGCAAGAGAATATACTTAAAAAAAATTGAGGAAAGTGGAAAGCTAAAGAGAATTCTAGACAAATAAATAAGAACATTAAATAACACTCGTTATCCCCATATGTAAGCATATGAAAACAGCAGCCATACTCAAGCCACTTGCAGTGCCTACATTTCTAAACAGCAGCAGAAAAAGCTAACTGGAAAACAGCAAAGAAAAAAATGACATGTTATGCTGTTATGAACTATCTAGATGCTAGCCAACAACATACAAATATTGCATTAACTTCACTACAACAGTTCATAAACAACTAACATTAACTCTGAATACCAGTCATCTATAGTGGTACTAATGGAGTGGTGAAAGAATGGAGGCCCTCTTGAGTCTGTTAATGATCATGCTCATAAAATAATCAATTGTTTCTGAAAAGTAGTGGTCATAGCAGTGCCTAGCAGTGAAAAAGGCATCAGAGCAATCTAAGAAATTATAGATAGTTGAGAAACTGAAACTATTATTAATTCCTTGACTGCTGCCAAACTTCCAGGCAGGATGCACTTGCTGTGCTGCTGAATATTATATCAGTTACATTTCTAAAGTATCATTGACGTCAGTGGGATGTTAATGAAAAGATGGCAGCACAACAAGTAACCTAGCGGGCCAACAGAGAAATAGTTAAGGACAGAGCAAATCACCTTGCCATATATCAGCTGATAGGGACAAACCAGCATAGCTTCTGCAAGGGTAAATTGTGTCTGTCAAGCTTGTTAGAGTTCTTACAATCAACAGAACAGTAAATAAAAGGAAACCAGTTGTTCCTCACAAAAGCAATTAAGGACACCATCAAACCTTGTTATCCAGAAGTGTTCTTGCTAGGAAGGTGCTAGGATAGCTGGTCTGTGTAAAGGGGGCTGAAGCTGAACTGAGGGGAGAAAGGAATCTACTTTATAGGCTATTCTGTAGTATATTTTTATAGTTCTAACCAAATGGTTATGAAGTCTCAGGCTCTAGATTCCACTGAAAACAGGCAAAGGGCAGGAATTTCTCATTCCTTAGCAGTGGACCATTTAGGGTGTAATGCTTTGAGATGTTTACTTTACCTGGCTTATTCCTAATCTGCTTTTTTTGTCCCCTCCCTTGATTAATATGCCTGGCATCCACTGTTCCAGCTTTCCCTCTCCATTCTTTGTACCAATGGGGATTGATCCCTTTTGCTGAGGGGTGGCTATTGAGTTTGCCTTTGTTTGAGTTCGTACTGGCTATGGACTAAATTATCTCATCAAAATGTGCATATGGAGGGCAGAAAGCTCGTGCAAATACCACCTTACCTTCTTTTCCAGACAGGTGGATGCCATGAAGAGTGAGTTGAAATTTGTGGAGTTTTCAGATCACATGTTCTCTCTTGGAAAGGATGATTTGGTCTTGTATAAGCATCTTGGTAGCAAGAATAATTTATAAACATATTCTACTGAATATAGTTTAAAAGGTAGTGTAGATAGGGTCTTAGAATCCATGATGGGAGAGGTGTAGTCCTGACCCGGATTAAAGACTGGATGGAATATAGGAAACTGAGGGGACTATATTGCGATTTGTCAGATTGGAGAGAAGTTAATGGTGGATGCCCTAGGGATCCATAATAAGACTGACTAATGTTCAATATACTTACTAATGAGCTGAAGATGCAAAATGAAAGGTCTAATTGTTAGCTGAAATTAAAACATTGCAACACTGCTGAGAGATTGCAGTTAAAATAGCTACATGAAAATATAATATCATGATTCTTCCTGGAACCTGATGCTAACATGATAACTACAAATTTCTTTCTCTCATGTGCAGGACCACATGCATATAGTAGAATACTTAGACTTCTGTGGCTAAATGACACTGAGCGATACTAGAAAAGCACCTCTATTATCACATTTTATCAGTCCTCATTGCAAAGGAGAATGGATCTCCCAGTCACTCTTATTTCTCATCTCTCGTTTCCTTCCCTGTATCTAACTATCTTCATATTTATGTTTATTCTTCCTCTGAGATTTTACTCCACACAGATTGATAAGGTGTTAACTAGAGCTGGTTGAAATTCTTTTAATCTGAACTTGGTAGAAAAAAGCCATTTTCTGTAAAATAAATAAATAAATAAATAAAATCTTTTGTGGAAAGTGAACATTTGTCAGAATTTCAGGGTTTTGTCAAAATTAAAACGGACAACATTTTTGGCTGCTGAAATTTTTTTGATTTTTCAGCAAAAACTCAAGTATCCTCAATGAAAAATTCAGGAAAAAAACAACAACAAAATTTTTTGCTGGGAAAAAAAAAATCCTGATCAGTTTAGAGTTAATTGAATATAGTTAAGTGGCTCTCTGGTCTCAGACACCTGTGGTGATGAGAACCATATAAGCACATAGACACTTAGACTCCAGTACAATTATACTGCCACTTTTTTTATTTGGTTAATTTTTACTTTTTTCCTAGTTAAGAACAGATATCGTGGACAAATTTAAAACTTTCAGTATTCCTCGTTAGTTTGCCACTCATCCTCCGTTTTCTCATAGCACGTGAGGTTTACTTGTATATATAGTTAGAATTGCTCTTTTTTAGACATTTTTTCAGGAACAGACAATATTTAAAACAGAGGAGAGTGTCATACTAGACACAGTAAACTCTGTGTCTTGTTATGACATGGATACAGCTTAAAACCTTACTTTTTATATTTGTTAGCATGAGAGCATATGGAGTAATACTAACTTGTGTTTTTTGGGCTTTTTTTATTTTTCCTCGTGCATACATGCATTTCTCACGTTTTGAGGGAAAAAAAATAAAATAGTTGTATAGGCCAAACCACTCTGATTTAAACTAAAGCTACATGTCTGATCTTCAGCTGCTATGCAGCCTGCTCCGCTCCATTGAAGTCAGTGGTTTGGATTTGAAATTATGAAAACACATTTGAAAGGACAAGTTTTTAGACTGCTGGAGTACAAAATCTTCTGGAGAGCCAACACCAACTCACATTCCTACAGCATTGCGCTTATACCATGAATTTATCCATCTTAGAAAACCCAGTGCAAACCTGCAGTTTTCCATGTAACACCACTGAAGTCAATGGATTTTCTTTTGATGTATACAGGATTGAATGAAATCAGAAGACTCTATTGAGTGTGTAGTAGTTTATATGGAAGGAATGTATTTCAAGGACTCATCAATTATTTTGCAAAATAATTTATTATTAATGTATTATATAACAGTTTACTGACTGTATAAATACTGTAGATGTGAAAAGAGAGAGACAGAGAAGCAGTGGTTCTTATGGCTGGTTCAAAAAGGATCGAACTATACTAACATCAGTAGGCCCATGGGAGTGGGGCCTGGCCATGCTCTCAGTTGTCTGACTGTCATAGTTATGGGGTGAGCTGCACCTTAGATCCCTTTTAGACTCTCCTGGGTGTATCCCTTGGGCGATAGGCCTGACTCCCTGCACCTCATTCTGGGTGGAGCCATGGTCCGACTGCCCTTAGATTAGATTTCTGGGTGGCAATCCCAATCCCTGCTGCTTCCCAACCATTTTAACACAACAGGCCCAACAGTGTCTGGCACCTGGCAGCCCTTTCGCTCCAGGCTTCTATGACCTGCGAGCAGATTAAAGCAGTAAAGAGTTTTTAAAACACAGCATTGTTTGGTCCTTCCCAAAAAGCTATATATCATGCAGAACAAAGGGTTAAACAACAAAAGTTCCATAAACATGGCTGGGAAAAGCAGACCGTCCTGCTTGCAGCATGCTCTGGCTATCTTAAGATGACCAGGTGTCTGGTTTTCGACCAGCACACCAGGTCAAAAAGGGTTCCTGGCAGCTCTGGTCAGCAGTCTGACCAGGCTGTTGACTGTCCAGTTGGTGGCACCGTGCAGTGGGGCTGGCAGGCTCCCTGCTAGTCTCTGCACCGTGTGGCTCCAGGGAAGCAGCTGGCATGTATCTCCTCTGGCTCCTATGCATAGGGGCATCCAGGGGGTTCTGCACGCTGCCCTGCCCCAAATGCTGCCCCCGCAGCTCCCATTGGCCAGGAACTGTGGCCAATGGGAGCTGCGGGGGTGGCGCCTGAGGATGGGGCAGCATGTAGAGCTGCCTGGCTGCACCTCTGTGTAGGAGGTGGAGGAGGGACATGCTGCTGCTTCTGGGAGCTGCTTGAGGTAAGCACTGCCCGGAGCCTGCAATCCTGAACCCCTCCAAGGCCCCAACTCTCTGCCCCAACCCTGATCCCCCTCCTGCCCTCTGAACCCCTTGATCCCAGCCCAGAGCACCCTCCTGTACCCAAAACCCCCCATCCCCAGCACAACTCCAGAGCCCACACCCGCAGCCGGAGCCCTCCTGCACCCCAGCCCCCTGAGCCAGCCTAGTGAAAATGAGCAAGTGAGTGAGGGTAGGAAGAGTGAGCAACGGAGCGGGGGGCGGGAGGGGGAGGGGAAATGAAGTGAGGGGGCGAAGCCTCGGAGAAGGGGCAGGCACGGGAGGGGCCTCGGACGAGGGGCGGGGCAGGGCAAGGGTGTTCCGTTTTGTGCGAGTAGAAAGTTGCCAATCCTAGTCTATCTGTGTATTTCCTTGCCAGCCTGTCCACTTCCACTGACCCTTCCATTCATACAACCCCCTCTCTTTTCTAGGCGCTGGGGTCCTGTAGTGGCTTAGTGTAACTTTTGATCTCTCCCTCTTCCCAGCCGGGCCAAAATAGCTATCTTATCAGGATTGGGACCAAGGAATCTTCCCTTCGTGGCTATAACCCTGGCTATATGTATGTGTGTGTATGTCAGGATGCTCCATAGCTCAGCCATTGTTTCACTTTCCTTGCTTGGTTCCTTTAACAACCCCTTTTGATCTAACTCCATAGTAAGTAACGCATCATAAACACACACACACACACAGGAGCCTGAACCAGATTAATAAAAAATACAGCTATTTCCCAATTCCTCAAACTGACCTTGCCCCCACTGGGGTTAAGAGGATAGCCAAAAACATTAGACCTACCTCACTTAGGTTGAAATTCACCTCTGTGGAGAGGGCCAGCTCAAGGCCTATGCATCACTTCAGGTTCACATAAAGTCTTCAGAATACTCAATATTATTTTGCTTACAGTTTCTGTCCAGGTGTGTTGGGAGAAGGAAATTCTCTGCCTTCCATCCCCCACACCTCCATTGCATACTCTCACCTGATAAGCAGCAATACCCCTTTCTGTGGCACACGTACTTCTATTACCAAGAGGACTAGCGGGAATGAAAATATAAGACAAAGCTATTAACAAATAACTGTTGTTCCATTAAGGTATGCAATGAATTGCACAGAGTAGAATATTGTCGCTGATTTAATATAGATTTCTATTTGGCACATGTTGTAGTACCTGTAGAGTATTTTGGTAAATTACTGATGTCAGTTGTATTTCTCTTGGAGACTAGGGAAATAGGTTATTGGCACAATAAAACATCTAGAGGCATTTAAAATGTCAGTCTAATAGCAAGAACCAGTAAGGCTTTTAATTACCTTCTGTGCAATTTTTTTAATTGCTTTGATGGCTGCAGTGCCTAGTGAGTTCCTGACAGAGCAGCTGCAACTGACTTAGTATAAACATTTTGTGAGGCTCTTAGAAAAAGTGCTAGGAGATGGAATAGAAAGAACTATTGGGTGTTACGTGGGATGGGTATGTGGTGCATGCAGTGTCCGGAAATCTCATGCTCATTTAGTTACTCTACAGCTGGATCTCCCCTGCCTTTGCTGAAAGGGCTGTCAGCCACTGCCTGTGGGGAGCCCCCTCTGTGCTGCGGAGCTCCACTTTCAGAGGAGGAAAAGCCCAGTCATCATGGTCCCAGCACCTGGGGCAAGAATTGCAGGGCTTCATGAGGCAGAGTGGAGGTCAGAGATGTCCTTGGCCTCTGGCAGATTCCCCAGGAGTTACGCAGGCTTGGTTTGCATTCTGGGGTCAAAGCTGACTCTCTGTCTGGGGTCAAATATGACGCTCACCCTATTCCACTAGTTGAAAACTTCATGAAAACCTTTCTCTTCACTTCTGTTTTAATAAGTGACTTTAAAATAAGTTGTAACACTTCCTGGTTCACATCATGTGCACTGAATGAGGCAGAGATCTTGTGGAAGTAATATGTTATTATATAATTAAAGATTGCATAATAAAGTATACATATACATCCTCTAAATTCTTTCCTAATCCCCCCACATATACATGTGTTTTCTTGAAAAATGTATAATATGCTGCTAGCTTCTTCTAATAAAAGACCTTATACATAAAGATTTGGAAAAAATACTTTACATTTATATATTCTTCCATCTGATGACTTCAGAATATGAATGAGCTAATCCATACAACTCTTCTTTGAGTAACCCCACCATTATTATATTCTGGTGGGAAAACTGCACCAAAAAGAAGTTAACTGAAGGTAGCCCAGAGTCATTCAGCTGGTCATTGACAGGACTGGGAATAGAACCCACAATGCCTGAGTTTCTGCCCTGTGCTTTTCCTCTCCCCCATCAAATTTGGCTTGTTTTGTAGATCCCACTGAGATTTAAAAACAAAGCCAGTCTATGGACTGTATATTCAGCTGTGAAACATATAGAAGTAAGGTTGTATAAGAAATACCAATATGTTTTACATATTGCAATGTTGGACAAAGCATGCATAAAGATATACAGTGAGATTATAACATGTAAACACAAGGATCCGAATCATGGATAATTTCTTAACTATAATGTTTTGTGAACACTAGTGTGTGGCATGGAATTACATATATAGATAGATAGACACAGAGTTCCATGACCTCTGAAAATCATGTATAAGCTAATTTACATTGACCTGTGTGCTTAATTAATGAGGGTCCAGCTGATCAACTGTACATATCAATACAATTGACATCACAAGACTATAAATATGCAAAAATCTCTTGGCAGATAGTCCCTGAAACAAAGCCTAATTCTGTTTTTTAATGAGCCATTGAATTATTCCATACAGTAAGATCTCTTGTCACAATTGCATCTTAGGCTCTGTATCTGCTGTTATGCCACTAGAGATAAACAATCAGTAAGAATTATCAGACAGGCAATCAGTTAAATAACTTGAAGTATAAAAACACTGTTAGCTATGAAATATTTAGATATTTTGATCAAATTATATAACTAATGGAGATCTTCAGCTTGCTTTTGCTTACACTCTCAACTTATTTTATAGATTTCTTTTAAAAATATATGGAGGAAGGATGGTTGAGTGGCTGGGGTGGGGGCTAGTCTGGGAGTTTGGAGATCTAGATTAAATTCTCTATTCTGCCAGACTTCCTGTATGACCTTGAGAAAGTCATTTAGTCTCTCTCTGTGCCTCAGTTCCCCATCTGTAATTGTATTGAGCCTTATAAGAATATTAAAAGGTACATTTCCCAGGCTCTGGGCACTTTTCTTTCTTAAAAAGCACAAATCAATATGTAAAGAAAATCCATCTGTATACTCCACCATCCAGAGGCCATAAAACAGCTAATCTTGAAAGCAATATCATAGTGTCACCCAAGGCAATGCCTCCCTCCCCAGGTGAGAGGCTGGTTCATCTTTTCAAAGGGAGACTTGGGAGAGCCAAGCTGCCATGTCGGCCAGTCTCTTCGAAGAGGCTCCATGTTCAGATATGTCAGATGTAAATTGCTTGGGAGGCCAACAGTGCATTAAGCATTAAGATATGGTCATGTGACTATCCTTAACCAATCAGGCAGGGAGTATAGATGTGCAAGTCTTAATTAGATCATGTGTGTGGTGATGGCCACGTGATATATATAAATAACATTGAATCAGGCCTTTGATCAGTGGGCTGCTGCATTCTGCAGTAGCTTTAGTTTTGTGGAGCCATGTGACATATTGTATCTATCATGCACCTTTTGTTCCCTCACTTGCATTCCACCCACTAAATCATCTCCCTTAAGGCTTATACTCATATTCCACAGTCCAAGGCAGCTTCATACATCTGCTATTAAAAGAAAATCACCACCCCCATTTCCCCATCCCCCAATTTCCTTTCTCTCCCAACCAAGTATTTGAAATGTTCTCTGGTATGATACCCAGGATGGAAAATATTCAGCATGAGACAATGGGAGATTGAAGGCACAATAGCGCATAACCCTGCTAGAAATTGGGTATTGACATGATCGGAAAGGAGAGGTGCCCAGCCTTTCAGGAGGATACACAGAATATATTTCTATCCCTGGAAGGTCCTGTGATACTAGCTTTCAAAGTGCTGACATTTTTATGAACAGAAAAACTATTTTAAGTTACTTTTAGAGGTTTTTATGGCTTCATCCTGAGCAGTTGAGGGGTAACTAAGACACTTGGCTTCATAGGCAGAGGGATACAAAAAATGGTCCTAATAAATGTATTTAAAGCTCTCCAAGACATTTCTAAAATAATTTTATCTGTGAAATATGTAACATGGACACAATGAATGAAAGTCTGGTATCCTTTAAAACTTTTATTAACACTCATTGGCGCTGATCAGCATAATAGCCTTATGGCTTCACCAGTCAATTTTTCCAAACTCATGCTGATTTAAACCTTTTATACCATCACACTATCATGTATTCCTGCTATAAATGCTATGGTATTAATCCATTTCTAGTCATGGCATTCTTTGGTAAGGCTAAGCCACTATCACAGCCAGAAGTGGGTATGACTGCAGGCATTTTTCTATTCTCTTTAACTAAGAAACCTATCCTTTAGCAGCACTCTGAAGAAGTAGCAAGTGTTCATGTGACTTCCTTTCATATTGCAATTTCTGGAATCCATGGATCTTTTCAGAAATTCTATAAAGTTTTAAGAACACTTAATCAGGAAACAAAACATATAGCTAGTTAACTTTAATTGAGAAACAGCCTAAAAGTGTTTGAGTGAAAACTTAGCTGTTTCGGTGGAAATGCAAAGTTGTGAGCTACTTCGCTGATGTTCAAAGTAATTTGTGATTAAGGTTATCTGTAATATCTAACCTTTTAGTAAATGCCAGCTGCATAATGACTGTTGGCTTTCTCCTCAGATATTACACTGCAGAAGGTTCTGTCTGACCATAAGAATCTATTTAATGAGACTCTAATGGGAAATGACCAGTATCTGAATACTACAGATTAAAAGTGACAATGCTAATTGACTGCAGAGGTATCTACATGAAGAGGGACCAGAAAAATCATTTAAGTCTAAATGAAATTGGACTGATTTGATATTTGAAAAAGCATTACATTCCTCTTGTATTTGGCAGGGCGAATTAATTGCTTCATGTGTCGTAGAGAATAGGTTTCTGTGTAACAATGGGATACGGTTGTTGGGGAATGAAGAACATTAACTCAGGTTGGGGGATTATGGTTGGAGTTACTTACTGCAAATACAGATTATAGTACTGAAATTACTAATATAGATGGAGTTCTGTGTTAGTGATACTTGATATGTGTATTTTTTTATGATTAGATATATCGGCGTGTGTTGTACACACACACACACACACAATCAAACTTTAGAAAGGTTTTAATAACTTGATCTCAGTCATTTGTGATTTCAGCTAGTAGAAACTGCAAATCTTCTTGCTTTCCTCTTAAGATCTAAATTTATTCTATTCTTTCCTTTATATGGTTCTGATTTTTACAGTGTATTTTGTAAAAAAAAAACCCAAAATAACAAAAACAAAACCTGTCAGCATATCTAGAGAAAAAAAGTAACTGTAATTATGCTTTAGAAAAGCAACTTGATAATATATTCATAACTGGAGAATAAATTAAATCTGGCATAAATCTGGCAATCTCATCTCAAAGACAGCTAGTTATCTTTTGTTTTCAGATAAGTGCTGCTAAACTGTTTTCTATACATGAGCACAAATTCTGCTCTCAGTTATCCTGGCTGAAATCAGGATTACCTCCACTGAAGTATGCAGTGTTACACCAATGTAAGACTGGCATATTTGAGAGGAGAATCAGGCACATTGTATCTAATTCTAATGAAATATTATAGATGCACTGAAAAATGCAGTATTTTCCATATTTTAGTTTCATGAAAAAATCATGCTAATATTTCTTTAGATAAAAAATTGTGATAAACAACCTTCCAAACTACTCAGTGAACTTCTCTTCTGATAACTTCATGCACTTCAATGGAGTTATGCCAATAGAGAATTTGGCCAATTATATGCAAATAATTCTAACATTGTGACAAAAGCCTGGGAATTCAAAAAGAGACCCCAGAAACTTAAAATCTGGTCAGTTTTTTTTTCAAACAGTTAAAACTAGTTTCAGTTACTATAACTGCTACCGAGTTGCCTTTTCAATTTTTGTTGTTTTATAATCACCTGTTTTTGAAAATGTCTTTTGATTCCCTGTGGCTGTTTGAAAGACACACATGAACAAAGAGAAAATTGACAAGCTAAGGCCTCAGTCCTGCAAACACTTATGCATGTTCTAAACTTTCAGCAAATGGGCAATTTCATTGAAATCATTGGAACTACTCACATGCTATATGGTCTTTACAAAATAAGGACCTAAAAGAGCTTGTCATTCTTTTGCAGGGAAAGGGAGGATAAAAATGACAATTTGGCACTTTATTGCAAAAAGTGTATGTGGCTTTTTTGACCAACTCTTCTAAAAAGCAAATATACATGAGAAACTATGCAATTAGCTATAGAGAATGTGCTACCCATTGTACAAAGGAAACAAACAGGAAAATTAAAGAAATATTTCTCTAAACTTCTTTGATTATTGGAATCTTATGTGTTGCTTGTAATAGTAGTAGACAAGAATTAAGAGAGAGGTTATTTTAGAAACCTAATTTTTAAGGCAAAAGTTTTTTTTCAACTTACATATTAGGCTGAGTTAAAGATAAGTTATTAACTGAATTCTTTCCATAACATTTCTGTATATAGGGTACCCTTACTGCCATACTATAGATGATATATCATTTTTGTCATTTCAGCAATATAAGATAACAACAATCCACAATTATTTGCACAGCATGGATTTGGGAAATGTATTAAAGTAATCAGCTTGAAACTGCAGGACAAGTTGCAGTTAAATATGGCCTGATTCTTTCCTTGCTTATTTTAGTTTTACACCAACATAGCTACTGTAACAATAGTAATATTTAATATAATTCCATTGACTTCAGTGCATCTACTCCTGATTTATACCAGTATAAGTGAAAAGACTGTTGCCTTCATTCTATCATCTTTAGTTTCATAAAAGATATAGCATAGTTCTTGGTTTTGTATGTGTCTATGAATGTTAGCAATTACAAAAAATTCATGACTACAGCCATCTGAATATTAAAAGCAAAGGCATGTGAATACTATGGCTTTGGCTATATTTGACTATACTGGTCTTTGAGACTTTTATTATTCACAAAGTTTCAAAACTTTACTGCATAATTTAGTCAAATATATTAAGTATCAAATTACTCAAGCTTGTATTTTTGATTCAATATTTGAAGTGAAATAGGTGTATTTAACTCATTAGTGTCTTGGGTGATCAGTTCTGAAGCTTAAATACCAAGCCAACATTAGATGCTTCACAAGTAAACAATAAACTGCCATTTGTTTGTTTCTAATAGTTGATGAATATCTTTAAAGACAGAATAGATCTGCAAATAACTGGATTGATTTATAAGTATTTTGAGAAGGCCAAAAAAAAGGCCATTTGAGCTGACAAATATCATTTGACCAGCTCTGTACCTGATGGAAAGAATGAAGTCATTTAGCTTTCTCCAGAACAGGTACCGTGTTGATGTCAGCATGCATACATTGTCCTTAAATTCTGGCCTGAATATGGATGAGAATGTAGTTCAATATCCTAGTCCATTTAATGCTTGGTCTTTCTACTGACACAAGCAGCAAGGGGGCCAGTTAGTGCCAGTTGTGCTGTGGACACCTGTACATTGGGGCCAGCACTAAGACAGTCATCTGGTGACAACATTTGGTCACAACTGACTTGGGGTGGATTTGATGTGTTAAATATAGTCCATTACTATCCCGCCCCCGTCCCCTGCGAGACTCTGAGCTATTCTGTCCATCAAAATATAGCATATTTATGGAAGTATGTTGTGACACTATTCATAAAATGTTTTGGTCATAAAATAGATAGAAGAAAAACAATGTATTTTGAGATACAGATCAGAGTGGAGCTAATTTAAAGACCCATCATTTGGATACAGTGCCATTGCCGATAATTTCTGTGAAACACCTTCTCTCCTAGACACAAAACTGTTCCCATGTTTTGTCAGAGAGCAAAGCTGAGTGCATTCCCCACAAAAGAAACATGCCATCAGTGACAGGCTCTTACCAGATCCAACCCTGGACATTGCTTCTCTTTCTGTTTTCCCATTACAGGCTTCTCTAAAATGGTACTTAGCCAGTTTTGAGTCAAATAATGTCTCTTCTTGGGGTCTGGTTTATTGAAACAACACTACAATTCAAATGTCAGCGTACATCAAAACAAGTTTTCCCCTCATTCCACAATTTCTTCAGCCCCTTGCTGGGCTCAACAGCTTTTTCCCCAAAACCCAGGTTCTGATGACTCGTATTTCCTCAAGCTTCTTCCTCTTAATGCTTCTGTTGCTGCCCTCACTGCCGGTAGCTCCAGCCAGTCCTTTCCATCTGGCTGGTATGGAAAACCCAGTCATCTCTGGATTCCCAGCAGGTCACTCTCCCTCTCTATCTGAGCAGAATCCCTCTTCTAGGAAACACTGCCCTAGGCTACCATCACATGATACCTGGTCAGCTGACCCACCCACCCACTCCAGCCAATTCTATCACCTTGGGCCAAATAACGAAGTCCAACACCCTAAAAGGGCCAGACCACTCGGTGATACTCTCCTTTCATGCAAACCCCCATCCTCATGCAATATTCATCTCTGGATATGCCTACCCTAATACATTTACTCCGTAGTGGGATGGTCACCCCGCTCCGGCTCTGAAGGGGTTAAAAGCAGCCCTGGAGAGGGCTGCGGCTGGGAAAACTGAGTGAGTAGCTGATCACAGGTGTGGCCAGCCCAATCAGGGTCCAGCTGGCCCTTATAAGAGGGCTGGGGGTCAGGAGATGAAGGAGTCTCACTCTAGTCCAGGAGTGGGAAAGGCTAGCTGCCTGATAGTGAGGTACCTTAAGTGGAGCAGTGCTGGGGAAGGGCAAAGGGAGCTGGGGAGCTCCAGCCTGGTAAAACCCCAGGCTGCAGGCCTTGGTAAAGGCCCAAAGGGTACTGGGGCTGCAGAGGGGCAGCCTGAGGATAGGCAGAGGCAGCTGGTCCAACCTCCCTGCCAGTGATGAGTGGCCATTACACTGCAGTCTGCCCAGTGAGCGGGAGCTAGATGATGACTGGCAGTAGCCACTGAGGCAAGGTGAGTTTAGAGGGAGGAGAGACCCAGACTGTGGGGTACTGCGGTGGGCAGAACCCCAGGGTAAGGGGCACTGGGGTCCAGGAGGGACACGGGGGCCCTAAGGCAGGTGAGACACCAGCCTGCAGAGGGCACTCCAGGCTGGAAGAGCTAATTCCCAAGACTACCAGCAGGAGGCACTGCACCAGTGAGTCATCACTTCACTACAACTCCCACCTACATTCTGCCCCCTTGCAGTAGACTATTTCCCCATCTATTCTACATTCACTTTGTTTGTATGGACTTGTTTCCCCACAGTAAGAGAGAAATGTGCATGACCTCCTGCGCCTCCCCCCACACCAGAGCATTAGTGGGAGGAGTCAGCCACTCTCAGCACAACTTACCCTTCAAGATAAGAAAGGGAACAACTTCCTCTGCCCCCAGCTGAATGCAAAGAGACAAAGTCTCTCAGGTTTCTGGAAAAACAAGATTGTTTGCCATGAGAGATCATAATAGCCAGAATTGGACAATACCTGTTAGAATGACTCAGCAAATCTGCCTGCAAGTGCAGGACATGATCCCTTAACCTGGGATATATTAGATGTTAAAGGGGAGATTTTAAAAAAATGCCTCAAGGATTTGGGAGCACAAGTCCTAAAAAACTAGGCTCTGAGGACCTTTTAGGCACTTTTGAAAATCTCCTAAACTGAATCAAAAGTTGATGCTTCATTTTTAATGTGCCCCCCCCCCATAGCTTCAACAAAATAATATTTAATATGAAGGTAAGAAAAATTCTTTAGATGGACTACTTTTTTGAAAAGGTGGAAGAATATCAATATGGAATGAGTATACATAGCTCTAGCAGACAGTATAAGAATAACTTTGCCTTTAGTATCAGAGAGCTGAAGCAATAAAAAAAAATCTGTTAAAATTCTTTTTACCTTACCTATTCCCCTTTATACAGGGAAAAAATGCATTTATGCATTAAAATTTTGTTTATTTTTCACTTTTGAAAATGCCTCTATCATGCCAGAATCGTTTTTAACCTCACTGCAGAATCCATCACTGTCATTAGCTATAAGAATGGCTTCAATTTTTTTCTTTACGCCAACTTTCCATTCTGACATGTAAAGAAGAGTCGTTTTGTAAAATTCTAAACTTTTACAAAGGTAAGAAATGGCAAAATAATAACAACATTTGTCTTGTCAGGAAATATTGACATGGTATTACTACAGCAAAATTGGTTTGTGTTGTGAAGTGTGTCTCACAGATAAATCAGATTTGAGACTTTTTTAAGCTAACTAAATTTTTCTTTAGTGCTTATATAAAAGAATCAGGACATATAAGTATGATACTAAATTCCATTTCCCCCCCAAAAGTTAGATAAGAACACATCAGTTTTTCAAGCAGCATTTTTTGCTACTTGATATTGTTTAGATTTCACTGGAATGTGATGCATAATGTCATAAGCAGACAATGTACAGACATGGTAATTTTAAAATCATTTTGTCATGCCGAGATACATAGGTATATACATGCTCTTTCCTTGTCAGCTAGTAGACACCATCCAACATATTGAGAGGGGAATATGTGTGGAATTGAAAGGGATGTATGTTGATAAAACATAGATTGGGGCACAGATGATTAAGTGGATTGGGTGAGTACGAACGTTTTTATTTGTATATATCATCTAAGATATACATTGATGCCAATGAACATTCACTTCCAAATCTCTGCAGTGAATTCTTCTGTCTTTAGAATTTTTGTAAAGACCTTATGGGAGATTTTGAAAGTGCTACTATTTGGAGTCATGCTTTACTAGTGGCTGTTAAAATAGCATCTGCCATGTATTTTCTTGCTTCAGGGTCTTTCCTATACCAGCACAGGAGACACTTGGTCACTTTGCCAAATGTACGATTTGAACCAGTTTCTTCGTGTCTTGCTCTGAAGAACACCAATGTTTTTTTTCCCCCATGAACTTGAGAGAAACAGCAGCAACCAATTAGGCAATTCTTTAATATTACGAGATATCCATCTGCTCTTGGCACAACTGACTGTTGCCATATAAATAGCAGTGCTATCAGCAAATGAAGCAGTGCTCTACATCTGGAGAGTGATTCCTTTTCTAACCATGCGAGTGGCACTTGAAGCTGTACAAAAGAAATAATCTAGTCACAAAAATATCAATTATTTCTGGATTTTTTTAAGCAAAGACTTGGGCAAACACAATTCGACAATGGAAATACTGTGTTTTGATGAATTTGGGCTAACTTTTCTCATGGTCCTTTTCAAAACATGGGATAGGAAATATGTGATTGTCATGGGCTGTGCTTATGTAACACCAACAGACCCAGGTCATTGGCGGGCGGGATCGAACCGGGGACTTCTGGAGCATGACCCTCTACAGCATGAGCTAAAAGCCATTCTACTAGCTAAGGCTACAGAGCAGACTCAAGCTCTTTCTCTCTCTAAGTGGTCTCAGTGCCACTAGAATGGACAGAACACCACACCCAGAAGGTGTGTCGGTTACATTTAATTTTTGCTTTAGCAGATACTTGCTGGAGTCTCCTCTTGGCTTTTTCAGTTCGATAGTGATTACCCCTAGCTAAGAAAGAAAAAAATAATGATATTTTTGGTCAGCCTTGCTCGCCAACTAGCTGATGACCATACATGGAATTTCTTTTTTATTTTTAGCAGCAAGGTTTTAAATTGCACATTACTGGATAAATGTGACTTCTCCTCCCATAGAATTGTGGTATAGTAAAATGTGGACTGTCTTTGTAGTGGAAAAGCTTTCACACCAAGCACATACACAAGAGAAGGCTACATCTTCCATTGTTCTTTGCAGTATTGTTGTAGCTGTGTGGGCTCCAGGATAGTAGAGAGACAAAGTGGGTATGGTAATGTCTTTTTTTTTGGGACCAACTGAAGTCGGTCCAATAAAAGATATTACCTCACCCACCTTGTTTCTTTAAAAAGAGGATAGGCCCTTAGAAATTTGGTCACCTTTTTTTAGCCAGGTTCTTTGAATACTAACTTGATCCTGAATAAGTAATGTACAATGTAGTATGTTAATGTTTTACTGAAACTTTGCCTTAATAAAGTTTCAAAGGGAACAGGTTGTGAGAAGTGAGCAATGGGGTTGTGAGAAGTGAGCAATGCTACTAAACACTCCAAAAATGCACTTATTTTTATATATATTTCTCACGTTTATAAATAAATAGCTTCTTTTTGTTTTTTAATTGAAAACTATCTGTGATGATGGCCTCAAATGAGTTTGCTCAGGGAATCTGACAATGCCCAGATAACAGGGAGAGCTCTCAGAGTCTGACAAGCCGGTTGCTGAACTGGCCTGGAGAGATTTTAAAAAGTGAGGTTGTTTATCTTCAAAGTTTGAAAATATTAATCCACAGGCCTTGTGACCTTCATTAGAGAGATGAAGAATCAAATGGCAGGACAGTAGGTAATAAGAGAGAAGACAAATTACAGTTTGCTATCTGTGTTCTGATACCCAGCTTCTGTGCAGTGATTTAGAAGAGGAATTAATAGAGATTTTAGTGAGATTTCACTTTATTAATATTAGGTGAAGATGTCGACAGCAGAGAAGCAGATACGGTAGTAGCCATTAAAAATAAACATTTGCCCTCTTTGTGATTTGTGAAAGAGTGCAGTTATTTCCTGTTCTAAGTAATGAGAAATACTGTTGTTTCTCAGATACCAACATATAGTAGCTGAAAGCAAATGTTGCTTTTTCAAAGGCACTGTAGTTTAGCAGAAAGTAGATTCATGTCATTTTGATGATGGTCACTTTGGAAGACACTAATATACTTCTGCAGAACTAATTCTATGACCTGGACAAGTCATGGATATCAAAGATAGATCTTTTAAGGGGAAGAAGTTCAAGTTTGAGTTTTCCTCTATTTTGGGGTACAAAGAAGGGATGATCTGCAAGTGACACTCATTTTAGCTGCCTACTGAATACCAAATCAGTGAATCTTACTCTGTTTTAATACTAAGTTCCATTTTCTAACTAAATTACAACATAGTTTCTCATTGCTAAATCAAGCCAAGAATGTTCCATGGGCATTACACCTTTCATTCCAGGCTGCATTTATATGAATGGTCCTAATCCCCTATACTTTGGCCAGGATTTTGGTTTCATTTACACCAGTTTGATATCAGTGCAGTTTCTCTGGATATAATGTTCATTCCCACTGATGTAACTGAGATCAAAATCTCACCAAAGGGGTTTATGTAGGATGGGCAGGGGGGCCAGGGTCTGTGTTCCTTGCTTTGCCTCCCTTGGTAATGAACTTAATACACATGCTGACAGTGACATATGGATGAAATCTATTACAAATATAAAAACGTGGTGAAGGCTCCCAGGAAGAGTTCCAATTCCATTCCAGTTTATGATCTGGAATATGACCTCTCTTGAGCCCATGGGCCAAACCCTGCTTTCAGTTACACTTGAATAAATTTTGACTGACCCCAAAGGGCCTGATTCTGGTCTCACAACAGTTTTATACAGATGTCAAGCCATTGATTTCAGTCGAGTTCCTCCTTTTTTAAATGGGTGTTCCTAAAGGTACATTCTGGTCTGAGAATCTAATGTCATAACGCAATTTGGAAATGGAGCACATTTGAGGGTTTGCTTCAGTTTTTCAGGCTAACAGAGGTGTTTAGAGTTCTGAAGACAATGTGAATACTGAAGATAAATAATGCAAACTTAGAGACAAGGTAGGTGAGAATATCTTTTATTGGGCCAACTTCTGCTGGTGAAAGAAACAAGCTTTTGAGCTTACACAGAGATCTTCTTCAGGTAATTTATAAATGGCATTTATTTCACTAGTGCAGCTCTGCATATCTGAGAACTCAGGATCAAACTCTTTATTAACATGGGGAAGTATGTGAGGCGGGCCAGAAAGCCACCTTCTACCAATGACAATTCAAGGAGATTCCTAGCATTCACAAGGAAGAGTTCCTCACATTAGCCCCTAACCAATCTCTTTCTAAACTAGCATCCACAGTCTAGGGCATGAATGAAAAAATATAAACCTATCCTTGTTCTAACAAAAATAAACATTGCGGCTGGACTGGCTATATGCCAGCTATTTATGTCAATCGTCTGAAATCTATAGGCTGGGACCCAGAGGGCCTGAAGTTCATTTAAATAAGCTGGCAGCTTACTGGTTCTGCATAAGAACAAAATATGCACTTAGCAACTATATCAGGGTGCTGGCACCTGGCCAGTTTGCATACAAAAGTTCATCCTGCTCAAAATACACCTCCAGGGTTGGATGGCTTCCACTTTTCCTAATTTTTTCTGTGAATTTGGTGCTCATCAAAACAAGGGACTAAACATGCACCAGCTACTGTGCAGGCATGACTTTAGCAGGCATGATTTAAGCTCCACTCTAGGTCTATAAAAGCACCGCATTCCTGTCCTGTGCAACCCTGCTGCTGTTCCATTTCTGTGTCTGTCATAGGGAGAGTGCCAGTCATGTTGAATGAAATAGTAGCATTATGTACTGGAAAAACAGTTTTTTGATGAAAGCTTCAAATTAATTTCCATTTAGGCCAAGGCTTTGCATTCAAGTCTCCAGAGATAAGACTTGGGTACTAGTCCACTACGCTTCCTGGCACCTAGTGTTTATAATAACCCTCATGGTTAGTAGAGATGAGTCTGAACTGCAGAGATTGCATATGGACCTTAAAACCCCCTGTAGCCCTTCTGCCAGATGGAGTCAGCAGCAACAAGGTCTGGATTCAATATCCTGGGGTACTCTTAACAATACAAAACAGAACTGGCTTGAGTCAACACACAGTAATCTGGGAAAACCTACCACCACCCCTGGGTGCCTCTAAGAGGCAATGATGCCCATCTTGTGAGCACTGAGTTTGTGTATAACAAAGGAGAACTTTTATTGAAGGGGGAATCCAGCATTAATCTGAGAAAACACCACAACCACATTCAAAAGCATGTGACCATCAGCAAACGAAACCCCACTATGCATTGGGGAGTGTCCTTTCCCTTGCGGTGATAAAGTCTGAACTATTGTCCTTAACACACCTTCCACTCTCCCTCCACAGCACCCCAATCAGAGTTGATTGCCCTTGGTTAGCGAAGTCCCAGCATTCAGAGGTGCATTCCTGGGGGATCACCTCTCACCTGGGAGGGGGCAGCATTGAGCAATGCCTCTGCTGCTGCCACCTCTGTAACCGACTCACAGCTGCCGCTGTCTCTCTACCACCATCCCCCTGCTATCGCTGTCTCTCTGCTGCTGGTGCTGGCCGCTGCCAAAACATCACACTCTGAGGTTCCCACACTTAACGCAACTCTCAGTGACTTCAGGAGAAAGAGGGGAACCTCACTCCCAGTGCAGTGTGTGTTGCCTTTCACTGTTCCCACACAAGGTCTCAGATTTAGACGTGCTCAGCAGTGAGGACAGCTCCAGGAATCACTAACTGGAACAAAGACTCTCAATTGAGTCCAATCAGCTGTCATTAATTGCTGGAAGAGAGCAGGTCAAATGGTGTCTAGGACTCTTTAGGCAGCAGCCACACCACCAAGTAGGAACATCTGTCCCCACCCCCACTTATCTTCACTGAGCTTAGCAAGCAAGGTTCAGTTTAGGGTGAAACCATCAGTCAAGGCATGCTAAGCACAGTTCAGCTGCCCTTTACTCGTACAATAGGGATAATAACATTTCATGACTCCTGCATTCAAATATTAGAGTGATGTGTAACGCAAAATAGCCAAAATTGATCATTGTGGCAATGCAGCTCCATCTGCTGCACACCTACACAGAGTAGACATGTCTATACAAACGTGGTCTGCTCCTGAAGTCTTTTTTTCCTGTTCATCCCTAGATGTCAGGGGAGAGCTCATTCAGACCTTGCTTACGCCCCTAAAGATCAGAAGCATTTGGATCTAGTTTGGTTTATTATTAAAAGAGGGGCTGCTAAAAATTTTAGATCCAAATCTAGATGTACTGAGTTTGAACATGTTCAGCTTGAATCCAAAGCTTTAGTTCGGGAGCATCTCTAACAATTAAAGGAACATTCCTAACGTGATCTTTGTCACATGTAGGTCACTTCATTAATTTCTGTGGGAATCTGCCTTAGAGGACAAGTGGCCACTTTCTTATTGTTGGGATAACTGTGGTATGTTTTTGACATGTTTGCACTGTTTATTTTAGAAATATTTGTCTGTCCCAACTTACCATCTAGCGCTAGGACAAAATCAGAACCTTGTATCAGAAAATCCTAAAATCCCTGCCCTATTGTCTCATTGATAACTTGCACAGAGTGAGAGGGTCATGCCTCATTTGCATATTTTTACATACATTGTCATAACAATACACACACAATATTTCCTAGTACTCATGTGTCCCTTGAACTATTAGAAATTGCTTGTTTGAGTCATGAGCAGGAAAAACCTGAAGCTGATCCACTTTGTTATCATGTTCACTTACATCCAAAAGGTGGTTGAGAGCTGGATTTGGCCTCCATGCTGCATGGTGTACATTCCTGCCATGTACAATAGCATTATGCTGTTCAGAGAGCCAAAAGGTCTCTCTCTGCAGAACTTGTTTTGTTTAGCTCCCTCTATAGCAGCATATACGAACATTTTACATAGGCTAAAAAAACTAGATTAACACAATGCCCTTTTTCTTTGAAGAGTGAATCTAATGGATAGATTTCTTCAAATACCTTTCTTCAAACCCACCCTTATAGAAATAGTGACTCACATCTCTAACACTTATGTTTCTCAATAAGATTTCTAAATGCTGTTATAGAATATGGGATATTACAATATACAGGGGTCATACTGGGGCATATGGTAGATTATTAACCAGGATCCTTGCCTCTTAATGAAATGATCTTTAAAGCATTAGAGCTATGTAGTATTACCCTGGTGCAAAAATGTAATGGTCTTACCAGTTGACCTTCTAAAGAACAAGTGTTAAGTGCTTTGTGAAATTTCAGTATTTGTTGGTGCTTATAATACTCCTCTCAACTTATTTTCAAGAGGCTGTGGAGTGAGGTGCAAGTGAGAACATCTGTCTGTTTTTAATACAGTCTGCCTGTGCACAGCTGGTGGTGGGTCCTGTGTTTGCATAATTGTCTTTAAGAGTTTTCCCTCTTTCTTGCAATATTTGAATTCTGTGAACATTTTTATGGAAATAATTCACTGAAAAATTTTCTTTTATATGCTGTGGATGATAGAATGGGTAGTAAGTGCCATACTACAATGCAAAACCATAAAGTTAGTATTCCCAGGTTTTAAGTATAAAACAAAAGAGACTTAGATGATCCTGAGTACATTTCCAAGAGAGAAATTTGGCACTGATAACATATCCTAGCTATTCTGTTATGGAATGGATTTTGAGGGTACGTTAAGCAGCTGTTCAGTCTGTCAGAGAGCAGCTTAACACCAAATTCATGGTGCTGGTAATGGTAGCTTCCAGATGAAGAAAAGTATTTGGTAAATGCTGATGCAACAGCAGAGAAGCAGAATTCAAACAGGAAGATCAAATTACCCCTTAAAAGGTCCCCTCACAATCTCAGCTCTCCTTCAAATGAACTAGTGGATGCAACACTGGTTCTAAGAGGGAGTCACGTACTCAAAGATTAATGGACATTTTCTAGCTTTTTCAGATGAATAGTTATGTACATGAAGATAACCCATCTATCAGCACATGTTTCTCAACACTGAAAGAGGGATGAAGCACAAAAGCTGTTTCTTGTTCGTCAGTAAATAAAACCCCTACAACCTGTATTACTAATGGTTCTAAAACAAAAGCAGGACTGACTGCATGAAAAATTATCACTTGTTAATTAGTGGGAACCTTCATTGTAACCAATGTCATCTAGCCTGACCTACAAGGAATAGCTTCCCCATTGCAATATTGAGTTTCTCATGTTTTCCTACTTTTTAAGTAACTGCCATTGTAAATGCAAGATCTATAAAATAACCTATCGAGACAAATTCTTCTCCTTTCATGAGTGGAAGCTGGGAGATGTGACAAAAGGCTGAAAATTGTCTAGAATTGTGCAGAGAACAGAAATGCCATTTTGCTGAGCATTTTGAGGTTTTGAAATTTTGTTTGGTTCCAGTTTGGAATGAAATATAATCTGAAACTTCCTCAGAAGAAAATTTAAAAAACAAAAATTTTCTTGAATCAACTGAAACATTTCACCTCAACAAAATTGGAATATTTTGTTTCAATTTTGGCTTTTATTTTATACTACAACATAACATATAATACAAACAAACAAAATTGCAACCGGAAGTTGTTTTGAAACATAAAATCAAAACACGGTGTTCTGACAATGTCCTGAAACTCTTGATTTGAGTGGAACTACCTGATCTTAATAACCTTGGTCTGACTTCAATAGAACTACTCCCAGGAGAAATGGTTACAGGATTGGTGCTTACATAGTAAAATATCTGGCAAGCAGTACAAAAGAATTCAATGTGAGTTGAGGACACTTTGCATCACTCAGCACCTTGAAGGATTGGGCCCAATCTTTTGCTTTTAGAAATGTAGGCTTTTGTTAGGTGCACAGATCCTCTCCCATCTAATCGCGTTGGTGGGGAAGGAATCTGTGTGCCATCTAGTTCCACCATAAGGTTTCTCAGGTGTTTTATATTTCTTTTTGGAGGGTAGCAGCTCCACTTTTCATATTGATGGGTCACTATTTAGTTTCTCATTTAATAAAACTATAAGAGTTATTAGCTTTTCATTGGAATCAATTGAGCCCCTGCAAATATGCATAAAGAATTTCTGTGGTTTTGCTTTGGATAAACTACCGTATGCACACAGAGAGACCTATCCTACCAAGATGGCAATGAAAGCAAAACTCCACAGACAGTAGAACTGGAATGAAAACATGAAAACATGAGTTTTCGTGACCTACAGGTCACTTCATCGGATGCATTCGGCATCCGATGAAGTGAGCTGTAGGTCACGAAACCTTATGCTCAAATAAATTGGTTAGTCTCTAAGGTGCCACGAGTACTCCTTTTCTTTTTGCATATCCATAGAGTAATTTCACTTCCCTGGGAATTTAATTATATAGTATGTTTAAATTTGGGCAGTGTAAAATGTTCAAAAACATTATGAACTATTAAAAACTAGCCAAGTTGAAACCAGCTTCAGCAGACCAGAACCCTAGTGGCTCAGGTTCAAAGAATGACATCACTGTATTCCACACCAGCCCTTCACATCCCATACTTTGTTAGCCTGTCCTCCAGAGAGGATAGATTCACAGATTCCAAGGCTAGACGGGATCAGTGTGATCATCTAGTCTGACCTCCTGTGTAACACAGGCCATAGAACTTTCCCAAAAAAATTCATAGAACATATATTTTAGACAAACATCTAATCTTGATTTAAAAAAATGCAGTGATAGAGAATCCACCATGACCCTTGTCACATTGTTTCAATGGTTAATTACACTCACTGTTTTCAATTTAAGCCTTATTTCCAGTCTGAACTTGCCTAGCTTCAACTTCCAGCCACTGGATTGTTTTATACTTTTCTCTGCTAGAGTGAAGAGCAATATATGTTCCACATGTAGGTACTCATAAACTGTGATCAAGTGACCCCATTAATCTTCTGTTTGTTAAACTAAACAGATTGAGCTCCTTGAGACTATCATAGGAAGCAGCACCTTCTCTTGCCACCTCCATCCCCGAGTTCCATCCCAATGACCTCTTTTGAGTTGGTGTAATGACACAATCATGCCCATGTCATAACAATTCATCAAGAGGCTGCAATGTAATCATCATGACAGAGTTTGAGTATAGATCCCTGTTTTCCAAACTTTGTGGTAGAATTTGCAGCTGTTTTTTTTTTATTTGATCCATCACTGGTTTAAATACACAGTTAATCTGATTCTCCTCTCACTTAACAATTTTACACTTCAGTGATGTTATTTCTCATTTACTCTAGTAACAATGAGAGACGAATGAGCCCCATTATTTTTTAAAGCTTGTGAGTCAGTCTGTTTTGGTTTTAGGTGGGCCTGATTTCGAAGTGATTGCTACTTGGAGCATAATAAATCAGGAGTAAGTCCATTGAAGTTGATGAGAGTACAATAGTGTAAAACATTGTCATTTTCTATTGTGCATTTTATAAGTTCATAGAGTTTAAGGCCAGAAGATGCCACTAGATCATCTAGTCTGACCTCCTGTATATCACAATCCCTTAATTTTCATTTAGACACACCAATATCAAGCCCAAAGACTTTAGTTAGACTGAAGCATTTCAATCCTCAGAAGGCTAAACTGTGTCAGTGCAGAAGCAGAGATCAGAAGTTACAGAAGTGCCACCAATGCCTTAGGCCCCTACAATGGCAGGGAATTCGTTAAATCAGATATGTCCGGATGATTTCAGTAGGTGAACAACACCCCATGTTGCAGAAGGAGGTATTTTCCCCCATCATGCTGCTAGGTTCCTGCCAAAATGACCTGGATGAAAATTCCTTCCCCAGATTTGGCATCTGGATCAGTATGACCCTGAACATATAAGTGAGACTCATGAGTTAAGCATCTGAGAAGAGGATTCTTTGTACCACCTCAGAGCACTGGTCTACCATGTCTGGTGTCCTGTCTCCAGCCTTAGTCAAGTTCTGATTCTTCAGAGGAAGGTCAAAAAACCCCACTCAAAATAGAATACATCTGGCTAGTGACCAATTGTGAATTGGGCAGGGACAGGCTGAAGTCCTGAACTAGGGATGGTTGACACTAAAAAAGGCCAGGATCAAATTAGAGAAGACAAAGATCCACAGTGTAATTTACATTTGAAATAAGTGAAAAATACATATTGATTTAATAAATCTATCTATACTTATAAGGCCGCCTTTACCAAGTATCTGAGGATCTCATAAGGTAGGAAAGTGCTATTATCTCCATTTTACAGATGGGGAAACAGTGGCATTAAAGTGTTTAAACCCCTCACTTCTGAGGGAAATTAATGGAAGTTAGAAGCCTAAACACCTTTGTGGCTGTGGGACAGAGATTGAGTGACTTGCCCAAGCTCACACAAAAAGTCTTTAGCAGGGAATTGAACTGTGTGTTTTGAGTCCCAGGCTAGCACCCTAACTGTTGGACAATCCTTCCTTTATAGGTATAGGCATGTGAAATATATGCATTAATGTTTTCATTTTTCAGACTGCAGCATTCAAGAAATTCATATTTACTTCTGGTGTTATTTGTTTTCTACATTATGCCAGTACTGACATAAGTAAAGGTTGGTTACTCTAAAGTTAAGTTACATAAGATTTTAAAAGATGTTCTTTCTTATTACCTAGTAAGAACAACCTTGATGTAGTTTGCCAAGCTTTGAATTATAATGTATGTCATCAGTAATGTAAGTTGTTATAATTTACTTCTGACATTAAGATGTTGCTTTTGGGCACACCGTTGCAAATGTATCCTGTTCGCTTTCTTGCCTTCTAAATGCCCTTCATGTTTCAGTAAAACAATCCAATCAAAACTAAAGACCAAAAGCCCAGTAAAACAAATCAAGCATACAAATAATTCCTAGGCATTCTTGTTCTACTTTAGCTTGTTTGCCCAAGGCTTTTAAATTTCTTAAGCTGGGTAATAGTATAACTCACTGAACTTTCAAAAGAAAATATCTATACTGTGTATTGTTTTCCATGTTACTTAGGCTAGAGTTCATAAAAGTAGAATTATTTATGCAGAAACTTTGCATAAATTTAAGCTGCAAAGTATAAATTTCCTGATGACAAACTATTGTAAGATTTCTTTTTATGATTTTCTTGTTTTATAATTTTTTAAAAAAGAAATATGGTAGTAATGTTGTTGTTTGTTCATTAATATGACAGATCCCAATGTTCCTAGTCAAGATCAGGACCCAGCTGAGCTGAATGTTATGCAAGCATGGAGAAACAGCCCTGCTCCTTGAGAGATGTTTCCATTCAATCTAAAAAGTTATGGTTTAAAAAATTCCTGATTTCCATTCCTTTTAGTAAGTTTAACTCCAGAAGGGACCATTAAGGGCTAAACTATACACACGTGCTAAACTATGCATGTGGCTTCCACTGAAAGCATTCCGTGCATGTGTATATGAGGTAGAATTTGGCCTTTGTTGTCTTTTGTTTGTTTGTTTTCCTTTTATGCACTCTCGCACAAATTTTTTTCCTGTGGCAGATGGCTAATTTTGATGTGTTTGGTCTAAACAAAAATTTGGCCACAATCCATCTCTGAGAGCAGAGACCGTGGGCCATATTCTCAGTTGCTGCCAGTTGGCATCGTCCCAGTAACAATTGCTAGCTGTTATGGTTGTGAAGAAAACCTTGAGAAAGTGAATCAATGGTAATTGATGCAGAGGTGTCTGCCTGAGTTTGCAGGGAGCCTGAAACAAATGAATTGCCCCAATAATTTCCAGGAAATGCTCATTCCGATGCCCAATAATGATACTCAAATGTTAACAAACTATTTCACTGCTGAGAAAAGTATGGAGGAAAGGCGAGGGAGGACCAGATAAGGAAGATTCGTACAGTTTCATTTTGGTGCCACAGATGATTGGGCTTGGGAAAATAACACCATTCTGTCCCCTCGCCCGAGTCTAGCAGAAGCCAGCCCCAGCAACTCCAATAGGGCATCTGAGTCCCACCAAGGGGGATCCAAGCTCAAGGAGCCCAGGTAAGCCGCATGGTGTAGTCAAACCCCACTATGAGGAACTAAACTCAAGTAGCCCTGTAGAGGCCAGAAGGCATGTATAATCAGCACAGCCTATTATGAACAGCATCTCATTCTGGCATCCAAAGGGATTAATTTTCTGGGCAGAGTATGGTTTATGGAAGGAATTTGGAATAGTAGCGTTGTACTACTATCTTTTTATTCTTGCCAATCCAACTGTGAAAACTCTTAAATCAACTGATTGGGGGGGAAAAAAAGAAGAATGTCATTTCACAATATGAGTTTGCAAAAATAAATAAATACGTAAAAAAGAATGTAACACATTCAGACGTTGCTCTGACCATGAAAAGAGATGTCTCCAGCGGGTGAGATTTTGTTCTTTTTAAATCATGCCTATTGACTTCCCTGGGCTTGGGAGCAGGCCCATAAAGCATAAGATTGGACTTTGTGGTAGCAAATGTGCTGCATTCCTCAGCTATGAATAGTTAAGTGAGACTCAGTGGATGTGATATAAGATCAGATCCCCCAGAGATTCTTCCAAAGAGAACTTATAAGACATGTATTAAAGAAAAGTTGAATTGCTTTGGACCAACAGCTTATTTCTTACAGAAGGGCTCCTTTCTTGGCATTTTGTTCAAGTTTTGCTGGAGAGAATAGATCACCCCCACTTAACTCAATAATGAAGAAATGATGGTGGTATCTGCAATTAATTCAAAGGTCACAATAAATTCTGTGCTTCATGAGAATCAATGTGTCCTACCTGAGAGAGAGCATGATTTTGCCTCATTAACAGATTTAAGATCAAGATGATATGAGATAAATCTGTCATAAAAAGCCTGATTGTAGTAATTAGCTAAATTTAGTAATTTCACAAGGTCTTTACTCTCATCTGAATGTATATTGAAATCTATCCTCTGCTTATCAATATGTTTGGCTATCCAAGACACTGGCAGCTGTCAACACTCGTAACAGATACTGTATGAACTACTTCCTTGTTAACATTGTTAGTGCCTCTGAAATACCAATAGTTATGAAAGAACTTGCAGCATTTCTGCCTTAGATTACATTGAAATGATACAGCATGTCAGACAGATGTGTAATCATATCATTAATAGAATATTTGGGGGGAGGTGTCAGGGACTCCATTTTGAGGGGGACGGAGGCATCCGTCTGATAACCTGACATCCCAGGAGGGGTGCTGCCCTCCTTCAGCCTGCCTCTGGGAGGTTACAGAAAAGTTGCTGAGACTTAGCCATCCCTCTGATCACTATCCTATGGTGCTCATCAACATGGGCAGTAATGATACTCCCAGTTCTGATTGTAAGCAGATCAGCAGTGACTACATGGTTCTGGGAGCAAAGATGAAGGGGCTGGGGACACAGGCAGTGTTTTGTCCATTCTTCCACTTGAAGGTACAGGTACAGATAGGGACACACTCATCCTGGATATAAATGCATGGCTGTGCAAAAGGTGTCAACAGAAGGCCTTTCATTTCCTCGACCACAGGATGCTGTTCCATGAAGGAGGACACTTGAGAAGAGATGGGATCCACCTGACCAAGAAGGGGAAGAACTTATTCACACACCAACTCTCCAATCTAGTGAGGAGGGCTTTAAACAAGATTAAAGGAGGCAGCTGACAAAAGTCCACAGATAGGTAAGAAAAAGGTGAGCTTAACAGAGGTCTAGAAGTTGCAGGTGTGGGGAAGGATAAATTACAGTAGGGTCATAGGAGTGACAAGAGTGTAAATAGTGAGGGAATCTGTTCAATATCTTAGATGTCTATACACAAATAGAAGGAGTATGGGGAGTACATTGTGACAAAATGGCCAATGTTGGTATGGTAGATTCCACGTTTTTCGTGGCCGGGGGCTAAGGCACCACTCCTTGCCCCTTATCCTGGGACACCGAGGGAAGGTGATAGAGGAGGGAAGCAGGGGAAGGGTCTGGGTTTGCTCCTCACTCTGAGCCCCAACCCCCCTCAACTCCTTGGGTAGGGTTATCCTCGGTCCTTGATACTGGGACAGGGTCTACCTTCCTTCAGTTCTCTGGTCTTTCAAGTCTTAGCAACACACCTCCAAACTCCACACCTCTCTCCTTCCTCACACACACCCATGTCTGCCTGAAGCAGGGGGTTTTATTAGGTTCTTGACAGGGCCTTAATTGACTACAGGTGCTCCAATTAACCTGTAGCAACCCTCCCTAGTCTACAGGGAACAAGGCCTTAATTAGCCTAGGGCTTATATATCTCCACTCTCCCACTGCTCTCTGGCCCTGCTGTATCACAACATGAAGAACTGGAAGTATTAATACTTAAACTAAGTTATGACTTAACTGGCATCACAGAGGCTTGGTGGGATAAATCTCATTACTACAATAGATCACCAAATCAGGTGAGGAGGTAGATGAGGCATTACTGGAACAAATAACAGAAATATCCAAAACACAAAACTTGATAGCAATGGGGAACTTTACCCAGACATCTGTTGGAAAAGCAATACGGTAAAACATAATGTAATGGAAGGAAAGAGTGAAGGGAGTAGCATATGGACAATGGACTTGAAAGCTGACTTTAACAAACTCAGAGAAGTAGAAGGAAAGGTTTCCTGGGAAGAAAAGGGGGGAAAAAAGGTGTTCAGGAGAGCTGGCAGTTTCTTAGAGAAACTAAAGGCACAACAGGTAACTATCTTGATGCAAAGGAAATACAAGAAAAATAGTAAGAGGCCAATATGGCTCCGCCAGGAGCTCTTTAATGACCCCAAAATCAAAAGTGGAAACATGAACAAGTTCCTAAGGGATGAATACAAAAGAAATGGCACAAACATGTAGGGACAAAATCCAAAAGGCTAAGGCACAAAAACACCTAACAAAGGATGTCAAAAGCAATAAGGAGAGGTTCTATACATACATTAGGAGGAAGAAAAAGATAAAGGAAAGCCTAGGTCCTCTACTTAGCATGGAAAGAGAACTAACAGCAAACAACATGAAGAAGGCCGAGGTGTTTAATGCCTAATTTGCTTCTCTCTTCACTAAAAAGATTAATTGCGGCCAGTTGCTTAACACAATATTAGCAAGGGGAAGGAACATAAACTGGTATAGGGAAAGGACTAGTTAAAGAATATTTAGATAAGTTAAATGTATTCAAATTGCCAGGGCCTGATGAAATTCAACTTAGGGTACTTAAGGAGCTACATGAAGCAGTGTTGGAACTGCAATTATCTTCAAGAACTCATGGAGGACAGGAAATTGGCAAATATAGAATCCATTTTAAATAGAGAAACAAAGAGGACCTGGGAATTATTGAACAGTCAGCCTAAATTTCATTCTTTGAAGGATACTGTAACATTTTATTAAACAATCAGTTAGTAAGCACATAGAGGATAATAGGGTAATACATTATGGCAACATGGATTTGTCAAGAACAAATCATGCCAGACAAACTTAGTTTCCTTCTTTGATAGGGTTACTGGCTTTGTGGATGGGGGGAAGCAGTAGACCTGATATATCTTGATTTTAGTAAGACTTTTGAAACATCCCCATGTGACATTCTCATAAAAAAAACTAGGGAAATGTGGTCTAGGTGAATTACTCTAAGGTGGGTACAAAATTGGTTGAAAGATCGTATCTAATGAGTAGTTATCAATGGCTCGCTGTCAGATGGGGATAATGTATCTAATGGGGTCCCACGGGTGTCTGTACTAGGTACAATATTCAATATTTTACTATTCAATATGTACTATTCAATATTTTAATGAATGAACGGGATAATGGAGTGGAGGGTGTGCTTATAGATTCTGTGGAGGACAGGATTAGAGTTCAAAATGGTTGTGACAAATTGGAGAATTAGTCTGAAATCAACAAGATGAAATTCAGTAGAGACAAGTGCAAAGTATCTCACTTAGGAAGGATAAATCAAGTGCACAACTACAAAATGGGAAATAACTGGCTAGGCAGTAGTACTGTAGAAAAGGATCTGGAGGTTCTGGTGGATCACAAATTGAATGTGAATTAACCATGCGCTGCAGTTGTGAGAAAGGCTAATATCATTCTGGGATTTATCAATAGGAGTGTTATATAGAAGACATCCAAGACGTGTTCTGCTCAGCACTGGTGAGGCCTCAGCTGGAGAACTGTGCCCAGTTTTAGGCCCCACACCTTAGGAAAGATGTGGACAAATGAGAAATAGTCCAGAATAGAGCAACAATAATGATAAAAGTCTTAGAAAATCTGATCCACGAGGAAAGGTTTAAAAAAAGGGGACATGTTTAGTTTTGAAAAAAGATGGCTGATGGGGAACCTGATAACCAGGTTTGGATTAACCACACTGGGCGCTAGTCAAGCAGACACTTCTGGGTCTCTCTACTGGATGCATTTATATTAACACTATTCTGGACAGCACTAGAGATCTATTAACTCAAGCACCTCTGGTTCCTGCTGCACAGATGTTGCTTAGTTAACACTCTCCTATCCAGGTCAGTCAGAGATTGGCTTGTGCTGTACAGACACTGCCCTATTTACTCCTTCATGTCCATTCCAGCCCAAGGGATCCTCGTCACCCCTCTCATGCCTTATGGGCATTTACAGCAGCTCCTTGTATTTATAACATATCTTGAGGCTGTTGCTGAATGAGTCCTGCAAGCAGAACAGAGGGGACATGGACTTGTTGGAAATGAGGCAAGGTTGGGCAGGTCCCGGGGGGAGCTCTGGTACAGGAGCTGGCCCCACAGCAGCAGCAAGGAGCAGGAGCCCTGGCTACCCTGCTGACCACTCAGGTTTGGACCAGCCACCCCTCTGTCATGTTTTGATGTGAGTGGGATTGTGAGCTGGTGCATGGGGTTGCAGTGCCATTCAGGTTTGGCCCGCTGCCCCCCTGCCATGACGGGGGATAGTTGTGGCGGTGGCCAGGCCAAATTTGTGTGAGTGGCATTGAACATAAACATAAGAACAGCTGTACTGGGTCTAGTTTGCCTTTGCATTAATCCAGCCCTACAGATAAGTCTTCAAATGTGTAAAGGGCTGTTATAAAGAGGACGGTGATCAATTTTTCTCCATGTCCAGTGGAGGTAGGACAAGAAGTAGTGGGTTTAATCTGAAGCAAGGGAGATTTAGGTTAGATATTAGGAAAAGCTTTCTAACTATAAGGGCAGTAATGGTCTGGAATAGGTTTTCAAGGGAGGTTGTAGAATTTTCATTACTGGAAGCTTGTAAGAACAGGTTGGGCAAACACCTGTCAGAGATGGTCTATTGGTCCTGCCTCAGCATGGGGAGATGGAGTAGAAGACTTTTCAAGGTTCTTTACAGCACTATTTTTCTGTGACACTCAGATTCTATGATTTTAAAAATAATTATTATTCCTCCTTTTTTTTAAAAAAATTATGGACCAGATGCTCCAATGGAACTATTTATATTGGATTTTTTGTCAATGAAATTGCATGCACAAATAAGAGCTACTTTTGGGTGTAAGGATTTGCAGTCCTATATTTACATTTATACAAGTACACTGTAGGGCCCAATTCTCTGTGCTCTAATAAATTAGAAATATTTTGGGCTAGAATTACTATTACACTTCTTTTACTTTACACTGTTCCAGCAATGCAAAGCAGCCATAAACCCATGATAACCAGCTAGTTATCTGCTTTGCATTATTGGAGCAGTGCAAAGCAGCTAGAGCTCCCAGAGAATCTGCTTATTGATTAGCTGACCAGGACCTGAAGATGCTTTCAGACTGAGTTTTATGTGGCAAGAGGGGAGATATTTTTTTCAGCCTAAAAAACTGAGGAAATTTCCTCCTTAATCCTCAAGCTGTGTGTTCCATACACATGGGAAGAGTAGATTAATGCCATCAAGATCTGCTGTATGGATTTACAAAAAGTTAAACCTAAAGTATTTTTTGGCAAACTATTTTTATAATTGTATACCAAAGTTGCTAATTTTAGTCGTGGTTTAGCCTATACTTTGTAGCCTCCCTGTTGTTAATATTTGAAGATTGCTCATAGTAAACCAATGAGCCAGGTAAACTAAAGGGGTAGATTAATTCAAAATAATACTACTTTGAGATTCAAGCTCAGCAGTTAGACATCTTATTCCTTTAGCACTAATCTAAGTTCTAATGGGTTCTTCCTTCAGCACAAATCTTATTTTAGCATCAGTGGGTGCCCCAGCCCCAGAAAGGACAGTTGTGTATGTTTATGGCACTAACCTATGACCTGGGAGACCCCATGTTCAAATCCCTGCTCCACTACAGGCTTCCTGTGTCATAACGGGCAAGCCTGTTAGTGTACATCTATGGTGCAGCAAATGGTGCAATTTCCATCTCAGATCGATTTACAGATGGTAGCTGTGATTGAGCTACTGATAGCATGGGCTAACCACCTAAGTACTTTCCTAGGGCCTCAGATAGGACTGCATTTGGGCAACTAGCCTGTGCTGAGGCTACCTTGCTATTTTTAGTGTGCTTGCTTGATCAAAGCCAGCCATCAAAGCTGAAAATTACATCTTGGTCTGCTGTATAGATGTACCCACAGTCTCTCTGTGCCCCATCAGTGAAGTCTCTGTGTACCTCACACGGATGTTATGAGGATAACTACATTAAAGACTGTGAAGCATTCAGATACTATGGTAATGGGGGGGCCACATAAGTTCCTACAATAGAGGGCTTCTGGGATCAAACCCAGAAAGCATTTTTCTCTGATTATTATAGCAGAATGGGAACTGGAATTTTTCCAGTGAGCCAGGGCTCTCATCCCATCACAGTAAAAATGTGTTATTGCTTTTCAACAAGATGGCTGCCCACAACAGAAGTCTGATCATGAAAATCGTAATTCAAACCTTGAAAGAAAACTACATCTCACAGTTTATTCATGGTGATAAGTGCTTCGTGGTTATCAGGGCTCAGTTTGTTGGACTGAGCAAAATAAGTACAGTTTCCTTATCAATTAAATTATTTTCCACCACAGCCAATACAGCCAAGTTTGGTACTGTGACTAACCTATTTCTGAGACGATCACCTCACTGTGATGCCCTTCTATTGGTGTCATCAAAATTAATAGGAAAAACTTGCCTTAAGCTTAATTGATATATTTAAAGCCTAATTTTTAAATTTCTTGAACGTTTTCTTAATTAAACTGGAACATTCAAAAACACACCACTTTTTATTTTATACTGTTTTCTTAATATTGCAGTATTTCAAAGATAATTGCAAACAGTTTTGAAGGGATTTTTTAGATCCAGTGCTAAGTACAACATGTTAATTATAGGCAAGTAATAACACAGTGAAAATTATTTGAATTAGATATCAAAGTCCAGAAACGATTTCACTAGAATGATCGAGAATAGCAATTGTTTCCCTGCTGTTTATACCATAATCTCATTATGGATTTGTATTGGGTTCACTGACTGTATCTTTAATATCTACATGGACAGATGTTGTTGGGGTTGTTAATACAATTTGGGAAACTCCCATCTTCCATCACCATTGTCACAGAGGTCCAGAAACCTTAACCTGATGTTTCAAACTCATCTTGCCAATGAGACAGAGTCAAAGAAATGCATCTGTTTGTCTTCCTGGTGGTTTTAAGGAAAATGAAGGCAGTGATGACATTTTTCAGTAAAGTCATTCTCTCTTTCAGCTTGTAATGTTTGTGGGGTTTAATTTAAAACTTCTGACATGTTTCTAATCTTTAGACTGTGTATAGTGATGGTTAAAACAAAAAAATGAAAAATACCCAGAATATTCCTACACTTCTCTTGATACCCTACTGAATTAAACCACATTCATCAAATAAGGTTATACATTTCTCTTCATAGCACAATATCACAACTGGGGTGTGGGGGAGGGTTGTTGTGAAGTTCAAGGTTTTGCAAACGTTCGTGAGATATTTTCAAGCATTTTGTCAACGTTTTTGGAGTTTTGTCAGAAACAAAAGACTTGGAAAATACACCCACTCCTAGCTACCTCAGATTTCTGACTGCACTTCTTGATCAATGCCCTGCCCCCAAAAGGCATGTCCACCAGTGTTTTGTTTTGTTGACAGTGTTTTCCCCAGGAATTGAAATTAGGGGGAGGTGGGGGGGGGTTCAAATTTACAGGGGGGCGGTCAGGGCCGACGAGGGGTGAGACCATGAAGGTGGGCTGTATGGCACCATAGTAAAAACTGAAAAATGTTTCATGACCATTTTATTAGATTTTAAAATCATCACACAAATTAAAGTTGTCTACTCAAGCCTTCTGTGAAGCACTACATCTACATCCTTCTTGGTTTCTTGTTATAATTTTGCACAACACTGTTAATGAACTTCTTGAATGCAATGCATTCATCTTTGGTGGCTTCTCGTGTGTCCTGTACTTCCATTCCTTCAATTGATATGCTCATTAGTTCATTCACATGATCAGGCAGAATGCGACTTCTTTCAAAACACAAAATTCTATTCAATGATGAAAAAGAACCCTTCAACTGTAGCTGTTGTGACTGAGGGTAGCAAGAGATGGATTCCTACTTCTTTCAGCCCAGGAAACATAGCATAAAGATCAGGTCGAGCCACTAGTGATGATAAAAGAAGAAGTTGAAGTCAAATCTTCATTCATTTGTCGTATGATATTCCACTCTGTGTTCAAATTCTCTATTCTGTCCTGAGCACATGGCATCCCCATTGCTGGTAGTGCCTCACTCCACTAAGCTGTTGGTGTTTTATAAGACAGGGATCTGTAAAAGCTACATAGAGGTTGAGTAGAATCTAGAAGTTGCTGTTGTATAGTTTTAAGAATCAAGTCTGTGTACTTTTTCAGTTGTCTTAACAAACACTTCTTGTTCTCTTCACTTAAGGATTCAATATAAATGCCTTCATTTGTCAACTTCTGGACTGAAGTCTTTGCTTCTTCCAGTACTTTTTCAATGGATAGCTCTCTGATTGATCCAAATGTAGATTCTATTGCTGGACAAAGATCTACGACTGCTGTAGCAGATGCCTGGATGGCATTGTTTAATGACCCAAGTGGTTTCAACAGTAGACTTAAAAGAGAGAGAATGGCAATAGTCTTCTCTGAACGTAGTAGCAAAAGTAATCCACCAGCCTCACTACTTAGATCCATCCCATCTTGGTAGATACTTTCCAAAGCCAGTAATAATGGCTGGAGTAATTTTAAGACTACAGCCAAGGATCGCTCATGAGAAAGCCAGAGGGTTTTCCCAGGTTGGACTAATTTGAACTTCAGTCCTAGTATATCTTCTATAGTTTCCAAGATATTCAGTCTTTTTGGACTCTTGCTGAAAAAAGAATATAATGAAGACATTAAATGTATAGCTTTTTAATGTCTTTTGAAGAGTCTGCAGCTCGTACTAGCGCTAGTTGGAGTAGATGGCCTCTGTAGTGTGTATAGGAGAGATTAGGGTTACACTTTTCTCTGAGCAAAGCTTGTGCCCCACCATGTCTTCCAGAGAAGTTTGCAGCTCCATCAAATGCACAAACAGCCATCTGTTTGGGGTCCAATTGACAAGCATTTAACTCTTCTAAGATGTGGGTTGTCACAGATGCAGCCAATCTGTCTTCTATAACTTGAACTTCTAGAAATGCACGTACTGGCCTACCACTGACATCAAGATAACGTACACAATAACTTAATACTTGATGACCATTTGCATTGGTGCATTCATTAGCCATGTATGCAAATTTTTTGAATGTGGTGAGAGAGTTCTTCACTTTTTCAACTGTTGAATCTTTCACTGTTGCACCACATGTGTCTAGCCAGTCAGTTGAGTTTCTTGCAGAAAGATAGTGAGCAGTTGCTGGTCTTGTTTGGAACCAGTGTTCAACTTCAGGATGAACAAGTGACAATGCACTTAACATTGGCCTCCAGTTTCTAGTGTGTGGTATCTCTTGCCTAAATAGAAAGTATGATGCCACAGCCATGTTTATTCACATGAACTGTGTTGTGTCTCCAGCATTCTTAACAGCCTCATTAACACTCACCGGTGTTGTCCTTGGTCAGTGGAGACTCAGAGTTCAGAGGTGCTTTCACATGAGTTCATCTACCAGGTGGGGGGCAAGAAGGCACCTTGCTCGTTCCTCCAGCTGCTCACTGTTCACTCTGGCCACTATTCATTGTGCCACTGTTCACTCCATTGCTCTGTTGCCAATGGCCCTGCGCCATCACCTTCTGTTGCCACCTGCCACTGTGACCTCTGTGAGTTGGTCTCTTGAGGTTCCACCCAGCTCTCAGTAATTTCAGCTGAGCTCTCAGTGGGGGAAACTCACTGCTAGGGCAGACTGGGCCGTCTCTTCTACAGAAACACTGTCCCACAGCAGGTCTAAGCACTTAGACCTGATTATCAGTGATTTCAACTGTAGTGGTCACTTAACACAACAAAAGACTATCTGTGGAGCCTAATCAGCTCTGTCTCTAAACAATGGAGAGGGGCAAATCAAATCGTACTTGTGACCCAGGCAGACCATTGAGCAAAACACCTGTCCCCACCCTCTCTCTTGCTGCCCTCAATCAGCAGAGGCTAAGCACAGTTCTACTGCCCTTTACTCATACAATAAGAATGACAACATTTCTTTACCCCCCCGCATTCAAGTGATTTTTAACCCAACCCCACCAAAATCTATCACTTGGGCAACACAGCTCTGTTTGCTGCATACCTAGATAAATTAGGTGTGAATATAAATACAATCTGGTCCTGAAGCCTTTCCCCCTAGCCCCCAGCTCATCACTGGCTTCTCAGGGACAGCTCATTTAGACTTTGCTTACAAATCATAATTTGAAATTATTAGGTTGGCCAGTATCATTGAAATGAATGCACTGACATGGTCTTAAAAACAACAGCTGTATAAGGAAGCTAGTCTATATTCCTACTTTTCAAATCTATTATACTTTTTCAGATACACGTATTTTATCATACACTTTATATGCTTTTAAAGTGTGTATTAATGTTTCAATTTCAATTCAAATTTCCAAACAATCACTAAATTGGCAACACTGCATGTAACTAGTTCACATAACTGGGGGGGGGGGGTGTTGAGGAAATTCAGGGGGGGTAAACACCCCCATGGGGGGGGTTGTAGGGAAATCCCTGCCCACAATTCCTCCTCCCAGTATAGGAGTATCCCTCTCATGAAAAGAAAGTGCCCCATTCAGTCTCTGCCAGAGGTGGAAAAAGTGAGGTTAGAAAACACAAATCTAATAAAAAGAAAAGGAGTACTTGTGGCACCTTAGAGACTAACCAATTTATTTGAGCATAAGCTTTCATGAGCTAGAGCTCACTAGCCACAGGTGCCACAAGTACTCCTTTTCTTTTTGCGAATACAGACTAACACGGCTGTTAATCTGAAACAAATCTAATAATCTCCTGAATCAGATTGGACTCTCTCTCCACAGGAAAAAGAATCAGTAATGATAATGAGATGAGGGTTCGGGGGGGCGGGGATTTTTTTAATGAAACGAGGGAGTGCTGAGGGCTGAGCAGATGAGCAATACAAGTGCCCTTCAGTCAGAAGGGAGAGGTCAGTAGGCCTGATTCCAATCTCAGACTGGTTTTATGCCAGTGTAACCCCACTGACCTCAGTGGAGTCACTCTTGATTTACACTGGTGTAACAGAGGAGAGAATTGAAGATTGTGAAAGTAAATAGTTACTTCAGTAAAAAGTATATAATTTCTAGTGGTCATGGTTGTATGCTGCTTTGCAATTGAACACGGTTCACATCATTTCAAGGCCATTTGAACATTGCGGGTTTAAAGTTATGCAGGAGACTAGAACAGCAATAATTCAGCATTCTGACAAGGCTTGGGGTCCATCCAAGTTGCTGGCAGATAGGAGTGCATCAATGCTTCTTAGCACTTTTCCCTCCAATAAGTGCAAGTAAAAGATTCCCAATACCCTTCCTTCCTCAGAGATAGTGGGGAGAGGAAGAGAGGAATCCTCCTCTTGAGGAGCTGATGGGGAGTAAAGGAATTGTTTTGGAAGAGAATGAGCAAAGCCATTGGGGATTCTCCTTATTGCTTCCATCACCATCTTCAGGTTGGGTTGCCTAAAATGTGTCCCTGTTTTTCCCAACCACCGCTGGGAGCTTTTGTGCACCTTCACCTCATTCCTTCTGCCTGAGGGAGCACCCCAACTCCTTAGGGAACGGGTATGTGCCTTGCAAGTCAAAGACCCTTGGGGCTCGGGAGAGGAGGGCATGGCTTAGGGTTTACTGTCAGTGTAAGGAGAGGAATGGAGAATTCACTGTGCCTGTGCTATTGGCATCCAGTACCCTGAAGTGTAGGAGGCCCTCTGCCCCTAAACTGGATTGAATACAGTGGGCCAGATCCTAAACTGGTGCAAATCTGTGTAGTTCCGTTTATAGATTCATAGATAATAAGGTCAGAAGGGACCATTATGATCATCTAGTCTGACCTCCTGCACAATGCAGGCCATAGAATCTCACCCACCCACTCCTGTGAAAAACCTCTCACCTATGTCTGAGGTACTGAAGTCCTCAAATCATGGTTTAAAGACTTCAAGGAGCAGAGAATCCTCCAGCAAGTGACCCGTGCCCCATGCATCAGAGGAAGGCAAAAAACCTCCAGGGCCTCTTCCAATCTGCCCTGGAGGAAAATTCCTTCCCGACCCCAAATATGGCTATCAGCTGAACCCTGAGCATATGGGCCAGTGTGTCCCTCTTGTGTGTGAGGGTGGAATTAAGAGAGGAGTGGTGCTTGTGTACCAATCACTCTGCTGTGTTACAAAGTTGAGTGTGAACTTTGAGGCTCCACACTGAGTTGGCATTGGCGGTGCCAAAGCAGATAGCACTGGACCATCAACCTTTCAACGTTTGCCCATCAGTCCTTTATCATTTATTTAAATCAAGATTTTGCTTCAAGTTATGTCTTGTAGTATTATATTGTGGGTGCTAAATAACAAAAGAATTGTGAAATTAATAATTATTTACTTACAGGAATTACAACTTTTTCTTAAACAACCAAGGGCCCAATCTGCAAACCCTAACTCACGGTTGAGCAGTTCACATTAACGAAACTACTTGTGCAAAGTCTGCCCCTGAAATTATAAATATCATTTGTGGGTTTTAGGCAGAACATATTTTTTTGCTGCTAGGTGGAGTAAATGGAGTAGCTTGCCTACAGGTGACTGCTGGGTCTCAATAGTTAACTATACCTTTGACAGAGGATTTTAATATCAGCATCTTGAATTTGAAAATGCTCATATTTCTTACGTTGCTGTTAATAGCTCCTGAGGCTTAAGTTTTACCTTGTCATTTATGATTATATTCATATTTAAATGCAACAGTTTAATTCAAAAATGACTGAATGGATTTGATAAAACTGACTGTACAGTAGATGAAATGAAAAGTTTCAATATACTGTATGTAGGAATTTTAAATTACCTTTAAATAATACACAAGGTAGGACATAGAAAATTCAACTGAAACAGATTATGAAGATACTTATCAATGCATGACTTCTTACAGACTTTAGGAAATGAAGCCCAAGCTGCTATTCTGGAAAGCTTTCATGTCAGGACATTCAATTCAAGTGCCTTCTGCAAAGTTTCCAATGATGGTTACAACAATGTCTATCCCAGGCTCTTCTTTCTTCCATTCTGTTTCTGTAATTATTCTCTCTCTGTCACCCACACACACACATTTCACAACAAGGCCAAATCCTCTCCATGTTTAAAGGTTATAGATTCATAGATTACAAGGCCAGAAGGGACCAGTGTGATCATCTAGACTGACCTCCTGTATAATACAAGCTACAGAACTTCCCCAAAATACTTCCTAGACCAGATCTTTTAGAAAAACTCCAACCTTGATTTAAAAATGGTCAATGATGGAGAATTCACCACAACCCTTGGTAAATTGTTCCAATTGTTAATTACTTTCACCACTAAAACTTTATGCCTTCTTTCAAGTCTGAATTTATCTAGCTTCAACTTCCATCCGTTGGATTGTGTTATACTTTTCTCTGATAAATTGAAGAGACCATTATTAAATATTTGTTCCCAAGAAACTACTTATAGACTGTAATCAAGTCACCCCTTAACATCCTCTTTGTAAGCTAAAAAGATTGAGCTCTTTGAGTTTCCCTATAAGGCATGGTTTCTAATCCTTTAATCATTTTTACTGCTCTTCTCTGAATACTGTCTAATTTATCAATATCCTTCTTGAATTGTGGGCACCAGAACTGGACAGAGTATTTCAACAGCAATCACACCAGTGCCAAATATAGAGGTAAAATAACCTCTCTCCTCCTCCTTGAGATTCACCTGTTTATGCATCACAGGCTCGCATGAGCTTTTTTAGCTATAGCGTCACACTGGGAGCTCACGTTCAGCTGATTATTTGCTACAACCCCAAAATCTTTTTCAGAGTCACTGCTTCCCAGGATAGAGGCCCCCATCCTCTAAGTGTTGCCTCCATGCTTTATTCCTAGCTGTATACATTTACATTTAGCCATTTTACCAAGTGATCCAGGATCATTCTGAATCAGTACCCTGTCCTTTTATTACTTACTACTCCCCCAATTTTTGTGCGCTCTGCAAACTTTATCAGTGATAATTTTAATTTTTTTTCCAGATAATTAATACAAATATTAAATAGCGTAGGACCAAAACCAGATCCCTGCTGGACCCTACTGGAAACACACCCGCTCAATGATGATTCCCTGTTTACAATTAAATGCTCAGAAATATCAGTTAGCCAGTGTTTAATCCATTTCATGTGTGCCATGTTATTTTGATATTTTTCTAGTTTTTTTAATCAAAATGTTGTGTGCTACCAAGTCAAACACCTCAAAGAATTCTAAGTATATTTTATCAAGACTATTTGACTTTTATCAACCAATTACCTTGTAATCTATGTTTTTTAAGAGTCCATATTACAGCTCTTGAACAAAAAAGATAAGTGGAGGCTCCCTATGGTCTGATAGCCTGAGCAGACTATACCACCTTTATGGTGAGTTCGATGCAGTGTTATCTAGTGCTGGTCAGAGAAACTTGAACGGAATTATATTTCATCAATATACAGGATTCTGGCTAAATTGAAATGCTTCACAAAATCTGCCCAATATATCCAGAATTTCTTTTTATTTTGTTTATATTTTTCATTTGAAAATGACTTCTCATTTCAATTTTTAAATTTTGTATTGATATATTAGAATATAATAAAAAAATTCAAAGCTGTTTTGATTTTGTTGAAACAAAATATTTCAGATGACCCAAAGGGAAAGCATTTGGGAATTTTCCTTCACAGAGAATTTTGAAATTTTCAGTTTTCACTCCCGTTTGGAATGAAGCCAAACTTTGAAAACTCAAAATCCTTCACAAAACGGAACTTCTGTCCTCAGAACAGCTTTAGTGTTCTCTTTATCTTTTTTCTCTTGTAAATTGGCTTTGGGCACAGTTTCAAAAGGTGATTTTGCCGTCCTCCACCATCCTTTAAGGTCACCAGCCTCCATCATGGACTTCCTTGTGCAAGAGACAGCAAAAATAGCATAACTCAAGGATACAGGGGGCAAAGGTGGCTTTATGCTACAAGTCCATCATTTGGATTCTGATCCAGCTTGGGGCTGATGCAACACCCAGCAGAAATTAGAGCAGTCTTTCTTGGGTTGCCTATGTGCCATGTTGCAGTCCAGAGTAGCCTAGAATCACTGCAGTGCTGTGGGGACTTTCCCTTCTACCTGTGATGTGACCCTTCTCATCCATAGTTCTGTCACCTCCTCCAGCATGCCCCCTGCTCCATAGACTGGGAGGGGGCAGCAAAGAGTTGCATACAGCCACCCTACACTGGTCCTGGCTGGCGGAATTCTTCTTGTATGGTTGTGGCACCTTTACAGTCCACATATGTTGGAGTGACATATAGGGGCCAGAATTGGAGCCAGACCCTCTGGTCTGAAACAATGGCCACACATTATTATGACCACAGTATGCTAATGGTTTATGTTACTGCTGTACTGATATAAGCATAAGTGGAAGAGATTCTGCTGCCTTCATTACTTTGATAGGGACCCTGATTTTTCACTTAGTCTTTGTTTCCTCTTCTTCATCTATCCTTTATACATAGTAACATAGTAACTTTGGAGCTCGGAGCCCTTAGGAATGCCCACTCCTTTTCTCCCCATTAATTATGCAGTTGAGTTTGTGGTCTTTGATGTTGTTGCTGCAAACACTCTGATAAAGCTTGAGGAGCTTTAGAGCTTGAAGGTTGAAGCAACCAGCTTTTCTCATTGTTTGTGTGTCACTGCCCTACTGAGTCTTATAGCTCAGCAGCTTATTTTGAATTTGTTTCATGTTAATATAGCATAATAGAAAACTTTTCACTGATCACCATTTTAAGATCCTCCACAATACCCCTGTATACAAACAACTGTAAACATACAGGTAGATTTTCACAACAGCTTTGGATTTTACTGAGCAAAACCATTCTTTATTATTGCTATGGTAAAATGCCACAAAAACTTCAGATGATAGGAAAGAAAAGACTGACCAAACAGGAAAATTTGTTACCTGGAATGGTGTAATATTATTGACAATGTTTGTCATTCTACATGATAATTTGCCTTTTTGGATTTGCAATAATAAAGCTCTTTAACTCACTGGAAAATAGTTATGAATTTAAAAATTGTACGAATGACTCACAATAGAAAAGCCTAAATGAAAACTATTGCCATAAAGGGTAAAACCACTACGATTTTTCTTCTGTTGGGGAAGCAGGGGGCGGAAATTAAGATTCTTCTCACATCCTCTGCTTTCTTCTCTAATCACAATGCAGGCACTATCAGTGAACGTAGAATCTTTGTATTATTTCCAAGTTTCCTCTATTGTCAGTCACTGTGACAAAGTGCAGGACAATCTGACACAATGATGAATCACTCCAGACATTGAGTTTTCACATGGCTGTCAAATGATCTCAGTAGGCTGTGTCACCTGAAAATGCCAAAAGACTAAAACCGTGTTTTGCTTTAGAACAAAGGCAGAGTTTGCTATAAACCCCATGGATTCAGATGAGAGTCTAGAGGGCCAATTCTGATCTCTCTTACCCTGTGTAAATCAGTGGAATTACACCAGTGTGAATGAAGTCAGAATCAGGCCCTTTGGATTTAATAAACGCTAAAAGTATACAATACAAGGATTTATTGTTTTAGTTTTTAAATTCCTTCATATCACAATTTTTATCATAATTATTATTAAATACCCATTTCTTGATGTACCACTTACCAAATTGCAGGGTATTCTATTCTAACTGGTTTTGGTTTCATATATAAAATTGAGTTTCTTTGTTTTTTCCCAGCATGGCAAGTTCTCCAGCAAGCTTTTCATTTTCCCTATGGAACAGGTAAGATGTAACAGAACTGGTGATAACTGATTGATGTATAGTCAAATGGAAATATGCTTGTTTAAATACATGCCTTAGTTTCATGTAGATTCCATTATTGATGCTACTGTAACTCCAGCTCATTTTCTCCATGAAAATGTTGTGTTCTCCCAGATTATTATTCACAAAGGCAGCTTTTTGAGTTATTTCTTCTCCTGCACAATATTCATGATAGCAATTTGATACCTTAGCAGTTTCAAGGTTATCAGGTGATTGAAAATCCTACTGCTTACTTCAAGGTGTAACATATAAAACTGTAGTGCCATCCATTATCACAGTATAATAGTTTTTCTTAATGCCTTTCATGAACTGCTGATTTAGAAGTGTAAGCTAACTTCAGAAAGGGCTTATAAGTTTCAGACTTTTTAGGCACTGTGTAACTATGGGATGCAGCCCCTTGATTTTGTATCACTGTATATACTGTTTAAGCAAGCAATATTTAATCTTTTTCACAGACATTGATACATCAGCTGCAGAAGGAAGACATTATGCTATATTTATAATGAGAAACAAAGAAGTGGTTATTTATCTCATGTTGAAGAGCTAATGCTGGTTTGATATGAATCTCATGAGTAAGAATTGGACACTGTAGATCTTAGAGATTAACATTATACCAAGAAGCAGCTACTAAGCCATAAGATACAGTAGAGTTTGCTAACTGATAAATGTAAGTGAGGACTTTGAAGAAAAAACCATCTTTTCTCAATCCGTTTTTGAGGCTCCCAACCACCCATTGAATTTCAGTTTCAGATGTAATTTGGGTAGTCTCTAATTGGCGAATAGTGTTGCTTGATTGAGTTTACATGGTGGCATCTGCTTAAGTAACAGATGTCTGTGCCACTAAGGTGCTATGTTCTCACTTTTTATATATGGGGAAATTGCTTCTAAAAGAGATTTTATTGTCTTTATGCAAATGAAAATACAATATTCCTATCCTTAAAGGATCCTCATTAAAACAGAATCTTAAATAATCATAGATGCATGTGCAACCTCATAAAATCTTTTGATATTTTGGATATTAAGGAAGTTCTTTATGCACTGTCAATTGTGCATGAAATGAGTTCTTATTTTAACTACCGGTATAAAGATATTAGCTCTTCTTCAATGAAGCCCCATTGGATTTCTAAACAAATAGTGCACAATAGTTGTTTGTGCCAAAGGTTTTCAAGTAAGAATTTCACATTCAGTTTCTTACACAGTATTGAAGGGGATGCGAGAGCTCTATATTTATTCAGTGGAAATATAGTAAATATATATATATATATATAATATTCTATGTTTTCCTCCCTACAGTATTACAGTAGCAACGTACTTTGCTACGTTATCTCTTTAAGGATTTGTTTTTCTGACCTGTACTAACTGAGGTTCAGAGTACGAGGAGAGCAGCTTCCCTAGAAGATGTGTACTTCTCCACAGATGCTGACTTTAGTTCATCTGTAACTGATAGAAATTTGGCTGGGAAGAAAAGTGGCGTCACAGTTAAAGCATAAGACTGAGCAGTAGGAGAGAGGGCTTCTATTCCTGTATTTGTCACATGTACCCTGTGTGACTGTGGGTATGTCTACACTGGCGTCCGGGTTGGGGAACGAAGCCAAGGGTCAGCCCCAGGGTCAGCTGCTAGTTACCAGAGCCAGGGCTCAAACCAGAGTCAGAACCAGGCATCAAAGCTGATAGTCAGAGCTGCAGTCAGATACCAAATGCTGATGCCAAAGGTCAAGCCAGAGTCAATGTCAGAAGCTGGAGGCTGGGGTTGGAGCCAGGACTGGTAACTGATGATTGGAGGCAAGGCATAAGGGTAGCAGGACAGGCGAGGATCAAGCATGGAGCGGGAACATGGTGGGAACAGGAGCAAAGGTGGGGTAAGGCAGGAGCTAGGAGCAGAGCAGGAATCAGGAACAGAGTTGGTTACAGGAAGCAGGCACAAGCAGGGCCCAATGCAGCCACAATAGGAAATAACCCTGTTGCTCAGACAAACTTCCTGTGCTGCCTCCTAGCTTACACACTGTGGTTGGACCAACTAGTGGAGCTGGGTGATCCTCCAATCAGGGCTCTCATATGTGTGCCTTGGCTAAGGCTATAGTCCTACTAGCTTCTTGGCCCACCAGGTTTCACCAGATATTGGGTGGAGGGTAGGATACAGCAGCAGTCTGGGGACTCCCAGGCCTATGGTTCAAAATCTGTAACATAACACCATTTATTCCCTCTGTGCTTAACAGTGAGTAAAGTTGTGAAGGACTTACAGCATGGTCTCCGACTGCTTTCAGGAGTCAGAATCTAGTACATGCAGCAGCTAGAGTATGGTCTTGTGGTTTTTTAAATATTTTGCATTTTGGAAAAATAAATCCAAGTACTGAGAGTGAAAGAGGGGTGAGTAGAAATATGATTCTCGATCCTCTTCTGTCAAGGACTGGTTCTTTAGGAAAAATGAAGCTTGCCACTGGTTTAAAGTTTCAATGGGAAATCTACTTTGGGTAGATATACAGGTATTAAACCCTTCAAACTATATTTATTTGCATATTTATTCAGTAAGTTAAGTAAGATGGTAGCTGAGATGCAATGAATTGTCGACCTGCTGGCAGCAATATTAATAATAGTGGCGTGTGCTTTATTCTACTGTTTGCATTCACATCTGCTTCACAAACATTACCAAGATAATCACATTCCTCCAGCAGCTGCTTTGCTTTAGCTCACAAAAATAATTCAAGGGTAATGCACCTTGTCTAAGTTAATTCCAAATACATGTCTCAAAGAAAACAAAAAGTGCATGGTGCATATTTTGACCCACGTGACCCACTGCACTACATCAAAGATACAAAACGACTGGAATAAAATTGGGCAAAAATCATCATTTGCTCAATAATGTTTCTGAACAGCAGTAGCTTGAGTTTGCTATTTTCTTTATATATGAATAAATATCAAACTACAACCTAAATTGTAGCTTGTTCAGGTCCTCAAACATCTCATATGATAAGAGGCAAAGAATACTATGTGAAATTGATATAGCTTATGAAAGTGTTGCCCATTAAAAGAGGAATCATGGTCTGGTGGTATGATCGTAGGCCAAGAAGCTTACTTCTCAGGTATCTGTAGTTCTTCAAGGAGACTGTCTGTCTGTATGGAGCCCTACTTCTGAGATGACGCATTTCCCAGTGAGTAAATTTGGGCCGCTCTGACTATCTGAGTCTGTTGAGGCTCTGAACATGCTCCCTAGTGCATCCAAACATCTTGACCAAGAATAGATCCAGGAACACAGACTCAAATGCCCCTCAGTTCCTTTCCTGGAAAATAGAACCAAGCAGATATTTCTTAACTCCACATGTCCTACCCTCTTTTCACTCTTATCTGTACGCCAACCTAGGCAGAACTACTCATTTATTGTAACAAACCATTTATTTTTGTTCATTGTTGATAAATTGTATAGTCAATTGCTTGACCACACTTTGGTTTGTTATGAAATATATTCAAGAGGTCCAATAACTAATATCAGTCAGGTTTCTTGCTCTAAGCCAATAATAATATAGTGCACCAAAAAGATTCTGTACAACACCAGTCTCTGGGAAGCCATCTCATGCAGTGGTGTTACAATCACCTTATGCAGAAGCTATGTTCCCAAAGGTAACACAATTCAATTGGTATTATTTATATGGTTTTACAAGTTACACATCACTAAAATCCAACCAATCGGTTTGTCTCAGTTCCCTATCTTGTTGCTCTGTTCCTTCCTTGTCTTTGTTTTGGATACTAGCATTTCAGATATTGGTCCATGAAGGTACTTCCCTAAGCTTGTACTAAGACACAGAATGAATGTATTTTGACACATTTCCTATCTGTTAATGCCAAATGCTTACTTCAGCAAATGTAAGGAATCATGGGACACTTAGCATAAGTGAACAGGATTATGGTATAGGCCAGTTCAGGCTATCTTACTGTTACAATATTTGTGCTTAATGTTTTTGGTGCTTAATGTGTATATATATATATATATATACACATTAATTATACATATATTAATATACTATATTAATATACTAAACAGCATATATTAATTATACATATATTAATTATACATATATTAATATACTAAACAGCATATATTAGTCAACATCATGAATAATCTGCAAAAGGGCCACAATTTTTCCAGGATTTGTTCACTCTAACAATATAAATGTAGAAGACCTTTAGGTAGCCATCTGTTTCACTATGAGACTCCATCTTTGTTAAATTTTTCTTATGTTCCCTATATTTTTTTGTCCCCGTATTTTTTAGCTGGTGTGTTTGTCAATAATATTGGCGGTTGCTGTATGATGTGTTGCTCAGATAGAAATCTAAGGCTTCAAAATGCTAAAATGACTTCACTCCACTGAGGAAACAATGGATTTTATTGCAGAATTATTAGCATAATTTTTCAACCACATGCAGTTTTCTTGGGAGAACATATGTTGGGATGACACTAACACATATCAAAACAGAAATATATTGGCATATAGAACAGAATGAAGTCTTCTTCCCAGCATGACAAAGATCACACTGGCTACCATTTGTCACTTGCTGGCAGGTGTCCCATATGATATCTGGTGGCTAAAATTTAGTTTAATGTAATTTGGATTATAAAAAGTAAAGATTATTTTTAGGACTGCCCATGTTTGGAAACATACTTAGCCAAGCAAATATGACCAGTAAAATCTAGTCCAGTTACGAAAAAGGTTTAATTAAAATGTTTGTCAAGAACAATAAACAATGACTACTCAGCAATGTTGACCACCTCATTAAATTATATAGGTACCAGAAACAACTCTGCTACTCCCTGAACTTGAAATTTGGCAGAGGAGTGGCCTTTGTGTCAGATATGTGCTTTTTGCTGTTCCCATTAAAATCTGCTCAAATTTGACCCAGTTATAATCCTTTTAGTCCATGTTCAGATGTCAGAGTTTAACAGCTAAAATTTTTGAAGATTCTATCCTCACTGAGCATGCTCCAGTCTCTCCCAGCTCCTAATGTTGACCAGACTGTATGCATGCACCATCACCACAGAGAGACTGAGCATGTTCCATTCATCACAGCTCCTGCAAGTGACTGGACTGTGCATGCAGCATCCCTATGAATGACTTAGTATGCTCCAGCCTATAATGACTATAATTCTGATAATAACTTTCTCTGTAATGGCTCCTCCGAGCCAGGGTAGGGCTGGGCAATGGAACTGAGAGTAGGGACCCTGTCTCTTCTGTGCTCTTGATGCCCCCTCCCCTCCCATCATCTAAACAAAGTGGAGGAGGAAGCCATCTGATTCAAATGCAGAGAGGGAGGGAAAGGAGCAGATTGGGAAACAGAGTCTGGTGAGATTGGGATGGAGGATGGGAGGAGAGAATCTGTGACTGAGAGTTGGAGGGGCTGATTGAACAATGAAACTGGGTGTTGAGGGGAAGGGCAGGCTGAGGCTGGTTGGTTGGAAAGGGTTGGACTAGAAGCCGTGATGGAGGACGGCAGGCTGAGACTAGAAGGTGTGGGCTGGGGGAGGGGGACTCACTGCCACTGGCACTAACCAAGTAACTGGTAGCCATAGGAGGTTGTCCTACTCTGCTAGCTCAAATGGCAGAGGTCTGTGTGGTGGAACTAAAGGATCCAACCCTGCTGATGAACCATGTGGGTGTTGATATGACGCCACAGATGGCATTTCTGGGTTTTTTTCAGTTTGCTTTAAAAACAAACGAACAGGAAATTACACACAAAACACGATATTAAAAGAACATTACCACCTAGTTACAAAGTCAAGCGCTCCAAAGTTAGAAAATGGCAGAATTAAAGTTGCTTATGCAGCTGTTAAATTACCATGCACATAGTTGCTCTAATTATAACCATATAATAATATAATAAACCTAATCTTGTCTCTTAACTATAGTTTTATAAATGATTAAGTAACATACAAAGAGAAGAACAGATTTATATGGAATGACCATCAATGGGTGGAACACATAAGCCCCATAAACCTTACACATTTGGAGCACCAAACATGCACATCAGAAAATATATCATTACAACACACACTCTTTGTGAATTACTCATGGGGGCATTTAATTTTCAAACCTGGCAGCCTATGTTAGAGGGTGCATTATAGATTTGGAAACCTGAAACAGGCATTTGGGCACATATTTCCATTCTGAGTGCCAAAATGCAGAACTGGATGCCCTCACTATAGTTTCACCTAAGCTTGAAAACTGGGCCAGCAGTCAAAAAACAGAGGAAATATGTATTTTTTCTCTAATGGTGAGATTGTTGTTTATTATTACTTCTGTGGGAGTGGCCTGGTAGCTACATTTTGATAAAACGAACAAAAAGGGCTACAATGAAAATTGCAGAAATTTGGTATGAAGATAGTCCTCACTGAGAACTAGCACCTTTACCTGGTATGCAGGAATATATAAAATGTAAGGATAATTGCACCAGGATTAAGAATATCTAAAGTATAAACACCTATTGGGTGTGATTGATCTCTGAGATCCATTTTACCCTGGCATAATACCATTGACTAAAATGGAATCAGTCCTACTTTACAGCAATATAACTGTAAAGAAGCCCATAATATTTTTCCTCCAGTATTGGTTGTTGATTTCACTTTTATTCCTCGGCCCGTCTTTCCTCTGTTTTCCATCTCTTCTACTATTCTTGTCATTGTCGCTATTGCTATGTATTTTACTGAAGTGTTTTTATTGCCTTGTTGTTATTGTAATTCCTCTAAGAAAGCCAATAAAATGCCAGCACTAATTAACTAAACTGAAAAAGTTACAAGTGATTGGACAACTTTATTTCTGAGCATGCTCGGTGGTCTTCAGCTAAGATTTTAGCAGAGCCTTCCCCATATGTGATATTACTGAGCATCCTCCTGGCCTCGCTTCACCAGGGGGCTTTGAAACAGAATAAGGGGGCTAGAGTTTTGCAGTTTGTAGGAGGGAGGTTTTAAGTGTCTCAAAATGCTGCCTTGTCATTGGGAATAATAGAGAGCAAAATAATACAGTCATTTGGGGAACTGAAAATGAGAAGTACAGGAACACCAATTAAACAACTTCAAGCCTAAATCATAACAGCAGAAGAGTAATTCCCCACCTGCCTTTGTAGCCTTTCAAATAATCTCTGGACGAGTGTTGCTAGAAATAAAAACAGTAAAATCAATAAATACGGTCAAGAAAACACAAAACTACAAAACCAAATTAAGTTAGACAAATACACAGCACGCATATCCTCCCCCTGCCCAATGCCAGGGTACATGGGCTGTGCATAGCAGAGCAGGGCAAAGGGGAGTGTGTGTTAGACAAGACAATGCAGCATCTATGCAGCAGCATGACCACATTTGCAGCCCTTGAGCTGTAGTTGTGTCAGTAGCTGCTTCACACCCCTGCAGTGATGATTTGGGGAGTTTGTCTGGACAGCCTATGAATGCTAGTTGATGCTATGAAGTTGTTATGAAACTGCTGTATTTTTGAATACCTCCGTGTGTACGTGGCTTGTACTCTGGCTGACAAGGGATGTGTCACAGCCTCCCAGACCAAGTACAAGGGGGGTCATTAGAACTCAACTGTTGTAAATTCAGATGGCAGTACCTTAGAACAATGGGGTATCTCAGGCCTTGCAGCAGGGGGCTGGTGATGGGGAAAGAGTGGAAAATCCCTAAATGCAAAATAAAGACACTAAATTATTGATGCTAGCCATTAAAAATCACAGAGGCTGGATGAGTTAGGGGAAAACTCAAAGCCATGCAAGAAGTTACGGGCAGAGGAGGGGAAAAGACAAGCACGGTTTCACAGCTACAGAGACACTGGTTTAGCTGAGGCATCAGTTAAGGTCAGAGAGAACAAGCTGACCTAGAGAGAGAGGCTCCGTGGTTCAAAAATCAAGCCAGGGACTGTAGTAGAAGGATCCTGGGGACTCTAACCCTAGCCTTAAGAGTGCTCTACAGTGGTGAGGAAACAGAAGCAGCGGAAAATGTGTGTAAGGTTTATTATTTTTTTGTCTCGATCTCTTCACTGGTTACCTAGTGAAGAGCAATGGTGTATTAGAATCCTGTGCAAATACGTGTGTGTGTTTGTTACATTTATCATGTGCTCCAGAAGAATTACCCTCTGGCTACTTGTCTGGAATTCTGGGGCTAGATCTCAGCTGGATCATAGGGTTACAGCTCTTGGAAGGGGGTGCTAGACAGGGGATCTGCACCCCAAGAGGCTGCCTAGAGACCCCAAGTGAGGGGCAGCGCCTGGACTCTGTTCAGATTCAGTGTTTACAACAGTCTGGTGAGTGCCCAAGGTGGGGCATTCAACGAGATCTGTGACACTTGGGTTTTGGCAAGTGGCTCTGTGTGGTTGTGTAGCCACTGGTCATGCTCTTGCACCAACCCCAATCTCTGTGTGCTTGGTGCTGCCCATGGAGCAGTGCATCCTACTGTGCAGGTGGGTTTAGCTCCATGTGTGAACTCTGCAGACGCACCACCATGCACAGCGGATTCCCAGCAGTGCTGCTGGACCTGTGCTTCTGCAGCGTGGGGAGCAGAATTAAGTCTTTGGGTTTAATTTGATATTCACAAAAACCCATGAGTCTTAAACATTTCTTGCTATGGCCCGGTAGACAGACCAGCCTAAAATCTCTGCACCATTCAAACCTCAGAAAGCTGCAGATCCTGGCCCTATGGCAGGCTGAGAGGTTGGCCTGTAGCAGAAACCTCATAAACACTGACTTCATGGGTTTATGTTGCAGAGCTGCCTTGAAGGCTCAGATTTCATATACATGAGTTCTCCAATTTTTATTTGCCATAAATAATCATCTTCACTCCTGGCAATCCCTTAACTAAGTCTATGCTATAAATAGGAATTACTTTCTAGGTGACTGTGGATGGGTGCAGTAGTCCCTCATTAATAGAATCTCCAATATAGTGTAAGCAGAGTCAGGATGAGCTCCACCCTGACATCTGGTGGTGAGTTGTGGCAAGTTGTGGAAAAGAACTTCAGGGGCTGATCTCATTTGCATAGGCACACCCACCCCATCTATCATGAGCCCATAGTTGCCCAAATGGTCACTTTGGCTGCTGTGGGATCCCCAGTTTCTCTGTTATTGGGGCAGGAAGAATACATTGTTATTATCCTTATTATGTGAATCAAGGACAGTGGAACTGTACTTGGCCTTTTGTTATGATGGAGGGACTCACCATCAACTAAGTAGCACTCGCTAGGCAAGGGACATGGGTTCCAAAACTCAGTGAATTGAAAGAGGGGTATGTCTGTCTTATTTCTCCATTGTGGAATATCAGTGTTAATTTTGATTCTATTGGGAGTCTAGTTACAGTCTGTTGAGCTGAATTCACTTTGGGCTAATGGTGTACCAGCACTGAGGCTCCCCTACTATAAGCTGAAATCACAAAAAAGCTAAACTTATTAAGAGCTGAAATCACTGAGTGTTGTGTTAAGGGGGGGGGGGGGGGGCTGAAGATATATTGCAGAGCAGTTTGTGGGGGCGGTTGGAGTGGCTCATGGGGGCAGCTGGTAGAGCCGAGCAATTCGTGGGATGGTTAGTGGAGCGGAGCAGAGCCCCATGGAGAGGTGGGGCAATCGGCTTTGAACCACGTAAGGTGCCCCTTACCCCCCCCCCATTTTCACCCAGGTTGGGAGGTAAAACTGCAGATAAACTTTCAAACTCTAGCACTGCACTGACCAGGGGCAGAGACTTTTGGGTTGTTGGACTTTTGGGACTTTGGGTGACTTTGGGTTGCTGGACTCAAGAGCCAAAGGGAAAAGACATGCCCCAATTTGCTAGGGGTGGGTTTTTGCTCATGGGTTGTGTTATGAATCCTGTTGGTGGTGTTTCCCCAGCATAATGCCACATTGTTTCTCTTTGTTATTAAAAGGCTTTTGCTACATTCAGACTCTGTGCTTGTGAGAGGGGAAGTATTGCCTCTTGGAGGTGCCCAGCAGGGGAGGTATATATTTGTCCCAGGTTACTGAGTGGGGACTCGTGCCTGTTTTGCATTGTGTTATTGGAATAGAACCCCTAGATACTGAACCCGGCCCTTGTTGCTGCCAACTCTGACGGGCAGAAGGGTTCCAATGGTTTGATTATTTGAGATGCTAAGGCTCTCCTTCCCCAGTGGTTGGAGCACTGCAGTTGGCCGTCTTTAGGTTTTTCCTTTCTCTTTTCTGGCTGACAAGATCCGAGTACAACTCACAATCACTACGCCTTTAGTCAGCAAAGCACTTACGCCAGGGCTTATCTTTCAGCACATGAACAGTCCAACTGAGTAAAGTCCTAAAAAGAAAAACAGATGAACCTAATAGGAAATACAAAATACTGAGAAGCCACATCCTTTAACTCCAGGTAGCACAATCATTTTAATATCTGTTTCTGCTCATATGCATGATTAATTGGCATCTTGTTAACTGCTCATTAGGAACACTGAAAATCATCACTGAACAAAATAAACACATTCCAATAGATGGGAGGGTTTCTAGCTGTGCATTGTACTGAAAACAAAACCAATTTATTTAAAAAATAAAAAAAAAATTTGAAGAGCCAACCTCTGTGTCAGGTGACAAAGAAGAAGTTGAAAAGTTTTAAAACACCTCTCTATTAAGCATATATAGGCCTGGTTTTGATCTCAGTTACACCAATATTACACTGGTAGAATTACATTGACTTTAGTGGAATTATCCCTGATTTACAGTGAGATCAGAATCAAATCCTTATGTATTTACTGTGTTTGATCAGCAGTCTGAATACTAAGCGATTGCATAAACAGAAAATTAGTTAAAATATTCACTCATGTACACATTAGTTTCTGATATACAGTGTTAATATATTTGTTCATTTATAGGCATAGAACAGGTTATGTAGGTGCTTGTGTGCAAGTATAAATGTGCAATATATACATGGTATATCTAATCCATAACAGCATACACGCGTGATATTGGTATAGATCAAGGCAGGAGGTCTGCAGTGATGGGTCACACAGAATTTTAAGACTATAGTATCTTTTAGAATTCCCCCTGCTACATTTTTCCAGGATCTTTAACCAGTTTTCATTTACTTCAGTGGGGCTACTCATGCTTATAGTGAAGCACATGCACATAAACTGTGGATTGTTTTTAGGTTTTATTTTCTTTACCTTAGATTTGCCCTGGAACGCTTTGCTGGAACAAGGACAATGTTACTGGATAAATCCATTCCTTGACAGTGTAGATTTGGCAATGTAGATGGGCTTTTAACTAACAAATGTCTGTGAATCAGTTTGAGAGGGTGCTGGAGGTATACCAGGGATTATTTCTACTCATAGCTACATTTAATCTTTAGTACCCATTTAAGTATCACTGCCAAATTCTATTAACACAAACAGGCCTGAATTAGTTTTTCCTTTATTGCAAAGGTAACTAACTAATTAGCCTCTCACAGTTTGTATGTTAACTTCCAACTTATCTGTATGTATATATATATATATCTTACTATACGTTCCATTCTATGCATCCGATGAAATGGGCTGTAGCCCACGAAAGCTTATGCTCTAATACATTTGTTAGTCTGTAAGGTGCCACAAGTTCTCCTGTTCTTTTTGTGCATACAGACTAGGATGGCTGCTACTCTGAAATATATCAAATGCAACAGTGCTGTAGGAAAAGTAACAGCCTATCTCTCACACCCACAGTGGCAGTGACACTGGTAGGTCTCCTGCCCACCCCGCAGTTACGAACTGGCAATTCTAGTGGGAATGCTGGGATAAAATGTCATTTGCCTTCCATGCATCATAGAGTAATTTGTTTCCTTGCTTGCTTGTGTTGTATTGCTGTAGTGGGAAGGACAACAACTGATAAAGTGAGAAAGAAAGAGAGAGCCCCATAAGTGATTTCTCCCTTTATTTATGTTGACATCTTCTAGCAAAATATAAAAATAGATTTCAGTGTCTGACAGTTTTGTTGCTTCTTAATCTCAAGCTGGCACTTAGGAGTTCACTTCACTCGCATCTCTGATGTGCTCTGCCTTACTAGTGAGAGATCACGTAAAGGACAGAATCCACTGAGCAGGGAAATCTAAGGTAAAGAAAATAAAACCTAAAAACAATCCACAGTTTATTGCTCTTGGAGGAAACAGAGAGACCTAATCCTGCTTTCCTGACACTGAAGTTAAAGGGACAGCTCATGTGAATGAAGAGAAATACGACCAGGAACTAGGGACAAAGATCTCTCCCCACCCCTAGCCCAGCAAAGGAGAGTACTTAATAGTATAGTTATAACTGAAAATAAAAGCTACTGGTTTCCACTATAGTTTTCCCAGATAGTATCCCATTTGCACGAGAAATGGGTAGTGAATCCCCTTACCTGGGACTACTTGTGTGACTAAGAATTTGCAGGAGCGCACTCTTAATATTGGGCTATTTGAAATAAATGGTAACAGGACGAGCAAGGTATCAGTCCTGGAAAACAAACAAAAGCATTACTTGGGTTAATTTCCCAACCTCTCTCCACCCCACCCTCCGACCCGTCTCAAGCATTGGCATTCCTCTGTCCATATTCACCTGCTCTCCCAGTTGTGGGGCTAGTGGTTTGAGCTGGTTGTGAATTTTTCTAGGAAATGGGATTTAACTGGAAAATGCCGATTTGTGAAATCGAAAATCTTTTGTGAAAACAAGTCAGGTTTGTTGAACTTTCCACAAACCATAGGCAGGTTTCTGCCTATTTCCTGCCAGCTTTCCTGGAGGGCTTTTGGGGACTCAGCTTCCGGGCTCCAGAGCTCATAGGCAGCCCTGTCCTGCACCCTCCCCAGGCTTCCAGGCTCCCTTCTGCGGCTCTGGGCTTGCGCAGGGGCTCTCAGCATTTCCAGGCTTCCTGATGTGGAGCTGGGAACCTGGAAGCCCGGGAATGCCAACCTAAGATGGGATGGGCTTCCAGAGTCTTCAACAGCCACACTATGCAGACTGCTCTGGGACCAGGCACCCGATGGTTTCCAGACTTTTGGGGCAGCTGGCCCCCCAGGCTACAGCAGTCTGGCAGCTCAGAGAGTCAGGTGGTTTAGGACTTTGGAAGTCCTGGATTCCCCAGCGCCATGGCAGGGCTACCCTGGAGCCGCAGACCCCAGAATCTACAGCATCTGCTGAGTATCATTGATTCTCAGTTTCACTGCTGCTATTCAGTGGTGAGTAACCCTGAAACTGACAAGAATCATGTGAATTTCACACAGCTGCTGCAGGGAAAGGAGGGGAGCATATTTTGTTTCAAAACCACAATGTTTTGTTGTTTCCTAAATCAAATTTTTCAAACTGTCCGGTTTGCAGGAAATTTCAAAATTTCACACAAACTGGAAATTCAGAGTTTTGAGCTGCTCTTTTAGAGGGATCACTAACCTTTCTTGTGGACTCCTGTCTCAGAAAAAAGCACCCTAGTTCTCCCAGCTTTTGCATAATAGTGTCCTCACTCTCACAGAGTCATTGAAAAAATTAGACAGATAAACCCCTTCGAAACCTCTAAGCCTGCCTGTAAGTGTCAGGCAATGAAGAAAGAGAGAGAACACTCATCTTTTATAACTCACGGGAGGTGTTCAAATACTATGGTGATGAAGACCATGTAAATATCCATCATTTAATTGCACTGGTATGTCTGCCTTACTCTTATTTTTTATTGCATGCTGCTGTAGGGAGTACCTTAAACAGTTTCGTTAATACAACAGGTGCAATTCAATTATTGCCATGCTTGGTTAAACTTTTGATGTTCCCTAGGGATTGCACAGGAAATGACTTTGATGGATCACAGTTCCACTTGAAACAGAACTAGGAAAGATTAGTGTGTCTCAGGCACAGAGATTCCACACACCTAATTTTTTTTTGTTCTGATGAGATAATTTTTCTAATTAACCTTGATAACATTTCTCAGATATACAGGCCTATTCACACATAGATAGAAATGTATTCCTTGGGAAGGAATGTTTTGTATTCTCCTTTGAAAGTTTTGGATGCTGAATGTTAACACCTTGCTGACTGTTGTGTACATTTTTTGGATCAAAAACTGAAATTCTTTAACCCAGGATCATGGATCTGTATGGCATGCAAGAGCATATGACATACATTTATAGTTATCCAGCTTGTTAGATACACATTCATTGAGAAAGGAAAGAGGTAAGTTGCATTTAAAAAAATAATTTTAATAATTATTCTCCTTAAAGAAAGTCTTATACCTACTTCAGAACTGAAATGTTTGATGAAACCATCATTTATGAGGGAATATTTTATAGCATGCATGACTAGGGTAAAGATGCATTATTTTATGCTTTGCCTACTGGTCAGAAAATAATGTTAACAAAATGTGCATTTGTCAGTGCAAACCATTCTAAAGATTAAAGCCCAGATTTTAAAGGACATTTAGGTGTTACTCAGCATTGCAACTGACTGATTTAGGAGCCTAAATCTCATTGTCAAAAGGGATTTTACACATTTAGGAATCTAAATACCATTTAGACTGTCAACGTGATTTTGGCTCCTAAATGTCTAAATCCCTTTTGAAAATGAGATGTAGGCTCCTAAATCAATTAGGTCTCACACTGGGGAGTGCAGCAATGCCTAAATACCTTTTAAAACCTGTGACTAAAGCAAAATGTAAGATACTGCAAACTGTTAGTATTAAATGTTAGAGGTGCTTGGCATTGGGCAAAACACAAATAAAGTCCCTATCTCAGAAACTTTGTACTCTAGATGATAGACTCAGAAGGATTTTCACAAGAGCATAAAACACATTGACTTTCAATGGGACTTAGGCTCCTAAATCTCTTAGGTATTTTTGCAAATTCCACCCAGAGAAGCCAAAATGCATTAGGAAATCCAGAGGAAGGTTTGATGATTTCCGATTTTTTGTGGGGGACAGGATTACTTTAATGTTGGCCTGGAGGTGGCAATTGACTGAAATGAGTTACTCTAGGCAGGTCACATGGGAGTCAATTTTTAGCAGGATTTTGCAAAGTGCTGAGCATTCCTGTGAGGTGCTGAGTTCATTCAGCTCCCAGTGAGGTCGGTGGGAATAGAGCATTCAGTACCTTGCAGGATCAAACCATATGTAAAGAGACTATGGGGACTTAGTAGACTAGGATTGGGAAAATATCATTTCAGGCCAAACTCTACCAGCCTTACTCATGTTGAGTAGTATCTTACTCACCAAGTGGTCCTGTTGATTTCAGTAGGGCTATTTGTAGATACTTAGATACTGTAGTTAGATACTTCTCAACATTCTGGCCCTCTGTTCTGGCTAGTGGAAAATTTTCTACTAAAACTTTTCCCCCCCACACAATGGAAAACTGGGGTTTTGACTCAATGAAAATGTTTGTTTGTGGAACATGCCTGCTTTCCTCAAAATTTTGATTTTTTTTAAACCCAAAACCAGAAATTTGACAGTTTTGGACCACATTTTTCATATCTCTGCCATATGTCTCCTCCAAAAATAAATAAAATAAAATAAAAAATCCGTTTTTCAATGTTTCAATGAAGAAAAAATGTTAATTCTTTTCAAAATTTTCCATGGGGGGGAAAAATCCATTTTCTGACCAGCTCTGCCCTTCCATGGATAAGGGACAGCATGGAAGAAGATGCACAAAGAGGAATGGCAGAGTGGACATACAACAGTTGCCAAGGCTGGCTCACAGTGAATGCAAATTGGTTCATGACAATTGGTTCATGATTGTGCCAGTTGACGTTTCTGAACACCAGACTACAGCTCTTACCAGTTTACATGTGCCTAAAAGATTTCTAAAATTTTTAATAACTTTCTCTGTGTCATAAATATAAAGGGAAGGGTAAACCCCTTTAAAATCCCTCCTGGCCAGAGGAAAACTCCTCTCACCTGTAAAGGGTTAAGAAGCTAAAGGTAACCTCGCTGGCACCTGACCAAAATCACCAATGAGGAGACAAGATACTTTCAAAAGCTGGGAGGAGGGAGAGAAACAAAGGGTCTGTGTGTCTGTTGGTATGCCGCTTTGCTGGGGACAGAACAGGAATGGAGTCTTAGAACTTTTAGTAAGTAATCTAGCTAGGTATGTGTTAGATTATGATTTCTTTAAATGGCTGAGAAAAGAATTGTGCTGAATAGAATAACTATTTCTGTTTGTGTATCTTTTTTGTAACTCAAGGTTTTGCCTAGAGGGGTTCTCTATGTTTTGAATCTAATTACCCTGTAAGGTATCTACCATCCTGATTTTACAGAGGTGATTTCTTTACTTCTATTTCTATTAAAAGTCTTCTTGTAAGAAAACTGAATGCTTTTTCATTATTCTTAAGATCCAAGGGTCTGGGTCTGGGTCTGTAGTCACCTAGGCAAATTGGTGAGGCTTTTTATCAAACCTTGTCCAGGAAGTGGGGTGCAAGGTTTTGGGAAGTATTTTGGGGGGAAAGACGTTTCCAAACAGCTCTTCCCCAGTAACCAGTATTTGTTTGATGGTGGTAGCGGCCAATCCAAGGACAAAGGGTAGAATATTTTGTACCTTGGGGAAGTTTTGACCTAAGCTGGTAAAGATAAGCTTAGGAGGTTTTTCATGCAGGTCCCCACATCTGTACCCTAGAGTTCAGAGTGGTGGAGGAACCTTGACACTCTGTCTCCCAGAAATCTTCTGCAACAGAAGCAGAACAAATCCAGAAACTCTAATAACACAATGCACAGCCATTTTCTGCTGAATTCTGTTTTTTCGCTTAATGAAAAGAAATATAGAAGACAATTTTTCTGGACAAATTTTACAAAAGTTAAGGGAGAGGTGTTGTGTGTTTGCCTTTTGAAAATTAAAAAGAAATCAGTCCTGGGGAATTGGCATAACTGCTTTTGACCTTCTCTGGGAAAACCTATTCCAACTCCCACTGAAGTCAGTGGAAGACAGGCTCATATCTAACCAGCTGTCCAGTTTCATGTGACTTTACAAGTCTTCCACCTTTTGTACCAGCAAAGCTGTACGTTTGTGGATGGTGTCTGGCCAGGTAACAATAATCACTTTGTGGGTAGCCTTTGTTTACCTGTGGCAAGACATAATGCCCTGGTAACAACGTGCTACCCCTTTCTGAAAATGACCCATGGTATCACAAAATAAATTCATGTTTCAATGATACAGTAGAGATGAAAGAGGAGACTACCTCTTCCTTTAAGGATCCACTAGGGCACTGACCTAGCAATGCCTTTCACTGCAGTGTGACCAGAAGATTGCCATTTCAGTTTATTCACCTGAGCCACAAATACATTCAGGGAATCAAAGGAAAAATCTCAGGCTCAGAGGTATGTACATTTCTCACAGTCACAGGAGGATGCTGTCTTGAGAATGTATTACATTCCTCCTTTTTTAAAATTCTGCAGCATATTGTCCTTCTGCCCTAGCAGCCTTTACCATACCTTTGAAAGAACATTGTTAGAGAGAGAACAGTTGGAAATAATGATAACTACTTACAGAGAACATTGCAACAAATACACAACACATATAAGGTCTGATCCAAAGTCAATAGAAAAACTATCTATTGCACCTCATCTTCTTTTCTGTATTTGTCCTCACGATACCCTTGTGAGGTAGGAAAATACAATTAATCCCCATTTTATAGTTGGGGAACTGAGGCTCAGAAAGACTGTGTGCTCCAAAGTCACACAGTGATGGAGCAGGGGGAATGGAAGCTGGGTTTCCCAAGTTCCAGGCTATCATTCTAAACACAGTCCATCCTTCCTCTGGAACTGATTGGACTTTGGATCAGGCCCATACTGACTGGCTTTAGCTATCTTTACTTGGCATACTTTTCAAGCTATATCTGGAACTTTACTTGGCATATATTTCAAGCTATATATGTGGCTGTGAAATGGTAACAATTATTCAAAATCTTGCATGCTTCAATAAGGCAAATGTAGGCTTCAAGAAGGTTGCCTTCAAAGTATTATTAAGGAAACATGTATCGTACTAAAGTTGATATTTTTTGTGAGAGTTCATTATATAAAACCTCACCCATTTCTTGCTCAAATAAAATGCATGCTCACTGATTAATATGATTTCAAAGGACAAACACCGACCAAGAAGCTTTACTGTCTATGAAGAACATTATCTGATTAATAGTCAATGTCTACCTAAAAGCAGAGAACTCCCAACACCTAACCTTCCAGAACATCACATACAAACTTCTCCTTGCCTCAAGGCCTTGCACGGTCTGCTTCCTATTTACCTCTCTTGTCTCATCTTTGTGCTTCCCTTGTTGCACCTTTGCTCCACCCAATCCACAGACCTAACTGTCTGCATTGTGTCTTTCTCCCATTCTAACCTACATGCCCTCTCCCATGCATTCCGCTATGATTGGAACACCACGCTAGCCTTTCCTCCTTCATGACCATTTCATTATTCTAAAAGATACAGTAGCAAATCACTCTCAGCCTTATGCTCCCATGGCACAAATGAAGCAAAAAGAAGCAGGGTGTCCCCTGCTGAGTATACCCTGGCATGGAGGAGTCTCCAGAAGGAAAGAGAGCAAGCATAGCTGACTACTGTCACTACTCCCTCACCACAGACCCTGTTGTAGAGTTCATGTTGTGGGGGTGAAGAATTTGCCTCAAACTATACCTGTAATTTGTTATAAAATTCTTTGTTAAAAATAATTGTGCACAGCAATTTAGAGATTGAGTTGTGACTATGTCTCCAGTGTTTCAGATTGTATAGCTGTGATAATCACATCTGAAGTTCTCATTCTGTTAGTAGTATCAATACTTTGTGTAGGCACTAAGTGGCAGGTCTTACTTGTTGGGTTTCACTCCTAGACAAGGAAGAAAGCGGTGTATAGTTTCTTTGACAAGTGAGCCTGCAGCAGATAAAGTGTCACCACAGTTCAGGAGAGTGATTGTTTCTGAAGCAAAAGAAGAGAACGTTGGGACTGAAAAGAATGAATATTTTAAGCGGTGTAGAGGAAGAAAAATTAGATTTAATTTAACATGTTTTGTGTTAAAGGCTTGGCTCATTTTTATTGTAAAGAACTGAAAACAGGAATAATGAATAGAGCATACATCAGGCATCTATTTATCTGTCTAACTACTTGTCTGAGTATTGAATAATGTATACATCAGTGTAATTTTCTGGGCATCATATACTGTACACAAGGCATAATAGATATTAGTTTAAAGTTAGTGTATTATATAAAATGCTTATGACATTTGCAGGCACTGTATAAAAATATTATGAAAGCTTTAGCCATAGAGAGTGAAATAGTAAGGAAGATAAGGGAAATAGAGAGTTAAAGAAATTAAAAGAACATCTAAAAAGATGAACCTTCTGATAGGATTTAAACTTTCTGTGGGATTCACAGAGCTTAATCAAGAAAAGGAGCTTATTTCATCAATGTGGTGCGCAATAACGGAAAAGGCAGAAGAACGTTGTAGAAAACAATTTCTTCAGTTATAAAATAAATGTCAAGAGAGATCAAGAGACTCCTCCCATGTCTGATGGCCATCTGGATGGGGTTTCCAACAGAAACCTTACCATGAACTCTAAACACATAGAAATTCACTCACCAGGTAGGAAAAAAATAATACTCTTTGAGACATTCCAGAGCAACAAAATCTGTGCTGTCAATATATTTATTTAGTGTATAAAGATTCCTTTGTCTGCTTGTTTCTGTGACTCATTTTGCAAGGCACTTCTTCTCTACTAGCCTCCAGAGGGCCAAAATCTGTTGAAAATGTGCTTATCTTGTTCACATATGATATCCGTTTCTGTAACACACACCTATTCTCAAAGGCTGTTACCATAAGGCTCTAGGAAAGTGTGTGCTTGTTTTGTTCTGTACGACCAAACTCTGGTTACCTCCAACTACCATTAGCTGAAGCCCACTTAAATATCACCCTGAGCTGCACTAAGCTCTTCAGGTTATACTTAGTGCCAGATCCTCAGCTGATGTAGATTGGCATCTCTCCAGTGAAGTTCAGTGATTTGAATGGAGCCATGCAGATTTACACCTGTAGATGATCTGTCCCCTAGTCTCCAAATCACAGAGCACAATGAGGAGGTCCTGACTGGACTGGAAAGGGCTGACTGGCTTGTTAGTCTGCTGTCTGGGTTCATCTGCCCTGGGAGACAGTTAAGAAAATTCTAGCTAGTTTTAGAGAAGCCATGCTCCAACTAGTCTGGAAAGCCAGATGGCATTTCCTTCTCTCTGCTCTGAGGTTCCAAAACCAGACCGCAGACAGTTCAGACAACTGGCTAACTCACTGATCGACCACGACCCCAATTAGCTGAAAGTTTGGGGTGTGATCCAACCCCATAACTGGGAAAATAATATAAAGAGGCAGTAATGTTCATCTTAATTTTCTTTGCATGTGTTTGTTAGGATTTATGAATTCTGGTAACATGTTTTTGGATGGACTGAGGGCAGTTCTGTCTCTGTGTTGCAGCTAGCTGAGAATGTGAATCAATAATAGTAATAATAACAACGAATATATACATTATAAACTAAAATGCTAATTTAAAAGGCTGGCAGTAGAGCTGATGGATGTACTCAGTTTCAATCTATTTATCATTACTGGCTATTTCTGTGTTAACTGACATATCCAGTGTGTTGCAACCATCGGATCACTGGCTGCTGACACTGTACACATGTCTAAAAACCAGGCAACCACTAAACTTTTATGGCTGTTTACACTTCACAAGTGTCAGCGCTTGTTAGAACTCTGGACCTTTTTTTCTCCAAAAAGACAAGCTTCTAGCCAAACCACTTAAACTTCCAAAGCCAAAATGAGGGTCCAATTTTTTTTTATCATGTGGGAAGCTTAAAATGTGGTGTCAATAATATTTTCTGCAAGTGATACAATGTGGGTGAGGTAATATCTTTTGCTAGACCAACTTCTGTGGTGAGAGAGATACGTTTTTGAGCTTTCATAGAGCTCTTGTTCAGGCCTGCAAGGTTCGTTATATGATTCTAAATTTCTGATATATAATATTCACAACCATATAAATGTGAGATCATCAAATTTCTGTGAAACATAACATTTAATCTGAAGTTAGTGATAACCATCTGTTATCATTCCTAAGGAATTTTTGGATGTAATTGTCATTTGCGTCAAATATTTATCAATGTGAGCATGCAAAATATTTAGGCTTACTAAATTTGCACCCAATTTTGCACGCACAGTCATTGTACCTACAAAAAGTGGAAAACATTGTTTGTGTTATGCACATCCAATAGTTCAGTCCTACTCTGAAAGGGCACATTCTGAATGCTCTTGTGCATTCTTGCCATCATAAATAAATGCGTAAGCAAAATTGTGGTGGCCAGTTTAGAGACTAAGTTGAGATATATGTTTTGTGTTGCTAAATGACCGTTGTAACTTGTCTCTCTTAAAAAATTACCTTAAAGTACAAAGGTCCCAGAGAGAAAATAAATGACAAAGTTTTAGAAAGGAAGAGTATACTTTAAAGTGCTTTTAATTCTAATAAAAGCTTCCTAAATTTTTTAAAGCAGATAGAGTGCACCTATGCTAGCAAATATTACCTCAACGCTGGCATTTCAGACCTTGGGGGCCAGATTATTAGAAAATCTCTTTTGCTGGATCTCAGACAAATCACTGTAATATGCCAAAATTGATTTGGCATGAAATCATCAATGGGATCACGAGAATACTAAAAACATTTAAAGACCTGGGTGTCTAAATAAAAGGACCTAAAAACAACACAATTAAATTTTTCTGCTTTTCAGTGGTGCAAAGAATCTGCAGCTCCCATTGAAGAGGCTGATATTATTTAAAGGATTCAACCTGGAGCTCAAACCTTTGCTTAGAGGCCTCACACAGACTAACTGGTCACTGCCAATGCTAGGTTCATCACTGCATCTTTCATGTGCATTCCCTTCTTAAAGAACCATAATTCATGTCTGGACTATGACCCCTTCGCCACACCTCAGTCCTACAGCCATTTCAGGAAACTTTCAAGACAGGCATGATCTAGTGGGCCAAACACAGAATTTAGAGCTAAGCACTCCTAATCTCTTATCCCAGGTTTGCCATGGATTCCCTTTGTGGCCTGGGAGAAAACCACCTCTCCGCCTCCATTTTTCTCATCTGTAAAATGGGAATGGCTATCTCTATTTAGCACATGCGCTGGAAGGATTAATTATATTCAGATAGTGTCTGTGAAGCACTTGGATGTTGTGCAAAAGGGCAATTCCCCCCAACTTTTCCATTAAGAAGTTAAATTCCACACCATTTTGTAAATATGTGAGTGTGAAAATCAGCATTTTGGACTGGTTTTTAAGGCAAAGAGATTTACATGATGTTTCTGTAATTAGAAACTTGGGGCCAGAGCCTCAGCTTCTCCAGCTTCAATGAATTGCATTGAGTTGAATGCAGCTACCCCAGCTGTGGACGTGAGGCGTGACTTTTTAGGTAGGAATGTTTCAAAAATGTTGGGAAAAGTATAGCAGTGAAGGGAATCTACAGCCAAACCACAACCCAAGGGACCTAAAAATGTCTGAAATGATTAATGAAATTGGAAGCTGCTTAGAAAAAAAAAAAGTAACTATGCATTTTTGGAGCAGAGGAATTAATTGAGAGAGGGATTCTCTTTATACTTACTTCAGTAGGTCAAATACTTTGTCCACTAAGATGTCTCTAAAGCTGCAAACACAAAGAATCAATCCAAAAGACATCACTTAAATGGTGGCCTTACCAATGAATCAAGACACTGTTCTACCAAACTGTAGGTGGACAGTGAGTTAACAGAATCCAGAGCAGACTATGGATCAATAATACCACTAACCAGAGAGTAAGGCAAGTAACATTTATGACAAGCAATCAGCTGGGTGTAATATGTAGCCTTTATTAACACACAAATACAGCTCATGATGAGAGAGTAGAAATTCTGACAGATTTTATTAGATGGCTAGTTTGGATTTCTGCCTCCTTCACCAGGCATGCAGTATTTGTACCTTTACTGTATAGCTCTACCAAAAACCCAGATGAATGAAGTCAAACTCAAAACAATGTGCTCCCCTTTTTGGTGGTACAAACTGAACTAAGAGACAGACTGTGTGAAAGTTAAAATAGGGACATGATGGTTTAGTAAAGGCCTGATCAGATTCCACTGAAGTCAATAGATGTCTTTCCATTGACTTGCATCAGGTCCTATATGAGAAACTTCAATTAAGGACTGATTAGTGGAATTCAGATTATATATAGGGGAAAAGACAACCGCTCCAGTTCAAGTTAATGGGAGAAATAGAATGAACTGGAATTGAGATCCAAGAAAGTTTTCTGTTGAAAAACCTCAGATCCTGAGCAATGAAAATAAAGTGTCAGGTGTTTCTAGCCCATGACTGTTTGAAGATATTGACTATAGAGAAGTTTACATCTTAAAGCTGCTTCCCTTTTTAATAGACAGTCATCATGGGCTGTTTTTTCTGAAGAGACTAGAAAATAGAGGAGTATTAAGACTTAACACTCTTGCTTCACCTGACTGCAAAAGAGTAGTGGCAAATTATGCAGTTTCCCTGTCTACAGCATGCAGACTGATGGTAAATAAGCGTTTGGAAACAGAAGAAAAGGGGAAGCAGTGGCAGAATATGTCATATTTGGAAAGTAAGTTGTGAAAACAGCATTTGTTTTGCCCGTATTTTTCAGTACCTAAAGTTCCAAAACCAATAAAAGGAGCATTGTGTCACAATGCTGTATTATGTTGTACTTATTACTTTTTCCAGCCTGAACTGCTTTGTGTGTGAGATTAAAAAGCTGCAAGTCTCAGGCCATCTGGCCAACCAAATGGATTCAGTGTACAGGATCGTTGCCAGATGTATGCCAGTTGTAAGTTTAATTTTTGAACATATAAAATGCCTGGGGCTCTGTGTCTGTTATTCAGAGAAACCATGTTCCTGTTTTCCAGATGAATCTAGATATAATTTCAATCCAGTCATCTGGCCTTCTCTTCTTCACATGGTTTTAGGGCATATTCTTTGTCTCTCACCAGCAAAACCTGTTGGGAGAGGATTTTACATATATTTGATATGTCCCTGTGTATCTGATCACCTTTGTCTGACTTTACACAATGGCAGGAAGTGCATTAACATTTATAACCAACTTAAAGGGTAAATATGCCAACAGTATTGTCTCGTTTGTAAGACGTTTATAGTGAAATCTAATTGATTTCATTTAGACTGAAAGTGGAAGTAATGAAAGATGTGCTGAATTTACATTTTGCAAATTATAAGGAAGATAAAGGGTGCTTTTTTATTTTTGCAACTACATTTACATAATGGGTCTATGATACATCTGGGATATATTTAGGCATTATAGAGCTCAACTGTGTGTCCCCTGAAAGAGTGAATGGCTGGGGGCATTGGAAATGGATAGTAGAAACCTTCACTTAAAAGTTATCAGTTGCAATTAAAACTAGATCAGGACGCCTGGTGAATTTCCTGTAGTGAAAAACAGGAAGCAAGAGCAATTCAAAGAGGGTATGATATGACCAGCACAGTGGGCAAAGAAAATAATCTCCTCATGAGATTTATCAAACTCTGAGTTCTGGCTCTAGGAAAAAATGGCTTAAAGTTGTTACAATCTGTAACATGAGCTTGTGTGCCAGGGGCTCTGCCATCTATATTTGCCCAGCACTGAGCATTCTGTTGGCACTCAGGAATCTGACTGGTGGCCTATGTGAATGATGTGTTGAACTTATTCTAGTTCCTAATGGACAGGTGTCCACATCATCATCATCAGTGTCCTTGTTGGCAAGATATGGACACTGAATTACCTTTCTACATCTATTTGGGGGCCCTGTGAATCATAAATGAAACCATTTGGAAGGGATATAAACTCACATGCTTCAGCGCATAAGCCAACCTCTAACTAATGGAGTTTAGAATGAAACTATTCCTAAGCGGAAGTTATTCCATAACTACCCACAACAGGGTGACCAGACACCAAATGTGAAAAATTGGGATGGGGGTTGGGGGTAATAGGTGCCGATAATAGGTACCGATAAGACAAAGCCCCAAATATCGGGACCGTCCCTATAACCTACAGCAAGATGTATTGCACCTTCCTCTGAAGCATCCGGTACTGGCCACTGTCAGACACAGGATACTGGACCTGATGGACCGCTGTTCAGATCTGTTATGGCAATTCCTGTGTTCCCATTAGGCTTTATAAAACTTAACTATATGCAGGCTTAATATGGGCTCAAATGTTTGGTATGTCAGAATAACAATAATTGCTAGCATTTAAAGGACACTGTCAAGAGTAAAAGACTCTGATGACAGGGTAGCTGGTCCCAATCTAGTCAATTAAAGGGGGATGGGCCACACTGCCCCTATAAAGAGTGGCCAGAGGACAGGAAATGGGGAGGTAAACGAGACCTCCAACTGGGGAAATTGCATGGTGTTTCAAGTTCTCCATTGCTAAAACCAAAGGATTGTTCTTTACTAAAAGGAAAGTTACGAAGGAATCCAGACTGTATCTGTATGGAGAACAAATAGATATAGTTAAAGGGTTTAAGTTCTTAGGGGTAATATTCGATACTAAATTACTTTGAAAAGATCATACAAACTACGTTAAGGGTAAATGTACAGGAATGATTAACCTGCTTAGAACTCTTGCTAGGGCTAATTGGGGGACAGATAAGAAAACAGAGCTGATAGTACACAGAGCCTTAATCAGACCAGTTATTGACTACGGCTGCCAAGCTTTTAAGTCAGCATCAAAATCAGAACCTAAAAAATTAGATTTAATACAAGCCCAGCCACTACAAATTGTGTGCGGTACATTTATTACAATGCCTATATGCACTACACATAGCTTCTAGTGAAACGCCAGTTACAGTACGAATGAGAATTCTGGACTTAACTTTCTGGGCCAGAGCTAATGGGAACTGCAACGACAAAAGGACCAACCAAATATATGAGAACTGTTGGGAATGCGGTAGGCAAGCTATAGCAACCGGTGTGAGAGTGCCACGGGCTGTCTGAAGTAAAGGGTGGATGCAGGAGTTGAAAGACAATGAAAAGCTGAATGAAGTTAAAAGTCTTAGTCATGGGAAAATTCGTTATGGATGGAAAGTTGCATGCCCAAACATGGATTTAGGTTAATTTTAGAAATTTAAGGGTAAAAAAGAGAATTAAAAATTAAGTGTACCAGTACCTAGTGAAAAGTGGAATTGGTTTGGTGAAATATATACAGATGGGATCACAAAAACAGGAAGAGTAGGGACAACATATTGCATACCAAAATTGAGAATTAGTACATCTAAAAGCATATCTGATTATGTAGCTCTGATGACAGCCGAATCAGTAGCAATAATGCTAGCATTAAATTGGATCTGGGATGGACACAGCTTCGCGGAGCCTCTGGCCCCTTGCTCTAGGGACGCACCACAAGAGTTACTTCAGTCCATCATGGCTATTTTATAGCTTCTCACTGCAGTCATGTGAAATTCACAGGTTCTTATTGTTTTGACATGAAGCCAGGTGGTAGTGGTTTCAACTAGTTTTTACTTTGAGTTTTGGGGTTTCTCTTAACCTGAAAATCTAGTGACTCTCAGGGGGGTGCAAACTCAGGAAGTTCAAAACCAAACCAAAAGTTCATACAAACCTCTCTGAACTAAAACTCCTGAATTGTACACAGTTGTATTCCTTTGCTGTGTCAGGCCAAGGAGCAAAGAGGATTTTTTTAGGGTGGGGTTGGGGTTGTTTTTCGGACACAGAGAGAGAGAGAGAGCACGCAGGTGGCTAGGCAAGTGAATATTAGAGTTTAGAGAATGTGCAACATTGTTCAGAGGAAAAGAGAAATTAAGAGAGGCAGACAAAAGCAAGCAGCAGTGCTGTCTAAGCCTTGGTCTACACTAGGACTTTAGGTCAAATTTAGCAGCGTTAAATCGATGTAAACCTGCACCCGTCCACACGATGAAGCCCTTTAGTTCGACTTAAAGGGGTCTTAAAATCGATTTCCGTACTCCACCCCTGACAAGTGGATTAGCGCTTAAATCGGCCCTGCCGGGTCGAATTTGGGGTACTGTGGACACAATTGGACGGTATTGGCCTCCGGGAGCTATCCCAGAGTGCTCCATTGTGACCGCTCTGGACAGCACTCTCAACTCAGATGCACTGGCCAGGTAGACAGGAAAAGAACTGCGAACTTTTGAATCTCATTTCCTGTTTGGGCAGCGTGGCAAGCTGCAGGTGACCATGCAGAGCTCATCAGCACAGGTGAGCATGATGGAGTCCCAGAATCGCAAAAGAGCTCCAGCATGGACCGAACGGGAGGTACGGGATCTGATCGCTGTATGGGGAGAGGAATCTGTGCTATCAGAACTCCGTTCCAGTTTTTGAAATGCCAAAACCTTTGTCAAAATCTCCCAGGGCATGAAGGACAGAGGCCATAACAGGGATCCGAAGCAGTGCCGCGTGAAACTTAAGGAGCTGAGGCAAGCCTATCAGAAAACCAGAGGGGCGAACGGCCGCTCCGGGTCAGAGCCCCAAACATGCCGCTTCTATGATGAGCTGCATGCCATTTTAGGGGGTTCAGCCACCACTACCCCAGTCGTGTTGTTTGACTCCTTCAATGGAGATGGAGGCAGCACAGAAGCAGGTTTTGGGGATGAGGAAGATGATGATGATGAGGTTGTAGATAGCTCACAGCAAGCAAGCGGAGAAACCAGTTTTCCCGACAGCCAGGAACTGTTTCTCACCCTGGACCTGGAGCCAGTACCCCCCGAACCCACCCAAGGCTGACTCCTGGACCCGCCAGGCGGAGAAGGGACTTCCGGTGAGTGTACCTTTTAAAATACTATACATGGTTTAAAAGCAAGCATGTGAAAGGATTAATTTGCCCTGGCATTCGCGGCTCTCCTGGATGTACTCCCAAAGCCTTTGCAAAAGGTTTCTCGGGAGGGCAGCCTTATTGCGTCCTTCATGGTAGGACACTTTACCACTCCAGGCCCAGTAACATGTACTCGGGAATCATTGTACAACAAAGCATTGCAGTGTATGTTTGCTGGCGTTCAAACAACATCCGTTCTTTATCTCTCTGTGTTATCCTCAGGAGAGTGAGAGATCATTCATGGTCTCCTGGTTGAAATAGAGTGCTTTTCTTCAGAGGACATTCAGAGGAGCCCATTCCTGCTGAGCTGTTTGCCTGTGGCTGAACAGAAATGTTCCCTGCTGTTAGCCACGGGGAGGGGGAGGGTTGAGGGGGTAGCCATGCGGTGGGGGGAGGCAAAATGCGACCTTATAACGAAAGCACATGTGCTATGTATGTAATGTTAACAGCAAGGTTTACCCTGAAAGACTGTAGCCACTGTTTTATAAAATGTGTCTTTTTAAATACCGCTGTCCCTTTTTTTCTCCACCAGCTGCATGTGTTTCAATGATCACAGGATCTTCTCCTTCCCAGAGGCTAGTGAAGATTAGAAAGAAAAAAAAACGCACTCGTGATGAAATGTTCTCTGAGCTCATGCTGTCCTCCCACACTGACAGAGCACAGACGAATGCGTGGAGGAAAATAATGTCAGAGTGCAGGAAAGCACAAAATGACCGGGAGGAGAGGTGGCGGGCTGAAGAGAGGGCTGAAGAGCGGGCTGAAGAGAGGGCTGAAGCTCATGTGGCGGCCGCATGATGAGAGGAGGCAGGATTCAATGCTGAGGCTGCTGGAGGACCAAACCAGTATGCTCCAGTGTATGGTTGAGCTGCAGCAAAGGCTGCCACTACAGCCCCTGAGTAACCAACCGCCCTCCTCCCCAAGTTCCATAGCCTCCACACCCAGATGCCCAAGAATGCGGTGGGGGGGCCACCAGCCAACCAGCCACTCCACCACAGAGGATTGCCCCAAAAAAAGAAGGCTGGCATTCAATAAATTTTAAAGTTGTAAACTTTTAAAGTGCTGTGTGGCATTTTCCTTCCATCCTCTGCCACCCCTCCTGGGCTACCTTGGTAGTCATCCCCCTATTTGTGTGTTGAATGAATAAAGAATGCATGAATGTGAAGTAACAATGACTTTATTGCCACTGCAAGCAATGATTAAAGGGAGGAGGGGAGGGTGATTAGCTTGCAGGGAAGTAGAGTGAACCAAGGGGCGGGGGGTTTCATTAAGGAGAAACAAAGAACTTTCACACCGTAGCCTGGCCAGTCATGAAACTTGTTTTCAAAGCTTCTCTGATGTGTACCACGCCCTCCTGTGCTCTTCTAACTGCCCTGGTGTCTGGCTGCATGTAACCAGCAGCCAGGCGATTTGCCTCAACCTCCCACCCCACCATAAATGTCTCCCCCTTACTCTCACAGATATTGTGGAGCACACAGCAAGCAGTAATAACAGTGGGAATATTGGTTTCGCTGAGGTCTAAGCGAGTCAGTAAACTGCGCCATCGTGCCTTTAAACGTCCAAATGCACATTCTACCACCATTCTGCACTTGCTCAGCCTGTAGTTGAACAGCTCCTGACTACTGTCCAGGCTGCCTGTGTACGGCTTCATGAGCCATGGCATTAAGGGGTAGGCTGGGTCCCCAAGGATACATATAGGCATTTCAACATCCCCAACAGTTATTTTCTGGTCTGGGAATAAAGTCCCTTCCTGCAGCTTTTGAAACAGACCAGAGTTCTTGAAGATGTGAGCGTCATGTCCCTTTCCCGGCCATCCCACGTTGATGTTGGTGAAACGTCCCTTGTGATCCACCAGGGCTTGCAGCACTATTGAAAAGTAGCCCTTGCGGTTTATGTACTCACCGACTTGGTGCTCCAGTGCCAAGATAGGGATATGGGTTCTGTCTATGGCCCCACCACAGTTAGGGAATCCCATTGCAGCAAAGCCATCCACTATGACCTGCACATTTCCCAGGGTCACTACCCTTGATATCAGCAGATCTTTGATTGCGTGGGCTACTTGCATCACAGCAGCCCCAACAGTAGACTTGCCCACTCCAAATTGATTCCCAATTGACCGGTAGCTGTCTGGCGTTGCAAGCTTCCACAGGGCTATCACCACTCGCTTCTCAACTGTGAGGGCTGCTCTCATCTTGGTATTCATGCGCTTCAGGGCAGGGGACAGCAAGTCACAAAGTTCCATGAAAGTGCCCTTACGCATGCGAAAGTTTCGCAGCCACTGGGAATCGTCCCAGACCCGCAACACTATGCGGTCCCACCAGTCTGTGCTTGTTTCCCGAGCCCAGAATCGGCGTTCCACAGCATGAACCCCATTAGCACCATGATGCATGCATTGGCAGGGCCCATGCTTTCAGAGAAATCTGTGTCCATGTCCTGATCACTCACGTGACCGTGCTGACGTCGCCTCCTCGCCCGGTATCGCTCTGCCAGGTTCTGGTGCTGCATATACTGCTGGATAATGCGTGTGGTGTTTAATGTGCTCCTAATTGCCAAAGTGAGCTGAGCAGCCTCCATGCTTGCCTTGGTATGGTGTCCGCACAGAAAAAAGGCGCGGAACGATTGTCTGCCATTGCTCTGACGGAGGGAGGAGCGACTGACGACATGGCTTACAGGGTTGGCTTACAGGGAATTAAAATCAACAAAGGGGGTGGCTTTACATCAAGGAGTATTTCAGGCAGGACTTCACAGAGGGTTCCAATAAGAAATGGTGCACCTAAGTTATTGTTCTTATTGGAACAAGGAGGTTAGTCTGGCCTCTGATTGATACATGGCTAGATTTACCTCACTGCACCTTCTCTGTGAGTGACTGCAGTGTGACCTAGAGGAATGAGTCCCCTAGACAGCAGGGGGGGAGGGGAAGTAAATGAGTACAAAACAAATCTGGTCTGTTTCTTGTTTTGATCCACTCCATCTATCTTTTACATCTTTGGCTGGCAGCAGACGGTGCAGAAGGACTGCATGCCATCCACATCTCATGGCTGCTCGGCAGAAGATGGTACAATACGACTGCTATCCAACCTCATCTCTTGCCTGCCCAGCAGAAGATGGTACAGTACGACTGCTAGCAATCCGTATCGCCTGCCCGCTCACCATAAGACGGTTCAATAGGACTGACTGCAGGACTAAAGAGAATGACCTGGTCAAGTCACTCCAAATTTAGTCCCTGCGCCCATGTCTGCCCAGGCGCTCCCAGCCGACGTGGCCAGGAGCACCACGGACATGACGAGAACGGCTACCAGTCGTATTGCACCGTCTGCTGCCAGAAGGCAATGGGTTGCTGCTACTGTGTAGCAATGCAGTACCACGTCTGCCAGCACCCAGGAGACATAGGGTGACGGTTACCTGAGTGGGCTCCATGCTTGCCGTGATACGGCGTCTGCACAGGTAACTCAGGAAAAAAGGCATGAAACGATTGTCTGCCCTTGCTTTCACGGAGGGAAGGAGGGAACGGGGGCCTGACGATATGTACCCAGAACCACCCGCGACAATGTTTTAGCCCCATCAGGCATTGGGATCTCAACCCAGAATTCCAATGGGCAGCGGAGACTGCGGGAACTGTGGGATAGCCACCCACAGTGCAACGCTCCGGAAGTCGACTCTAGCCTCGGTACTGTGGAAGCGCTCCGCCGAGTTAATGCGCTTAATGTACTTAGGGCATTTTCTGTGGGGACACACACACTCGAATATATAAAACCGATTTCTAAAAAACCGACTTCTATAAATTCGACCTTATTCCGTAGTGTAGACATACCCTGAGGCAGTATTGAACACAGAAATGAATGGCAGGTGGCAGACAGGATAAGACCAAAATGAGACCCACAGCTAATAAAAACAGACTATAGTTATCTCACAAAGGCCAGGAGTAAGACCATTGCACTTGCATGTCCTTCCCCTATCCCCTTATGGGGATTATAGAATTTGCAACTCAAACAAAATTAATACATAGGCCTCCTCCACATGTGGCTCATGAAGAAAACTATTTGCCTATCAGCTCTCTAATTACTTTGCTTTTAAGGGTGTGTCAGCCTACCTGGAACACTCACCATGGGACTTGTAGTAGCTAGGACATCTTGGATCATCCTTCTGATGGACCCAATCCTTGAGGCTGCAACTTTTTAATGATATATAGATTGATAGGGATATTTTCAAAGGTGCCCACCCACTACACTGTTTATTTAACAAAAATCCCCACAAAAATAAACTTTTGTCCCACCCAAAACCAGCAGCAAAGCTCCAACCTCAGTGTAGCTCAATAGGTGGGAATGTCCCCACAAGAATGCCCAATCTCCCCCTCTCCCAACAATTTGCCCCACCCTCTTGAAAAGCCCACCACAAAGACAGGCCTTGCAGCATGCCCTGCAGGCCAGTGCTCCTGGACTGTTTTCCAGCAAGGACAAAAGCCTGTTTCACAGCTGAGGGGGCTCCTTTTGGAGAACACTCTACCGCCAGGCTCCTCTCTATTATGTCAAGGGGGCTGCAGCTCAGGCAGCTTCGCCAGCCGGAAGTGACACTAGTAGGAGTAGTGGTCTTTCAGGAAGCAGGTCCAAGCCATTTATAGGTTAGAATAAACATGTCCTAGAGCCCAGCAGCTTAAGATGCTCTTAAATCTCCCAGCACTTTGTCAATCCTCATTCATTCTGAATAGAATCTCTTCACATGATGAGAGCTCCTTGTCCATGCATAGAAAACAAGCATCCTCTTAACAGTTCCTTCAGAATGTGAGATTGTTTCCTTTTTTCTCCACCCTGAGTCTTGTTAGTCTTTAATACAAGAGATCATTGGCCTAAAGAAAGAAACCTTTTGATTAAAAATCAGAGACAAATGAGAGATGCTGAAGCTGCTCCCCACACTCTTAAATCTACAAAGGGAAAGACTTGACTGGATAAGAAGACTTTGCATGGATATTACACCTATGTTACAGTCAGCTTACAAAAAATAATGCCAGAGAGAAGCTGTTTTTTTGGGGGGGAAGCATAGCTTTGTGTTTGTTAAAAAATCAAGGATGTTGGTTTTGTTTAAGCCTGCCAGCCTGCCTGTTATCTCAGCCAAGAAATATGTGACGCATGCCTGCTTCCTCCCCACCTCCACCCCCCGAAACCCACGATACCTTTGTTGTGAACTTTAATGGAAGTGGGAGCAAGTCTAAGCTTCTGAATGTCAAGCCACCCCTGGCTGAGTCATCTTCCATCCTGTTTGTCCCATAATAAATTTAAAGGATGGGTAAAACAGGATGCAGTAATACTATATAAAGTGAACACGCTCACACCATTGCTACGTATGTCTGAAAAGACAGTATTTTCCAAATTCTTGGAAATTCCAAATTCATTGGGCCAAATCCTCAGCTGGTGTAAATCAGCCACAGTTAACACCATCTCAGGATTTGGCCTCCTGCAGATAATGAGGTTGCACAGATGTATCTGAGGGAGGAATTTGGCCCTTAATATTTACAGAAATAGAAAAAAACCTTAGTGTTACAGATTCTGGTATTACAAAACTCCCTTTTATTGGAAATGCCTTTGTGTCCCCCTTTCTAGTTGCAGTTTACGGAATTTGTCCTCACACACAACCCCCAACCCAGAGACTTGCATACAATCAAGAGTTACATGGATTCACTGTGAGGAGAATTTGCCCTAGTGTGCACATAGAAGCATAATGGACTCAAGCCTAACTGGACATTTTAGCCCCAGGTCCTCTTACGGTATGTCTACACTGCATCTGGAAGTGAGCCTTCCAGCTCAGGTCCACGGACTCCTATTAGCAGGGCTCACACGAGTGCGCTAAAAATAGCTATGTAGATGTTGCTTTGATGCAAGGTGAGCTGGAGCTCAGTTTCTCAAGCTTCAGCGGTAGAGCGGGGGTGGGCTTTTAGCATGCTAGTGCGGTGGGCGTTGCATGCTCTGTAGACATGACCACAGAGTCTAAAGATTCCAGCAGTGGACCTTAGAAAGTAGCGAATCTGTTCTTGCACTGTTCAGGAGAGAGAGCTTTGCAGTCCAGGGGATGTGCGTGGAATACTCACGGGGCCAGAACTGTGCATTGGGAAAAGCTTGGCTGGCAGTTTGTGACTAACTGCACAGATTTTCAGAGGTGCTGAGCCCACACAGCTCCAGTTAAACTCAATGGGAACTGCAGGTACTAGGCATCTCTGAAAATCAGGCACTCACTGTGCATATTTAGAGGATAATTGAAAGGTTGGTACTTCAGAATTTCGAGACAGAAGGGCTGGCAGACAGTGTTCTCATTCAAACTAGCTTTAATCATTGTATGTTTTTCATTAGATAAATGCACAGTAACAGTACTTCAGTGCAATAAAGAATAACACAAGCACAGCAAGAGCATGCAGATTACACACTGAAAAAGACTACATGTGGTTTTGGCTGCTGCTTTCCAAAGAGGAACCCATATGAGGGAAGATGGCATTGCAAAAATGATGGCCCTTGAAAAATCATTTGTCCTGAGATATTAGCAATTTTTTTTTCTTATGAAAACTCATTCAGAAAAAAACTAGGGAAATTAAACATAGTAGATTCCATATAAAGGACAAACAGCAAATTGAGCAAAAGGAGGATTATGAGAACTAAATCTTTTGTTCAGAAAGTGATTAAAAAGCATTAAGTTGGATGAAGTCAATCTAGAGCTTAACTGTCTGAACCTGCTGTCTTGTTTTACTGCTCTTTGGTTTGTCATATATTAAGAATCGACTAGAAGGCAGCTTGTTAGGCGGATTTGAACTGGGCAAGTTGTCCCATATTTAAAACAGTTACACTTGAGCAATACCAGTCAGACATTACCTTGCTGCTGTTACATTATCAGGCTTTACCTTGCTGCTGTTCAGACAACATTTATTGTTGTCCATTAGTGATCACAATGGGCTAGGCACTGTACGCAAAGGAAGGAAGGCATTGTCTTTGCCTTGAAGAGCCAAAACTCTAAAATAGGTACTATGAGGGTTCCACAATGCAATGATACTCTGCTTCTTGTGGCAAATGGAGAGTTTCCATATAAATCACTTCCCCTGTCTATCCAAGAACAAATACAGCCATAGTTCACAATTGAAATAATGAAAGTATCAAGCTACTTGCTGTTTGCCTTGTATTTAGAATGTATTTTTCTTGCTGTGTACTTAGATTAGATCTGGACAATCCAAGGACCACCACTGGATGGGTCACCTCTGCCTCATGTCAGAAGGTCTGTTTAAAGGAGCATCCTTGGTTTACAGTAGTGTGTAACAATATGAAATGAGAGTTGACAGTTGGCTTTAAATCATACAAGGAAGAGATGGAAAAGACCTATCATCCAAATATTTGTTCCCCACTTGTCCGCTGCTCTCGCGAACATCTCCATGTTTTTTCCCAATGCTGCCATATATATTTAATTGACCTTCCTTTCACTAGTTTATATAATAAGTCCTTCCCTCACACTATTGTAATCTAATTAGACAAATTAGAGGCAGAGGGTGGCTAAAACGATGCAGCATTAAAACCAAGGTGTGCTTAGTGTGTTGTTTAGATCCACAATCTCTTTGTTGTTTACTGTCTCTACTTGGTTGTTTTGAATTGGGTTGAAGAGTTCAGAAATGTTGGGTATCTCTAACCAGGGTGGATACTTTATTCTTCCAAGCATTTTATTGTCTTCCATGTAATCTGGATTATTATCCAAACCTAATATCCCCACAAAACTACTTTTGCAAGGGTGAAGCTATTTGAATCATAAACGTTAGGAAAAAAGTCTAGTAGGTTATTTAGTCCATCCACCGGCTAACGGAGGATTGTTCCCTACAGGATATGCTCTAATGCTCTGCTGTAACCAAATATAGGAGAGATACTTGCTCACCTGTAAGAAGGTTTTACACCAATTTATAGTCCTATGAAACTTGGTATTTGTACTTTGTACTTTCCTATTCCTGTTGCAACACCCGATAACTCTCCTATGTCCAAAATATCTTGGATAAGACTGATCAACAATTTATATGTCCCCAAAACAACAAATGTAAAAGTCAGTGTGCAACTGCATCATTATATTGATGTGCTATGAGCTCAGAATATAATGGTATCCATTGCAATCACATTTTTGCTGCCCTAGAATGTCCCAGCATCTGATCAGCAAGCACTCGCTAATGAATAGGCTTGTAGAGCAAATGTGCTTGTGCCTTTAAAACGGCGAAGGAGAATTTCATGATCAGATCTTCTCCTTCTTCACCAGAAGCAGCAGACAATAAAATGGAAAGGAGAGAGAAAACTCATGGTGTTTGTCGGCAAAAGTCACCCCTGCTTCAAAGGGGTTTGTTATAAATATTATATTAGAAGTATTAGTTAGGCCAGATTGGATTGCAGCTGGTCCAGAATGATGCAACCCTAAGGCCTGTAATAAAGATAGAAGAAGTGAAACGGTTTGGCATGAGAGATTTCTGCATGACTCAAGAAGTGAAGAGGAAAGAGAAAATCTCCTCTCTTGGCACAAGTCTCGGGTTCAAAGCAGCTTTTTAAAAGCCATCTTACCCCCCTTTTAAAAATGTTGTTTTTTTATAAACAAAGAATAGAAGAAAAAGTACCTGGACAAACAAAATGACACAAGTGGTCAAAGGGATACTGCCAACTTGAAATTGAATTCATTTTTTAAAAATAATTAAGAATATTCAAGTTCTATACCTGTCCCTGCCAATGTTTGGGCTTTTACAATGTGTTCTTTAAAAATATTTCTCTCTCCTCTGAGATGAAGGATCAGGCAGGTCTTAGGGTGTTAGCCTCGGATTCAGGAGATGCAGGTCCAGCTCCCTGTTCTGCCACAGACTTCCTGCCTAACCTTGGGCAAGTAACTGAGGGTATGTCTACACTGCCCTGCAGTCCGGACTACAGGGGTAGATAGCAGTGGGCCTGTTACTACCTCATGTGAACACTGCAGGTGAAAATGAAAAGACTAAACAATTCCTAGTTTGTGTCAGCCTTTTAGTTTGCACCTGCAGCATCCACGCGGGGGAGTTACCGTGAAGCATTTTGGTGCTCGCTGCTGTTCATGCCCCCACAGTGCAAACTGCAGGGCAGCGTAGACATGCGCAGAGACACTCAGGGAGGGAGAACGGGAATAGAAATATATTTTTCCTCTAATTTCTCTCATTATGATAATCTTAGGTGTTACTTGTAACAACAGTAGGTAAAAAAATGTTCAGACAGAAGTGTGACTTTTAAGTTGACAGTGCCACTTTAAGAAAACGATCCTTAGCACTCTTCCTCCCACTAAGAGAGAACAACGCAAGCAAAAATAATGTAAAAGGAGGACATTTTAAACCATTAAATAAATCCTCTGCCTTGGTGTGCACAGAGGATTATGGAAGACAGATGCCAGAAACAGGCATAGGGTATACTTCCCCAGGGGCGGGAGGAAATATTGAGGGAAATCAGAATCATTCCAGAACATGTGATTAAGAAATTAGGATTTTTCTAAATCTTAAAAATTTGAAAGGCTGGATGGCATGCACCCGAGAAAGCTGAAGAAAACAGAAGAAACACAACAAAGCACTTTCTAGTTAATATATCTGAAATATGACCTTGAATCATTTAATGAATGGCATTTTTATCATTGCGAACCTCTGTTAGGGTCAAACAATACTCTTTGTCCTTGAAACAAAACAATGCATTTTTAAATGACCCCTTTTTGCTCTCTGGAACCCCCCTTCCATTCTGCAGCAGAGGTAGGTCTCACATGCTTGCTGATAAAAGCCACTTTTAGTTTTCTGTGAGTGGATGTGCAATGGCAGAGCCTCTTTGCACAGCCGGAAAATAAGCATTGTGAATTCTACATTAGAATAAATAAGTTGTGATACTGTTCGAACATTTTTTCATGCCTCAGATGGAAGCTCTCTGACCGTGATAGGAGCCGAACTCTTGGGCCATTAAGCAAACAGCACTGAAATTTTGCTGAGTGCTTTGCCCACATTTTGCCATCTCTAGTGCTGAGATTGGCATATAAAATACACAGTTTGTTACAGGTTTCAGAGTAGCAGCCGTGTTAGTCTGTATTCGCAAAAAGAAAAGGAGGACTTGTGACACCTTAGAGACTAACCAATTTATTTGAGCATGAGCTTTCATGAGCTACAGCTCACTTCATCGGATGCATTCAGAGGCTGAGCTCAGTTTCTAATTCTGTAATCTCAGTATAAAAGTAATAAAATAATTGCCCTGTCCTGGTCATTCCCTCTGAAGCATTTGGCAGTGGCCTCTGTGGGCAGACAGGATATTGGGTTAGATGGACCGTTGGTCTGACCCACTATAGCCATTCTTCTGTTCTAAAGCAGAGGTGGGCAAACTGCAGCCCATGGGCCACATCCAGACCGTGGGACCCTCCTGCCAGGCCCTTGAGTGCCTGGCCGGGGAGGCTAGACCCTGGCCCCTCCCCTGCTGTCCTCCCTCCCATGCAGTCTCAGGTCGCCGTGCCACCAGCACTCTGGGCGGTGGGGCTGCGAGCTCCTGTCAGGCAGCAGAGCTGCAAGAGCCGCCAGCCTGCCCTGGTGCTCTGGACTGTGCGGCAGCATGGCTGGCACCAGCTGGGCGGCACAGCTGCCAGTCCTGGTGCTCTGAATGGCATGGTAAGGGGGCAAGGAGTGGAGGGGTTGGATAAGGGGCAGGGGGTCCAGGTGGGAACAGTCAGGGGACAGGGAGCAGGGGGCGGTTAGATGGGGTGGAGGTTCGGGCGGGGGGGAATCTCTCAGGAGACAGGGAACAGGTGGGGTTGGATAGGTGTGGGAGTCCCGGGGGGCCTGTCTGGGGGTGAGGGTTTGGATAGGGGTCAGGGCAGTCAGGGGACAGAGAGCAGGGGGTGTTGGATGGGGGGCATGCTGGAGGGGCTGGTTAGGTGCAGGGGGGTCCCAGGAGTGGGCAGTCAGAGGACAAGGAGCAGGAGGGGTTGAATGGCTGGGGGGGTCTGAGGGGGGGCAGTCAGGGTGGCGGGAAGTAGGAGGAGGTGGATAGGGGGTGGGGGCCAGGCTGTATGGGGAGGCACAGCCTTCCCTACCCGGCCCTCCATACAGTTTCAGAATCCCGATGTGGCCCTCAGGCCAAAATGTTTGCCCACGCCTGCTCTAAACCCAATGCAACCATTCACTCAGCACTTAATTTGCTGAAAACTCTCTAAGGCATTCTGCTTTATAATCATTGTTGAATTTCCTCTGGCAGCCTGTTTGCTGCTTTCAAACATTTGGTTGCTGTCCCCAGCATTGTAACTTATTGTGACTCCAGCAGTTAATTGATCCCAAAATGTACTTACTTACGCATCTGTATTTTGAAGAGCACTGAGCAGTTCTTACCCTGATCTTCCAAGATGACATAAACTTGCTGTTTCATACCCAGAGAGTCTTGTATGTTTGAAAGAATGCCTGCTTGAAACCTCCCTCATCTCCTGGCCAGTCCATTAAGTGATTTCCTGTGCTGGGTCTTGCTCCCATGTCATCCACAAGGTAAAGGTGGAAGTAAAGTGACCAAGTGTTAAACATGGACTTCCGGTTTGGGGAAGATGTGATTTCAACTGCTAGACCAACCCATTTGGCTGCATTGCCTCTTGCTAACCCATTGATATAGATGGTTTCTATGACACTATTTATGTTCCTCTTGCTTTCCAGGGTATTCAAATTCCTTTCCCTTCCTTGACTTTTCCTTTCACCCTAGACATCTGTAATTGCTGCTTTGGCTCTATTCCTAATTACTATATTATTAGCTCTGTTTTCATCTATTCTCAGCTGCTTAGCTTTTATGGACTTATTTTGGCTACTCTACATATCACAAATAGGGAAGCTGAATTAAATCCACAAATGCTAAAATGAGAACCACATTTAATAGCACATTATCTGACCAACAGAATTTTAACTCCCCACACATCCTATGCCTCTTTGCATACCCTGTTGCAATCCAATTTGAGCCCTAGTACATTTCTGAATATACTGTAGCACAATTAACAGAGCGGCCATATGGCTTACAGCAGCTGGGCCATATGAATGTCCATTAGCAAAACGTAGACTGCACATTCTAAGACACAGAAGGTGTTTAATATGTTATGTGTCACTTTATGGGCTATTCCGCTCTTAATTGTAAAGTATAAAATGGCCCACACAAAGCTACCATATTGAATATGTTCATTGCTTGGGACCTTGACAAACAGCAGAAATTATTTTTTTCTCTGTTAGGGTATTCATTCATTTTTAATCCAAGCCATTTCTTAACAGAACTCAGCCAGCATAGGACGTCATGTTCACCACAACCAGGGTGGCTTGTCCTACGGTTCTCTTATTCCATTGAGTAGCCATTCCCTCCAACTAGTCTATTCTCTGTTTTCTATGCAATGATTGCTGATAAAGGGGAGTCTTTATGTAGGGAGCCCTGTTTTGGTTTCAGTTTTCTGTCCCTTTTCCTGAAAGCACAGGAGAACAAAAGGGGACCTGGAGGAGAAAAAGTGACCGCTTTAAATTGCTAGCTTCCCCCCAAAGACACCATTTCATCAGTGCTTTGGGGACCTCTGGCCACTTGCAAACCACTTTCTAGAGAACTGAGAACCATTCAATGTTGCAAATTTAGTTTTTATATCACAAGGTGAGTTGAAAGTTGTGATTGGGTTACAAGCCAATTTTGAAAGGGCAGCTGGGCTCTAAGTGATTGGTAGAGAGAAGGGTTTCAATTACTCAAGAAACCTAACAAAATTAGATAAAAAACCCCCTATAAATAATAACAATAAATATATTCAAAATAATATTAACATGTGTTAACAATTACGTCCCTATTATTTTCTCATATATTTTCTCATATCTACAAGATCAACCTCACCTGAGACATTCACTAAAGGCCAGATTCAAAGCTTATTAAAGGCAATGGAAAGACTCCCACTGACTTAAACAGGCTTTGCATCAGGTCAAGGTAGATATTAATACACCACTAGGCATGGGATATTTCCACACTGTGCACTCCTTGTCAGGTTTCTTGTTTCTCCTAAAGACACTGGTGAAGTGGCCTTATCCATAGTTTGTTCAGACTGAGGCATTATGCTGATTTCTGCAAGTTGGTGTAGGCGAAAAGGAAAGATGTTTTCATCTTTTAAAAAAATTATTTCTAACTGTAGCTCAATACGAAGCGAAAGGCTGTTTTAAATTTCCCAGGTTCTCTCTGGGATTCTAGCTAATTGATGTCAAGGCAGGGATTGTAATGCACAATTTAATCTGCAAATTCGTACATCTTGAAAGGAGAGTTTAATTTAATATTGTTTCTAATGCTATTGTCTTCATGCTTATTTTGTTTCTTTGGTGTTTTTCTCTTTTGTAATTACGTGAATGGGCATCTCCAGGTGCAGTGCATATATTAGCCACTGCATGCATTTTACTAATGAGTTGGGTGCTTCAGTCTTTCCTTCCTTGTTGCGTTAGTAATTTTAAAAAGGCCCCAAATCTTTCAAGGAAAATCAGTTTTCATGAATTTCTGCTTCATTTCCCTGTTCTACCTCACTTCAGCCCTCTGAAAACATAAGTGTTAGAACACTTGCCTGAAGCAGTGGGCCAGAACTGACTGATCTAGAGAAGACTAGGACGAAGAAGGGACTGGACTACATTTAAAACCCACCTCTTTTTTAATAGATGTATTTCAGCACCAGGTGCTATACAATGCTTTAAAAGTATATTTTAATTTCATGAACAGTTAAAATAATCAATGAGGGCCGGTTCCAAAGCTCAATGAAATGAATCCCCATTGACTTACATGGGCTTGGGTTAAGGTCCTGATCCAAAAAGGTTTAGGCACCTACCTGTCATTGAGTGTAACCAGTAGCTTAGTGGTTAATCCGATATCCAGGATGCAGGAAATCTGGCATCAAATCCTACTCTGGCCAGCGTGGAGCAGGGGTGTGAACTTGGGTCTCCTTGTCTCCAAGAAGGATAGCCAAGCAACTGGCAGAAGGGGTATTCTAGGATAATGCTCTCTCAAGCTCTCCTGTTGGAGCTGGTCCCTTTGATATAAATATAAGCAGAGTCAGGATGAGCTCTACCCTGACATCTGGTGGCGAGTCATGGTGGGTTGTGGAAAAGAACTTTAGGGGCTGATCTCATTTGCATAGGCACACACCCCCTGCCTAGATGGTCACTTTGGCTGCTGTAGGAGCCCCAGTTTCTCTGTTATTGGGGCAGGAATAAACTCTTATTATCCTGATTATGTGAATCAAGGACAGTGGAACTGTACTTGGCCTTTTGTTATGATGGAGGGACTCACCATCAACTAAGTAGCACTCACTAGGCAAGGGTCATGGGTTCCAAAAACCCAGTGAATAGAGGGAGGCTAGGGATAGGTATTGATGCTTGGTGGTATGGGCCTCCTGGTAAGGGTCTTACATGCTAATTGTATTTCCTCCTCTCTTCACTGTGGAATGTCAGAGCTAATTTTGATTCCCTTAGGAATCTAGTTACAGGCTGCTGACCTGAATTCCCTTTGGGCTGATGGTGTACCAGCCCTAAGGCTCCCCTACTACAAGTTGAAATCACAAAAGAGCTAAACTTACTAAGAGCTGAAATCACTGAGTGTTGTGTTAAATAGTGGGGGAGCCTGAAGATATATTGTAGAGCAGCTGGTAGAGCAGAGCAGTTTGTTGGATGCCTGGAGCAGCTCCTGGGGGTGTCTGCCACACCTCTCCATGGGGCTCTGCTCTGCCAATCAGCTGTGGACCACGTAAGGTGCCCCTTAACCCCCCCATCTCCACCCAGGTTGGGAGGTAAAACTCTGCAGATAAACCTTTGAACTCTGGGGCTTCCCTGACCAGGGACAGAGACTTTTGGGACTTTGGGTGATTTTGGGTTGCTGGACTCAAGGACCAAAGGGAAAGGACATGCTCCAATTTGCTTGGGGTGGGTTTTTTGCTCATGGGTTGTGTTATGAATCCTGTTGGTGGTGTTTACCCAGCATAATGCCACATTGTTTCTCTCTGTTATTAAAAAGCTTTTTGCTACACTCAGACTCTGTGCTTGTGAGAGGGGAAGTATTGCCTCTTGGAGGCGCCCAGCAGGGGTGGTATATATTTGTCCCAGGTCACTGGGTGGGGGCTCAAGCCAGTTTTGCATTGTGTTATTGGAATGGAACCCCTAGATACTGAACCCAGCCCTCGTTGCTGACAGCTCTGACAGGCAGAAGGGTTACATAAATAATGAACTATTCATGAGAGTAGTGGGGAGTGGGACCTGGATCTCCCAGGGGAGGGCCCTCACCACTGGTCTGTAGAGTTACTCGCCCTTTCTCTTGCCCAATGTCCATTTGATTATTTCTACCCAACGGAACAGGAGAGAATGAGAGAGCCCTTCCCTACAACACCCTCTAGTGCAGTGTCTGAGGCACCTGGAACGGAGACCCAGGTTCTAGTCTGTGCTCCTCATCAGGCAGAATGGCGATTTGAGCCTAGGCCTCTCACAGCTGGGGTGTGTGTGCTAACCACTGGACTGCTGCTCCTTAGCTTTTCTTGAAAAGGGGCTGACGTGGCTTACATGCCTAACTCCTGGGGAGAGTTCAGGGCTATAATCCTGAGTGGAGTTAGGTGTTGTCCTCAGCCCAAATTTATGCACCTAACTCCCTTAGAGGGGCAGGGTGTAGGCCACACCCGTCTTGCACATTTCCTACTGGTTAGTTTAGGCAGCTCCTCACTCAGCAGGCTGGCTTTTGTGAATCCAAGTCTTTGGTTCCTAACTTTCCCCTTGCATTGCATAGGGAGCCTGGGAGAGTAACTCAGGGCTCTGGATTCCACTAAGCAGCAGAGCACCTAAAACGTAGGTGTTGCAATGCTGATCATTGTAGTTTAAATCCCGCTTCTGAATCTCACTTTAAATGCTTATTCTTATCCTTGGGTAGGGATTTTCAATTATGTATTGTTTTAAACTGAAAACATTCCTTGTCATCAGGGCTGTCCAAGGGGCCGTCTACCAACAGGGGATTGCTGGAGTTCAGGAGCACTCTAGCCAGGCTCCCTTACTTCAGAGGAGTATCCTTGGCCACATGCCTTGGGGTCAGGAATGAGGATGAGGTATATTAAAGCTAAGGGCTGTAGCAGGGCTCAGGAACTAGCCCAAAGCATTATATCCTACAGCAGCTGGGTATAATTTGTTATATGTACATAATATCACTCTAAAACATGCTAGTCTAATCTTTAAATTAATTGTTTATTAACATTATTAAAAATATGGCTCTCCAGGAGCCATTAAAATGGTGCTGCTCACCATAATCTTTCATGAAGCCCATGAGGAAATGCCTGTTTCACTAAATTACATAGCAAATGTCAAACTTCCTCTGGATTATTAGATGCACATCTTACATGTTCTCTTTATAAGGATTTTGTATCTTGAGGGCACCCTAAGCCTATGGCATATAGGTTTTATAGGTGCAAACTAGTTCATTTGCCTATTTAAAGGAACATTTAATTAAACTGGATTCATTGCCTGCATGGGACAAGTTAAATGAAAACTAAATAGATGGCCTATGATTACATATTATTAAGAAGAGAGACAGCTCTAGAGACCAAACTCTTTTAACACAACATTAAGCTGAACTCATTTCATATGCACAGTTTAGCACTGGCCTGTAAGGAGAACATATTTTGAGAAAATCAGCAGAATGGTTATAGGCACTAAACAGATTTTAACAATGTAATGTTTCAGAGAAGAAACCATTTCTAAGCTAGACTTAAATATGCTAATTAAGGTAATCAAGGTTTCCCAGTGATTCCAACTAACCTCTTTAATTAGCCACCATTTTTTATTGTCAAAATAAATGTAAATGATGAGATTGGTTTTATTTATTATTTTACTAGCTAGAAAGCAACAAAGTAAGAGTCACAGAAAATACTGACATAACAAACTGGAGGATTTGCAAAGCTTTAGTTATATGATGGCATCATAACTTTTGATTGCTTTTAAGAAAGTATAAGAATATAAAAGAAATGAATAACTTTATAATACATATTCCTTCTCTTGGGTGGAAAAAAACTCCTATTCCATTACTTTATTTTAACATTATTGATCCCATTTGGAATAATTAGGCTTTTTAAAAAGATTCCTCTCTGGGCTTCTTCATTGGTATTCCTGAGATGGTTGTGAGTGTGCCGCACTACCCATCAAATCTCTAAGACTTGCCTCTGCCTACAAAACACTTGACAATGGCTAGGCAGCTGGCACACTGTGCCTGCTGCTTGTTACACCAGTCATATGAGCTCAATGTTTCTTTGTCTTTCACCATATACTTAGATTGTAAACTCTTTTTCTGTGTTTGTACAGCACCTAACTCAGCGGAGCTATGATAATTCAGATAATAAGTTAGAGCTTGAGCCTGCTTCCTTTTAGGTCAGTGAGAGCCTTAGCTGTGCAAAGAATGCAGGAACAGCCCTCCTGTTTTAAGGCTCTTTAGTTTGTTTTCCATGCTACCGATAGCATCTGGCAGGGAGCCGTTCCTTGGGAGTGCTCAGCTGCAGCTTTAGCACTTCACCTACTCTGCCATCTCTTCCGTGAAGGCCCTGAGCAGTAACAGTCTTTTATATAATGATATATAGATACAGTGTGGGTTTTGCTTTTTATCAACTGCGTGCCTAACGCACGTCTCTTTCTCCCAGTACATCCCATCTCCTAACTGCCAGTTTTTAGTGTGGCAGGAACTGCCTACTTGTATGTATGGTTAACCAGCGAACACAAATAATAAATAATGTGGTGGCATAACATTTATTTTATTAACTAAGCAAATGGAATGAAGAGCTTATTTTCAGAAGAAGCTGCTCCTTCTGAATGCAGATGGAATTGCTCATATATTAAGCTTAACTATTAATAAATTTTGAGCTTTGAAAGAGGTTTTGTAGACTGAGGCCCTGCCTCTTTTTACAGCAGGTTATGTTATTTGTTGACACCTTCCACCTTCAGAGCACACTGATGCATCTACAGCTTTGCAGATAGTTGTTGCCACGACAGTAACATGCCGGGAGGTAATGAGCAAACATTGGAAGGGCTAGTATGTGCAGATGGAACGGAAACGGTTGTGCCTCTTGTGATATCGGCTTTTACACTAGCTGGACTATAAACCCCTGACAAATGACCTCTCCTATCAATAAGCCATTTGAACAGTAAGCTGGGACATCTGTGTTCCCTTGTTTTGTTACAGAGCAATTTTACACTTTCCTGTAAATCAAAATGGAATGTGGTTTTGCTTAATGATATGTGGATACATCTCAGAGAGAAGGTGGGTGAGGTAATAAGAACATAAGAACAGCTATACTGGGTCAGACCAAAGGTCCATCTAGCCCAGTATCCTGTCTTCCGACAGTGGCCAATGCCAGGTGCCCCAGAGGGAATGGACAAAACAGGTAATCATCAAGTGATCCATCCCCTGTCACCCATTCCTAGCTTCTGGCAAACAGAGGCTAGGGACACCATCCCTGTCCATCCTGGTTAATAGCCATTGATGGACCTATCCTCCATGGCTTTTACTGGACCAACTTCTATCAGTGAGAGGCATTCCAGTTTCCACAGGTGGCCAGAAGCAGCAGGAGGTGCAACTAGAGATATAGGAGCAACTAATCATGCTCGAGGAGCAGCAGCAGCTGGAGATCCTGTAGAGGAAAGGAATTGGTGGGTGAAGGTAAGGAGGGAATGTTTTGCCTATGGGTGAGTGGGGCATATAAGGCGCATGTGCCCCTGTCAAGAATGAGGGCCTGCAGCTAGGCCTCGGATCAGCTAGCTGACTGCAGCTGAAACCCCCAACTGGCCAGATTGCCTGATTGGTTGAATGGTGTTGCCAGGACTGCTCTTAAGCCCAGCAGTAGCACTTGGCCAGTGGCTACTCAGTGATTTTGCCTACAGCTGTGATCGCTCCTGTGACTGCTTTGTTCTCTGCCCTGCCCTGCTCCAGTCCACTCCAGCCCTGCTCAGTTTCTGACTCCTGGTACCTGACCCTTGGCTCTGACTCCTGGATCTGGCTCTGACAGCTAGACCTGACCACCCACAACCTGGTTTGTGACAGTTTGAGCAGCTCAATCAAAAAGAAGGGGAGAAGGACTGAGCTGAATCCCACTAGGGTCAGCATCTTCCTGTCAGAGATAGTGGCTACCCTACAGGACCTACAGATGCAGGTAGATGCCCCGAAGGCACAGAGTGCTACACTGCAGGCAAAGGCCATGTCATCTGTAATTTCTCCCCCTTGGGAACCTAAAATTCTCCAGCTGGACAAGTTTGGTGGTGACCACAGCCAGTTCCACATTTTTATGAACCAGTGCTGGCTCCTATTCCTGCTCCCCCTGTAGTCCTTCCCCATTGACCAGTCTCAGATAGGACTTATCATTAGCCTGCTGACTAGGGAGACGTTGGCTTGGGGCTCCCCACTTCTGGAAAAGTCTAGCCCTCTCCTGAACAATGTTCCCTCTAATTTTTGACAGGCCGTGTGCACAAAAGATTTCTTCTGTGCAAATTTTTGACAGGTCATGTGCGCAAAAAATTCTTGTGTGCAAATTATTGTGCTTCTGTGTACATTTTTGTGCACGTGGTGTTTAGCCATGTGCGCGGGGTTTAGGATCTGTGTACACGCACACAGGTTAAGGGGAACAATACTCCTGAATCAGTTTGAGGGCTTTGCTCAAGTCTTGGCGATAATTTTTGACGAGCCATGTGCACATGGCCGAGGCTGCACTCATGACCCTGTGGCGGGGATGCTGGTCAGTTGCTAAGTATGCCGCTGAGATTTGGTGCTTGGTAACTGATACTACACGTAATGAGGCTACCACTACCAGCTTGGCCTCAAAGATGAAATCAAAGATGAGCTGGTGCTAATAGAGACAGGGGCTGGTCTGGATGTTTTGATCGAGCTCAGTATTAAGATTGATGACTGCCTGACAGAACTCCACCTAAACAGAAGGTTGACATCCCAACCCCCACTGGTCTCATCAGGCTCAGTCCACCAACCCCCAGTGACTGGCATCTTTCCCCCCTCTTACTGGCACTTCACTCTGACACAGGTCCACAGGGAGTTGGGCAACACCTGACTGCAGTCTGACACCCCTCCAACTCCTACGCCTTCTCTGGCCCCCTCGTGTGTTGGAAGTTAACCTAGAAGCTCTAGTGGACTCTGGTGTTTCAAGCAATTTCGTGGATTTGTAGTTTGTCTGAGTACATAATATCCCAACCAATCACAAAACCCCTCCAGACTTTGTGGAGGCCATTGACAGATTGCTCTTCTCTTTCAGCCCTGTCACACCCCCTACCCCACCCACCAAACAGCCCTGTTAGAAGTAATGATCCTTAAAGGTCACTCTCCGGTACTGAAGGCTTGTGGGAGGAGCTTAAAAGGTGTTCACAAGGGTTGGTCTGCAAACCACACTCTCCAGTTGTTCTTGGCATCTCATGGTGCATCATCTACTACCCATGTATCTGCTGGTGGACTGTCATGGTTCTTTTTAAGTTTCCATACTGTTGGCATCTTGTACTGCAGAACCCAGCTGCAGGCCAGAGGTCCTCCAGAAGAACCTGAGACTGAAGGAGTAAATTTGGAAGTAATCCTGGCAGCCTCCACTACTCTCCCAGCTGCCGTGGGAATTCCTGCCAAGTATCAGGCTTTCACAGAGATGTTCAGCAGCAACAACAACAAAAGGCTGACACACTGCATTGCAGCCTCAACTAGCCTGTTGACCTCCAGCCCGGAGGGAAGGTCCCTTTTGGGTGAATCTATTCTCTCTCAAAGCCAGAGCTATAGCTCTGAAGCTATCTCAAGGAGAACCTACAAAAGGGGTTCATCTGCCCCACCACATCCCCAGGCTGGGGCTCTGATCATCTTTGTGACTAAGAAAGATGGCTCCTGGCATCCTTGTGTGGACAAGTGGGCATTAAATAAGGTTATGATCTGGAACTGTACTCCTTGCCCCATATTAGTGAGTTCTTTGAAAGACTACATCTACCATAGTCTTCACCAAACTGGATCTTTGCTCAGTTTGGTTCCTAATTCAGGCTACAGGATGGTATCCTCTATCACAGGGATTTATTTACGTTCCAGAGGGTCAACATAAACTCCAGGTCCTGAAACTATGCCACTTACTGGTCACTTTGGCAAATCCAAGACCCAGGGCCTGATATTGCAGAGTTTCTGGTGGCCTGGCCTATGCACATCCATCACGGAGTATGTAAGGTCCTGCAACCATCGTTTAGCGCTCACCCTCTAAATGCTCAGCTCTCTCCAGCCTTTGTCCATTAGCCCTAAACCCTAGTCTACGTATCTATAGAATTTATTGTGGAGCTGCTTTGCTTGCATGGGCACCCAGTAATCCTAGTCATGGTTGATCTCCTAACTAAAATGGAACATTTTGTTCCATGCCCTGCCATGCCTAGCATCCCAGAAATAGCACACCTCCTTGTGAAGAACATTTTCCACTATTATTGGTTATCAACTGGCATCACATCAGACTGCAAACCCATCCCCACCCCCGTTCATCTCCTGCTTTTGGCAGGAGTTTCTGTGACTTCTCAGGATAGAGTCCCTTACCTCGTCTGCTTACCACCTACAGACCAATGGGCAAACAGAATGAGTCAACCAGATTCTAGAACACTACCTGTGTTGTTTCTTGAATTACCACCAGGACAACTGGTTTTCTCTGTTCCACTATGTGAAATTCATCTGTAACAATACAACCCATGCCTCAGCCCAACAAAGCCCATTCTTTGAGAACTATGACAGGTTTCAGAGTAACAGCCGTGTTAGTCTGTATTCGCAAAAAGAAAAGGAGTACTTGTGGCACCTTAGAGACTAACCAATTTATTTGAGCATAAGCTTTCGTGAGCTACAGCTCACTTCATCGGATGCATGAGCTTATGCTCAAATAAATTGGTTAGTCTCTAAGGTGCCACAAGTCCTCCTTTTCTTTTTGAGAACTATGATTTTCATCCTTGGTTCCATCCTGATGTACCCATGAACTCCCCAGTATCAGCAGCTGCAGACTAGGATGCCCACCTGTGCCAAATACACAGAGAGCTCAAGGAGCAATTAAGATATGCAAAGAAAACACCATGCTGACCGGGGCCCTCGGACCACCCCCAACCTAGGGGTAGGGGACAAGGTCTGAATTTCTCCCCAGAACTTCAAGCCAGCCCACCCATCAGCCAAACTTGATCACCACTTGATCACTGGGCCCATTCAAGATCTTGGAACAGGTCAGTCCTCTAGCCTTCAAGCTGCAACTACCCACTTCCCTCAAGATCCATCTGGTATTTCCCATTTCCCTCCTTAAACCCCTCACCATAACCATTTGGAGGCAAGAAGACTACTTAGTCTGACAAATCATTGACTTCCAGAGGTTAGAGGAAAACCCCAGTACCCCGTGAACTGGGAAGGCTGCAGTTTGGATGACTGATCTTGGGAACTGGTTGAAAGCATTCACTCTCTAGACCTGCTACAGGACCTCCACTGGGCTCATCCTGAGAAATCAGGCCCTAGAGTTCCTGGGCGGCATCCTTGAAGGGGTGGGTGAGATACTGTCAGGAAGAAGGGCCTGCAGCTGGGCCATGTGATCAGTTAGCTAGCTGCACCTGAAATCCCTGAGCTGCTTTGCCAGTACTGTTCTTAAACCAGCCTTGGTACCCGCTAGTGGTTACTCAGTGCTTACACTCACAGCTGTGATTGCTTCTGTCCCTGTTCTGCTCCCTACTCGGTTCCTGACTCCTTATTTCTAACCAGTGTTGTGACTCCTGGTTCCTAGCTCTTGATTTCTAATCCTTACCTCTGATTCCTGGCTCTTGACTCTGGGTCCTACCTCTACCCCTGACTGCCACTGCTCTGACCACTAGTCCTGGCTGCCCATATCCCACCACACTCTGGGTGGAATCCTGCCTGTTACGTTAGCTCAAGAAGGAGCAAAGATGGTGGGGGGTAGTTCTTGGGGGTTGAATGTTTTGGTTGTGGAGGGATGGGGCACATTATAAGCTATTGTCCCTTCAACAATGTGGACTGTGGGAAACCTGGATGCTGATGATTTGGGTGCTTCATGTGGCACTGCACTGCAACCCCTGAGGGAGGTTTGGACTGAGGTTTGGAGACGGCCTGAATGTTTCAGGTGTGGGGAAATGGGACACATCATGTAGCTGTGCACCTTGAAGAGAGAATGTGAGAGGAATGGTGACTGAGGCAGGGGAAGAGCCCTGCAAAGTGAGGGAAATAAATCCACAGGTAGAGGCACCAGGGCAGAAAAGGAAGCATGGGTGCTGGAAGCCGGAGTAAGGACAATGAAGAGGGAGCTCACAACCATCCTGAAGGCTTGTGGGAGTAGCGTAAAAGGTGTCTACAAGGGTTGGAGGAAATAAGCACCTCACAGGAAAAGTAAGCACCTCACAGAAAGGGAAACAGTGATGCTTAATCTGGAGCAAGAATTGACCTCACTCCAGATAGAGAAAAGAACAGGGAATGGAGGGTAGTGGGAACCCAAATCAAGTCTGAACCCAACAGGATACAGTGGAAACCCAACCGGAGGCTCAAACTCAACAGGGTACGATAGAAACCCATATTAGGCTTCCAATTAAACAGGGTAGGATGGGCACCTACACATGGTCTCACCAACAAGTAGAGGCCCAGATAAGGGGCCAGAGGTGGAAACAGGGCTCCAGTATGGGAAAGGAGAGAGCCTGTTTTATGGCTCCCATCCTTGAGGCTGGGGAGCTCACAGATTGATTAGAAGTGGTGGAACGCTAGCTACAGAATCTCAGACATGGGAAATAGCAACTGGTAATGGACCTTGAGTTCACCCAGGAGGAAAGAGGATGTTTATTCCTCATGGTCAGTGAATTTGAATTAGAAACTGCACATGGAGACTCACAAGACTACCGGTTTAGGGATCTTGATGTCCAGGTGGAGAAATTAGACCGTATATTAACTGTCCTGTGGCTGATTATGTGACCCTCACTGCATATAATTCAGAAGAACTGGGATTAGGAATTCGTTCCTATGAGATTGGGACTTGGGGAACCTTCTGTGATGTGTCTGAGTTTGTGTAACGTGAAATATTTGATAGAATGTTTGTATTCCGATAAATAAGTTTTGGGGAACATTTTGGTTGGCATGGGAAAATTTGGGGGACCACTTTCAGAGAGGGGCTGGAGTATTATAAGGAATATTTTGTGAAATATGCCTGTTGAAATGTATTTTGCCTTGGGAGCAGGTGAGAATAGTCCCAGGAAGCACCTCACAGGTCAAAAGAGGGAAAAAAAAGAATTGTTTTTGTTTTTTCTGGAAAGGGGGGAGGCATGTCACAGGATAGCTGGTCCCTGTGAGAAGATCAAACCCGATGCCCCTGTATCAGAGCAGGTGGACCCAATTAAGCTCATTAAAGGGGCGGGACTACACCTGGAATTCTAGAAATATTACAGAGGAGTGGGTCTAACTCCTGTGTTGAAGGCCTAGAGGAAGGCACCAGGTGTCCAGGAAGGCTGCCCTGCTCTGCTATTCCAGCAAAGTAACAGATCTGGTGGACAGTGAAGCTGGCGGAATAAGGACTGAGAAGGGTGAGCTCAGGAACTGTTGTGTTGATTTTGCTTTTGTTTGGACAATAAAGCTATTTAAAAGAGACCAGATGGGGCAGTGTGTGCTTGCAGGCTGAGGAGAAGCCCTGCCTTGTGACAGGTCATTCTGGTCAAAATTCAGTTAAGTTTTAAGGTGTGTGTGTGTGTCACAAAACATTATTATCCTTTTCAGGTAATGAAAGGATAAGAGAGCTGCAGCAAATGTGCCTGGGGTGAAGGGGTCACCCAAGCCAAAACTGCAGTCTGACATGGTTGGGTAGATGTGGCTGGACTGGGAGAGTGAAAGAGAGACTACTGTCTTCTGGGTAGGGTGCAGGCCTGGTGGCAAGGGCTTTGTTCAGGGGCGTATATGCCTTTTTTTTGACTTTGCGAAGAGGTGGTGAGTCTGTCACTATAAAGGATTAGAAAACATTCCTTAATCATTTTTGTGATTCTTCTCTGAATTCTCTCCGATTTATAATTGTGGACATCTGAACTGGACTCAATATTCCAGCAATGGTCATACCAGGGCCAAATAGAGGTAAAATAACCTTTCTTCTCCTACTTGAGATTCTCCTGTTTATGCATCCAAGGATCGCATTCACCCTTTTTGGCCACAGCTTCACACTGTGAAAGAAAGTGTGACTGTAGGCTGAATATCAAGAATATCAATATCAAGAAAAACTGTCTTCATACTCTAATATGTTGAGTGGAATAGCCTCTGTGACCCTAAAAGCATCCCAATTCCAGAGTGCAAGGGGCTCACTGGTATCTGGTAATGAGGTTCAGGGGGCCTCACCAGTTCAGTGAATCCCATTTAACTTATGTCATAACCTGTTTCTAATAAGGGTTGTGTAAGATATAATTGGAAAACCAATAACACACTGAGCATTAATTTTCTTGCATGGTGTATGTACAGTTAAACACACAAAGGGCTGTGCACATGTAAAGGAAATATGGACTTAAAATGTGTTTGAACCAGACAAGTCTAGGGAGTGGGTAAACAGATTTTTTTTCGAGACAAAGAAAAGGCAGACTTCTCCATCGTGATGCACTCACAGACAATTTGGCAACCACAGTCAAGCGGTCATTCACTGGCATGTCAGGTTGCAGGGACAGATCAACTTGCATTGCAGAAAGCACCAGGGGGAAGAAACCAGCATGGAGTCTTCTCCATTAGACCCCATGGCACCTTCCCTCACAGCAGGAGCATTAGTATCTTACAACTAAAGGCTTGTCTACATTATCCGTCAGATCAGCAGGCAGCGATCGATCCAGCAGGGGTTGATTTATTGCATCTAGTATAAACGTGATACATCGACTGCTGAGCACTCTCCTGTCAACTCCGGTACTCCACCAGAACGAGAAGCGCAAGTGGAGTTGACAGGAGAGAGTCAGTTGTCGATATACCACAGTGAAGACACCAAGTAAGTAGATCTAAGTTCGTCGACTTCAGCTATGCTATTCATGTAGCTGCAGTTGCATATCTTAGATCGACCCTGCCCAGTAGTGTAGACAAGCCCTAAGATGCAGGGCCAGTGCAACCACTAGGTGAACTAGGCGATCGCCTAGGGCACCAAGTGGTTGGGGGGCGGTGGTGGAGCGGAAGTGAGCTGGGACAGGGGGGCGCAGGGAGGGCCACCTGCAGCAAGTAACGGGTGGGGGGGCGGTGCACAGGGGAACCGCTCCCCGCCTCAGCTCACCTCTGCTCCACCTCCTCCCCTGAGCACTGCCCCACTCTGCTTCTCTCCCTTCCAGGCTTGCGCGCCAAACAGCTGATTGGCGCTGCAAGCCTGGGAGGCAGGAGAAGCGGCCGCGTGCTCGGGGAGGAGGCGGAGCAGAGGTGAACTGGGGCGGGGAGCTGCCGCAGGGGGGGCTCCCCAGGCCGAGGGGAGGGGGCTGTGGCGGCAGGGAGCTGCCGCAGAACGGGGCGGGGGCGGCACAAGATGGAAGTTTTGCCTAGGGCGCGAAACCTCTTTGCACCGGCCCTACTAAGATGACAAAGGACCTGAGCACTTCAGACTTTGTGGGAGATCCTGACCCAGGGGATGGTCAGCCATCTTCCTGGAAGTAGGTGCGGTGAGAATATTCCCTTGAATGAAGACTACAGATTGGTTAAGCCTTAGTCACTAGGAAGCATTTTTCACTTTTATTTGCTTGTAGGCATTTCTGGCTTTCTCTTTTATACTTGAACTCCAAACCTCTCTCTCTCTCTCTATCTCTCTCTTTCATTAAATAAATTCTGTTTTATTTTTATTTTAAATCAATCCAGTGCTAGATTTGATTTTTGAAGTGATTTAACTCCAGCTAAAGCAACAAGCTGCTGTGCTTTTGCCTCTTTAAAGGAACAATGGACCTTGTTACTCTTCTGAATGTTCTAGGAGAGGGCTGGACACTTCAGTTTTGGGAAAATTCAGGACTGGAAGTATGTTGGGGTCATTTGGTACAAGTGGAGACCAGAATGTGGCTGTGTTGTAACAAGCAAGCTGCTAGAGTCGGAGCTGCTGAACTAGGGCTGGTTAACACAAAGACACTCAGTGCATGCTTGTTTGCTGGCTGGGAGCATCCAGACAAGGAGCCACAGCAGGAGAGCATTTCCAGGCACTAAGATTGACTGGACAAACAGTGACACAACATCTTACTGGTCTGATTTGCACCCCAGAATGTGACTAATAGTAGTCCACTGTGTGGGCATTTAAATTTGGACTAGAACAAACTCTAAATTGTGTTATAGGGAGCTCTTTTTTCTGATCCCTCTATAAATTTAACCTTGATTTCCTCATCGGAGACTACTAACATGGGAAAGTTTTTTATTCATTTGTGGAACAAATTATTAAGGATTTGCTGTTCATACACTTTTTGCTACCAAAGTTTATGCTTCTTTCCTAAGTATAAACACACTAATGTTATTCCTGTCCCAAGCATGGCAAAATCAGAGTTTGTCCCTGTTCATGTTTCTTAAAATCATGCTCCAATCTCCTTCACATACATGCGAAGAAAGTTGTAGAACCTGAAAATCTCTAGGACAAGAAAAATGGTAGGGCAAGTAAGACACTTGGGGTTCAGTTTCCAAAAATGGGTGCTTGCTTTCTGTATGCAATTCAAGAAACGTCATATGTAACAATCAGTGGGGAAAACAATTGTCTACCTAAGACGCACACACACAAAATAAGCACTTGAAAAAATAAACTTTTGAATTCCTTAGCATCTTCGTCTGCAGTTACCTTGTCAAAATGCTGTAGCTCCTCATCCAGGGACATTCTTCCCTTAAATAATTTATTATTTGTTTTCCATTAATGTCTAAAAGCACCAGCCAAGATTAGGGCCTCATTGTACTAGGAATTGTACAACTCAGAGTAAGTGTCCCTGACCCAAAGAGCTTGCAATGTAAATAACAGATTGGCTCTCATTGAAGGGGTGTTCACTTAGAATCTTCACAGATGTAGATGCATGAGAAACCCAAGATGGAAGTTCTTATGTAGATAGCCTACATAAACCACCACACATACAAGTTAAGTGAAAAGAAAAGGAGTACTTGTGGCACCTTAGAGACTAACCAATTTATTTGAGCATGAGCCTAATTTGAATCCTTCCCAGATAAAATACATATGCAAGTAGTGCAGCATATTTCCATTTATTCTGAATCAGTGATTTCTTTCTAAAATGGGAATATGATATGCAGAATATTTCTCATTTTATATAGCAGAGTTGATGTCCGTGTCTAGAGTATGCCTATCCAAACTACCTAAAAATAAAAGCTTATTACTGTCTTCATAGATCTGTTCAAAGTAATAATTTTTAGTACAGCACGACTGCTTAGCTTACTTTGGTACATTCTGATTCAGTTTGTTCTTAACAGGTCATGTCCACTATTCTAATATGACATGAAGCCTGATAGAAAAATCTATGATCGATTATAGGAGCAGGACAAAGAGAGATGAGAAGAAAGCAATGCAGAAGAACAGATATCCATCACTGTTTAGCAAGGAGACTAAAGAAGGTAGCTAGTCATATTATAGAATTTGAAGTTAATGTAGCACATCTTTTTGCTATGTGTAGGTAAACACTCTGTGCACTAGACCGTTTGTCTTACAGACAGACCGATTTGGTATGAAAAGTGGATTCTGACGTATGAGTTTTGTTGGAAGTGAACAAAATAAACTATTGTTTTGTTAACTTGAAAATAACTTAGCACGTAATAAAGAATACTCTCCAGCGGTTTGACTGTTGCTTACTAAAATGATTTTTAAGCTCTTAAAACATTTGCTAGTTTACAACTTAAAAATAGCAGAATATTAAATATAGACGAGGAAATACCAAAATATATTGATTAGAACAAAATAGCAAAGCAAATCTACTGGCTTTTTAATGTCAAATTAAACTGTTTTTCATTCTTGGTTGGAAATTCGTATTTCAAAAGAAATTAATAATTGAAGGTCAAATTTTGTTATCCGTGATAGCCGTGGCTGTTTTGCTATCTGCCTCAGTGGAACTAAGTTCTAGCCTTTGAGCCTCATCCTTTCCATCTAATCACATATGTCTGTCCACCTTTGTCTATAAAATGTTTCTGTATAGCCAGGAGATAAATTACATTGCACATGCACTTTTGGCTAGACCACCAAAATCTAACCACAAATCCATTTCCATGGGGATTTATTCTAACTTTCTAAATCCTTTGAAACAGCTTCCACAAGCTGCTCTCTATTTTTTTTCCTTTCAGAAAACACAGCTCAACCTATTAGAGAAACATTTTCATCCCCTCCCAAATTCTAGGATGGACACTACTAAATCCTTCATTAGTTGAAGATATAATTTTGCAGTAAAATGATATAAAAAGTGTAAGAATGTATATGTGCCTACTCAGCCACTATGAGCAAGATGGGCCCAAGGCCTCATCCTGGCTCCAGCTCCATTGCTGTGCATATGGGCAGAGGGGGAAAATGGGCAGAGTCAAAGTTTGTTTTGTCCCCTGTTGCATAAGGAGAAGTAGGCTGCTACTCCCGTAGATGTCTCAGCAGAGGGGAGCTGGAGGTGGGATGTCCTGCTCAGCAGAAGGCAGATGTTGGGGAGCCAGTTGTGGTTCCCTGATCCCATGGATTAGTCTGTGCCTGCCCCAGATGCAGCATTAGTCTGAGCATTCCAGAGGCTGCTCTGACATACACTCCTGGCAAATGGACCCTTTGGAACTGAATGCCAGTGGAGGATCAGTGTTATTTAACAGAACTTTGCCATGTCCTTTCCTCAAGGCAGTACAAATAGGCTGGCGCATAACTGTAAATCTGGCCTCAAGACTATTGAGTAGCTATAGAGACCTGTGCTTATGTCCTAATTTCTAGATATTTTGTAAAACCCCAGCTCTGCCATGTCAGGCTGTGACCTCATTAGCTTTGCCAATCTATGCAAGGACAAGATCTGCTGAGTACATTGTGTTAGCTTTTCTGGCTACTGCTGCACACTGAGCACATGTTTTTAGAGAACAATCCATGATGACTCCAAGATCTCTTTCTTGAGGGTAACAGCCAATTTAGACCCCATCATTTTGTATGGAAAATTGAGATTATATTTTCCAATGTGCGTTACGTTGCACTTATCAGCAGTGAATTTCATCTAACATTTTTGTTGCCTGATCACCTAATTTGATGAGGCGCCTTTGCAACTCTTCACTGTCTGCTTTGGACTAAACTATCTAGAGTAATTTTGTATCATCTGCAAACTTTGCCACCTAACCGTTCACCCCCTATTCCAGATCATGTTATTGAATAGCACTGCTCCCAGTACAGATCCTTGGGCCCCCCTCCCCAATTTACGTTTCTCCGCTATGAAAACTGACCTACCCTCTGTTTCCTGTCTTTTAACCAATTACTGATCCATGAGCGGACCTTCCCTCTTATCCCATGACAACTTACTTTGCTTAAGAGGCTTTAGTGAAGGACCTTGTCAAAGGCTTTCTGAAAGTCCAAATATGCTATATTAACTGGCTCATGATTGTTGTCACCCCCAAATAGATGGGTGAGGCATGAGGAGAGATGTTAGCTCTGATGTCCTGGCGAAATTCCAGTTTGAGTAATTACATTCTGTTTCTCTAAATTTCCTCACTTTCAACTGCTTACAGAATTCTTCACTTCCTGCCATGAATTGTTGTGTAATGGTGCTGTGAGCAATTAAACAGCTGCTAAATTTTACCTGAGAGATTGCTGCACCTCAGTGGTAGAGGAAGTGATTTTTTTTGCATCTAAAGATTTTAAAGCACTTTGGGACATTAAGATGCAAGATGCTCTATACAGGAAACATGATTATTTACTATTAGATCTGTTATGTAGCCCATCCAGACACATGTTGTACTTTAAGACTGAATACGTACTGTAGGTATGGGGTGAAATCCTAGCCTTATTGAAGTCGGGGACTTTGCCACTAATTTCAGTGGGGACAGTATTTCATCCTATAACATTCTAAGCATAACTGCCAATCTATCTAGTTAAACACATGGTTCTCCTGAAATATGTTAGATGCACTTAAATTGAAGTAATTTATTATGAAGCTAAATAAGGGCAGACTTGGAACCAATGTCATTTGTACTCTGGGCCATAAATAATATTTATACTTTGTAACTCCTTGGTAACTTTATTTTGAGCCTTATCACCTATATAGAGCTTTGCATGCTCAAAGCATTGTATAGACATAAAGGTGACTACAGCTCAGCCAGGATTTCACCCTTTAATTATCAGTCTTTGCAACGCATGCAAGAAAACATTATTATCCCATTTTACAGATAGAAACAGAAGCACAGAGTTTGTCTAAGGCCTCATGGCATAGCTGGGTATGATTATTCATCTGGTCATGCTACAACCCTCTTCTTGCTTTATTTTTAATGCTAACAAAAGTTTTAGAAACAATATTGGCCACTTGCTTGTCAACTTTCATGTTTTCCAGTAGAATCAATTAAGATGTATTTTTTCCTTTTGTATTTCTAATTTAACTACTAGGTTTCTCCTTCTAAAACTTAAATGAACCAAGTCTCTCAACCACACACAAACACCCCCTATCTCTTGGTCTGAGACCTTGAAATCTATGTTTCAGCTTGTTGCAGATTTTTACAGTTCAGTCATAACTCCCTGAAAAACAGGGCTTTAAAACGGAAGTGCTGACAAAACTTTAAACTACAGCAGCACAAATGGCACTGCAATAATTTATAATCTAGAGGCAGCTCTTGGGTTTATTATCACTATGACAAATGCACTGTCATTGTTAATAGGATATTTCCCAGCAAGGACTTCTTGTTATGCAAGCCAGGTTCAGTATGTCATGCAGCATGATAGCAATAAAGTCTACAAGAATTTGTAATGAACTTCAATTACTAATAGATTATGGTTAATGGGAAATATGTGCAGTAAAGATATGGGTTTTTATATGTGCCTTCTGGTACTCTACAAGGCTATGATTTATGATACAATTTATGTTAACATTCTCCAGTATGAAAAAAGCCTAAATTGGTGGAAAGCTGCTTCATCCATAACAAATATTTAAGATAATTTTGCACATCATGTAAATGAAGATATAAAATTAGATATTAATCCATTTCATTTTAGCATTTGTATTTTTATTAATATGAAGATGTTGCCCTACTGTGTAATGACATTAAAAATCCCATCATGAGCTGCAAGCATGAATTACGTGGACATTGTGAAAATGACGATAGCATCTGAGATGTAAACGTAATAGTTCAAATTGCTGCTGTAATTAACCAGCATGATTAAATTGTACATAAAAATATTCTAAAGTGACAGTCTTGAGGCTGCTCAGACAAATGGATTTGGCATGGAACCGAGCCAGTTTGTGAGAACTGGAGCCCTCTTAAGTAGGGGTAGGGTTTTGGAGGCCAAATACAGCAGGAAGGAAGGGTATTTTGGAACCAGCCTTTCTGCTCTCTGTGGCTATGCGCTTTCCCTATGTCTTGCATCACTCCAACAGTCCAGTCCTTACAAGTTCCTTTTGATCTACGTCCACCTAGTAACACTCTTCCTATAAACAAAACCTCTTGCAGGAGCCATTTCTGGGAATGATCACACAGCTCAAGAGCCATGAGCCCGCAGTTATTTGCAGGTGAGGCAGAAAGCTGGAAGTTTTGTCAATATTCTGACAAAAGTCCCACTAACTCTCCCACTTCCTGTGATTAAACCCCATGCACCCTGAGCGCATGTGCTCATAAAGTAGAGAAATGAGGGGAGATCTACCCATTTAGCTGAAATGCTTCATCATAGCCACAGCCAATGAGAGAGGCAGCGCCAATTGTTAAACAGACAAACATTTCCAGCCAAGTGCAGCTTGATATGTTTTTCGTTTCTGAAAAATATAGTTGGCCAAATAGAAGGCACAAACTTGCATTCCCATTTAAGTATATAGGTAATGCAACACTCTGGATCTCTTTCCCCCTTTGATTTATACAAGTTTTGCAAGGGTGTACCTACATTGACTTAAGTGGACTTTCTCATGATTTGTGTGCATTAGAAAAGGATCAGGCCCCTACTTTTCAACTTGTTTAAGCCGAAGTCGGAGTGTGAGCAGAAGACAGTGCAGGAGTCTTCCTCTGCAAAGCTATTCTGGGAAAAACATACATGCCCTTTGGTACAATCTGTTCTATTCCTAAGGCAAACAATTATATATGGCACAGAAAGGGACTCAGCTAAGCTAACATTGCATAAATCTCAAGGGGAGAGGGGAAGTCTTCTTGTGTATTATAAAATAGTACTATCCTGCTGCCCAATTAATGGCCCCACTTACCCATCATTAGGAGGGGGCAGAGCGGAGCAAGCAGGGGTTGGGGCCTCCGGGGGAAAGGCGTAGCACATGAGCGGGGCCATGGTTTGGACACCTGTGGGTTCCCCCACTTTTAGGGTGCTTCTGCTGCTCCTGGCTGGAGGAATGGGACTCCATAGTGTCTTTTACCAGGATTTGTTCTCTTTCAACAAATCTGTCAGAGTTTCATAGAATCACAGGACTAAATGGGATCCTCAGAGATCATCTAGTCCAGTCCCCTGCACTCATGGCAGGACTAAGTATTATCTAGACCATCCCTGACAGGTGCTTGTCTAGCCTGCTCTTAAAAATCTCCAATGATGGAGATTCCGCAACCTCCCTTGGCAATTTATTCCAGTGCTTAACTACCCTGGCAGTTAGGAAGTGTTTCCTAATGTTCAACCTAAACTGCCGTTGCTGCAGTTTAAGCCCATTGCTTCTTGTCCTATCCTCAGATGTTAGAAAAAGCAATTTTTCTCCCTCCTCCTTCTAACAACTTTACTTGAAAACTGTTATCATGTCCCCTCTCAGTCTTCGCTTCTCCAGACTAAACAAGCCCAGTTTTTTCAACCTTCCCTCATAGGTCATGTTTTCTAGACCTTTAATCATTTTTGTGGCTCTTCTCTGGACTTTCTCCAATTTGTCCACATCTTTCCTGAAATGTGGTGCCCAGAACTGGACACAGCACTCCAGCTGAGGCCTAATGAGCGTGTAGTAGAGTGGAAGAATTACTTGTCGAGTCTTGCTTATGTAAGCAGAGTCAGGATGAGCTCCACCCTGACATCTGGTGGTGAGGTGTGGCAAGTTGTGGAAAAGAACTTCAGGGGCGGATCTCATTTGCATAGGCACACCCACCCCGCCTAGAATGAGGCCATAGCGGCCCAAATGGTCACTTTGGCTGCTGTGGGATCCCCAGTGTCTCTGTTGTTGGGGCAGGAAGAATAAATTGTTCTTACCCTGATTATGGGAACTGTGCTTGGAAGTGTACTTGGCCTTTTGTTATGATGGAGGGACTCACCATCAAGTAAGTAGCACTCGCTAGGCAAGGGTCATGGGTTCCAAAACTGTGTGAATTGAGAGAGATTGGGGATAAGTATTAATACTTGATGGTATGGGCTCCTTGGTGAAGGCCTTACATGCTAATTGCACTTCCTCCTCTTTCCACTGTGGAATATCAGAGCTAATTTTGATTCCATTAGGAGTCTAGTCACAGGATCCTGAGCTCATTTTGGGCTAATGGTGTACCAGCACTGAGGCTCTCCTACTACAAGCTGAATTCAACTAAGAGCTGAAATCACTGAGCATTGTGTTAAGTAGTGGGGGAGCCTGAAGATATATTGTGGAGCAGTTTGTGGGACAGCTGGAGTGCCTGGTGGACAGGCTGGTGGAGCAGTTTGTGGGGCGGCGGGAGCTGCTTGTGGGACGTGGAGCAGTTTGCGGACTGGCTGGTGGAGCAGTTCGTGGGACGGCGGGAGCTGCTTGGGGGATGCAGAGCTGGTGGAGCGGAGCCCTATGGAGCTGTGGGGCAGTAAGCTTCAGATCGTGTAAGGTGCCCCTTACCTCTCTCACCCCCACCCCGATCTCCACCCAGGTTGGGAGGTAAAGCTCTGCAGATAAACTTTTGGCAGTCATTTTCCATTTTGTATGTGTATAACTGACTGTTCCTCTCTAAGTGGAGTACTTTGCATTTGTCCATATTGAATGTCATCATATATACTTCAGACCATTTCTCCAGTTTGTCCAGATCATTTTGAATTTTAATCCTATCCTCCAAAGCACTTGCAACCCCTCCCAGCTTGGTATTATCCACAAACTTTATAAGTGTACTGTCCATGCTATTATGTAAATCAATTAAGATATTGAACAGAACCAGACCCAGAACTAGTCCCTGCCCCTGGTACGGCCTTGCAGCTTGCCTGTGAACCACTGATAGCTACACTCTGGAAATGGTTTTCCAGCCAGTTATGTACCCACCTTATAGTAGCTCCATCTAGGTTGTATTTTCATCATTTATTTATGAGAAGGCCATGCAAGACAGTATCAAAAGCCTTACTAAAGTCAAGTTATACCACATCTACCACCCCTCCCCCCCATCCACAAGGCTTGTTACCCTCAATGGTGCCAACATTGCTTAAAATGGACATTCCAGATTCTGGAAACAGTACAGCTTGCTTCAGATTGTCTGGACTTGTCCCAAATTAGCTCCTGATTTGCTCCGTATTGCCTCAAAAACAGCACTAGATTATTGATACCCAGAAGTTCATTTCTTGGGATACTTCAACCTTGCATTTGATAGATAGGCTGAAGTTGAGCACCTTTCTGTTGGCTGCTCAGTCAATTTATAAGAGATGGGAAAACCTTAACTCTCCCACCATGCTGGAATACACTCAACAGGCTTGGAACCTTGTTCCTTTGTATAAATCTGTGCTGACAGATCAGTTTACACATAAAGTAACTTCCAAAATAACCCTAGCAAAAAACAGACAAACAACAGGAAAAGGCCATTTTCTGCAAAGAAGGGCAATGAAAATGTTTAGGAGAATGGAACAGATCCTATATGAGTAGAGATTAAAAAGATGGACTGTTCATCTTAGAAAAGAAATGAATAAGGAGGGCTTTGAAAGAGGTTATAAAATCAAGAATGTTGTGGAGAAAGTGAATAGGGAATTGTTATTTACTCCGTCATATAACCCCAAAACTAGAGGTAACCTGCGGAAATTAATAGGCAGTAGGTTTAAAACAAACAAAAGGAAGTATTTCTTCACAAAACGCAGAGTCAACTTGTGGAACTCATTGCCATAAGCCATTGTGAAGGCCAAAAGTATAACTGGGTTCAGAAAAGATTTAGATAAGTTCATGGAAGATGGGTCCATCAATGGCTATTAGTCAAAATTATCAGGGATGCAACCCCATGCTCCAGGTGTCTCTAAACCTCCACGTGCCAGAAGCATCTTGTACTGGCCACTGTCAGACAGGACATTGGCTGATCCAGTATGATCATTCTTATGTTCCATCTAGTCATAAAGTTTTGTTTATACATTAATGTATTTCTGTAAGTTTCTAGGGTTCTATCCTCTGTGGTTGGGATTGAATTGGCACAGAATCCAGAGAGGGTGCTCTTGATGGGTTATATTCCCCACCCCTGCCTTTGATTTAGTGGCAACATGACAACACGTGTTTCTCAAGAGTTCCACGTAATGTATCACTGAAGAGGACATATCACCAATAACAGCCGATAACTGGCTGAATTCTTTCTTCTGTTGTACATTAGCAATGCATACAGCATTGTGTCTGAAGGGGAGATTTTCCTTCCCTCCCCTTTTAGAATTTGTCAGAGTATTACAGGATATATTTAGGTCCGCTAATCCTTGAAACTGCACATGCTGCTGTATAAAAGTGGTGGTAGTTTCTGTTCAGTGCAGCAGCTGTGAAATATAGTGGGTACGTTCTAAAGTACACTGGGATTAATATTTGATTACTAGATATAGATATGTAAAACAATTCACACCAACATGACTGTAAATCGCTATTAATGCCAGGTGCGCTTCCTACTAAATCACCCATCACCTCAAATATTTAATACATCGATATTGAATTGGCTGTATATACAAAATTAAAGATCCCATTTTGCAGCTAAAGCATTATCTACAGTAAACCGTTTCAATATTGAATCAAGTTCACCTGCCTCACTGAATGAACTGAGTGTTCAAGCTATTCAATTCACTCATGCACCTACCTTGTATTCGACTAAGCACTGCATCTTGTATATAGCATAGTAGCTACTAAAACCATGAAATCATTTATTAAAACAAATTAATCAACTACTGAAGTGAAGACAGTGATGTTTAGGAAAGGGATTTAGGATGAAGTCACTTCACCAGCATTGAGAAGCATGAAAAAGTCCTCCAAGGTATGTCTACACTACAGCTGGGAGTGTGCTCAAGATAGCACACAAAAATTAGCATGTAGCTGGGGGTAGGTTGGGCAGTAGCTTGGCCTAGACTCCCAAATACAAACCTGCCCAGATCCCCCCAAATATATACTTAGCCCCTGGCCCTGGGCTACCCCAGCTATGTGTCTATTTTTAGCCTGCTAGCTAGAGCAGAGCTAGTGCATGGTTTTTCTACCTGAGCTGGGAAGCATTTTCTTAGCTGTAATGCAGACGTACCCCGAGTCAGAAATGGGTCAATGTCCTTAGATAACTTCAGAAGAAGATGCTTCTTGCAGAATAGCTTGTATTATAGATCAGTGGTTTTCAAACTGCGGGTCATGACCCAGTACTGGGTCGCGGAATGTAAGGCACTGGGTCGCGGCAGCTCTGGTCAGCGCCGCCGATCGGGCCGTTAAAAGTCCCTGCCTGGCTAAGGCAGGGTAGTTCCCACCTGTTCTGACACCGCGCTGTGCCCCAGAAGCATCCAGCAGCAGGTCCAATGCCTAGGTGAGGAGGCCATGTGGCTCCGTGCTCTGCCCCCACCCCAGCGCTGGCTCCGCATTCCGGAGCTGAGGGCGGTGCCTGCGGGCGAGAGCCACGTGGAGCTGCTTACGTACCTCTGCCTAGAAGCCAGACCTCCTGGCCGCTTCTGGGGCACAGCGTGGTCCCCGGTGCCAGGGCAGGCAGGAAGCTTGCCTTAGCACCCCTGCTGTGCCACTGACCGGGAGCCACTGCAGGTAAGCCTGTGCCTCTATCCCCTACCCCAGCCCTGAGCCTCCCCCAAACCAAGAGCCCCCTCCTGCACCCCAAAGCCCTCATCCCTGTCCCCACCCCAGGGCCTGCACCCCCTCTTGCACCCCAACCCCCCGCCTCAGCCCTGAGCCCCTCCCACACCCCTAACCCCTCATCCTCAGCTCCATTGGGTCACGGGCATCAACAATTTTCTTCAACTGGGTCGCCAGAAAAAAAGTTTGAAAACCACTGTTATAGATGACCCTGGGCCCAATCCAGCCCTGGTGTAACTCTGTTGAAAACAAGAATCCCACTGATGCCATTTCTGTTTCATCCTTTAAGTTTTATTTTTATATCTTGTACATTATGGAGGCCACCAGACACATGTAGCCCTTGTTACACAAGAGTTAAGACAAATGAGGGACAATACATATTTCTTTAACTGAAAATACAAACCTGAGACAACATTTTGGTTTAAAAGATCAGCAGCAACTCATTCCTACCAAGGACTTGCATGCTACCTTATTCTCTAATCCAGTGCTGCAGAGATCTGGGCACCTGATGTGAAGAGCCAATACATTCTGTGTGCATGTTATGATCACCATTGCCCAGGGAGTATGTTCATTTTGAGAAATGGTCTATGAGAGCTATAGCTTTATCTCTCCAGAGTCAGTTGTGTATATGAATCTGATTCATGGGGAAGGGAAGCTGTAGGTGAAACAAAATAAATTTGGAAATACGTGAACAGGGGAGCAGTGCTATGGGATGGTGTTGATTAGTAGGGCAGCAGATGTATGCAACTAATTCCTGTAGAGGATAACCAGAAGTATGTTGTTTTGAAGGCAGTGTCGCAACAACTTCAAAACCACATCAGCAGCAGAGGAACCAACCCGAGGATCGGTAGTTATGGGGGAAGAGTTTTGTAAGCTAGGTTGAGGAGTTGTACTGGGGATTTCCAAACATACTTCATTTAAAAAAATATTTGGCTGGATAGCATATTTAAATTATAATGATATCTGTTCAAGGTCAATATTACTCCTTACCCATCCATCAGAAGTTCATTGTTTTGTATTTGTTGGGCTTTGATTAATGGTGCTAGTTATATGTACTCATAGAACTGTCATATAATAAAGTATAACTTGCTGAATAGCAAGTTATGTATTAATATATTTTTGAAGAATTAGTAATGTATTAACGTGTATTTGTAACACCTATTAATATTAATTTCCTAACTGTTTATAAACTTTCTCAGACATACCCTAGTGAACTTAATTTGTAGCATATAAAAGACACTCAGAAATTTAAGCGGTTAACTGTTTGTATATGATCATTTGTTTCTGGACTGAGAAATCCAGTAGATCTTAGTCATGGCTCAATCACTATTGCACTCAAGTTGTTGTTAAAAAAAACCTTTCCATCTTTCTCCTCACTGCATTCAGGCTTTTTTAGTTCTTCCATTATTTCATTTTTTAGGTCAAGAGGAGCAGTTTTACTAAAATAGCAGGTTTCTGTCAAAAAATCCAGCAGCAGCTCCCCCTCTTTATTCCCTTTGATAAAACAATTAGTTATGTCCATAGTGGATGGAAGCTCATAGTCCTGATACTTCAGCCCTATTGTATTGAGTTGCTCTTTGATGTCAGCAGATGAAACATATAAGCAAAGATCGTTTAGAGGTAAGCGAGGTCCATATTTCTTCCACAGCCTAGCCCAGCCACTGGTTCCTGCCAGATTAAAATCATATTAAAAATAAGAGTGTATTTAAACAAAGTTTCAGATGGATTATTTTAAGCATTATGGCCCCAATTCTGAGCTGAACCGTTCAGGAAGCACAGCCCAGGAGACACAGCCCATGACATAGGAGCACAGAGGCTATATGCAAAATAATTGCTACACTAAATGTGTAAGACCCCTGAGTGCACGTGGGCCTGCACACAGTGGAATCAAGGCAGACGGGTGTGGCAGCAAAAGGGCAGGATCCTCAGAATCTGCATAGGAGATCCACACACCCCTGCCTTTGCTTCCCTTGTACCAATACCCAGTGGGGTTTGGAGGAAGGGATAGGATGGATTCACCCACTGAACCCCACTCATAAGACAGCTTGTGCAGCATTAGTGGCCTCAGGGAGGATTCCGTTACAGACCCACCCCTTAACCTGGGAGCCCCGTTATGCACAGTTCATTAAAGGCCTGATCCTGTTGCTACTGCTGTCAATGACAAAACAACCACTGATTCAGGACTGGGCCCTTATCCAGGACATATAGAAGCCTTGGCCCTGAAAGAATACAGGGATTATTCAGCAGTTTAAAGGTTTAAAGTTTAACGCTTGTTAATGATAAAACAAAGCACTTAGTTATATCTAATATTTATATAGGGTTAGGCTGTGCAAGTTGCCTAGAGCCCAGAGTAAAGGATGGTACAGAGCCACACCACTTTAAGGCTAGGGCAAAATTCTACCTCAAAGCTGCTTAGGGTACAAAGTGAGTATGTCTGCTGCTACACCCCTCAGTCCCATTACACAAGCTGGTGAGGGACAGTCTTGGGTAGATTCCTCCCTCTCTGCACCTCTGCAGAGCAATCAGGGCTTGCTATTTTGGCTGGCTCTTATTCAGGCTGTGCAAGGCAGTGGGCGGGGGGCTATGAGAATGCTCCTATAGCCTTCCCCAATCCTCCACATGCATGTAAGGACCAGCCATAATCTGCCCCATAGTGATCACAGGTTTGTACACAAGTACATATTCACAGCAGAGACATACTTCGAATTAATGAGGTACTGAGACAGTGGACATTCGAAAAAGAAGAGTCAGGGAAGCTGATGACAATGCAGGATTTATTTCTTTATTCTCTCTAATCTCAGTTCCATGATTCAGCATTTCCAGTGTAAATCATTTATAAGAAGGATGACACCACCCTGATTGGGTGGGCTGGAAGTAAATCCAGGCCTAATTGAGGACCTGCTGAGAGAGAGGACTCTAAATTCCCCTAACTAATAAACCATTCTCCAAAACTGGCTTTGTCTGTAAACAGTTACCTACAGTGTAATAAATACTTCAGTGGTTTAGAGGAGACTCTGATGCTATTTTTTTCTCACCTGGTTGAAAATGAATGCGGAGCACTAATTGCAGAAAAGTTGCTGGTGTCAGTGTTCAGTGACTTGGTGCCATTTCTGAGCTGAGCAATTACACACTACCTGAATGCAGTATTATTATAATAGCTCTCTGTGGGCGCAACATATGGCACTACTTTTGTTTTCAAGATGATGTGAACTTAATGGGTTTTTTTTTTTTTGATTTGTGATTAAAAACACTACAACTTACCTCTTGTAGCCGTCCTGGCCTCTCGAAAGGTACAGAGTGACTGGGAGGGACTGAAACCTTCATAGAGGGACCACCTATCCTTATCAATTCTTCTCTTTTTAGTCCCAGGGTTTTTTGTTTTGTTTTGTTTTGGAGGGAGCTATATTTTGAAACTGCTTTTGCCTATTTATTTTCTTGTAGTTTTCCCATCTCACCCTTCTCTTCCTGTTTCATTCTCTCTGTAGCTCTTCTCCTTCCCTTCTTTTTCCCCCTCTTCCCTTAGTTTTATTTATTTTTTATTCTTTGCTATTCTAAACTGCCTCTGATTCAGTTTTCCTTTCCCTTGTTGGTTCCATTGCTTTCTGCTCTTCTCTATTCCATTATCTTCCTCCTTTCCTTGTCACCAGTTCACCTCTCTGCAGGTTAAAGGCCACTCTAGCTCATTACAAAAACTAATATCCCCATACTAATTTCCCCCTACTGTTACTCACACCTTCTTGTCAACTGTTTGAAATGGGCCACCCTCATTACCACTACAAAAGTGATTTTTCCTGCCTTGGTATTCTACTGTTAATTTAATTGTCTTGTTAGCACTGACCCTGAACTTGGTAAGGCAACTCCCATCTTTTCATGTACTGTGTATATATACCTGCTACTGTATTTTCCACTCCATGCATCTGATGAAGTGGGTTTTAGCCCACAAAAGCTTATGCCCAAATAAATTTGTTAGTCTCTAAGGTGCCACAAGGACTCCTCGTTGTTTTCACTCTAGGTCAGAAATCCTATCCTAGAGACTCTTGTTCTGACTCGAGTGGGAGGGCTGGCCTATCAAAAATTGTGACACATAACTCAGACTTGCAGACACAGCAATCACTACTGTCCACATATGTTTTCTAATAGCCCTATTTGTAGATGTAGATTGACTCATGCAATCGTGAATTATGAGTTGCATTTTCAGAGAGAAGTACAATAAGGAATAATACCATGCAAAAACTGTAACGCTGGGTGAGGACTACAAATATTTAATGCATTAGTTCAAATTTGTAAAAATTTCTTTTGACTGTGTTCATGCCCTTTTTTATGTTTGCCTTCCATGAATATTCCAGTGAATACACTTACTGGTAGCTTGAAGGGAGTCAAGTGAATATCCCAGAACATTCATGGACAAGAAATTTCAAATTCAGATTTCCGGGTATCTGTGCCAGGAACCTAATTTCAAGAGTTATGCTCATACAATTAGGGAACTGAAACATGTCACCTGTGTGTCTAATGTAAACTATTGTAATTTTAAATATGGAATACTTGCATTGAACAGCTTACTAACAAGCTACCAGCCAAAAATGATTCACAAACAATTCTGAATAGTACATCTATGAATTGCCTGCAAAAAGCACAATTTTCTCAAACACAAAAAGGGGTGAGCTTCATTATTTAAAATATATATTTTACATATACAATATACAATTTACAAATTTTCCCAAATCTAATAAAAACAAATTTTTTAAGCACTGAGGCCCTGTTCCTCCAAGGTATTTAGTTGCCTAAGGGCCTTGCCAAAACAATCATAGGTGAACGTTTATATATCTTAGCAACGATTACATGTTACTGTATCCTAGCGTCAGAAAATCCCTTATAACTGTATGAGAAATTTCCCAGAGGGTTATGTTAGACTCCAGTCATGGTAATGTTAATAAATCCATAGTCACCTGATGTCACAGTACTGTAGAATCCTAACGTATTCTGTTTTTCCATTTTGCTACTGAATCGATCATACAGTATCTCAATCAGATGTGAAACAGCCAATCTAATTCTGCAGATGAGATTTTCCACAAAATGATGATATTAAGGAAATGGGCAGTTAAAGGGGAAAATGGACCATATGTCCACCAACACCTGTTGTATGGCATAACAGAGCACCATTGCTGCTGTTTGCTTAATGCCACATGTGTCTAGGAGTTACAAGTCTTTGTGCCGTATCCTGAAACCTGTAATGCATGAGTAGCTTCACTGATATCGATGGCACTGCTTAACTGAGTAAGGGTGTCAGGATCAAGCCTGTTTAGTTCATTGTCTGTCTATTATGAGTTTATCACTATCCTTGTTTACAAATGAAGTTGCCAAGATTCTGATTTGTGAATTTCACAAAGCTCTGTTTTTATTTTGTGGGCTTTGAGGCATACAGTCTACTGCATATAAAACATAGATCTCATACATACACACACACACACACACACACACACACACACCATATAATACATGTCTGGTCGGCTGGCAATTCGCTAAGCTAGGAGCTTAAGTTCTATAGTACAGCAATTAAGTTGAGAACTGGCATATGATGAACTCAGATGTGTGCACACATGAACACATGCAGTCTTCATAGGTGCACATTCAGATCTGCACTGAGTCTGGAAAGAACCCACTTAAGATCACCTACCTGATACAAGAATAATAAGGAGCTTAGCCTTAGCTTCCAGCAGACTGTGAAAATATTGAATAGTAGCAGGAAGATCTTTTACATAGTAGAGCATCTGGAAATGAAAAGAAATACTGTAAAATAAATACTCCAAGCTTGAGAGGTTCCTTGGAGATTGATGGCAAATGCAAGGGCGTGGGCAGCATCTGTCTGTGTGTAGCCAGAAAGCAGGCAGAAAATGAGCAGAGAGTGGGAGCAGCAGTGGAAGGGTATCCCTGAGAGGAAGCTGAGGTTACGGCTACACTAGAGAGCTTACAGAGTCACAGATGCACCAATGCAGCTACGCCTCTGTAAGCTTTCTAATGTAGCCACTCAAATGTAGCTGGGCAAGAGCTCTGTCAGCTTAATTATTCCAGCCCCCGCAAGCAGCAGTAGCTATGTCAGGGGGAGAAGCTTTCAGCAACTCCTGCTCTTGTTGTACAGAGATGAAAAAATAAGGGATGTCCCTTGTATTAAGGGACTGTTGGCAACCCTAAGGGTCAGCTCCTAAATACTGTATTTACTACAAGCCCTGAGTAAGAGGCATCAGGTAGTCGCTCAGAGCCACAATTTGGTCCTGGTTCCCCTTTTGCTCCAGTAAGTAAGTAAGCTGCAGCAGCCCTTGACCTGGAGCAGATAACTTCCTTCTCTGCACCAGCTCACCCCTGCAGACTGACAAGCTGTGGGCAAGGGCAATGTATAAGCTCCGCCCACTTCCCACCCATCTGCATGAGAGGAGGTAGCTGCAACATGGCTACCCTGCACAGAGGAGTGAAGGGGTGTCTATGCCCACTTACACCTTGTCTGGGCGTGTTGGGCAAGTGACGATCTTGCGCTAAGTTTTTTGTCCAAGTTTGCATTGTATACCTTTTAAAAAAAATGAAACTAAGAACTTTTGTGTAATTGCTGAAAATTTTGCTGGTGATACCGTTTCTAGCCAATAAAAATAGGATGTGTCCAGAATAATGTAGGTTATGTACCATCAGGGGTGAAAGAAACTTACAGGACTTACTGGTACGCAGAGTCCTGAGCAGGGGGCGTGGCCTCAACCGGAAGAGGCGTGGCTTCAACCAGAAGAAGTGGGACCTTTAAAGGCGCCGTGGCTCCGGCTGCAGTAGCAGCAGCTGGGAGCCCCGGGGCCCTTTAAATCACCCCAAAGCTACCAGCTGCAGAGGCGGCTGGGAGCTCCAGGGCTCATTTAAAGGGCCCAGGGCTCCGGCCGCCACTCCTGCAGCGAATCCCCGGGCCCTTTAAATCGCCGATGAAGCCCCTGGGGCTCCTGGCTGCTGCCGCTACCCTGGGGCTCGGGCAGAGATTTAAAGGTCCTGGGGCTCCGCTGTGGTAGCAGCAGCCGCGAGCCCCTGGCCCTTTAAATCACTGCCAGAGCCCTGTGGCCGCTACTCCAGGGCTGCTACTCCGCTACTCCGGCCACTGCAGGGAGCCCCAGGCCCTTTAATTTGCCAGCCTGGGGAAGCCGGTCTGGTCTGGCATGGCGTACTGGCTCTGAATGACAGCACTAACCAGGCTACGTGGTGATTTCAGCACAAAGTGTTTAATTTAATGTTTGTTAACGTTCTTCCCTTCCCCCTTCCCGAAATTCTTCTGGCAATGCCTGGTCCATGAATGTGCCTTTCTGTGACTGCACTAATCATTCTGATGCTTTGTCTTCACTGGACCCTTGTCTTTTTTACCTCAGGGTAACTAATACAGTTGAGTTATTCCAAGGTAAAACCACCGTGGAGACACGCTACAGATAAGGTAGGCAAGGTCAAGCCCACGTGGGGATATAGTGCTCACCTCACCTAGTTTAACTGATGGTAAAACTACAATGCCTTGTCTCCACTGTGTTTTTACATTGGGTTAGCTCACCTGCATTAGTTACCCTGAGGGGAAAAAATACACAGATTTTTAGCAGTGAAGACATGGTCTGTGATAACTTCAGTGAACCTAAAAGTACAAAGAAAATTTCACAGAGAGGAAAAATTTAAAAAAACATCAGCTAACATTTATTTCTCAGCTGACTGCCACCTTTAGCCTGGTTAATGAGGATATTGAACCCTAAAGTTGCCTTGCTGTACCTCAGTTTTCATTTTTGCAGCTCACTTATATTTAAGTAGGTTGAGTTTATTTCTTTATAATTCTTTACCTTTCTTCTCATTAAAGTGCACAACGAGGTCACCGACCTTAGGCGTATTCTGTAGAGACAGACGTCAACAACATTTACTATGCATTGCTTTTACCTGAATCATGTGAATAAAGTCCCATTTCTTAAACTCTTTTTTCTCCTTCATTCGACTTTCATATTCAGATGACGTCTCCTTATACCAGGTAAACTTTACGTTCTCAAGGTTCGATGTCTTAGCTACACGTTCTAAAATACAGAGAGGATGGTGTTTAGTCTATCTCATTTGAGCAAATGTGGAAACAATTTCCATTCAAAATTGTAATGTAGCCAAAAGTTACATGTTGGCATCATTTTTAATGTAATAACAGAATATTAAAAATGAAGCCTATATGTTATAGTATGTGAACAAATAAAGGTAATAAATAGTAACGATAGGCCCAGTTCTGTGAGGGACTGACTGGTCAGGTCTTTGTGGGATGAAGTACAAATGGGATCTGATGCCTTTATCTTTGTCACTCTTAGCTGTAGAGACTTTTCAGTAGAAATGAACAAAAATTTGAAAGTTAGGAACTTAATCTGGCTCCAGCTTCCTCAAAATCCTAGTGCCTGAACCCAAGCTTTGGTTTGGACCATTACAGAAAGGGGCAATGTTTAGATCCTTATCCCAACTTCTCCAAGTTTTGAGTGTGTTCAGAGCCAAGCCTTTCGTTCAGGGTCTTATATTGAAGAGTGAAAGAAAGGGAGGGTATTAGAGTGATGTTAATTATAGGAGTGTAATATGAGAAATATTTTCAGCATTGTTTTAATGTGTGTAAAAAGACTGAATATTAGGAAGAGGGAAGTGTGTTTAAAGTGGGTTCATTCTGAGTCAAGGGCCTGATTCACCACTGTACTACCAGTTTTATGTAGTATAACTACGTTGTTTCCAGTAGTTATATCAGCATAAAAACAGCAGCATGACAGTGGTAAATTCAGCCTAAAATGTGCAACACTTGTTCAGAAGAACATGCTTTGTTAAAATCAGCACTTTAACACTGCTAATCACAGGGTTTCTCTTCTTAGGGCTTTGATGATGATATAGCCCAGCAGAATAGATGAGACATGCTCCATCAGTGCTTATGTTCTTTTCCTTTACTAGTGGAGATGGGTTACCATTTTTGGATGCTGCTGATGTTGCTCTGTTCTCTTCCATTAACCAGTCACTGGTCTCTGTGCCCACAGTTCAAATCTAATTTGCTATTTTAAACTCAGCCATCATTCAGCAGCAGTCCATATCGCTATTGCAAATAATCTGGTACAATCTGATTCAATTTAATTGCTAGACAGTTTGTGAGAAGACATTAGGAAGAAAATCGGATCACTGACCAACCCAGACAGCATAGTTTCTTTATGTCAAAATCCAAAGAAGGCAAACTGGTTTGGATAAAATAGGAGTCTCCACCTAAAAATTCATCTGAACCCCAAACTTTCCCTTTAGCAGTTCTGCAAAGTTCTACTAATTCTCTCCCCAGTTTATTCCAGATTTGCATGGCAGTTCTGTCTTCCAAGGTCCTCTCCCCGGTTTCAGAAGCCCCGAAATACTACAACAGATAACAGTTCTTTTGGCTTGAACTGAAACTGGAAATATAAGGCTCTTGGCAGTACAAAGGGGCTTTAATGTGTAAATGAGAATCAGACCCACAATGTTTAATGGCTGTATATCAGAGAATGTTCTGCTGGCCAGGAAACTCAGAGGGTGTTGCAATCTAGGTGGAGGCTTTATTTGGAGTCACAGCGTAGACCCAAGCTCATCTAGGGTCATGGACTGATGTGCTTAGTTTAGAGGATTAGTTTGTTCCTCCCAGAGAGTGAGTAGCAGATGAGACTGATAATTTGACTTCTGAATTACCAAACAGATTGTATTTCCAATTCTCCAGAAAGAGAAATTGGGGCTAAAAACCTAGGTTGATACTTTTTGTGAACATGGTTACAAATCAACAGAATTTTAGTTAGAAATTTAGTTTAGTATTTAATTTTTAGTTTAAGAACTCTTAAAATAAGGGAAACAACTTAATTTTTCCTACTTACCTTTTCCCAAAAAAATGCCCCAAATAGGATTATACAGCCAATTAACTGGCTAGAGATTAGAGGTGATCATAAAGTACACAAAGATTTCATGAGAGCCTTGTCTTGTGTGGTTTCAGAGTAGCAGCCGTGTTAGTCTGTATTCGCAAAAAGAAAAGGAGTACTTGTGGCACCGTAGAGACTAACCAATTTATTTGAGCATAAGCTTTCGTGAGCTACAGCTCACTTCATCAGATGCATTCAGTGGAAATTCAGTATTTTCCACTGAATGCATCCGATGAAGTGAGCTGTAGCTCACGAAAGCTTATGCTCAAATAAATTAGTTAGTCTCTAAGGTGCCACAAGTACTCCTTTTCTTTTTGTCTTGTGTGGTGTGCATATCCCATAAATTCAGACAGTTCTCAGAGAGAGAGAGTTTCCAGAAGGATCAGAACTATTGGATGCATACCCAAAGCAAACTGTCAAACTTTCTGACGTCCGACCATCAATAGTCTAAATCTGGGGCAATCTAAAAGTTAGTAGGGAAGCTTGCACTATAGCTCTGAGACAGACAATTTTTTTATTAATGGTTGCCTATGAACCCCCTTTTGTGCTCATCTCCTCACATGTCCTATGTACTACCTTTAAAATGAACAGAAAGGTGTGTGATGGAGGCAGCTAGTGAAAAAATGATGTGCTTCCTGCAAGTGTCTTGAGGTTTCCCCAGGTTTTGAACTTACTGTACAAAATAATGGTGATTTCTCTAGGATTTCCTGCAGAATATCTCAGACTGTGCAAGTTTGTGTATGCAAGTGTTGTTGTAGCCATGTTGGTCCCAGGATAAGAACACAAGAATGGCCACACTGGGTCAGACCAAAGGTCCATCTAGCCCAGTATCCTGTCTTCCGACAGCAGTCAGTGTCAAGTGCCCCAGACGGAATGAACAAAACAGGTAACCACCAAGTGATCCATCCCCTGTTGCCCATTCCCAGCTTCTGGCAAACAGAGGCTAGGGACACCATCCCTGTCCATCCTGGCTAATAGCCATTGATGGACCTATCTTCCATGAATTTATCTAGTTCTTTTTTGAACCCTGTTATAGTTTTGGCCTTCGCAACATCCTCTAGCAAAGAGTTCAACAGCTTGACTCTGCATTGTGTGAAGAAATACTTCCTTTTGTTTGTTTTAAACCTGCTGCCTAATAATTTCATTTGGTGACCCCTAGTTCTTGTGTTACAAGAAGTAGTAAATAACACTTCCTTATTTACTTTTGACACACCAGTCCTGATTTTATAGACCTCTATCATATTCCCCCTTAGTCGTCTCTTTTCCTTACTGAAAAGTCTCAATCTTATTAATCTCTCCTCATATGGAAACTGTTCCATTCCCCTAATAATGTTTGTTGTCCTTTTTTGGACCTTTTTCAGTTTCAATATATCTTTATTCCAATATATCTGTACGCAGTATTCAAGAGGTGGGAGTACTATGGATTTATCTAGAGCCAATATGTTATTTTCTGTTTTATTATCTATCCCTTTCTTAATGATTCCTAACATTGTGTTAGCTTTTTTGACTGCTGCTGCACATTGAGTGGATGTTTTCAGAGGACGATCCACAATGACCCAGAGCTCTTCTCTGGGTCACCTGCTTATCTGTCTGTCTGTCTCACCAACAGAAGCTGGTCCAATAAATGATATTATCTCACATACCTTGTCTCTCCAAGTTCTTTCATGTTAAGAATCCTGCATTTTTAAAGGTGTCCTCTAAACCTAAGGGTATATCTACATTGCAGTTAGACACCCGCGGCTGGCCCATGCCAGCTGACTCAGGCTTGCAGGGCTCAGGCTAAGGGGCTGTTTAATTGCAGTATAGAAATTCAGGCTCAGGCTGTAGTCGAACCTCTGGGACCTTTCCACCTCGCAAAGTCCTAAACTCTGGCCTCCAGCCCAAGCCCAGACATCTACACTGCAATTAAACAGTCCTGCAGCCCAAGTCTACAAGCCCAAGTTAGCTGGCACAGGCCAGCTGCAGGTTTTTAATTGCAGTGAGACATACACTTAGAAAGTTAGCATTTTTAGATGAGAGAAAATAGTGTATTATTTATAGTGTGAGGGCACCCAACACATTCCAGGCACTCTCCATAAAGAAGCTGCAGAGCCTGATTCTCCACTGCCTTATACTTTGTGTAGTCACTTGCACATTTTGATCTGGTACTGGTCTGCGCCCACGAGGTGCAAGGCTGGCCACAGTCCCTGCTTCCAAAAGAGTACAATCTATATGTAGAAATTAGTTCGCCCATCACCAGAATATGTATAGCCATGTACTGATCGAACCCAGTAGGTGTTTGACAGCACATAACTGGCTAAGATTGGCAATTAAAATGAATACATTTAGTTGAAACTTCAGTGAGAATTTGGCCAGGCGCAAAGGCTAAACACATACTTTATTAGATATGCCATGGCATTTCTCACAAAACAATCAGTGAGGATCTCTGATTTATGGAGAGAGGCATGTTCCAGACCTCTGAGCATAGGACTGAAAGCAAAGATCTTTTGAATGCCAGTTTGTACATTAACGCTGTCTGTATCTTGGACAAGCTAATTAACCTCTATGCCTTGGTTACCTAATTTGTGAGGACTATACTTAACTCAGTAGGGTATTATGAGGATTAGGTAGTTAATATTTGCAAACCACTTAAAAATAGTTCTTGATATTTTTGTTAAACACAATTTCAAGCAGACCCCTCAATGCCATTCTGGGACACTGAGTCAGTGGGAAGAGGGAAGCACACCACACCACTGAAACACAAACACTACATCCTAAAACATCAGGGTTTTACTTATAGCTCTCTCATGCAGTTACTGAACCCTATCTAGTTTATAAAATCTGATCACCTAGCAATGTAAAGAGGCATGGCTGCAGATAGCAGTCCAACACTGCACATACTGATAAAAAGAGTGCCATGAAAAGCACTCTAAGAATGGGATACAATAGAGGCATCTGTGTAGTTATAAGGTTTGTCCATGCAGAGCTCTTTGCAAGATCAAGAACTAGGACCTTGCTAAGAAGGCAGGAGTCTGCAGTACAGTTGAAAAATTACTAATTACTAATAATTACTAATCCTAAATGAAGATAGTAATTTCCTCTTTTTGAGGCGAAATTGGAACAAAAAGCCTTATAAAGATGACATGTTAGCCAGTGGTCAACTTTGTTAAATGCATTTGCTAGTTCAAATACCTTTGTAGCTGAGGATTTGTTCACTGCTTGGTTCTATCACCTCATTGTTAATGGTAACTCCTGGATGTTTAGCTTGTACTTTTGAGAGAATCTGAAGGTCAATTTCACCTAGGATACAAATATGAAACAGAATAAAAAGGTCAGAGCAGGGATAAATGTGAAGGTTCTGCTAGTTATCATCCTTCCCAAAATCCCTCTTTTTAAAAAAAAATGTAGGTCTCAGATCAATTGCCATGGCGATTAAATCCACTATTTATGTACTGGACAGGTATCACACAGGCATTGGCAGTGTAGTCTTCCACATATTGCTCTTACTGAACTTCTTCAACCCCTTTCTGGAAGATCTGTCTCTAGGGACTGACGATTAATTCCATCACTCCCTCATGAGTCTGACTTCTCTGACACTATCAGATGTATCAGATGTGATGTTCTGTAGTGATATGTGCACATGTCCTCTCAAAAATGGACTGAACCTCCTATTTTGTTTCACACATGCCACTAAATAGCTGTCATCTGGTTTTAACCACTGTTAGAGAATGATCAATACCAAAACCCGGGATACAATCATCCCTGATCTTTGGCAAGTACAGATCTGGATCCAAACGGCAGATCTGCCCCATTTCTAGTCACTACCAACCCAGGCTGGTGTGGAACCAATGAACCAGAGGTAAAAAGCTCTCTGTTCTATTAGAAAATCCCTAAGCCATCACAGTATTCCCCCATTTGTATTTTACAAGGCCATTTGGAGAGTATTTTGTGTTTATTTTTGAGAGTGAATTAGGGGTCTTTGTCCCAAAGGCTAATTGGCTAATGAGACGCATGAGGAAGGGGAAAAAAAGAAAATTAATTTGAAAGCTGAAGCAAATCTCCATTTTTTCCTTTGGTCCTTAAAGTCCATTGCTCTTTCTGTGACTGACTAAGCTCAATACTGTGTGTCTGTGTATAGAGCATAAAGCAAATATTACAGCACTGGCTGCTTCTTCTCTGTACACAAGGGATCATTCAGATCTGCTGCAGTGATTTTATTGATGAGTGTATTGATAGACCCAACATTTAAATTCCTAGTCCAATATGCAGCGTCGGTAAAGCAAGTAAATAAGATGTTCATTTGTATGACGAAGGAAACCTAGGACACTGTGCTGTAATACTTTATAAAGGCATTGCTTGGACTGCATTGGCTGCATAGTTTTGGTGTCCAGTGTTGGTTACCTTATTTGTCTAAACATTCAGTTAAGGTAGAGAGAGTGAAAACAGAGGGCAACGAAAATGAAACATTGAATAGAGTGTCTTATTTACAAGGAGCAGGTGAACTTAGTCATGAAAGGTGACAAGATTGAAGCATTTAAACTATGTTAAAGTATAAAATTTTTGACACTCAATCAAAAGTAGAACTAGGGGCAGAGATTTAAGATAACAGAGAATGTATGCAAGAAGAATTTATGGAGGGATGGTGAATAATTGGAATGGACTTCCAGCTGAGTAGGTTGAGTGAAGCAGCATTAATGTACTTAGGCAAAAATGGATAACTGGGGTGAATTTGGTAAGTTGAAGAGATACAGATGTGTTTGAGAGGCTGGCTGACCTTCCTGGAGGCAAGCAGGCAACTTTTCACATGCTCATTCCCTCCTCCCCCTCTCCTCACCAGCTTGGTTTAATGGGATTTTTTTTGATACACATGGTACTTATGACTCCCATTATCTAAGCACCTTACAGTCTTCACTTATCTAGCCTCAACACCATATGAGGTAGGGAAGTACTATTATGCCCATTTTACAGATGGGGATCTGAGGCACAGAGTTGCCCACGGTAACACAGGAAGTTGGCAATAGAATAGGAAATTGAATTCAGGTTGCCTACATCACAGGCTAGTGACCTAACCACTGGACCATCCTTCTTCTCATCATATCACTGCAGACATGAAGAGGTCCATGCCTTGCTTCTGGTCTTACTAAATATCATGTGACAGGGTGCTGGGCAAAGGGCTTCTGATTCAGCCCTCTGTCACGCCAGCTTCTATTCAGGGTGATAGATTAGAGATGTCTGTAGATAACCTGGCCCTAATTGGGGATGCAGAGACAGCTGCCGCCTAATTAGCCTGGGGCTGTATAAAAGCCTCAGGGTGGGGAGGCAGAAAGGAAGGGAAAAGGCAGGCAGTGGAAGCAGGAAGGTAGTTCTCTCCTCCCTCCTGCCTGCAGATGATGAAGGACCAACTGTGAAACAGTGGTGGGAACAAGCCTGTGAATAAATTGCACCAGTGGCTATTGACCCCAGGGTCTCAGAGTGACTTTGTAGACTTAGCAGAGGCAGGAACCAAGGGGGCCCTGCCATGCTCTGCTACATATCATTACAGTTTGTAACTACACACTACAGTTGAAGGGTTCAAGTCTTGCACTGTATGTGTGTGAATAAGGCCCTATTAAAGGGACATAAAAACATAAGGAAGGGTTTAATCTTTTCAGAGCTAAGTATCTTTTTAAAAACAAATATTTACGTGACATTTGTGTAAGCATGTTCTTTCAAGAAAGGGAAATTGAATTTCAGAAGTAACAAATAGCTGTGGTTTTGCGATCACAAAATTTCTTTTTATTGAAAATCAGAGCAAATTAATTTGTTCACAGTCTGCTGTGGGAAAATCTGGAAACGTGGAATTGTTAACTAACTACTACCGAGTTCATTTTCTGTATCAATCTTCTGTAAAGTGAATTATCCCCTTGGAAAGGCTGTGCCAGTCTCAGAAAAAAAATCTGAATTTCCCATCTCCATATGTTGATGGAAATTTCTACTCTTCCATGGCCACACCACCCTTACTTTATTTTGAAACAAAAAAACTTTGACTCATGACTTAATCTACAGCCTTAATTAACTTCAGTTAGTTCTTTTATATGCAAACAGGTGTCCTGAGGCATTTTATAGTCAAATATGCAGCAGCTTGCATTATCAACAATTTGGCAATTAGACTATTGGAAGTATTTAAACTCTCTAATACAATTACCTTTTAAAGGCTATCACTATGTTCACCATCAAGTTTCTAATTAAAAATTTTAAATAAAGGGATAGTTTACAGCACAGTTGATGCCTTTTATGTTTTTTACAGGTACAGCAACATTAGGATGCTGTGCACTGAAGTGGAAACTTAATAAGGCACAAGCTGTAGTCAACAGCAGACTCTCTCAGTCGTCTGCTATAATGGGCCCAAACAGCTACACTGGATGGCCAGATCGTGCCTGGCCTTAGTGTGGGTGCATTAGGGATGAGAGAAGCAGGATGAATGCATGGAGCTATCCATCCACCTGTACTCTCTGCACCAAGGACCAGCAACAATCATGCTCCTTGCATGCTGAAGGGACGAGACCCCAGGAAGAATAATCTTTCCTGAGCTCTGACAGGATGTTACAGCTTCATACTGGCCTCAATATGGGCCTGAGGCTAAAGGCTACAGCCTACCTCTACATGAAACTGGTGTGAACCCATTAAAATAACAAACAGCTGAACCTTCCTTATTGACTCACAACACTCAGGGTGTGAGGAGAAACCTCAGCAAATCAGAAAACAGCTTATTCTTAAAGTATAACTGAAGTTCAGCAAATGAGCTGTCCTGAGTGCAGCATATGACTCTAGTTCACTCTCAGAACCAATGAAAATCCCGCTTTTCAGTTACGGCAAAATGAGCAAGTGCCACTTTATTGAATCAGTGTCCGTCACACTAAGCTGCGTCTCTCTGATTAGACAGTTAAACACCCCACTGACTGACTCAAATGATCCTGCGAGAAACACCACCTTCTTGGGCAGAAAATTATCCCCCTTGTTTAGAAATAAATCTCTCCACTCTGTCTCATTGTCAAGGTTATAATAAATGACTCGGCATTTACACGTGGCTATTCTTACTTATAAGGAAAGATTGAAAAAGAATGAGATTAGTTTTCAGAGATGACATGACTAAAGCATTTAAATTACTTTAAGGGTTACTTTAAACTTGTTGCTCCAATAGAGTTTAATGGGCAGACTAGAACTAAGGGACATCGGTATTAAGGGCGGGGACTTATGTAAGCAGTATTTAGGAAGGTATTATATCATGTAGGGAGGCCATTCCCTTATTTATCTACATATATACCTTCAGGTTTTCAACAGCACCCAGACACAACAGTGGCTGAAAAGATGGCGGCTACCAATACCTTGTCTACCCTAGCATCACTGCCACTAGTGGACCAGAACTGGTGGCAACAATAGTGGGCAATGTTAGAGGGAAAAAACCCTTATGTGACAAGCTCAAAGTGTCTGTCCCCTGCGCAGTATCCCTTCAGCAAATGGGGATTCAGAGATACATGTCTGATGGTGTTATAACTGTCTAAAGCATAGGGATTCTTGGGAATCAGTAATTTCTATAAGAGACCTTTGCAGTGAGCATGGTCAGTGGTTATTCATATGAACGTGTAATGTAATGTGACAGCACGAACAAAGCCAAAGCTAGAGATTTTAGGGTTCATACACAGAGGCCTTCATGTACGAGGAAGGAAATAGGTTTGTGGGTTGTTGTTTTTTTAAACTTTATTCGTGACCTGCTCCATCGTTGGCACCTAAAGATCCAGATCTGTATAGGCAGTGCACAGAAGTACAGTAAAACTGAACGAGTTACAGGAGAGACTGATTTATGTGAAGGCTCAAGGGATTTTATGAGCTTGGCCAGATGAAAACTGAAGGGAGATGGGACAGCCATGTGAACTGGTTTTGGGGTGTGAACACTGTGGGCTAACTTGAGCCAGCTAGGCACAGTAGAGTAGAGAACAGTGCCACAGTAGGGAGCGATTTCTTATGAGAGGTACACAAGGGGGCAGGAGGCGGTTCTTTGTACCCTGCTTGTACACACACACCTGGGACAGAAACACATACTAGGACCAAACACTGTGTCCCCCATTGTGTGCAGCGTCCTGGGTGGAATATGGAAGATTAAGAGAATTTACAGAATTAATTTCTTTCCCTTTCCTTTGATTTCCTTTCCCTTTCTCTTCTTATCTAAAGATAATAATCAGTACCTGCCAGATCCATAGATGTGTATGGCAGGCATGGGGCTAAATCCCAAATCCTTGCTTGCTTTGTATTCACTCCTTACTCAGGCAATCAACAGGAGTTCTGCCTTATACAATACCGAGTAGTGCACCCAGGCCCTCAGAATTTGGGGAGGTAGGGGAATACTTCAACTGCAGCATAATCCCCCTTCACTCCCCAGCCTCACAGAATCTCTGCAGGGCTCCAGCTGTGTGAAAATGAAGGTATTGGGTGTGTGAAGGCTACAAGTTGGGCTGCAGTGGATTTCCCAGTCCCTCAAACCAAAAAAACTATTATTCAAGTGAGTAAGGGTGAGCAGGAACAGGTCTCTAAGTAGTCACATGGAGTAGATGAGTCTTTGAGTCAAGTAATCAGCCAGTTGCTATAGATTACTTTATGAAGGTAACTCTAATAAGCCTGTTAGTTTGCTCTGCTATTCCCATGGATTTATTCTGAGTACAGAATGACAGCTGTGTGATGCTTTTGGTTGGTGGACAGTGGCCAATATCACCAGGCTTGTTTCTACTAGTGAGCCAAGTTTGGATTTGAACCCATATTTTTAAAGGAATGATGCATCCACCCAGGCCCATTGTGGTGTCGAGTCTCATCTGTGATTTGCCATCCAATGTTCCCCAAGGAAAAGAATAAATATACACAAAGCCTCAAGGTTTTACTGTACCTGAACCACCACCTACACTTAGAATGTTGATTGCAGACTTTCCATTTCCAATGCTGAAAACAAAAATAGATTTGCATATTTTAGGCTAGATATTTAATAGATTGTTTTCATTAGTGCAAAGATTTAACACCTTTAGGAAAACACACTCACCCCCCACAATAGGACTATGTACACAGATATGTGTAGCTTTATAGTAACATAGAACCATAAATGTACATGGCAGGCATAGAGCCAGGCTAAGGATTCATGCTCAGTGTTTATTCAGTCATTACTCAGGCAATCCATGGGAGTTCTGCATGTCTTAGGGCTGAAAGCAAACTGGGGCCACCACACGTTTTCTCCCATCTCTGTGCTTGGAGGGGAGTGTGTCCTCAGACGTATACATAATTTATCCATATTAGAATTAGAATTAGAATATCTATCTATTTATGTATATGTTTGTATTGTACTTGATTGCACCTGATCATGGTTTTGGTTTATACGCTATTCAAAGCATAGACTTTGTTTTAATGTTTATTTAGTAGCACACACCATAGATCTTATTTATATCTGTGTAAATCCAGAGTAACTCTATTGAATAAAAACATTAATACCTAGATCTTGTACAGCATTCTTTATCTCTAGCTTTCAAAACCCTTTGCAAAGGAGGTCAGTATTATCCTTATTTTACAGATGGAGAAACTGAGGCACAGGAAAACAGCAGAGGCAGAGATGCCAAGAGAAAAGAAGGTAGAGCAGAGAATGATTTGCCATGGTAAATGCAGCCGAGAGATCTAGACTAATAAAGCAGCACACCTTTATTTTAGCTAGGAGGAGGTCATTAATGACTGGGGCGAAATCCTTTCTCTGCTAAAATCAATGGCAAAACTCGCATTGACTTCAGTGGGATCAGGATTTTACCTCTTTTTAGAGGGTTGTGGCTGTTCCTACTGCATTGTAGGAGGGGAGGTGTGACCTAAGAACCCTTTAATGATACCTGGTGAGGGAATAATAGGAATATATTGATCCTGGCTGGTACATTCTGGTTCAATGAAGAATGTCAGTGAGGTCTTAAATGAAAGCTGAGTCACAATGGTCGTTATCATCATTGCCAAATATACGTGTAGATACTATGTAAGGAGTTATGTGTGTATATAAATATACACACACTGAAAATATGTTCTTCGATTCTAAATCAAGGTATGTGTCACCAGAAGATGTGAAAAAACAGGCTGTCAGATAAGAGATGTTTATTCACCTCTCTCTCTGTCAGTATCTAAATTAAGCATGTTAAGAAACCCAATGGATGCCCACTTAGATACAAAGCCAATGAAGAGATGTGAAGTAAATAGGGAAGCAGCACACAAGAAAAACAAGCCACAGGAGGGCAGACATTGAACTTGGCAGTATAAATAGGAGGCAAAGAAGACACTCCCTCGTTCTTGAAGTAAACAGGCAGTGTATTCATTCATGAAAACGGGATCTCAGCTAACCTTAGTTGTAAAGCTGCAAAAGTCCCTGGGTGAGAGAATGTCTTTAACAGGAGTTTAATCTGTTAGTCTCTAGAAAGCATGATATGATTGTTTTACATGTACCCTTTTGTTTCTAATACTTTACTCATTGTCACTTGAATCTTTGATAATAAACTTATTCTTGTTTACACTTCAAATATACCTAACTGCTGTGGTGTTACAAGTGCTGGACCAGAGCTGAATCTTACAGCCTGGTGTGTACATGGTTCACAGGGACAGCAGACCAGGTATTTCTGTGTGTAGCCAGTGATGGGGCTGGATATTACAGGCATACCCCAGAGGAGAGCACTTCGAGTGGCTAGAAGGCTGGCAGTGTTGGGAAGCTGTTGCTGATCTCAGCACAGGCCAGGATCCCTACCACAGGAGGCAGGGGGTAAGGAGGTGAGTCACAGCTCTGGGTACCCCGAGAACCATCACGACAGCACTCCCTTCTCTCTCAGGCTACAGGCCAGAGGACTTACACACAACTAAAAAAAATTCTGAAGCACGAGCCCTGCAATTCCCTCTGTCTCTGGGAGAATGGATTTTGAGAATCAGAGCCCGGCCGGGGAAATGGAACTTCCATCCTGTGATAATTTTTGAGTTTTTGAAAATGAGATTTCCTAAATCAGGATGAAAACTAAATTGTTCCTGGGACTGAAATTCCAAAAGAATTGTTTCAGAAAGAATAAAATGTTCGTACTCCCTGGACTTGCCAGCTGCCTGCTGTGTGGGTGGCTGGGCTGTCCAGCTCCTTGGCCTGCTTGAGCAGCTGGGAAGCCAGCCTGCTGGCAAGCGTAGGTAGCCCCCCTGTGACAGGCAGGCAGCCATGGAGCTGAGGAGCCAGAGATCCCAGGGAGCGGGACAGGCTGGCAGGAAAGTTGATGGAATCAACACGTTCTTATGGAACATTTCCACTGGAAAATGCTGATTCAACAGAACTGAAAACTATTCTGTTGGGAAAATTTTAACTGGCTGTATATTGCATGTATAATATAAAAGCACTTTTAGCTTTTTTAAGTACTTTGCAAAAGTATTTATATTTTACAGATGGGGAAAATGAAGCATTGAGAGAGGTTAAATAACTTGCTCGAGATCCCATTACAAGGCATTGGCTGAGTTGGGAACAGAAACCAGGGGTAAAATCCTGCCCCATTGATTTCTGTGGATCCAGGATTTCACTCCAGGTCTTCAAGGGAAGGTAGTCCATAAGCTTATTTGATTAGTAAATGGATTATGTGAAAGCCAGAAAGAATTTTTAATTTCAGTTTAAATGCTATCTGTTTTTTTTTAAAAAAACATAAAAGCCTTAAATAAAATGATTAAAATCCTATGCAGTTTGTTAATATATTTTTCATACATTAGTGTTTATTAAATCTAATTTATATTTGCATACAAGGAAACAATTAAATCTAGCTATTTCCTGCTAGTCAGACCTCATCACAAAAAGAGGCCTTTCAGTGGAGTGTCTAAATAAAATCTCTAACTAAAGCACTATCAAAGATCTACACAGCGGCATGGGGGGTGGGGGCGGGAGGGCAATCTATAACTCTCAGGCAGCCCTTGCAAGCCCAGGCTCCTGTAGTCGGAAGCATACATTCATCACTCGTGCAGAATTGTACCAGGGGTTTGTCCTTTTGATAAAACATCTGACTCCGTTACCTCGATATTATGCCCGGCAGCTTCTTCTCAATGAATTCCAGCATGCATTGGTGCTCTGTCGAATTCTCAAGGAACAGACGAAAAGATTCGACATATTGGTTGTGGTCTGAGATCAAGCTCCTCATAGAAGATGCCATGTTTGGTTTTCTGTGGAATACACAAAAGAATGGGGTAGGTTTTTTCCTCCCCGTTTTAACTCTTTCTTCAGCCCTAGTAATGAATCAAACACACACAGACTACAGTTACAAGTTCCCCAATGTCTCAGAGTGCTTCAGAATGCCATGCCAGTGCTATATCTGGTCTGAACACTGACAATGTGCATGTATAATTGGCATAGCTACATTATTGCTGGACTTTGTTCTGAGACCTTGGCCTGTTGCTTTAGATTAGAAACAGAGCTGTGAAAGGAGCTTCTCTTATAAAGTTCATGACACTATTCTACAATAAAAGCCCTAGTTCAGGTTTGAGTCACAGTTACAAATCAATCATATATAATCTCCACTGACAAAATGTCACCATTTTATCACAGTAGTCAGGTAGGATTCAATTAAAATCTACACAGGTTATTTGCAGGGGAGGGAAGGTATCTAAATAGAGGCACTTGAACGTGGGGATTGGAAGGAAGCTAGGTATAAATTCCCAGAGAAGCTAGGAATTGCTATTTCTTGCTTTCAACCATTTGGTATTTTTATAGAGGACTCTGAGTAGCGGTATTTTTGTAGATAGGTTGTTGAAAACTATAACAATCTAATAAACAATATTTGATTTATGTAGCACCTTTCATCTGAGAAGATTAAAATGCTTCACCAGCATTAGTTAGTTAAATCTCACAAAAGTCATGTGAGCTACTAGTAGAGTTTAACCCCATTTTACAGATGGACAAATGGAGGCACATAGAAAGAGGAGTAAGTGGCATGGCAAAGTCACACAGAGAGTCGGTGAAGAAGCTAGGAATTGAATCCAGAATGCTGAACCTTAGTCCTGTGCTCTAACCAACAAACACTGCTTTCTCTCTCTTCTTCTGCTACTGTGTATGGTGGGGAATATTGTGGCAAAATACACTGTATGAATAGGTTGTGCCTGTGAGCAAATAGACCCGAATAGATGCTTGACTCATTTTTCCCAGCTGGCCAGTAGTTCTTTGCTCCATTATCCCTGTGTGGAGTCATTCGCCTAAATGTTGTTTAAACCCCTCTCCAATCCCCTGAGCTGAATTCCCCCCAAAGGGAATGGTTAAACAGAGTCAAAGCAGTTACCTACCTTAGCCAACGAATTCTGGAATGAGAGCAGCCAGCTGAATAGAGCTACAGTGCCGTATTTCCCGGACTTGGTTGCCGTGCAACCACTATAGCAGCCCACTGGCTCCAACTCTGGTCTGTTATCTCCACTGAGCAAAAAGGGGAAAAACATAAAATGCCCATCACTCTCACAGATCTTGGGAGACAGGCCAGTCCTTGCTTACAGACAGCCCCCCAGCCTGAAGCAAATACTTACCAGCAACCACACACCACACAACAGAACCACTAACCCAAGAACCTATCCTTGCAACAAAGCCCGTTGCCAACTGTGTCCACATATCTATTCAGGAGACACCATCACAGGGCCTAATCACATCAGCCACACTATCAGAGGCTCGTTCACCTGCACATTTACCAATGTGATATATGCCATCATGGGCCAGCAATGCCCCTCTGCCATGTACATTGGCCAAACCAGACAGTCTCTACTTAAAAGAATAAATGGACACAAATCAGACGTCAAGAATTATAACATTCAAAAACCAGTCGGAGAACACTTCAATCTCCTTGGTCACTCAATTACAGACCTAAAAGTGGCAACTCTTCAACAAAAAAACTTCAAAAACAGACGCCAACGAGAGACTGCTGAATTGAAATTAATTTGCAAACTGGATACAATTAACTTAGGCTTGAATAGAGACTGGGAGTGGATGGGTCATTACACAAAGTAAAACTATTTCCCCATGTTTATTCCCCCACCCCGCTATTCCTCAGACATTCTTGTCAACTGCTGGAAATGGCCCACCTTGATTATCACTACAAAAGGTATTTCCCCCCCAACTCTCCTGCTGGTAATAGCTCACCTTACCTGATCACTCTCGTTACAGTGTGAATGGTTACATTCATGTTGTCTGTGTACATAAATCTCCCCACCGTATTTTCCACTGAATGCATCCGATGAAGTGATCTGTAGCTCACGAAAGCTTATGCTCAAATAAATTTGTTAGTCTCTAAGGTGCCACAAGTCCTCCTTTTCTTTTTGCGGATAAAATGCAGAGTTTTAGCTGGGTTTCTCTGTGTGTTGGGCCCCCTGTCTGCAGGCCATTAGCTGAATTTGTATTCTTAGGCGAATCTTTGTTGAGTAAAGTAAAAGAGTTTCAGCTAGAGCATGTGCTATGGAACTGGGATGCCTCTTCCTTTCAGGGTGCTGCACCATTACATTTCCCAAAACTCTCTCAATGAGCAGTTCAGCAGCCATTTTGTTCTCAAAGTTGCCACAGCACATAACAAAGAAGAGCAACACTATACTTTCCTCCAGGAGCTGTATGGCCAGGAGCAACCCTGGAACTTCCTCAGGGAGACCCCACAGCACAGAGGGGAAAGCTGTGCTGTTGGTGCTTACCTGGTCTATAGCAGGGGTTCTCAAACGGGGGGTCGAGACCGCTCAGGCGGTTGTGAGGTTATTATGTGGGGGGGGGGTCATGAGCTGTCAGCCTCCACCCCAAACCCTGCTTTGCCTCCAGCATTTATAATAGTGTTAAATATATAAACAAGTGGCTTTAATTTTTAATGGGAGTGATTCAGAGACTTGCTGTGTGAAAGGGGTCACCAGTACAAAAGTTTGAGAATCACCGGTCTATAGCAACTTGTGCCACTGTGCTCTGTGGGTATCCAGCAGAGCCCGTCTAAGAGAAGATAGCTCCACCCCCTCCTTCCAGCCTGTTGATATGGCACCCTGTGGAGAACTTTAGAGTAGTTTCCATAGGGTCCAAGAATGGGGGAGCATATCAACAAACCCCGCAATCATGCCCAGCTGGGATTCATGGGCTAGGTGCTTACAGTGGCACTGTACTGTGCCTGCACTAGGGAATTGTCCCTGGCCCTTTATGATGCCTTCAGAGCCCCAGTACCCCACTAGAATGGGGCAAACTCTCTCCTTATTGCTCTCTTTGGGGCTTTCTCTTAGAGTTTGCCATGTCGCCCTCTCAGGCCTCATTCTGTGCACATTTCTAGTTCATCAACAGGAGTAGGAGACAATTTTTACATGTATCCAGATTTTTCTTGGAATGCTAAATTGTTGTTCCATGGGTAAACCAGTAACTGCCACAGACAGTGGGGTTTCTTTTAAAAAAATATTAAGTTCATTGGGTAGCCCAAAATCTGCCAGCTCCATCAGACTGTGGGCTGTCCCACGATTTCAATATACTTTTAGATATATTATTGCTGTTGAAAGAAAAGGAGGACTTGTGGCACCTTAGAGACTAACACATTTATTTGAGCATAAGCTTTTGTGAGTGCTCAAATAAATGTGTTAGTCTCTAAGATGCCACAAGTCCTCCTTTTCTTTTTGCAGATACAGACTAACATGGCTGCTACTCTGAAACCTATCATTATTGCTGTTGAGTGGCTGGGGTGAAATGGGCTTGGTGGTCTCACTTCAGTCCCCAGTGGACAGTACCCTACACTATGAAGACCATCACCATAAACAGCACTCACTGACAATCCCTAGCAAGTCATGGAGAAAACAGACAAAGGTCCTGATTTTCCATGCCTTACAGCTTGGATAGCCATATACACCAGTGTCAAGCAGGTGTAAAAAGCCATCTGATTGGGCAGCACCAGTGGGATTCCTGGAGTGCTGTGGGAAAGGTATCCTTTTCAGAAACAGTGACTGGTAGCACACAAGGTATAGATCAACTGCATGACAGGCATTTAAGGTCCTTAAACTGCAAGGCCCATTTGGCTTTAGCAGTTGGTGGGTCCCACCCAATAATCATTCAGGCACACAGCTCAAACGAAAGGATGATTCACTGGATCCCAAATACCTTAGGCTCATTAGCTTAAACAGTTTCAATTAACCATCATAATGTAATCTCTGGGGTAGTTTTAACCTTCAGGGGAAGTCCAGAAGAAAAATTATTAATCCTCAGGCCTAATACCCTGGGTGACAGCTCTTAGTCCATTCCTCCACTAGAGGTAATTAGGTATCCTCAAGGTCACATACTCAGTGTTCACTTCTGTGGTATGGGCGTCTCTGGGCACTGTTTATTCATGTTGAAACAGTGGTTCCCACACAGTTCCTGCTCCACTTCCACTTGACTGGTAGCTAATTTAAAAAACAAAAACTCAGACAACTGTCCCAGCTCTTCATGATCTGGCTACCAGAACCCAACCACTTTCAAGTCCTGTGCTCCTCAAGATAGCTTACCTCACTGATCCACTCTTGACAAACCATCCTCCTAACTGGTGTGGAAACTTCTCCTTCCGACTGCCCTATGACCACATTCATTCGCCTATATCAGATTCATCACTGCATTTTACACTTATTTTTGGAAACGATAGCCTTGCACCTTGTGTAGGAAAGGGAGGGTAACTACATTTCAGGTAACAATTCTGTGAGTGGCGTAAGAGCTGGGCCAACTCTACCAACACCTATAAATTTCAATGTACCTAGGTGGATACGGTATTGTGGGCTAGAGTCTGACCTCAGTTACACCTGGATAATTCCGCAGCAACTATTGAAAGTAACTGAGTTATACTCAGGGTCAAAGCAATCAGAATTTGGCCCTGCCCGTGAAAGTTACCTAGAGACAAGAAAAATGACTCAATCCAACTGAAATGGCCTTTAAATCTTTCAAGTACCCTAAAAGCACTCAGAGAAAAATGTTAAATAAGGATATTAAGTAGAGCTCTTACTCACCCTGATAAGCACTTACTCAGGCAAGCAGTCTCACAGAAAACAAAAGATCTGATCATGTGATTAAGGGGTCACCAGTAAATAGGGGCTCCAAAATCTGGACCTCACATAGTAAACTACATGGGCTCAGGTAGCTGTGAAGCACCTAGTCTCTGTTCGTTGTTGCTGGGGATTGTTTTAATGAGCCCGTTTTTGTTAGATAAGAGCCGTAATCTTGTGTATGCATTAGAAAGGCAGACTAACAAATTGCAGCTAAATTGACTCCATTATTTGAATTACCAGCCCTCAGGCCAACAATTCAGTAAGTATTTGGTGCACTCAAGTGAAATTTGCAGTGAATAAACACAGAATAAAATGCAGTTATGCATTAGGAACTACAAAACTGTTCAGGCTGCCACATAACCAGACGTAAAGACACGCATATGGATCAGTTTCACTTACAATTGTTTTCTTTCTTAGATGCTCAGCATTGAAATCCTCCAACAAAATCAGAGAACTAGGGGAGATTTCAAAATAGACAAATTAAAATGTTGCCAGAATTGTACAGCTTAGTAAGAAAACAAAGTAATAGTTGAATGTCCAAAGGGGTTATGAAACACACTGTATACCACCCATAAAAAAGAATGGTACATTCCATGTTTACACATTCCTTTGCTCAGTCCAACAGTTTATTCTTTAGTGTAGATGGAATAACGCAGGCTCATACCATTTGGTATTAAAACATTTTACAACCTTCAATCTTCTAAAAGTATTCTACAGTTATTAGTCTTTTGATAGTCAAGGTTTTTTATTTGTATAATAACCATACTAGTTACTGTGATTTAATTTGCATGTTTATTTTGTACAACCACAGTGATAAGAACAGAATAAATTAATTTCATGTTAGATGCAGCTTAAGGAATTTTATCTTGTTCATTTTTTGATTGATGATTGATTGATTGCAATTTGGCCTGCAATCAGTTAGCTTAGAAGTGGGGAAAGAGGAGGAGGAAATTAATTCTACAAACAGACCACTAATGATAGTAATGCTCATTTGGACAAGTTGCCCTAACTGATAATCAAATATTATCCTGGACACGTTTGGTTTTGTAAATTGTAGGCTTGAGTCTGATCTTACAATAGTGTAATTGATGTTACTCCTGATTTACACTGGTGTGAATTGGACCCTCACTGAACCATACAGCAAAACCTTTTAAACCCTTCAAATTAAATCAGAAAGCAAAGTGAGCACTCCTGAAGTAATTGTAAACTGGATTATTTCTTATTGCTGAATGCTACCAAAATATGGAAGACATTAGCCTTCCCTTTGAGAACTTTAGTGAAAAATACTTTGAAGCCTGTGCTTCTCCTGAAAGCATTTGTACTTACATGTATAAAGTCTGTGCCTTAAGAGAGCCAGCTCATTTCAGTTTCTCTGAGTGTTGCTACAATGTGCAGGAAATGGACTCTGAATCAAATCAGCTTGTTTGTTACAGAAGGATTATATCCCCACCCATAGAATCAGGTTTTGGCATAAAGCCATTACAGTATTTCTGATCAGGAATAAGCAACACAACCTTTAATCTGGTTTACAACAGAGAAACAAATTCTGCTCAGTTTCACTGCTGTAAATCTGGAGTAATTCAGATTTTTATTAGTGTAACTGTAGAATTTGATTCTTATCATTTAAAGAGAAATATACGTAAGAGTGGTAGTTTTAATAAGAGACTGCACCTACTTTTCAAATGGAATAATGTATTTTATCACTGTAAGAATCTTGTACATACTGAGCATGCCAGAATATTAAGCAGCTAAACTATATGAGAGGTACTGACATCTCCTAGGACTCCATCTTCAGAGCCTTAATCAGTCATACTCAACTTCCTGTTCACTTCCACACAAATTTGCCTGAATAAGTACTTGCAAAAATTGCATAAGGATGTGAATCACTGCCAGTTGTTTATACACTGTTGTCACAGACCCTAGCAAGTGCCCCTTCCTGGCCACCTGTCAGGACTGTTGTGAGGGGAATCCTAGCCTCTGTGCTCTGGGTCCGCTGGGTGTGTGATGCCTCTGGGGCCTGAACAGGGTCCCTAGGCCCTCTCAGGGTGCAGACCCTTCTCTGAGCATTGGAACTTGCTGTGCAGCCACCTACCCAACCTGGGGGCAACACTGACTCTTCAGGCTCCCCAGTACATAAAAATACCCCTCTCCCAGAACACTCCCCAAAAGGTGTGAAGCTGCTGTTTACAGCTGAACTCTCTCAGGGACAACATGGTAGTTATGAATACTTAACATATACCAATAGGTGGGCTTTGCACATATTCTAGCACCTTTGCTCATAACAGATAAAGCACAAACAGCACAGATCATATAGAAAACAATACAACATCCTAAACACAATGTCACCCTCTCTTGGGGAATCATCTCTCTTTTTTTCAGGCAGGCAGGGTCTACCATGACATTGCCTACCCTGACCCTGCAGCAGCCCCCTTCATCTTAATCTGATGCAAAATGGCTTTCCATCCCCATCCTCCTCCTTTCCCCCGCAAATCCTTTTAAAGATTCATGCTGGGAGTCACCTGCTTCTTTTGTTCTGCCTTTTGGTGCCTTTTCACTGCTCCCAAACCCAACAAGACAAGAGGAAGAGTTGTCTTCTCTCAGCTAAAGCCAGCTCATTGTCCCACGATGTTTTACTGTGACTAGACAATCATTGAGTGCTGGGGAATCACTCCCCATCGTCTCTTTCTGGCCTGGCAGAGACATGACACAACACTGCTAATTCATGGGGGATCCACCGAGGCTTTCCATGACACAGTACTTTCATAAAATCATCCACAATTCAGAAATGGTACAGACAGAACCCTCAAATCATCACAACGGCAAAGGCTCAACATCTTTACTCAGGGCTCATTGTTTGCCTCCCTTTTCAGTTTTATTTTTGTACAGTTTTATTTGGAAGTGACCCAAATCAACCCCCCAAATCTTAACAGTCCAGAACTTCAGTAGAAGGTGGTGATGCTGAAATTGGGACTTAAGCCAGGACCTGACTTAGCACTGCTCCCTCTCTTCCCTCCCCCCCCCCCCCCCGTCTAACCTCAGATTTGAACAGCCACACTTTGGGGGTGGGGGTGGGGGTGAGGTGAAGGGCAGGGGAAATAGGGGTTTTGAAATGAAGATCCAAACCCAATCCAGCATCATCTTCCCTTTAAATGAAAATAGTTACCACTTATAATTGTCCAAAGTCCCCAGATGTAGATGGGTGTGGTTTTAAACAGTTGAATGAACTCACCAGGGACACAGCACGGTCACCAGTTCACGATCACATAGCAATTCTAAATCTGTACACACACTGTCCAATCCATTCCCTGCAATCCCTCAACCTAGTTTATGCATGTTGCCTCCCTAGACAGACATGGCATTGCACACAGAAACCACTACCACAGCAGGGGAGCTTAGCTGTAGCCAGTGTGCTCATAAAAGGGCAGATAAAAGACAGAAGAAACCTGCCAATAATAATATAAGAAATGTTGCCCCAGGGAAATTTAAAAGCAGTTTGCTGTGATATTTGTGGTGTATGCTCATGGTCCCATGCAACATTGTTTACCTTTTGCTTATATAAAACCTATTGTAGTAATGGTTACATTCTAGCATTTCTTTCCAGTATTATACTAAAAGAAAAGGAGTACTTGTGGCACCTTAGAGACTAACCAATTTATTTGAGCATGAGCTTTCGTGAGCTACAGCTCACTTAGAATCATAGAATCATAGAATATCAGGGTTGGAAGGGACCCCTGAAGGTCATCTAGTCCAACCCCCTGCTCGAAGCAGGACCAATTCCCAGTTAAATCATCCCAGCCAGGGCTTTGTCAAGCCTGACCTTAAAAACTTCCAAGGAAGGAGATTCCACCACCTCCCTAGGCAACGCATTCCAGTGTTTCACCACCCTCTTAGTGAAAAAGTTTTTCCTAATATCCAATCTAAACCTCCCCCACTGCAACTTGAGGCCATTACTCCTTGTTCTGTCATCTGCTACCATTGAGAACAGTCTAGAGCCATCCTCTTTGGAACCCCCTTTCAGGTAGTTGAAAGCAGCTATCAAATCCCCCCTCATTCTTCTCTTCTGCAGGCTAAACAATCCCAGCTCCCTCAGCCTCTCCTCATAAGTCATGTGTTCTAGACCCCTAATCATTTTTGTTGCCCTTCGCTGGACTCTCTCCAATTTATCCACATCCTTCTTGTAGTGTGGGGCCCAAAACTGGACACAGTACTCCAGATGAGGCCTCACCAATGTCGAATAGAGGGGGACGATCACGTCCCTCGATCTGCTCGCTATGCCCCTACTTATACATCCCAAAATGCCATTGGCCTTCTTGGCAACAAGGGCACACTGCTGACTCATATCCAGCTTCTCGTCCACTGTCACCCCTAGGTCCTTTTCCGCAGAACTGCTGCCTAGCCATTCGGTCCCTAGTCTGTAGCGGTGCATTGGATTCTTCCGTCCTAAGTGCAGGACCCTGCACTTATCCTTATTGAACCTCATCAGATTTCTTTTGGCCCAATCCTCCAATTTGTCTAGGTCCTTCTGTATCCTATCCCTCCCCTCCAGCGTATCTACCACTCCTCCCAGTTTAGTATCGTCCGCAAATTTGCTGAGAGTGCAATCCACACCATCCTCCAGATCATTTATGAAGATATTGAACAAAACCGGCCCCAGGACTGACCCCTGGGGCACTCCACTTGACACCGGCTGCCAACTAGACATGGAGCCATTGATCACTACCCGTTGAGCCCGACAATCTAGCCAGCTTTCTACCCACCCTATAGTGCATTCATCCAGCCCATACTTCCTTAACTTGCTGACAAGAATACTGTGGGAGACCGTGTCAAAAGCTTTGCTAAAGTCAAGAAACAATACATCCACTGCTTTCCCTTCATCCACAGAACCAGTAATCTCATGATAAAAGGCGATTAGATTAGTCAGGCATGACCTTCCCTTGGTGAATCCATGCTGGCTGTTCCTGATCACTTTCCTCTCATGCAAGTACTTCAAGATTGATTCTTTGAGGACCTGCTCCATGATTTTTCCAGGGACTGAGGTGAGGCTGACTGGCCTGTAGTTCCCAGGATCCTCCTTCTTCCCTTTTTTAAAGATTGGCACTACATTAGCCTTTTTCCAGTCATCCGGGACTTCCCCGGTTCACCACGAGTTTTCAAAGATAATGGCCAATGGCTCTGCAATCACAGCCGCCAATTCCTTCAGCACTCTCGGATGCAACTCGTCCGGCCCCATGGACTTGTGCACGTCCAGCTTTTCTAAATAGTCCCTAACCACCTCTATCTCCACAGAGGGCTGGCCATCTCTTCCCCATTTTGTGATGCCCAGCGTAGCAGTCTGGGAGCTGACCTTGTTAGTGAAGACAGAGGCAAAAAAAGCATTGAGTACATTAGCTTTTTCCACATCCTCTGTCACTAGGTTGCCTCCCTCATTCAGTAAGGGGCCCACACTTTCCTTGGCTTTCTTCTTGTTGCCAACATACCTGAAGAAACCCTTCTTGTTACTCTTGACATCTCTCGCTAGCTACAGCTCCAGGTGCGATTTGGCCCTCCTGATTTCATTCCTACATGCCCGAGCAATATTTTTATACTTTTCCCTGGTCATATGTCCAACCTTCCACTTCTTGTAAGCTTCTTTTTTATGTTTAAGATCCGCTAGGATTTCACTGTTAAGCCAAGCTGGTCGCCTGCCATATTTACTATTCTTTCGACTCATTGGGATGGTTTATCCCTGTAACCTCAACAGGGATTCCTTGAAATACAGCCAGCTCTCCTGGACTCCTTTCCCCTTCAAGTTAGTCCCCCAGGGGATCCTGGCCATCCGTTCCCTGAGGAACTCACTGTTTATAACCTTAAACCAGCACACAGTATAATACTGGTTTCAGAGTAACAGCCGTGTTAGTCTGTATTCGCAAAAAGAAAAGGAGTACTTGTGGCACCTTAGAGACTAACCAATTTATTTGAGCACGAGCTTTCGTGAGCTACAGCTCACTTCATCAGATGCATACCGTGGAAACTGCAGCAGACTTTATATATACACAGAGAATATGAAACAATACCTCCTCCCACCCCACTGTCCTGCTGGTAATAGCTTATCTAAAGTAATCATCAGGTTAGGCCATTTCCAGCACAAAGGTGGATTTGTGCTGGAAATGGCCTAACCTGATGATTACTTTAGATAAGCTATTACCAGCAGGACAGTGGGGTGGGAGGAGGTATTGTTTCATATTCTCTGTGTATATATAAAGTCTGCTGCAGTTTCCACGGTATGCATCTGATGAAGTGAGCTGTAGCTCACGAAAGCTCGTGCTCAAATAAATTGGTTAGTCTCTAAGGTGCTACAAGTACTCCTTTTCTTTTTGCGAATACAGACTAACACGGCTGTTACTCTGAAACCAGTATTATACTGTGTGCTGGTTTAAGGTTATAAACAGTGAGTAACATTTTCAAAGTGCCTTAGTCACAAGTTTAATTGACATTAGACTTCTAAGTGATTTAGAGTAGACAATGCTGTAAAAAATGCACCCAGTGTCAACTATCACTCTTGTGTTCAAGTGTTCATAAGTACAAAACATTTGCCTTTTCAGCTTAAATTTTCCATGTTTTCTCTACTGCAAGGTTAATTATTTTAAGAAGATTAATTAAAAACCTTTCAGCCACATTTAAAGTCTGAAAAAACTCTTTCCATTACAAAATGTATAATCATCATCATAGTAAGCAGGCTTTTAAAACAATTAAAAATGGCTGAAGTTTGAAACTTGGCCTGGACATAGTCCTCAATGAGAATTAATACATTTGCTTGATTTGGGGGATGGTACATATAATTCTTAGATTTTTAAAAGCAATTGAATAATCACTTCTGTGCATGTTCAGGGGGCACCTGCTAGATTTGCCAAAACTTTGATGACCAATGAAGATCTTTGGCATCACAGCATATCCTCCCTTTTGGGCAAGGGAAGTATGTTAGGCAGTAATCAGGATTGGTGCTGAGACAACTAACATGAGGGAAAAGACTAAATGATCCTCCAACATTAACATCAAGGGAAAGGGAAAAAAATTACAGGCATGAAGAAAATTATAAATCCCACATTTTAAGATCTTAAAATTTAATTATTTGCTTCATTCTATCATACTTTCTAAATCCAAAAATGTCATTCCAGAGGTAAATTTCTATCTCCATCTGAATACTGACATTTATAATGCACAAGCAATTGCACACAAAAACCCACACAAAATACCCTCTGTTACAGAAACAAAGTTTGCACAGCTAAAATTAGTAATAGTGGAGAAATGATAGCTGTGATTGCTGGGAAGAAAACTGGTATATTTTTCCTATGTACTTACACATCATTCTTTGCAAAGTAGCTTTGTTTAATTTTTTAAAACTATTACATATTTCACAATGAGCCTGTCAAACTACAATAATTTATAGATGTTATTGTAAATCCTCTAGTCAGACAAGAAAATGAAAGCAACAGAGGATGGTCCCAATAATATTTTTTGAACTTTCAACTGTTGAGTCTTAATATTAGTTTTTTGAATTCAACATGCATTATATTTGGCCCTTGTATCCATGCTCCCAACACTAAGTGAACCTTCTGTCTTAGCAAATAAAAAAAAATATTATGTGTAACATTTGGGTTGGCAGTTTTAACCCTGTAGTAGAAAAGTATGCAACACTGTAGCTTTGATTCATAAGTAGTATGCGAGAAAATTTCTTTGGCTTCACTTGTCATTTCTCACACTCCCTTAATTTTGCAGTGAGTCCAGGATTTAATCAAAACTCAACTTTAAATGCCAAATTCACTGATTTTAAATATTTATATAGTTTTAACTTGAAGCTGTAAATCTGCTCAGGTTCCCAAACTTTTCAGCAAGCACCTCAGAGGAAATCTTGGCCCTCCTGCAGTCAATAGAAGTTTTGCCACTGATTTGAATAGGGCAAGGATTTGACCCATGGATTATTACTAACCTTGTAAAAAACATTACACCAGGCAAGTTTCCTATGGTTTCAGGCTTCATAATCAAACTTTTCTCACAGCTCATTATGACTCTCACATATGATAGTTAAGGACAGCAATGCTTTCTAAGATACAGAGCCAAATTCTGCCTACAGTTACTGTTAGGGGGCTTATTCCTTCACCCGCTTACTTCCCTGGTCCTTCTTGCATGAACAGAGAGCAACAATACCCAAAGTCCGAAGGTGCAAACAATTCAATGTTTATTGGGGTGAACTTCCAGCAAGCATGATTTCAGTTTCCTTCCTTAGTGTCCCCCTTCCCAGGTTTGACACCACAGAGCCTTACCTGTGTCCCTGTTCCCATTCCCACCCTTAGCAAAACATGATTCCAATTCCCCCAATCCCGTTCCCTGTTCCCATTTCCCCCACACACACTTCCTGATTGACTACAGACTATATAGTAAAACTTGAGATCTGCTTAGCTATACCTTAACCAATTATTTTACTGAAATTTAACTAACAATCCTAACATATTGTAACATGATTATTTAACCAATTATATCCCACCACCTTAATTAGTTTACACGAAGCAAAATTAATTATACAGCAGACAGGAACAATCACAGAACCAGACAGAGATTATACAGGCAAACAGTAGGAAAATGGGGACTACAGTGATAGAACAACACAGAAATGAGGATTTCACATCCCAGCTATTGATAAGTGAGTTTTTGCCAGACAGGATGCTATCAAACTAAGTTTCCTTTTACATTTTCTAGGCACTTCCCTTTCTCTGGAGGTGACAGGAATACAATCCTGTCCTGATAATGCCTAACAGCCCAATAGCACCTTATTTCAATGTGACTAGTTTGGAATGTGAGGATGTGACCGGTCGCTTCCCAGCTTATGGCTGCCTCTGCTGCCAAAGATCTTAGCCTAAGCACAGGGCCTCAGACTGTCACAATAAGAGAAGGCCCTTACAGTGGCAGACTGTGATTTTGATTCTTTCTTTTATACCTCTATAAAAAGCTAAATGATAAGAATACACTTAGAGTATAGGCCTTTACAGACAGGCCTGAATAGCTACTATATCCTAACAGTTACACTGGTGTAACACCACCGGAAGCCAGCAGCCTTGCACCAGTGTAACTGCAAACACAAAGGATATGTCTACACAGCATTCTGGAGCGAGCTTTCTAGCCCAGGTCGACAGACGGGGGCTAGTGCGAGTGCTCTAAAAACAGCTGTACAGACAGCACTTTGAAGTTGTAGCTTGAGCTGGAACTCTGGGTCTGACGCCTGGGGAAGAGAGGTGGGCTTCAGAGCCCAAGCTCCAGCCAAACTTCAACTTCAAAGCACTGTCTATACAGCTGTTTTAGAGCACTACCACAAGCCCTGCTAGCCTGAGTGTGTTGACCTGAGGCTCTAAAATGCTGTGTAGACATACCCAAAGTGCCATGTATTTAAGTAAAAAAAACGTTTGGGCCAGCATTACCCATACAACCTGCTGTTTTGAGCCGCTCCAGAAACCCGGATTAGCTGGCATCACCAGAGCGACACAAGCCCGCCAAATTATATCAATGCATCTAGTCCTTCAACCCTCCGCCCTCCCCCCCTACCCCCACTAAAAAGTCACAACAGACTACAATTGCATTCCAAGTAACAGATGCCTTTTAGTGTAAGAGCAGAAGCTTAGCAAGTGAAAATAAAAATACATATTTGGTGTTTTGTGTGTCTCATAAAAGCAAAAGATGTTTGTGTTAATTTCTTTCTTTAATTACCCATGAGCCAGATTCTGTAGTCCTTGTTTAAGCGAAATTCTCATTCATTTCAATGGGAATTTGAGGCTAGCTTCTGTGCTGTGCTACCTAACAGGGCTGCTGCAGAGGTCAAAATGGCCCCCAGGCTTCAGTGGGCGGCCTATAGCTTGTGCAGCAGCCCAGAACACCCATCACTTTCACCACTACAGGCATGCCTCTGACCGGCTCCTGTGCCAGGAGAGGTCTCTCCTCGCCCCCTGCAGCTCCTGTACAGCCTCCCTACACTGCTGTAGTAGCGTATGGGGCAGGTGTCAGGACCAGAATTGGTCCCCTTGTGTGCACCACCCCCTACAATTCCAAAACCATAGGAAACTTAGGGCTGAAGTCCTCTCTCTGAGAAAACTCTGTGATTTTACACAACTTACTGTCAATACTTAGCCCTTGCGTAGCTCTATAATTTTTCTAACTCTTAACAAATTTAACTAATTAGTCTTCACAACACCACTGCACGTCTGCTCCTACTCCCCTAGTCACACAAATATGTATTACAGCAGACTGCCAGGTCTGCTATAGTTAAGGGTTAGACCGGCTTTTTGTGTACAGCTGGACTCTTCTAAGGGCTCTAAAAGCTGCAGTTACTCAGATTTGCATACGTATTGGACTGGAAGTGTTCATGTAGCTACCCTGAGAGCAGCATCAGGCCCAAAGTCAGCTGCCGGTAACCTGACCTCCTCCCCTGACATGCATTCCAGAGGGAGGCTACAGCAGGAGTTCAGGGATTTTCAGGGCCGGCCACAGTACAGCAGCCAGCCCTCCTTTCCTTACTTCTCTCTCAGGATGGGCTGTTGCACAGCTGGTTTCTCAACTCTTCTCATACAGTGAGATGCGGTGGCATTTCCTTTTTGGAATTGTGATGCAATGTCACCACACAGCATTACCATACAAACCTCTAAAAAGATAGTAACTTCCCTTTTGTCAGACTGAAGCCCCTATTGCCCTGAACCACCAAAACACTTAAGCACATACTTAACTTTAATCTTGTCTGTAATCTGCTAAACTACAAGTTAAGCACATTCCTAAATCCTTTGCTGGAGCAGGCCCTGTGTTGACATTCTGTTTAATACATTTGAATAAAACTGTTTTGGACAGGTTGAGGTTTATACCAAAATTTGCCTTGCTTTCACCATAACCCACCGTGTCACTTAACTCCCAGTGCTTAGACCTCACACTGAGGAAGGCTGCATTAAAACATTTGTAAACTAGACTATGGGAGTTGCACATGTATGAACATTTGAACAACAGTATTTACAGAGTTTTATTATTCACTATAACTTGGATGATACGTAGTGTAATAGCTACAGTAGATACTGAAAATAATCAACAGCCACATTCTCCTTTGCTCTGCACTATGCAGTGAGGAGCAAGGTGGGGCAGAAATGCCCACAAACAAGTGGAAGGGGAAAGGACGCTCCCTCCCTGGAAATCCACTGTGTAAGAACGGGGTAGGAAGGGCTCCATGGAATTGGGTTGCTGGGTAGGGCACAACTGGAAAGCAGCCCACATCAGCAGCTTGCTCCTGTCTGTGCCACACTGACTTTTGCTGCAAATCTAGCAGCAGATCATACAAACTGAAGGTTTTTACCTGTAGAAATTCCCTTCCATACATGTAATTTCTTTCCTGGGGGTGGGGGAGATGCATAGCTACAGAAAATGAAGCCAATGGCCCCATGTTCTCAAAGGGTGTTGGGAATGGAGGGGGTTACCCTTTATTGGGATGGGCCAAGTTTCATGTCATTCTGTACAGTTTTTCCAGCAGATGCCCAAGAACCTCTGATTACACCATTCACACCTCTGCTTCAGCTGCATGCACCTTCATTCTGCACTAAAAGATGTACATTACATTCTTCTATAAATCGACCGAGTCCCAATTAAATCGGTGGATTAATACTGAGCTGCACGAGCTGAGGATCCAACCCGGAAGAGGGTGAAGCACATATTATTTAACCTCATTGTTTCCACAATGTTAGTGCTGCATTGAGCCTGAAGTAAGGGACAGTGCCTATTCACAAAAAGAAAAGGAGTACTTGTGGCACCTTAGAGACTAACCAGTTTATTTGAGCATGAGCTTTATTCAGTAACACATACTCTGAGACAGTGTTGTAGTGACTGGAGCATAGAGCTGCTGATTATACTCACAGCTCGAATGATGAATCTCTCTGTACACCTGGGTCTGTCAATAACCTCTACGCCTTCCTACTCCCATTTGTAAAATGGAGATAATAGCACAAACTTATTTACCAGCTTTTTAGGAGTGTTCTGAGGATTGATTAATTAGTTAACATTGTAAAGTGCTTCAGAGAGGAAAAGTGCTATCTAAGTACTGAGCATGGTTAACGAAAAGCCAGAGTACAGACAGGACATTTGGGATCAACTATTAGTTACAGGTGAAAAGGAGAGCAATTATAAGCAGAAAGAGGTGAATATTGAATTTATCGTGGAATTGCTCAGAGTCTTGGACTAGCCCACTGGACGTATGCATGAAGCTGAAGTGACACTCTGAAACCTGTCTTAGTCCGAGAAACATCCCATCAGTGCAGGAACTGAAGTCTGTAATCACTTCAGAGAAAAGATTGAGCTATGGGAGTAGGAAGAAGATGTCTTGTGCAATGTTTTGAGCACATCAGTGAGGCCAAGAACACAAAAAAGCCCTGATCAGACATTACAAAAGGATAAAGATCTTCCAAGAGATGGTGTTTGTGGGGAGGGCTTTAGAACAAAGGCCAAATGGAGATATTTCTAAACTGTTGCCAAACTCAAAAGCATTCATAGATGGGACCAGACATCCATGCCCACAGTTAGATCAGTTTATTTGACTCCCCTTTGAATCTGATTTAATCTTATTCATTCAGTCTGATAAAAGGAAAAACTAGACCTTGTTTAATGTTTGCAGAATTACTTCTGCTGTCTTCTAATAAAGCATACTGATGTAAGCCACACTTGATAACAAGATTTCTGTATTAGGCTAGCAAAATCTCATTTTGCAGGACAACTGAACTATCCATTGCAAAGAACAGACAAGTTATTGTTCATGTTTCTCCAAGGTTCTTGTTATTAAAATGGAAATTCCCCAAGCTTTGTACATACGTGCCCACATACCCTCTCACAAGGCTAGAACTGTCCTCTCTAATTCCAGCAGCTCATTTATTAAATTGGTTCTCGCCATTATACTTTAGATAGCTTACTGAATAAGGCCAAGATAAACTTGGTATTTAGTGTAACCCTTCTGCCAGGGGGAGTCGGCAGCAACAAAGGTCAGGTTCAATATCTAGGCATTCCTCCTAACAATACAAAACAGAGCCATCTCAAGCCCCTACCCAGTAATCTCAAAAAACCTAACATCACCCCGGCCACCTCTAAGTGGCAATACTTCCCCACTCACAAGCACTGAGTCTGTGTATAACAAAAGAGAACTCTTAATAAAAGGGAAAGGGAATCCAGCGTTAATGTGGGAAAACATCACATTCAAAAGCATGTGACCATAAGCAAACCAGACCCCATATAATGTTGGTCAGTGACCATTGCCTCAGTTGCCCACCCTGTGGTGGGAAAGCCCAATGAATGAATGGCCTTTTAACACAGCACTCCCCTCTCCCTCCTCTGCGCCTCACACACAGTTGGCTGTCCTTGGTTAGCAAAGACCCAGAGTTCAGAGGTGCATTCACAGGTTTCACCTCCCCTGCACCCAGGGTTGGGGGGGCAATTGAGCAATGCCTCTGCTGCTGTTTCTGCAAATGGCTCGCAGCTACCACCGCTGGCCCCTTTGGCCGCCACCCCTCTGCTTGCTGCTCCCATGATGCCACATTCGGAGGTTCTACCACTTAACCCAGCCCTCGGTGATTTCAGCAAGTAGTGGGGAACCTCACAGCCAGCGTAGTCTCTGTATTCACTGTCCTCACACAAGGTCTGAGCTTAGCTCTTAGACTAGCTCAGCAGTAATGTCAGCTCTTGGGATCACCAACTAGAAACAAAGACTGTCAGTTAAATCTAATCAGCTGTCACTAAACACTAGAAACAGGCAGGTCTAATGGTGTTTAGGATGCTTTGGGGAGAGTCCACATCACCAGGTAGGATGTCCCCCACTTACTCTCATCTTCACTTGGATTTGTCATCCCTATGCTCTGCTTAGCCAGTGAAGTTCAGTTGAGGGTGACCCTCCCCTCAGTCAGGGCATGCCAAGCACAATTCTGCGGCCCTTTACTCATACAATAACAATAACAACATTTTATTACCCCTGCATTCAAATACTAGAGTGATGTGTAACCCAACAAGCCAGAATTGATCATTTTGGCAATGCAGCTCCAGCTGCTGTGCACCTGGACAGAGTAGGCATGTCTATGCAAACATGGTCTGCTCCTGAAGTCTTTTCCCCCCAGCTCATCGCTAGATGTCAGGGAGAGCTCATTCAGACCCTGCTTACGTTAGTACAGTTAGCCCTATAGCAGATCAGCAGTACTATGCTATGTAATTACAGTCCATGAGTGAAAGATTTATGGCCTAATTTTTAAAAATCTCAATCTCATTTTTTGTCACCCACAAATAATTTTTGCAGATGCAGTACTTTATAGGTGCAAATAGGAACAATCTGCCTGTCTGATTGCACTTGCAGATGAGGTAGGTAGACTTCCAGATGCCTCAGCTGCACCCACAAATAACCATGCCCATAAAATTTCACATGCAATTATTTGTGGATCTCTTCCCTTCCGCACCCTCAAAAAGAGAGACCATGTCAAAGTTACTTTAAAAATTAGGCCCTTTAAACTCTTCATTGCTCATCATTTTTACTGTTTTCTTTACAATATGTATTACTTTAATTTTGAACTGTGTTGTTTGATATATAAGAACATAAGAACGACCATACTGGGTCAGACCAAAGGTCCATCTAGCCCAATATCCTGTCTTCTGACAGCGGTCAATGCCAGGTGCCCCAGACGGAATGAACAGAACAGATAATCATCAAGTGATCCATCCCCTGTTGCCCATTCCCAGCTTCTGGCAAACAGAGGCTAGGGACACCATCCCTGTCCATCCTGGCTACTAGCCATTGATGGACCTATCTTCCATGAATTTATCTAGTTCTTTTTTGAACCCTGTTATAGTTTTGGCCTTCACAACATCCTCTGCATTTATCAACATTGAATTTCATCTGCCATTTTGTTGCCCAGTCACTCAGTTTTGTGAGATCCTTTTGTAGCTCTTCGCAGTCTGCCTTGGACTTAACTATCTTGAGTAGTTTTGTATCATCTGAAAATTTTGCCACCTCACTGTTTACCCCCTTTTCCAGATAAATTATGAATATGTTGTATAGTCCCAGTCCCAGTCCAGACCCCTGTGCAACTGTTTAATGTTATGGATATATATCTTGCACTTAGGCAACGCCTTTCATTTGCAAGGATCCCAAAATGTTACAGAATATACTGTAACTTTCCCTCCTCCCCCCCCCATGAAACATATGGCATATTTTGAGCACTTTTGTTTAAGTTGGTTTGTGCTTATTAATTTTTATGCTTGTCAGCACTGAGGGAGGGCCCCAACTTCTTGTTGATCAACACACTCTCCTGCACTCATCCCAGCTGCTGCTGGTGGTGTACTTGCTCTGTAAGCATGTTGCTGAGCAACATGCTGAGGCCTCCCTCTGTGTGGGGGCCTCGGGGAGCATCACTGCTGACCTCAGCACAGAAGAAAATAAATACTGATTTCAATTTATTTCAGCAGATTTCAGATCCACTAACATAGTGGAAATAAATGTACAGCAATAGTTTCATATTTTACTGTCTCACCCCCACACCTCCAATCACTACGTCACTCACCACTGTAATAGAGCCACCTCCAGGATAAACTATAGCAACTGTTTAACAGCTCAACCCCATACAGCAGTTTAGATAGCAAGTGAAAAAGCATCCTGTATCATGGGAAATTTAGGTTGATCAATTGTATTGCTTATCTTCAGAAAATTTCAATATGCCAGTGCTGACAGCCCTACTCGTACATAAAAGTGTCATGATATGTTGAATGACAACAAGTGGCCAGACTTAGAACTGACTAATTTTTTCATTGTGAACACTCTATTCAATGGCAGGTTTCAGAGTAACAGCCGTGTTAGTCTGTATTCGCAAAAAGAAAAGGAGTACTTGTGGCACCTTAGAGACTAACCAATTTATTTGAGCATGAGCTTTCGTGAGCTACAGCTCACTTCATCGGATGCATACTGTGGAAACTGCAGAAAACATTATATACAGAGAGACCATGAAACAATACCTCCTCCCACCCCACCCTCCTGCTGGTAATAGCTTATCTAAAGTGATCATCAGGTTGGGCCATTTCCAGCACAAATCCAGGTTTTCTCACCCTCCGCCCCCCCACACACAAACTCACTCTCCTGCTGGTAATAGCCCATCCAAAGTGACCACTCTCTTTAAAATGTGTATGATAATCAAGGTGGGCCATTTCCAGCACAAATCCAGGTTTTTTCACCCCCCACCCCCCTCCAAAAAACACACACACAAACTCACTCTCCTGCTGGTAATAGCTTATCCAAAGTGACCACTTTCCTCACAATGTGTATATTCCTACCTACATGCCTCCAGCTTTCACCCTGACCACACCACATGATCCATCGTCTACAGCCAAGCTCTGCGATACAACCGCATTTGCTCCAACCCCTCAGACAGAGACAAACACCTACAAGATCTCTATCAAGCATTCTTACAACTACAATACCCACCTGCGGAAGTGAAGAAACAGATTGATAGAGCCAGAAGAGTTCCCAGAAGTCACCTACTACAGGACAGGCCTAACAAAGAAAATAACAGAACGCCACTAGCCGTCACCTTCAGCCCCCAACTAAAACCCCTCCAACGCATTATTAAGGATCTACAACCTATCCTGAAGGATGACCCAGCACTCTCACAAATCTTGGGAGACAGGCCAGTCCTTGCCTACAGACAGCCCCCCAACCCAAAGCGAATACTCACCAACAACCACATACCACACAACAGAACCACTAACCCAGGAACCTATCCTTGCAACAAAGCCCGTTGCCAACTGTGCCCACATATCTATTCAGGGGACACCATCAAAGGGCCTAATAACATCAGCCACACTATCAGAGGCTCGTTCATCTGCACATCCACCAATGTGATACATGCCATCATGTGCCAGCAATGCCCCTCTGCCATGTACATTGGTCAAACTGGACAGTCTCTACGTAAAAGAATAAATGGACACAAATCAGATGTCAAGAATTATAACATTCATAAACCAGTCGGAGAACACTTCCATCTCCCTGGTCACACAATCACAGACATAAAAGTCGCTATCTTACAACAAAAAAACTTCAAATCCAGACTCCAGCGAGAAACTGCTGAATTGGAATTCATTTGCAAATTGGATACTATTAATTTAGGCTTAAATAGAGACTGGGAGTGGCTAAGTCATTATGCAAGGTAGCCTATTTCCCCTTGTTTTTTTCTACCCCCCCGTCCCCGACGGTCTGGTTAAACTTGGATTTATGCTGGAAATGGCCCACCTTGATTATCATGCACATTGTAAGGAGAGTGGTCACTTTGGATGAGCTATTACCAGCAGGAGAGTGAGTTTGTGTGTGTATGGGGGTGGGGGGGTGAGAAAACCTGGATTTGTGCTGGAAATGGCCCACCTTGATTATCATGCACATTGTAGGGAGAGTGGTCACTTTGGATAAGCTATTACCAGCAGGAGAGTGAGTTTGTGTGTGTGGTTTTTGGAGGGGGGTGGGGGGGTGAGAAAACCTGGATTTGTGCTGGAAATGGCCCACCTTGATTATCATACACATTGTAAACGGAGTGGTCACTTTGGATGGGCTATTACCAGCAGGAGAGTGAGTTTGTGTGTGGGGGGGCAGAGGGTGAGAAAACCTGGATTTGTGCTGGAAATGGCCCAACTTGATGATCACTTTAGATAAGCTATTACCAGCAGGAGCGTGGGATGGGAGGAGGTATTGTTTCATGGTCTCTCTGTATATAATGTCTTCTGCAGTTTCCACAGTATGCATCCGATGAAGTGAGCTGTAGCTCACGAAAGCTCATGCTCAAATAAATTGGTTAGTCTCTAAGGTGCCACAAGTACTCTATTCAATAAATGTATCACTCCGTCCCTTTATGTGTGTTACCAATGAATGGATCACAATTTTCATAAATCTGTTCCTTATTAAAAATCATTGTACAACTGGTTTTATGAGCCCATTTGAGCTAAGGATTGTTTGTGAACTGTTCTGTAAACAGCATTCAACATTTGTGATTTGTGACTGGCAAAGCACATCAAGTGCTCTATTCCCCATCTGATTGACCTAACTTCTATAAACTACTACCCACTTCCACCTAAAGCAGATGAAGACAAAAATTCTGTCTTGATTAAACTAATCTTGGCTACCAGCCTGATATTCACGTTTCAGAAATGTTTGCAACTGGCAACTAAAGGAGTATAAATACACTGAATTGAGTGAAACCTTTATGGAAAAGTCCTGCAGAATTTGATCGCTATGGACCCAACTGGTTTAAATGCTACTTTTCTACAGAATTTATGGCAGTGGTGAATCAGGCAAGATGGCCCAGATCTCCACCTTACAGCACACAATACAACTTCAGAAGCAACTTTAAGCCTACAGACCGCTCTAACCTATGCTGGAAAACTAGCCCTGGGATTGGGGGAGTGCGAAGGGAACAGCTGAAGATCTAGCCCACAATGTCTAGCTCATGGAGCATAAGGACTAGAAATGGCTCCTTTCTACCAGCGAAGAGGCGCTGAGAGTTTCCCTCTTTTCTAATGATACAAGACTTTAGTTTCTAGCCCAGGTACCAACCCTTAAAACAGCAACAGAAATTCTGCATAGAAAAAGATAGTTTAGATAATTTTAGGAGATTTCTACAAAGTATCTGTATAATTCTCTTCTTTTGGTGCCTGCATAGCTGAACTAATGGTACTAAAGCAACTGTTGCAGGCATATGTACACATGTATACAAAAGAACACTAATATAATATTTGTGAACTGCTCTAATAGTTTAGCAGTGAAATGTACATCTTACCAAAATAAATGAAAGTGCCCAATAGTTTAAAATTTCTATCCGCACGTGTAACTCATACGTGGCTTCATCATCTGCAAATAATTTGTACAGCCCTCCCAAATTGATGCAACTAATGAATTTATACTACCATATCACCATGTACTCACTTTCTCTCAATCCAGTATATAGTATAGATTTATGCTAAAACATTTCACTTGATGTGTATTCTAAATGCCTTTGTGTAAATGTGATAGCAGTCCTATTGCTCTGCCCATATCACTATCACTAACAGCTCTAGGCTAGATTCTTCAAGCCATTATCGGATTCAGTAGAAGTATATTATTTTGCTCAAGCTCTGTATATAACATCTGTTCTATTCTTTTACAGTTAGTAAATACCTTCTTCCCTTGACTCCTCAGGCTTCTATCTCTCCCACCTTGCATCGTGGGTAGTCAGTTGCACCGTAGCAACGTGAGTGTGAAGGTATACTGGATTAGAATGGCATCAGTTTGCACCCACTTTGACACGGCATACATGACTACTCCAGGTGGAAAGCGGGGCAGACCCATGAGCTTTGTACATCAAAATCTTTTTCTTGCATAGGTTGTCACATCAGACATTGCCTGCAACAAATCTTTAAGGTTCAGAAAATCACTGACTTTCCAATGTCTATATAACATACATTCGCAACTAGTAAAGCCAGCATTATTAATTTTCCTTGCCTCGTATAATTACTGACTAATTAGATTACATGATTAGTAGAAGCCGTATTTTAAAAAGGATATACAAGAATTTGAACACCTTCTTTCTAGGCCATGTTCACTAGCTATTCAAAGAACGTTGCAGTGACATCTGCTGTCAGTTTGATTCCAGTCATTTCTCCTCTACATTTTGCATTCACTCTAAATCTCTTTATTGGAAACGTAATATTTTGTGCCATTAGCACCTTCCCTAATATTTGAGAACTCCTTCTATAGTTATGTGTTGGCTTCTTTCTTATTATAGCAGTATCATTCGTATGTGCACTTAATCTGATCATATCGTAAGTGTCATTATAAAAGCACATACTAGGGGCATGTCCATTACTCATAACAATTCATTCAGGGCTGAATCTTAGCAAACAAGTTCTTTCAGCCTGGAATGGAGTTTGCTCTTGACAAAACTTGTTTAAATATTTTTAAGTTTACAGGAATAAACAGGATGAGAAGCTATTGGGCTTAGATATTATTGCTCTCTACAGTGATAGCACAATGTGTAAAGAGAACAAGTTACTATTGGGCCCAGTTTCCTCTCATTCTGGTTTTAGACTGTAGGTGTTACTTTGATTTAGACCGGTGTAAGAGGACAACTGCACCCATTTCGTTTAGAATACGCTGGGGAAGGTACTGAATTCATGTGATCAAGCTCTGCGCTAGGACTCAGCAGATCTGGGGTCCACTCCTGGTTCTAGCACAGTGTTCCTCTGTGACCTTGGGCAAGTCTCATAGTCTACCCCTCCCTTAGTGTTCCCCATCTGTGAAATGGAGCTAATACTACTTTGCTGGCCCACAGTAGAGTTGTGAAGCAAATTCATTCATATCTGTGAGATTCTCTTATGCTAGGAGGATTAAAAACCCTATAAATCAATAAGGCTGCTACTGAGTATGTGAACAAAAGGAGCTCTTTTCTGATCTGTCCTCAGGGTCAGCATTGGTCAGGAACCGGCTGAGCTTTAGTCCCTCCCCCAAATTGTATTCACCATATGACATCTGGATTTTTAAGTGTTTGAGTCTACCCTGCTATCTTCAGAAGCTGCCTACAAAGCTGATTTTGCCTCATTTCCTCTGCAGAAAGCAATATACCAAGAGAGGAGGAGGAGGAAGAGGCACAGAAAATGTCTGGCTGTAGAAGGCCAAACTTCTTGGAGACCTCCACACATTTGCATGCACACGCACACATATACATGCTGCTGGATGATCCCTGTCCGAGTGCCCTCAATAGGGCTGCCAAGCTCTCCTGTCCCCTCTCCCATGTGGGTGGGGAGGATAAGAAAATTCACAGTTTATAGAATAGATAGATTATAAAGCTATTGTGATAATCTAGTCTGACCTCCTGTATAACACAGGCCATAGGCTTTCCTGAATTAATTCCTGGTGGAACAAGACAATCTCTTTTAAAAAGCCATCCAGTCTTGATTTTAAAATATTCAGTGATGGAGAAACAATCTAAGCTCTTGGTAAATTATTCCAATGGTTAATTACCCTCACTGTTAAAAAATTGCACCTTATTTCTAGCTACTTTGTCTAGCTTCAACTTTCAGCCATTGGATATTGTTATACCTTTGTCAACTAGATCAAAGAACCTTCTATTATCACATTTCTGTTCCCCATGTAGGTACTTACAGACTGATAAAATCAGTCCATAACCTTCTCTTTGATGAATTAAATAGATAGAGCTCCCTGAGTTTATTAGTCTCAAGCATGTTTTCCATCCTTTAATCACTCCATGGGAGCTGTACTGAAGATAGTGAATCGCAGGAGGCTGGGAGATCAGGTTCAGTTTATCTAAGCATCCAAGAGCCTTACTTTTCTCCCTCTGACACTACTGACTTCATTGGAGTTAGAATAGTTTTAAACCCATGTTAGAGGAGAATCGGGCCAGGCATTTGGAAATGTATCTGAAAACTGGGGAAGGCAGACCACAAGAATAGCCTCTCTCATGAGATTTCCATGAGGCCTGCCCCTCTGCTTCTGGGCATGGATGGAAATATGCGTGCAGTCTCTGATGATATTTCAGTACTTCTGCTTCCAGATTCGGCAAAGCATCAGGAAAAAAAAAAAAAACAAAAAAAACCCCCAAACCTCCAGAATCTTAATAAAGGCCTTAATTCAAGATCAGTTCTTGCAATGAAGAAAAGTTGAGAGAACTGTTACCTTCTCTGAACTAATTAACCCAGCCTACATCAATCCCAAGTCATTTGTTAAAATTCATATAATTCTGTAGCGTATCCTCCTTATTCTCCACTTCTACCAGTACGTCTCACAATGTTCAGAGGGAAATAAGTGAAATACTAGTAAAATTTAGTACCACAGATATTCATTCCACTCCAAGTTACAGCTGTGACTTGCACGGGAACAGTACCTACAGCCTTTGTACGTCATCATCATGAGCAACGGGCAACAGAGGATAATTAAACTGACACACTGTTTCTGAGTAGCTGAATGCACATAGTATAGTTAGAAAGAAAAAAAAAGATCATAGTTACTTCAACATGACTTACCACTGTAGGCTCCAAAAGTGCCCTTCAGAGTGCTCCTGGGTCCACCTCATAGATGTGCACATGCCCCAGACTCTGTGGCAGCCTGTTGTCCATCTGGTGTGTCTCACTGCAGCCCTGTTTAACCCTCTGCCTCTCAAGAATGAGTGGGAGTTAGAGTCTATAAGAAACAAACTGCAGACTTTAATAGATTAAGATTTAAAGGGACACAGCCAAATTGAATGTGTGTGTGTGTGTGTTTGTGTGTGTGATATATATAGTGTCAAACAAACAAATATATTTATTTTGTCAAACAAACAAAAACAAGCTTTTATAAAATCCTGATATTACTAACATTTCCACAAACAATTAAAAAAAATCTGGGGGGACAGATATTAAACAAATATTGCCATGTAGTGTTTAAAACTCCATGCTTGCCTGTTCTGTTCTATCCCTCTGAAGCACCTGGCATTGGCTATTGTTGGAAGACAGGATTCTGGGCTAGATAGACCATTGGGCTGCCCTAGTTTGGCCATTCTTATGGAAACCCAAATGTTGCACTCCTAAGGACCTGAAAGTGAAATTGCCTGTCAAAAGAGAAAAACTCATCCCCAGTAATTTTCATTTTCCACAATAAGAGAAATACAAAGTGTAAACTTAGGGCCAGTCATCGAACAAGCTTAAATTGCTTCCCTAGATAAGGCCAGGCTACAATTAATTCCCTAAAACACTCATTTCACAATTGATTTCACTGTGTACTTCCATAAATGTGTGCACAAATATGGAATTTCACAGTGAAATATCAGCACAAACCCAAACCTCCATAGCTACTACTTATTGGTAGTATGTACATAGATCATCCCACCATCCCATCAGCAGTATTATAACTTAGCTGTAAAGTACAATAGCAGCTTTTCAGTTACATATAACTCCGTTATTTTTAATTGGAAGTGAGTCTGGAAACTACAGTAGCTTTAACTAGAAAGTTCCCACTTCCAAAGTTCACCCATTTTCACATGCATACACAAAAGTCTTTAAAGCTTTTCTGGGACTGAAAAATGTTTTTTTCCCTTCTTTTTAACCAGGACTCAAAAAGAGTGAATGGAGTTTGCTCGAACATTAAACTAAAGGCACATGTGGACTGAGGCCAGGCATGGAAGATTTCCTTTGAAAAGGAGAATTTTTCAGAAATCTATGAGCATGTAAAAACAGGGGCTGTAATGAATTTCTGAACATATTATAAACTATAGCATTGGCTGCCAACAAATGATACAATAAGAAAGTGGCTCTGTACTACCTATAGAAATTGGTATTTTCCAATGAGTCATTCTTTGAATTCCTATTCCTGTCAAAGTGTGGGTAACTGACAGTCTTATGATCAGCACTGTAGCCCTTTCACTCGCCTTTCTTATCTATAGGAATGTTTCCTGCTCTCCCTTGCCAGCCAACCCCTCACCTCAATCCAGTCAGTACCATTGCAGGCAGTCTGCTTGTATCATTGCTTTTTTCAAGCCTCATATCCTCCCAAGATATTCTCACACCCAGCTCCTCCTGTTCAGTCTCTCATTCATGCAGGCTTTGATTGCAGTTAGTTAAAACCCCAGCTATTTTCCTGATTAAATAAATGGTGATCTGGTAATTTCAAAGATACCATGGTTTTATGAAATAGCTACACTACTATTTTGATTCTTATTCGTCTTTCGTTTACATAGAGACAAAGGCATCCCTGTTTCTTTATGTGTTTGTTTTTTTTCTTAAGATGGAATCCTCTGTGCCATCTTTATACTTAAGTATTGCTCTCGTATGGGCCATAGCCTTAGGTTCTTTGTTAGCTTTAATTCAGTCGGTGCACAGGAAAAACTCTTAGCAAAGTCATTGGGCATTTGCCTGAGTAAGAAATAAGGAAAAACTAAGCCAAGGACCAAGTCAAGGAGTTTGCTCCAGTTCCAGAGATAGGCAGCAACTGCAGCTGGAAATCTGTGTCGAGTTCTCACAATTCAAGAAGGTTGTTGATAAATTGGAGAGGGTTCAGAGAAGAGCCACAAGAACGATTAAAGGATTAGTGATTGACTCAAAAGAGCTCAGTCCTATTTAGCATAAAAAAGAGAACGCTAAAGGGCGAATTGAATACGGTCTATAAGTATCTACATGGAGAACAAATATTTAATAATGGGCTCTTCAATCTAGCAGAGAAAGGTATAACACGATCCAGTGGCTGGAAGTTGAAGATAAACAAATACAGACTGGAATTAAGGCGTGACATTTGTTTTAAAACAGAAGAGTAATTAACCATTGGAACAAATTTACCAAGGATTGTGGTGGATTCTCTACCACTAGCAATTTTTCAATCAAGATTGGTTGTTTTTCTAAAAGACATGCTCTAAGAATTATTTTGGGAAAGTTCCATGACCTTGTTTACAGGAGATCAGACTAGATGATCACAATGGTCCCTTCTGGCTTTAGAATTTATGAATCAGTGAATCCCACCTGTTTTCTCCAGCTGCCCCAAGAGTAGAGATTCCTTCATTTTCAAATAGCAGCTGAATCTTTCAAATCAACCAAATTATGACTGTGTTCAAATAAGACACTCTCCATATTGGGGGCACGGATAGCTCAGTGGTTTGAGCATTGGCCTGCTAAACCCAGGGTTGTGAGTTCAATCCTTGAGGGGGCAATTTAGGGATCTGGCCCAAAAATTGGGGATTGGTCCTGCTTTGAGCAGGGGGTTGGACTAGATGACCTCCTGAGGTCCCTTCCAACCCTGATATTCTATGATTCTATGTAATACAGAGAGAAAAGGCCAAAAAAAGTCATTCTCTTCTAGCCACAACCATGAAAAGTCAAACTGAAATGGGCTCTAAGAACTATGCAGGCTAAACATTAATAGGTATTTGACCTCACACAATAGAGCCCAAGTTCTCAGTTCATAAACCTTTGAGCCTTCACATTGTATGTACCCCGCAGCTTGGTCTTTTCTTCTAAGAACCAACGTGGACTCTCTTACAAGTTCAGTCAAACTCCCTCGGCTCATCCTCATGGTCCTCCACAGGGAGCAGCAACAGCCACTTTATAACCCTTGATTAGTGTTCAGACCTCACGCACATCAGGAAATAGCCTTATAACCCCCCATCCCCTGGGCATCTCCATATTGCCTCATCTTTCATTAACTGTTTGTTCTCTTTCCTTTACCACCTAAATGGGACCTAGTAGGCACTGGGAATTGCAAAGGGGGGCTGGGTCATTTTTTTGATCTCGGATACTAATGGAACCTTTCTGAAGTAGATAAAAGGGCCCTTTATAATTGTGTGCACCGACATCCTTTCTGAGTGGAAAATCAATTAGAATTCTAGTTACTTCTTCTAAACTCTTAGAGGCAAAGCACTGTATGGGGTGGTGGTGGTGGAGGGGGATATCGGGTTCCCAGCTGGGGTGTGGGTATGTGGCTGGCTGCCTATAACAGAGGAGAATGTACGATCCCTAGAACAGGATCAGCCATGTCACAGCTAGTTAAAAATAAAAAATCAGTGCATTACTATTATTAATATATTTTAAAAGCCATCTAGTTAATTTGGTTTCAGAGTAACAGCCGTGTTAGTCTGTATTTGCAAAAAGAAAAGGAGTACTTGTGGCACCTTAGAGACTAACCAATTTATTTGAGCATAAGCTTTCGTGAGCTACAGCTCACTTCATCAGTAGCTCACGAAAGCTTATGCTCAAATAAATTGGTTAGTCTCTAAGGTGCCACAAGTACTCCTTTTCTAGTTAATTTGCTGAGGGGCAGTGTAACAAGAGACCTTCTTATCTTTTGAGACCAGCTTTTTTTTTTTCAAAAATGATTTTTGGGATACCCAAAGATTTCCATAGGATGGGTGCTCAGTGATTTCTGAAAATCAAGCCTATTTCAAAAGGCCTATATTTGGGCTCCCCAAAATTGACACCTCCAGAATCACGAGTCACTTTTGAAAACCTGGGCCATTACATTTAGTTTAACAATCTACTTCAAATGAGGCTTGATGAGCCCCCAGCCAAAAGTTTGGAACTATTTTCTTGCAGACTAACAGAATGATGGAACTTGAGTGAGACAGCTTAGGTCAGAAGCAGGAGTTTGGGTTGGTATGGTTGATTTTTTTAACTTGTCTTTAGGATTTCATAGGGTGAGGCTGGTAGTAAGAGAAATGTGGAACTAATAGCATTCACTGCCTAGAGCAAAGCATAGTGCTGGCACGTACTTCTCTCTTCCCAAGCTATACAGTTCAGTTTGCATTCCTACTGCATTATTTCTAGGCTTCTCCTGAGCACAGACTATGAATCATGCCAGATTGTGTAGTAGTTTCATGATGTGGATAAGTATCCACCGGGGACAAAGATAAGGCTACCAAACTTATTAAGGATGTGATTCCAAATCTCCAGAGATCAAAAGTTACTATAGAAACCCTGTATCCATCTAGCTTGTTCTGATATAATACATCTATTTCATTAGACTATATTGTCACATTAAATTACATTACATGACATGGGAAACACACACAAAAATACATGACACACTGCAAACATTTGACAGTTTTCCAGAGTCTGACACTAGAAAAATTGTTGCAAGTCAGATTGTGCATCTTACATCCTGCAGTGTTGTGTGCCCTAAACAGACATGATTAGACCAATCTACAAATAAAAGCAATAGCAAACATGCAAAGTGAATTTCAGCCCCTAAAATTTAATTCCTACCTCACTCTGTTGTGTCTAGATGTGGTATCACACTCTGATTTCAAGATAATTGCAACACCTCAGCTCCTCAGGCCAAGCTAAGCCTGTGATGTAACTTTTCCTCCACTTTTCCTTACCATTATCACTTTACAGCACAGCTTTCAAGTTACTCAGTCTTCCTTGGACTTTTTGTATTGTCATTTCCAGTGCACTTCTACCCCGATATAACATGACCCGATATAACACAAATTCGGATATAACGCGGTAAAGCAGCACTCTGGGGGGCGGGGCTGTGCACTCCAGGGGATCAGTGCGTCAGCATGTCTGGCTCCAACACGCTGCTCTGATCGGCATGTTATGTGTGCCGGGCCAGGGTCGAGGGTCTTGGGGGGCGGTCAGGGGACAGGGAGCCGGGGGGGGGGGGTGTTGGATGATTTGGAGTTTCTGGGGGTGGGGCAGTCAGGGGATGGGGAACGGGGGGTGGAGGTGTGGATAGGGGTCGGTGCAGTCAGGGGACAAGGAGCAGGGGGGCTTAGATGGGGGTGAGGGTTCTCTGGAGGGGGTAGTCAGGGGACAAGGAGCGGGAGGGGTTGATGGGTCGGGGGTTCTGAGGGGTCAGTCAGGGGGCGGGAAGTGATTATTAATAACGGAAATGCTCAAGGCCAAAGCAAATTTGATATAATGTGGTTTCACCTATAACATGGTAAGATTTTTTGGCTCCCGAGGACCGCATTATATTGGGGTAGAGGTGTAATAACAATAGCCCTAAAAGAACTCTATGAAAGAAAAGTATTCAGCCCAGATGCCTGATTCCATCGAAACTGCTCCTGGCACTTCATGGGGGAGCGTGAAAACAAAGGTTGTGTAAAGCCACCTTTACATTTACCTCATCCCCAGTCCTAGGACTGGCCAGCTCCTGCTGGGCTACTCCCTGCCATAAACAGGAGAAGCCTCAAAGTTGCTTTAATTTTGCATTGGCTGCCAAACAGTCTCTGAGGGGCTTTTTGGCTGCCAGGGTTCACCAGTGCATAAGGGACACTCCTGCCGCATCCCATTTCTCCAAGCAATGCCTCCTGCACTGTGTCAGTGTCACAAAAGCCTCTGAGAGGGTTCTGTGCTACTTGCAGATTCCCCCCAGGAAGAATCTTCAGATGGGGTTGGTCCACAAAGCAACCAGGAGGGGGGCCAGGACCTGGCCCATGAAAATAACGGCTGTATGTACATTCTAGTCATCCAGGATATGTACACGTTGGGTGTTATCCCAATATACCGTAACAGCAATGGATTACTGCATAAAATGTATTCAGGGGCTTATAAAAATGCATATTATCCTTCTGAAAAGCCATAACCCCTTCAGGAGAGAGATGACAATCTGTGGTGCTAATTCATATTTGGGGACTTTTACGTTATGGTCTTTGTGCATTCTTGACCAGATGGACTTTAACAGCTGCCAACCATACACACACTATTTCTGTGTGAGAGGAACAAAATAGCTCATTTGTTTCAAATTGTTTTCCAAATATACTCAACACAAGGGCACTTCTCTACCATATTGACTATTTGCCTGCCTAATTTTAGCTTGATAAGCAATGCTATTTTTGACAATTAGAAATGTGAGGAAAAAATAAACAATTCCTTCACCAGCCCTGTAATTTAAAACCAGTGGGATCCACTCCCCGCCTCTGTCCATTCCCTAAAATGTGGTGAAAATAAAATACCCATCCCAGGCTGATGCTCTGTACATCAAGCTCACTCTGATGGGCACTTTCATAGGTGGGAGATAAACAGCAGAGAAAAAAGGGTTTTGGAATGAAATGCGGACAAAACTAGAGGGACAACCCTGGCACCGTTGCAACATAAATATGTGCCCTAAATGCTGTCTGGCTGTGACACACACCTAATGATCAGGTCGGAACATCAAAAGCTATGTAAAGAGGGGCATTACTATGTGGGAGTTCTTAGCCCCCTTTCTAGACTTGGAGATCAAATTAGGCATAGGGGGAGCAGCCAAAGGATTTTGATTTGAATGTGGCTGGGTTAAATATCCAAAAGCTGAGATGATTTTGGAAAGTTTATCTTGGTTCTTTGGATCTTATTTCTCTGTATTTTATAGCACTGAGGCTCAGATTCTTAGGGCTAGAGTCACAGGGTGGATTTAGGCACCTAAGTCCAACATTTAAGCACCACTGGCATTCACAAAACCACTGCTCAGCTGCCGCCTAAACCAGTAGGTGTCTAAAGTCCCCAGGGTGTCAAAGTTTCCACCACTGAGCTCGTGCAAATCTGCCTTAGTCCTGACACTGCTGAGCTGCTCAGGACCATACTCATGTCTAAGCCCCGATGGGATTCACAGACTGGGTGTTCCTCTTCCTACTTTACCTGCAGGCCTTGATCTGTTGGCTATATTCTGAGCACACCTACCCCACACCAGAGGAGGTGGTAATGCCCCCCCAATACCCAATAGCTCGCCTCCCAGGGAGTGTCTTAATCACTGGGCTATAGGATCATCCCCTCTTTCTCTCGCTCTGTGGCCCACTGACTATTTAAGTATTTCATGCAAAGTGGAGGAGCTTCAATAGGAGAGACAGGCACCCCCCCCAATCCAGAATACCCTATAGCCCAGTGGTTAGGGACTCACCTGGGAGGTGGATGACCTGAGTTTTAGTCCTTGCCCCAAATCAGATAGGGAATTTGAACTTGGATCACCCCTATTCCAGATGAGTGCTCTAAACACTGGGTTATTGGGAGGGTGGGGGCAGAAAAGCGACCCACCACTGCTTCACCTAACACTGGGAGCAAAAGGGCACATGACTGTCAATCGCAAATGGAAGAAGGTGCTTCCCCTGGCCTGGAGTTAGGCACCTATCTCCCTCTGAGGGCCTGTCTTATGTCATACCATTCTCCTTGGCATTGTCTACTGGCTAACTTAGGCAGCTCCCCATGCAGGGTGCTGGCTTTTGGGGATCCCATTTTTGGTGCTTACCTCTCCCCATGTGTCAGATAGAGAGTCTGGGCACCTAACTTGAGGCTGTGAAATCCATTAAACAGCAGGGCACTATTGTGAGAATTGGGGGTCTATTACTTTTGCCTGCTTAGAAATTTACCATGGAAAATAGGTCAAGTTATTTTCAGTAAAGAATATTATAAAGAGGTGCAAAAGCACGAGACAGAGAAACTGGATTAGTCTACACCAAAAAGTCCCCGTTAATATAATCCAAGGACTGATGAAATTATGCTGTCAAAAACAGTTGATGTGAAGACAAAAGTGAATGAAACAAAATGGTTGTGTAGAAAGTTAGGCCTAATTGATGGGCCAAACAATGAGGGGATGGGTTATTCTACCCTGTTGGGTCCTTAAAGAAAGATGGGCAGGAGGGGAGGAAACAGAAAGAACAGACAGAGTCTACTGGAATAAGTTTCACCCATTGCTGCCTCATCATTTTCTGGGACCCCAGACCTTCTTCATCCTAATCCTGAGGGATATCCTGACCAGCAAGGACTAAAGAGAGAGATCTACCCCTACCAACTTCAGATGAATCCCAAACACGCCTAGGGAAGAAATGGGATTGGACTTTAACAGCAGCAATGGCAACAGCTCTAGCCCCTCTCAACCAACTATCTTCTTCTCTTTTCCCCAAAAGGAGCATTATACCATTTCGAAATTATACCATCTAAGAAATTGTCAGGCAAGGGGGAGGTTCTCCTTCTAAAACTCTCCCCAGCTAAAGAGAAAAGGAACAAGGGACGTTGTTAAATCGAAACCCTTCTTTCATACTTTACATTTCAAACACTTTAACTGTTTCCCCTCTTTTTGTATCTTTGATAAAAGGTAAAGGGATTTTTAATGGTGTATTTGCATGGTACTGAGCAGGCTGAGGCCTTGTTTAACCCTGTTTAATGTTGGACAGTGACTGGTTATGTTAACACTGCCAACACATTTTCTCTATTTAAATTAATACAGCAGCACTTAACAGAGGCACAGCAATGCTGAGCATTGCAATGCCTAAGTCCCCTTTTTGAATCTAACCCGGGGTGCACAAAACCATTGAGAGCCAGATTCAGTTATTCTTATGCACACTGAGCAATCCTATTAATTTCAGGAGTGCTATGTGAGGAGTAAAGTACTATGAACTATAAGGGGATTAGAATCTGTCCCTTAATAAACAGCTTCTACTCACATATGCAGTGTAGCTGTAGCCATGTCAGTCCCAGGATATAAGACCTGAAGAAGAGCTTTGTGTGGCTCAAAAGCTTGTCTCTCTCACCACCAGAAGTTGGTCCAATAAAACATATTACCTCACCCATCTTGTCGCTCTTACATCTCACTGTATTCAGGCCTCAAATCCTAACAATATGAACCAACTTGCTACATATGAATTCCCTGCTTAATCCCCAAATCCATCTCACCCACCCACACGCTGCCCATCAGACCCTCCCCCAAATGCCAAATGTGAACGCTAAGGCACACCTGGAAGGGCAATAACTCCAGGTTCTGGTGGACTAAAGAGGAGGAGATGAACATGTTCCAAAGACGAGGGCCCTGCCAGTCACCACCTGTAGTCTGAAGTGGGGGACCTCCATCTCAAGTGCTTCTGCTTATTTGAATCGCTTGAATCAGTAAACAGAGCCAGGAATCTCTCTTAGCCCTGGTCTACACTAGGAGTTGAGGTCGAATTTAGCAGCGTTAAATCGATTTAACCCTGCACCCATCCACACGATGAAGCCCTTTTTTACGACTTAAAGGGCTCTTAAAATCAATTTCCATACTCCACCCCTGACAAGAGGATTAGCGCTTAAATCGGCCTTGCCAGGTCGAATTTGGGGTACTGTGGACGCAATTAGATGGTATTGGCCTCCGGGAGCTATCCCAGAGTGCTCCATTGTGACCGCTCTGGACAGCACACTCACCTCAGATGCACTGGCCAGGTAGACAGGAAAAGGCCCGTGAACTTTTGAATTTCAATTTCCTGTTTGGCCACCATGGCAAGCTGAAGGTGACCATGCAGAGCTCATCAGCAGAGGTGACCATGATGGAGTCCCAGAATCGCAAAAAAGCTCCAGCATGGACTGAACGGGAGGTACGGGATCTGATCGCTGTATAGGGAGAGGAATCCGTGCTATCAGAACTACTTTCCAGTTTTCGAAATGCCAAAACATTTGTCAAAATCTCCCCGGGCATGAAGGACAGAGGCCATAACAGGGACCCGAAGCAGTGCCGCGTGAAATTTAAGGAGCTGAGGCAAGCCTACCAGAAAACCAGAGAGGCAAATGGCCGCTCCGGGTCAGAGCCCCAAAAATGCCGCTTCTATGACGAGCTGCATGCCATTTTAGGGGGTTCAGCCACCACTATCCCAGCCGTGTTGTTTGACTCCTTCAATGGAGATGGAGGCAGCACAGAAGCAGGATTTGGGGACGAGGAAGATGATGATGATGAAGTTGTAGATAGCTCACAGCAAGCAAGCGGAGAAACCGGTTTTCCCAACAGCCAGGAACTGTTTCTCACCTGGACCTGGAGCCAGTACCCCTTCACCCACCCAAGGCTGCCTCCCGGACCCGCCAGGCGGAGAAGGGACCTCTGGTGAGTGTACCTTTTAAGATACTGTACATGGTTTAAAAGCGAGCATGTTTAATGATTAATTTGCCCTGGCATTTGCGGCTCTCCTGAATGTACTCCCAAAGCCTTTGCAAAAGGTTTCTGGGGAGGGCAGCCTTATTCCGTCCACCATGGTAGGACACTTTACCACACCAGGCCAGTAGCACATATTCGGGAATCATTGTAGAACAAAGCATTGCAGTGTATGTTTGCTGGCATTCAAACAACATCCGTTCTTTATCTCTCTGTGTTATCCTCAGGAGAGTGATATCATTCATGGTCACCAGGTTGAAATAGGGTGCTTTTCTTCAGGGGACACTCAGAGGTGCCCGTTCCTGCTGGGCTGTTTGCCTGTGCCTGAACAGAAATGTTCCCCACTGTTAGCCACGGGGAGGGGTGAGGGGCTAGCCACGTGGTGGGGGGAGGCAAAATGCGACCTTGCAACGAAAGCACATGTGCTGTGTATGTAATGTTAACAGCAAGGTTTACCATGAAAGAGTGTAGCCATTGTTCGAGAAAATGTGTCTTTTTAAATACCACTGTCTCTTTTTTCTTTCTCCACCAGTTGCATGTGTTTCAAGGATCACAGAATCTTCTCCTTCCCAGAGGCTAGTGAAGATTAGAAGGCGAAAAAAAAGCACTCGTGATGAAATGTTCTCTGAGCTCATGCTGTCCGCCCACACTGACAGAGCACAGACGAATGCATGGAGGCAGACAATGTCAGAGTGCAGGAAAGCACAAAATGACCGGGAGGAGAGGTGGCGGGCTGAAGAGAGTAAGTGGCGGGCTGAAGAGAGTAAGTGGTGGGCTGAAGCTGAAAGGTGGCAGCAGCGTGATGAGAGGAGGCAGGACTCAATGCTGAGGCTGCTGTAGGATCAAACCAATATGCCCCAGCGTATGGTTGAGCTTCAGGAAAGGCAGCTGGAGCACAGACCGCCGCTACAGCCCCTGTGTAACCAACCACCCTCCTCCCCAAGTTCCATAGCCTCCTCACCCAGACACCCAAGAACGCGGTGGGGGGGCCTCCGGCCACCCAGCCACTCCACCACAGAGGATTGCCCAAGCAACAGAAGGCTGGCATTCAATATGTTTTAAAATTGTAAACTTTTAAAGTGCCGTGTGGCCTTGTCCTTCCCTCCTCCACCACCCGTCCTGGGCTACCTTGGTAGTTATCCCCCTATTTGTGTGATGAATGAATAAAGAATGCATGAATGTCAAGCAACAATGACTTTATTGCCTCTGCAAGTGGTGATCGAAAGGAGGTGGGGAGGGTGGTTAGCTTACAGGGATGTAGAGTGAACCAAGAGGTGGTGGGTTTCATCAAGGAGAAACAAACAGAACTTTCACACCGTAGCCTGTCCAGACATGAAACTGGTTTTCAAAGCTTCTCTGATGCGCACCGCGCCCTCCTGTGCTCTTCTAACCGCCCTGGTGTCTGGCTGCGTGAAACCAGCAGCCAGGCGATTTGCCTCAACCTCTCACCCCACCATAAACGTCTCCCCCTTACTCTCACAGATATTGTGGAGCGCACAGCAAGCAGTGATAACAGTGGGAATATTGGTTTCGCTGAGGTCTAACCGAGTCAGTAAACTGCATCAGCGCGCTTTTAAATGTCCAAATGCACATTCTACCACCATTCTGCACTTGCTCAGCCTGTAGTTGAACAGCTCCTGACTACTGTCCAGGCTGCCTGTGTACGGCTTCATGAGCCATGGCATTAAGGGGTAGGCTGGGTCCCCAAGGATAACTATAGGCATTTCAACATTCCCAACGGTTATTTTCTGGTCTGGGAAGAAAGTCCCTTCCTGCAGCTTTTGAAACAGACCAGAGCTCCTGAAGATGCGAGTGTCATGTCCCTTTCCCAGCCATCCCACGTTGATGCTGGTGAAACGTCCCTTGTGATCCACCAGTGCTTGCAGCACTATTGAAAAGTACCCCTTGCGGTTTATGTACTTGCCAGCTTGGTGCTCCGGTGCCAAGATAGGGATATGGGTTCTGTCTATGGCCCCACCACAGTTAGGGAATCCTATTGCAGCAAAGCCATCCACTATGACCTGCACATTTCCCAGGGTCACTACCCTTGATATCAGCAGATCTTTGATTGCTTTGGCTACTTGCATCACAGCAGCCCCCACAGTAGATTTGCCCACTCGAAATTGATTCCTGACTGACCGGTAGCTGTCTTGCATTGCAAGCTTCCACAGGGCTATTGCCACTTGCTTCTCAACTGTGAGGGCTGCGCTCATCTTGGTATTCATGCGCTTCAGGGCAGGGGAAAGCAAGTTTTGCAGCCACTGGGAATCGTCCCAGACCTGCAACACTTTGCAGTCCCACCAGTCTGTGCTTGTTTCCCGAGCCCAGAATCGGCATTCCACCACATGAGCCTGCCCCATTAACACCATGATGCCCACATTGGCAGGGCCCATGCTTTGAGAGAAGTCTGTGTCCATGTCCTCATCACTCACGTCACCGCGCTGACATCGTCTACTCGCCCGGTATCGCTTTGCCAGGTTCTGGTGCTGCATATACTGCTGGATAATGCGTGTGGTGTTTAATGTGCTTCTAATTGCCAAAGTGAGCTGAGCAGGCTCCATGCTTGCCATGGTGTGGCGTCCGCACAGAAAAAAGGCACAGAACGATTGTCTGTCGTTGCTCTGACGGAGGGAGGGGCGACTGATGACATGGCTTACAGGGTTGGCTCACAGGGAATTAAAATCAACAAAGGGGGTGGCTTTACATCAAGGAGTATTTCAGGCAGGACTTCACGGAGGGACGGGGGAGCAAATGAGTACAAAACAAATCTGGTCTATTTCTTGTTTTGGTGCACTCCATCTATCTTTTACCTCTTTGGCTGGCAGCAGATGGTGCAGAAGGACTGCAAGCCATCCATATCTCTTGGCTGCTCAGCAGAAGATGGTACAATAGGACTGCTAGCCATCCTCATCTCCTGCTTGCCCGGCAAAAGATGGTACAATAGGACTGCTAGCCATCCATATTGCCTGCCTGCTCACCAAAAGATGGTAGAATAGGACTGCCTGCAGGACTAAAGAGAGTGACCTGGTCGAGTCACTCCTAATGTAGTCCCTGCACCCATGTCTGCCCAGGCGCTCCTGGCCGCCGTGGCCAGGAGCACCTCGGACATGACGATGACGGCTACCAGTCCTATTGTACCGTCTGCTGCCACAAGGCAATGGGTTGCTGCTGCTGTGTAGCAATGCAGTACCACATCTGCCAGCACCCAGGAGACATACGGTGACGATTACCTGAGCGGGCTCCATGCTTGCCGTGGTATGGCGTCTGCACAGGTAACTCAGGAAAAAAGGCGCAAATCGATTGTCTGCCCTTGCTTTCACAGAGGGAGGGAGGGAAGGGGGGCCTGATGACATGTACCCAGAAACACCCGCGACAATGTTTTTTGCCCCATCAGGCATTGGGATCCCAACCCAGAATTCCTGGCAGCGGAGACTGCGGGAACTGTGGGATAGCTACCCACAGTGCAACGCTCCGGAAGTTGACGCTAGCCTTGGTACTGTGGAGGCACTCCGCCGAGTTAATGCACTTCATGCACTTAGAGCATTTTGTGTGGGGGGACACACAATCAACTATTTAGAAACGATTTCTAAAAAACCGACTTCTATAAATTCAACCTAATTTCGTAGTGTAGACATACCCTTAAGAGCAGACTTCCTTTGATGACTTTGAGCACTTCTGTCTTTGTCCTGGTCACACTTGACATCAAGGACACATTTATAAAGGATTCATAAATGATTCATTAATGATTATAGAGTCCAACACATTGTTTGTAGCCACCGGTGACACTAGCTACTATCTTATAAACCTCTATAACACATAGTGCTCACAGTTGCAACTTACCCACAATGTACCCTTAACGTAAAAGTATGAAAGCATCCTTCCTGGACCTATTTATGCACTGGGAGCAGCATAAGAAGTGGGTATAAACATTTAATCAAACAATACCAACCTCAAGAAGTCTGGTTCTGAAAACTTGCAAAGGGATTAGGAGGCAGTTTTTTTACCCAAACCATCCGTTTCTAGTTCTGATTAATATGCCAAATCATTAACGCTGCTCCCAAGTAGATGCTGTAGCTCAAAGGTGCGGACTGTGCTCATTTCACTGTAGTGAAACAGAAGAAGACATAATCTGTAATATTTATTCATTATTTTTAAATGGAAAAAATAAAAAATAATGGTACTTTTTAACTAATAGGCCAATACTGCCCTCTGGTGTCTAATAGTGAAATTGCTAGCTTGGCCCAGCATTAGTACCAATAATTTACCTTTCCAAAGTACTTTACAAAGTTCAGCTAATGCATGTGTATATATTTTAGAATGTGATTAATACTGCATCCTCGTCAGAACAGATCGTCCCGAAGAGCATGCCAACTCCAGACCAAGTGAGTAAGAATATTATTTCCATGTAGGTGAACCTGTGAGAACTTGGCTTATTGTTTCTGTTACAATAGCACATGTTTTGATAGAGTCAGGAGTTATAACTTTAGGAAATTATTTTAAAACAAGTGGGTTACAAGCTCTAAACAGTTCCTATAGGAGTAGGATTAGTTGTAAGTATATGCAATTAGCCACTAACTGTGCAACCTGTATGAATGGATTCAGTGTTTTTATCAACTGGCTAGATTCCACCAAACAATTAAAGCCACAAAGCCAAAGTGTGGTGTTGTTTGTTTCCAAATTTCCATGGTAGAGAGAGGACAGTAGAGGAAGAAGAGATATTTAAATGAATCCAGTAGAAATATGTTTCTCCTGATCCTGTACTGTATGTGGCTCTCTATCCGGGCAACTAAGTCTTGCTTTGAATAATTAGAACTGTGTCAAACCAGAATTTTATAAAAATATGGATTGTTCTTGTTAAGAATTGTTTGTAGGTGTGCTGTGAACCTTTGCTAAATAGCTACTGATCTTCTCTATCTGGTTTGGCTATCTGGTTACATTGACCAAATACCTAAAGGCCTGGTCCCATGGAAGAAGCAAAGCAGTTATCAAACTTAGGTGGATCCCACATCCACTTTCCTGCAGGCCCCCAGAACAGGATGCATGTCAGAAGTCGGGCGGGGATGTGGTCACAACATACTGCATTCTGGGTCTAATTATTGGGGGTTGCTGACAGCTGGAGAGCACCAAATCATCAGAGTAACAGTAACGTGCCAGGTGTACTGCAACTTTCAGGCAAATGCTGTAGGTGCTTCAGCAGTTAGGCCTTGTAGGCACTAGCTCTCTGGTGGGTTGTAATAAGCACTCAAACATATAGCTAAGTGAAAGGGTACTTTACCAGGGCTGTCAGAAAAGAGAGAGGTTACCAATACCTAGGTACACAGTCTTAACAGTTACAGTCCAAAGTGAGCAACTTCCTAGCCTTGAAGCAGAGTCCCATCCAGTTGGCAGCCTGGCTGGTGACATCAAGCACTTGTTTGAGACTATCGGGATTATCTGTGATCAGGACTACATCATTTGCATAGGCTACAAGAGGGCTCCATCATATGGTAGAATTGCAAATCACTTTGTGCCAGGTCCACAAAGGTACTTAGGCACCTAAGTCCCAGTTTTAGGCTCCACCGTGATCCACAAAACTCCCACTTGGCTGCCATCAAACCCTGTAGGCTCGCTCAGTGCCTACGTTTTCAGGATAGAAGTTCCCGAGGCACCTAAGTTTCTGTATGTACATGTAAAGCTTAAATAATATTTCACATACAACACTTTTCATCCAAAAATGTCTTTGCAATCTATTACCTCTCCGTACCTCTTGAGGTATATTACGCCCATCTTCTGTTGAGTAACCTCAGACAGAGAGCAATAAAGCCATCTGCCTACTATCATACGTGAAGTCAAAGATGGGAACAGAACACAAGATTCTTGACTTCCATTAGTGTCACACAGGCTAATTTAACCCTAATAATTAGTTTCTGTGCTTTAGAGCGTGGAGCACAAATAAGCATTTAACACCGATCTATAGCAACACTTCCCTTGATAAACAAATGGCTTTAGTGTTGCCTACCCATGCTGCATCAATGTCTGTTATGCTCATGGGAATCATTCAGACATTAGGTCAATTACAAACCAAAGTTAAGCTTTTAAACAGTTTCGTAAATAGGTCTTCTCTGCCCTGCTGCTGGTCTGGAAGATAAAAGAGCCATCACCGTTCGTTAGTCTTTGCTTCATAAACACAATTCTAAAGGACTCACAAAGTAATCAGAATAATTGCTTGTGCATGTCTGGCAAGAGCAGTGCAGGGGCTACATCAGGAATCCTTTTTTGGCAGAAAACGTTAACACAATCTGTTAGCCAACAAGGGTGCCTTATTAAGTAGTCATTAAGAAAAATCCTACTACATTACTCTGGTGCTTTCATCTATCATCCAGAAGGCATGGTCAGTTTGAACTAGATATTTCCTGGGTCAGATTGAGATGAGCAGCTGGTGCTGCTAATAAGTGTTGTGTCTTCTCCCCTTACAAACCTGACTCCGACGTGCTTACAAAACAGCCTTACATTATCAGAATTAACCACTCAGTAGCACAAGTGGTACATTATAGATTTTCCATTACCGATGACTCTCCCATTAAGGACCTTAGTCTCCAATTCTTTAATCTCCTCAATCCACGCTCTACTGTCATATCAACAGGTGATACCTCTTTCCTCTTCCACCTAATCATCAATAACCTCACCAATCTTGTCATTGATTCCAGGTTTTGGCTGGGCCTGAAGTATCCTGGACTAGGTTCTCAGCTGTTGTTAATCTACATAGCTCCATTGGCTTTCACTGGACCTATGTTAATTTACACAACCTAAGGATCTGGCTCCATGAGACTACCCTTTCCTATGATTTTTCAGCACGTCAGCAAGAATTGCAGCAGCTTGAAAATTGGGGAAATATGTTAATCAAACTTTTTGGAACTTCACACATGATTTGATTTGAATTTTAGCATTGACTTAAATGGAAGTTAGGACCCTAAGTTGCTTTATGGATTCCACCCCTAGATGCCTACAATGAATGTGGAGAGGTAGGCACCTTAGACTGTGACAAAGCTGGCATCCTAGGTGAGGAACTGCCAGACTAGCCTATGGGAGCCAGCAATGGGAGAGATGTGTCTCTTTCTCAGAGATAGGCAGGGAGGCGCCTCTGTCTGCAAGTGATCCATGAACTGGGGCTATGGAGTCATTACCAGTATCTCTCTGGAACAATTAATATGTAATTATTGAATTATTTAATTTAAAATAGAACTTCAATAGGAGAGTTAGAGAGCCCCACATCAATGTATTCCATAGAAGAGAGCACACACTTGAGAGATGGGAGGCCTCTGTTCAGATCCCATCTCCTCTTTAGGCAGAGGTGGGATTTGAACCAGTAGTCTCTCACATGCCATATGAGTGCTCTAATCATGGGGCTAAAGATCACAAGGGAGGGCCTCCTGGTCTTCCTCCCCACCCCGTCCCCAGCTGTTTTGTGTAGCTGTAGGCAGACTGTGCATGCCTGCCAAATCTGGCCCCAAAGGTGCCAGTTAGGGAGCCCTGAGTTTCATACAGGAGGTGGGCTCCTAGGTGGAGCTCTTATAGAATCATAGAATCATAGATGATTAGGGTTGGAAGAGACCTCAGGAGGTCATCTAGTCCAACCCCCTGATCAAAGCAGGACCAACACCAGCTAAATTGTCCCAGCCACAGCTTTGTCAAGCAGGGCCTTAAAAACCTCTAAGGATGGAGATTTCACCACCTCCCTAGGTAACCCATTCCAGAGCTTCACCATCCTCCTAATGAAATAGAGTTTCCTAATATCCAACCTAGAACTCCCCCACTGCAACTTGAGACCATTTCTCCTTGTTCTGTCATCTGCCACCACTGAGAACAGTCGAGCTCCATCTTCTTTGGAAACCCCCCTTCAGATAGTTGAAGGCTGCTATCAAATCCCCCTTCACTCGTCTCTTCTGCAGATTAAACAAGCCTAGTTCAGCCTCTCCTTGTAAGTCATATGCCCCAGCCCCCTAATAATTTTTGTTGCCCTCCGCTGGACTCTCTCCAATTTGTCCACATCCTTTCTGTAGTGCCCCCCCCGCCCCCCCAAAACTGGAATCAATACTCCAGATGTGGCCTTACCAGTGCCGAACAGAGGGGAATAATCACTTCCCTCAATCTGCTGGCAATGATCCTACTAATGCAGCCCAATATGCCGTTCGCCTTCTTGGCAACAAGGGCACACTGCTGACTCATATCCATCTTCTCATCCACTGTAATCCCCAGGTCCTTTTCTGCAGAACTGCTGTTTAGCCAGTCGGTCCCCAACCTGTAGTGGTGCATGGGATTCTTCCATCGCTGAGTGTCCAGTAGTTGGTCCCAGGTAATTGTGAAGGATGTCATGGTTAATAGTATGAAAAGCAGCACAGAGGTCAGGAAGGATGAAGAAAAAGAGAATGAGAGTCAGATGAGAGGAGAGGACTTACCGACCCATGGGTGGTAGGTTCTGCCCCAGGCTGGGTTGTACAACAATGCCTGCTGTGCAATTCTAGATTTTAACTGAAAACCATTTTGTTTTGTCATTTCTTGTTCTGAGTTTGAGAAAAGGAAGGAATGACAAAGTGTCATATAAGTATCAGATGTAATTATACCTCAAATTCTTATTGTCTCAGCTGTATGCAGGCCAATTACAGAACAAAGAACAGAAATTGCATCCACAGAGTCCATGAAGTCGATAATTATTGTCATGATTTGTGTTACTCACTGGGCACGATCTATGTGCTCAGCACTGTTAAGATATGCCAGTAAATGTAGTCTCTGAGCCAATGCATATAAGATGTGTAACTCTGGATAGGATGGCTCAGACATTTAAGTATGAAGTGTATAGTGACTGACCACACATGTTATCACGTGGTCACTGTGATGTTAATATCTATGAGCGGAGGCACTGATGGCAATAGAAGTTTTTCTTGATTAAGGACTAGAAGATTTGACCCTCCAACTCTCTTTCAAGAGGAAGAGCTGCCCAGAGCTCCTGTGCCTATTTTCCTTTCCTGCCTGCAGTGGCCCTGATATATCTCAGAAGTCTCATTTTTCCCCCAGCTTTAAAATGTGGAATTTTCTAGGTGTTTGATTTAAAATAGTCTCCTGTGAAAACTGCAACTCAGTCGCTGTAGTGTTGTGTTTAAGACCCTTCTGGAAAGTAACTAGCCTTTAAACAGAAGTGAAAGCAGTGTTGGCAACTCCCATGATTTTGTTATGAATTTCTATTGTTTTCCTTAAAGCCCCAGCTCCTGGAGGCAACTGACGTGATGATTTCAGCCTTCATTCTTAAAGAAAAATGACGTTTCTAGCCCTTGTGGCTGTTGAGAAAGCTTCAAAGTGTGACCCCAGTGCACCTTAAAGGCTCAAAAAGCAGAATGTAAAAAAAAATCAAAATCCCCCAATCTCATGATTTTTGGTGAGCCTGATTCATGATTTTTTAAACATTTGGAGTTGGCAATACTATGAACGTGACTTGAAACTGTCAGTTTCAAGTCTATTATGTGTAGTGGGGTAACAGCCCTAGAGCCCCAGGCAGGTGCAGTATAAACTCAGGGGGCCTTGCCCTTGTAGGATGTTTCCAAACATTAAATGATTTATTCCAAGCTTGATGAACTGCAGAAAAGTGATAGAAAGTAGTCTAGATTTTTCTACTGTTGTTTTAATTGTTGTATTCAAGAGTTAATAACAAAGTAAGAATATACATTGCATTTTTAAACCTAACCTTAAGTGAATTGATGCAAGATGCTAGTATTAGAGCTGAGCGGGTCTAATATTTATTTAATTTTCTTTCTTTATATAGGAATTAGAAATTATTATCTGACAGAAGCACTGTATCTAAGTTATTATCTGCAAAAAACAAAGAGTTTTCAGGTGCTCAAGTAGCCTCTGGAATCATGGTTAAAGTTTCCCCCTCCAAATCTGAAATGGCACCCCTGTCTGGCCCCATACACAAGTTAAGTGGAGGAGTATCTATCTTTCCTTGGGTCATGGCTCATTGTAGGGCTTAGGCAGGAGGTAGGCCTCTGGACACCTAGAGTAAGGCAGCAGCATGCATTCCCAGAGGTGGGAAATTAGGCACCAAGGGAACTTTTACTGTGAACACTTAGACATCGAGTGAGTTTAGGCATCTACAGGGTGGGCAGCAGCTGGGCAGGAGTTCTGTGGATCACAGAGACAGAGCCATCCCTTGGGTATGGTGAATCGGGGCGACTGCCCCAGGCCCCGCCCTTTGTGGGGGCCCCGCGCTTTGATAAAATCGTGAGGAGATGGGTGGGGTCAAGAGGCGAATGGGAAGGTAGCAGCAGGCAGGTCGTGGGGGGGTAAGGAGGCAAGCAGCGGCCACCGGCAGCCCCCCTACCAGAACCTTCCCCTCCTCATAGTGCCTCCTGCTCACCAGTGGGCCCCGCAGATCAGCACCTCCCCTCTCCCTGCCTCTCAGCGCCTACCACCTGCTGTGGATCAGATGTTTCACAGCATCAGGAGGCGCTGGCGGGGAGGGGAAAGGAGGGAGGGTGCAACATGCTCAAGGGGGCGGGGCGGAACTGGGTGGGAAAGAGGCTGGGAAGAGGCGGGGCAGAGTGGTGGTAGAAAGAAGCAGGGCAGGGGTGGGGCCTTGGGGAAAGGGGTGGAGTGGGGGTGGGGCCTGGGTGGAGTCAGGGGGGAGCCCTCCCTGGCAGATTAGAAACTTGGCTCCTATGTCCCAGGCCCTGCACCCCCCTAGGGATGGCCCTGCACAGAGACATCTAAAAGTGGGACTTAGACACCTAAGTACCTTTTGTGGAGCTGGGCCTAAGTCCCCTAATGACATAGCTATTCTATGCTAGAAATAATTATGGCAAAGCCATGTATGCTAGAAATAATTATGGCAAAGCCATAGAACAGTAATATTCCATTTAAAATATTTTTATTAAGCCTTTGAAATAATTACAGATAAGATCTCTGCTTAGGGAACTTTACAAAAAATAACTCCACAAATACAGTCTTGTTAGAAAGAAAAGGACATTTTACAATCAAGTGTTTATGAAAAAGAACAAGATTTCAGAGTGCCTGATAGACAAAGAAAAATAAGACATATTATAAGGAAAACACAAAGCATAACAAAATGCTTATTAATATAATAAATTAAAAACAGTAAATGTTCTGTACCTAACTCCATTTTGTATTTCAGCAATATAAGGTAGAAAAGTGCTATAACAGAATTATTTCCTTAAAAGAGCTGTATGCTAATATCTACAATAGTGAAGCTAGAAACGGGTCATGAAGTGTTATTTGAATGTAAAGCATCTTCCAAGACGCCATCATTCGGATGCACATAAGTCCGGTGCACTGTTTTTTTTGCACCTGGATATTTCAATTCGATATTTAAAAGCTACTCTAAATGCTGTTATCTTAGAGTCAAGTTCAAATGAATAAATACTAAAGAAATCACTTGTACTAAAAAAAAGAAATTACATTTTCTTATTTTTTTCAAACACAGTATAAGAGATTCTTCCTTTTTGTTTCTATTAGATATTGTGTGTATCAGTGTATTTCTTGTAACAAAATTAAAACCTGATTTGTAATCTATCAATATCTTCTGTTTACTTCAAGTTTTTCTAATGTGATACCTGAAAATCCTGCACATAGCAGGTCTATGTAAACTCTGTCCACTTTAAACTGGCCTCTTCTCCCATTATCTGCCACATTTTCCTGGATGTACGTTGTATTACTATAGACCCCCCTCCTACTAATGCTTAAGCACATACATAGCTTTATACATGGATAGTCCCATAAAAGTCAGTGGCACTATTCATGGGAGTTAAGTTATACACTGGCTGAAGTACTTGTGATATTGGGTTCTAGGCTCTTTGTGGCTGGGATTATTTCACACTTAATGGCACTAATCCTGCAAAGGCCTGCTGGGGCCCAGCACAAAGATGACCCAATCCTGGCCAGAGCCTCTAGGAACAGTAATATACATAATAAATAAATAGACCTTTTTACATAGCTATTGTAGGCATTTTGGGTCATATTAGTAACAAAGGCCCCAACCCTGGTTTGGAACATGCTGTTGGAGACTCAGAGCTCATGCAGAGACCACAGGGTATGGGGTCAATGCTAAAGGGTCCCATTGCATGGTAGAGACTTAAAATAGTTTCTGGTTATTGCTGGAATGCCCCTTGATTTACAATACTTTATAGAAGTAGGTAATGAGCCACAGTGTAGTTTAAAAGGAACCTGGCAAAACGTTTCAAACATACACCAACCACTGCAAACATTAATGATGAAGGAATTGTACCTATTCCCATTGAAATCAGTAGAATTTTTGCCAGCCAGGGACTCCAGTGAGACAGGATCAACGCTTCTAATTTGTATCTAAACCATCTGTTGAGATTTATCATAAAGTTAATAGAAATGTGAGAAAGTGTACTCAATACTGAATTGTTAAATTAGAAATGGACAGGGAGATCACATTCAATGCTTTCCAGCTGGGTTAGCACAGGTGGGTGGTTTGTACTCAGCAGATTATATTTTTTCATTAGAATTTTTCTCTCCTCACCATTGTTCTTTTGTCCTGGCTTCTCTGCATTGTTTTTTTCACCATTCCACTCTAATGGTGCTGCATTTGCACTATTTTTATTGGATCTTTTAGTATGGCCTTTCCTTGGTGCTTTTTTACACAATCTTACCAAAGCAGAATATAAACCCAGTAAGGGCTGAGTTAGCTGGATTTTCAAACCAATGATGTATTAATAGATTCAAATCAGTCAAAACAAGTTAGCCAATCAAAAGGCTATTTTTAGATTTAATTAATGAATAAAAAGTGCTTTTGAGATCCTTGAGAAAAGGGTCTGTTTAAGTGCAAGTTATTATTATAGCACAAAAATCTCTTTCCTCATTGGAAATTTCTCAGATCCGTAAGGGCTTTCTCAAACTATTAGCAAACAGTCCTTCAACAAAGGTGATATCTTCAGTAGAAGATATCTACATCAAATACAGAGGTTAATGAGTACAACCTCATTTCTATGTATTTCAAACGTGGAACCATCTGAGCTACCGATTCAACAGGAGAAATAACCATAGCAGCCTAAGTACCTTTCAAGCAGTTATCAAAGAAAGAAAATCCTCAAGACATCGCATGATAGCAAAGATGAGCAAATAGTGCAAATCCTTTTTTGTGACTCTTCCCATTTTTGAATGAATTCACTTTGTCCATGTTCACACCATTTTGCATCAGTATTTAACTTTTACTACCTCAAATGATCACAGGAAGCAAATGTCAGAGTTGCATGCATTCATGCTGGACGGGCTTGCACACACTTCCAAAGAGGGAGCTCAATAGGAATGCTTAGCTGGGTAAAGAAATTATCTCACTTGTTCGTGTTTGTTTCATATGAACATTTAACATGTTAATGCTGCTCTCATGGTGGCCGGAATTTAGGTGTACCAAGATATCCAATGGCTGGAAGTTGAAACAAGACAAAATTCAGACTGGAAATAAGATGTAAATTAACCATTGGAACAATTTACCCAGGGTCATGGTAGTTTTTAAATCAAGACTGGCTGTTTTTCTAAAAGATATATTCTAGTTCAAATGGAATTATTTCGAGGAAGTTCTAGGACCTGTGTCCTAGGGGAGATCAGACTAGATGATCATAGTAGTGCCATCTGCCCTTGGAGTCTATGAAATTTACTTCCCTCTGCTTTCATGAATAGGCAAAGCGCCAAAATCTGACACTGCACTGCTTTCATTTCTGCTGTAAGCAAAAACTGCCCTTTATAACAAAAGGGGACTTTGTGCCCCACCAGGAGAAAGAAAATGAGGAACCAGAAGTTCAAAGGATAAATTCTTTCTGCTGACATGACTAGCTGAACACACCCAAATGATCATCTTGACTCAGACTCACAGGGTGCAATTCACTCATGTGCAGTGGTCCAGTACAAAGCCTGTGCACACTTTGAATCCCACGTATGCCCCTTAACAAAGGGCTAATGTGGCTTATTGAACATTGTGCCAGGCCTCTGCACAGAGTGAATTTCAGCCATAAGCTAGTCATTACCTGGCTCATGTGTTTGAAGTCACATTTTTTACAACATTTTCTTTTTTTACTGTAAGTTCCTATTCAGTTGATGTCATCTCATGCCAGCTGCGTTTAACACTAAGGACATTTGGGGTGTTTGCAATCAGTGCTGAAGAAAAAACAAAAAACAAATTTGCAACCTGTTTCCAAAAAATACTTGAAATAATAATAATATGGCCAGTGCCATATTGTGGTTTGTCGTGCAACACCTACTATACATTTGAATTTTAGAATTTGCTCTGCGTTTGGTTGCACAGGTGCTTGCTCTATATTTATCTAAGCATATTCAAATCCTGTTCTCCTGGCATTCAAGCACTTAAGGTGGAATCCACAAAGGGACTTACGTGATGCAATGCTAGGGTGACCAGATGAAACCAAGAAAATATCGGGACACATGGAGGAAGCAAAAAAAAAAAAAAAAGCCATGCATTGGTTGGGATGCGGGACAAATACCTAAAAATCGGGACAGTCCCAATTTTATTGAGACGTTTGGTCACTCTGTGCAATGCTGACTATCGTGGGGCCTGACTTTCTGGCTCCTAGAAAATCACAGGAACCACACTGCGATCCACAAAGCCTGAGTTAGGCACCTGTTGTCCTTATACAAATACGGAGATATAGGGACCTAAGATTGCAATCCATAAAAACCAGCACACTAGGCCGCACCCCACCAAAGCTAACCAATGGGAGATGCCAATGTGCAAAGCTCTGGCCCTTTCTCAGAGATAGGCACCTAGCTCTGTTAATGATCCATGAATGGGAACCCCTGTCCTGGCATGGGTGCCTATGTAGTTTCCTGAAGGAATGAGTTAGGCACCTGCCTCACTCCACACAAAATGGCTAGAAGAGGAGGAGGACCAGTTGGTGGTGCCTAATTTATAACTTTCAGCCAAACAGGTTCATTCTCACCCAGGTTCATTCTCTTCCCCACCTCAGAGGAAAAAAAGAATTGAACAGGGATCTTCCAGCCCTCTGGAGAATGGCCTAACCACTGGGCTATGACGTATGCTAATATGGGGGCTCCCTCAGTCTCGCCTATTGAAACTGTTCCAATGTGTGATGATTGGATCCCATGATCCCCTGCCCCCCATGTGGATCCCCTAACTGCTGGACTACAGAGTAATTCTGTAGTCCAATCACACTTTCATTTTTACTTTGAAAAAGGTTGGCACTGAGTGAGTTTAGACACCTACAGTGTTCGATGGGAGTTTTGTGGATCACAGGGGAAGTTTAAGTGCTGAAGTAGCTTGTGAATTCCACCCATAAGCTATTTGGAGATACTATACATACAGTGTTCTTAAATCTAAAAATTAAATTGATACCAGAACTATTCTAGGAAGAAAATCCAATCACCTTTAAGGAACGTGGACTTGCAATTGTTCTAGATCAGACTGAATATTTTTATGAGCTATTATAATGGATTATTATAATAAAAGTAACTACTGTCATTAAGATTGCATAACAATTAATTGTGGCTAAAAATCAATGATTATTTAAAAAAAAATTGGATGTTCTGTACTTAAATTGGATTTTTTAATTTAAATTGGAATTTTTATTGTTATGTAGATTATAATACGTTTCTCTTTTTAAAAACACACCTGTTTAAATGTAGTCAACATATATTAAGGCCTAAATTTATTATAATCTCTTAAAACATTTAAATAAAAAATAAATATGCTGAATCCATGAACATCTAGCAAAAATTTTGAGATAAAGGCTGCTTTTCTAAAGAAAGGATCAGGGGAAAAATCTAACTTTTGAGATCAAGTTTATAAATATAGCACACAAGGTCAGTATAAGTAACTTAGGAGACTGTCTCATTGTCAAGAGTCTTAGACCAATAGGAACGTAGGCTACAGTCCCTTTCATTTAGGCATATTTGAAAAATTTCCCAGGCTGACCTCAAATAATCAGTTTAGTTAATGGACTACAGTTAATCCCTGTATTTAATAAATCATTTAGTTGTAAATGTGAAACATGTTTTGTTTTGAGAAGTTTATGTATCCAAAAATAATTTAAATGTTGTTTTGTTGAATAAAAATAAATTGTATATGCTATTTTGTGTGTTTTATTAAGTTCCAGTTACCAAGCTAATTATCTAGTAAATAAGATATATATTATTCACCATCTTCTAACAGAGTAAATATGTACAATTTATAAAAACCTGAAAATATAAGCTATATAATTGCTTAAATAAATGTATATAGTTATAGTGCACCCTCCGAGGTAACAAAAAGATGTACCAAATCTCTATTTAGTTATAAATCAACAGGCTTTAATGGTTACATCAACCAATGTGAATGCACCTTTCTTTAGAAAATAACTGAAGTACAAACAGAAAAATTGATTTAAATTGAGGCTTTCCACTTGGTAATTGAAATCGTTATTTAAATTATTGATTTAAATTGCCTTGCTTTAAATCAATCCACCCTGCAGTCTGTAATACCTTTCCGATCCCTTGATGAGGGGGCTACTCAGGGAGAACAGGAGTTTAAAAAGCCAGATCCCAAGTGAAAAGGACCAGCAAAGGGGAGTTTTGTGAGGGAGTTTAGAGAGGGAGAGCCAGCTACACCTAACATTCTCTAAATTTAGGCCAATAAAAATCCCTCCCACCCCTCCGGGAATGATTTCTTTAGATAACGTATATGCCAAGGACATCTGCTCTTTGGGGGGGGAGGGGAGGGCGGGAGGAGGAAGAGTTGTTGTGGGGTGGCAGACTTAGAGGAATGCATGCTATTGGGTCACCATAGGCTAAGGAGCTGAAATCCTGGATTAAGATCCAGCAGTAATACCTCCTGAGTTATGCCAAAAGGTGAGTCCAGTTTGGTCCAAAACAAGCTATAAAGCTTGATCCCTTGTCCATTTAAATCAATGGGAATCTTTCCATTAACTTCAATGGGTTTTGGGTTAGACTAGGAGATGGATTATCTCTTTATGCTGGAGGGAAATATAGAGTCAAGAGGGAGGAGGTCTTGGAGGGAAACCCTAGGAACAAGCAAACTCAGGGAAGAAGTTTAGGCTGAGATTGACATTTTGCCATTGCATTTTAGCTAATAAAGCCAAACCCTAGGGAAAAGGAGCAGGTATATTATTTGGGTGAATATTTTTCAGACTTTAGGTTGTTCACAATTTGTTTGCTTTGACTATTCAGTATTTGTTATTCCTATTGTATGGCTGGTTACCTAAGTCACATGATACTGTTTTCTGCTCCTGCACTGGATGATTGTAAGGAGTAAATAATGAAGAAAGCACTTGTAGTACAAATAATCATTTGTGCTTAAATTTGTAAAATGTTTGGTCTTTGCAGACCAGCTTTTCCCAGATACCTACCAGCTGTGCCAATATTCATTAATAACAAATAATGTGCCCCATAGAATCACAACAAACCATGCTTGACATTTATTCATACAAAAATGTTTGTGAACCAAGAGTGTTTTTGGAACTATTCATTCAGCACTATAAAGTAGATTAGAATTCCCACCCCCCAATAAATGTGTACCCTCTGGTTGATTGCATTAGACAACAAAACTGGCTTCAGTTATGAAAGCATTCAAAATGTTCATACAAGTAAAGGGCTCGATCTTGCTCACATTGAGCAAAACAAGTTAAAAAAGTTAAAGTTAAAAACAAGTTAAAATTTTTTTAAAACAGCCATGGCAGCCATACTCTTTATATTATCAGCTATTGATAGATTGCATACTATTAATCACACTGAATGTAACTATCTGTTAATAAAACAGTGGGGACCTAAAATGTGTCATGAATTTTTTTCTAGCATGTCTGTATAGTCACTAGATGTATCATTACAAAATATGACAGAACATATGTTTTCTCCCCAAACTTGCTAGCAGGTCTAACTGGAAGTGTTATCAGATTATCAGGCACTGACTAGTGGAAATGAAGCTACTGTTATGATGTTTCCTGTTGTTTCTCAGAAAAAGCTCCCCTGGGATTCAACATCTTAGATTTTGTACAAACACTCTTCAGAAATGAAATATTTCCAGCACAAGTACTCTGCAGCTTGCACTCTGCAAATATATTTAGTGGAATAATTTTTGCTGCTACTTCTGCTCAAAGCAAAGGATAACAGGGGCTGAACAACATCTTTGCTGCAAATTGTGGCAGTTGCTGCCTTTGCCAAACTAGTGGCCTCAGGTAGTGTAGTGTGGGATGGATGACCCAGAATCTCCTTTGTTGAGTGTCAAAGCTCAAACCTGAATTCCCATGCTGAGTTATATAAATATTTTATTACTAGAAGGATAGCCTCTGAATCCAATTACAGTTACCTTCTGTTTTAGGTTTGCCTGATGCAAGAGCATGTAAGGCAATAAAAAGATTATAAGAAGAGCCTTTTTAGAGACTAGGCATTACTTAATATGAGTGGCAGGAAGGGAAAGAAATGGAGATTTAGGCTTTACCTTGTAAAATGACTTTTCTAGTACCCTACTGGACGTTGGGTTAGGCCCAGCAGAAATTGAGATAAACCCTGAGTAGGCTTACTGAGATAGGAGAACTAGGGAAGCGTGACCACAACTCATGAGACACTGCATTCAAAGGGCTATGTCTTGTGACTGACTCTGAAATGCCAAGTAAAGGGTGTGTGGTACTTTTTCTGTCTATTCAACAGTAAGAATATGCAGAACCCACACAGACAGTGTGGGATTCCAAATAACCATGTAACATACAAGCCTTAGCAACATCCACTTCTACTCTTTTAGGTGCTGGTGGGCTTCTGCTATAGAAGACAGGGAGGCCCATTACAGTGCTCCCAAACTATTTAAAGGGATACTATCTAATTTCTATACACTTCAGCTCTCCCCAGGAACAGACATCACTCTAGGCAGGAAGCAGCCATGCCTCTTTGGGGAACTTGTTTCCCTGGTATCAAATTCTCCTTAATCATCTTGTCAAACAACACTGACTTTAGACTGGTTCCTTAGTGCTCTTGTTTAGTTGAATATCTGGGTCCTCATTTTGTAGCATGACTTAAGTTCATCAGGGTCATTCTTCTCAACATGGGATCCTGAAGGATTTGATCCAGTGCCTTCCTAAAAAAGCTTCTTGCCTTTAAAAGGAGGGACGAAGAGCCTCTTCTTGGTGTCATGACGCTAACCAAAGAGTCCTTCTCCCTGTGAGGTTATTTATGAGCAGCAGGGAGGCTTTCAGGGTAGTATCATACAAGAAGTTGGAAGCTACCTGGAGGTAAATCCAGGCCTGTCTCATTTACTTGTGATCCACCAGAGAGTCTGGATCCAGAGGATGTGGCCAATGGTTAACATTTTGGATAGCCGTGGCTGAACCCAACAAAACTGGCTTTGTAACCAGCTCATGATTTCTCCAGAGCTTCCTATCACAAGAATCTTTCAGGAAAGCCACCATTCCACTAGGAAAGCTGACTTCTTCTGTGCATGGTGGGGACACCCAAGGTCTAATAACATCTCATAGGCAGGTGATTTTAAAATGTGCATTTTAGGACCAGGCAATCATCTGGCTTTCCCAAGATTCCATGAAATTCTCCTCAATGTCCATGTAGAAAGGAAAACAGATCGAGGACTTTTTCCTGGACTTGAACAGCCCCTTCAAGGTTTTCTTGGGAGTTCTCCTGCGGCAAAATCCAGTACTGTGCAAGGTCATCCCCAAACCAAACCATGACTTGAAAATCAGCACAGGGATGAAGGAGTGGTAGAAATTATTTCATTCTGAATTTCTTGCACAGCTTCTTTCGAAGGGGAGCACAAATTTGAGGAATGTTGCACTAAGCCTAGTACTCTTGGAGAACACCAAGTAGTACATATACATTGGGGTTCAGGACCTTAGGATTTCTCTTTACAGCTTTCTATGTTTGTTTGATGTATTTATTTATGGAGAAAGGCGTGGATATCCAAAGATTTCCTGCATCCCTCATACAAACCCTTCCGGATTTCTGAATGCTCATCATTTTTATTTTTTCTTGTTTCCTGATTGCTGTTAGTTATAACTGTGTGTGTGTGCGTGTGTAGACAAATAGATAGAGTCTGTTCCTGTTTTTTAAAATTTAATACTTGTTGCAAAGGAAAAGTATTTAACCACCAAAAGAGGGAAATGCAGCCCCAGGAAAAAATATATAAGAGCCATATTTCATAATTTCTCACAGGACAGTAATATATTTTCATAAACACTTAACTAGTGTAGTGCCATAAAATTGAAGGAATTACATTATGACCCAAAGCAAAGGGTAAAATGTACAAACTATTCAGTATTATGCAACCTGAAAACAACCACATTTTGCTTCTGTACCCTACAAGGCATTAATCCTACATGAAAGTAAGGAAGGCCTGTTACCAGGATCTCAGTAGCAGATGCGTTCACTTAAGGGCACGGAGAGATTGTAGCTATTTGTACAGTTGACAGAATGGCCATGTGCCTCACGAGTTTAACTCAGTAGGTCCAAATACTTTCTTATTTAATAAGAGCAGTTCAAGAAAATTACTGACATGCAATAGAAAAATCAAACCCTAAGTGATTCTGTCCTGGTGCAAATCAGAAGTAACTCCATTTTACTGGTGTAAAATTAGTGTAAGAGCAGAACCATGCCCAATACCTCTAAATACCTCCTGCTCTTTACACCAATAAAACTAGCCTTAGTTTTTGACCTATTCCGTTTTAGAAAATTGCTAGCTGTCTCAGGACATGTATTTGAGAAGCAATCAATCGTGTCTCTGAGCCAAAAGGGTTTAAAGGAAAATTATAGTTCTATATCATTGGCATCCATCCTGTATGAGAATTTTGCAGTGGATCATGATGTGATCTGGCAGCCTAAAGATCAATGTCAGATTGTGCCAAGAACAGGACTCTAGGGTAGACCAGAGCTTGGCTCCGGAACAGTTGATACCAAGATGCTCTGACCCAGCAAATCAAATCTGGACTAACTTCAGTCCAACAAGCTATATGTTTCAGTTACCTCATCTGTGTATCTGAAATGAATTAAAAGTGAGTTTTAAACTGCTGGGCTATGTGGCCCTCTAGTGACCATGATAACGTGTTGTACCGTAGCATTAATGCTCAGTTTGATTTGGAGAAGCAAAAATTAACAGCATTAGAAGTCTCCATGGAAGTACGGTATATTTTAGACAAGCATCTAATAATAAATAAAGTAAACAATTAAGTAATAAGCCAATAAACAGAACAATGCATGGCCTGATTAAACAACACAGAGGCAAGCACACCCTTTTGTTAAATGATCTTCTTTCAAAAGCTTGAAATTGTCTTCTCTCCTTTGAGAATTGCCTCTCTATTTAGAAAGGGATGGGCAATTTCTGATTTAGTCCCAACCTCTAATTTAACTTCCTCCCAGCTGCCAAACTTCATCCCTGCCAATGCCAGGAACGAATCTCCTCTGCTAAACTCTTCCACTGCTGTCACCCAAACACCAAGCCTCCTCTAGTGGCACTCCATCAAATAAGCTCCAGACACATCCCTCTCTCAACAACTGAACCTACCTGGTACCCCCCATTGTAGTCCCCATCCAGCTCAATCCTTTTAACAGGGTGTCAAGGTTCCTTCCCCACTCTGAACGCTAGGGTACAGATGTGGGGACCTGCATAAAAACCTCCTAAGCTTACTTTTACCAGCTTAGTTTAAAACTTCCCCAAGGTACAAACTATTTTACCTTTTGCCCTTGGACTTTCGCTGCCACCACCAAACGTCTAACACCAGTTATGGGGAAAGAGTTCGTTTGGAAACGTCTTTCACCCCAAAATCCTCCCAAACCTTACCCCCCTTTCCTGGGGAAGGTTTGATAAAAATCCTCACCAGTTTGCATAGGTGATCACAGACCCAAACCCTTGGATCTTAAGAACAATGAAAAAGCATTCAGTTTCTTAAAAGAAGAATTTTAATAGAAGAAAAAGTAAAAAGAATCACCTCTGTAAAATCAGGATTGTAAATACCTTACAGGGGAATTAGATTCAAAACATAGAGAATCCCTCTAGGCAAAACCTTAAGTAAGACACAAAACGAGGAATCTACATTCCATTCAGCACAGCTTATTTTCTCAGCCATTTAAAGAAAACAGAATCTAACGCATATCTAGCTAGATTACTTACTAAGTTCTAAGACTCCATTCCTGTTCTGTCCCCAGCAAAAGCATCACACAGACCAAGAGAGAGGCTTTGTTTCTCTCTCCCTCCAGCTTTTGAAAGTATCTTGTCTCCTCATTGGTCATTTTGGTCAGGGGCCAGCGAGGTTATCCTAGCTTCTTAACCCTTTACAGGTGAAAGGGTTTTTCCTCCGGCCAGGAGGGACCCCAAAAGGTGTCTACCCTTCCCTTCACATGCATGACACAGGGTCCAATCCCTCTCCCAGCTGTTGAACTGTCCCATATGCCACAGGTGCTGGAACCAGGGGGCGGGGGCGGGGGTGGGGGGGGGTGCTGCCTCTACATACAGTATTTGCTGCCTCTTCCATACAGACTCTGCGGCTCTCGATACCCAACACTATAAGTTACATTTAAAGTAACCCATCTGATAACTCCCTCAGGCTCCTCCTGTTACATAAGACCTTGCCTGTCCTCATCTGCCTGAGGCACCTGCCTTACTTGGAGCTGAGAGGCTACTGATGCCCTAGGGTTCCCCCTCCCTCTACTGCTGACAAGACAAAGGGGTGAATCTCTGCACATAAGAGTGTAAGAATGACCAGATGTCCCTGGGCATGCTCATGTGTTCAAGCGGCTCACATCTAGCACACCCCTAGACAGGAGACGCAGACTGCTACATGGAAGGGACGTTTGGGGGCATGCGTGCTGCTTGAACACACGAGCAGGGACAGCTGCCAGTGAGCCTGGTGCCCGCACCAGTGGGCGGGTCCGGGGGGGGGAACTGTGAGTGGTACAGCCGCGCAGGAGGAGCAGGCAGTGCGGGGCACTGGGTCCTGGGAGCGGCGGGCCAACGTGCTGCTCCTTTCACTGCTGCAGTTCCTGGTAGAGCCCTGCAACTCCACGAATATCCACACCCACAGATATAAATTTGTATCCATGCAGGGCTCTAATTATCAAGTGATCCATCCCCTATTGTCCACCTTCTGGCTGTCAGAGTTTTATGGACACCCAGAGCATGGAGTAACGTCCCTAATGGCTAAGAGCCATTGATGGCCCTATCCTCCATGAACTTATCTCATTCTTTTCTAAACCAGTTATACTTTTGGCCTTCCCAACATCCCCTGGTAATAAGTTCCACAGGCTGACTTTGCATTTTGTGGAGAAAGACTTCGCTATATTACTTTTAAACCTGCTGCCTATTTATTTCATGGAGTGACCCCTGATTCTTGTGTTAGGCAAAGGGGTAAATAAGATTTCCCTATTCAGTTTCTCCACAACATTCATGATTTTATAGATCTCTACTATATCTCCTCTTAGTTGTCTCTTTTCTAAAATGAACAATCCCAGTCTTTTAATCTCTCCTCATATGGAAGCTGTTCCACATCCCTAATCATTTTTGTTGTCCTTCTCTGTACCATTTCCAATTCTAAAATATCTTTTCTGAGATGGGGTAACCAGAACTGCGGTATTCAGGTTGTGGGTGTACCATTGGTTTATACAGTGGCATTACAATATTGCCTGTCTTATTATCTATCCCATTCTGAATGGTTCCTACCATTATATTAGCTTTTTGAGTGCCATGGCACATTGAGAGATGTTTTCAGAGAACCATCCACAATGACTCCAAGATCTGTTTTGTGAGTGGTAGACCCCATCATTTTGGTTGGACAGTTGGAATTACTTTTTTGAATGTGCATTACTTTGCACTTATCAACACTGAATTTCATCTGCCATTTTGTTGCCCAGTCACCCAGTTTTGTGAGCTCCCTTTGTAACTCTTTGCAGTCTGCTTTGGACTTAACTATCTTGAGTAATTTTGTATTGTCTGCAAATTTTGCCACCTCTCTGTTCACCATCTTTTCCAGACCATTTATGAATATGTTGAACAACACAGGTCCCAGTACAGATCCTTGGAGGACCATGCTATTTACCTCTCTCCATTCTGAAAACTGACCATTTATTCCTACCCTTTGTTTCCTATCTTTTAACCAGCTATTGATCCATGCAAAGACCTTCTCTCTTATTCCATGACTGCTTACTTTGCTTAAGAGCTTTGGCGTGGGACCTTGTCAAAGGGTTTCTGAAAATCTAAGTACACTATATCTATTGGATCACCCTTCTCCACATGCTTATTGACATTCTCAAAGAATTTTAATAGATTGGTGAGGCATGATTTTCCTTTACAAAATCTGGGTTGACTCTTCCCCAACAAATTATGTTTATCTATGTGTCTGATAATTTTGTTCTTTACTAGAGTTTCAACCAATTTGCCTAGTAGGTTAGGTTTACCAACCCATAATTGCCAGGACTTCTTCTGGAGCCTTTTTAAAAATCAGCATTACATTAGCTATCCTCTAGTCATCTGGTACAGAGGCTGATTTTAGTGGTAGGTTACATACCACAAATTGTAGTTCTGGAATTTCATATTTGAGTTCCTTCAGAACTCTTGAGTGAATACCTGGTGACTCATTACTGTTTAATTTATTAACTTGTTCAAAAAATCTCTTATTGACACCTCATTCTGGGCCAGTTCCTCAGATTTGCCACCGAAAAAGAATGGCTCAAGTGTGGGAATCTTCCTCACATGCTCTGTGGTGAAGACTGATGCAAATAATTAATTTAGCTTCTTTGCAATGACCTTGTCTTCCTTGACTGTTCCTTTAGCACCCTGATTGTCCAATGGCCCCACTGATTGTTTGGCAGACTTTCTGCTTCTGGTGTACTTAAAAAAATTGCTGTTAGTTTTTGTGTCTTTTACTAGTTGCAGTTTGAATTTTTTTTTTTGACCTGCCTAATTATACTTTTACAATTGACTTGCCGGAGTTTATGCTCCTTTCTATTTTCCTCGGTGGGATTTGACTTTTAGTCTGAAATAACAAATTTTAGATCAGGGAAAAACAATCAGAAGGTAACAAAACTAATGTCTCCATGAAAGAGCACAGTGTATGTATCTTACGTACAGTCTGTAGCAACTCTGAGAACAAATGACTTCTAAATTCTCAGAAATGTAAAGGTGCCAAACTCAGAATCCCAGTTTCATAACTATGAACTCCATATTTATGATATATATTTTCCATGCAAGGTTTTGATTAAAAATGCAACCATTTTTCATTGTTTAACATTTCAATTTTTCCAACTTCAAATGTGTCCAAATACAGAGTAAAGCAAGATCGTGAAATTCATTTCATTTGTTAAATAAACTAGGATTTGAACCCAGGTTTCTAAAAATGAAAGGCCATTGCACTTGTGCATGGTGACACCCATTACCACCGCTTTCCAGTTCAACACAAATTGGAGTTGTTAACATAACATTTCAGTAGTTTTTTGAAAGTGCTGACAGTTCTTTCTACAGCAAGACCAGCTCTTTAAAAATAGATGCACAAATGTAGGGAATTTGTTTTGCTGCAAGGTGCAAACACCTTACCCGTGCCACATCCAAGTCCCAGAACATTTATAGTGGATTTTCTATTTCCAAGATGAAATGATCAGGGCATACAATGCATTACTCAATCATACTGTTAAGCACAATTGTATGTATTAATTCTATTAGCTTGCATATTATCTATGCTAATGTAGCTAAAAAAGGTATATATTTAGTATATTTTTCTGCAGAATTACTTTAAACTTATCACACAAATTGGCCTAGAAATGTGACCATCTTCTTGAAGCCCTGCCTATAACATACTATGACACATGAGCATGCCTGATATCCACTGCTAACCCATAAGTCAAAGTACAGTTCTACAGAGAAGCACAACTGGCATCAGAATATAGTATTTCTCTTCCGTTACCAGATATTTTTCTTGCAGCTGGGACTTTCTACAGTACCGTATTTCATTCATTGGCATTTATATATACACCTGTACAGCCATATACTCATGCCAAAGGGAGTGGAGTGCTGGGCTCTAGGGTAGTATAGTGCCTTTAAAGCTATCAAGAATTTGATTCCTTTGGCAAATTTATGTTTTGCATGGGAAATAGTACAGAACAGCCTCATCTCCCAACAGAGACCCTCCCTCTAAAAATCCTGGCCATTCCTTTCTGATCTGCAGAAGTGGTTATCTTACATAGCGAAATTCCCTCTGCAGTTCAGCTACAGAAATTATCTATCACATCCCCTCCTTAAAATTGTTTTCAGAACCCCCCGCCCCTGATAGCCAGGTGCTTAGGCAAGTGTGTTGTGGAATGGCTGAGCAGCCATGAATCAACAGAGAGCAGTGAAATGAATCTACTCAAGCTCAGTGCTGACTTGAGGGAGATAATTTAGAAATTATTCTAGAAAAGCAGAGGAAAGAACAGTTCTGTGGCATATAGGGTGGCAGTTGGTGGGGAACTGGCCAGAGAGTCAGGCTATCTGGGAGGAATGTGGTGATTGGAGGCAGTTTGCGAGGTGTGATTTGGGACACACCCGGTGCTAGAGCCTTAGGTCCTTGTCGATGAAGCACCTACAGCCTGACCAGTGTTACATGCAGCCCACTATCTAGGACTGGTTGGGTACAAAGATTGTTGGGCCCAAGAACATCCCCTCCTCCTGACATCCCTGCACTCCCAAAAGGATATTGCCAGAAACTATGTAGTCATACCGTGCAGCACGGGCTGTGTTCCTTAGCCTGCATAAAAGAGAGCCAAGGAGCAATGGTGTCTAAGAGTGCCTAGCATCCTGAACAAAGAAACCCCTGTGTTCACTCCAATTGGCCCTGTCTCTCCCCTGCCATGAAGCACAATACACATGCCTGTTAACCAGGAAGCAATGAGCTGCAGGTGAAAAGGGGACATCCAGACCGTTCATTTAGCAAACCGAGACTGGATGTGTTCCCAGCTGAGGTTAGATAAGGTTAGGGAAGGAGGAGTGCAGGGACCAGCCAGCTTCACTTTTATTCAAGAGCTAATAAGCAGAACAGCCGCTTACATGCCACACGCTGAACAGAATAATATAACTGACTTCATGGGCCAGATCCTCAGTGGGTATATATTGAAATAGCTCTACCGTAGTCAGTGCGAACACTGTCAGTCACAGAGTGGTATGACACACTGTATGGGAGGCTCCTTGCAATGAGAATAACCTGAGATACATTATGTCTTTATACACTGCATCCTTTTTTATTATGACTTACTTTCCTGGGAACCTTATGACTGTCCCATTGCTATACTGTACCCTGCCATGCACAATTTATAAATCAAAGGAGCAAATTCTGATCTAACCTACATCCTTGCAAGGCTGGAGTAACTCCATTATTAGAGCTATTCCAGATTTACGCCAATGTAAATCAAAATCACAGTGCTGTCCCAGGTATTATAACTGCAACATTTAATTAGAGTTATTAAGTAGAATTGCATGTTTCATTTTCCCCATGGATTAGGCGAATGGATGCTCAATGTGGTTCTCCAGTTGCAGAGAATACCTACCTGAACTTCATCAGCCTGCATTCACAAGTTTCTGATTGGCAGCTCGTCTTTTTATGTGGTCAATTAAATCCTATCTTCTGTATCCCTTTAAAATTCCACATTCGTCAGCAAATTTTGCCTTGCATTGTCACAGTTTTAAGCATTACAATGCCTGTAAATTTCACTTTATCTGAAGCGTTTGTGACAACCGGTACAGCGGCAATTTCTGCAAGCTGACTGGGTGGTATGGCACAAGCACATGAATCTGAAATGCTGCCTGGAAATGAAAAGCTTTACGATAAGTGAGAGGTCAGATAATGAGACGCATAATTCAGTAGTATAACTGGGAGCAACTGTTAACTAGGTGATTCACTGGGATTGCCAACTTTCTACTCACACAAAACTGAACACTCTTGCCCAGCCCCCTGCCCCACCCCTCATCTGAGGCCCCACCCAGCCCCACCCCTTCTCCTAGGCCCCGCCCCCACTCACTCCATCCCCTTGCCCTCTGTCGGTCGCTCTCCCCACCCTCACTCATTTGCTCATTTTCACAGGGCTGGCTCAGGGGGTTGGGGTGCAGGAGGGGGTGAGGGCTCCAGCTGGGGGTGCGGGCTCTGGGGTGGAGCCAGGGATGAGGAGTTTGGGGTGTAGGGGGAGCTCCGGGCTCAGGGGTGGAGTCAAGGGATTCAGAGTATGGGAGAGGGCTCCGGGCTGAGGCAGGAGGTTGGGGTGTGTGTGGGGGTCTGGGTTGGGGGTGCAGGTTCCAGGGTGGGGCCAGAAATTAGGGGTTCAGGGTGCCTTGGGGCAGGGGGTTGGGGTGCGGGGGGATAAGGGCTCCAGCTGGGGTGCAGGGTCTGGTGTGGAGCCAAGGATGAGGGATTTGAGGTGCAGGAGGGGGCTCTGGGCTGGGGCTGAGGGGTTCAGAGTGTGTGAGGGGCCTCTGGGAGGGGACAGGGGGTTGTAGTGGTGGGGGGTATGAGGGCTCTGGTTTAGGGTGCAGAGTCTGGGGTGGGGCTAGGGCTGAGGGGTTTGGGGTGTAAGAAGGTGCTCCGGTCTGGGATTGAGGGGTGTGGAGGGTGGGAGGGGGATCGGGCTGGGGCAAGGGGTGTGTGGGAGGGGGGTCAGGGGTGCAGGCTCCAGGTGGTGCTTACCTCAAGTAGTGCCCGGAAGCAGCGGCATGCCCCATCTCTGGCTCCTGTGCGGAGGTATGGCCAGGCGGCTCTGTGTGCTTCCCGATCTGCAGGTGCAGCCCACGCAGCTCCCATTGCCCATGGTTCTGGGCCAATGGAAGCTGCAGAGCCAGTGCTTGGGGCCGGGGCAGCATATAGAGCCCCCTGGCTGCCCCATGCCTAGGAGTCGAAGGGGGGACATGCTGCTGCTTCCGGGAGCCGTGCGGAACCATGGCAAGCAGGGAGCGTGCCTTAGCCCCACTATACCGCCAACTGGACTTTCAGTGGCCCAGTCAGTGGTGCTGACCGGAGTCACCAGGGTCCCTTTTCGCCTGGGCATCCCAGTTGAAAACCGGACACCTGGCAACACTATGATTCACACCAGAGAATGTATATTCAGGCCAGGTCTATACTACACACTTATATCGATATCACTACATCGCTCAGGGAGAAATCCACACCCCTGAGCAACATAGTTATACCGACATAACCCCGCATGCAGAAAGTGTAGAAGAAAAGGAGCCTGAAACATCAGCCCTTGTATCAGAGGCCTAGTGTGAGGTCTGCTAACTTTTCTTCATATCAACAAAGCTTGACCACTACTTTAGTTCAGGCCTCAGGCCTCACAAGAAAAAACAGAAAGCAGTATGTCAGCGGGACAGCTTCTCCCATCAACATTAACCACACCGACAGGAGAAGCTCTCCCATGAAACACAGAAGCATCTTCACTTGACAGCTACAGCAGTGCAGCTGTGCTGATGCAGTGTTTTAAGTGTAGACCTGCCCTTAGACAAGGCTTTTGGTTAAAAGAGATTAGGACAAATGGGGTTGTACTATAGATAAGTAATGTGTTCCCCAGTCTATTCCTGTTCTAGGGGTCATATGCCTTTTTCTGTGGAAACAGCTGAAAGTTTTGCACACATCATTTATGGGCACAATGGACCAAATTTACCCCTGCGTCTCTCCAGTGTAGCCAATGAATTTAGTTTGCTCTCTATTAGATTCCACCACAGCCAGTAGTTTTGTTTTTAAACACATTTGTTACTTTGTTCTACCCTGTACAATCACGCAAATCCTTGATTTTTTAACTCCATAGAAAAGTACCTGGGCAATGGCAAGTTCCAGCAACAATGCATTTTCACAAACCCAGTCGTTTCTTTCTGCCTCCTCCTGCCTCGTGTCTGCCTATTCACCGTGCTCACTGCTACATGTTTTCAAGATAAGATAGTGCTGCTGTAGATGGAATTGTGTCAAATTAAAAAGACTAATAATTTGGCCCTTTCATCTTTGGAAGGATCTGGAATTTCAATGAGCCTATCTTCTAATGTATTCCAATAATCAATAGTTAGGATGGAGAAGTCGTCAAAAGGTTAGGCTGAGAAATCTCTACAGAGTTCTTCATACCTTTACAGAGATCATTATTCTACAAGCCCTTAACTATAATTACGATAACGGACTGGAGTTAAGGCTTGCATAAAATATTTATTCTGTTTTTGAGCCAAGCTTGTTAGTGCCAATGTATTATTAACCTTTCTTCTGTACCAGTGTCTTTTTTAATTTATGTTTTTGGTCAGTTAATTATTATTGGTCTTCTGGTCATACCTTTATCATTAGAAAAGGTAGCATCTATGTTCTATAGAGTGAAATATTTGGTACGAATATATTTTGACTAATTGTGACCCAAGGAAGTCCTGGCAGGCCTTTGAGATTGCTGAATGTACTTAGCTGACCATTTTCCTGGCGGTTTAAAACAGGATTTCCAGGGCTGCCATAATGCAGACTGCATTCTCCACTGACCCCACATTCAATTAAGCTATTGTACCCATCCTGGGTAGATTTGGATTTGGGAGTTTAAACAAAATTAAAGGGAGTTTGGGAGTTTAAACAAAATTAGAGGAATTAAGGAATTTTTATATTTAAATATTATTCTGTAGGAAAATGATTATTTTGAAAATCAAGACTGGAGAAAAAAATTCATAGGTTTTAAGGGACCATTATGATCCTATAGTGAGTCTGATCTCCTGCATAACACAGGCCAGAGATTTTTGCGCAGTAGTCCCTACATCAAGCCCACAACTTCTTAACTCCGGTTAAGCAAGAGTATATCTTTTAGAAAGCCATCCAGTCTTGTTTTAAAGTCTTCAAGTGATGGAGAACCTACATCCCTTAGTCAAGATTTCTATGGTTAATTACTATCACTGTAAAAAATTGCACCATATTGCTAGTCAAAACTTGTCCAACATCAGCTTCAGCTTCCGGGTTTTGTTATTCCCTTGCCTGCTAAATTAAGAGACCTTTATTGTCAGAAATCATAGCAGCAGCAATAGAAAGTCCTCCAAAGTATTGCAGCGGTGACCAAGACAACAAAAAGTTCTGTTTAGTTAGCAGGCAGGAATAGATTTTTGCGCCCACGTATGATTTCTGTTAAAAAAACCCAAAAAACAAAAAACCAGTGTCAGACTGTGTTGCCCTTACTTATGCTCAGTAAGAAATCCTCTTGACTTTGATTGATTCCTCCAAATTAGCATTAAAATATGCGTGGAGAAGAACAGTACATGGATTTGGTTAATCACATATCCCTTTTTTTTAGGCACAGGATATGAAACTGAATGGGTAGGTACCATGATACAGCATATTGCCCGTATATTATCAAGAAACACAGCATGCCGCTTCTAGAAGCTATCTTGTTGAAAATAAAAGGCACATAATCATCTTAATTTGAAAGCAAAAGCAGAGCCCCCGACTCCACCAGCAGACGAACTGAAGAGCTTAATACTGCCTGCAGGGTTCAATGATCCCTTCCATCGAGTGAAAAGTAAGGCTATGTCTACACTAGAGACCTGACAGCAGCACAGCTGTACCAATGCGGCTTTGCCACTGTAAGAGCTCTTGTGTAGCTGCTCTATGCCGACAGGAGCAAGCTCTCCCACTGACATAATTAAACCACCCCCAACAAGTAGTGGTAGCTCTGTTGGCGGGAGAAGCTCTCCTGCCGACATAGGGCTGTGCACACCACCACTTATGCTGGCAAAACTTATGTCACTTGGGGGGTATTTTTTCACACCCCTTAGTGACATAAGTTTTGCCGACATAAGTGGTAGTGTAGACATGACCTAAGTCAGGCTGTGTGTGGTTGTGTGGGAATCTTTATATCTTCTAGTCTGCGGTAACCCCATGGTTTAAAATCAAAGAGATGGAAATACCTGCGTCTACATGTTCTGCAGTGCCTTCTGATTTTGATTATCTCTGTTTTAAAATTGTCACAAGTTGAACTACCAAAAAAGGAGGCACACAGACCTAAAGGCCACTTTTGAAAATCAGCTCTTAGTGTTTACAATGTATTTTGCAGTGTTGTTGTAGCTATGTTGAACCCAGGATATTAGAGACACAAGGTGGGTGAGGTCATATCTTTTATTGGACCAACTTCTGTTGGTGAAAGAGACACATTTTTGACCTTACACAGAGCTCCTCTTCAGGTCTGGGAAATGTACTCAGAGTGTCACAGCTAAATACACGGTGGAACAGATTGCTTAGCATAAGTAATTCACACATATTTCAAGGGACCATTCAAGTGAAATGGTCAGTTAGCACCTCTGCAGTCATGGGGTGGGGGAGGAAAAAAAAGATGGGGTGGGAGGATAGTGGATTATTGATTGTTATAATAAACCATAAATCCAACATCTCTGTTCAGTCACTGATTTTTTGTGTCGAGCAAAGGTCTGAGTTTAAGCTCCCAGGCTCATCTTTAGAAGGTGTTGTGTACGTTTCCTTTGTGCATGAGGACTGAGAAGTCAGATATGGAGTGATCGCTTTGTGAAAAGTGGTCGCCCATGGGCTATAGGGTGTTTTTGTCTTTTATCGTTTTTCTGTGTGAGTTCATTAGGCAGCTTTGTAATTGTCTTGTTTCACCCACATAGTCGCAAATGCCCCAATAACAACTATGTGGGTGAAGTGAGACAATAGTGTGCACTTACATAGTATAAAATATTCGCAAAGCACTTGTCAAACATTAATTAGCTAAACCTAATGACACCCATTAAGATGGCAAGATACCAAGATACCATGTAAGATAGGCAAGTATTATTGATATGTTACAGAGGGGGAAAGAGACTGACATCATACCCTGCCCAAAGTCATTGAGCAGAGGTCAATGGCAGAGCCAAGATTATTCTGACCTCAGGAGTCCTAAGCACCTGATCCAGTCCACTGATCACATAGGCAAAGACCATAATGACATGATCTCACACTACAGAATAATCAAATACCACCAATGTAACTATTATTATTACTAGTTGTGTTACAATTGTACCTAGAAACTGGGATCAGTGTCTAAACTATTGAGAGCTTATACAAAAGAAAATCAAATGGAACCTTTGGAGTTCCAGCCCATCACTTACTGTGAGGTATTTCGTTACCACTTCATCCAAAGGAGAAGAAGGTTGGACATTTGCAGCAGACAGAGCCTTTGCAAGACAAGCTAACCTGCTTGGCAAACATTTACTGTCCAAGCTAGACAGCCCCGTATCTACCACATAAAATAAACAGGATTTTTTGTACTGATATTGGAAACAAGGTAGAGTTACACATCTGTGTGAAGCAGATCCTCTTCCCTGTGCAGAGGGTTTGTACCAGAATGTTCTACAGTGGATCAAGCGTCAGTACAACAGCTGTCTCAACAGCAGATGCTCACACACTGCACAGCGTTGGCTGGTGTATCTGCTAGCTCACCCTGCTCCTAAAATAACTTTTTTTGCTAAAACAGAAGGACCCCCCTTGAAAATTGTTTCAACGTTTGCTTCCTGCTCACTGTGTTCTACATGCTCCAGTTCTAGCTGTAGGCTAGAATTATTTATACCACACTGTCAATATAAGCCATTCTTTACAAATACTTGGAAGATGAAGTTCCTGCTGTATCTAACAGATATATTGTGTGTTGTACACCACGTAAATTCAAACAAAAATATATGACAGATAGATAAACTGACTTTGAAAGCCTTAAACATTACAGCTAAGAAACTTAGGGGTAAAATACCAGGCAGTCCCCTCAGCCCAAAGTCTGTACGTAGGACTATGAAATGCAGGTTGGAACCTATGGCTAGTTTATTACTAAGGAGATTGCAAAAAATTAAGATGCATAAGAGATGGAGTGGACCAAAACAAGAAAGAGACCAGATTTGTTCTGTATTCATTTGAAAAAATACTTGTTATTATTTTATCACTAGATGGTGCTGCAGGGTTACTTTCATGTTGGTCCTGTCACACTTGGAGACAAAGACTGAGACTTTTACTCAGTTTTGCTTAATTTATCATTAGTGTTGCAATAAGATGTTTTCTTCTTTTCGGCCTTTTATAGAATTCCCCGAGTCACTGACAGAAGTCTTTTTTTGAAGGGTCCCACTTCTCTACTGGACTTCTCATCCCACATGAAATACAGTTTAGCTGACTGTTAAAATGTAATTCATTGATGGGAGAATATATTCCAGGCACAGATCCTTTCCATCTAGAAGGGATAAGGACTCAGCTTTTATGTTTCTCATTAAGCTTCCTGTATAGGCTGGAAAAGTGCTCATATTGAACATATAGGAAAATGTATTCTGTAAACCAGTAATGTCTGATGATGTCCGTAGTTTGAAATAGTTACCTTGGGGAAAAGCTGGTAGATCTTCCTCATGCTCATCAGTTAAATCTCTGGCAGTTGTTTCTCTGAGATCAGCATTGTCTATGAGAATAAAGGGGAGATACATTCAGAAATAGTGTCTTTTCCTCACTTTCCCCCTTAGATTCTAGTGCAAGATCTGCAAACATATACACACTTTCCTGCTCTAAGTTATGCTGAATATTATCCACTGGAATTATCTTGTAAACACAGTGTTGCCCATTCTTGCAATTTTATTGCACATCTTACAATATTTGGTGTTTTTCTTAAAGCGCCTGCTCCTGGAGTCATATGAACATGTGAGAATCTACACTTCTGTTTTGTTAAAAAAGTAATCTCCCAGCTCTTATGCCATGGCAGCAAAGCACAGCATGGATTATTTGCCCATTTATTTCTTTGTTATGCCTTTTCAGGCCTCTACCTGTCCAGGTGTTACATGGTTTTTCCCATCAAAAGTATTTTCAGTACCTAGGGCTAAGGTTTCAACTGAAGACCCATTGTATTTACTTTGTGCTTACTGTTTAGTAGTCTCCTTGTGGTGACCTCAGACTGTCAGTTTTCCATGAAGCTATTTGATCTTTATGGATTAGATATGATAGGCATTGCAGACTCCAGTAAAGAATGTTAACATTCTGAGCTGATAGGGCCCTGACTTCCTCTGCAATCTGGCTGTTTTGTACTGCTCTTGTGGTGCAAAGCAACCAGAAAATCAGCTTAGCCAGACCCAGGAAAAGGGTGTGTGCCTGGAGAACCACCATAGTGCAGCTCTAAATTGTGCCAGATGCCAACCTGTTCCCAAGATTCTGCGGCACAAAGGTAGTGTCAAGCCACCTGTGCCACACACATGACCCTTCCCCATGCTGAGCACTGCTTGGCCAGTGAGTTGACCAAGGCGTTCAGTATTTTCATCACTGATTTGTTTCATATTTCCAAGAAAGGGAACCTAAAGTCAAATGAGCTTTCAGTAAAACAAGCATCCAGGCAGGAATGGCCAGTATGTGTTGTTTGCTCATGCTACCAGGGTGCTAGAGGCCTGAACCTCCCTTCCTTGTAGAGCAGCTGAGATCAGCATGTGGAATTTCCTCTCTGCATATGGATTGGGTGGCACAATCTGACCCCAAATCATGGGTCAACTAGTACAGTACCCATGTCAGGGCTGAGGACATTTTTTTCCATCTTTTTCTCTGGTGCAGTCTGGGGAGCCAGCCAGGAGCTTTCAGGAGTTTTTTTCTCAGGTGGGGAAATGTTTAATAAGTTCAGTAGTTACTGCTCTACAGTTAATTACAAACTGAGAGCAAGCATGATGTAGTGTATGGGGCAATGGACTGGGACTCAAGACACCTGGGCTCTATCTCCAGCTCTGCCACTTACCAGCTGTGCAACCTTGGCCAAGTCCTTCCTCTCCTGCTCTTTGTTTGTATTGTCTATTTATCTTGTAAGTGCCTTGGGGCAGTGATTGTCCCCTGCTATGTATTTGTCCAGTGCCTCACACAAGGGTCCCTGTCTTAGTTAGGGTCGCCAGGAGCTACTGTAATACAAGTAACAACGATTCCATAATGCTGTATTCTGCCACAAAACACTCTCTTGTGTCCCAGTCTTATGGCAACATGTATTATTTGTATTTGTTCTTTATATTATGGTTGTACCTAGGAACCACAGTCATGGATCAGGGCCCCATTGTGCTAGGCACTATACTGATGAGACAGTCCCTGACATAACTTGCGATATAGGTGTTAGGCAGGATGCAAAATTGGTGCTGGGGTAGGGAGGCCTAATACTGAAGTCCTGTGATATCCAAAATGTCTTACACTATGATGCGACTTTGCTAAGATAGAGCAGATAGGCAGTCCCAGTCTTCCACAAATTAGCCAAGCTGTATTATCCATCAAAATCAGTTCAGTACCATTGATCAATAATTCATGCAAAAACACGACACACACGTAATGCAGCACTATAATCGCCACATATAGGTAGGGCCCTACCAAATCCACGGTCCATTTTGGTCAATTTCACAGTCATAGGATTTTAAAAATAGCAAATTTCATGATTTCAGCTATTTGAATCTGAAATTTCACAGTGCTGACTCAGTTGTGGGGGAGTCACAAGATTATTGTACGGGGGGTTGCAGTACAGTTACTCTTACTTCTGTGCTGCTGCTTGCGACGGCGGTGCCTTAAGAGCTGGGCATCTGGAGAGCGGTGGCGGCTGGCTGGGAGCCCAGCTCTGAAGGCAGAGCCGCCGCCAGCAGCAGCAGCTCAAAAGTAAGGATGGCCTGGTATGGTATTGCCACCCTTACTTCTGCGCTGCTGCCTGCAGAGCTGGGCCCTCAGTTAGCATCCGCCACTCTCTGGCCGCCCAGCTTTGAAGGCAGCAGCGCAGAAGTAAGGGTGCCCTGGTATGGTATGGCCACCCTTCCTTCTGCGCTGCTGCTGGCGGGGCGCTGCCTTCAGAGCTGGGCACCCGGCCAACAGCCGCCTCTCTCTAGCCATCCAGCTCTGACAACAGCAGCATAGAAATAAGGGTGGCAATCCTGTGACCCCCCCCCGAATCTCCTTCCTTAGAGGTTTTTAAGGTCAGGCTTGACAAAGCCCTGGCTGGGATGATTTAACTGGGAATTGGTCCTGCTTCGAGCAGGGGGTTGGACTAGATGACCTTCAGGGGTCCCTTCCAACCCTGAGATTCTATGATTCTATGAAATAACCTTGTGACCCCCCTGCAACTCCCTTTTGGTTCAGGACCCCCAATTTGAGAAATGTTGTTCTCCCCCTGTGAAATCTGTATAGTATAGGGTAAAAGCACACAAAAGACTAGATTTCACGGGGGGAGACCAGATTTCATGGCCCATGACGCGTTTTCATGGCCACGAATTTGGTAGGGCCCTACATATAGAACAGTTTCTCTGCACTTCCTTGTCTAGCAATGGGGACATTTTCCTCCCTTCTTTCCCCCCAAATAATGAAACATATATTGATTCACTGATTCACTTTGTTTCAGCTGCTTGGGTCATCATGCATTCTATACATCATGCTGTTTGTAACCTCCAGCATCTTCATTTAACTAGGGGTTTGGAAGAATTTCAGCATACCATTTGTCATTAATTTTAAGGGCCCCAAAAGTGTCAAACGAGAACTGGTTCCACAGCCAAAAGGAGTTAATGTTAGGATTTTTGTTGTTGTTGCTGTTTTAGTGTGTCTCTGTGTATGCCTGCCCGTGTGTGTCTGTAGACTGATATTGACATAAGTAGTATTCAAAGAAATATAAATGAAAAGGCAGGTTTATTTTACCACAGGCATCTACCACACACAGCCTACTGTCTCCTCCAAGAATGCTGGCTGCTTTACAGTTCCAGAAGCTACATGCTATTGTTAACCTTTAATGTTTGATTTATTTGGACTTATACAACAATACAAAGTTGGGCATCCAAAAATGCTAGGCTCTCTGCCTTTTCTTCTATCCATTTACAATTTATAAAGACCACTTAAGAGAGCCGCACCTCCTAACAAGTGCAGCTGTCATCAAATCAAATGGAAAACCAATACCTTATTACATATCAGAACTTGCCCCTCTGTGCCTTTATCTTCCCTGCAAGCCCCAAAAAGAACTCAGATGAGCCTTGCCCTGAGCCATGAGAGTCAGCAGATTTGGGCTATGTCAGGCTCGGGGAGGGGAGTCCAGAATGAATGGGCCCTCCTAGGTAGTGCCCTGTCAGGAGTTTCTTCCATCTTATATCAAGAGGACTCCAGATTGACCATCTCCACTGACCACAGCTGGGCCAGAATGACTATGGGAAAGAGGCAGCGTCTCAGGTAGGCAAGTCCCAACCTATTTCAGGCTTTAGGGGTTAGAACCAAGATCTTAAATTCTACTCAGACACTAAGGCTAATTAACATTCTTCTGGCTAATAGGACGAGCATGTATTTCTTGTCTTAATTTCAGTGACTGTGTAATACAACATTATTATTGACATGTTTTCCTTTGTTTAATATGAGTAATTATTGATTCTGATATTCCCATCTCTCTCTCCCTATCCCCTTCCTTTGCTTTCCACGTAACCATATGTGACGTTATATGATTAAAACATGACCAGGTAGATCATTGTTGCTACCACTGTTATATAATTGCCCCTCCCCTCTCGGATGGATCTTACCCACGGTTCAGCCCTCTCCTGTAGATTGCTTTATCCCCAGAAGTTGCAGACTGGCTGTAGTGTTGGGGAGAATCCATTCCATTCTCTGTGCTAGTCCTTTATATATAGCAATAGCAGTCGGTTAGCAGCCGGTTAGTTCACCTTGATCCATTCCAGGTTTTGGTTTTGACTAGAGTGCTGTTAGCTACAAATGGAGAGGTTGCATACTATGTTCTGCAAGCTGCAGGATTGAACCAATGGGTCTGTGCAATCTTACTTTAAAACTACATACAGTAGCTGTGTGATTCGTTCCAGAAGCTCCTAACGAGTTAGGACACAACACTGGTGACGAGGACCAACAAGACCCAGAAAATGAAACATACAAAAAAAGTCGACAAAAAAAAGAAGGTATAAAGCTCTTTCTAGCTGCTGACATTTTAGACTGTACAATGCTGCCCATAGAAACAATAGCCCCTCTACCTGCAATTGCAGAAGCACTCTCCTGCCATGCTGTAATCGGCACTTTGCAGTGATTGTGCCTAGCTCTGTCCGACCAGAATCCTGGTGGCAGCCATTCTGTGTGTGGCACATCCTCCAGATTGCATCAGAAAGCCTGACCATGTCTGTCTTAAGTTAAAAAAAACACCAACCATGTACACAGAACACTGCTGATCAAGGTTTTGTGACAACAAATCTATCAAGGCTTACCTCATCTCCCACAGCCACACAGTACACTTTGCTGTAACACAGACGTAACTACAAAACAAAAAAAAATGTTCCCGGAGTTCCCTGCCCATAATTCTTATTCCATTCTGGCACCCAGATGGGAACACTGGCTTGAGAGATTAGAAAATCTATTTCTTGCAATGAAGGAAGATGAGTACCACAAAACGTGCTATGCGCCTACACTTTGCAGGAAGTGAGGTGCACCATACGTTTAAAACATTGCCCAACACTGAGAAAGCTAAAACAGCACTCATGAGGCACTTTAACCAACATTGCCTATGAACAATATACATTCCGATAGTTAGAAGGGGAAGTATGGATTAATCTCATGTCTGCCTACTTCGCCTTGTGCATACATGTGAGTTCACAAATGTGGATCACAGGTTAAGAGGGCAGATAATGCAAGTGAGCTAAGCTGAGAAGACAAATTCTCAGAGAACCCCAAATGACTCTCTTCAGAATATTGGACACTGAGTAAATGAGATATGCTCAGAACCAAATGCTCAACAAACAGAGCAAGGAAACCTGGCAACAAGTACAGAGACAGCAGACGCACTCCACACTAAAAACTCAATTAGGAATCAAGAGAGTGACCAACCTGGGAAAACTTAAGCTTCAGCCACAAAGGTGACAAACGTAAAATGCTACAAGTGTGGAGGCTCACACGCACACCAAGGTGATTGCCCAGCAAAAAAGGTTCTCTGTTGTAGCTGTGGAAAAGGAAACCACTATGCAAACATCTGTAGATCTATTATTTCCCCACAGGTCAAGACAAATTTCCAAAAAGACGACAAGATCAAGTTAATGCGCTTCAAGTTGATACCTCAGGAGCTGATAGCTCTTATGTCTTCACAGTGTTCTCCAAAAGAACATAAAAATACGTTTGTATAAAGAAATGCACATCAGTGACATAGTCATGTCATATTTTGATTCAGTAAAAGAACTGCACTTTTAGATACCTGCCCTTTTGGATAAGGAGCAATCCTCAGAAAAGTTGTCCAATGTGGTTAAACTTACACCATTCCCTATGCCATCAAGGCTTTTTCACCCACTGAATAACAATACTCTCAGACAGACAGAGACACTCTTGCTGTGGCATGGGGATGTTCCTGTTTTCATTGATACATTTATGGATGTCATTTCATGATTCTGACTGATCACAAACCTCTTGAACCATTGTTCAATAATCCCTTCTTTTGCCCACCAGCTCTCACTGAGTGATGGATGCTCAAACTATCAGGTTATGAAAATCACTTAGGACACAACACTTGGACAGTCTCTCCTTCACTCAGCTCCCTGCTTGACCATCAGAGTCCCCTTTTGAGCATGTTCTCCATTTGGACCATGCTCAACAGCAGCTGAAAGGTGGGACCCTCCTGGCTCAGTATGGCTCCTTCATCCCCTTAGTCTCTGTATAAGGTCTGTAAACCCCCATCACAGTATCCCAAATACAATGGTATCTTATATAAATAACACCATAGAGCCAATTCAGAATACAACCCCATACAATTTATTGCTGTTTAAAGATGTCAAATAGACATGAAGTCTAGAGAGTGAAGCACTCTGTTTAACTACAGAATATGTGCATAATGGGCACTGGCAATGAAAGCATCTCCGCAGTGCATGGCTAGCACATGGGCCCCCCACTTCAGGGAGCCTAGCCACACAGCCCCACCCCTTAGAATCATAGAATATCAGGGTTGGAAGGGACCTCAGGGACCCCCCTGCTCACAGCAGGACCAATCACCAACTAAATCATCCCATTCACGGCTTTGTCAAGCCTTCCGCCCAAGGCCCTGCCCCCCATTCACTGGAGCCCTGAGTGCCCACCCCGCCCTGCGGCCAGAGAAGCCCCAGCAGCCCCCAGCGCCAGGCCACCCCCAATGCCAGGCTGCCAGCTGGCCTCAACGCCACTGCCAGTGCCGGCCCCCTGCACCAAGCCACCAGCTTGGCCTCAGCATTGGCCCCCGGTGCCGGGCTGCCCCCCAGTGCCAGGCTGCCCCCAGCACTGGGCTGCCATCTGGCCTCAGCGTTGCCACCAGGGCCAGGCCGCCCCCAGGGCCAGCCCCAGCAGTGGGCCACCAGCTGCACTGGCTCACTGGCCTCCAGCTGGTGGTGGCACTAAGCTCCCAGTCCCGCTGACTTGGGCACTGGCTTGGGGGAGAGGATGCAGTATGGGCGGGGCCAGGGCTTGTTTTAGGGAAGGCATAGCCTCCCCTGGCCTATTATACACACCGCCCATGCCACAGTGCCTCACCCATGTGACACAGCCGGGGCCCGGAGGGACCCCCTCTATCAGCATGAGAAGGTAGTACAGCCTCCAAGCCTGCTCAGTCCTTTGGCCAGGTCCTCAGCTGTTGATAAATCAGCATAGGTCCACTGGTTCTCTAATAGGGTGACCAGATGTCCTGATATTATCAGGACCATTGCGATATTAGGGGGCCTTGTCTTGTATAGGCAACCTATTCCAACCCAACCTGATTTTTCACGCTTGCTATCTGGTCGCCCTATTTTATAATGGGATGAGCTGTGATGTTTCTAATTAGTGCCAATTGTGAGATGCACACCTGCCCTCTAGATTAGGGTTTACCAACTCATTTCACAGAGGGTCCAGCCAGACAGCATTTGGCAAAACATTGCAGTCCTGACTGGGCTGGACTGGTTTTCAACTGGCAAAGTAAAGTGAAAGATTGGATAACCCATTTCCAAGCTGTCTTCCTCCTCCCCACCCCAAATCATCCATCTTGCGAAGCCATCCAGTTTGCAGAATTTACAATTGTTCTCCGAAGTAACTTAATGCTGGATTTACACTTTCAGAATATTTTTAATCTTCTTTATATTTTCAGTAAATAATAAATGTGTGGATATGCTTCCCTAAATAAATGAAAATGTTTTCAATCTAGATTTGAATAATATTGTCTAGACCCTATCAGCTATATGGGGAAAATTAAAATTTAGATTTTGTTACTGACTCCTCAGTTATCTGGAGATATGAAGTTGTCAACAGACCTTTAATTATTTTTCAGTTTCTACCTAATTTTCCACACTCATTGCTTTACTGATGCTAAGATATGCCACCGTAAATAGAAAATGCCCCAAGCCTCTTATGATGCTATGGATTGGAAGTGACAATGTTAATAAAATGTACTAGTCTCTAGTGACGCTAACAGCTATCAATACACTTCTCATCTACAATTGACATGCCATTTCATCATTTACTTTTCGTTCCAATAAACACATCTAGTTAAATTGAATAAATAGGATATTAAGCTCTTGTTATTATGCATACACGGAGAGGTTTGAACCCATTTCTTTATTATACTAAAATGACCAGTCTTTCAAAGTGTGGTCCACAAATTTGAGACATCAAAACTATATTAAATTTATTTTGTTCATGTTGATGTACTTTGAGCCCAACCCTTCATTCCATGTGCAAACAAAGCTCCCAGTAGTACTCTGGGGATATATCCGTGTGGTGTGAATACATAGTTGGATAGAATGCAAGGTCCTTTGTGTGATAAAGATTGCCTATGGATATAGACCCAGATCCGCAAATGTATTTATGCACCTAACTCCCATCCATTACTACCCAATCTATGTAGCTTATCAAAAAGGGATGGCTTGATCACATTTATAACTGCCTATATGGGGAACAAATACTTGACAACGGGCTCATCAATCTAACAGACAACAGTATAACAAGATGCAGTGGCTGGAAGTTGAAGCTAGACTAATTCAGACTGGAAATTAGGAATACATTTTTAACAGTGAGGATAATTAACCATTGGAACTATTTACCAAGGGTCATGGAGGATTTACCACCACTGGCAATTTTTAAAGCAAGATTGGATTATTTTGAACAAAGATAAGCTCTAGTCCAAAAAGATTTTTTGTGGGGGAAGTTCTATGGCCTGTGTTATACTGGAGGTCAGACTAGATGATCACAATAGTCCCTTCTGCCCTTTGAATCTGTGAATTCCAGGGCAGGAAACAAGTATGATGGGACTGAGGCTGGCAGTATTTGAGTACAGTTCACGCTGCTGATTATCACCACGGGATTGGTCTGTAGGGACTATTCTAGCCTGCGTAATATGCTAGAGCAGCCCTGTAGCTGCAACCACAGGTCAGGGGAGGCATAGAAGTGGCCTGAAGTCACTTTCTCCCTGCCTCTCCCCAGCCCCCGGATGAGTATGAGCTTGGCACAGTTGGAGATTGTACCCATTGTATCCCACGTACCAGTGTTTACTAGATGTCTGAAGCAGCCCGTTGCACATGGATTGTCAGGTATCACTTAATTAGGTCTCTTTTTCAGAAAGGGCTCCTCTATGTGGACAAAACAAGCCCACCATTCTCTCCTTAATCAGAATTCAGAACAAGTGAATATGTGTTTTAGGGGGCTATATACCCACCTTGAGATACAAAATCCCATGGAGGTTATGTGAGTCAAGGGCTCCAGATGGCACAAACTGCTTTTAGCTTTTCATGATTTGTTCTTTGCTGATGTTCCTCAAAGTAATTTTTTTTTTAAACTTGGAAAAATATTTAGCAGAAGTCCTGCTTAAACTACCTGCAATGCCATAAGTAATTAGAGAGCCTTGTCATTTCATTCATACAGTTCCTCTAGCAATCACACATCAAAGCACAACATCAAACAGTCAGAGCCAGAGTCAAGTGTCAGTTGCATGCGGCTCAATGGCAGGATGTGGCATGTAATATGGTCACTCTGTGCTATGGAATACTTCCTCTCTATGGTCTTTAGCGTGTGTTGTTGCCTGTATGTGAATGATAAGCAGCCCTAGGTCAATGAAATGAGAGAGATTTCTTAGATTACTAATGGTGTAATCACAGGGGGTGAAATCCTGGCTCTATTGAAAATCAGTGGGAGTTTTGCCATTGATTTGAATAGAGCCAGGCTTTCAGTCAGGGAGTTTAGGAATGCAGCATTGTATATTTGTTACAATACAAGGCAATGCCATTTGTTATAATGAACTGAGTGGTACCAGCAGAGATTGTGTCAGTCCACTGAATTTCTCTCTCCCGTCCTACAACTAGGGAGCGCTAGCAGCATTGGCAGTGGCCCCGGCCCCATGCTGTTGCAATCCTCTGTTTACTGTGTCAAAGCTGCAGAATCCTGTCACTTCAGCTAAGGGCTGCTTGCCCGCCACAAGTGCTGAACTGCAGGGAAGCAGGTGTGCACACACACACACACACACACACACACACACACACACACTACAGTTGTTTGTAAACATCACGTTGACTTTCTCACAGGGGAGGTGCAGGACTTGGCAGGAAGATTGAACCACTTCCCAGTGGGAGTCAGGCTCTGAAGGCCCACCCACTGCTGTCAAAATCCTGGCATTATTAAGGTAATTGGGGCCAAAAGATCATGCCTGCTGGTCTTAAGGGAAGGCAGCAGCAGAAGAGGGATCCTCTGGGAGCTGGAAGGGGGTAATATTGCTTAACACTGACAGAGCTCTTTTTCTCTCCTAAGTGTTTTTAAATGACTAAATAATCCTCCCAGTATCTCTGTACTGCAGGAAGTTGAGCATAATAATGGTACGGCCTGTTTTACAGATGGGAAAAAGGAGGAAGAGAGGTCAAGAGACTTATCCAAGCTACAGAGTGAGTGGTAGAGCCAGGATTAGAACTCAGGTAAGCGGAGAGGGCTAGGTCCCACCAGGGCTCAAGAGGGTAGGTCACAGTAGGAACTGGAGGGACCCAAAGTGGGGAGCATTGGGAGGAAAAGCCGCAGTGGGGACGTACAGAAATGTTGGAAGGCTCCTTTGCAGTGGCACCAATTTGGGTTGGGGGTGGACAAATCTCCCCCAGGTTTTTGCTCAAAGTTCCAGAGTCCACTGAGCCAGGGGCACCATGGACCAACCATTTTTAAGCAGAGGCCATGCTAAACTAGAATGGCTACTGCTGGCCCAGTCTGGTGCATTGCTCTGGCTATGAGGATGGAATGCCACTAAAATTTGACCAGCCACCCCTTTGTATGGATGGAGAGGCAGCCAGGCCAAATTTTAGTGAGTGGTGCTGCAACTTGATACAGGGGAGTCTGCTGAGAACTCAACTCCGGGAGGCACTGGCTCATGCACTGTGTGGGTAATAGAGAGAGGAGACTCCCTGGCTGAGGGAGACCTGGTGTCCCTCTTGGTGGGGGAAAAGGGCAGGATGAGCAGCGACTAGAACCGGGTCCCTGTCAGGGGAGCAGGGACCAGAATTTGCCCTCCAGCCCAATAAATATTTGAACTGGCACCACTGGAGAGTTGCAGGTGCCCCATGTGTCACAATAAAATGCCCATCCTCCCGCCCTGGCGTCCCCTGGATAAGCAAAATAGCATTGTATATTGCTAATGCGTTTACATGGAGTGTATTCTGGGAGGGGTTAAAGGTGTAAGTGTGGAGTGAAAGGTTCCTTTGCAGGTTGCAAGAGTCCAAAGACGGAGGAAGGGAGAAGGGAACGGGTTAACTCAATGCTTTAGCTAGGTTGGAAGATAAGATATACAAAAAATACCTCCAAAGGCTCTCCCTGGCTCGAGCTGCTGATGGGGCCCGAGCCACAGTGTGGCGCAAGGCTGGAGGGGAGGCAGCGCATAGTCCGAATAAACACAGTAGGGCCACAGCAAAATACTTGGTGGGTGGCCCCGGACCTCCCCTCGACTCCAGAGGGACAAACCCTGTTCCTCATGTGGTAGCCTAAAGTGGAATAAAAGGCCCTTTGGCAAGCAATAGCAATCCCTAATCCCTGAACGCAATATTGTTGTTGTAACCTCCTAAACAAGGCAAACGACATCCACAACGAAAACCAGGAAGGGCTGTAATGAAACAACTAGTAACTTAAATAGTTTTTGTATGTGCCTCAATTTCCCCAATAGGTGCATTTATGTTGTTCTTTTTTTTCCCTTTTGCTTTATTAACAAAACAAGCAGTAATAGCGAGAGCCCAGGGACACCCCAAACAGGAGTGGTGGGACCGCTCTTGCTGCTTCAGGCCGGCAAAATCCTTCATTGTAATACAATGTATGTATGGTGGCAAATTTTACCAGCCACACAGTGGGTGGCAGCCACTCAACGCTGGATCCTCCTCAATGCCACCTTGGGAGCTTTAAACATTTACTTGCCTCTGAAGCACTTTTAAGTCTCAGCCTTCCTTCCCAATTGTATCAAGGGGGGCCACCCTCCAACTTACCCCTTTACGCAGGCATTGTTCCCCCCCCCCACCCAGGAAAAGGCAGACCTTGGTGAGCTCTTTGGGAGGGCTGCCTCTGGGACTGGGTGGTCCATCGCGATATGTGGGAGGTGGCTCCCCCCTAATGACATGGCTAAGCGGCATGTGCTGACTGCATCCCCTGACTATCAGCACATATGAATTTCAAAGGGCAACACCTGGCAGCTATGGCCTATGCAGCCCCCTCAAATAATGTGTAAAAAAAAAAAGGCAATGCCAGGCCACTTTTATAAGGTGGGTCAACACATCTGCTGGGAAGGGGAGGCATTGGAATATGGCCCCACCAAGGCACATTTGTTTATCAATACCTCTGCATGTGTTTGAAGGACCACCTACCCCAGAGTGCCCTTCGACTTGCTTTTACAATCTCAAGCACAAAATTTTTCAGTGCATTAGCCCGCTGTTATTCAAAGTATTGTTAATATCTCTAACTATATTGTGTTTAATTATTCATGAATTACACCCAATGTTTTTCTCCCATTAATGCACACCCGGGAGCAACTAACTGTGTTCCAGACAGATGTCTCCTCCTTTACAGTGTTGCAGCACATCTTCAATCTGGAAAAATCTGCCTTTGCCACAGCCATTCGGATGGGGCATCTATGCCAACAAAAAAATGTGTTATGCTATGTTACTAATAAAGCCAGAAGCCACTACTAGCTGGTGTATGCAACTGTTGCCGCACTAATAATTTTGTTTGTGCTATATTGCTGTGTATGCAGGAGGCCAACAGTAACACTAGCCACAGTGTCAGAGGGAGGGTGGAAACCTAAATGGTGACCCCTTACAACAGGTTGTTGATTCGGAGCCAAGGGGGGGAATGTCACAATAACATGCCCCACCCCCGCCCCCGGGATCCCCTGGGTAATAAAATCAGCACTGTATGTTGCTGTCAAGGTTCCTTCCCCACTCTGAACTCTAGGGTACAGATGTGGGGACCTGCATGAAAACATCCTAAGCTTACTTTTACCAGCTTAGTTTAAAACTTCCCCAAGGTACAAACTATTTTACCCTTTGCCCTTGGACTTCCACTGCCACCACCAAACATTTATCTGGATTTATTTTTATTAGGAAACCGTCGTTTGGAAACGTCTTTCCCCCCAAAATCCTCCCAACCCTTGCACCCCACTTCCTGGGGAAGGTTTGGTAAAAATCCTCGCCAATTTGAATAGGTGACCACAGACCCAAACCCTTGGATCTTAAGAACAATGAAAAAGCATTCAGTTTTCTTACAAGAAGACTTTTAATAGAAGTAAAAAAGAATCACCTCTGTAAAATCAGGAGAGTAAATACCTTACAGGGTAATTAGATTCAAAACATAGAGAATCCCTCTAGGCAAAATCTTAAGTTACAAAAAAGACACACAGACAGGAATATTCATTCTATACAGCACAGCTATTTTCTCAGCCATTTAACGAAATCATAATCTAACACATACCTAGCTAGATTACTTACTAAGTTCTAAGACTCCAATCCTGTTCTGTCCCCAGCAAAAGCATCACACAGACAGACACAGACCCTTTGTTTTTTCTCCCTCCTCCCAGCTTTTGAAAGTATCTTGTCTCCTCATTGGTCATTTTGGTCAGGTGCCAGCGAGGTTACCTTTAACTTCTTAACCCTTTACAGGTGAAAGGAGTTTTCCTCTGGCCAGGAGGGATTTTAAAGGTGATTACCCTTCCCTTTATATTTATGACAGTTGCTAACACTTCAACATGCATTGGAATGTATTTTGAGAAGAGTTAAAGGTGTAAATGTGGAGTGAAAGGTTGCTTTGGAGATTGCAAGAGGCCAAAGAGGGAGGAAGGGAGAAGGGAATGGGTTAAGTAGACCCTCCAGCTAGGTCCGAAGATAAGAAGCTGACTCCAGCTGCCCAAGGCCAATGCACACAAACAAACTCTTTAATGCTAAAAAGCTGAAAGCCTGTATTTCAACCCTGGCCATCCGTTAAAAAAAAAAAAAAAAAAAAAGAACTGAGCTGAACAGAACTGCAGGGGTTGCAAAAACTAGTAAGATTGCAAAGGTCAGTAAGTTAAAAAATATCAGTCTCACGTCCCTGAAGCCAGTGTGTTTTTGGGAAACTAAGGGAGCTGCGGCCAGCCATTCTGGACTGGTACAAAGAGCACAGAGCACAGGGGTCCTTGGACGAAACGCCCCAGAAGGACCCAGGGATCAAAACTCTCCCGAGAGCTGAAGCAAGTCGGAAATCAAGTCAGAACCTGGATGGCCTGTGCACAGGACAGAACTCTGTTCCACCCTTCCCCCTCTTCTTCTTACGTTACACTCAGGCTTGGCCAGCCTCAGGTCGTGCATGTGTGAGTATGGAAGTGGGTTAGGGCTGGAGCACTAACGCTTTCTTTCTTCTTCCGAGTGACGTGGGAGCATTCCCAGCACTCACTGCTGTTATTTGCTTAATAAAGCTTTAAAATTTAGTCACTTGGTGTGCTCCTTCATCTCCTCCCCTAACGATCCTGCGGCCTCAGCCTGATCACCTGAAGCCTCAGGCAGATTGGTAACATAAATCTGTCACACATGCCTCTCAGAATTTGGCCTTATGCTTGCAGCCACCATCTCTGAAAGAAGAGAAAAGAAGTAATAGAAAAATACAGAGAATAGAAATGATGAATGGCACATAGCAAACAGACACTGAGGAAGAACAAAGCTTGCTCTGCTGTTGCTCCAGGGATGCAGTCATAGCAAACACAAGTACACAGCATGGCCAGGGGATAAATTTTTCTTTTAGATGGTTTCAAAGTCTTTTGACAAGTCTGATCATTTGAGGTTTGGAAAGTCCACAGTATTCCCCAGTGCCATTCTCTAAACTGCCATTTTGGGTGAGGTGGTCTTTCCACTTAGGGCAATGGAGAACGGCAACCAGCACCTTCTACAATGGGCATTTTGTTCTTGGGCCACATGATAGAACTTGAGCCACATTGTTCTAGAACTTGCATACATTCCTGCTTATTCCTTTGTTTAGATAAAGCTAAGAAAGGACCTTACATTCTGGCTAATTCACAGTAACTCCATGCTGACTTCAGCCTGCCACTACTTATAAAGATGAAGGAGTAAAATAGCTCTGCCACTGCATTGTCATGACTTGGGGCTATCAATGTCCCATAGAACTACCAAGGGAAGTGCCGAATTCTCCGTCACTTGATGTTTTCAGATCAAAACTGGATACCGCTCTGGAAGATATGATTTAGCCCAGCACAAGTTATTGGGCTCAGTATAGGGATAAATGAGTGAAAGATGATAGCCTGCGACATACAGGAGGTCAGACTAGATGAACTCTATGACTTTACGTTCGTAGCAGAGGATAGTGATGTTGTGGGACCTTTAAGGGACATTGTCATGATGTGAATTACCTTGGAAGTTGGTGTTAGAGCATATATAGGTCAGCATTAAAGAGTCAGCAAGTGCTGAGTGATACGGCACAGTTACCACAAAATTTCCTATTCCAAGTACAGGAGAAAATTGTAATAGCTCAGATCTGACTGTATGGCACCCCTTAGAAAGTCCTGACATTTTACTGGTATCCATTGTCTTTGTGCATCTGTTCTTCTGCTGATAGAATGCTCTTTACATTGCATAATCATGCTCTCGCTTTGTCAAAATTAAAGAATAATTGGTAATGATACTGCCCTTTAAACACCACCTAAATTTCTAACCTGCAATACCATTTACAAATATAGTCATATGTCTGAGACCTATATCTTTGCTATTATTAATAAGGATAACCTATGGCTAGGAAGTGAAGTTTGCTAATTAATTGTTTAAGTAGTTAAAGCCAGTGTATATTTTATACATTTCCCCTTTCTGAACATTGACTTCCTACCACAGTTTTAGTTTCAAGTTTCTCTCACACCTAAAGGGAATGTGGTATTAGAAAGACTTTTACATGCCAACTGAGATAAGTCTGACAAGATGACTCAAGACTAGCTTGTGGAGAAACAGTCATGCCATGCATATATGAATGATTACTGACTGAGCCAGAACTCACTGCAGAAAATTGAACTTACTGCTAGACAAATTGAGTCCGATATGCCAGAGGCTAAAATAATTGCTTAGGAGACTATAGGCCCTATCCAGCAGCTAATTCATTACTTGTGTAATCTCTAACCCAGCACAGAAGCAGCTGACAAGATGGTGGCATATAGGGTAGAATTCATACACTTAGAAAGTACGATTTCGGGATCCATTGGATCAGAAAAGACCTCCTGCCATTGTTCATATTGCCAAGGACACAAAATAGCCTTACAAATTATTACAACGGCCATTACTGTAGAAAAAACAAAGCATTTCACTAGAGTTCCCACTCCCAAAATCAGCCAAGTGAATTCTCTGTTCCTGAGTTCCTGTCCTCAGGGCAGATAATGGTATTTCACCTCACCCTGTTCATAAATTGCTTTGCCACATTGAGATTTACAACCTGTAGGTGGCTTCATAGGGCAATGACCTCTCTAGTTTTTGATGGTGAAGGGGGGGAAAATCTTGTCTTTGTAGTGGAAACAAGCTAGCAGAGAGTTACAAAGTCTCTTTCTTCGTGCTGAAGCTCTTCAGCCACTGTTGCTCATCTCAAGTCTCCAAAAAAATTGTATTCATTAGTCTGTGTTTGTGGTCCAGACTCCACCACATGCCCTCCATCCACCCATGCAGCACACAGCCATAGACTCAGCCGGAGGTGAGTACTTGACCATTGCCTGATGAGCTCTGTGAGCTGCTTGCTTTGGGCTTTGGCTCACTGCAGGTATGCTGAACATTCTTCATTCCCTTGGCTTCACCTCCCAATGGCTTTTCAAAAGTTCTAGAAGAAACCTTTCTTACTGAGCAAGTAACATAAAAATAGTTTGGGAGTGGTACTATTTGACTTGCAGGGTTCCCCAAGGGAATGATGGGAGTTTCCCAGTGGATTATGGTACTTCGACTGCTCCCTCTATTCTCCTGGGCTACATTATATATCCTGTAAGACATTTCAAATTAGCTCAGAAACAACTGCTTCCGAGACTTGTGCTGGGATTGTGAAATACATACAAGAGCAATGCAATGGTGTAAATCAGTGTGAGGGTGGAGGTGAGGCAAAACTGCAACAGTTCATAATCCCAGATAGCACAGCTAGTGTGGATGCACTACACTGCTGATGCCTACACCCATGCGAGCCTACTGGCTCAGTTGGCATTAGTGAAGTTCCCTGGTGCAAACACAACTTTCGAGCACATCCTTGGTCCACTGAACCAAGGCTTGCCCCTTATTCAGCTGTGTCCATTTTCCATGTATCTACTTAAAAACATAAGAATGGCCCTACTGGGTCAGACCAAGGGTACCATCCAGCCCAGTATCCTGTCTTACAACAGTGGCCGGTGCCAGGTGCCCCAGAGGGAATGAACAGAACAGGTAATCCTCAAGTGATCCATCCCGTGTCGCTCATTCCCTGCTTCTGGCAAACAGAGGCTAGGGACACCATTCCTGCCCATCATGGCTAATAGCCATTGATGGACCTATCCTCCATGAATTTATCTAGTTCTTTTTTGAACCTTGTTATGGTCTTGGCCTTCACAACGTCCTCTGGCAAGGAGTTCCACAGGTTGACTGTGCATTTTGTGAAGAAATACTTCCTTTTATTTGTTTTAAACTTTACCTGCAATGCCCTCAGTGTGTGCAGGTTACCAACCTAAACAGCATTGGGTGACTTGTTGGAAGAAGTCTTTGGGCTTTGCTGATTGAAAAGCAAACTGCAAAGCAGAAAAAGGTATTAAAGCATTCAGAGGACAGCTAGAAACATATTTACATATATATAATGTGTGTGCCTTTTATTTACTCTTTGTGGCTCTCTGCAGAACTGGCTAAGAAGAATGGGACATTAGAATCATCATAGTCCAATTCCTGAGCTGCAGCTTTGCTCTCACTGCAGGAGACAATATTGATGCTTTGACAGAAAAGAGCTTTTAGCCCAACTGTTTATGCAGAAAAGTTTGAGTTGAAAAGATTTCTAACAACAACAACAAACAAGCAAACCACCATCAACTACAAATAAAACAAAAAGCAACAAAAATAAAAGCAGAATCTAAGCCTCAGCAACCCCAGCCCTCCCAGATGACACCCAGAGACACTTGTTATGTACCTGCAGATTCTATATGGTGAATATGAACACCCCTATTTTTGGAATGAACCTTCTTGCTGATGTGAACATGTAAATTTTTAAAGCATATGCGGGCGGGGCGGAGGGGGGGGTCCCATACCTGCACAGGCTGACCTCACTTTAACCCCAGTCTCCACAGTGACATATTGAACTGAGTCTCACATAGGGCTGTGTGCAATTGTATTTGTGCATACAACTCTAATGGCATGCCGTTTTTTCACAATACTTGAATCAGCTGTTTATCTTTGTATGTGCGAAGTTGGGTCCCAGGAGTCACCAAAACCTAAGTGCGCTAAAAAGGCGAAACACAGCTCACCACTGTGGAATGTACAAAGTATAATTTGACAAAGACCAGTAGCAGCAAATGGTGCAAAGAGATATACCTTAATACCAGGAATTCAGAATTGCAGTGCAGATCTTCCATTGGCATTTTTAAACCCACATTTTAAAATATAAACAAAGACAATTCAGACTTCAGAGTGTGGAAGAGAGAGGCCCTTCTACATCCCACAAAGGAAAATATGGCATAGTATACACCTTGAACCTTTATATAACAACAGACCCACCCCCATAGGGTGACATCCTGGCCCATTGTAGGCAATAGCAACTCCTTTTGACTTCAGTGGGGATAAGATAGTTGTCTTGACGAATTGGAATATGCTGCTTTCTTACTGGGTCTGGGTATGCCCCTGCCACTTACTTTAGTAGTGGAACTTCTGCATAACTCATACTTTTATGAGTTGAGATATTACATCTGCATATGAATTGCTGCTTGTTCTGCTATATCCGTGTTGGTTTTGCTGCGACATGCTGTTTTAATACTAGAAAGTGTTATTTTGGATACCATTTATGTAGTACTTACATTCTTTACTAGTGCCAAAATCACAGAGTTATTGTGGAATTATTTTATTTATGCTAAATCAAATCTATATTTGGTAGAGGGAGCGATACCATTAATGGGGAAGTGAGCTCTCTTGGGTGCCAGAGCATATTTAAGTGTTGCTGCTAGAGACTGTCTGACGCTGTAAAGCTTTGCGCCATATCCACACTCAGGACTGTTTGTATATGGAGTTCTGGCTCCAGAGCCAAAAAAATCAGTATAGGATACTGAGCTGAACTTGAATTTCCCCAAAATTTGGGAAGGAGGAAGCAGCTCTGATCCAGGCTTTGGCCCAGGTTCATCTTTACCTCCTATTACGAATGTGATTGTCTGGCATACCTTCCTCGGTGGTTTGGGGAATATTTATTTGATTTAGTTCAGTTTATAAAATCCACTAATCAAAATAACCTCTAGTAGATTTTCGCTGTATGCTCCATGCTAATTATGTAGTGCAAATAATTAGTCTTTTCATGCTAAACTAACAAGTGACAATCATGCTGTCCATTGGGTCTAAACACATGTATATTCATGTATATTCCAGACACAATTATTCTTCTATTCACTGACAGTAAATATGCCAACACAAAAAAAGCACTCATCCATAAAGCTGGTCTCTTTTACCAAAAAAAGGTTACAGTGGTTTGCCTTATGTCATATTAACAAAACAATTTTACCTTCAGTGGATTTTTATGCTGTCAGATGCTTATACAAACAAATGGAGCTTGAGTTCATGGAATAACCCCTTCAACCTCAAAAAACTAAAATACACAAGAGGCAGCAACACAATCTGCTTAAAACTAAAAAAAAAAAAAAGAAAGACCAGAGCTCCCTTCATTATAGATTTCAGCACAGAAAGGCCACTGCTGACATTTGCTGTTCATAAGATTACTCTTTTAAAAGAACAGTAGCATCTTTAATCATTCCACTACTAGTGTCCTTACAAACAAAGTTATGACAGGGAGTTCAAACTAAAAGATAAAAATGTGTCCATGAGGTGGGTGGATGAGTCAATAGAGATAGACATAGATTTTATAGATTCCAAGGCCTGAAGGGACTAGAGCATATATTTTAGAAAAAAGATCCAATCTTGATTTAAAATCTGTCAATGATGGAGACTCCACAGTGACCCTTAGCAAGTTTTTCCAAAGGTTTATTAATCTCGCTGTTAAAAGTTTAGCTCTTTTTTCCAGTCTAAATTGTCTACCTTCACCTTCCAGCCATGGGATCCTGTTATACCTTTCTCTGCTAGATTGAAGATCCCATTATTAAATACTAGCTCCCCATGTAGGTATTTACAGAATGTGATCAAGTCACTCCTTAATCTTCTCTTTGTTAAACTAAATGGATTGAGCTGGTTGAGTGAATCACTCAATAAGGCAGGTTGTCTAATCCTTTAATCATTCTCGTGGCTTTTCTCTGAATCCTCTCAAATTTATCAGTATGAATTGTGAGCACCAGAACTGGACACAGTGATAGCAGCAGAGCCGTAGACAGGATAATCTGGCCTGCTTTGCATTTGTGGCAGAAAAGAAAAGCTATACACAGATGGGGAAACATATGTGGATAGAGTTAGGAGAATGTATAGCTGCTGGACAGAGTGGCAAGTCTTCTTGCACATGACAGGTAGGCAATCCACCTTGAATATGGCAAAGAAGCTTATCCTAAGACAAAAAGATGAGGTCTGAGTCATTTAGTGCTTAAACCAAGAACTTTTCCTTTATAACAATGTTGTGGAATTTTGTTTTATTCTAACTTGTTTAACTGCATGGTGCTATTTCAGATTCTTAACTGTGATCAAACACATCAGCATAAAGTTGCTAACGCACATGTTTGCAAAGTTGGGCTGGTAGATGCCAATCCATGCAAGGATTTATGCTCACGCTCAACATTACACATAAGTAGTCCCATTGACGTCAATGGGACTACTCCTATGTGTAAAGCATGGGTATAAGTTTTGGCAGGATCAGGGCCTTGTACTGTAATTTTAAAACACCTAAATGGATTTGTCTCTAACTTGATTTGCCACAGTATAATCCATCACAGTTTTGACAGTTAAGCTATAAAGTTCTTGGTGGGGGGGGGCGGGAAGAGAAGAAAAACAAGGAGAACTTTTCAATGAAGATACAAATACAGCTTTAACTACTGTGTAACAATACAGGCAGAACCCCAGCTGTCCACAAACAATTGATTAGACACAGCTCGATAGCTGGTACTGTGTGTCAGGAGTGCTAATACAAAATGCATTAGTGCTAAAACAGACAGCTGCCAACCTGCCCAGTGAAATGGGATTAAATACCTACATCCAACTTTAAAAATGTGAATAAATAATGAGTGTGCCTGTTATTTCCCATTTGTGGTGATTATGTACTATATTTATGGGTCAGGTTGCACACTTTCAGAAATTGCAGCATTATGGAGTTGGATGGATGGATTGATTTTTTTTTCATGTTGGAGGAAAAAATATCTCTTGAGAAAGCAAATATAGAACATAGTGAAGAAAGCAGCTTTGGAAGACCTTAACCTCTCATGCAGTTAGCAAATGTGAATTCCAGTGCTTTAATTCTCTATAATATTAAATGTGGCTTTCTGACAGTATAGGCTGTCTCTCTCTCAGTTGGAGTGCAGCTAAGTGAAGTAAAATTTGCCCAAAGGGAATGTGGAAGTCTGCAGTGACAGCTCTAAGTGAGAAGAATGACTGACCATATTAAAGGTTAGGGAAGGTAACACTTCCAGCATTGTCCGTCTGAGTATGAGACTGAAAAAGGAATTGATTTGACCACCCCCTAAGATTCCTTTAAAAATAGGATGAGCAAAATATTTTGTCTTCTTTTTAGTGATTTTTAAAATCACATCAACTGACTGCTTTCTTTCCTATAAAGTGGGAACATACAGTACGTCACATATGAGAATACATCCAAAGCCCCACTTTTAAATAAGTTGTCAGGAATTCCGAAGCCTGCATAACTGTTAGTGAGAGGCCAAAACATCATTTTATTTGAGTATTTGTGTGAAGCTGAAATTAGGTGGAAAAAGTTCTACAGACAAGATCCTCAGATTTTCAGTGGCCTGAAACTCAAAAGAGGCATATAAAAGGTGGAAATTAGATCAAATTATGAAGGATTAATATAAAATAAACCAACACTACAAGTGTGCAGGGACAAAATTAGAAAGCCCAAGGTACAAAATGAGGTTAAAATACCTAGGGATATAGAGGGTAACAAGAAAATATTTTACAAATATATTAGGACCAAAAAATGAAGGCAGGGTTTGACTGACAAAATGTGGCAACTTCAACATGAATTTGTGAAATGTTTTGGTCACTCCAAATAGGAAATTTTGCCCCCTCCCCCAAAAAAATTTTTGGTTGAAAAATTCCACCCAGTTGTATTTTTTGTTCATATAAAACTCTGGAGCTTGATCTGGTCATAAAGTTTTCTTCAAAAGTGTTGTTTTTTTCAACAAAATTCCATTTTCATTGAAAATGAAGCAATTCAGAAAAAAGTATCAATTTTGACAAAATTTCTTGTAGAAAAAACAAAATGAAGCATTTGTTATAATGTCAGAACATCCCATTTGGATATTTTTGGAAAGGAACATTTCATTGTTTTTGTTCTGGGGTGATTTTTCTAATCAAAATTGATTGTTTGTTATATTAAACTGTTTAGAAAGTCAAAAGCAGAACACAATGTTTCTATCAAGCCAAAATGATTTTTTTTTAAATTTCATTTAATAGGAACTTTCATTTTCTATTTGTTTTCATTCAGTTTCCGATGGAAAAAAGAAATCAAAACTCACAGGATTTCCCAGGAAATGGAAAATTGAGGTTCCACACAGGTCTCCTTAGAAAAGGCTCATTGCTGCTCTAAGTTCTGCAGTGAGTAACAGTGCCCTTGAGACCATTTTGTTCGCTGTGGATCTGGAGTACAAGGTCATCCCTGGCCATGCCCCCTCTTGTCCCCTATGCCAGGAGGTCAAGAGCAGGTAGCATAGAGCTAACGGCTTTCTGCCACTTGGGAGTTCCTCTATATCAGGCAAATCCCTAGCTGTCCCACTATGGCAGCTTTCTGGATGCTGTGCAGTACAAAACAGCCAAAGGGGGTGGGGGGAATAATCTGGCCCTATATTTCCACACATCGCCTGCTTAGAGCAAAGTTGATTTTTGACGAAGCGGTGGAAAAGAAGGCACTCCAGATGGCAAACAGGAAACAGCAGCTGAAGACATTTGATGAAGCAAAGCTGAAGAAATTGATTTCTGGGTTTGACTGGAGCCACATGGAAAAATGTGATGAGGACTATAGTATCTTTGCCGACAAGGTGAGACGTTGCATAAAAGCAGCTGAAATTGAAAAGCTGAAGGAGGCAAAGGGAAGAATCTCAAATGAAACGAAAAGCTTGTTGGAGAAGTGGAGAAACATGAAAAGGAGCTCGGAGAACAACCACGAGTACTCCATTCTGTGCAAGCTTATACAGCGAAAACTGAAGGACGGCTTTGAGAACTTCCAGAAGGAAAAGCTCCTCAAAACAGCTGAATCATGCAAGAGCCTCAGGATATGCAAGCGGGAATTGACGCAGTACAGACTGAGCGTAACAGCACTGAAGAACAAGAACGGAGAGACAGTAATCGACAGAGCAGGGATGGAGGAGGTCTGCAGCAACTTCTATACAGAACTGTTCAAATCAAGAATTAATGTCCCTCTCCCAAAGCTCCAAGAGTCAGAAGAATGCATCCCCCCAATAACTGTCAGTGAAGTCCGAAGCACACTACACCAGATGAAGAAGGGAAAAGCTCCAGGCAAAGATGGAATAACGTCAGAAATGATTTCTGCAGGAGGCGAAGAACTTTGGAAGGCCCTCACTTTAAGATTCAGTCGATATCTTGAAGAAGGAAGAATACCATCAAGCTGGAAGGAGTCGAATACCATCTTCCTGCACAAAAAGGGCGATCGAGAAAATCTTAAGAACTACTGCCCTATATGCCTGCTCTCTCACATCTACAAGCTCTTTACAAAGGTGATAATGAACTGACTCTTGCAGAGCCTGGATGAACAACAGCCGAGAAAGCAGGCAGGATTCCGAAGAAATTTCAGCACGATCGACCATATATTTACCCTTAGCCAGCTCCTAGAAAGAGCGAGGGAATACAAACTGCTGCTGTGCATTGCTTTAGTCGACTATGAAAAAGCCTTTGATAGTATCGAGTTTAATGCAATATTAAAGGCGCTCATAGAGCAGGGCATTAACATGCAGTACATCAGTTTGTTGAAGAAAGCCAATACTGGATGTGCAACAGACATTACTCTCCTCAAAAATCCTCTCCGCATCCAATCGAGAAAGGCGTGAAGAAAGGAGATACGATTTCACCAAAACTATTCACCGCCTGCCTTGAAATGGTTATGAACAAGATCAGTTGGAGAAGTGGTGTTGACATAAATGGAGAACGATTATCTCATCTCAGATTCACAGACGACATCGTGCTTATTGCCAAAAGCACCAACCAACTGCAGAACATGCTACGAAGACTCGACAAGAAAAGCAGTCATGTCGGCCTGAAAATGAACCACTGTAAAACAAAATATATGCGATCAGACATCTTACGAAAAGCCCGAATAATGGTAGCAGGAGAAGAAATCGAAGAATTGGAACAGTACGTATATTTGGGCCAAGAAGTCAATATGCGCCAAGACCTGAATGGAGAACTCTCGCGAAGGATTCAGGCAGGATGATGTGCATTCAATTCCATCAAAGATGTCCTCTAAGGAAAAATCGACAAGACCACATGCGCAAATACCTTTAATTCAACAGTGCTGCCAGCCATGTTGTACGGCAGTGAGATGTAGGCACTGACGAAGAGAGAAGAGCAGCGGCTGTCAGTAGCTGAAAGGGCAATGGAATTAGCTGTGTTGGGAATCTCCCTTCTAGATCGCATCTCAAATGAAATGATTAGAGAACACAGCGGTGTGAAAGATATTGTCATGGAAAGCAGAGATAAGATGCAATGGGCGGGCCACACAGCACGGCTCACGGACAATAGGTGGACCACAATCATTGCTGAGTGGTACCCGCAAGAACAGAAAAGACCACCCGGCCAGCCTCCAAGAAGATGGGAAGATGACATTGTTAAACGTTTCGGATGAATGTGGAGAAGAAAGTCGAGAGTGCAAGAAGAATGGCGGACGTGTTGCAATCGGCACAGTCTTAACGACAGCTGAAGACCAATCGATCCAGGTGTGTGATTTCCACACAAACACTTTGAGACTTGATATCCCATTCAGCAACAGGCATCCCATCTGCACTCTGCCCATCAGGTTCCCTTTTCAACCATAACTACTTCCCTTCCACCATTCCACAGCTAAGTATCTCCACACTCATCTTGGACAATCAGCAGGCACTAACGTTGACGTATTTTGTCCCTCCTCCATCCACATTGCCACTTTCCCTTCTGCTCTCCTACAGATCAGCTCTTACACACTCGGTGTGTAATGGTCAGGGGGCCTATGTCTGAGGTGTCCTCAGAATGCTGGTGTGAGTTAGAGTTTGTGGAGACTGGTGGTTTAGCCAGTGGAACCCAAGGAAATGTGAGAAAAACAAGCCCGAATTTCAACATTATAGGATGCTTACTAAAAAAAAAAAGAGTGACACAGGAAATGCACGGCTGTCAACCGAAACATTGTTGGATGAAATTTGAACACTACATTCATTCATTCAAGTGTGAATCAGAAGAATTTTTGGTCCTGCTTTATGTGAAAATTTCAACACAAGCTTAACTTGGAATTTGCTACTGATGCCTCCATACCTGCCTTTCTTTTCACTTTTCACTGACAGGGGCAGGTGCTAACGCTGGCTCTTCTACAAATAGATTTTTGTCCCCTCCTTTATCCTAATAACAAACTTATACTGGGCCAGATTCTGCCATGCTTACTCATACTCATCCTTTGCATTGAAGCTACCCATGGAGTAAGGGATTACTCAAGTGAGTAACTAAATCTGGTCCCTTATTTTCATGCAAGCTTTCCTTCAAGGTGAGATGGGCAGGGACTCCTGAAGCTAGCAGGAAACACTATCCCATAAGATGCACTTCCCTACAGTTTTGCAGATCTATATTGTGAGGTCAGTCATTTGATAAGAATGCAGTAAAATAGTCTTGCCTGCACTCACAGTTTAAGACATCCCCGATGTTTCAGTTTTCTTCTCTATCTGTTATACTAAATGGATTTATCAGAGCGTCTCATTTCATTCTCATTCAAGAACCTACTTAATATTCATCATGTTGTTGGGTGACATTTTTATGTCTGGAGCAACACAAGTCTCCCATAAAATGACTCAAGGGCAATAAGGCATAACTTGTCTTTAAAACTGTATACAGGATTTTGAAGTCACAAACAAGTCATAAAACAACATTTAGTTAGAAAGTGCTCTTTCCTCACTGGGTTTATCAAAGTAGAACTGATCTGTCAAGCTTGTTTTATTAAGCAAATGGATGTGGAAAAAGCCAATGGCAATTCTGATATGTATTAATTTAGCATCAGAATTGGAACTGAGGAAGGGAGGAAAAAGTGGCCGGATGAACAGATTCCCTTAGATTTTTTTTCTTTTAAAAAGCTGATTGCAAGCTTTATGGAAAACAATCAAACTCAACAAAGACACAGCAAAAGAAAAACTAAATTAAACAATGATAGGCACTAAGAAAACAGGACAAAAGTATAAGACAAATTGCTAAAAAGAAAGCACAGGACTTACTTGTTTCTATTGTGCACTGTGTGAAGGCTTCAGGCGTTAAAGTCAATGGAGCTATGCTGATTTACATCACTCAAAGAACTTTTCCTTCCCCTTTAAAATCACCATAAAGGTTAAAAAGTTTATTAAAGATGGGTTCTTCACTCTGTTGCTAATAGAATTTCAGGTTATTACAACTGAAAGCATTTTCAGGGTGGCATTTTCCAAAGCTCTCAACATTGGCATAACTGCTGCTGTTGCAGCCAATGGCCAATTTAAGTCAACAGTAAAACCCCCATTGACTTCAATGGCAACGGATTTGAGCCAATATTGAGTGCTTTTGAAAACACCAAGCTACAACTCTCATTTACTTTTCAACATTTTATGCCTTTTGCATGTCACTCAGCCTTTCTCTGTCTAAATACTAAGTACTTAGATGGCCCCCATTATTGTAGTTTCAGAGCAGCTCACAATTCTTAATGTATTCATCCTCACAACAGGCCTGTGAGGTAGGGCAGGGTTATGACCACCATTTCATAGAGGGTGAAACAAGGCACTGAGAGACTAAGTACCAAGGTCACACAGGATGTCTGAGGCAGAACAGTGAATTGATCCAGGTTTCCAGAATCTGAAGCTAATGGCCTAACCCCCAGACCAGCCTTCCCTTCCCCATCCCCATCCTGTCCTTCCAGTGGGTATAAAGTACAGCTACCTGTTTTGTGCAGCTCCATGCATGACATTTTATGCAAATTAAGTAATAAGCTAATTTGCATGTTGGCAGCTGCAAGCTGACTTTTAACTATTTTGTAGATTTAATGCTCATGAAGCCCTGGTGAATGAATCCCTCTTTTTATCTGCAAGGCCACAGAAGGGTAAGCAAGCTTCCCACATACACCCAATATGCCTTAGGTGTGCTCTGGGGAAAACTTTCTCCAGGGGTTGCAGGGCAGATCAAGCTCCATGGCCTATGCAGTTTTTGGCCTCTCTGTTGAGTTCAGTGCTGCCAGCTCTCGTGGTTTTATCACAAGTCACACAATATTTTATATTTTTCCATGTAGAAGGTATGGTAACAATTGGTCCTAAAAATTTACCCTAATTTTAGGATGAACTCAATTGTGGGAAAGCAGACAAATGTTTATAAAATGTCACAATAACATACAACAACAAATGCTGATTGGAAAAGATGCAAAAGGGAATCAGATGGACTGCATTAGTCCAAAAAAAAAAAAGACCGACTGATATAACTCAAGATCTGTGGAAAAATCATGCCCAGTAAACAAGAGAAGTGTAGGACTGAAAAAATCACTGAATCAAAATTAGTGTGTCAGAAATTAGGCCTAATTACTACAAAATAATGCAAGGACAGCTTACTCTGTCCACCACTCCCCCTTTTGGGAGTCTTAAAAGAAAACACTTTTTTGGGAAATTTGATAGGGGAAGGGAATGCAACAAATGCTGACAGAAAGAAGGGGCCAGAGCAAGCTTCACTGTCATGGCTGCCACCTCTGCCATTTTCTGAGGTCCTGGGATCTACTGTAACACCACTGGGCATTTGTTATCTTGCTCATCAGAGATGTCCTGACCAGACTAGGACAGAGAAAGGAACCCAGATAATATTGTCACCTCTACTGACTCCGGTTGAATCTCATGTAACTTTAGCGCCCTCGTGGCCAAGATGGAGTCTGCTCTGCAGGCAGCTCGGGCCAAGAGATGGCGCATGCAGGAATGCAGCAGGAAAAATTCTTTCCACCCCAGGGGCATCTGTTCCAAACCCCCCAGAGTGAACACACCCACCCACAGGAAAAGTACAATGGATATAACAAAGGGAGATCTTTATTTACAGAGGGATGAGAGGAGAAAAACAACAAGGGGAAATGTAGGAGGAGCAGTAGAACAGGGTTGCATCCCAACCAAGGCCCCACAGGCCCAGTGGTAGCACAGTCTGAAAGGCAGACACTGAGCAATGTGTCTGCACACAGAGTTCAGGAGTCCTGAGCAAAGTTCCAGTCCAGTGCTGAGTCTTGGGTGCTCCTGGTCGTCTTTGGCGCCAGTGAACTTTCCCCAACAAACCCCTCCGGTGCCCTCTTCTGCCGCTCTCTGGAAAGCCACACAGAGCGACAACCTCCCCACTTAACTAACTAGCAGCCTCCCTCCTTATTCCCAATGCAGAGTCACAAGCCCCAGTACTCACAGCCCCATGCAGCTCTGGGCGGCAGTGATACTGGGTCCAGCTCTGGCCTGTCCTTCTCGGGCAATTCCTCCCTGGCACAGTGCTCCTCCTGGCTCCTGTCCTGGGGTGTCCCCGATCGGCTGCTCTGTCCTTCCCAGGCTTCAGGCAGGTTCTCCCTCCTTCACTTTGTCCAGGGCCTCCCTGCTGCAGCCCTTCTCTCCCTGGGCTCCAGAGACACCCCCACAAGTTTCCCTCCTTTCTCTCACTGCTCCCCCTCCCCAATAGGAAAAAGATTTAAAGGGGCCATGCTCTCTAAACCCCAAGTAGTTACACTCAAATACCAGGTGGGATGTGAGACTTAGTCACACACGCACACTTTTTGCATGTTCCTTATCTTTCCCACCTTATTTCTTCTCTTTCTTATTCCTCCTCCTTTCCCCCCTCCAGTCTAATAGTCTTGCCTAGCAGGCCAAGACTATATGTCATGTGATGCTGCTTTAAGCCTCTGATGAGGCAGACAACTAAAACAATGCCTTAAACAGCCAGATCTCAGACTGGCTAATAAGAACAAGAGACATGCCTGTTTTTCCAGCAGTGGGACTGAAATGAGAATCAAAGCCAGAAACAGAAGCTGCATTTTCTATCTGTGCTGTTCTTTTCTCTCCTCTTTTGCATGTACTTGTCTTGTTTTGGAGGAAATGGGACCAGACTCTAACAGCAACAATAACAGCTCAAGCACATCTCAACTAATTGTTTTCTCTTTTCCCAAAAAAGGATAGTTATTACTATGTAAGAGATTATATGCAGTGTTGTAGTCCTGTTTGTCCCAGGATATTAGAGAGACAAGGTGGGTGAGATAATATCTTTATTGGACCAACTTCTGTTGGTGAGGGAGGCAAACTTACAAGTTTACACAGAGCTTTGCCCTGAAGAAGAGCTAAAAGCTTGTCTCTCTCAGCAACAGAAGTTGGTCCAATAAAAGATATTACCTCACCCACGTTGTCGCTCATCTAAAAGATTGTCAAATGTGGGGAGGTTCCTTCTAAAAACTCTTTCCAGCTAAAGGAAAAGGAACAAAAATGTTGTTAACATGAAAGTCTTACTTAATACTTTACATTTCAAGTTATTTAACTGGTTTGCCTGCTTTGGCTGTATCTTTAATAGAAGGTTAAAAAGGATTTTTAATGATGTGTTTTCCATTGTACTAAAGCAGGCAGAGGTCTCTGTTATACTAACCCCCGAACCTTGTTTAAAATTGTTTAATGCTGGACAGTTTCAGAGTCATGTTAACACCTTTGACTCTTTGGGCCCGTGTATTCCATTGAAATTAATATGACAAAGGGTAACTCACTGCTGGTGTAATCCACACACCTCCTGGGTGTGGTATTCTGTCCCATCTAGTGGCGCCGAGACCACATAGAGAGAGAGATTAATGAGTCTGCTCTACAGCCTTAGCTAACAGCACTAAGCACTTGTATCATGCACTAAGCTCCAGAGGTCCCAGGTTTGATCCTGCCCATCACTGACTGGTGTCTGTCAGCGTTACTCTGGCACATCCCTTTGCTAGTAACCCCCGAGCCCCTCTAATTCTGAGGTGGTCTACTTCTTCTTGTGACTCAGCCCGATAGTTGGGACAAGTACAGTCCCACCCCTTTTGGGATACAACAGGTTCAATACAACAGTGGTTCAGTGGCTTCAGACCAGATCTTCAGCCCAATTTCAGGCTTTTTTGGTTTTTCCACTCTTATTACTGGAGGTCTTTGTATCACCATACTTGGTGGCTGATGGACAAGCCTGTGTTTCCCTTCTACTGTTGGTTCCAGCTCAAGGTCCCTGTAGCAAGCAACTACAGTTTGTCTATTCAGATCCGCTACTTCCTCCTTGGGCTACTTTTTACCTCAGCCTATCTCAAGCCCTTTCTCTCAGTCCCTTCCTGGGCTCACTCCTCTGCAGATCCCAGGAAAAGTAGATCAGTTAGCTAAAGGGAGAAAAGAAAATGTAAAGGCCCTGTGCCAGCCCTACCTGCTCCAGGGAGGCTTTGCCATCTAGCAATCTCAAGATAGCCTCTGGCCCGAGCCCAGACTTTATCTAAGGAATTGTAGCTTTCCTTTGGCCCCAGCCAGGCCTCCCCTTCAAGGGACTAACGTGAATGCTCAGCTCCTTCTCCCCTGGTCTTTTCCTCTTTTATCTCCTCCCTCCCAGCTTGACACCGCTCACAGGAGTAGCCAGGTGCGCCTGACTTTGTAAACAGGCTCTTGTTAACTCCTGCCTGGCCAGTGTGGCATCTGTATACCCCATCACATTCCTAAAACCCCCATTCGTGCATAATGCAAAACCCCCATTTGTGCATTCATGTGAGAATCTCAGCATTCCTTTTATTAAAATAGTAAGTTTTTAGCCCTCATGGGTGTGGGGAACATGCACTTCAAAAGCACCACACCAGAAGGCAAATTAGGTTATTTTTAAAATCACATAATTTTTGAAGCCAGTCTCCTGATTTTAGGAGCCTGAGTCATGATTTTTGAATGCTTGGGGCTGGCAATTCTGTGAATCTTTTCTGAATCTTCCAGTGGTGGTAAGTTTGTGATGTGGTGCTGGAACTGAGACCCTTCAAACTAATTGCACATAGAGGCCACCCTTCATATTTACATGATATTCTCTTAGCACTTTAAACCTACTGTGCAGCATAGTAAAGACAGAGATTGGGGGTTATTTTCATACAGCCACAAAGTCATGCATTTCATAGGTATGATTGAGGAATAAATAATGGAAATTCTAGTCCAGGGTCTGATCTGAAGCTTGTTGAAGTAAATGAATAGACTCCTAATAATCTCACTGGACTTTAGTTCAGGTCCTTAGAGCACATCATGCTAATTATTGAAGACAAAATTTGATAAAGATTGTGAACAGTTGCATGACCAAATTTATGTAGAAAAGTCTAAATTATGGTGGCACAATGTAAATGTATCCTGTCCTCTCAAATGAGGGTAGCAGTTTGTTTTAGTGAGAAATCTGACTAAAAGTTATTCAGCATGAAACCAATAAATTAATAGATATTTTAATATGCAGTTTTATACTAATATACATTACGGTGAGAAATAATTGTTGCAAATCAGCATTACTTCAGAAAGAGATAAATAGACAAAGCAAATTGGATGTGACACTTGCTACAAATGTCTTCATTAGAGCCTTTTATCTCAATTGAAACTGTCCTAGGCTTCATCAGCTGATTGCATTAACTATCTGAGTCTGACATTTTTTGTCATACAATGCAGTAGCTGTACCATACAGGAAATAATTTACAAACATATAACACTATTTATTTTACTGTTGGAAAAAAAAGTGGCAATATCCCATAGTACTTCAAAACAATGGGAAACCAGACCTAACTTAATTCTTATAGCCATAGAATAGACAAGTCAGTCAAGAGAGAGTCTGAAAGTAGCTTGTGACCTTGAGTGCCTACCTCAGGGCAGACTGGCAAAAACAAGGCAGACACCCCATAATTAGATTTCAGCAACCCAGCGACAAATGTGAATTCCTTGATCACTATAACAGTCTTACCATGGAGTCACAGACAGTCCCCTTAGACTCTCCAGTCTACGGCAAGCTGGGCTTAGCGATAAATAGTCACTTTCACCAAAAATCACAACAAAGATTGCTTCTAATCCCAAGAGACCAGTCACTTACCCCCAGATCAACTGGTATCTTTGATCTCACACCAAGACAATGCCTGTAGCCAATTCTGTAATAAGCTAACAAAAGGTTTATTAACTAGAAAAAAGAAATAAGAAAGTTATTTACAGGTTAAAGCAAGCAAACATATACACGCAAAAGTTGCAATCGAAATCCTAAAAGTGACAGAGTTGTAGTGATCTGTCAATTCAAAATGTCTTTCAGGGCAGATGCAGGGGTAACCCCTGGGGATCTCTGCCTTAATTTAATGTCTCTGGCTCTGTGCAAGTTCAAACAGAAAAAAGATGAAAAATCTTTTTCTCAAGTGTCAACTATTCTTATTTTGCTCTTCCAGCTCTGAAACCAATGGGATGAGGCTTTTTGCATATAATTCTCCATGGGTGGATGGGGCAATTAAAGTTTTTGTCTTGTGATGACTCACTTAATTTTTGAGAGAGAGAGAGAGAGAGAGTGCGCACCTGGGTTTACAAGTTTAGAGCAAACATTTTCAAAGCTATAAAGCAAAATGTACATATTTCCTTAAAGCACAGAAAACAGACATGACAAGTGTGATTAATGCATGCAGCAAATTCCAAGCATTTCATAGAGTTTGAACACTAAATACATTCTTATAAAACTAATACCTATTTTGAGCAAAACTACCATGAGCTGGTTTGGTTTCCAGCTATGAGTTTGTCACTTCTTAGCTAACGCCTATGGCTTTGGGCAGAGCTGGCACTAGGTTTATCAGCATCACAGAGATGAAAGGGTTGTTTTTCACGACTCTCTGTAACATGTGTCCACCATGTACAGTCTGGTGTAAGCTAGTGCTCTGCTTTTTTTCTGAGTGCACAGTGTTGTGCATTGAGGGAAAGTGGTGAAATCAGAATCGCAATTGGTATAGTGACAAAATAATAAATCCCCCCCCGGGAAGACTAGCAGATTTTGCTGTTAGATGAAAGCAGTTATTGGTTCAATTAAATGAATAGTTCGGGTGAGATAAAATTAAGACTAAATGATACTTGCTACCGTATTACTCTGTCTAGACCTTTTTTGCACACTTTATCACTGTTTCTACTATTGGGCGCACTGAAAAGAGAGCTACTTTAGACATGCTGCTAATGTTTTAACTGTTGTGTTTTCTAGGCCTACTCAGAACAGGTGTAGATGAGATACAGCAGTTTAAACCACAATCACCCCCAATTCTGTGTCTATGCTAGAGCTCTCACCATTCTTAGCTGGGTAGAAAATTTTAAGGAAAAACCAACTAGTGTAAACAAGGCTCCTGACACTTGTATTTTGTGTTACCCATTTCATGGTGAGGCCTTTGTGTAGAAAGAAGATCAATGTTGATTGTCAAGAAACTGTTCAAACATTCATTAAATGGAAAAAATACTTACTGAAGTCTATTCTGAATTATTTGCATGATATTTCTCAAAATTTGAAAGGTGGTGAGAGGAAAGGTCCAGAAACTGAAGTCACCAGGCCACCTTCTGCCCTTATTTAGAGACACGAAACCCCACTGAAGTAAATTTGGGCATATCTGGCAAACTAACGGTTTGGCCTACAGAACATGTGAGTCACCAGCAGTCAAAACTCCACCACAACCTTTCTGCTGGAGAAGGGGCAGCAGCAGTAGCATAATTTCTCGCACTTTTGATCTTCAAGGTGCCCAAGTACCCATCACCACTTGTTTTCTACAGTGCAATCACAGAGTGGGAATGCAAAAGGTAAATCCAAATTACTTAAATAATTAGGTCACATGACTTCAATCTCACGGGGGTGTTACAAGGCTTAATTAGTTACTGTTTGAAAAGAGCTTTCAAGATGAAAAGCTCTAAGTAAGTTAAACCCAAACACCTCCTGGATGTGATGCTCTGTCTTATATAGTGGCATGGAGACCACTTAGCGAGAGCAAAATGAGTCTGCTCTACAGCCTTAGCTAAGGGCCATATGGCTTTTAGCTCATGCAGCAGAGGCTCATGCATTTAGCTCCAGAGGTCCCAGGTTTGATCCCGCCTGCTGATGACCGGGGTCTGTCAGTATTACATAAGCAATAAATAGCAAGCCACAAAGGGCCTGATGCAAATTCCATTAAAGTCAAGCTACATATGAATTCTTCCCACACCCTCAAACATTGCTTAGGGCATGAACAAGGCTCCCCCCCCACCCTGTCTATTTGGGGGCACTTTTTGCATGACCTCTATGTTGTTAAGTCCCATAAGTTTTTCTTCTCTGAATAGTGTTAGATGAAGAGATTCTTTCAGTCAGCCCCTTTTGATTGATCCTCCAACGGGACAATGGCACGAGTGGCATACAGACAATCTGACTTCATTCTTAACATATATCCAAGATATTTCCATCTTCTTTGCTGGTTAACTTTAAAGATAAAGGGTTATTGCACTCTTCGATGAACCTTAGCATTTGTTACAAATTCATTCCACTTAATATCTAGTATTTTTCTAAGACATTTGCTTTTGAAGGCATTTACATGTCTGTCTATACCTTACATGATATTTCCACCTTAACAGATAGATGTGAAAGCTGGAAATCCACCAGAGCTGAAGGTCATAAAGCTGGAAATAAACCAGAGCTGAAGGTCACAGTTTGTTCTTTGAGTTATAGATATTCAATAACCAAATCTTGTTTATGCTTGTGAATGCAGCTACCACAATGCGAGTTCATGAACTTATTTCCTTCTCGACATCCCCATTGGCTTGCACATTACTGCCAACGTACATGAATTGACTCACCTCTTGTATTCCATTCTTTCCAATGGAAGGTTTGAATCGAGAGTTCCTGGAGTTCTCACCTCGCTCAGCTGTTGCAATAGCTTAGGTCACCTTTCTTGGGTAATTTGACTATGATGCCATTGTTTCTAATGACTTTTCTTGGTCCCGTACTTTGTTGAAGAGTTTGGTGATTTTATCAATGGGTCTCCTCATCAGAAGCTTTCATCATTTCCCCAGTGACTTGGTCTTCACCCACAGCTTTCCCAAGGTTAAACTTTGGTATTGTCTTTCATTTGTTTGTGTTGTGAGCTGTTATGATGTCTCGTTTTGGGTGTTTCATTTTTTTGTCAAAGTCAATAGTTTCTTGTGGTGTTGTCTGTTTAGTACTCCTTGAAGGTGCTTCCCTCATTATTTTCTTTGTTGTTAAAGGCTTTCCTCATTTATCCTTGACTGGCCCTCCTTGCCCGTTAGTACCTTGTCAAATGTTTTATTATCCCCTGTTATAGCAGCTGCTTCAGTTTGTTTGGTGATATAATCCATATACTTGCTCTTGTTTCTTCTTTTATTGACTTTGGAACAGGCCCCCAAATGAACACAATAGTGCCTGCTTTGGTATGCTGCCTGCCAATAGGCACTATCAGCATTGCAGCTAATTCAACATCCCATTTAGTATGAATTTCAGAGCTAACACAATGCTGGCTCCTATTGAAAAAAACTAAGCAATATCGTTATAATTGTGTTAAAACCTGCAACTTCAAGGCCATTGACTTGAAGACTAGAGTAATAGCCATGCTATAGCACCAAGGCTAGATTGTATTCATCCCTAGCCCTTGCAGGAAAGCCAGCTAAAACTTAATTACTTAGGCTTTCTGCAACGATTGAATTGCACCAACAGTAGCTTTTCAATTCCTACCTTCCTCCACCTGAACAATTAGTGCTTTGTGTTCCAATTAATTTGCTTGCCATTGAAAGAGTTGTTTTGCAGAATTTTTCAAAATGTGAACCTTCATAAAGCAAAGAACAACATTAACATTTTTTATCAGAAGGAAATTGAATCTTGATTTCTATTTTTATTCCATCAAAACATTGCCTTAAAGCCAAGCGAAGTCCCATAAATTGCTTTAACTCACATCTGTCCACAGTCCACTTTGCATTCTATTGTAACAAACCATGGTAATGATTGCAATTACTGGAGGAAGGGCAGGGGGGAAATATGCTTTTATAATTTTTTCCTAGGACATTTATTATGTCATAAGCAAGGGTTGCTTACATTTTAAAATAAGTATAAACTAGATTACATTGGAAGATAAAAATTGGACATATTAAAATCTATACAGCAGACGTACAGTAACTGTGATTAGCATTATGATTATTCATTCATTTTTTTCCCTCAAGTGTAAATAAAACTTGTATCATACAAAAAAAAGCAGCTTGGCCCCCAAACCAATACTATAGCACATATATTTTAAGACTTTTGTTCATACCTACTGAGTATGAAAAAACAAAATTACACAATTTAATTCTTCCTTTAATTAAAAACCAGCCAAATCCTTCTAAGTCTTGCTTATGGGTATAGTCCAAGCAACAAATCCATGCATATGATACTGTAAGGCCTCATTTACGAGTGTTACCATTTTAACTATTGTTAAAGCCCCCCAGCATGGATACTGGTATAGCTGCTTCTGTATAGGAAGAGGAATAAGCTATATTGATATAAGGCATGTTTATATTGGCATAACTGCATCCACACTAGAAGCAATTCCAGTATAACTATATCAGTAAAATAACACCACCCTAACCAAAATAAATGTACAAAAACTGAATATAGATCAGGCCTTCATTTTTGGCTCACATCTGGGGCGGGGGATGAATAGCAGTCACTTAGCCTAGGTCTTAGTACAAGAGTGGGTGAGGGAGGGTGGCTGCTTTGAGCCAAGCAAGAGAAGAACTGCACTTTAGTTCTGGATGAGCTTGGAGCCAAAGGGAAAAGAACAGTGAACACTGTGAGGCTTACTTTAGGTTTTATGATTGACTACAGCCAGGTCTTCACTAGACTACTGCTCACATAGTTCTATTGGTCATGGGTATAAGAGGTGTGATCTCTGACCAACACAGCTGTGCTGGCAGAAGCCCCTGGTATAGCTTGTTTTCTGTGTGGAGAGTGGTTTTACCATACTTAGCTGCGGCCACATGAGGAGCATTTTGCTGGCATAGGATACTAGTATTCTTATACCAGTAAAGTGCTCCTATTTTAGGCACAGCCTGAGCTTGGAACTGTAACCTACTAAAAGTGTTACAAATTCAAATCAAATTGCATTATCTTTATTGGCACGGCTAGTTGTACAAGCGATGCCAACACATAAATGAAAGTAACTAAGTATCTGTCAGGAGGTAGCTCAGTGCATCAAATAACATCAAGCACATTGTTGGCACTTGAATAAGTGATGTCTACCCAGAATACAGCTTCATAAAACTGGATATAAACCAAGTATCTGCCCAGGATAGGAGCATGCAGCTGTGAATGGGGTTTTATCCCTTGTGCCTCTACAGTATATTACTGTTAATTGCTGATTCTATGGTAGCTGAATAGCATGATGCCACTTCTGCTGTCTTTTGCTCTTGTCATAAATATAAAGGGAAGGGTAAACCCCTTTAAAATCCCTTCTGGCCAGAGAAAAAATCCTCTCACCTGTAAAGGGTTAAGAAGCTAAAGGTAACCTCGCTGGCATCTGACCAAAATGACCAATGAGGAGACAAGATACTTTCAAAAGCTGGGAGGAGGGAAGGAAACAAAGGGTTTGTGTCTGTCTGTATGCTGCTTTTGCCGGGGATAGACCAGGAATGGAGTCTTAGAACTTTAGTAAGTAATCTAGCTAGGTATGTGTTAGATTATGATTTCTTTAAATCGCTGAGAAAAGAACTGTGCTCAATAGAATAACTATTCCTGTCTGTGTGTCTTTTTTGTAACTTAAGGTTTTGCCTAGAGAGATTCTCTATGTTTTGAATCTAATTACCCTGTAAGGTATCTACCATCCTGATTTTACAGAGGTGATTTCTTTATTTCTATTAAAAGTCTTCTTGTAAGAAAACTGAATGCTTTTTCATTGTTCTCAATGACAGGTTTGGGTCTGTGGTCACCTATGCAAATTGGTGAGGATTTTTACCAAACCTTCCCCAGGAAGTGGAGTGCAAGGGTTGGGAGGATTTTGGGGGGAACGACGTGGCCAAACTACGTTTCCCAGTAAACCCAGTTAGAGTTTGGTGGTGGCAGTGGAGATCCAGGGACAAAGGATAAAATTAATTTGTACCTTGGGGAAGTTTTAAACTAAGCTGGTGAAAGTAAGCTTAGGAGGTTTTCATGCAGGTCCCCACATCTGTACCCTAGAGTTCAGAGTGGGGGAGGAACCGTGACAGCTCTCAATAATGACTATGTGTAACTCTGACAGGAAGGAAAGTCTTTCATTAACTCTGCATCTTTGAGGAAGTATCTTGCCTGTGCTCTTTGGACTTTGGAGTAGGAAATGTCTCTCAATTTCAATTCAAGATTAAACAACAAGCAATAACTGATTTAGAACCACGTCAGCTGTGGTAAACCCAACTCTGTTTTAAACTGGGCAATTCCATTGAAATCATTGGTGTTGCCCCTCCTTATACCAGGGCCATGTTTGCCCTACTGCTTTATAGCTGCCCTGATTTTCAAAGGTATTGAGCATGTTTAGCTGCCATTGAATTTTATGGGCATGAGGTTCGTTCAACACCTCTGAAATATAGGCCATGCATGTTTAATTTCAAAGTATAATGTAATAGATTTCATTTATATATTTACACCAAGGTTTATATTTAAAGTCTTCCACTGGAATCACCTTCTGAGTTCTGTTTTCTCAGCACTAAAAATGCCCTAAGACAATGTCCAAGTTAAACATTGTAAATGAATGAAAACCAGACAATTATAAAGATTGGGTGAAATCCTGTTCAGATTGAAATAAATGGGAGCTTTCCATTCTTTTCAATGGGATAAGAATTTAATCCATACCACTTAAATGTAAATAGCCATAATTAGGATTCAGAATTAACACCCCACTGAGATGAATGGTGGCAGTTCACCTGTGTCTCAGAACTATGTTTTCCATATTGCATTGGGTTACATGTGAAAGGTCATTTTCACAGCCATAAGGCTGAACATTTAATTTTTTCAAATGAAATTTGAATCTGTTATAGGGGCCAGATTAATAAATCAAGCGGTCAGGAATAAGACCAATACACTAAAGGATCTGAACTACATTATTTTCTTTCTGAATTGTTGCTTCACAATTGAGAAGTAGAGTTAAAATTATATTTAAAATATCTCTCTCCTTTCCTTCCATTCATGTATGTAAACAAAGTTATATACTAAGCACAGTTAAATGAGTGCACAAGTACCACATTTGTGCAAACACCCTATTTATGAGCACAATTCATGAGGTGCATGTGCATATGACTAACAGTTGCACAGCTAAAGTTCTTGACTATCTGGCTTTTGTATTCTACTGCATTTTGTGTGACTCACTTTTCCTATCCTGTGTTCTTTGAAAGGAACATGGTAGTACCATAGCTGAGAAAATGTGGATCTAAACACTTTTAGAGTGAGGTCTAAACCATGTATAACAGCTAAAAAATAGAGGGAGCTGCATCAACTGAGAGATAGACTAGAGATACGGTCTAGTCATGAATATGGGAATTGCCAGACTGGATTAGATCCAAGGTTCATCTAGTCCAGCATCTTGTCTCTGACAGTGGCCAGCAACAAGGTGCTTCAGAGAAAGGAGATGTGTGGTAATTTGCCACTCCATTCCCCACACTAGGTCTCATCCAGTATCTTAGAAGTTGGTGTAAATCCTAAAGCATGAGGTTTAACATCCCTTCCAAAATCATCGCACATTTTGAAAACTCTGGATACCTGTATCTTTTTGAATCTTAAGTTCTTGGCCATGATGATTTCATGTGGCAGTGAGTTCCACAATCTAATTCCACAGTCTAGTTCAACCACAAATTGTTGGACTAGATGTAATATTCATTTAAAATTGTTGTGCAGGAGGTCAGACTAGATCATCATAATGGTCCTTTCTGGTCTTAAAATCTAGGAATCTATGTAATATTAGCAGTAACTGCTGTTTAACGTGGAAATGATTTGTTTCATTATTGCTTGTCTCTGAAAGCAATGACCTCAACCACAGTGGTGCAGCACAGAAGCCCAAGGAGTTAATTGGTTATAAATCTCCTGAATATCTACTCTAACACTGTAAATAAGGAATGCCCAATCTAAAGAGAAGTTCTCTGTACAGATCTGTTTATTATACTGAAGAATAATAATCTTCCAATCCACAGGTTGTCTATAAATTGATATAACACCAACTCTCACAGTATTTGTGAACTGAAGGCAAACCAATAATGACAAGCAACTGATCTCTTATTTAGACCTTTCCTTTTTTGAGTAACATCTCATAGTAGAACAGTTCAATAAATACATTGATCATTTACAACAGATGCTACCAACTGCGGCTGAAAAACAAGGACCTATAACTGAAAAATATATATATTCATTGGCGAGCAATGGCCATGGGGAGCATGAAGCATCACAGATGGGCTTGTAATTCAAAATGTGTGCACTGCAACACTCACCCTGAGAGCAGCAACCAATATCCGCAGTCGTTTTCTTTTTTACACCGACTCCCCCACTCCACTGTTTTTCTCATCAGCTTGTTTAACTGGGTTTGTTCCCTTACGCTCCTCTGTGAACTATTCTGCCTGCATCTTTTCCCACAAAAAATTGTTGTCACATTTTGGCATTCTGCTTCCTCTCTTGTAACATATTGCTCTGTATATCCCATTCAACGTTCTACTTTATTGATAATATTGTCACAAAAATTTTGGGCTCCAACCATCACCAAGTAAGGGGCCTGTTTTCAACACTGCTAGTAGCTGTAGACTAGACAGTAGGGCCAGTTGAAAATTTTCTGTCAAAGTTGTTTTTCAGCAGAAACTGACTTTTCATGTTAATAAATTATTTTGCAGAAATTGTCTGCTCTCTGCTGAGAGTTGGATTTTTTTCATCAAAAACACAACGTATTTCTATCCGGAAGTGTCACTGCATTATCTCCTGGGGAGCTCTGGTTTGCAACTCTTATTCCCCCATTCTCCTCTGTGGGTCAGGCTGCCCAGCCAAATGACATGTCCCACAATACACCATGGCATATTTCTCTCTTGGTGCACTGTGACATTTCTGTGAGAAAGGAGCCTGGGTTGCATCATGGGAAATGTAGTCTGGCGAGAGTGGCTTTATCTCCGAATCAAAATTTTCAATTTCCAATCAAAAACTTTAGCTTTTGGCTGAAAATTTTTGATTTCCAATTTTTCCCTGAAAAGATAAATTTTTTTTACAAAAATTAGAATAATATCTTGTTATTTTTTCACCATTTTCCACAGAAGAAAAACTCAATTTTCTGACCTGCACTAGTAGACAGGATGGGACAATGTCCAGACCCACTCAGGTGAAAACTCTGGACTATCCAGGGTTTTCATCCGGTATAGAATATGATTTGAGGCATACTGAAAGGTCAGAATGAAAGTCTTTAACACACATTTAATTCAATATACTGGGAGAAAAATTCTTACTCTCTTTAACATTTTATTTGCTTATAAATACACATCAATACCACAAGATGGCACTTTCTTACTTGCAACACATACTATTACAAACACTTATCTTCTTCAAATGTTTCCAAGATGTTTACAATGGTAACTTTTCAGTATTTTTCAAACATTTAAAAAAGCAAGACCTTTTACAAACAGTAGTTGTGTCAGATGTATATTAAATGAGGTCAGATAATTAAATTCAAAAAAGAATTTATAAATATTTCAGTTAAGAAAATTTAAATTACAAAAGCAGAGTTTGTAGTAATTAAACTGAATTATAATTTAAAATGGCCAAAATGTATCTACATGGTTTGATCTAATTTAAAATACATTTTTAAACAATCAAATTCTCTACCCATTCATCAAAACATCTATTTATTCATCTCTTTAAAAAACATATTCAGTAAGAAACCACCTATATCACTTCTTGTGCTGTAAATTTAAACAATCCTTATTCTGTCCTATTGATGGAAATGGAGCAAAATCATATTCCAGGCTAGAAAACAGCATAAGAAAGCACTAACTTTAAAAACCCAGAGAATTCTAGTTATTTCAACACATTCTTCTCTTTTTCTTTTTTTTTTGCATTTCTCAAAATACACAATTCAGCTTCAAAGTCTTTTGAACTAAACGTAAACACTAGAAAACTCATTGTTGAAATAAGTGCAGAATAAAGAACTCTGCACTAATATAGTGCATAATGATGAAGTGTCAAACTTGTCATTTATATTGAATGTCACATTTTCCATAGGATTGTCATGCTTTTTTTTTTTAAAGTAAATGTTATTAAAAAAATCGTAATTTTTTTATTCCTATTGTCAAACAGGAAGAGATGCATTTTCACAAGAAACAATTTGGAAATTTTTTCACAAGATCTAAAGGTCTTTGACTCCATTTTTTAAATAAACCAGAGGCAAAATTCCACATTTGCAATATTTAATTTCTGCCTGGTATATTACAAGTCAAGAGATTCCTCAAAAAACTGAGGAATCTGAAAGGTATAAAAGAGTAAGCAGTTAAGGCAGTTGAAGTATACATTTGGATTTCTTTTATGTTACATGTCTATATCTCCATCATATGCGAAGGTCAGAGGCTTCTGTTGTGGAGGAGCACTTTGATGCTGTTTTGTTTTTTTGCTGCAAGAAAAATGAAAACATGCTTCAGAAATCAAAAATGTGAATTGAGATACCATTTGAAACCCTACAAATTTATAAAACTTTATGCTCAGCTATTTCCATTCGCAAATTACATAACACCTAACATACAATGGATACATTTGAGAAAAAAAGTTATAGTACTGTTTCTGCACTTACTGAAATAAGATTCCTACTGAGTTCAATAGAATTATCACCTGGGTAAAGAGTGCAGGCTAAGGTGCTATTTGAAATGTAGATAATCTTTATTCTTAATCTGTACACAAGGCAAAAACAATAAAGAGCAACTATACCTCACAAAAAAACGGAAACAGGTCAATTTAGAAACAATTCTGCCTGTATCTCAGAAATCCTCATTTCTTTTTCCCTTTTTTATTGCAAAAAGGTAGAAATATTTTGTACACAGAACTTTATAGACTCCTCTTTATTTCTCAAGGGATATCATAAATTATACTTGTGATGTCACACTCCTAAACAACTCTATATTCTCAACCTGTGAGGTCACAAATAAAGGGTAGTTCTGACTTTGATTTTAAAAAAAGTAGCTAGAACAAAAATTCCTAAAAAAACACACAAATCCTGTTTTAATACATACACTCCTGGAGTAAAAAAAGCAGAACAAGAGAAATATATATGGGCTAGATTTTGGATACAGCAGAATGGTCAAGCTGTCAGGGAGACAGTTATGGCTGCCTGATTCTCTACCCCATTGTGATGCAGCTTAGAGCAGCTTTTTGCAGAATTCGCATTACTCTAACACCTGGGCCAAAGTAATGGGCCAAATTTATATCCGCTTTAATCCAGTTACATCATTGTGACACTGATGCATTTGACTGTCATGCATTTCAAATGACTTAAATAAAAACAAACAAAGCATTTAGAGTACTTACCAAACAAGATATGATGTAAAAATCAGGAAAAGTATGATGAGAAAACCACCAGCTGATGCTCCATACACCCAAATCTTAAGTCTACCATCTATTTTAAATTACATTGGAGTGGGGAAGGGGACAGGAGACAGAATACAAATCACATTTATTAAGCTTTATTTTACTAATACTTCTAATTCCCACCAGTCTAAATATAAAGAGAATGCATAATGTCTTAACACATAAGAATAATATTAAGATTACTGACAGAAAACTGCTGCTAGGAGCTAACTAGATCTGGTTGGTACTTTTGCGGAGAACTGTTTTTAGATTTAAAAAAAGTGTTTTCCGCAAAATCTAAATTTTCTACAAGAAAAATTTAATGTTGCTGATTTTTTTATTTTCTTTATGGAAAAATAAAAATGAAATATTTTATTTCAGGTCATCCCACACAGAAACAGTCTCCCCTCTTCCTGGCCTGCTGTGGTGTATCACAGGAGTCAGATGACCACAGTGTATCCTGGGAAAAGTAGTCAAGATGGGGAGTCCAGTCCATAGAAGATAATGGGGAAAAAAGGCAACCTAATTACAACTCTCATGATGCACCATGGCAGTTCTGGTGGACACAGTTCAATATTGAGCTGGCCCTAAGAGAAATGTTTTAATTTTGAGAATGCTGAAACATTTCCTTTTGATTAACAAAACTGACTATTCTGAATGAAAATCTTTTGTTCTGAAAAACATTTCAGGATTTTGCTGTTTGGTATAAATTCCAGATGATGTCAACAAATGTCAGCATCTTGGATTTTCCCATGATACAGACATTATGATTTCATTAAGCTCTGGAATCAATGTATTACTTGCAAGATATCCAGATACCATGGCAACAGCTGATGCATGATACCCTTTCACCCACCCTCCTGTTTTTTTTTAAAAATTTTTAAAAAACAGTCTATGAGACAGGCATACTTTCCTTGTGAGAGATTCATATGAACAGAATTGCTAACTCATGCTCCAGGGAAATGTACACAAGCCAGTGGGAATAACAGACCAGAGACCGTACAAAACTCAGTCTCATGTAAGAGTTGAACCATCACACAGGTGCAGCCAATTATTGCCTTTAAATCTGAATGATGAGATTTTTTTCAAAGATTACTGTTTTTTTAATTAGTTTCTTGAGGGAAGTGCAATTTACCTGGTACTACACTTTCCAATGCTACCAACACCTGGGATTTCAGTGGTGGTACAATTGTAGTTGGGGGCTCCTGATACAGTGGGTCTTCAGTACCCCCTTGGTATCACAGATGTTCCAAAAGGAGCATGGGGGAGTTACAAGAGGCAGACAGATGCAGCCTCCAAAAACCATAAAACACCAAGAAAAGAGGCTCTGATCTTATGGGAAAGCTGTCCCCCTGTGCTACAGTTGAGGTATCTCTTCCCTGTATCATGATTCCTTCCCAACCCAACAGTTGCATTCTATCTCCCTCTATGGGAAGGCCTCATCATGGAGTGTCTGCTGACTTTGCTGCTGATATTTCTAATGGATTAGGAGAGAAGCATGCTGCACCTCTCAACCTGAGCAGTGCTAGCTAGAAACCAGAGAGCTAGAAAACACTCAGATGGTCACCCAAAAAGATCCCCCGACCTGATTTGTTTCTTTCATAGAATCATGGAATATCAGGGTTGGAAGGGACCTCAGGCCGTCATCTAGTCCAACCCCCTGCTCAAAGCTAGACCAATCCCCACCTAAATCATCCCAGCCAGGGCTTTCTCAAGCCAGGCCTTAAAAACCTCTAAGGAAGGAGATTCCTTCACCTCCCTAGGTAACTCATTCCAGTGCTTCTTTCTGCTCTCCTTTGCTGGTATAAATACAGGGGAGGATCCAGCCTTACATTTTAAACAATATTATTTAAATTACATCTTGACTTGAGGAATGTCTCTGTACCTGCACTCTTGTTTTACAGAGTGTAGTTTAATAGTAATTAGATAAATTATTATTTGGTCCAAAACTAGTTCTGGATGGTCATGCAATACATCTTAGAGGACAAAACTGTTGCATTCACCAAGTGTTATGAAATGTAATTTTATATATATTTACAAATGTAACAAGCAAATGAACTCAAAAATCAACTGTCAAACTTTAGAGAAAGGCACGCAAACCACTCTTGTTGTATTGCCTCTCTTTCTGGACCATGTTCTGTTCTAAAAACCATTAACTGTATTATTAGCTCAGATATAGTAAATACAGAGATCAATTATTGTTTGCAAACCAAATAAGTTAATGTAACATTAAAGTTGATCTGAAGTCACACAGATCAGGACACTCAGGCAGCCTTAACTCTGTCCCATATAATCTAATAGGATCTTTCATTACGTTTCCCAGTGTTGTGTGACCATCACAGACTAATTTGCAAACACAAGAAATATAATGCAATACAATACAAATAAACAGTCATTTTGTGTATTATAGAATTAATCTCCTTGTGGGAAACTTAACTTGTATGCCTGAGACTTCAGTCTATCAAAATGTCCATCTTGATGTTTCCTCACGATTGTTTTTTGCATATAATTACTCTTGTAAATATTGTTTCAAAATGGGGGAAAAGTAAAATAAAAATTTAACAACATTTGGGGTGGGGAAGAAAAGATCAATCAAAGCCAGAAGAGCAACCCAGTGTGTTTGTTTCTGTAGGATCCGTATTTTCTGAAGTTCTCCCATTGAAGAATTTTGCCAACCAAACCTAGTTGTTATAGTTATGCTGTTCCCCAGAACTGTTGGTTAGGTTACTCAATAAAGAATGTTTCAGCTGGGTAGCCGTGTTAGTCTCTATCAACAAAAACAACAAAGAGTCCTTGTGGCATCTTAGAGACTAACAAATTTATTTGGGCATAAGCTTTTGTGGGCTATAACCCACTTCATCAGATGCCTGGAGTGGAAAATACAGTAGGCAGGTATAAATACGAAAAGATGGGAGTTGCCTTTAACGAGTGGGAGGCGGGGTGTCAGTGCTAACGAGGCCAATTCAGTTAGGGTGGATGTGGCCCATTTCCAACAGTTGACAAGAAGGTGTGGATATCTACAGAGGGAAAATTACTTTTTGTAGTGCTAACGAGGCCAATTCAATCATGCTAGATGTGGCCCATTCTCAACAATTGACAAAAAGGTGTGAGTATCAACAGAGGGAAAATTATTTTTTGTAGTGACCCAGCCACAGCCAGTCTTTATTCAGGCCTAATTTGATGGTGTCAAGTTTGCAAATTAATTCCAGTTCTGCAGTTTCTTGCTGAAGTCTGTTTTTGAAGTTTTTTGTTGAAGAATTGCCACTTTTAAGTCTGTTATTGAGTGTCCAGGGAGACTGAAGTGCTCTCCTACTGGTTTCTGAATGTTACAATTTTTGATGTCTGATTTGTGTCTATTTATTCATTTGCGTAGACTGTCTGTGACAAAGCAGGACTGTTCTTAATGTTTCCTCTGAATAGTGTGAGAGTGCTTCAGTTTCCCCTATGCAGTTCTTAAGTATCTAGGTGGTGGGATAAGTGTGTATGATGGTTGCAGAGCCCTAGAGTGTAAAAATTGGAAAGAGTCCAGCGGAGGGCAACAAAAATGATTACGGGACTGGAACACATGACTTATGAGGAGAGGCTGAGGGAAACGGGATTGTTTAGTCTGCGGAAGAGAAGAATGAGGGGGGATTTGATAGCTGCTTTCAACTACCAGAAAGGGGGTTCCAAAGAAGATGGATCTAGACTGTTCTCAGTGGCAGCAGATGACAGAAGAAGGAGTAATGGTCTCAAGTTGCAGTGGGGGAGGTTTAGGTTGGATATTAGGAAAAACTTTTTCACTAGGAGGGTGGTGAAACACTGGAATGCGTTACCTAGGGAGGTGGTGGAATCTCCTTCCTTAGAAGTTTTTAAGGTCAGGCTTGACAAAGCCTTGGCTGGGATGATTTAGTTGGGGATTGGTCCTGCTTTGATCGGGGGTTGGACTAGATGACCTTCTGAGGTCCCTTCCAACCCTGATATTCTATGATTCTATGATAGAGGGCAGGTGTGTGCAGGGGTCTGGACACAGAGAATGGCCAACACCCTGTTTTCTGGCAACTGATGGCCTGGGCCCTTCCCCCCTGCAAGGTGAGAGCTAAAGGGTTGGAGAACAAAGGAATCAGGTGACCTCCTGGCCCGGAAAGGGACAAAGCCCAGAGAAGGAGAGGTTGGAGGGGGAGTCAGTTTGGGGCTGGCTGGGGACATGGAGTGAAGTGCAGACGGGGTTGTCTGGCTCACTGCCCCCCAAAATGGACCCGGCTGAGGGGTCCTGTTCTCTGCACCTACAAGCTCTGTGTTAGACCATGTCCCTGTTGTCTAATAAACCTTCTGTTTTACTGGCTGGCTGAGAGTCACGTCTGTCTGCGAAGTTGGGGTGCAGAACCCTCTGGCTTCCCCAGGACCCCGCCTGGGCGGACTCGCTGTGGGAAGCGCACGGAGGGGCAGAGGATGCTGAATGCTCCGAGGTCAGACCCAGGAAGGTGGAAGCTGTGTGAGCTGTGTGTCCTGAAGACAGTCTGCTCACAGAAAGGAGACTTCTCCAGAGTTCTGACTGGCTATGTAGGGAGCAGTTCCAGAGCATCGCCCAGGGACTCCATGACACTGTCCGGTTTGTCCAATGTACATGCCAGAGGGGCATTGTTGGCACATGATGGCATATATGACTGAGAGTGATTGGGTCACAACAAAAAATAATTTTCCCTCTGTTGATATTCACACCTTCTTGTCAACTGTTGAGAATGGGCCACATCTACCGTGATTAAATTGACCTCATTAGCTCCACAAAACAGTAATTTTCCTTCTGTTGATATTCACCCCTTCTTGTCAACTGTTGGAAATAGGCCGCATCCACCCTAATTGAATTGGTCTGACACCCCAGTCAGTAAGGCAACTCCCATCTTTTCATGTGCTGTGTATTTATACCTGCCTACTGTATTTTCTACTCCATGCATCTGATGAAGTGGGTTATGGCCCATGAAAGCTTATGCCCAAATAAATTTGTTACTCTCTAAAGTGCCACAAGGACTCCTCTTTGTTTTTTTCAATAAAGAATAACATCCAAATTGGTAATCAGATACTATACCCATGGGTCAAATCCACCTTCTATTGAAGTAAATAGGAAGTCTGCCATTGATTTAAATGAGTAAGTACTAACTCAAGATATTACATCAGTGCATAAATGCTAACTTCTGGCCAGATTGTGATACCCTAATTCACAGCTATTGTAGCACCTCAGCTCCACAATGGGACTACTCAAGGAGCAAATTGCTACTCACTCTAAAGGTATCACAACCTAATACATAATCTCTTTCTTCTGGTTAAACCCTTTTAAACTAAATCCAGTTTGTCTCTGTATTCATTAGCCTATTTTTTTTCACACCTTTCAAAACATAACAACACATGATTAATCAAACCTGTCTCCAGTAATGAAACCTGTAAGAAATCTTCTGCTTTAAGACCTTTTGAAATGCTAATGATGCAAGGTGTCTTTCCCTGGTACCAAGCACAACATTTGTAGAACATCACTATTTAGTAGCTAGATGTGATTCCAAGTAACTCCAAGAATTCCATACGGGGGTGCTTTTGCCAAACATTATTGCTTCATTCAGTCTTTATTATCTCTCAGAATAATAAATTATGATTATGCTGGATATGACAGCGAAGGAATAAAAGAAGAGATACAAACTAGCATACTGGTCTCACAATTTAAACTCTCTTACACAATCTTTGATTTTAAGATTTACAAAGTATAACTTCTATAGAGAAACGGGCATTCTTTCTATTGAATTTTTTTTTACCTGGATTAAAAGGCTGAATAGACCATCCTTTGAAAATGTCATGCATTTTTGAGTTGACAGGTTTATTCTTTCCAGCACTGGTTTTAACATCAGCTTTCTTATCTTCCAAACCTGGTACCTTCATGCAGTAATCCAGGATACCATTTGATCTCATTATTTCTGTATATCCTCTCTCACAACTGCAGACTCCGCTCTAAGCAACAAATATTTATTTATTATTAAACCACAAAGTACATTCTACTAAGCATATCAAGGAAATTTGTGATATTTTTCTGATCCCCCCACCCAAGTATTTTGTGACTTGCTTATATTTATATTCTCAGAAATGTCTTATGCTATGCATACAAACAGTGAAAGGCCCACGTATACAGTATATTTTCCCAATCATAGTGATAAAGTAAAGTCTTTTATTAATTTCAACAGCAGCCAAACTAAAATATCAGAGCTAGATAAAAGGAAAACCTACAGAGACAGGGCTTACAAAACACAACAGATGACACCAAAGATACCACTTGAAATTTGGCCCCAGCGAAGTCAATGGAAGGTTTGCTGTTGACTTCACTGAGCCCAGGATTTCACCCTTGAGCCCGCTTACAGAACTGTGTAACCAACCTGAGCTACACATTCTGAGACAAAAAGAGAGGTTGTTAATATGTGGTTAATGCTGAGAAACTATCATTAACTTAAAGGAAAAAAACAACAACATGGAACACTTTCAAAGAGCAATGTTTAAAGTTAGACACCTAGGGCTTGAGTCAAAGCCCACTGTAATTGGCTTCAGATCAGGACCCCACAGAAAAGGCCTGATTTCAGAGGTGCTCAGCCCCTGCTACTCCTGTTGACACTGGCAGGTGTTGCAGATGCCCAGCATTTTTGTAAATCATGCCACTTTAGGTGTCTAAGACATCCAAGTTTGAAAATACTGCTCTTTGTTTATTAGTGACAAGGCGGGTGAGGTAATATCTTTTATTGGACCAACTTCTGTTGGTGAGAGAGAAATGATATTACCTCACCCACATTGTATCTCTAATATTCTGGGACCAACAGAGCTCTTTGCTTATGTCAGGCTAGGTCACGACCATTAGGCGTATCCCAGAGTAAGGGATGGCATGGAGATGAGCCTCCGCAGGGCAAACATCCAATCTCAGGGTGCCCTGCAGAGCCCCCAGTGGGTAGGGGGATGTGCCTACTACACCACCTCTATAGGGTTAGTTGTTTGCTTCCCTGTGCACTAGCCTGATTCTGTAAGGTTGGGGATGTGTCACTGCCTCCTCCTGGCTCTCTCTGTCCGCCCCGCCCCCAGGGAGTAGAAAGGGAGCAGTCTCTGAGCTCCCATCTTTAAAGAAGTCCCAGACCTCCCAGATCTATAGTCAACAGCTCATATAGGAGATCCAGAAGAGCTTTTAATTAAAAAGCAAACCAAAAATGTAACACTATCAACCCAGCTTGGATTTGCGCAAGTCACCTTTTCCTCTTAGGATCTAAATTCTAAACACAAATTCCCAGAATTGTCTCTAGGTGGAGTCTTGTATATACCATTGTTAGAGGGGTTAGAAAGCTTCTAAGATGTTGAAGATAAGATAATTCCTAAAATGTCTTCTGCAGCAGCAGCTTACCTGGGTGCAGTAGGTGAATGGTTTTTTGCACTCTGGATTGCAATGTCTGGTTTCATCAGGCTGGGTCTGAACAGAACAACCCCCTGTAAAAGAAATTCTCATCACTACGTACTTTCAAGAATTCAAAGATTAATGCTTATCTTGCTGTTGTTGAAAAGCATTTTTCTGCTTATTTTTAAATTATTTGTATGCTTTTCTATGGAGCTTCATCATCATAGTAACTCTGTATGACTCGTTTCAGAGTAACAGCCGTGTTAGTCTGTATTCACAAAAAGAAAAGGAGTACTTGTGGCACCTTAGAGACTAACCAATTTATTTGAGCATAAGCTTTCGTGAGCTACAGCTCACTTCATCGGATGCATACTGTGGAAAGTGTAGAAGATCTTTTTATATACACACAAAGCATGAAAAAATACCTCCTCCCACCCCACTCAGGAGTGGGGTGGGAGGAGGTATTTTTTCATGCTTTTCATGCTTCTACATCTTTCCACAGTATGCATCCGATGAAGTGAGCTGTAGCTCACGAAAGCTTATGCTCAAATAAATTGGTTAGTCTCTAAGGTGCCACAAGTACTCCTTTTCTGTATGATTCATTAGTTAAGTTAGCTTCACAAGACAGGGAATTTTTGTCCATTTTAGTGATGGGGAAAAGAGGTAGAGAGAGAGTAAATGACTTTCTCGAGGCCACACAGGAAATCTGGAGGATTTCAGGCACCTCACACCAGTGTCTACTCCTTACAGCCCACTACTGCTGTAAGCTTTCATGTGAATATGGAAAATGTGAACATAAGAACGGCCATACTGGGTCAGACCAAAGGTCCATCTAGCCCAGTGTCCTGACTTCTGACAGTGGCCAATGCCAGGTGCTTGAGAGGGAATGAACAGAACAGGTAATCATCCAGTGATCCATCCCCTGTTGCTCATCCCCAGCTCCTCACAAACAGAGGCTAGGGACACCATTCCCGCCCATCCTGGCTAATAGCCATTGCTGGACCTATCCTCCATGAGTTTATCTAGTTCTTTTTTGAACCCTGTTATATAGAATCAGCTCCTTTAACTACTTTGCAATCCTGGCAGTTAATGTTTGTTATATAACATTTAAAAAAATCATTATACATAGGAGTGGGGTGGGAAGATTTCTATTTTCATATCTACCTATTTCCTCATTTATATAACCAGAAAGAGATCCTACGGACTTGCAAACCATGTGGACCCACTGGTGGCTTTGGCACTGGACCTGGAAGTGCTGACCATATAGTATGCTTTCCTATTGATAGAGGTGGAGAGGTGAGAGGATGAAGCTTCCTGGTGCACAGAAGGGAAGAAGAACTGCAGAATCTGCAAGCACCCATGTGATTTCTCCTTTCTCTAAAATTATATAACACTCACACTGATAATGTATATACAAACTGGCCCACTCAGGTCTTTTTAGTGAGTTCATACTTGTGTTTGAATCACCAACAAAACCTGTGCATAAATTGGGCAATCATCTCATTTACATCCTATTTGTTATAATGATCTGATATGAAGTTGGTGAATTCATATGTGTTTCCTAGCTAAATTCAAACACAAATATGTCATTATTAAAGGACCTAATCAGACAATCCAAACTGGACTTTGGGAAATCTATGTCCAAAATCAGCTAACAATGTTTTTTATTTCTTTCAAGTTTCACATAAATTTTAAAATCTCTTTACATTTCCCTCCCATGCTAACCCTAATCATTCTCAGCTAAGCTTTCACACTGTGTCCCGTGCTTTGTAGACATACCTGTGACATTTACCCCATCTGAACGCTGGCACCACACTGTACGTTCATTATCTCTCCAAAGGCTGGTTTTCCATGCATAGTTATAACATTTCCCTCCTACATTTAAACAAGACAAAGCAATTAATCTTCACATAACTACAAAAACATAAACCCATGAGTGGAATAAAGCCAAGGGCTGTGGCTTCAATACCTGAACAAGGCCGTGTCTCCAAGATTTGCTCAGGACAGCTGTCTCGGTTTTCAAAAGACTGAATGATAAATGTTCTTGATCGAGACTGGCGACCAGTGGTCTCAAAGCTCCTGCCATCAATACACGTTAGCTCACATGAGCTCCACTCTGACCATCCTGTCAAATGGCAATCACCTACACGTCAAAAGAATAAAACACTGTTATCCGAAGGAGACAGCCTCAAAGGATAGTTTAAATGTACAGCTAGTCTTTTGGAAATAATGCCAATTATAACCCACTAGCATGGCTTCTTCTGTTATTTTTGTACCATACTGGATCTGTATCTGCAAAATAAAGGAAAAGCTCTTTCAAAAGATTTAAAACCATCAGGTTGAACACACAGCTAATCTGTAGAATCACAAATTCTTATTACTGTCACCTTCATTTTCTCTCCCTCATGCCCTCCAATTGCTTGGCAGAAAGTCTGCTGTGTCTTGTCTTGGATTACATTAGAAGCTGTTTGTGGGTTGTATCTTCCTGTGTACTTATATAAGAACAATGAGGCCCTAAGCCTGACTGAAGGATGTTACCACAATGCAGATAATTAATAGCAGTTTGATTTATGATACAAGTTGTGATTGTTGAAACTAGAGAGGCATCCCTGCTCCTGAGTGCTTACCACACAATCTCAGAAGAATTTACCTGGGCAAGGCACAGAACATGGTAATTGTAGTGCATTGTCTTTTGATGGCAGTTCTCCACACAATGCATTTTCTACTTGCTTGGATGGAACAGACTTAGACGCATCATGAACCATACACTTGAGGTTGCGGATTTGGAATCCTTCACCGCATTGTCCACCCTGTGGGAGATACCAGAATCACATGTTGCTAACTTAAACAATAATCAAATAATAAATAATAAGTGAATTTATATAGCACTTTCACTGAAAGGATCTCAAAGTGCTATACAGACTCTGGTCCCGATCCACAAAGGTATTAGATGCCTAACCCTACACTTAAGCACCTAAATCTGGTGTTTAGGCACATAAATTCCAGTTTTAGGCTCTACTGTGATCTGTAAAACTTCTGCCAAACCATATAGGTGCCTAAAGTCACTCAGTACCCAAGTTTTCAAGGTGAAAGGTCCCTCAGCACATAAGTTTCTGCCTCTGGGCATGCAAACTGCTGCCTCACTGTAGGCATCTCCCGGATCAGGTCCCATTCCAAACCTGGAATGAGGTGGTGGTACCACTGCCCACCTTATGCTTTTCAGCCCAGTGGTCACAGCACTCAGGATACTTTGATATTTTCAATTCCTCTCTCAGGCAAAGGGTGGGGAGGGATTTAAACAGGCATCTCCCTACCTCCCCGAAGAGTGCTCTAACCACTGAGCTGTGGGATATTCTGATATGGGGCTCCTCAGTCTCTCCTGTTGAAGTTGTTCCCCAGTGGGTGAATAATGACATAGTGGTGGGAGTTGCGGGACTGGATCCTGCACCCAACTCATTCTCACAAGAAATGCCTTTGGCAGCTTTGCTGCCTGACTACAGGAGAAGGGTTCCTGTTCGGGGATCGCTAGCAGAGGTAGGTCACTTCCTGCAGGCTGGACTTAGGTACCTCTCTCTGACAGTGAGGCACAGTTTAGGTCACACCTCCTTGTCGACAACTCCCATTGGCTAGCTTAGACAGCACCTTGCCTGGCATGCTGGCTTTTGTGGATCACATTTCTTAGGTGACTCTCTCTCCTGATTCATTGTATAGGTTGTCTAGGTGCCTAACACAGGTTTTGCAGATTGCAGTGTTGTTCCTGTGATTTTCTAGATGCCCAGAAATCAGGTGCTGTGAAGTGATGCTGAGCATTGCAATGCCTAAGACCCGCTGTGGATCCAGGCCTATGTAACTAGATTGTGCTCACCTCCTCTGCAGGTGTGCAACGTTGGGGGGAGGGTAAACCTCCTTCTTGCACTTTTATGAAACAGCTGTGATTGGGAAGGAGGGAAGTACCAGGTTTCTCCCCACATGCACTGATCAGCAGATCTTGCAGCACTATTAGGGGAGGTATGCTGCATGCCTGAAGGAATGGACCAGTACACTTGCCTCCCCTGCACACCAGAAGGATGCAGGAGGATTTCTGTAGAGCTGAAGAACTGAGGAAGAAAACTCAGGAGCTTCTCGGGGTCAGGGTGGGTGGATGGTGGTAGGTACAGCTCCACACTGCCCTATCAGGGACTGGGCCTCAGTGACATGATCGAGCATGATGTATACAGAAATTACTTTAGCCAGCACTAAAATGTAATCACCTCTATAATTCTACAGGGTAGAATTGACCATAACTGTTAAGTAGCTGCATAACTCTCTAAACAGTTTGGACAAGGAAGTGAAGAAGAGTATAATACCACAGTGACTCTGCAGGAGGAATTCAAGTTCACAGAGCACAATGACTAGAACAGGAATTTGGTCTGGATAACCAGTAAGTGTGAAATGCATAGAGCTTTGGAAAATATTTTCATGATATTCAGACCTTCCCCAATCAGCACTGGAAACTGAAATCCTCAGTTTCTCCACAGAATGGATACGTAATGGGTGGAAGGAATGAAGGCTTATTACATTCCCCTGACAATATACCGTAACTCTGATCTTAGTGGTTAAAAGATGGTCAGTCTTTATAACAATAAAATAAAATGAACAAGGTCAGCTCCCAGCCTACTGCACTGGGCAGCACACTATGGGGAAGAGATGACCAGCCCTCTGTGGAGAAAGAAGTGGTTCGGGACTATTTAGAAAAGCTGGATGAGCACAAGTCCATGGGGCCGGATGTGCTGCATCCGAGCGTGCTAAAGGAGTTGGCTGATGTGACTGCAGAGCCATTGGCCATTATCTTTGAAAACTCGTGGCAATCAGGGGAGATCCCAGATGACTGGAAAAAGGCTAATGTAGTGCCCATCTTTAAAAAAGGGAAGAAGGATGATCTGGGGAACTACAAGCCAGTCAGCCTCACCTCAGTCCCTGGAAAAATCATGGAGCAGGTCCTCAAGGAATCAATTCTGAAGCACTTAGAGGAGAGGAAAGTGATCAGGAACAGTCAGCATGGATTCACCAAGGGCAAGTCATGCCTGACTAACCTAATTGCCTTCTCTGATGAGATAACTGGCTCTGTGGATGAGGGGAAAGCAGTGAACGTGTTATTGCTTGACTTTAGCAAAGCTTTTGATAACGGTTTCCCACAGTATTCTTGCCAGCAAGTTAAAGAAGTATTCACTGGAGGAATGGTCTATAAGGTGGATAGAAAGCTGGCTAGATCATCAGGCTCAATGGGTAGTGATCGATGGCTCCATTTCTAGTTGGCAGCCGGTATCAAGTGCAGTGCTCCAAGCATCAGTCCTGGGGCCGGTTTTGTTCAATATCTTCATTAACGATCTGGAGGATGGTGTGGATTGCATCCTCAGCAAGTTTCCAGATGACACTAAGCTGGGACGAGTGGTACATATGCTGGAGGGTAGGGATAGGATACAGAGGGCCCTAGACAAATTAGAGGATTGGGCCAAAAGAAATCTGCTGAGGTTCAACAAGGACAAGTGCAGAGTCCTACACTTAGGACGGAAGAATCCCATGCACTGCTACAGACTAGGGACCGAGCGGCTAGGCAGCAGTTTTGCAGAAAAGGACATAGGGGTTACAGTGGATGAGAAGCTGGATACAAGTCAACTGTGTGCCCTTGTTGCCAAGAAGGCTAACAGCATTTTGGGCTGTATAAGTAGGAGCACTGCCAGCGATCGAGGGACGTGATCATTCCCCTCTATTTGGCATTGGTGAGGCCTCATCTGCAGTACTATGTCCAGTTTTGGGCCCCACACTACAAGAAGGATGTAGAAAAATTGGAAAGAGTCCAGCGGAGGGCAACAAAAATGATTAGGGGGCTGGAGCACATGACTTATGAGGAGAGGCTGAGGGAACTGGGATTATTTAGTCTGCAGAAGAGAAGAATGAGGGGTGATTTGATAGCTGCTTTCAACAACCTGAAAGGAGGTTCCAAAGAGGATGGATCCAGCCTGTTCTCAGTGGTACCAGATGACAGAACAAGGAGTAATGGTCTTAAATTGCAGTGGGGGAGGTTTAGGTTGGATGTTAGGAAAAACTTTTTCACTAGGAGGGTGGTGAAGCACTGGAATGGGTTACCTAGGGAGGTGGTAGAATCTCCTTCCTTAGAGGTTTTTAAGGTCAGACTTGACAAAGCCCTGGTTGGGATGTTTTAGTTGGGGATTGGTCCTGCTTTGATCAGGGGGTTGGACTAGATGACTTCCTGAGGTCCCTTCCAACCCTGATATTCTATGATTCTATGATTCCATGAAAATCCTTGAACTCTTCAATGAGACTGCAGAGAATGGTGTCAACAGCGTATGTGTTTATTCTCTTTATTATGTGGACAATTAACGATTAAAAAGTGGACGGAGATCATCAATTTATATCACACACTCTACAGACCTGTTATAAAAACTTAGCAACTTTTGGTTATCAGAAGTAGATCAGATCTGAACCTGTGCTGAAAGGCTCCATACCCTACTACCAGTCACCTGAGTCATACAGCCTTTCAGCGCTGCTCTGGAATACTTATTGAAAAGGACTAAATTTATTGGAAAATCAATACCTTTTTATTAAACAGATGATAAAATGACAATCACACCTTGAAGGATGCTGTAGGAAGGAGGGAAGATAAGGCTGTTGTAGGTGATGGGGTTTGTTGTCCTCTCTTTAAAGATGTGAACCTGTGGTGATGTTATGTTTATTACATGTGTGGAACTTGAGCTTTACGGAAATGAGCATTTTCTAAAACCCCTTAAGTAAAAACTCTGCTTTTATTGGGCTACTCTGGATCACCTGGCAGTAGATTCTTTGAAAATAATGGACCTCATTCGCAGACCTAAAGGGTTACCGATCAAGTATATTTATTCAGCACTGGGCTTGGTAGCAGGAATCTCAAGACTGGCTTTCCCATATTCATGCAGTACCTTTCTCATTTTCTCTGCACCTCCTCATTGACAGGTAGTGAAATACAAGTGGGGGTATAATGCAGGGCTTTGGAGCTGTGCCTCTGTTGCAGACTTGGATTAATGGTGCGTGAATAGCTCATCCAGGTCCCAAACTGGGTTGGAGTTCTTAGAAATTACAGGTGGAGACAGAATATGATGTGGAAGGAACTCTCTGGGAAGACAGGGTCTAATCAAACTACAGTATTTTTCAAACTTAGAAGAAAAGCATAAGGAAATGATATGACTAATCTGTATCGGAGAGGACTAAAATGATATGAAAAGACACTTATTCTAGCTGACAATAATACCTACCTCTAATACAGTGCTGTCCACTATAAAGTCAACCTTTTGTTAACACAGTTACTACACTGTGATACATCAGGGATATCTTTGGAATAGGAAATAGCTACTGTATCTCAGATATTATGCTGTGGTAAATGTTTACCCTTTAATGGTGACCTCTGTTTATTATTTAAGGCTGGCTTTACAAACAACCAAACCTAATGACATCCTTGCATGGCAGGGATCATCAGACTTTTTGAAAATGGAAAGTCATGATGCTATTTACAGAGGACAGGGGAAGCCTGCTTTTTTACTATATATGTGGTACATAAATAACACAGAAGAAAAATACTGGTCCCTATTTGCTTCCTAAAATTATATAGGACCCATTCCTGAAGTTCCAACCATCCAGTAGCATTCAGTGGGAATTTGCTAGAGTAAGGATATCAGTAATCAGCCCAAATTGAACAACAGGTGATAAACAGAGGAAGATCTCTGAGGAGGTTATTGGACATACATAGCTCCCAAGAATAAGGTCTGCTTGGTAAATGTTCTCTCTCCTGAGGGAAAAGAATTGTTAATTAAGGGCCCGATTGGGCAACACTTTCCCTCATCAGTGAGCATTTATTCGGGTATGCATTCTCTTTTGTGAGAAAGAGCTGCATGAGCAGACTTTGAGGGCCAGATTTTTGAAGGTATTAGGCACCAAATGATGCAGATAGGTGCTTAGTGGGATTTTCAAAAGTGTCTAGACTCCCAACTCCCAATTAATGAAAGTTAGGCACTTTTCCAAATCCCATTGGGAGCCTAACTGTACCTTTAGGAGCCTAAACACCTTTGGAAATTTGGCGTTAAATACATATAATTGAAATGATATTGAGGCCCTGGACGAATGTTTTGTTAATGTCTAACTACATGTCTCATGTTCCTTTAGAATTCAAAAAATAAAAATTAGTAATACTTCATGTTGTTTATGTTTTTTATCCAGGTTATGATAGGCTGTCATAGAGGGAAACACTCAGACTCAGGTTTAATTTACTGCCATTTATGTACCTTATTGCTTTTGGACTGGTAATGTTCACTGCTTCTAAAAGGTTTTCCATCTCTTTGAAGACTGCAGGTTTGTTCCTTGCACAACTGGAAATGGCCTGTGATGCATGCAGGTCTATGGGCAGTGGTAATCAGGGCTTGAGTTGCACTGGAACACTCTGCACTGTCTTTGGGAGCTGGAAGGGGGTTCCGGTACTATCACTACCGGAAGTGCGTTCCAACATATCTTTTTTAGGACACAAGGACCAACAGTAATACCTGGCTTAAATAATCTGAAAATCTGCAATGCAGGGCATCTGGTAGGCCAGGCTCTACTTCTAAGCATGCAAACAGCTCTAATCATTTACACCAAATCAACTAATTTAGGATTAAAATGGTTACTATTCTAAGACTGCAAAATATTTTCCAGGTATCCTATAATACAGAAAAGATAAATATTGTAGACTACTCATAATTAAGAATATTGTTTATTTAACCATGTCAGGCTACTTTCACAACAGATTTTTCTGGTGTCATGTTAGTCAAAGTCGATTCAACAGAACACCTGTGAAAAACAAGATTTTCTGATACTTTGGAAGGCGAATTTAGGATTCATTCCCTGAAAAAAATTGGAAGTAAATCGCCTTACATTTATATAACATGCCTCATTCTCAAGAGCTTTGCTAAAATACACTGTAAAGGAACCGCTCCTCCTTCCCCCCACCCACACTGAAGTGCAGCCACCTCTGACAGCCATTTAATAGAGCACAGAAAGACAGCACAATAGTTTAGGAAGGAGAGAAGAATACTGTATCCTACTGAAAGTGCAGGGTGAAATCTGGGGTAGACAGGATGTAATTACTTTATCTCAGCTGAAATGTGGCCAGGCTCCAGATTTAACGTGTTTCTATTCTGCAGAAGGTGCTGTCGACTTAATAATCTTAGCAATCAAGTGTCGATTCAGTACCTAACTCACAGAGAAATGTCCACTTCCTTATCACCAGCACTATTTCCTATAATTGAAGGCCTCCCATCTAGTACTCATCAGAACTAACTCTGTTTACCTGGACAAGATTAGATCCCAGGGTGTTAGGGCTACATAAAGATTACATTTACATGCATGGGGCACATTCTCAGTTGTACCTGGTTTGTATTTAGCTGAACTGAAAAGAGCAGGAGGAAAGGGTGTCCCTAAGTCATCTTTCTGCTTCCCTGATTGTGGGCTGGCCAAGGGTCAAAACAGTTCCTGTTACAATTTACAGTGGGCTAAGGTTGCTGTAGATCATGCCAGCAGCAGCAGTCATCACAGGCACACTTGCTGCAACCTCTCTGTCCTCTGTGGGAGAAGTGTGGGAGTAGAAGATGGCACAAAGCCTGCTACATTATGATAAGGGTAGATCAGAAGAGAGGTCATTTCACATACACATCTAACGGCCCTAGCTCTCTTTGCCCCAGTGTGGAAAAGCAGCCCTGGTGAGATCTGCACTGAGGTCATGTGCCCTGGGTGAAGGGAGTGGATTTCCTCTTGGCATTTCACCCATACTTCTTCCTCATAGAAAACAGTTAGTATGGGTTAATGGAGGTGAAGCAAATTTCATCCTGTAGGAGTAACTTCTAAATTCACCAACAATTTAAATTAACCTGAGTTCGTGACTAACTAATATGCTTTAACATATGAACCATGATCGACCAGATTACTAAGGAGAGGGGGGAAAAGTGTAAGATAAATCAGTGCAAGCACAAAGCCACATGAAGATGTAAGAAAATGCAGATTCCCATTGCTAACGAAGCAAAGGGGGTATGTGTGCTATGCATTGCAATTTAAGAGTCTTTTACATTTTCAGGCCATTTTGATAACGTCACTAAGAAGAATATAGTAATCAACAAGCCAAAGAATAACTTTAAATTGAAGTGTTTAAGACATTTTAGATGTCTAGGGACATCAGTTATTCTCGGGGTCAGTGTAATTACTACTTCCAATATAAAACACTTCCAAAATTTGCTACATACATTTTCTTGCTAGCATTGCTGTAAGTAATTACATAATGGTTTGCCAGAGCTGCACTCCAGGAAGAGTTGGTGGAACTCACTTCAGTACTGATATATGTGTACACTACTACGACCTGCACTGTTACAATTAGTTTCTAAAGGTGTGACTTCATTACAACCTGTAAGTACCTACATGGGGAACACATATTTGATAATGGGCTCTTCAATCTAGCAGAGAAAGGTATAACATGGTCCAATGATTGGAAGATGAAGCTAGATAAATTCAGACTGGAAATAAGGTGAAAGTCTGTAACAGTGAGAGTAATTAGCCATTGGAAAAATTTACCAAGGAAATAGATTCTCCATCATTGGCAATTTTTAAAACAAGATTGGATGTTTTTCTAAAACATATGTTCAAGGAGCTATTTTGGGGAAGTTCTATGGTTTGTGTTATACAGCAGGTCATACTAGATGATCACAATGGTTCTACTCATGATGAACTCACTTTGTTTTAAAGTGGATGTTAGCAAGGTCTTAATGGCAGCAAAAATACTTTAGATCTCTGAAAAGCTGTATAAATTAATTCTGTAACTTAATTGTGCCATTTGTTGTTGATGAAATGCACTTCTACGAGCATCACCTGAGAAGTGCCTCATACGAACAACAACAAGACATACCTCTACTTTGCATGGTGACCACGTCCCAAGAATCCAAGTGTAGCATGGCTTTACAGGACAGTTTCTGTACTGGGTGAGCTGTGTAGGGCATAGCCTTCCTTCTCCTTGTGCCTGCATAATTATGGACCGACTACGTATCATCTGGCCTAAACAAATAGAAAAGATACCAGTACACAGGATTTGTACTAGAAACTGAGAATTTACTGCAAATGGAAAAGTTCCCAATATTATAGTAGTGTTCCAGTGAGTGGCGAATAATGAAGCAGACTACAATGCCTGGTAGTGGAGATACTTTGAGTAACATAATAAAAAGGGGAGAGCTTAGCAAACTCTGGTAGTTCCTTTCATGTAATTCCTGCAGGGTACTTGTGTTTGACTGCTATTCCATTCATTCTGCCAGACTACCTGATCACTATCGCAGAAGAGAGACATTTTACAGCAGCATGGGAGTGTTAGGAAAGATAGGGAATGAACTCACAACATGATAATATTGTATCTATGGGTGAGAACACCGCACCAAAATGCAATATCACCATATGCCAATGCAACAGTGGCTGAACGTGAGGCAGTGGGGCCTAGCAGAAAGAGAACTGAACTGGGACTCAGAAGACCTGGGTTCTATCCCTGGCTCTGCCATTGACCTCACACAAGTCTCTGTGCCTCACTTTCCCCAACTGTAAAACAGGAATAATGATGCTGACCTCCTCTGTAAAGCACTATGAATCTATTGATTCTATTGACTATTGGGGGGTGGGAATTCTATTGACTATTGGGGGGTGGGATAGCTCAGTGGTTTGAGCATTGGCCTGCTAAACCCAAGGTTGTGAGTTCAATCCTTGAGGGGCCCATTTAGGGATCTGGGGCAAAAATTGGGGGTTGGTCCTGCTTTGAGCAGGGGGTTGGACTAGATGACCTCCTGAGATCCCTTCCGACCCAGATATTCTGTGATGAAACATGTTACATGAAAGCTAGGTATTATTATTGTTACAGGAGATCAACCTGTGATTTCTTTGTGGCTGTCAGTCAGACGACAGAGCAGCTTGTCAGTTAGTATTTCTTCTCTTTCTCTCCCCCCTTCTCTGTCCCAGTGTTCTTTCCCTCCTTCTCTTTCAGTCTCTTTCCTTCTCTCTCCCTGATATTTTCTTCCCAAACCTCTTTATCCTCTCAATTGATTTCTCTTCTCTCCAGTGTCATTCTCTCTCTCTTCTTACCCAGTACCTCCCTCTCTCTCTCCTGTAAGTCTATTCCTCTTTTCTCCTTCACCCCTTTCTCCTTCTCTAAGCCACAGTCATTTCCTCTTTTCCACATCCTTTCTTCCTTAGAATCATTCTTTCTTCTGTGCCTGTGAAGGCCAATCAAACTGAAGCATCAGCTCAGCTTAAGGTCGTGATCCTGCATCAGGACCTGCTAGTTTCCTGAAGTCAAAGGGACTCTGTACATGTGCAGGGATTCACCTTAACAGAGCCTCATGCAGGACTGAGATCTCTGGTGTACAGTAGAACCTCAGAGTTACAAACACCAGAGTTATGAACTGGCCAGTCAACCACACAAACCTCATTTGGAACCAGAGGTACACAATCAGGTAGAGACCAAAAAAAAAAAAAATAAAATAAAATAAAAGGCAAATAGAGTACAGTACTGTGTTAAATGTACACTACTAAAAAATAAAGAGAAATCGGCATTTTTCTTCTGCATAGTAAAGTTTCAAAGCCGTATTAAGACAAGGTTCAGTTGTAAACTTTTGAAAGAACAGCTATAACATTTTGTTCAGAGTTACAAACATTTCAGAGTTACAAACAGCCTCCATTCCCAAGGTGTTCATAACTCTGAAGTTCTACTGTATTTTAATACAAAGTTTAATTCTTGATAATATAAGTTCTGATATAGCAATGGGTTATTCCCTTCTGTGTTTGTTTTTTAATGTTGTTCGATACATATATATATATATATATTAATGGACAGAAGCCCATCATCTACTCCTTGTGACTTTACAACTGCTTATAGAAGTGTAGTGGAAAGTATTTTGATTTTTCTTTAATTAAAGCCATCTGAGAGTTCCATCTCTTTCTATGAGGGCTTAGTGACACTGCTGACAAACTAACATACACTGCTGCTATGATGTGCTTCTTTATTGAGTTAATCAATAAAAATAAGGTAGAACATATAATGAATGTTTATATAGGTTTATCATTATTATTAGCTCATTTTGCACCAATAAGTTTTTTTGTATAACTATCTTGGCAAAATATTTGGAGAAAACACTTATCAAGTTGACCCTGAATATGTTTAGTAAATATTCAGTGCTATGGTTAAGTCAATCATATTACTTTAAAACATAATTTTCATATGTTTTCCAAATATATTCCTTGTGCATGTGAACCATTTAATGCAATACATGACTAAATCCTGATGAATTATTAAATATTACAAGCTACACAACTCAGAAGGCAGCATCATTTTTAACATTAAACATTCCAATATCGTTTCATTGCATTTTTAACAAAGGAAATTTGATTTTTATGACCAAATTACATGCAACTTGCTGGAAAATTGCAAGCACTTTAATAGCCATTACTGTCCATAACCACTTTTACAATGTTGATCAAGATCCTATTTATTTTCAGTGAAAACTCCCTAACCCACTGAATGGAAAAGAAAAATTAGGTTACCATTTCAGAAATAATAGAACTGAATACCATTCATTAAAATAACAGCAATCCCATTTCTTACTCCTTTCCTTTCCCATACAAAAGTCAGACTCACAGAAAACGGTTCCCTCACAAAATGTTCCAAGTAGAACCCTGGTTACAATTAAAGAGAAGGAAAAAGCCACATGCTGTGCAACGAAGTGACATTTAAAATCATATTATGGACAGAATTTCTGCCTTAGTTTTGAAGGAACTGAATCTGAGAAAAGTAAAAAAGGGTCTCCTTAAGTGATAGATTATGAACACCTGAAATGGACATAAGCAAGGCATGTCCAATGCTAACACTGCAAGTGAAGGAAACACTTAGGGTAAGGTTCGCCCATTAGGATCGCAGTACTGTAGATGTGCTCTGAAACAATGATGGGCCAACACAAATGCATGAAGCAAATGCTCCTGAAATCTGTGGAAGCTGGGAAATGGAGCTGACTCCTTGTTGTAGTTATTATGTATACAGAGCGGCTAATTTTTAACTGTTTATCTTACAGCCATGCTTAAAAATACAAAAAGAAGTCAACCATTGCTAAGAACTGAAGTAATAAATGTCGAGTGAGTGTGATACCTAAAAGATTATGCTTTATTTTGCTGGCGAAAAGCAAACAGCTTTAAGAGCTGCCAATTGGCAACCTTGCAAAATGACTGTCTATATGATCACAGTGCCGTTCTCCTGGTCTGAGCCCTTGTATGCCATTTTTAAACCCACTTTAAAACTATTTTTGGCTGAGTTGTTATCCCCTGGAATTAGGGGTTTGTAACAGAATTCCTCAAAAAGCTTTCGCCAACATCAGTGTATTCAGCTATCACAGAATCATATTTTGTGCAGTGACCCAACCCCATAAGTCCTTGTGGTTAAAAAGCAACTCAGAATTTCAGTGGGTTGAAGCAAGGGTCTGCAGGTGGTTTGGGGTCCTGGCAGGATTATTCCCACCAGTACATTTCCTTTGTCCTCTATAGTTTTGAAAGTATCAGGAAAGAGGGTTGCCACTAATTCTCTTGGAACTGAACATAAATTCAAGTGTCTAAAGACAAAGTGATCCTTTAGCTAACAAAATTTTAATGATTAAAAACCTTTAAACCCCTGAAAAGTACTTGTAACGGTACGGACATTAATGAAGTAATTCATAGATTGATAGATATTAAGGTCAGAAGGGACCATTATGATCATCTAGTCTGACCTCCTGCACAACGCAGGCAACACACTCTCACCCACCCACTCCTGCAATAAACCTCTCACCTATGTCTGAGCTATTGAAGTCTTCAGATCATGGTTTAAAGACTTCAAGGTGCAGAGAATCCTCCAGCAAGTGAACCGTGCGCCACGCTGCAGAGGAAGGCGAAAAACCCCCAAGGCCTCTACCAGTCTGCCCTAGAGGAAAATTCCTTCCCGACCCCAAATATGGTGATCAGCTGAACCCTGAACATATGGGCAAGATTCACCAGCCAGGCACCCAGGAAAGAATTCTCTGTAGTAACTCAGATCCCACCCCATTTAACATCCCATCACAGGCCATTGGGCCTATTTACCACAAATAGTTAAAGATCAATTAATTGCCAATATCATGTTATCCCATCATACCATCTCCTTCATAAACTTATCGAGTTTAATCTTGAAGCCAGATAGGTCTTTTGCCCCCACTGCTTCCCTTGGAAGGCTATTCCAGAACTTCACTTCTCTGATGGTTAGAAACCTTCATCTAATTTCAAGTCTAAACTTCCTGATGGCCAGTTTATATCCATTTGTTCTTGTGTCCACATTGGTACTGAGCTTAAATAATTCCTCTCCCTCTCCAGTATTTATCCCTCTGATATATTTATAGAGAGCAATCATATCTCCCCTCAACCTTCTTTTGGTTAGGCTAAACAAGCCAAACTCCTTGAGTCTCCTTTCATAAGACAGGTTTTCCATTCCTCGGATCATCCTAGTAGCCCTTCTCTATACGTGTTCCAGTTTGAATTCATCCTTCTTAAACATGGGAGACCAGAACTGCACACAGTATTCAAGATGAGGTCTCACCAGTGCCTCGTATAACGGTACTAACACTTCCTTATCTCTACTGGAAATACCTCGCCTGATGCATCCCAAGACCGCATTAGCTTTTTTCATGGCCATATCACATTGGCGGCTCATAGTCATCCTGTGATCAACCAATACTCCAAGGTCCTGCTCCTCCTCCTCCATTACTTCTAATTGATGTAATATATAACTTATATATATTATAACTTATAACTAAAATTCTTGTTATTAATCCCTAAATGCATGACCTTACACTTCTCACTATTAAATTTCATCCTAGTACTATTACTCCAGTTTACAAGGTCATCTAGATCCTTCTGTATGATACCCCAGTCCGTCTCTAAATTGGCAATACCTCCCAGCTTTGTATCATCCGCAAACTTTATTAGCACACTCCCACTTTTTGTGCCGAGGTCAGTAATAAAAAGATTAAATAAGATTGGTCCCAAAACCGATCCCTGAAGAACTCCACTGGTAACCTCCCTCCAGCCTGACAGTTCACCGTTTCAGTATGACCCACTGTAGTCTCCCCTTCAACCAATTCCTTATCCACCTTTTAATTTTCATATTGATCCCCATCTTTTCCAATTTAACTAATAATTCCCCATGTGGCACCGTATCAAACACCTTACTAGAATCTAGGTAAATTAGATCCACTGTGTTTCCTTTGTCTAAAAAATCTGTTACTTTCTCAAAGAAGAAATTCAGGTTGGTTTGGCATGATCTACTTTTTGTAAAACCATGTTGTATTTTGTCCCATTTACCATTGACCTCAATGTCCTTAACTACTTTCTCCTTCAAAATTTTTTCCAAGACCTTGCATACTACAGATGTCAAACTAACAGGCCTGTAGTTACCCAGATCACTTTTTTCCCCATTCTTAAAAATAGGAACTATGTTAGCAAATCTCCAGTCATACGGTACAACCCCTGAGTTTACAGATTAATTAAAAATTCTTGCTAATGGGCTTGCAATTTCATGTGCCAGTTCCTTTAATATTCTTGGATGAAGATTATCTGGGCCCCCCGATTTAGTGCCATTAAGATGTTCGAGTTTGGCTTCTACCTCGGATGTGGTAATATCTACCTCCATATCCTCATTCCCATTTGTCATCCTACCATTATCCCTAAGCTCCTCATTAGCCTCATTAAAGACTGCGGCAAAGTATTTGTTTAGATATTGGGCCATGCCTAGATTATCCTTAACCTCCACTCCATCCTCAGTGTTTAGCAGTCCCACTTCTTCTTTCTTTATTTTCTTCTTATTTATATGGCTATAGAAGCTTTTACTATTGGTTTTAATTCCCTTTGCAAGATCCAACTCTACTTGACTTTTAGACTTTCTCATTTTATCCCTACATGTTCTGACCTCAATAAGGTAGCTTTCCTTGCTGATCCCTCCCATCTTCCACTCCCTGTATACTTTCTGCTTTTTCTTAATCACCTCTCTGAGATGCTTGCTCATCCAGCTTGGTCCACAACTCCTGCCTATGAATTTTTTCCCCTTTCTTGGGATGCAGGCTTCCGATAGCTTCTGCAGCTTTGACCTAAAGTAATCCCAGGCCTCCTCTGCCTTTAGATCCATAAATTCTTCAGTCCAATCCACTTCCCTAAACATAGGGGGGAGGGATAACTCAGTGGTTTGAGCATTGGCCTGTTAAACCGAGGGTTGTGAGTTCAATCCTTGAGGGGGGCCATTTAGGGATCTGGGGCAAAAATTGGGGATTGGTCCTGCTTTGAGCAGGGGGTTGGACTAGATCACCTCCTGAGGTCCCTTCTGACCCTGATATTCTATTCTATGATAATTTTCTTAATTTTTGAAAGTCAGCCCTTTTGAAATAAAAAACTCTAGTAGCAGATTTATTTTTGTTTATCCTTATGTTCAGTTTGAACCGAATTAGCTCATGATCACTTGAACCAAGGTTGTCCCCTACAACCATTTCTTCTATGAGGTCCTCATTACTTACCAAAACCAAATCTAAAATGGCATCCTCTCTAGTCAGTTCAGCAACTACTTGATGAAGGAATCCATCAGCTATCACATCTAGGAAAATCTGAGCCCTATTATTATTACTAGCACTTGTCCTCCAGTCTATATCTGGGAAGTTAAAGTCTCCCATGATAACGCAGGTTTCAGAGTAACAGCCGTGTTAGTCTGTATTCGCAAAAAGAAAAGGAGTACTTGTGGCACCTTAGAGACTAACCAATTTATTTTAGCATGAGCTTTCGTGAGCTACAGCTCACTTCATGAAGTGAGCTGTAGCTCACGAAAGCTCATGCTAAAATAAATTGGTTAGTCTCTAAGGTGCCACAAGTACTCCTTTTCTTTTCATGATAACGCAGTTTCCATTAGTATTTACTTCATTAAAAACATTAAAGAGGGCTCTATCCATATCTAAATTAGATCCCGGCGGTCTATAGCACACCCCAAGCACTATCACAGGGGAGGCTCTAGTAGTTTTCTTCCCCAGTGTGATTTTTGCCCAGATGGACTCTGTCTTATCCATTCCGTCGCTTCTTATTTCTTTACATTCTACCTCATCATTGATATAAAATGTGACTCCACCACCTTTACCTTTATTTCTGTCTTTCCTAAACAGCACATACCCTTCAATACCTGTAGCCCAGTCATGACTACTATTCCACCATGTTTCTGTTATCCCTATAATATCTGGTTTCACTTCCTGCACCAGTAGCTCTAGTTCCTCCATTTTGTTACCTAGGCTCCTTGCACTGTGTACAATTTGGTGTAATTTGCTTTTTTCTGTGCTGAGATTGGCATTTTTTTTGGCAAAATTAAAATTGACTGGCAATTGAAAACTTTCATTTTTAAGAACAAAAATGTCAGATAGCCTAGTCGTTGCGTGACATGAAATATTTTATGCAAGACATTTAGCTCACCAATAAACTACAAAATCACAGGATCACCTGAACTTGATCCATATTTGCTATCTCCTTTCTCATGATGCTGTAAATAAATCATTGCAAAATAAAAGGAGTAGCTCAGTGCTAAAAGGGCATTTTCCCCTGGGAGTATGCACTGAAGTGGATTCCTTAAAGCTCTGATTCTCTCTCTGTCTACATACACTAGTCAGGTGGTCAGCAGCAACTCAAGTGGAAGAAACTTTCAAAAAGTTATTTACTTTGTAGATATCTCATTGATAGAGACTGTTATCTTCATAGGTTTGAAATGAACTTTCTCCCTGTACAATCTCTGGACTGGAAGTGGCAGTGTAAAATCTCTATTGGTTCTTGTATCTCTGTGAACAAACTGAATTTCTCTTTCATCTTCTATATCCTATTAAATGATCTGAAAATGCAGAGATAAAGGCTGCTGAACACTGAAAGTGTGAAGTGCCTCTTCACTTCCCTCAAACCTGTCAAAAGTTCTGTAAGAGAAGATTGCTGGGCTTATTGTTGCTTATTACTGCAAATTTTCTTTTGGAACTATGACTATATTTTTTCACCACAGGAGAATACTTTTACAATCAAAGAGTCTCCTCCCTTTCCTCGCCTTCCAACCCCACAGAGCAAAATATGACATCGGTGGAAACCAAGATGCCTAAAATATCTGCCAAAGTTAATTCCAGACCACCTTGCCAGAAATGTTGATATCTGTTTACTGAGGCCTTGAGCTATTGTCGACTTTTGTATTCCTTATCAAGCAAGTAGAGCAGAGCAGAGCAGAGCAGTGAGAGGATGGCTTCACGCTTCACGTCAATTAATCTGGCTGAAATAGGATTAGGGAGACCAGGCTAAGCAAGAGAGAAGGGAAGAAGAATAAACCCATACAGCCTTGGTCCACTTAAAAAGCATTTGCACTTCCAATGACCCAGCATGACCTGCAGTTTAAATAGCATTGTTTAAACAAACAGCTAAGTCCCCATGACCTCATGTCAGAAAAGGTTGGTTTTAGTGTCTTCTTTTTCAGCACTTCTATCAGGCCAGGTCTTGGTTAGTTTTCTGACCTGGTAAGAAAACAATCCTTTTGCAACCTTATGAAAGGTTTGAGGCAAAACCACAAAGGGTTCATCAGATATTCATTTCCTTACCAAAGAGAATATGTATTTGCTGGAGTTTTCCCTTAAGAAGTGTCTTTCCAATACCTTTGGTAGGCCTTTGGGTCAGGACCTCAGAGCACTATCCATTAGCTATAGTATTATAAATCTTTGTACCTCAGTTCTGCAGTAAGTATGAGGACTTTCAGCATATAAAACAAAGTCAGCCTACAGCGCTAAACAGCATCCATAACAGAAACTGCTGAAAGCTATAGCTGTGACAGGCAAATATAATTTATTTCTATGCCTTACTAGGCTTGGCCAAGGCAGGAAAGAGAGATACACTCCATTGATCATCAGTTATAAAAATCAATATGCTCCCCTTTTGCTGCTGTACACCACAGCCACACTCGAAGCAACACACATGCCACATACATTAAAAATATGATTTGGTGTAGCTGTGTATTGTTTCATAACATCAAACCTGAACAGAATCCAATAGGGCACTCCTACAGTCCATTAAAATATATCACAGCAGAATAATTTACTGTAAGAGATGGGCAGAATAAAAGTGTTAGCGATGTTATTGAGTTAAGTGACATTAAACCATAAATCCATCAACAGTAAACGTTGATCTCATCAACAGTATTTCTGTTTTTCCCTTTTACAGTAACTTATGTTTCCTGAGCAGGCACTTCACTAACTCTGAGCTAAGTCAGAGAAACAGATTCTTGTTTTGACTCTCAGATACTAAATAGGAGTGAGAGAGCAGTTCTAGCAGCAGTATATGTGGTTTATCTGCCATTGATTATTTTTGAGGAGTGTGCAACTTATTATTTGGCAAATGAGACTCAGGACAATGGCAACAATAGTTTCCTTTGTTTATTGTTATCCTTTGCTGTTTTAAGTCTAATTTATGGCTCAGTTCTGTTCCCACTAAAGTCAATGCAAAACTTCCATTATTTTCAAAGGAACAAGATCATCTTACACTGTAAGATGCTCAGAATAGGGACATGCCATTTTATTTGTCCGAAAAATGAAATGAACAATTATGAAGCTATATAATGATCATTATTATAATACAGGACAAAGTAACTAAAATTGAGACGCCTCAAATTACGCTGCTGGAGGCGTATACAGGCAGAATTAGATAAGCACAGCATCTGTATCACAGCTGACCTTCAGCAATATACCAGTTTACATAAGATAGGATGGTCTTAGTTTTTAATCAAGATCTCAGACTGAATTTCATTTTGATAAACCTTTGCCCAGCACATTTCTGTAACCACAGCCCTTTGAAGAGGTTCTTCAGTTCTCAGAGGGCAAAACAGGCTAATGTCTACCTGCCCCGATTTTCTGTAACTGGAGTGGGGCCAAGGACAGGAAAGGGGATGGCTGCAGTGGAGACTGTACTCCACAGGGGTCTCCTCTAGTGGAATTTTGTGCAGGACTGGGGCTTAAAAGTTTAGTTACTATATAATAATTCTACCCTGGATCTTTGCAAGCCTCCTCCTGGTATCCATGGGAGAGCTGCTGTGGTTCAAGGAGACTATACAGCCCAAGTTTTAGACCCAGCCTGGACAACATATTTATCAGTGTAATTTGGCCTACTCTTCAGAATTAGTTTGAGACTCCTGCTGTAAGCGGAACACTTTAACCAATGCATGCAGCATTCCTACTTTTAGGATCAGATTTAGCAGTTGCACAGAGCCCTGTTATAAAATTGAAGGATAAGCCCCTTATATGATCCTAAATGCCTGATGGCTGTAAATGTAAGGACAGCTATCATGGGTTCTCACTGGGGACTGCATCCAGGATCTCCAGTTCTAAAACCATGATCCTCTACAGCTTGAGCTAAAGAAGTAAAACAATGGTTACTTACCGTGCAGTAACTGTTGTTCTTCGAGAGGTGTTGTGCACATGTACATTCTACTATAGGTGTGTGTATGCCCAGAGCCATAATGAGTAAAGAAAAGTATATGCAGATGACCAAGTTGCCACCTTGCACATATCAGCAACTGGGACTTTCCTGAAGAATCCTGATGTAATGAACTGAGCTCTGGCGGAATAAGGAATTACTCTTGATGGAGGAGAGATATTAGCAAGGTCATACCAGAGCTTGATACAGTCAGGGACCCAATATGAGATTTGCTGAGATGACACTGATTGACCCTTAATTCTTGCTGTATAGATTACAAAGAGCCATTTTGTAGTCCCAAAGGATCTACTACAGTCGAAGAAAAGCCACAGCTGAACGAACATCCAAGGTATGAAGAGCCTCCACAGCCTTAGATGAATCAGGTTTTAGGAAAGACAAGTGAAGATTAATTGTTTAATTTAGGTGGAAAGCTGACACTACTTTGGGCATAAACATAGGATGTGGCCTAAGGGCAACACTGTCCTTATTAAAAAAAACAGTAAAAGGAGGGTCAGCAAAAGCAGCTTCAAGCTCTGAAATCCTCCACCAGAAGTGCTTTCCACCAAAAGTACTGTCTGCCTTGCCAATAAAGAAAATGCAGTTGTGGTTCAAATTAAGTTCCTATTAGTTTGAAGAGAACTAGATTCAAATCCCATACAGGTACCAGATCAGACACAGAAGGGTAAACATTGACCAGGCCCTTTAAAAACTTAAGAAACAGGAGGATGAGAAAATATGGCAAAACTATCTACGGGCAGATGTAATGCAGAAATAGAAGTGAACTAATACTGCCTGGACCATGCCTGTGCAATGAGGATTAGTGATGTTTTGTTTTGTTTCAGCTTCCTGAGGACCGTCGGAATGAGAGGAATTGGAAAGAATGTATATAAAAGCTGACTGAACCAGGGAAGTAGAAAAGCACCTGTGATGTAACCCAGGCTGCAATCCGCCCTTGAGCAAATCTCATATTTGCTGTTGAGGTTTGTTGCAAACATATCTATTGTTGGGTACCCCTAATGGTGGAAAACCTGGAGGAGAACATCAGGCCTAACTGACTAATCATGTTGGTCTATGAAAACCCTGCTGAGGGAATCTGCTGGAGTGCTCCTCACTTCTGGAAGATGGAAGGCCTTCAGGGACACTTTGTGACAAACACACAGATGCTACAGGAGACTAGCCTTCTGGCACAGTTTAGATGACCTTGCCCCTCCCTGCTTGTTCATTTGTTTAGATGACCTTGCCCCTCCCTGTATTGTCCATGAGAACTTGAATCATCTGAAGCCACCAGATTTCTTTGGGACCAGGAAGTACCGGTAATAAAATGGTGGGCATAAATATTTTTCAGGTATGACATATGGCCCTAAACTCCAGTATGGTTATATGGGGGAAAATTTCCTGAGGTGGCCAATATCTTGAGCCTGAAATTGACTGAGATGGACCCCCAGCCTTTTTGTAGATGTATCTCTAGCCAGAGCCACTGATGGTTCTGGGGAAACAAACACAATTCCCTTGTGTACCTTTACCAATCAGAGACTGAAGCACCCATGCAGGTACACAAATCCACATGTCCAGAGGATGCCTACAATGTTGATATACCAAATGAAGCCAAGCCTGCAGACAGCAGAAGTGAAGTCTGGCATGTAGTGTTACATACATGCACAAGGCCATGTGTCTGAGAAGCTGAATGCAGGCTCATATGATAATTGTTGGATAGCTTTCTGAAAGGAAGGTTATAGATTGGAACTGTTCCTGTGGAAGATAAGCCGTGGGTGTTCCAGTGTAGAAATCTGCTCCTATAAAAATTATGCCCTGAGTTTATTGTAACTGTGATTTGTCCAATTTTATTTTCAGGCCAAGAAGGAAGAACATCAGCCTGATTACTAGGACACTGTTCTGGACGTGATTGCTTAATACTGCTTGAACTGGCCAATTGTCCACATATATTTGAATCCCAAAAACCTGCTGTCATGTACTTGGTGAAAACTCTTGGGGCTCAAAACAAGCCGAAAGGAAGCACTGTGTACTGGCAGTGGTTGGTGTCTACCACAAATTGATGGTACTTCCTGGGGGAAGGAGGTATTGCCATGTGGAAGTGACTTGAACTTGATTTTCTTGATGAATTTGTTCAGCTTTCTTACATCTACGATGGAGCAGAAGCCACCAGATTTCTTTGGGACCAGGAAGTACCGGTAATAAAATCCTTTCCTTCTGTGTTGATAAGGAACTTCCTCTATTGTTCCCAAGTCTAGAAGAGACCATAGCTCTTGAAATAACAAGAGCTTCTTGTGAGAAGAGTCCAGAAAAGCGATGGGGAAGGTGAGTTGGGAAAAGGGAGCGAGACGAACTGGATTACATATCCCTCCTTTTCTGTACTAAGTATCCATTTGCCTAGCCTGATGTTCTGCAAAGCACATTAAAAAAGGGACAGGTGTAATCAAAAGGCAGGAGATACATCGGTGTGCCATCCTCAATCGTACAGTCAAAATGACTTTGAGATATCACTTGTCTTGTGGGAAGGGCCCGCCTCAGTGGAAGACGGCTGGTGACATTGAGAACTTCTTGATCTTCTCTTAGGCCTGGTCTACACTGGGGAGGGTGGGGAATCGATCTAAGATACGCAACTTCAGCTACGAGAATAGCGCACCTGAAGTAGACGTATCCTAGATCGACTTAGAATCACTTACTTTGCGTCCTTGCAGCGCGGGATCAACAGCTGCCACTCCACCATCGACTGCTTCCTCCTCTCGCCGTGGTGGAGTTCCGGAGTCGACGGCAGAGCGATCGGGGATCGATTTATCGCATCTACACTAGACGCGATAAATCGATCCCTGATAGATCGATTACTACCCGCCGATCCGGCGGGTAGTGTAGACGTGGCCTTAGGTTCTCTGATGGAACAATGGTCTCAAGTAGAGGTGTGATTTAAATAGTTTTCTTTTAGTAGCAGGAACGTAGCTCTCAAGAAGCGAAGCGTTGCACAAGAGTCCTTCACATGTCATCTGTCCTGGCGGAGAACACTTAGAGCCTTCAAAGGGTAAATCATCAATTGTATTCTGCAGCTCTTCTGGAATGCTGGAAGCCTGGAGACAGGATGAACATCTCATGGACACAGCAGTGGTGACAGAATGTGAGTCAATGTCAGTGGCATGTATTGCTGCCTGAAGAGATATATAAGGGTAAGATGATCCTCAGAAACTAAAGCTAGAAACTGTTCCCTATATTCTTCAGCAACTTATCAGCAAACTTTGAGATGGCTGAATAATTAAGAAAATTATATTTAGGGAAAATTGATGATTCTCATTTGAAATATGGCAGTGGAATAAGCTTTACATCCCAGGGGTGGCCTTAGATTGAGACTGTCAGGACTGCTCATTAGTGATTGCGACCGCTAGGGAATCATGAAGTGGGTGGATAAAGAAATGACCAAAGTTTTGTGGAGGGATTTGGTAACATCTATCCACCTTCTTCACCATAAGAGGTATAGAGGCTGGAGTCTACTGTAAAATCATCACTGGATCTAGAAGTGCTTTATTGATAGGAATGGCAACACTTCCTGAAACAGTAGTCTGTAAAATGTCCAGGAAAGCTTGCGAGTTCTCTTGCAAAATTTCTGCTTGGACTCCTAGAGAAGTAGCCATCCTTCTCATAAGGTCTTGAAAAAAGACTTAAAGTCCTCTGGGGGAGGAGATGTTGACTACGGGCTAACTCCTTCATCTGGTGGAGATGAAGATATTTGAGAAGCAACATTAAGTGACCCCTCCAATAATTCTCCCTCCTTCATGGGATCCAGTACAGGACATTGAAGAATGTTAGCAGGATTTCTGAGCAGATGAGTCCTGCACTACACAAGCAGGAGATTTCCTTCTAGAAAATGTGTGAGATGAAGGACTAGAGTCTCTCACAGGCATCCCATAGAGGAAATGGCATAGACAGAGCCATCCACAGCGGAGGACACCATGTTGGAGAGTTCCTGTAAGGAACTCAATGCACTTTAAGACAGGCGCCTGAAGACCTGTAAGAAGATCTGAAACACCTGGATGGAGAAATAGTTTCCTCCTTTTCAGAGTCTGAAGAGAAAACGGGAATGTCCTCAGAATAGGGAGATGCAATTGTCGTCAGGGTTCTAGGTGGTCCAGGCACTGGAGAGAGACAATGTTTAAAACCACACATCTGTTGTGGTGGTTGGAAGTTGATGGCACTGGTGGTACCAGTAAAACCTCAGACTGTGGCAATGGCGCCAGGTGTATCGTCAGTGCCAGCAGTGCAGACACGATCTCTGCGTGCACTGCCAGTGTCCGACTGATCACTGAGTATGCTGACGACTCAGGCTGTGACAGGATAGTCTCGGTGTCCGTGGTGCTGGGCACATCGATGGAGGAAGCAGTAGAATCAGCTGTATCCAGGGGAGAATTAGGTAAGAAAAAACAAAGTAGTTCTCCTATGGATAAGAAGGCCTGTGGAGCTGGAGACACTGGAGGTGAGTGTACTGAGCTGACAGGGCTGATGCAGACTGAATTGGCTGACGAGAGGCAGAAGGACCCGGCACTGGTAAAGGCACCAGTCTCAACGGCCCCAAGAGAGCCAGAGTCCATGGTGCCTCCTCAGATGGAGTGGGTGAGTGCTTAGGTTTTTGGGGCTTCGAACCAGTACCAGAGGACATAGAAGATTTACTCGGAGACCAAGTCTTAGAGTTTCTGCCAGGGTCAGGATGTCTAGAACACTTTGAGTTTGAGGGATAAGATGACTTTTTTCACCCAGCTTGTGCTTCAAGTGAGAAGCAGCTGGAGGGGCACTTCAGGATGAATCATAGTTCTCTGTATCTCAGTCAGGGCCTGGTTCAGATGCAGGTCACATTGCCTCCATCATGAGGTGAATCTTCAGGCAACTGTCCCTCTGCTTGTTAGTCCTGGTGGGGAAGGAGGTACAAATGGAACATCTGTCCCTCACATATCCCTCACTTGAACAACTGATGTGCTGTCTGTGACAATGAAAACAGTCCTGCACGTAGCACATTGTTTAAACCCCAGGGATTTTTTCATAATAAATCTCTCAGGGAAACTGCTAAACTACAGCTGCCTAAGTAAACTATTAAACATCAACTAAGTATATTCAGAAATGCTGTCTAACCTGGCTCACCAAAGCAAAGCTACAGGGAGCTCAAATCATCATTCTGGGTAGTGAGAAGGAACTGAGAAGGAGCTGGTGGACACGTCCCATTTATGCCCTCACACAAGAGCATGAGAGCAGAGATGTGTGCACTGGCCAGTGGCATTCCTGGCAAAAATCTCTGACAAGCGCACAGGGCGAACACACACCTGCAGAGGAATGTACACATGCACAGCCACTTGAAGGAGAACTTCTCTGTCTGGTAGCTATAGGAAACTTGTATCCTCTTGAATTAAAATGGGACTCATAACATAGACTGAGTTATATTGAATTCAGTTATACAAACTTGACAGTATGGCTCAGCTAACCTTAACGAGACTTGGAATGTACAATATCTGACGCATGTAAGATATACTTGGTATAGATACATGCTGGGTCAGACCAATGGTCCAGTTTCCAATCTTTTGACAGTGGACAGTGCCAGATGCTTCAGAGTGAATGAACAGAAGAGGGCAATTTATCAAGTGATCATCCCCTGTCATCCAGTTCCAGCTTCTGGCAGACAGACATTTAGGGACACCCAGATCATGGGGTTGCATTCCTGGCCATCTTGGCTAATAGCCCTAGATGGACCAATCTACCATGAATATATCTAATTCTTTTTTTAATCCAGTTATACTTTTGGCCTTCACAACATCCCCTGGCAACAAATTCCACAGGATGACTATGCATTATGTGAAGTACTAACTTATGTTTGTTTTAAACATACAGCCTGCCTATTAATTTCATTGGGTGATCTCTGGTTCTTGCATTAGATGAAGAGGTAAACAACACTTCCCTATTTGCTTTCTCCTCAACATTCATGATTTTATAGCCCTCCTTAGTCACTTCTTTTCCAAGCTGAAAAGTCCTAGCCTTTTAATCTCTTCTCATATGGTAGCTGTTCCATACCTCTAATAATTTTTGTTGCCTTTCTTTAGTTGATCTAATAACATGAGAATTAAGTCTCAAAAAAGTTTTTTTTTTTTAAATACAGCTTGGAATTAATATTCTCAGCATGTTGGTTGTTAAATAATATATATGAATTGTTCATTTATGTTACAGGAGTACTATTTTACTGAACTGATGAAAACTCAATAGACAAAGAACATGATTAATCCAAATATTAATCTTTGATCATTTCTATTACATGCTTTGATCTCTGCAATCCAGCTAAAAAAAAACCCTCCACAGAAACTATTAATCTGTTTTGTCTTTGCCCTCACATAAATTGGACTATGGACAATTAGAAATTAACGCATACCAGAAGCTTTGAAAATTATGTTGCAGATCTATTTTAAATAAAACCTACAGTACTTCTCTTCAACTGACCTCTCCAAGGATTTGAAAAACTATGCAAGACTAGATAAGACCCTAATCCTGTAACTTGTTTTGTGTGGGTGGACACCTATACCTGAAGTAACTGGGGCTCTACACAAATACAGGGACCTGTGCTCACATACTAAGCTACAGAACTGGGGTCTAAGGAAGTATCATAGAATCCTAGAATACTAGAGTTGGAAGAGACCTCAGGAGGTCATCTAGTCCAATCCCCTGCTCAAAGCAGGACCAACACCAACTAAATCATCCCAGCCAAGGCTTTGTTAAGCTGGGCCTTAAAAGCCTCTAAGGATGGAGATTCCACCACCTCCCTAGGTAATCCATTCCAGTGCTTCACCACCCTTCTAGTGAAATAGTGTTTCCTAATATCCAACCTAGACCTCCCCCACTGCAATGTGAGACCATTGCTTCTTGTTCTGTTGTCTGCCACTACTGAGAACAGCTGAGCTCCATCTTCTTTGGAACCCCGCTTCAGGTAATTGAAGGCTGCTATCAAATCCCCCCTCACTCTTCTCTTCTGCAGACTAAATAACCCCAGTTCCCACGGTCTCTTCTCGTAAGTCATGTGCCCCAGCCACCTAATCATTTTCATTGCCCTCCGCTGGACTCTCCCCAATTTATCCACATCCCTTTTGTCATGGGGGGACCAAAGCTGGATGCAATACTCACCAGTGTCAAACAGTGAAGTACTATTTACATTTTTTTTTAATTCTTAAGATGATAAATAATTATTTTAATCATAGTAAGGTTAGCTGTGCTGAAATTTTGAATCCTGAAATATACAATAAAGCACAAGAGAGGAACTACATTAAAAAGATATCCTGAAAACTCTCACCAGCTTTCCTTTTCCACAACATAAATCCTACCAATAACTCTATATAAAAGTTTATTTTCAACTATGACTGAATTTTCAGATTTTGGAATGAATTAGTTAGATGATCCTTTGTATACAAGTATGTTTTCTAAATTGCATTTTTCATGGGTGGGTAATTCAAAAACAGTCGGATGGATTTTTACCAAATGTAACAAAACAAAGAAAAGTCCTTACATCTATTAAAAAACCTGAAAAAATGTCAGCAGATCTCATTTTCTAATGATTTACTAGATGTTTAAGTGATTATCATGCTTTTAAAAGTGGCACAGAAATTTATGTTGCTCTTTATTATTATTTATATTACTGTCTTTACATGTCCTATGGATTGCATGAACATCTGCAGGATTGGGGATGTATTTGTGTTCTTTACCAAACATAAACATTCCAAGGATTGCAGATAAAATGTGACAATAGTCTTAGAAACAAACTTACCTCCAATGCCGCAAGTGTTTGAACATTCTGACCAGGTTGACCATTTGGAAAGCTGACAGTTCACAGCACATTCCACAAGGCAATGAATGCTCAATTTTTCAGGTTTTTCCAAGTTTAACTATATATATATAAAAAAACAACCTAAAATGTCACTTTGTTATTGCTGGTCATAAAATTAGAAAACTGAAAATTCATAGTGACTAAAGTGATACTCCCAAGGTCACCATTTACAGGGAGATTTTTCAGCAGTAATAATAGCTTTCATTTTTATGACATTTTACATCTCAAAGGCTCCCCAGACCCTTGCAAACTTTGGGCCCCATTCTGCAAATCATTATTCACATGACTTCAAAAGGACATAATCCTTTACTCATTGACTGCTTGTAAATAGGGTCTGTAGGACTGAGTTCTATACACATACAGACATTACTCCATCATTGAAATCCTCCTTTAGGGTAGAAAGAAGAAGCTAGATGACTAATCAGTGCACATTATTATTCTGGTACTCTTGTTATATTTTGGTTCCTGAAAACTTCTGACCCTAGCTAAATCTAATATTGATCATAGCAACTTATCTATGCCAGGTGAATGGTAACTTCAAAGCTCCAGGTGACAGCTTGGTGTAGAGGTTAGAGTACCGTAATTTCCAAAAGAACTGAGTTGTATGTTAGACTTTAAGACTTTCTTTAGTGTATTTATAAACTTCACCTGCTCACAGTAGTTCATATTCACTGATTTTCCATCACTGCGCATACAGCTCAAAAGACGTCTCCGAATCCCTTGTCCACAGGTTGCATTTTCACTTAGCTGACATGTACTCCAATCTAAAGATATAGTGTAATTGCATTTAGTACAGCAAACCATCATTGTACTTCATTTTTATCTTGAATTACAAAGTGAGTTAGTTATCTTCATTTAACTGTGGGACTTTAGAAGGTGAAGAACAAGGCAGATAAAAGGAAGTTATTCTTAAAGAAAATAAGCAAGTCTGAATTGGGAAATTCACTATCATCTCTCTAATGTCCCTTAAAAAAAAGCAACACATCAGAGTATGTCAAAAACTGTTTAATACTGATTCAGTGTATCGTTTGAAAACAGTTGGCACATGCAGAAGGCCACCTCTTGCTTTTTTTAGCTGTCTTCAACTGTGTGTTAAGCTCCTACAGTCAGTCTTGATTGTCATTGCGTCCTTCCAAAATTTTGTGAAAAAGGAAGTCACACAAAAGTGAGCTTTTAAAAAAATAAGGATGAAAGAAAAAAATAATGTTACACCCTTGAAAATCATGAACAATCCGAAGTGTGGTCCTGCTCTGTAAAGTGACCCTCCGAAAAAGGATATTATGAGGTTTCATGTCTGTCGCTCAATGGCTTCCAGTTCAAATGCATTTCAATGATATGAAGAAATGTCACCATTTCTAACTGGTAAACCTACAAACTTAGTCTAGGATCTGAAAGTTAAGATGGGTACTGTCCACATGTATCGGCACTAGCTGAATTAGCTAAAGAGAGGAAAACATTTGTCTGCAATTTTGTTTCCAAAACAGCTATAATCAGTTGTAATTAAGATTCTGAACAACAAATTTGACTCTCAAGTACACCTGTATAACCTATATTGTCTTCAAAGTATACTCTTGGTGTCATCTGGGTCTGACTGACTTCAATAATACTGACAATGCACAAAAAAGAATAGACTCCATTTCATTCTTGCTTATTTATGATGTTTTTGCAGTGATAATACAAGTAATAAAATCTTATCTTATCCAAATATGCAGAGCTTTATACATGTGCTTAGCTCTAATGAATTCAGTGGAACTACTAACACATTTAAAGTTAAGCACCTGCAGGATTGGGATGTTAATCACTGCAGTAAAGAGACATAACTAAATACAAACAAAGAGCAGGTCTGCTAAGTAATAAGGTGTTTTTATACATAATTATTTTTAAAAGTAGAACTGCACTTTAATATTATACTTTAAAATTATCATTTCACATTCTTAACTTTGTAGCAAAGAGTATACTGAGAAATATGACACCTTGCATTTTTCTTGTGAATTACTGTTCTGCTTACCTGTTAGATTGTACTGATATTGAAAGCAATTTTGATTGAGGACACAAGGTTGCATTTGTGAATCTTTAGGACAAGTCTTGGTATTTAAAGGAGATCTTAACACATGTCGAGTCTGTGTTTGCATAATATTGGGGTCACATACCTAGATAAAACATTGAATAGTACAAAAGATCTTAGTAAATATTATAGATATGTATCAGCTGTAGCTGTTACATATATTTGCTATTCTGGCATCAGACCCCATTACTTTTACCTTTGTGTTGTTTAAGACATTTTAAAAGTCTTCAATGCTGGACCTGTTTTGAAGGCAGGATCAACAGTTAACAAATTCTGAACCCAGTTCTCCTAAGCCTTGGCATCTACTGTGCTCCTCTGTGAGATTATTGAAATATATATAACTTTTCTAAATATCAATCCCATCTCTTCGTATCAGTCCAATCAGGGTAATGGGTTAAGGCAGATGGCCAAGAAATAATTTTAGTAGTTTTCTGCTTCACCCCCATGAGATCCCCAAGCAGAATTCTGTAGCAATAAACACAAAGAAAAATGAGTTACTACAATAATTTTTGTTTCCCTAGTTGTTATAGCTGAGCTAAAATGTGTCTTGCATCTGAGAGAGATGGAAGAGATGTCTGTCTGAGACACAGGACTTCACTGAGTGACACTTGCATCATATGATTAATGCTTAAGCACTCCTTTCTCGTGACTCTCAAAAAATCATTAACCATCTGCCAGTCACGTTATTTGTAACTTAAAGACCCCCACTTAAACAGATAGCATCATCTGATAGGAATCTTTAATACCAGGACTGTATGAAACATTATCAAGGAATATAGGATGGCTGTTACCAAGTTGCAAGTTAGAAAGATTGTAAAGATTTAAAGCATATATTTTCTGCTAGAAAGGAAGAGAAGAAATTACAGCAGAGCATTCATCTATTTTATATTACTTTCAGCACATACTGTGTTTGACATTGTAGACAACATAGGGTCACATTTTCAAAAGCATGTGCTATATTATGTAGGTATCTGTGTGCACATGCAAATTTAAATGCAAATCTGTGCATCTGTGCATACAAACCAGTCCTGGCATCTGCAAATTTCAGTTTCCCTGTACACGTCGGGTGCACCCAGAATTGTGTGTACAGTTAGCCTCCATGTTTTTGAAAAAATGGCAGCCAGAGAGATGCTTTCTTTTGCCTGTGCATCTGTTAACTTTTCTTTGTTGGCCAACTGAATGTCAATCAGGTGGGGGAAAAGTCTGGTCCCTCTTAGGTCAACAGTGTAAATACATTGAGCGTATTTAGTGCCTCCCCAAATATCAGCCAAATTGTCACAAACTCCCCCAACCCAGTACAGCTGCTTGAGCTCTTGTGTGATGCTACCCAGAAGGAACAATCTTAGTGGTCTAGTTTCAATGACTAAAGAGCCTGCGAGATTTGCAGAGGCTAATTAGGGTTGCACAGAGTTAGAGTTGTAAGTGTCCTCGCCTATAATACATTCTTATGAGTGGTTACTCATAGTTACTCTAGTAGTTACTCTAAAGACAATGGGATTATTTAAACAAGTAAGAATTACGCACAGGAAGAATGAGTGCAGGATTGGGCCATAAAACAGACCCTACGAACAGAAGCTTTGCCATTGTCAATTAGAGCAGGACTGGACACACAGAAACAGGAGAACCAATAAAGCATGCTACTAAATGTTGGGGTACCACTGAAAGCACTAAACATCAAGTCCCCAAAACAGAAACACCTCAAAATTTTTAAGAGAAAACACACACTGACAAGATTTGGCAAGATACAAATGTAAGGCTTTGGACTCTGAGTAATAAAAATTCGCCGACAAACCTATGTTTGCAAAAGATAAAGAAATGTTGAAGGATTATAGCATGCTTTGCCCCAATAATCATAGAGCGCTCTGCAACCCTCCACCCTACCCCTAACAGACTAAGGGGTAACATATACTGACTTATAACATAAATATAAAATGAAGGATTGCTAAATGGTAAAGTTAAGAGCTTGGTTAGTTATATTTTAATGATTTATAATTATGGACAGGGAATGAGTATAGATAAGGTAACACTACGACCAAGCTTTTGCTGGCATAAGTGTGGTTTTGCCACTTCTTTGACATAGAATCACTGGCTGGTCTGCTTAAAATTAGGTTACTGCTGAGAGAACAACAGTAGTAGGTTGTGCCGGAAGTTTTGAGGTGAAAACACACAGACCTATAACAACAAGAAACCTTTTACTGGGAAAACTCATGACAAAACCTACATAAACAACAACAAAACTGCAGAAATTATGTAAACCAAAGTTTTGCATACCTAATGTACGGGTTCCATAAAACCCAAAGGGGTCACATGCTAAAAACTGATTGGATAAAGATTAAGTAGTCTGAAATGTGGAAATGTATAAAAATCCAAGTGAACAAGGCCCAAACTGGAGAACACTGGACCAGAAACTGAAAGGTGGAACTGAAAGACCATGACATAGATCAGAAGAGGCAATGATCAACATGGAAGTTGAAAGGACTTCCCGCTGCCCCAGAATGTGGTAACTTGGGCCCTACCAATTCCACCTTGTCTGTTATTATTGTCAGACAGAAACATGTGTCCAGACATTATAAGTGACAATAATTCTGTTTGAAACTGATTAAGCCTAAATTGGGTGGATTTATGACTCAGTTTCCCCACTTTAACCACCAACATAAATACCTGCTGAAAGCCTGTATTAAATGTATACAGTGGAAGCAGTTGAAAAATTGTTCATGAGTATACTTAATTCACGATAATATGTCGTTAGTTCTAAAGACTGCTCAAAAGAAGAACAATAAAGATACCAAGGAAACTCTGGACAGCAAGATGTAAGAAATCTTCTATTTTCACAAATGCTTGGAAATTTCAAATACCATTCTTCAATAAGTCATGCTGATATCAGTTTAAAAACCACAGCCTTATTGCTTTGCAGCTGCCTGTGAATACTGAACTGAATGTGGGAGAAAATATGAGTAATGCCCTTATTATGAATATTAAAAAGCAATGTCATTGCATTGCAGCACAAAATCTCACCTCAGTTAGACTGCTGTAAATCTAAAACATCTTCCCTGACATCAGTGGAGCTCCTCCCAAATTATACCAGTCTAAGTGAGAGCAGAGTCTGTCCCTATCTTGGAAAACAGCCAATGATGGCTCAGCTGAATGCGCTTGCCCAGTGTTAAGGGAATACTGTTATGTTCTGATAGTTATTATCACCTTGTCAAATAATTTTACATGGTAGTCTTATTGAAATGTACATTGTTATTCAGGAAACAGTCATCTACTCATCTAAAATAAGCAATTATTCTTAATTATCTGAAAACTAATCCCGTGATAAGTGTCTACCAGTAGTTTATTACCTTTCTTGCAATGAATGTGGTTGTTTGTTCTCACAGGAAAGAATAACTTAAATGATTTGCCAATAAAAATCAAAGAAGGTATTTCAGCAGACACTCCTAGTTAGTGTTCTTCTGCATAACTTTACTTTACAGAAATCAATAATTGTGCTCAAAGAAGCAGATATGTGCTGGCTCTGAAATACCTGCTTCTGTTTCCTTCAACAGGATAATATGCAGGCAGAAAATATGTACTTTTCGCAGGGATATAGCATCATCCAGTTGTGCATGATTATAGGAGATTAACATAACTCAGCACAGCACATTGTATACTGTGGCAAAATACCTTGTTCGCCTCAGTAGGCTAAGTCCTTTTTAGCCTTGGAGACTCACGTTTGGGGTAAGGCGAATCCTTATAGGTGGCACAGGGTCCTGCTACTCCTCTCCTCAGTCAGTCCCTTGTGCTTGTTTTCCTTCCCTTCTGGGGAGCGAGTGCAGCCTCCCTACTGGGAAGGTCTGGTGTCTTGCTTCAAACAGCCCTACTAGCAGCTACCCTGCTCCTCTCCCTCCCTCACTGTCTCCCTCCTACCACCCAGGGGAGGGCTTAAAAAGGTCCCAAGTAGTTGGAGTCAGCTGAACCTAATTGGTTCCCTAGCAACCCCTTTTCCAGCTGAACCCTATTGCCCCCTGGTTCTCTCTCCTCAGTGGATAGGGAGGGGCCTTTTAATCCCCTGGGATTTTTGAAAATGTGCACCCCTCTTTTGTAGCTGTTTGTCCTGGTTTACCACATATCCCATCCCCTCCCCCCCCGCTCAACACTACGGGGTTGGGCTCCTTGGGTCGGAAAACAGTGCACTCTCGACAGGCCATCTGCATTGCCATGTTGGATTCCAGACCTGAAGTGGAAGGGTTGAAGTGACAGGAACCATCTCGTCACTCTGGCATTTTTGTCTTTATTTTGGTGCATCCACTGCAGAGGGGCATGGTCCGTGTCGAGGGTAAACCTCCGTCCCAGTAGATAGTAGCGGAGGCTTTCTATGGCCCATTTTACCGCCAGGCATTCTTTTTCGACAACGACGTATTTCTGTTCCCTAGGCAGGAGCTTCATACTGAGGAAGAGGATGGGGTGTTCATCATCCCCAACCATTTGTGGAAGTACCGCCCCCAACCCTACATCAGAGGCGTCGGTTTGTAGGATAAACTCCTTCCCCCAGTCTGGGGCCATGAGTATGGGGTCAGTGCAGAGGGCCGTCCATAATCTGAAAAAGCATCTTCAGCCGTGGTCGTCCATCTTATTATGTCTGGGCCCCGAGCTTTCATTAGGTCCGTTAATGGGCATGCCCTGGTGGCAAAGTGGGGAATGAACTGTCTATAGTACCCCACTAGTCCCAGGAATGTCCTGACATGTTTTTTTCAGAGTGGTCGGAGCCACTTCTGTATAGCTTCTAACTTGTTGAGTTGGGGCCTCCCCACGCCCCTCCCCACTATATACCCGAGGTATTTGGCTTCAGCTAGCCCGAGCGAACACTTGGAGGGGTTTGCCATCAGCCCGCCTTTCTCAGGGTATCCAGCACTGCCTCCACCTTCTCCAAGTGTGTCTCCCAGTTGGGGCTATATATGATAACGTCGTCGAGATAGGCTGCCGTGTACTTCCCATGTGGTCGCAACAGTTTGTCCATGAGCCTTTGGAAAGTAGTGGGCACCCCATGCAACCCAAAGGGGAGGACGGTGTACTGATATAGTCCCTCTGGAGTTGCAAAGACCATCTTCTCTTTGTCGGCCTTGGCCAGGGGGATCTGGCAATAGCCCTTGGTCAGGTCATGGGTAGACATAAACCATGCTTTTCCCAATCTGTCAATTAGCTCATCTACCCGGGGTATAGGGTACGCATCAAACGCATCATTCAGATTTCGGAAGTTGTTGCAGAACCTCACGCTGCCATCCAGTTTAGGCACTAAAACCATTGGGCTTGACCATTGGCTATGAGATTTTTCAATGACTCCTAAGGCCAGCATTTTCCTGACCTCTGTCCTGATCTCCTCTCTTTTGGCATCCGGGATCCAGTATGGCTTGACATTCACCTTCACTCCAGGCTCTGTGAGGATGTGATGGTGAACCTCAGTAGTCCTGGCTGGCTTTTCTGAGAACACATCCTGGTTGCGTTTAATCAGGCTGATCACTTCAGATCGTTGCTCCGGAGTCAACTCCGGGGATATTCCCACTTGGTTGGGCTGGTCGCTTTTAGGGGATGGTGCCCCTAGTGCAACCACATGCGCTTCTCTATCCTGCCATGGTTTCAGCAGGTTTATATGGTAGATCTCCTCCAGCTTCCGGCAACCTTATAGTCAAGTTCTCCTATGACTTCTATTATCTCATATGGCCCCGCCACCTGGCCAGGAGCTTGCTCTCTGCCGTGGGTATAATCACCATTACCCGGTCTCCCACCTGGAACTTCCAAGTCGTTGCTTGGCGATTGTAGTATGTCCGTTGGGCCCCTTGGGCCTTCTCCAGGCGTTCGCGCACAAGGGGGGCGACTTGGGCTATCCTGTCTTTCATTTGCAATACATGTTCAATGATGTTTCTCCCAGTGTTCGGCTGTTCTTCCCAGCCCTCTTTGGCCATGTCCAATATGCCCCTGAGGTGGCGACCATATAATAGCTCGAATGGGGAGAATCCAGTGGAAGCTTGGGGAACCTCCCGTACAGCAAACAGCAAGTAAGGCAGCAGGGTGTCCCAGTCTTTCCCGTCACGACTAACCACTTTCCGTAGCATGTTCTTCAATGTTCTATTGAAGCGTTCTACAAGACCATCAGTCTGGGGATGATAGACTGACGTCCTGAGGGTCCGTCCGTATATGGAGCATTGTACATAGGTCCTTCATTAACTTAGACACAAAGGGGGTCCCTTGGTCCATCAGGATCTCTTTAGGTATCCCTACTCTGGAAAAAATCCAGACTAATTCTTTGGCTATGGTCTTGGACATGGTGTTCCGTAGGAGTATGGCCTTGGGATATCAGATGGCATAATCTAGTACTACCAGAATGTACTGATGACCCTGGGCTGACTTCTCCAGTGGCCCTACTAGATCCATAGCTTTTCACTCGAATGGGATTTCAATAATTGGTAGAGGTACCAAAGGGGCCCTTAGGTGTGGTCGGGGCTGACATTCTGGACAGGAGGTACAATATCGCCTGACAGCTGCATAAATGCCGGGCCAAAAAAACCTTTGAAGAATCCGATCAAGGGTCTTATCTACTCCTAGATGGCCCCCAAACAGATGGCTGTGGGCCAGATCCATCACGCCCCTCTAATGCTTCTGTGGGACCAAGAGTTGTTCTACAACTTGCTCTTGGACCTGGACTACTCTGCATAGCAGATCACCCTTAACCACATAATATGGCCCTGGGCCCTTGACTCGCCCCTCCCGGGGGACCCCATTTACCCTGACTACTTCTTTACAAATATTTCTGTATATTGGATCATTGGCCTGATTCTGACCAAAATTCCCGAGTGAGGTCCCCATTTGTCTAAACTCAAGGGGATCTACCTCTGTCTCCCCCTCTGGGAAAACCCCCAGGGAACAAGGTCCAACTATTGGGTCATTGATCTCCTGCCCCGCCCCGCTGTCCATTGAGCCACCTCTTTCCCCTACAAGCATAGATTTCTGGTACTGGGTCAAGATCCTCGTTCCTCTCCTTTTATCCACCCTCCGTTCCCTCCGAGTCTTCCGGGGCTTTCCCAGAGGGGAAAACAAATCCTGGCCAAATTCCTGGAAGGCCGGGGTGGGGGGGAGGTTATTTATCTGGGCCACCCCCTGGGTCCCGGGTTCATTATTTTCTTCCACCTTCTCCCCAGGGAGTAGGCTAAATCAAATCCCAGGAAGTTTCATCCAATAAGGACTGGGTAGGGGAGTTTTGGAACTACTCCCACTGTCACCTTAGTGGGGCTTCCGAGAACTTCTATTTTTATGGGGATGGTTGGGTAGTAACTGACATCCCCATGCACACAGGATATTCCTGAGCGTTTGGCCCGGGATAGTTGGTCCGGCCCGACCAGCTTTCCCGAGACCAGCATGATTGCACTTTCCGAGTCTACTAACGTGGTGGTCTCTATACCATTCATCTTAACGGGTCTAGTGTATCTATGAGGGACCATCGCAACCCCTACTACACTTATTAGATCACATGGTCCCCCTATTATCTCCCAGTTTGCATTGCATGGGCTCTTCTAGATTTGGGCATTGGGCAGCGATATGCCCCAATTCGCCACATGCATAACATTGGTATCCTGCTCGGGGCATCCCCCGATTTTTTGGGCTACTAGGCTCAGGGGATAAAGCCCTTCTCCCCCAGTCCTCAAGTCTCTCCGGGACATCTGGCTGCTCTTCGGCCTCCTTCCTCCCCTCCATAGTCTGGTCTCGTGCTAGGGCAAACCGGGGCCTCGGCGCAGAGACCTGTCTCCAATTCTGGTGCCTTCCTTCCCCGGTGGTCCGCAAAAGTTCTTGGGCTGCTAGGTGTCTCTCTATGAGGGCAACTAGTTCATCATAGGAGGAGGGATCGCTTTGGTGGATCCACCCCCGTATGTCCGGTGGCAACCACCTCATGTACCTGTCCAACATGAGGATTTCCACTATCTTCTCCGGCCCATGGGTCTCAGGGCAGAGCCACTTCCAGGTGAGGTGGATTAAATCAAATAGCTGGGACCTCAGCAGTTTGCTGTCCCAGTATTTCCACTCATGGAAGAGCTGGGCCCATATGGCTGACATCACACATGACCTTGCAAGGATTTCCACCTTCAGCTGGGTGTAATCCATAGCTGTCTCTGCAGTCATGTCGAAATAGGCCTTCTGGGGCTCCCCACACAGAAATGGAGCCAGGATACCTGCCCATTGGTCTTGGGGCCAGGCCTCCCGCAGTGCTGTCTTCTCCAAGCCGAGGAAATATGCCTCTATATCGTCATCTGTAGTCATCTTCTGTAAATAGTTGCTTGCCCGCAGCAGCCGGATCCCCTGGGGCCCCTTGCGTCAGTGTGGTCAGGGCTTTTAACTGGTTCACTACTTCATTCAGGGTGGCTCGATCTTGGGTTGCCTGGTTCATCATTAATTGGTTCGTCTCCTGTTGGACGCATACTGACTCTTGCTGGGCAGCCATCTGCACCCTGGTAGCCTCTTGTTGGGCCGCAGTGGCCTGTACCAATGCCTTCACTACATCCTCCATTTTTGTGTGTGTGTGTGTGTGATTTACCCTGCTCTGAGATGGCTTGCCACAGAGCCTTACTCACTCACCACATCCCACTTCTCACACCAAGTGTGGCAAAATACCTTGTTCGCCTCAGTAGGCTCAGTCCTTTCTAGCCTTGGAGACTCACGTTTGGGGTAAGGCGAATCCTTATAGGTGGCACAGGGTCCTGCTACTCCTCTCCTCAGTCAGTCTCTTGTGCTTGTTTTCCTTCCCTTCTGGGGAGCGAGTGCAGCCTCCCTACTGGGAGGGTCTGGTGTCTTGCTGCAAACAGCTTACTGGCAGCTTCCCTGCTCCTCTCCCTCCCTCACTGTCTCCCTCCTACCACCCAGGGGAGGGTTTAAAAAAGTCCCAAGTAGTTCGAGTCAGCTGAACCTAATTGGTTCCCTAGCTACCCCTTTTCCAGCAGAACCTTATTGCCCCGTCGTTCTCTCTCCTCAGTGGACAGGGAGGGGCCTTTTAATCCCCTGGGACTAATTACTACCCCCCTTTTGTAGCTGTTTGTCCTGGGTTTACCACAATATGCTGTCAAATTGGAACACAGATTTACTGGAAAGCAGGGCTATTTTCCCTCTCAGGTATCTTCCTAGCCACAGCAGGTAGCAGAACAGCCATGATTCAAACAGGTCAGAGTACATCTTGCATTTACTGATATCCAAATAAATAAGTAGTCTGCTGCAGCTCTGATAGCCATCGTTTTGATCAGTTGTGCTGATGAGCCATGATGTTTGGAAACAACAGTATGCTTCAACTGTCTCTGAAAAATAAAAGATCTCAAAGGAAAAGCGTTCAACTGATCAAGCTGTGTCCCTGGGAAATATGCAAAATGCAAGCTATGCCAACTGTAATTAATATTTGGTAACACTATTTGTTAAATTTCCCTTTACCTAAGTTGAAAAGTCAGTGTAGTGCTAGAATTGATTTTACTCTTTCATGTTATCTGTTTAAAAAATTGAAGCAAATATTTTTGGACTGAGTAAGACACAGGAAGGAATGACTTGCAATTAAAGAAATTAAGGCTTGTATTTTCAAAGCTCCCTTTGGCACCTGAGCATCAAATCCAGTGGAACTTCAGTGAGAATTGGATATGTAACTCTTTTAGGAACCTTTGAAAATCCAGCCTAGAAGAATAAAATATTTACAGTTTGGTTAATTGACTAAGACGGTTATAACAGTGTGCGTGTAGTTGAGGGGTATAAACTTAGTGAACACCAAGGAGGAAGAGGGAATGGTGAGGGTGATACACAGCAGGCGTGAAGTCTGAGGAAAACAAACTAGAAATAATTCCTGGAAGGAATGGATTTTGAAGAGGGATTTGTGGCAGGCTAGAGATACACATGAACAGAGAATGATGCAAGAGCAGGGGCTACAAAGCTGGGAGTGAAGAAGATGAAGGGAAAGAGTGACTATTGGGAGTATAGGGAGTGAGAGGAGAAGAGGGAGGTAGCTGTGAGCAAGGACAAGTTTTTGTATGGTCTTAAAGATGAAGAAGAGGCACTTGTGTTTGATCTCATAAAAGAAACAAAGGAAAGAATTCACTGTTGACTAGAGGTGACATGGTTGGAAGGACTGAGCAGGAAGGTGAGTACAGCAGCATTTCAGGTTGACTGGAGATAAGAGAGGAGGGTCAGGCAGGGGATTGTTCCTGTGATTAAGGTGAGTGAAGCCCAAGGCATGGGAAGAGATTTGGATAGTGCAGAAAGAGGGGAAAGGATAGTACTATAAAGGAAGAAATTATAAGATATCATGAGAGCTTTGCTCTGAAATGCTGTTCTGTGAGAAATGTTAGAGTCCTCATAATTTGAGACATCTGCCACTAGGCTGGAGAAAGCAGTAGGAAATATATCCAGGGAAAAACTCTGTTTTAGAAGGGGATGGATTAACAGTTCTCGTTCATTCCTAATGCATATGAATTTATATTTTTCATACAAAAGAATTACTGAGATTCAACTGCATCTTACAGAGTTTCTTCACTTCTGACAAATCTTAGTCCATTAAATAGATGTCATAACTGAATGTCTTTTCAAAGAGTTTGTTTTCTCTCCTAGTGTTCTAGTAATAACTATTATTTTCTTTGATCAAAGATTAATCTTCTTTTTACTAGTTAGGTAAGTGATAATCTCTTGGTAAGGTAGTCCCAGTTGGTTCTTGCCCTGCATGAGCTCATGTTTCTTGTAGAGGAAAAGAATTGTAACTTGAATCTACACTATAATTTGCATTACATTTGTACTGATAAACATTGGTTTCTTTCTACACTGTGGAAGCTGAAAGGTGAGGAAGGAAAAAATGTGATGCAACCAAAACACTGCAGATTCAGGGTCTGAAAACAAGATATGTTGTTATTAAAGGACTTATGGGAGTTGAGTGCCTAACTACTCTATGTGCCTTTAAAAATCTCCTTTTGAATATCTACTATTTGTTTGCACCATGTAGTTACATATCCCATGAATAATATTTGTACCCCAATTCACTGGGGGGGTGGGAAGGGAAGGGAATTATTTGTCGGTGAAACATTTAGCCTACAAAAATGAAGGCACAGCTGGGGCTTAATTGAAAACCATTTACAAACAAGTTCCAAGACAAAGCCCTTTCAATCCAGGCACCCAATCCTACTTTCACTGAAACAAATGGTAATTCTGGTCTTAACTTCAATGGTAATAGGCTCAGGCCCTAAATTAATATCTTAGAGTCTGAAGTCAGTAACACTTTCACTTGCACAAGTGTGTCAGACTCAGCTGCAAGGAGTTTCCTTAACCACATAACTTTACTGACGTGAGCACCTTCCAGTTCCTATCTCTATATGACATGTATGGCGTTGAACTGGACTCAGAGATTAGTTTATACAAACTACCAAAATACAAAAACATGCCAGAAGCAAACCATTTCAAAACCAGACTGGATCAGCATGTGCCACAAGAGTGCAGTCACTTCAGAAGGGTGAAAGACATCACCTTAATTCCAACAGAGCAAATCTTCGTAAATATAACTATTGTATTTCTTGTAATCTGCTGTAACCACTTGGCCCCACTATAAGATAACACAAAAGGAAGTATAGGATATAATCAAGCACAGATAATCCACCTTTGTTTTGACAAAGGGAAGACATTTATGTAACACAAGAAAAGTTTGTTATGGAAGAGGATGGTAAAAGATGAGGAATAAAATTGTAAGGCTATAAAATGCTAGGTTGCCAGGTATGAGTTTTACAGTGTTTCTAACATATATCTAACAGTCCCTAGTATATCACAATTTAAGCCTTGTTTATGATCCATAAATGAGTTATCTATCTATGTACCTAGGTTTTCATAACCATGCAGTACAAAAGTTGGAACACATTAGCCAATGCATTTAATTTATTGAAATGCTTGTGGATTGCACTATACATGGCTAGCTACATTATGTTTAACAAACTACTCAAAGAGATGTGCAACTCTTAAACTTGAGTACGTGCAGTCGTAGCAAGTGGGTTTGACCAATTTTAACTGTGTTATGAACCATTCATCATAATCTTCATGAAGATGTAAATGTTCTATACAATAACATGACCAGTCCATTATAAAGTAAATGTATTAGCCTATGCTGTTCATGTGGGGCTTTCTGCACTCTGTAATTATTTAAAAGGAGCTGATACATTTATTCATCCTGTACTTATTAAAATAGTTATTCTTTCCTCACTGATTTCCAGGTAATCTTTAAAATAAAGCAAGAAACCTGGACTATACTGCACAGTTATATAAAACCAGACCTAGGAAATGTATTTAGCAATAATAATTAGCACTTATATGGTGCTTTACACCTTCAAAGCACTGTACAACATCTCTTTTGGGTACATTTTCCTGATTTAACAGGTGGGAAAACAAAAAGTGAGAGCAAAACTTCTGACCTCATTTATATCTATGCAATTTCATTGATTTCAAGAGGGTGGCATGTGTGTAACTGTAGTCAGTATTTGGCCCAGACAGGCTAAGTGATATGCCCAAGGCATACATGGTTAGTGGCAGAGCTGAGGTTAGAAATCCAGTGTTTCTTGCTACCACTCCATTACTTAAACTGCAGAACTTTGCACTCATTTATCCACAGGTACAGTGCCAACAGAAATAGCGTAAATTTTCCCCATAATGTCCCCTGACAAGAATACTTCCCACCCTGGACTTGGATAGCCCATCTCTAGTCTTGGAAATATAATTCCATGTCTATTTAATTCTTTACTCCAGTCTCCATGTCTTGAAGCCTCTGAAAAGACTACTGATAAAGGTATCAGTTGTGATGAAAATTTTAGTAATGTATACAGTTGTCTATCAAGAACAGAAATGAGACCACTATTTCATTTCCAACTGCCTCTGTAGGGAAAGAATTTCCAAACACCACCAATTCAGACCTGTCATCTAAAATTAAAGCCCCTGCCAAGTCTACAAGCCAACCACATCTCTTGCTCCCACTTTTAAAATCAGTCAGTATTTAAACACTATACAGATTTAAGAGAATAATAACTTAATTGTTACATATATAGGGCCACACATTGGTATTGATCCATGTGGAGAACAACCACTGAAGCAGGAACAGCTGCTCTCACTGAATATATATGTAACCTTGTATAATTAACTAATTCCAGTCTCTTTACTGTAAATGCCAACAGCTGAGGCAAACAAGGAGGTCGCTCAGATCTGATATGGGGGCTATGACTATGGCTATGATATGGGGAGCATGATAGCAGAAAGCTAATAAAATAAAATTGAGATAATTATTCCAGGGACTTTCAGCACAACTTGCATATTAACTCAGCTTAAGAATGCTTTAATGAATTCAACTGAAGTCAATTAATTACATTTCCAAGTCAGATGAATCCACAGTCAAGACACCGTAGGTACTGCATGTTATTTGATCACTGAATATTTAACAGAGATGGCAGAATTTCAGTTTCTGGACTGTTTAGCTGGTTCTTTGAGCAACCAGGTGATGTCTGAACACATTATTATAACTGGAACTCATATGAAATCTCTAATTTCCTAATGAATTTTCAAAACAGGCAAGCTTCAAACTGTTTTTATTTTGAAATGAATTAAAGCCTTCATGTTGAAACTACATGGATGTTCCTTAGTTACAAAAAAGAAAACTTTATGGGCCAGAAGAGGGTCTTCTACCAGTGGAAGCCATGTTGGATTTACTCCTTACTGATAGAGAATGTCAGAATAATAGGGAAGCTTAGAATAAGTAACCTTGAGCTCACTGAGTTCAGCAAAGAAAGGAATGGAATCACAGAAAGCAACATTCAGGTATTAGATTTCAGAAAGGCACATTTGGGATAATTGAGAAAGGTAGTGTACAATGGGAAGAAGTATTAAAATCCGCCACTGAGCAGTAATGGTGGGAAATCCTAAAAGGCACAATAATCAAAGTACAGCAAGCTGCAGTTCAACTGGAAATAAAGAATCCAAGATGGAGCTGCAGAAAAATATGAAATGAATCAAAACCATACTGGAAACAGAAAAGGGAGTGAGCAAACAAACACAAATTCTTAGAGTCAGAGGAAGTGTCCAAAAAAGAGAAGAGCAGGAAAAAAATAATAATCAAAGTTTACGATAACCAAAAAGGTATAACTAAGGCCTTTTTCAAATATATCAGGTGAAAGAAGTGGTGAGGAGTCCATTGTTTGAGCACTGACCTCTTTCAAGTCCGACTGATTTCAAGAGGAGTCAAGGGCACACAGCATCTTGAAGGTTAGGAATCCACATGAGGAAGAGGATATATAAAACTATACCGAACAAGACGCTAAAAAGTACACCACGGGAAACAATCCTTCATTGACGAGGAACAGATTGGATGGTCTAAGAGGTCCGTGTCCAACTGCTATGATTCAGCGAATCTCCTACTGGAATGAGTTTATTATCAGTCATTATCCAAATCACTTAAATTAAGAAAACGCAGTACACGAAGGTGTCTGGGAAGGAATTCTAGCATGACAAGAATCATAATCAAGTATTTTTCAATCTAAGACTCACAGGAGTGGGTCATTTCAGAGATAGCTATGACATGGTGGCCATTTAGTCCTGTCAACTGCTAAGAAGTTTCATGAACACTGACTATTCTCAAGAGAGCTACAAATACCATGGGAATGGAGAAGCAAATCGGGTGAGTCTACAATTTTCCACAATGCATTCTGGCAACCTGTCTCATAAAAATCTATCGCTAAATGTGTGTGAAATATTTCAATCCATATATATATGGATATATATACTATATATACTACATATATATATATATATATATATATATATATATATACACTATACTGTACTATATATATTGATCTTAATGGGACGAAGATCAGGCCACATATGTATAATTTTGACAATCATGCTTTGCCTTGAGAGTAATAGATCCATGATTAATAAATTTGCTGTCACCTATTTAAATGTGTCATAATCTAACTTAAAATTATTTAAAATAATTTCACAGTTCTACCACTGAAGTTTTTTAAAAAGAGCAATAAAATATAGGGGACGGATGGCTCAAAAACAGAACTTTAACCATTTGGATGATGCATTAATATCTACCAGGTAGTTGGTATCAACTAAATGTTGTTATTGTCCAATGTGTTTCTGGAGACCTAAATGGAATGAGAAATTGGTTCAGTTCATTTCTTTGTGGACAGCTGTCCACACTACAAAAACAGCCATCACAAACAACAGTAACTGGCAGCCGTGTTGGCAGAGTCAGTAGGGTGCCATGGAATCGACATACTTTGAAATGATAATATGCTATCACTCCTAGAAGAAGATTGTTTGAAATATGTTGGCTGAAGTGTCACGAGGAAGCACGCACCACCATTGTCCATGCTGTGCTTATTCTGTGGGTAAATAAAGGTCACAATAACAAATGCCTGCGCTCTGTGCATACAAAATACTTGTGTTTTTTAGAGTAACAGCCGTGTTAGTCTGTATTCGCAAAAAGAAAAGGAGTACTTGTGGCACCTTAGAGACTAACCAATTTATTTGAGCATGAGCTTTCGTGAGCTACAGCTCACTTCATCAGATGCATACCGTGGAAACTGCAGCAGACTTTATATATACACAGAGAATATGAAACAATACCTCCTCCCACCCCACTGTCCTGCTGGTAATAGCTTATCTAAAGTAATCTTCAGGTTAGGCCATTTCCAGCATTTCCTGGAAATGGCCTAACCTGAAGATTACTTTAGATAAGCTATTACCAGCAGGACAGTGGGGTGGGAGGAGGTATTGTTTCATATTCTCTGTGTATATATAAAGTCTGCTGCAGTTTCCACGGTATGCATCTGATGAAGTGAGCTGTAGCTCACGAAAGCTCATGCTCAAATAAATTGGTTAGTCTCTAAGGTGCCACAAGTACTCCTTTTCTTTTTGTGTTTTTTAAACATTCATAATTAACAAATGTAAACAAACGTATTTAAACATTTGAAAGCTATTCACGTTTAAATGTCTGCACCTGCAAGACTTGGGCACATGTATGTATACGTGCATATGCAAGAAGCATGGTAGAAGCCTTGCTGAAAACATACCCCTTAGTACCTCAATCTAATGTTTTTCAATGGCTACTCTGTGTATACATACTTCAACCACCTCCAATTTCTTCATGTCTGCTGTCAGCAACACCATTGTCAATATGAGCAACTATTCTAGAAATTCATAAAAGCAACAGTGATTTGCTTTTCACTCTTTGATAGAGCCTTATTTACTCTGTAGTGTCCAAAATTATTTTATTCCAAAAGTGGTGCTGCTATAGAAAATGGTCAGATCCTACGTTTGTCTGTCAACTTGTGCTGTTAATAATAATTTGAATCCATATAGCAACTTTCATCAAAGGATATCAGTGCACTGTACAATCACCATTTAATTAAACCTCCAAGCATCTTGTGAAGAAGGTATTATTAATTATTATACCCATTTTAGAAATGATTAAATTGAAATACAAGGAGGTTAAGTGATTTTCCCAAGATCACAAAGTGTGTCAGTGAACAGAAATGAGAACTGAGGCATCCTGATTCCCAGTTCTCTACTCGAATCATCATATTTCCTGTCTTCCTATAGTATTTGCCTTTACTGTAGTATCTGTGATACAGACCAAGCTATTCCAGTTCTACTCAGGATCCCCATCCCTTCAAAGTCTCTAAAGTGGTCTCATAGTTCTGTCTTGACTGGTGAGGCATAGAGCATTTCTTGCATGGCACGAAGGGCTTTGAACTCCCACTGGGCCAAGTGACAAGTCCTGAGTTCTCATTTCAGTTCTCTGACTCAGTTTGACACTTTGGGAGTTGAGAGCATTCAGCCCCTTATGGGTTGAGTCTGTATCGCCTGAAATGCCTGATTTTTGCTTAATGAAATATAACAGTAGGGTATTCAAATGTGATCAGCATTGGCCTAGCTCTGTTCTCACTGAAGTTCTCACTTACTTGTATGAGAAGTGTGTTAGGCCAATAGTGAACCATTCTGAAAAATCTACCCATGAAGACCAGTGTTTTCTTTGCTGTTAAGAAACAGAGCTGTTAAATTATCTGTGTTACTCAAATAGCATAGGAGTTGAATGTTTTGGTGACTCTCTAAAATGACTGAAGAAAAGGATCATCATTTTACAATTTACATCAAGTATTCAGAGTTCTCTGTGCACAGATTTCAGGCTGAGTTAAGCCCTCAGAATATACATGTTGTCAACTGGAGATACTGAAGTTACACCTCAAAGACCTGGATAACTCCTGACACAGGATATGTCAGGGTGGATATTTAACTACTGTAGTACAGCTGCCCTGGAAGAGGTTTTGCTGGGTCAGTACTGGAAATTTTGATTCACTGGTGCTCTCATGTAATTTGTGTAGCAGTGTGGTCAGAAATGATATTTTATTACAGTGGTTAAAAGTTGGAGGTTTTTTAACCTCTGAGTTTCAACATGCTCATCATTAAAGGTGATGTGCATTGCTTTTTCCTAAAATAATCCTTGTCCCCGTCTGAAAGAAAACCTGATGTCTATTTCTGTTCTTTTTTGCACATAGTTTAAGACCTCATGCATTTGGCAGTTCAAAATGTTATGACTAAGACTTGGTCCAGCTTTTATTCCTTAGAACCCAAAGTACCTTCTCTACCATGGGAATCTTCTTTCATGTCACCACTTGAATGGTTGGCTTAGTGATAGAGCTGAAAACTGAGTCTCTGTTTAATTCGTAGATTGTACTTGGAACATCATTTAATAAGTCTCAGACCCAAACAAGCTACTGCCTACACTTAATATTCCCAACACATTAGCTTGTTAAGCAAACTGTATACACAGCTCAGGAATATAAATCTAGAACATAATTTCCTAAAGCTAAACTCCCTGCTTTTCCTTCACTGAAGTGTATTTAAACTAACAGTATATTTCATCTAGTTTACATAGTGTCTTGGCCAAGAATCACAATGCAGGAGGACTAGCTGGCTCACCAGCCAGGAGGCTACACCGCAATCACACTCCACAGTATTTCCTCTCCGGTGCAGATTTTCCCCAACCTAGAACCAGACATCGTCCTCCTTACTACAGAGTCTCCTCACTCAGATCCTTGTGCTGGTCTTAGTTGTGGGTTGATAATATTCACAGGTGCAAACAAATCTGATCCTGTAATTCTTATTCACATGAGTAGCCCCACTGAGCATGTGGGACAACTTATAGTAGTAAGCACTATGTTTGTTAGTTGCTTTTGCAAGATCAGACCCTCAGTTTGTAAACTCTTCAAGACAAAGACCTGTTATTTTATGTCTGTTAAGCATATATATATATATGAATGTCCAGATGATAATCAATTGTCAATTTAAAATCAAACTCCAGCAGCACATAATGGCCTCCCTTTCACAGCAAGTGGGTAGCATAACTTTTAAAAACAAACAGTCTGTTCAATAAACTGAATTGATGCTGACACTTCTAATGCCCTAAAATTTCTGGTTTAGCATCTTCCAATGGTGAGTCTGTTACACAAGATCCGACAAAGGGGAAACGTTTACAGAGTTGGTCATTTCATGATAGCATGAAGAACATCTATTTCCATTCCTGGAAAGACTCACTGGTGAAGAAAAAGACATTTCCCAAGACAAGCTGCTGCTATCACAGTGGGAGTCTGAAAAACTATCCAAGAAAGAGATATAGGTTTGGAACAAAGTGTTATACTGCATCAAAGCCCTGCTGCACTAGGGGTAAGTACAGGAATGAAAATACAATTTTTATTTGACATGTCCTCATGTGGAAGGAGAGAAGCTTGCCTGACTGTGCAAGGAAACTTTCTGTGCCTGCAATAATGGAAACACATGCCCAATAGCTGTTCACACTTTTGATAATGAACCCTATAATACAGGGACAATGTTTATCTGTCATTTAAGTACAGTGCTCTCATATAGGTAAATTACATAAGACAGGTGTGTTACAAAACCTGTCTTGATTTTTCTAAGTTAAAATAATAAAGTAAAGCTGGGCAATTAGTGTGTGAATCATAACACTGGCGAGTGAGAAACACTCTGCTATGTCATACCCACCAGGACCAGAAATCTGCACAAGATTCAGAGTTTCCCTCCATCCTTCTCTGTCAGGGAGTGTTTGGGGAATAACGTCATGGATGTAGGGACACTTACAAAGAGCACGGGCATTTGGATAAGTGGCCTGTGCCTTTGCACAACTCACAGTCCTCTCCTTTCCTCATGGCACTATAGCTCAATCATGCAACAATGGGATTCTCACTAATTGCTGTCCCAAACACTGCCTCAAGAGTGTTTCAAGGTATGAAGAAGGAAGCAGTGCCAGCTAACAATGCAATTCTGTGCAGGTTTGAGGGGGGGAAAGCAGTCATCGTCTCAGCCCCAACCTTGCTTTGCCCAGAGCCACGTGGCTCTAGTGCTATGGTTGACCTGTAGATAGCTATGAGAGTTGTATAACTCCACTATAAAACAATTACCTGTGCCCGTATAGATGGCCTTTCCTGGGAGTCAGCAGGCGATATGCCATGGAGCTGCTGCTCTCTATCCTCTTTGTACCTGCTTTGGCACCAGTCCAAATGGAGCCCCAATCTGGTCATCTGTCATAAATAATTACTATTTGTTTTTCGAATTAGTTTTTCTAAGGCAAAGTCTTTGGAGAAATAGGTGACATCTAAAATCATCAAGATTTAACCAGTCTGGACATAGAATCCATTGAGCTTGACTTCCCTTGGAAAGTCAGTTATCCTTGGTACTGAAACGTGTACTACAAAAAGGGAGCCTAAAGTGACTCAAGAAGAGGAAATTGAGAAGCAGGCATGAAAACATTCCCCTAAGAGACACTGTAAAATCCATTTACCTGTGGACACTGGCTCCATTGTCCCCAGTCAGACATTACACACTCATTAGGGCAGTAAAGATTACACTTTTGGGTTTCATTAGGGATTTCAGATTGATCACACAGCGTAATGGGCACAGTCTTGCCTTCATCATCCTCAGCAGTATTTACACATCTACAGGGAGAAAATTAATAATCTATTACATCTGGTAGTAACAGCTTAATGTATAGAACAACAGAGGGGCTTATTGACAACAGATCTGTATGTTTCCAAATGAGCCATTATATATACCCCATGGGTCTGCACAATAAAGCTGATCAAACTATTTGTTACAAATAATATTAATTATGAATTTATGCTAACTCAGTGCTGACTTCCTATATGCATTTGTTATTTGTAAATATTCAATAATAATTGAATAATTTTAAACTATGAGATGCAAGCTTTAAATTTTGACTTCTTGCTTTGTGTGGTTACCATGTGAATATGAATAAATAATTGGTCACCTATGTCACATGATATTGTTTCTGCTTCCTGACTGGAAGACAGTGTTTTAAAGAGGAGACTATGAAATAATAAACACAGTTCCAGAACAAATTTTTGGAGGAATAACCACTAGTAATATTCATAAAAAGTTGGAGATAGAGGAATACTTTCCTGAATAATTAGTGGTTGTGTGAATACTTGCAAATAATTAATATTACTCAATAAATCACAGTGAACTGAACGTGGTGGTTTTATTTGAAAAAAATATTAGTGAATCCAAATTCTTTCTTATTGTTGTTTTGTTGTTTAGCCTGCTCTGCTATATAGCTGGAATGTCAAAGGAAGAGTTCCAATTTAGGCATTGTATGACTTCAAAGAAGTCATGATCATACCATTCTATAGGTGCTTGGCTGGCTGGTTCTTGCTCACATGCTCAGGGTCTAGCTAATTACCATATGCGGGGTCAGAAAGGAATGTTCTCCAGAACAGATTGGCAGTGATCTTGGGGAATTTTTGCCTTCCTCTACAGCATGTGGGTTCAGGTCACTTGCCAGGATTATCTGGGTATATTTCACCTAATCATTTCCCAGCCATTCCAAGGGCCTCAGGCACTGGTGAACCTTGGTCCCTCCTATTCTGTCTGTGGCTCATAATAGCCTAGTCTCCTGCAGGTTGTAATACTTTGGTCTCATTTCAGTTGTTGGGTTAGTGTGCAGGTGCTGTGTGGCGTTGGTAACCTACGATGGATGTGCAGGTGGTCATATGAGATGATCTAATAGGCCCTTCTGATCTTTAACTCTAGGACTATGAATAAAACTGCATCTGAGAGTGGTTTTGTCTGTAAACCTTTACATGTCAATGCACACCTTTTTCCACTTCAGAGATGCTGGACATTCACTTTCATAAGCCCAGTTATTTTTTCCTTATGGGAAAAAAAGTTTTAGTTTCTTTATCTTTAAAATAATTATGCCTTTCTTTTCACGCACCTGATTTCTCTAGTTTGTATTCCATCTCCACAGTGGAGGGAATTTTGTTCGCTGTTGATTTTGCATGGAGACCATGGTTCTACTACCCAGGAATACTGATTACACTCAGTGTAACAGGGGACTGCCTCATACACCTGCCAGGGAAAAGAATCAAAATTATTCATTTGAACCACTGAATATCTCCACAGAAATGCCTTAGGAAAACAACAATAAAAAGGACACCACTTGAAAAACACCCTGGCTTACGTTTGTCATGCTAAAAATGGTATAATAGGTTTAAATTCATTGATTCATTATTGACTTGCTGAAGGATGTACAAGTATGTAATGAATTATATGGATGTAGCATCTCTAGAAAAAAGAATAAATAAAAAGCTATTTTCTAAAGCCTGAACAAGAATTCCATTACAATTTCATTTGCTCAGATTCATCACACAACATCTATCAGGTGTCCCTTCTCACAATTATACAGCACATTGTATCCGTAGATGTCCTTTAAGACACTAACTGAAATATAAGAAGCATTTACTTTTTGCATTTAGTGTGTTGTTATAAGTCATTCGCTGTACAGAAATGAAATTTTATGCATTCTGAGCATTTTTTTTAAAAAAAAATTGTAAATAAGTTTTTCCCTAACAGTCACTTAACTTCCATATGTCTCCCAGGCAAACACTATTGTGAATTCATGTGAATTCTGTTTTCCTCATGTAAAGAATACATCTGAAAGCCTGAAAAATGTTTAAAACAGCTATTCAAGCTATTAGTAACACTGTACTGAAACACATTATATAAAAGTGTGTTTTTATGTTTAAATTAATAAATGTATTAACATTGTTTTCAAGGAATACTTTACAGGGCAGCTTCCTGTGCATTTATTTTGGTTGTATTTCACTGAACTTGGCCAATAAATCCAGCTTGCCTGCATAACTGAAGCTGAACTTTTAAGACACAGTGCTCTCCATTGCTCATTATGAAACACAATACACCATGCTGAAAAAAAAAGACTGCATGTAAGATATTGCTCTTCAGCACACCAAAATCTTCTTTGTCTTGCTGCTGGGGAACAGCTCTATGCTGACAATTACAATGACTGTAATTCATACCTTTTCTTACAAAATGAGAAACTTTTACCACACTATTGTAGTTCATAATTTCATTAAAAAATGGCAGATGATGTCCATGCATGTTCTTGCATTAACTATAAGGAAGCCTTATTTGCAATATCTTTTTGAGGTGGGGGAAGGGTTAGAGATAAAGCACTGTATAATGGAAAACAATATTGGTGCAGTGTCTGCATGTTGGTTGCAAATCAAATGAAAAGGAGAATATTTATTTTCTATTCCTAATGTGCTTTTTAACAATGTCAGAAACTGATTTTAACTGTAGGCCTGCCTTCAGCTCTGTGTATACAGAGTTCAGGTTTAGCTGAAAGGGACATGAGATAAACTGAAAAGTGAAAATATGTGAGGACAAAATGAAAGAAGACAGAGGAATGGAAGCGAGGATTGGTGAGAGGAAAGTAAGGCTTTAACTAATAAAAGAATCATATTTCATGCCATGAAAGCTGAAATGGGAAACAGGAGGGTCAGAAGCCAATTGCTGTTAGAACAAGGAGGTGATAACTGCAACAAAGAAGTCAGCTTAGAAGGATGCGATAAGAGGAGAGAGATAAGAAGTGTAGCTTTTTAAAAATAATGGAAATGAATAAAAATGGAAGGAAATGCAACAAATCTCAGATTATTGAGCCTGTGGATCAAGTATGACAAGATATAACAAAGGCCCTACTTCAGGGACAATAAAAGTTTGTTCATGGGTGGGATGTGTTCTTTCTCCATATTTTTAAGCCTGAGTCATATTTTAAGCTCTGTGTGCACATAACAATGGGCCAGGTTCACTCGTGCTAATACACAGGACTGAAAATTACACTTCCATGTAATAACCCTACGTGCCAGTACAGAGCCACCATAAATAAGGGCAAATGGCGTTACACTGGCACCCTTATCTTGGTGTTTCTTGAGATGAAGGAGGATAATTTTATGTTTCCAACTTCATCCCTCACCAGAGGGATGGGGGTCTTGCACAAAGTTCAATATCAGCTCACATTGCACAACAACTAGTGAATCTGAGCTAATCATGTCTTTACACTGAGGCACTGTCATATATAAGGTTCAGAGATACTTACATCTGTGATTAGGGACCTAATATAAATACTAAGATATTCCTTCTTACACATGTAAGGAGTGGTCTGGCAGCAACAATACTGATATATTTTGCTGTACACTAACTCTAATTAATATTAATCTGAGTTACACAAGTGCAATGAAAAGAGAATATAGCCCTTTAATTACCATTTATTGGAGGGACTGCTAGTTTCATTAACACACGGGAACGACAAATGTCTTTGCTGAAAAGTCTAGGGAGGCAGTGTGTTCCAGTGGTTACAGCAGGTGGCTTGGTGCCAAATTCCTTTCCTTCTATTCCTGATTCTGCACTGACTATTTGACCTTGAACTAGTTACTCCACCTTTGTGAATTAGTTTATCCAGCTGTGAAATAGACATATTAATTCTTTTCTGCTAAGTATAGTGATGCCTTTAATCAATATTTGCAAAGCATTAAGCATACAGGAGACTACATGTATAAATGTGAGGAATATTTGTTTTCTTGCTGAGGAAAAATCGACTATTGCCAAGTGAGGTTCTCTATCAAAATGTCCTCTATCATATAAGAGCCATTGAAGATCAACAGTTACATTAAGGTGTTATTTCCCAAGATATGGGCTTGAAATGGGTGCTCTCTGTGTGAACAGAATGATCCTTGTCACAATGGGGAAGCAAATAATATAGACAGAAAAAGCAAAAACAAAACAAGACTTAGCCAGCAACATACCAAATGACCTGCAAACTGGTGCTAAACCTCTGTGGAGCCATTTCATTACAGAATGACAAGTCACAAAATATTAACGGAGTGACACTTCAGAATGGTGGTGTGATGCCTGACTCATCACCTCTTGGTGTTATCAAATGCTGACTGTGAGGACGCATTAATGTCTCTTTAAATCCCTAGAAAGAATGGTGGGTCTAGGAAGATTCTAGAGTCAGAGGGCTCAGTTCTGTTCTGTACCTCCAGATAAAAACAGCCAGGGGTGGGGCCGGTGAGAGGAGGAACCATAAAGTCTTGATGTTACCTTTGTACTGCAGTTCAACCCCTGGTTTATGTTAACAACAATCTCCCCAGGTCAGTATATGGGCAGTGCAGCAGCTCAGAATCCCTGCAGTGCTCTGTGCAATACAAGGGCTTTCGGAGGAAAAGGAACATATGGCCACTTAAGCTGCTTCCGGGAGCTGCTTGAGGTAAGAGCCAACTGGAGCCTACGCCCCTGACCCCCTGACCCAGCCCTAATCCCCCTCCCACCCTCCAAACCCCTCGATCCCAGCCCAAAGCACCCTCCTGCACCCCCAACCCCTCATCCCCAGCCCCACCCCAGAGTTGACACCCCCAGAAAGAGCCCTCACCCCCCGCCACCCACACAAACCAAACCCCTTAGCCCCAGCTCGGTGCCCCCTCCTGCACCTGAATATCTCATCCCTGGCCCCACACCGGAGTCTGTACCCCAACTCCCTGCCCCAGCCCAGAGCCTGCTCCCTCACCCTGAACCTCTAATTTCTGGCCTCACCCAGAACCCATACCCCCAGCCAGAGCCCTCACCCCCTCCTGCATCCCAACCCACTGCCTCAGCCTGGAACCCCCTCCCCCACCCTGACGCCCGCACCCCCAGCCAGAGCCCTCCACCCCTTCCCACACCCCAATCCCCTGAGCCAGCCTGATGAAAATGAGTGAGTGAGTGAGGGTGGGGAGAGTGAGTGACAGAGGGAGGGGGATGGAGTGAGCGGATTGGCGGGGCCTTGGAGGAGGGGCGGGGCAGGGCAAGTGTGTTCAGTTTTGTGTGAGTAGAAAATTGGCAACCCTAGTGAACAAACCAAAACAAGACCCATTCCCCCTGCAGCCCCGAGTTAGCATCCAAACGACGTCCCACAACTCCCTCAAGAACACTTTTTGCTACCACCTAGGGTAATCAACCGTCTTACTATTATCCATGATGGCTTCTTTGTCTAACTGACTGTCCCTCAGATTTAGGATGCAGCTGTGGCCTTGGTTCTCTCTCTGACATTTCTGATTCCAGGTGTTCCTCCACCTGCTGCCCAGCCTCCATCAGTGTGGATAACTCATGTTGGCACACCCAAATCTGCACCTCTGGTGTTCAGGCCGTGGGCTGAAGGCCATGATTTGCCCAGTCCACTAAGCACAAGGCAAAAGTGCACAGCCATATCCGCAGGGGAAAGGGTTCACCGCTAAACTTGCTCCATTTCCCTTGTATCTAGGGTGGAGTTAAAGAGCTGCACCTGTCACAGTGAGTTAGGAGAACCCTCAGTGGATTTATGCAGGCTCCTAGTGTCTGCTAACAGGTGAGGTCAACAGAACAGTCTGTACCCCATTTCAATGCATACTTTATACTCAGTTATATGTTCTAGGGCCTGTTCTACAAACAGATGCAAGATTGACCTCAGTGGGATTCTGCAAGGGTCTGCACTCCGACATTTCTTTACAGGATGGGGGCTACTATTTGTAACTTTGATTCTGGCCTCACAAATGATGAAGTGTAACTTGGTCACAAGCTGTGCTCCTTGTCACAGTGGAACAGGATCATTTCTAATTTCTCTCTCCTTGCTAGCAATGATATATTTTAATCAATGCTGATTTTTCTCTTTGTATCAGCAGGAGGGTCTCCAGGTCATATCTTCTGCTTATAGTTATATTGTTTAAGAAGATCAAGGGAATGAACCTCCTTATTTTGGGTTGCCCAGAGAGTGTGACTCAGCTGTATTACTCTGTATGACTTACTGCCAATTAAACTTCACAGAGTTTAATTGTATGTTCTCTGGTGCACTATAAAGCAGATAATAAAGTCTGCTCTCTGACAACCACCATCCACACTCCCTCTGTGAAGTACAACCAAAACCATTAAAATAGTTTACTTAAATTGTTTTTCTAAATTCCCAGAGTTCGCTGGATTTATGCAATCAAAGCACAGTGATAATATATTCACAAAAACCCACAGGTGTAGAAATATACAACACTGCGCTAGCAACACAACCCACTACTCAAGGAAAGGAACAAAAAAAGATTTGACTGAATAGTTTCATGTCCCCTTTCCCTTAGTGTCCTCTTTAAATATTGGGAGTTAACTGGAGTAGGGTTTGTGATCTCCCTCCCACCTTTTGCCTTCCTCTGTTGGTGGAGAGGAGCTACAAACCAGTGATAGCTGGACTAAAGATTTCCGGGTGGTGTAGAGCTCCCAGAATGGCCCAGTGCTGCTCCTCCTTGCAGAACTTGCTCAACACATTTGCGCTCTTCTAAAAATGAATCCAAACCAAACCTTTTGATGTTTCTAAAATATTTGCTTAAATATTTCCCTCAATTAATTATTTATTATTAATGTGTTTGGGCCAGAAATGCAAAATACCACAAGAAATTCTGTTTTCATGGGGTGAAACCATGTCTCACTGAAATCAATGGGAGTTTTCCCACTGCTTTAAATGGGATCAGGATTTCACTTACGGTCTTCACGTCAGAATTACAAGCAGGAAGCACCATAAATCTTGTGAAAAATCATATACATTTGAGATCCTCATCACATTTTGAAGATTGAAGAGAATAGTACAACTTGATTACAGATAAAGAAGAAGAATATATGATGCTTTTATGATCAAACCTAAACTTTCTGAGGTTCACCTATAACTAAACTAAAGACACTTTTGGGTCTTAACTGTAAAATAGATAATTGGTACCTGAGAGGTCCTCCTTCAGTGAATAAAAGGACATAAAGACAAAAGCTGCCTTGATTTGTACAGAATGAGACTATTATACTAGGGTCTACCTTTGCCTAACAAATGTGAGCCCAACTCCCATGGACCTCAGTTTTTCAAGTCTTAACTATTAAGTATTTTATTAGAATGCACAGAAACATTATTAATCAGTTCGTTTCTTCTTGAATAAATGGTGCCGGAGAAATGTCCTAATACATGAACATCTTGAAAATAATTATGTGATGAGTTGGTAGGATTCTCTTGTTTACTTCCTCAGAAGTTGGTGCAGTGCGGTGTTAACTTACTTATCAGATCACCTATAGAAATGGGTGTGCTTGTACAGGTGATCTGAATGATTAAAAGAAATAATGGCAATACTTGAGAGACAAAGGGCCTCGAGTTGCACGGGCTCAGTACTTCTGGAAATCATAGTGACTTCATATTTCAGTGAACATCAAAATTTATTGTCTGTCAAGGTAAATATCGACTCTGGCTTTGCCTTAGTCAATATTTTAGCTTTCCACTCAGTATATCTTGATGTTTACCTCAACGGAAGTCAATATCTGCTTATTATATTAGAACAACCAAACTGATCTCTGTAGCAGGTGACTGGAACCAGGAGGACATCCTTTTTGCTATTCATTTTTATCAAAATGGAAAAAATTCATCCCTGGTGTAAACTCATTTCATGTCAATGATCTTGCACCAGGGATACACTATACCAAATATGTTTAAATAGCCTGAACCCAAGAAATAAAAATGTATTTTTAAACTATGGAGACCACCAAGAATAAAACTAAAAAGCTGTATGTGCTACATAATCTTGTTCTGTAGGGGATCGAGCTGATTTGCTCTGATTTCCAAAGGCACTTGGTGGCAAGAAGTTTGAACTTAGATATTAAGCACCCCTATTGAGACTTTCCAGCAGGGTTTTCACTCTTTTTTATCCACTTTACTCTCTTTCCCCCAGTGCCCAGAGTTCAAGAGGAGGCAGCTGTTAGACTGAATTGTGTTGTAATTGTCTCTTCTTTTGTTACAGTAAAAGTCCAAGTAGAGCCCAAATGACTTTTTAAAATCTGAACTATGGTCAATGTAGCTTTCACAGACAACTTGACATGATTGAAACTGTAGCAAATTTGGAACTACTGCTGCTGTGATGTTTTGTAACCTCAACAGGAACAGTCTGCCTGTCACAAAAGTGGGGGATTATAAAGTACAATGTGAGCTCAGCCACACAGTGATAACCTGCAGTTCTGATTTAGGTGCTGACCTTGAACAATCCCAGTTCATCCAAATTTCATGAGAATTTCCTTTTTGTTACATGCTGTTTTTACCAGTATGACAAATAATTTTTGTCTCGCTTAGCACATATTTTGTCTTTTGGCTTCATTCAACTTCAGACAAGTTTTTTTTTTTTAAATCAATTTCTTAGGCTTAATTCATTAAGACCACAAATTAGCAAAGCACCCTTAGGTGCTACAGCAATACAAATACATAAATAATATTCAAGTAATTACTGGGCTTAACTGTTTTCCTGAACCGGGATGAATTTAATCACGTGTTTACATGATTATCTGAATTAGGGCCGAACTGGGGTATGCATTTGAAGGGAGAATATACCTTAACAACAAATGTTATATCATGTAATCCTGAATGACATCACTAAAAGTGTCAAACTTAAAATACCGTGTAAGGATAGTTTGCATACTGACCAGGATTTCTGCAAATATATTAGCCATTCATATGTTTTCAAATTGTTTGAACAAATCATTTTTAGGCTATGGGTATTTGCAAGCTACTAGTTTCAACCATTTGCTGTTTGTTATTCAGTATCTGGGTTGTATATGATTTGCCTCAATCATACGGTATTGTTTCTGCTCCCTGATTGGAGTCAGGATAAGAACGAACTAAAAGTAATGAATAATTCATGATATAGGATTTTGGAGAAATAATTGTGTTAAAATTTGTGAAACTATTGAGATTCATGAACTTTTTCATATAAATGCTGGTGATTTGTCCCAATAATCCTACATAGCAAGTAATATGATCGCACGTATCAAAGCAAAACAAATAAAGCACATTCATTCATTAATATATACCTGCAGTAGGACCTGACTAGCCCTTATGGTAAGGATCAAAGAGGATCACTCATAAGCTTAATAAAGTTTACTAGAACCTCAGCTGCTGCCCAACTAAGTTTAGAGAAAACCCACAAAACCACTGTAGTGATCCTAAAGGTGTCCAAAACATTATGGTGGATGAAAAGGAAATCAATGTTACCCTAACATCTGTGTGCCATAATACAAACAACCAAGATCAAAGGCCAGTCTGATGTTTTCTTAGTATATATAACTACAGCGTGAGGGACCAGGTTAATTCCCAGTTCATTTCTCTAGTTCCCCTTGCTGTCTGGGAGCTTAGCAGTACGTTGCTCAGCCCTCCCAAAGGAGGGACATTTCAGGTTGGCCTGAAGCAACCTTTGTTGTCAAGTGGGTAGTACTGCTGATAGGTTTCAAAGAGATTCCTAGAGCAAGGAAGATTTTTGTGATGTCAGGGGGGAGAAACATTTATGAATCCACTCAGAATTCCCTCCATGCCAGACTATCTAATTATAATTCTCAAAGCTGCCTGGTTTGATTCCCAGTTTCCAGATGAAGAAACTGAGGCTGGGAGGTTAAGTGATTTACCCAAGCTACAGAGAGTGCCAGTATGAGAACTGGCATTCGAATGCTGGACCGCCATATTCCCTGGCTCATGCTCTAACCACCGGCTCACCCTCATTTTACAAGCAAACCAATGGCAAGTCTGAGAAGCCATCAACAAAGGAAGTCCTGGTAATGCTACAATACAAAACTGTGGCTTTAAAGTGAGGGATTAGACGTAAGGAGTAGAAATGAAGAAAGAGACAGTAGAATACTGTTAAAAAGACAACTGAACTCCCAGTACTCCCTCAGCATATTCTTTAGGTGTTTTTCCCCCCTCATTCAGTCTTCTTTCCTAACTTTAAAAGCCCTGGTCTGTTAGTAAGTCTCTCATTTTCTTCTAATAGATCATTAAATATGCAAAGACAGGTACCTCCGTAATTCAAATCGATAAGTGCAATGAATGGAAAATGTCTTGTTTAAAGAGTTAATTGAAGTGAGATCTACTAAACCACAGTTATTATGGTTGGTACTTACGGAAGTAACATCTCACTGACCAAGGTTTATTCATTCATATTTAGCAGTGCTAAATGTTTTTATTTTCTGTAAAGCTGGTACACACACTAAAAATGTCAAGCTGTATTATGCTAATGTGTAAGCATTCTTTACTGGAAATTAAAATAAGAAATTGGTGTAATTAAACGTGAAAATATGGGACAAAATATTCTCTAAGTGATTGTTCATTTCAATAAATTCCATCTCTCTAATTAGCAGCAGCAGGAGTTCTGAGACCCTACAGCTCTGTCAGCACTTGTATGAACAGGCTCCCAGCCAGTAATCCCCACTGCCTCCCCCAGTAGATGTAACTAGAATTATAGCAGCTGGCACCTTTCCTGCAGTGCTGGAACCAGAGTGCACGACCTTCTCAACACACTCACTCTTTGCCTTCCAATGATCTGATATGTTAAAAAGTAGAACTCCCTCAGGGCAGTGCAAAACACTTTAACTGCACTTATTGGCTGACCCCAAAGGCCTAATATGAATTGCTTATTCTAGAGTATCGATAGGTCTGAAAACACTAACGATTTTTGTATTTATTATATGACCAATAATACTTCAAACAAGAAGACAGACAGACAGGAATAGCATTAGTGATTTACTGTAATTATGAGCCTTATCATACAAGATGCTGAGCACAGATTGGAGTGCTCAGCACCTGGTAGGATCTGCGCCTAGATTTCTGAAAGTTGGTTAAACTACTGCTGGTTGCAATCCCAATGTAGTGCAATTTAATCTTATATTATTCTGAAGAAATTGAGATGGCAACATGTTACACACACACACACACACACACAGACTTAATTCACGATCAGAAAACTATTTAATCAGAAATGGTGGTTCTGGACCTCAGAAATGCATTATGCAATGGGGTACCCAATTCTCACCAGCATGTTCAGTGTGCAAATAAAATTTTACTGTGCTACCATCTATGAGGGCCAGAACTAAGGTGCAGACTCATTAGTGAGAATCTGTTGAATGTTTGAACATCTTCTGCTGATTCTAGAGTCTCTAGATAAGGTAGCTTTTGCTTTTCCCCTGTCATAAAGCAAGGCAAGCATAGCAAATTTACGTAGATATGAATAAATTAACACTGTGGGTTTTGAAACAACAAATTTTGCTGAAGCAGAGGAATACGTTCAGCAATAACAAATGAATGTGGTGCTTTTCTGGATCATTCTTAGTTATGCAATAATAATGTTTGATTCGGCCTTAAAGAGAGGAGGTGGAAAAGCTGACTGATGGAGAACAAAGTCCCTTCTTTACTAAATGAGAACAATAAAGATCAAGACAGATTGCAACACCAACCTGAGCCTTTGTAGATGTCCGTGTTAGCAGGGCATGACAAGCAGAAAGGAGAGAAAATTGTATATTAATTAGTTCAGCTACTGTATTGAAATAAAGCAGAAATCCTGCTTATAAATAAAATTGCTGTAACGTAAGGTTGTATCAAATTCCTGGATTTCCCCGTCTTCTGGGGGAAAAAACCCTCCAAGTAGAAATCAAACGTATATTTGTGGGTGAATGAAAAGCATAACTGTGCTGAAGAATGAAACAGATTTCATTCAAGTATCTTCAGGGTAGCATGATGGACTCTCAAGATTAAGGTTTTGGAGGTCAAAAACCCTATGAAATTTAACTGGAAATGTGATAAGAAACCCCCCAATTGCAGAATACCAATCACAATAGAAATTAAAGACTTGTAGACATGTAAATCTTAATTAGGTGATGCTGTGTTTTTTGAAGTAAATAGATTAAGATAGAATATATATCAGGCAGAACACAGCCAGCTGTGCTTTATCAGATGGAGCTGGATCTCTATGAATACTAATCAATGACTACAAAATGGATGCCATTATGGAAAAATAACTGAACAATAAAAATTCAGCCATGGATATAGTGTACACCAACACTCAAAAGGAATGCAATTGTGTGGGGAGAGTTTACACCTACACTTGCAAGGAACACATTGGCAGTGCAGTTACAGAATTACTTAAGTGTCCATGAAAGTTGTTCTATAGCCTGGAGGAAATCTCACTGTAACAGTATGCCAAAGTGAACAGCGCATAATCAACTCCTGTTAATACAATCTGGACAGCACAAAGTCCCCACTGCAATTATTGTAATGAACCTTCAAGAGGAATGCACATGTCGAAGTGTCCCAGAAGCCCAAAGCTGGTGCAGCTCCTTGGAAATCTCTTAACAACGCTGCAGCAGCCCTGAAAGCCCCATGCGAGCACAGTGTTGCTCCACATAGCAAATTCACTCCTTTAAATAAAAAAAAGTGCCTTTTCTGTAGGTGAAAAACCTGCCCCTGCTGGGATATGAGCCAGAGAGCTTTGGATCAAACAGCCAAGTCCTCTGTCCCATGAAATAAAATAAAAACAGTGAGCAGCAATAGCACCAGAGGAGCATCTTCTTTGTGCATCTCTACACACTAGGAAATAAATGTACCACTGGACAGAAATTTATATCCCAGGAGCACACTTTCAGCTACTCTTCTTTTTTAGAAATATTTTGAATTAAGTTTCCACAGCAATCTAGAAGTCTTGGTACTAGGGGATGCAGTACTTGGCTGTGATATATTATTCCCAACATAATCGCAGCAGAACTAAGGAAAACTGACAACTGCGTTTACAGCATTAACAAAGTCTTGGTTTTAGGATGCTCTTGCAGTCTATTTATAGCATAGTAATTCACTTCATTTTGACTCCCCCATTTGGCTGAGGTCAGAATTTCACCTTCCTCATTCTGTTCAGTGGAGAGCATTAAATGGTTTAGAAATTTAGGTTTTCTGTCTCCATCTCTGATTTAGTAAAGACACAACATGATCACATAAATAACATTCTAGGATATGGAACACAATCATATAAAACTTCTCCTAAAGAAGTCTACAAACTCATCATAAGTAGTTTATCAGCATTTTCTCTTCATGTCTTAAACCAGCTAAGGTATATGCTTGCTTCTTTCCTATCCTGATTTTAGTCTTGGACACAAGAGAGGCAAAGCTGGGGTTAGTTGGACTGATAACATTCCAGCCAAGAAGCACGAGAGACTGGTTAGTCATAGGATTGTTTTGTTTCTCAAATACATACTCAGGGGACTGTCAGAGAGGATACCTGACTGGCTATAAGCAGAAGCTGCACAAATGACTGATAGGGCTTCAGGTACCCTCAGCAACAAAAAGTCTGATTCCTTCTCTCCAGTAGCAGGAGCAGAAATGGGACCCAGCTCACAGTGTTATTCCCTCTTCCGTCAGAGGGCAGGAAGGGGTGGCTCACAGGGGCGCATTCTCTCCCGTTACCCTTGTCAGTGGGTACAGAGAAGGGAGGCAATATACTGTCTGATCCCTGCTCACTGGCAGTGAGATGTAAATGGCAGACAACTTGCAACAACATCATTAGCACTGGCATTAAAGCGAGTGCCATACAGGGCCGGATATCCCGTGTCCCGTCTGGCCTTAAAGTCTATGAGTCTAATCCATCCCCTCTAGCCACAGGGCTAAAAAGGGGATGCAGCTCACAGTCTTAGTCTTGCTTGGAATCAGGAAATCTGTCTGAGAAGAACAGGTGTCTCCAGACACCAGGGTATTTGATAGCCTGTAGGGTAGTGTAGCAAAGGTACCTGAATTACTTCCAAAGCTGGCAGATGTTAGCACTGCCTCTAGAGATGCTATTAACATAAGTAATTTCTTCTGTGTAATTATAGGTAATACGGACCTCTTTGTGTTATTGGGGTGAGATCACATTCATGATAAACTAACTGAATGAAGGTTTTTTCATAGATTTGGAAGTATTTTTACAATCTGACAAATAATGGGGCTTCTTGGATAGTTCTGTTATCATATAAGTGGCTGCACCAGAGTAGGAGTTAAGCATGAAAGAGCCTAATTTTATTCACCAAATTATGTGCTATATGAGGCTGATGTGCTGCAGAGAAAAACGCTGTTTCTATTTGAACCTGCTCCCCAGAAAATAAATGCAATTAGTAAAATGAAGGCTCCCTGGAGCCAAAAAATAAATCTTGGCATCTGACAGGGAATACATGGCATACATGCCAAAGCACATGTATATTGTCTCCTGAGACACTGGGTAATGGTAAACTGTCTCCCTTATCCAACACCCTGCAGCGGGAAACCTAGACTTTCCAAAACAGTTTGGATCTTTGCTCAGAACTTCCTACTCTTTCTGTTGGGAGCATTTTCCCATGGAGCATTTTTTTTTACATGGGTTGAGGTGGAGTAGGTCAAAATCTGATCCATAAGCACCCTAACTCTGCTCTGTACCTTAAGGCAGGTAGACATCTTCTTGGATTTCCTTCTTTATATCCAAATTCACTGGAGTCAATGGAAAGACTCCCACTGACTTCAACAGGCTCTGGGACTGAGTCCAAGGAGGCGATGCAGTGAAACTGTACCTCTCTTTGCCCAAGAGAACCACTTCCATGTTCAAGACATTTAGCTGAGGAAGACCGAAACAAAGCCAAAAATTTATTTAATCAGGACAGGTAGAGAGGTGATTAGCAGGGAGTCATTACAGCCTTAACAGATATGGGCAGCTGAGGCTCATCGGCTTAAAAGTGATAGTTAAAGTTAAAAGGCAGAGCTAAAAGGACTGAGAGAAAGGAGATTAAAGAGACTTGAGGATCAGAAACTGTTGGTTCAGTCACTCTCCCATACGGAAAGATAGCTGTAATTTTATTGCTGTCCCAGACAAAATCATGGAAAGGCTGCTATGTATGCAACCAGTGAAGAATTAAAGGACAGTGGCATAATTAAGGCCAATCAACATTGTTTTATGAGAAACTGATCTTGTCAAAAAAGCTTGAACAACCTATATTTTTATATAGACAAATGCTAGGTCATACATCCAAGAACAGAGATGGGGACTTTATTTTGGAAACCAGTGATCGTGAGAGGGGCTTCAGGGTCATGATGCATAACCACCTGAAAAAGAGCGCAATGTGCAATGTGGTGGCTAACAGCGAACACAATCCTTGGATTTATAAGCAGGGGAATATTAACTAGAAGTAGGGAAGCATAATTACCACCATATACGGCACGCATGACACCATTACTAGAATACCGTGCACAGCTCAGGTGCTTCAGGTTATTTAAAAAATAACGTTCATTGTTTTAAACTGTTCAGGAAGGACAGGCAGGGCAGAAAAGGTGGGGGAGTTGCATTTTATGTAAGGGAGCAGTATGACTGCTCAGAGCTCCGGTATGAAACTGCAGAAAAACCTGAGTGTCTCTGGATTAAGTTTAGAAGCGTGAGCAACAAGGGTGATGTCATGGTGGGAGTCTGCTTTCGACCACCGGATCAGGGGGATGAGGTGGACGAGGCTATCTTCCGGCAAGTAACGGAAGTTACTAGATCGCAGGCTCTGGTTCTCATGGGAGACTTCAATCACCCTGATATCTGTTGGGAGAGCAATACAGCAGTGCACAGACAATCCAGGAAGTTTTTGGAAAGTGTAGGGGACAATTTCCTGGTGCAAGTGCTGGAGGAACCAACTAGGGGCGGAGCTCTTCTTGACCTGCTGCTCACAAACCAGGAAGAATTAGTAGGGGAAGCAAAAGTGGATGGGAACCTGGGAGGCAGTGACCATGAGAAGGTCGACTTCAGGATTCTGACACAAGGAAGAAAGGGGAGCAGCAGAATACGGACCCTGGACTTCAGAAAAGCAGACTTTGACAACCTCAGGGAACTGATGGGCAGGATCCCCTGGGAGAATAATATGAGGGGGAAAGGAGTCCAGGAGAGCTGGCTGTATTTTAAAGAATCCTTATTGAGGTTACAAGGGACAAACCATCCCAATGTGTAGAAAGAATAGTAAATATGGCAGGCGACCAGCTTGGCTTAACGGTGAAATCCTTGCTGATCTTAAACACAAAAAAGAAGCTTACAAGAAGTGGAATATTGGACAAATGACCAGGGAAGAGTATAAAAATATTGCTCGGGCATACAGGAGTGTAATCAGGAAGGCCAAATCACACCTGGAGGTGCAGCTAGCAAGAGATGTTAAGAGTAACAAGAAGGGTTTCTTCAGGTATGTTAGCAACAAGAAGAAAGTCAAGGAAAGTGTGGGCCCTTTACTGAATGAGGGAGGCAACCTAGTGACAGAGGATGTGGAAAAAGCTAATGTACTCAATGCTTTTTTTGCCTCTGTCTTCACGAACAAGGTCAGCTCCCAGACTGCTGCACTGGGCAGCACAGCATGGGGAGGAGGTGACTAGCTCTCTGTGAAGAAAGAAGTGGTTTGGGACTATTTAGAAAAGCTGGATGAGCACAAGTCCATGTGGCTGGATGTGCTGCATCCGAAAGTGCTAAAGGAGTTGGCGGATGTGATTGCAGAGCCATTGGCCATTATCTTTGAAAACTCATGGTGACCGGGGGAGGTCCTGGACAACTGGAAAAAGGCTAATGTAGTGCCCATCTTTAAAAAAGGGAAGAAGGACGATCTGGGGAACTACACTCCAGTCAGCCTCACCTCAGTCCCTGGAAAAATCATGGAGCAGGTCCTCAAGGAATCAATTTTGAAGCACTTAGAGGAGAGGAAAGTGATCAGAAACAGTCAGCATGGATTCACCAAGGGCAAGTCATGCCTGACTAATCTAATTAGCTTCTATGACGAGATAACTGGCTCTGTGGATAAGGGGAAAGCAGTGGATGTGTTGTTCCTTGACTTTAGCAAAGCTTTTGACACGGTCTCCCACAGTATTCTTGCCAGTAAGTTAAAGAAGTATGGGCTGGATGAATGGACGACAAGGTGGATAGAAAGCTGGATGGATTGTCGGGCTCAATGGGTAGTGATCGATGGCTCCATGTCTAGTTGGCAGCCAGTATCAAGTGCAGTGCTCCGAGAGTCGGTCCTCGGGCCGGTTTTGCTCAATATCTTCATTAATGATCTGGAGGATGGTGTGGATTGCACCCTCAGCTAGTTTGCAGATGACACTAAACTGGGAGGAGAGGTAGATACACTGGACAGTAGGGATAGGATACAGAGGGCCCTAGACAAATTAGAGGATTGGGCCAAAAGAAATCTGATGAGGTTCAACAAGGACAAGTGCAGTGTCCTGCACTTAGGACGGAAGACTCCCATGCAGCGCTACAGACTAGGGACCGAATGGCTAAGTAGCAGTTCTGCAGAAAAGGACCTAGGGGTTACAGTGGACGAGAAGCTGGATATGAGTCAACGGTGTGCCCTTGTTGCCAGGAAGGCCAATGGCATTTTGGGATGTATAAGTAGGGGCATTGCCAGCAGATCAAGGGACGTGATCGTTCCCCTCTATTTGACATTGGTGAGGCCTCATCTGGAGTACTGTGACCAGTTTTGGGCCCCACACTACAAGAAGGATGTGGAAAAATTGGAAAACGTCCAGCAGAGGGCAACAAAAATGATTAGGGGACTGGAACACATGATTTATGAGGAGAGGCTGAGGGAACTGGGATTGTTTAGTCTGCAGAAGAGAAGAATGAGGGGTGATTTGATAGCTGCTTTCAATTACCTGAAAGGAGGTTCCAAAGAGGATGGATCTAGACTGTTCTCAGTGGTACCAGATGACAGAACGAGGAGTAATGGTCTCAAGTTGCAGTGGGGGAGGTTTAGGTTGGATATTAGGAAAAACTTTTTCACTTCGAGGGTGGTGAAACACTGGAATGCGTTTCCAAGGGAGGTGGTGGAATCTCCTTCCTTAGAAGTTTTTAAGGTCAGGCTTGACAAAGCCCTGGCTGGGATGATTTAGTTGGGGATTGGTCCTGCTTTGAGCAGCAGTTGGACTAGGTGACCTTCTGAGGTCCCTTCCAGCCCTGATATTCTATGATTCTATGATTCCAGAAAAGGACAACAAAAGTGATTCAAGGTCTAGAAAACATTCCTCACAGTGAGACACTAAAGACGCTTAACCTTTCTAGTTTCTAGTCCAAGAGAAGGTTAACAGATGACTTGATGATGATCTGTACATACCTACATGGGGAGAAGATGTCTGACAGTAGAGGGGAGGGCTCTTTAATCTAGCAGAGAAAGACATGAGATCCTAGGACTGGAAGCTGAAGCTAGACAAATTCAGTTTAAAAATAAGGGAAACATTTTTAACAGAGAGAGCAAGTAACCAGTGGCAGAAGTTCCTATGGATTCTCCATCACCTGAAGTATTTAAATCAAGATGGGGTGTCTTACTAAAAGATATGCTGTACCTGAGCCAAAAGTTATGGGCTTGATGCAGGGATTATGGAGTAAAATTTTATGGCCAGTGCTAACCAGGAGGTAAAAAGAGATGATTATAATGATCCGTTCTGGCCTTAGAGGGCTAAATACCACAGAGGGAGAAGAATTATTTAACTCAGTACCAATGTGGACACAAGAACAAATGGATATAAACTGGCCATCAGGAAGTTGAGACTTGAAATTAGATGAAGGTTTCTAACCATCAGAGCAGTGAAGTTCTGGAACAGCCTTCCAAGTGAAGCAGTGGGGGCAAAAGACATATCTGGCTTCAAGACTAAGCTTGATAAGTTTATGGAAGGGATGATATGATGGGATAGCCTAATTTTGGCAATTAATTGATCTTCAACTATTAGTAGTAGATACACCCAATGGCCTGTGATGGGATGTTAGATGGGGTGGGATCTGAATTACTACAGAGAATTCTTTCCTGGGTGTCTGGCTGGTGAGTCTTGCCCACATGCTCAGGGTTTAGATGATTGCCATATTTGGGGTCGGGAAGGAATTTTCCCCCAGGGCAGATTGGCAGAGGCCCTGGGGGTTTTTCACCTTCCTCTGCAGCATGGGGCATGGGTCACTCGTTGGAGGATTCTCTGCACCTTGAAGTCTTTAAACCACGATTTGAGGACTTCAATAGCGCAGACATAAGTTAGAGGTTTGTTACAGGAGTGGGTGGGTGAGATTCTGTGGCCTGCGTTGTGCAGGAGGTCAGACTAGACAATCATAATGGTCCCTTCTGACCTTAAAGTCTATGATTCTATTATTAGAATTTTTGAATCCATGAATCAATGTTTCTAATGCAGAATTATAAAATTATCTACTGAACATTATTATTGAAAATGCAAATGTCTTGACAGGCAGTGCAATTGAGGGGGTTAATTTACATACATGAATTGTATGGGGTCATCAATTAAGTATCTGGGCAACCTATACATGTGGATTAGAAACACATCAGGGTTCCACAAAAAAGACAATATTCTCTTCTACTACGTTATCTGAAAAGGTACTAAATTAACTACAGCCACTAAGCGATGACTGAGAAAGGATTTGGAACTGAGCAGTGATAACCATACCTTATAGATTCTCCATGCTGTTATTTAGCCTGCCTATGCAGAATTGAAGAGGGCAGCAGAAAAAAAATCATTAAAAAATGAACAAACCCTCTCTTTGCTGCAGCTCCCTTCCACTGGGTGGGGACTGCATCTTCTCTCTGCCTCTTCCTGACAATCTCTGCCCATTGCAGGGGGTGGATATAATGGACAGCGTAATCAGCAAATGCCATTTGGGCTCCCCTGCCCTTGGGTAAATAATGGACTGTAGTGCTTTAATCTGCTTCACATCTGTCAGCACCAGCAACTCCTGCTTCTCTTCCCTTCTGTGGGTATTAACTCCACCCCCTGGATCAAGAACATGCCCCCTTCCATTCTGCCTCTCTCCTCAACGTGCCTCTGATATGTCTACACTGCAAATAAAAGCCTGCACCTGGCTTGAACCAGCTGACTTTGGTCCCAGGGGCTCGAGCTGAGGGGCTGTTTCATTGCAGTGTAAACTTCCAGGCTAGGGAAGCAGTCTGAAATCTGGGACCCTCCCACCTCATAGGGTCCTAGAAACTGGGCTCCAGCCCAAGCGTGAAAGTCTACACTGCAATGAAACAGCCCCTGAGTCAAAGCCTTATGAGCCTGAGTCAGGTGGCAAGGGCCAGCCAATTGCAGTATAGATATATCCTGAGCTACAAAACGGCTTCCACCTGGCCCTGCTTCTGCACATGTGCAAAGAAAAAGAAAAGAGGCATTGTTACTACCACTGTAAGCGCGTAAGTCTGTGTGTGTGTGTCCACAGGGAGGAAGGACACCGTGGGAGAGAATAGGAGAGATGAGAGAGCACAGGAGAGATGAGGTCCCACAGGTCCCGGTTAGGGAAAATGAATGCATCCCCAAAGATGGGGAGAAGCTGAGAGAATGGATATGCATAGGGGCAATGACAAAGTTTTGAGGGTGTCTGGAGTGGCAAAAAAAGAGAGGGATAGATGGGGAAGAGAAGAGGAGAAAAACTAAAAACAATGGGAAGGAGAATGAGTGTGATTGAGTGAGAGAAAAGATGGAAAAAGATTCACTATACTGAAATCAGCTTGAAGGAAAAACAGAACAAGAGTGAGAAAAAGTTAAACCAAAAAATACCATCAGTGGCAAAGAAAAGGAAAACGATAAGAGAAGCAAAAACATTCACAAAGAAGACACGGTGAGCTGTAAAACAACAATTCAATAGAAAGTGTAATGCCTAAATGTTAAACAAATGCAAAGCAAAACATGGGCTAGGACTGGATAGGTTCCTAGGGCACCAATACTGAAGTTAGCCTAGAGCAGCAAAATGCCCGGGGCTGGATCTGGCACCAGCCACTGCTCAGTTCTAATCCCAGCTCTATCAGTGACTCTCTGTGGCTCTGGGTAAATCATATAACATCTCTACCTCCTCCTTTCCTTGACTGTAAAATAGGGATAACAATTATCTACCTCGTCTGGGTGTGGGGAAGATTAATTCTATTTTTAGAGAACAATGAAAACGTCTGAGTAATTATTATTATTTTCATATTCATCACCAGTCAGATGGCTATTCAGATTATGCTTTCTTTTGCTCTTTTAAATTGTTAAGACAGCTAAAAAATTCCTAATTACACTACACCTGTTTCACAAAGTTATTTTTGGACATTCAGGCTTTGATAAACTGTGCAGGAGTTGGAGTCAAGCTTCATCAGCTTTACCTCAAAGCATCTTATCCTGCAGCTGAACAGCACTGTGCTAATTCCAGAAGCATACACATTTCTACAGTCACTTTTAGACCGACAAAGTGTAATTCACCACAAATACACCTTCTGTTTCAATATACACTGACCTAGGAAATGATCCACTGTGTTTCATTTTCCTTTCATTTAGACTTGATAAGTAACCAAACACTAAACATTGGCAAGAAATGTAACTGGTCACTTCATTCTTTAAAAAAAATGTTATTTAAATGGTGGCAGGGAATTCTTTCCAATATTTTCATACATGCATCAGACACATTTTGTAAATATCATTTTTCTAATGGTACACAGTTGATGTGGAGAGGATGTAGATGGGGCAGGTTTACACAACAAAATGTAAACTGCATATGGAGAAATATCCCTGTTAGATCACAGACAGATTGATCACATTTAGTAACAGCTATCGTAGATTTTTTTTACTCATTTTCAGTTAGGGTAATAGAATAATCAGGCTGTTGCCTTCCATTATACCCATAAACATTGTCAGAGAGGAAAAATGCCAAAGGGCTGCTCTCCTGCATAAACTGGAGAAGAAGAAAAAACAACCAACCAACAACCACCACAGGAGAAAAATTGATATTTGTAGTTGTTTATGTTCAAATATGGAAGTATTATTCCTAATACAAATACAAAACATTACAACTCAGAGGAAAATATAAGTTTGCTGTAATGTGATTTCCTTAAATACAATAAAGTAAATTAATCAAGGATAAGGCCTGATTCTTATTTCACTGACAGACATTTGACACTGATGAAACTTCACTGGATGCAATGAAATTTCTCCTGATTTACACCCATGCAAGAAAAATCAGAATGTGATCCTGCACTACATACTCAGGCAAAATCACAATGGGAGCCCATAGTAATCCGGATGCATGGTATCTGTGTGATACAAACATTTCTATACTAAGACCTTATGACTTTGGGAATTTGCTCTGATTTCAGCAGTTCTTCTTACCTCCTTAAGAAACTCACACACATCATAGAGACTTTTCTAAATATAAATATGAGGCCTGATTCTGACGTCTCTTTTCCAGCATGAATCTGGAATGGGTCCATGGAAGTCACCCAGGTGTAAAACTGGGTCCACGAGCTCAGAGTCAGGCCCAGTAGGTTTATAATAGGTAAACAAGCATAATTATTGCAAACCATTAGATTTATGCAGCCCTCTTCTTATATAATTCTTCTGTGCAGCTGGGTGGATATTTTGGATACAGCATGTATTATTAAACAAAAAGAACATGAAAAGTGTGTTGCCATGTCCTGCCATCTGGAAACGCCTCAGTGAATGTATCAGAGTATAGATTTCCTACACAAAAGGAGAGGGGATTTTCCTCCTCTGAACCGCACAGGGACTATACTTGCAGAGCAAAAACAAAGCAATCAAACAAAACCTCTTATCACACAGTGAGCAGGAACTGCATGATTTTATGCAATATGCATAAAGGAAAACAGAGGTATCACTAAGGTTGGTACCTGACTACTGTAAAAATTGGAACACACACTCGGAAATGTTTGCTATCATCACCTCAATGGTGTATTGATGCTGACATCCTTAAAGTGGCTCTCTCTGATGCTTCCACTGCTTCTGCCGTCCTGTAGTCAGCTGTTAGTACAACAGTCATGGGGAAAGAGATCATGGGAAAAGAGACTCACCGGATTTTCACATACTGAATTATTTCAGCACTTAGGACAGAGAACTACTGGAAATATTGTCTTATTTTACACTACATTTTGAGTAAAGATTTAGGCACTTAGGAATCTAAGTCTTATTGAAAGTCAGAGGGATTTAGGGCCCTAATTATTATAATTTATATTGTGATAGCCGCAAGGAGCCCAAGTCATAAACCAGGACCGCACTGGCCTAGGCACCGAACAAAAAGATGTTTTCTGCTGCCAGGTGCTTACAGTCTAACTATAAGACAAAAGACAGACAAGCATACTGGGGAACATATGAGACAATATTGGTCAGCATGAGAGAAGGTCATCTCAGCTTTTGAAAATATTGCCATTTTTTCTTGAAATTTCCTTCCGTTAGTATCAGTGAGGCAGCTACATCAGTGAGAGCACTAGTGTAGACAAGGCATCATTGGCTTCCAGCATTTTGACCACTATGTTGTCAGTACTTGCTCTGAGTAGCTGCAGACGGCACAGACATGATGGTTAAAGGCCACCAGTCCTTTGTCCACATTAGCATGTCCATTGGAGAGCTCACTGCTATAGCATCCTGGGAAATTTTAAGAGAACTAGGATAGAGTGGACAACTAAGGGGGAGACAAAAGATTCAGTACATGGACCAGACATCAACAGAGCTCAGAAAGCCCAATTTGAATGACAACCTGGTGTACGATCATGATTTTTAGAAGAAAGCTATAAAAGTTGCTGACCCTGAATAGGGAAGTGGTAAGAAAGAAGAAGAGTAGAGTAGACATTGACAGAAGGCCACTATATTCTATGACAATGGACTATTTAATGGGAACCTAAACAAATATTTGGAAATAAATCTGTATTCCAGACCCTAGGAGACAATCAGACACATACAGTACGGAATTAAACAAATGTATAGTTGGACCTTACATGCATGGCAACAATATAGTGACTGAAAAAGGACAGACATTTGCCTGATATTGAAGGAAATAATGGGTCTGATACTGCACACTTCTACTCCCACTATGTGCTTTCTCCTGCATGTAGTCCGATTCCATTCAACGGAACTATACACAGCAATGACTTCAGAATCAGGACCCAAGATGGCACCTAATGAAGCTGAGAAATCATTCAAGGAATAGCTCAGACTTGTTCAAATACTAGCCCTTTTAGTCTGCAAAGGGCATTTTTGTGTGGGCCAACTGGCTAGGAAGGATTTTTTTTCTTATACTCTGTCTGTATTTCCCATTTTAATTCCATTCCATTAGTCCTATTACGCTCCTGGGATCCACACTGTATAATTGCTTTCTCCCTTTGGTATTAACACACTTCAGGTATTCATGAAATGCATTGAATCCCCTTAGCTGTTGCTCAGCCATACAAACCCAGTCATGTCTGCTCACTAATTCTACCTCCCCTCCACACACGCACAATCCCAGCAGAAGACTCAGAGGAGTGCTAGTGGTGATCTGGCCAGTTAGAAATTCATTGCTATTTGAGCAGAGCCTGCTACATAGATTGGATGCATACCCTTCCCAAGCCCACGGAGCCCCTAAAGTAGAGTCAGAGGCTTCTGCCATCTCCCAGAGAAGGTAGGAGCATACCATTCCTCTTCCCAATAGTTATGGGTTCTTCAGGCCTCATCTGCCATCTGTGTGGAAGGGAAAGGAAGCACGGGGCTCTGTGTCCGTGCTTTCATTACTCCATTCTGTTTTACATCAGCATCATATTTAACCTGTTTACAGCTAACCCTGCTGCCTAGAACACTTCTGTTGATTAGAAACAGCAAAGAAACATGGAATTGAGTGTTTTGGGATTAAACTCAATACTCTCCATTAGTTGGACATACATGGGACATATATGGGACATGCTCTACATTCTTTTTAACTCATTCTTCATCCATTCTTATCATCCTTCTTGACTCCTTATAACTGAAGCAGAAGTTTGCAATGTGAATATTTAGTTCCCCCAAATTGAAATCGTACATTACAATATTATATAACCATCTGGTATTCTTCTCACAAATAAACCTGAAGAGATTAAACTGGCAGGCTTCTCTAGACTCATGCAGGTCATCGCCCAGGCATTACTACTATCCTGTGTACACACTCTTATCTTCCCCTCACACTTACCAATTTTTAATGTTGCTGATGACATGATAGGGTCTAATAAATAGCTGGTGCCCTCCCAATGCCTTCCTGCATATCAACGTATCAGTGCATTTTCTTTTTTCTCCTTTCCACCAGTCCTGCCTTGACATTCTGTCATCATAACATGAAAATGGTTAGGGAAATTTTAGTTGTCAATGTTTGCAGATTAATTTTCTGGTAATCCTACCTGTCTTTCAGTGCTGGTGGAGTGAAGGAACTCTGGGCTGGGAAGGCCCCAAAGGTTCTGAGGAGGTCAGGAGAGACATGGGAACCATTTTGTACTGTCATTGCACTGATGGCCACTCCCATCTAATGACAACAGTGCTGGAGCAAACTTCTTTGTACAGTTACAGTTTCTGTTGTAAGCAGTTATGGTTTGATGTATTTTAATAAGTTGTTAGGTTAAAATTCTCAAAAGCACGTAAGTGACTTAGAAGCCTACATACCATTTTCAAAAGAGACTTTGGCACTTAGAAGCCTACATGTCAATGACATTCAAAGGGATTTAAGGTCCTAAGAGCTTGTGTAGACAAATAGTCATGGCATGTAAATCTACAGCATATTAGCATGCCATGCACTAATTGTGCATGTGGATGCTGCTACCACACACTAAAAATTCACTAGTGTGCAGTGACCTAGTTTCAGTTTGAAGTGGAATAGATCAGAGCACACTAGGGAAACTTTACTGCACAGTAGCAGGGTCCACACAGACAGTGAACGGCAGGCTAGTGTGCTGTAGATTTCCACCCCAGCTTGCCGCACATCAACTGTTCATCTTGATAAGCTGTAAGTCATTTAAGTGCCTTAAACATTTTTACCCTGGTCTTACTGCACTTTTCTGTATCAAGGAGGTCAGTCTGCTGTTGGATATTCTATATGTGTTGAACCTTTGTTCCAGGTTCACAACTTTGTAGGTGCAAGGAAGTTCAAATTAGAGTTCTTGCAGGGGAAATGTATCAATGAATTGGTATTTAGTTCAGTGGCAGGTGGTTTCTCAATTCTGATATTATTATTATGGATGTCTCAGGACAGTGAAATCCAATGGTACAGACTGCTGGGGTCAACCTGGGGCAACTACAACCCTTTTCACATGGGTATAATGCTTGTCAACTATGGATCCAAGGGCCAGGAAAGTTGAATGACCAAGTCAGTCCGAGATACATGGGGATCTAGGGGCTTCCTGAATTATTTATTTGATCCAAGAGGTTGGTTTACAATTATTAGGTTGGCGGTTTCTACCCCTTTCTACAACCACTATTTTTCTTGTTAGGATTGTGTTCTCGTTAACCTCATTCTTACAGTCAGACTGTAAGTGCTTTTCGTTCTATGTGTTCTGTGCAAATGGCCACATGGTGGACCTTGGAGGGTATGCTCTTTGTCAATGGATGATACATATTGTTATTATTCCAAACATTAGAAACCAATAAAATCAAGGAAGAAATCAACATGCACAATTTAGAATCATAACCATTAGAGATGAACAATTCCCATGAGATTATTTTGTCCAACCTTCTACACCAATGTTCAATACAGTACAAAAAGAAAAGGAGTACTTGTGGCACCTTAGAGACTAACCAATTTATTTGAGCATGAGCTTTCGTGAGCTACCGCCAGTTTCAGGTGCTTTGTAGAATCTAGTTTTTAAAGATGCACAATTGGGCTTTCACCACTTTCCTTAGGATACTATTCCAGTGTATAATGGATCTTACTACGAGATGTTTTTTCTCTTATATTCAGACTAAAATGTCTCTGAAATCTTAGCTGCAGAACTCTTGGTTTAATTCCTACTGTAAATGCTATCACCAGTACCAAACCAAGCAAAACAATCACAGATTGAAAGAACCATTCCACTCTACACCATGCCTTTCATTCCCTCATAGGTTTCTTTAAAATTTCCTTTGAGAATGAAATTTCTCAGGTTTAATTTCAGCCCAAAAGTGAATTATTTTGGAAAGTTTCTATACAGTAAATTAAATTGTTTTTGACTTATATTGGGGATGTGGAGAAGCACCCTTCAAAGTAAGCTACTTGGCTCAAATAATTCAAAATGACTTTGGAAGCATCAAGCATTCCATGGAATTAGCCTTCATGGTTAAGGACCTTTGATATGTTTGAAGCACTTTGGTTCAAAAATCAAAATCTTATGAGCAACTGGAAATGTTAAAAGTGACTGGAAATGACACGGTGGTCGTGAACAGTACCTCATTATTGTGCTGCAGGCTATGCCACTTCAGAGAGAGAAGGAAAGAAAGATCTTTTAAATCTGGCTGAAGGGACAAAAGCCCTTTCCCCTGAACGGTCACTGTATGAGTGTGGGGTTAGAGCAGAGGTGGGCAAACTATGGCCCGCAGGACCCTCCTGCCCAGCCCCTGAGCTCCTGGCCTGAGAGGCTTGCCTCCGGCCCCTCCCCTGCCGTTCACCCTCCCGTGCAGCCTCAGCTCACTGCACTGCCGGCGCAGTTGCTCTGGGCGGTGGGGGTGCGAGCTCCGGGGGCAGTGCAGCTGCAGAGCCTGGCCTGACCCCGTGCTCTGTGCTGCACGATGGCATGGCTGGCTCCAGCCGGGCGGTGTGGCTGCTACGCAGCCAGCCACCGGTGCTCCAGGCAGCATGGTAAGGGAGCAGGGAGTGGGGGGTTGGATAGAGGGCAGGGGAGTTCAGGGTGGTGGTCGGGGGTGGCAGTATGGATATGGGTCAGGATGGTCAGAGGGCAGGGAACAGGGGGGTTGAATGGGGGCAGGGGTTCCCGGGGGCAGTCAGGAAGGAGACGGGGGGTTGGATGGGGCGGCAGGGGGCAGTCAGAGGCAGGGGTTCCGGGGGCAGTCAAGGGACAGGGAGAAGGGGTGTTTGGATGGGACGGCAGGAGTCCCAGGGGGGCAGTCAGGAATGAAAGGAGGAGTTGGATGGGGCAGCAGGGGGCAGTCAGGGGACAGGGAGAAGGGGTTGTTGGATGGGGCAGGGGTCCTGGGGGGCAGTCAGGAATGAGAGGGGGGGTTGGATGGGGCAGCAGGGGGCAGTCAGGGGCGGGGGTTGCGGAACGGGGGTTCCGGGACGGTCAGGGGACAGGGAGCGGAGGGGAGGTGGATGGGGCAAGGGTCTCTGGGGGGCAGTGGAGGGCGAGAAGCAGGGGAGGGGGGATAGGGCCTGGGGGCCGGGCCATGCCTGGATGTTTGGGGAGGCACAGCCTCCCCTAACCGGCCCTCCATACAATTTCCAAAACTCGATGCGGCCCTCAGGCCAAAAAGTTTGCTCGCCCCTGGGTTAGAGAGTAATCAGTAATGAGCAATCTGAGACTGTGTTTGTTTTGTAATTGTAAACAAACCATCTTAAGCGGAGTGGACTTCTTATACATTACTGAAGAAGACAGCTTTTCCCCTTGCACCCACTGTAAGGCCTGCCAAATTGACCAAACATAAATAATGCTGTCAAAAATTGCTTAGCGAGCATCTTTACCTAGCATCTATCGAGCAAGCCAGCTTGAGTTTCAGCCTGAAGAGATTTTAAAAAATGTGAAAGCAGTTTATGTCTTTGACAGGTTCTTACTGTAAAAGTTAAGAATATATATCATGATTGGAGAGAGATGCATGAACAGCTGATTATTACAGACTCCACACAATTATGTTTGGGCGGGAAGGGGAGGAGGGATCTATCAGTGACTCACATTGTTTAACATTTTGCAGCGACCAGTGGTAAGTCAAAAAGAAAAGGAGTACTTGTGGCACCTTAGAGACTAACCAATTTATTTGAGCATAAGCTTTTGTGAGCTACAGCTCACTTCATCGGATGCATAAAGTGGAAAATACAGTGAGGAGATTTATATACACACAGACCATGCAAAAATGGATGTTGACCATACACATTGTAAGGAGAGTGATCACTTAAGATGAGCTATTACCAGCAGGAGAGTGGGGTGGGAGGAGAGAAAACCTTTCGAAGTGATAATCAAGGTGGGCCATTTCCAGCACATTTCCAGGAGTTAACAAGAACGTCTGAGGAACCGAGGGGGGGGGGGAAATAAACAAGGGGAAATAGTTTTACTTTGTATATTGACTCAACCACTCCCAGTCTCTATTCAAGCCTAAGATAATTGTATCCAATTAATTAATTCCAATTCAGCAGTCTCTGGTTGGAGTCTGTTTTCGAAGTTTTTTTGTTGAAGAATAGTCACTTTTACATCAGAAATCGAGTGACCAGAGAGACTGAAGTGTTCTCCGACTGGTTTATGAATGTTATAATTCTTGACATCTGATTTGTGTCCATTTATTCTTTTACGTAGAGACTGTCCAGTTTGACCAATGTACATGGCAGAGGGGCCATATATACCACAGTTGTGCTTCTCTGATGATGGACTGCTGAATCTGAATTTATTTTCTGATATCTAGTGTTTTTACTTTTTTTCTGATACATATTTTTACTGTATTTTTACTGCATTTATTGACCTATTACTTTAATGATTTGCAGTCTATAGGCTCTGATTTATTTACAGTAGACTTTTTTTATTTAAGTTCCTGAAGCTTATTCATTAGAGACTTTAAAATTTCAAAGAGCTGATTTTAAGTCTGCTGAACACAGGAGGTTTAAAACACTGTTTAATTCACTGAAAATGTCAGGGGTTCTGTTTCTTCTTTTCAAACTGAAAGGGGCAGTTACATCTCCAATATTGCCATAACAGCAATACTGTATATTTAATGGAAGCTAATTTTATGGGACACTAAGTATCTGAACATTAAAAATCAAAAGGCATTCATAATTCATTTGGCATATTAAAGTATCACATGTATTTTTCAGGAGTCTCATTAAAATTCAAGCAATATTAGTTAATTGATATGAAAATAAACTGTTGCCAGATTATCTTTGGTTCATTTATTTGAACAGTTCATTCCATGGAAAGAAGCATACAGTAGCTACAATATGACTTGATACAGCATTGTTCTTAAAACTATTATTCCAACAGTGGTGACTGCTCACCTACAACAACTGGTCACATGACAGTACTATAACTTCAAGCTTCAAAGGATTCAATTTTTATTTATAAATGTCGGTAGTTGTCTATTTCATTGTATACACAAACCAATGAAAAAATATTTCTACCAATAATAATCTAAAGGTACGTCTACACTGGAATAAAAGATCTGTGGCACAGCCCAGATCAGCTGACTCAGGCTTGCGGGCTCAAGTTGCAGGGCTAAAAATTGCTGTGTAGACATTCAGGCGCGGGCTGGAGCCTGAGCTCTGGGACCCTCCACCATCGCATGTCTACACAGCAATTTTTGAGCCCCAGAGAGGAGCCACGTGAACCTAAGTCAGCTGACCTTGGCCAACTGTGGGTTTTTCATCCCTGTGTAGATATATCCTGAATTTACAGCTAGGCAAAGTAAGAAAAATGTTACTTGAGAACTTCGGAGAGTTTGATTTTAACTTCTGAGAGTTTGTATATTTTAACATATGATGTTGAAAAATTGTGTTTTAACAGTTATAATGCTTTGACTTTTTGAATCTCTGCGTCTATTGTCATTAAGTTGTCATTATTGTCTGACACTCTCCCATAATTCCCAGGAACTGTGAACATTTAAATTGATAATGTTTAAAAATGTTTAAAAATAAACATCATTAGAAAAAGAAATACAAATCAAATTCAGCTAAGCCTATTTATAGGAGAGATTTTCAAAGGCACCTTTTCTGATTATGAAAATGTTCCTTCCTGCATGATAATGAAGAGCCTCTGTACCAGATCATAGCACAATGCCACTGTCCACCTCTCCATTATTTGCATATTAATTAAGCCACGCAAATCAGCCAGCCCATACCTGATTGTGGCTTACAGCATGCAGAGCTATATGGGAGAGCGTGGGCATTGGTCATATCTTACAGCTGTAGGTTTGTTTGGTCTAGAACTAACTCTGGCTCATCAAACGATACTTAGGAGCATTATTAAATGGGACAAATGTTAAAATAATACAAAAATCCAGAATGGCAATATTTTCTTAGTACTTATGAAATTTAGTAACAAAAAAACATTTAAATACACCAGGATAAAAAAGAGGAATTGTGTGTGTGTGTGTGTGTGTGTGTGTGTAGCATTCCAGTACGATCACATTATTAATTTATTTGTATTATCATAGTGCCAAAAGCCATAGTCAAGGACCAGGGCCACTTTGTATCAGACATTCTATAAACACAGGACAAAAAGATAATCCCTATGCCAAAGAGCATACATTCCACACTGTATCACATTGTACTGCACCAATGAAAGAATATAAAAGCGCAAGCTGTAGCCATTTCCTTAGCATCTCTTTCAATGGGTCCCCCTCCTTTCTTATCCCATTCTCCATGAAGTTTCCACAGGACTCTGTCATGGCTTCTGTTTTTTTCTTTCTTTGCCCCTTGTGTATTGCTCAATTGCAGCATCTCACATGGCTTCAACTAACAGATTTAGGCTGATGACTAGCAAATCTCTCTCTCATTCCTGAATCATCCCCTTCAATGCAAAACCCTATTTCTGCCACTTTCTCTTTGACATCTCCTCTGCCTCCTTCACTCTGCCAATGATGCCTACCTTAAACACTTATTTCTCCACTTTTCCCACAAATGTACCAACATTTTCTTTCAGACACATTGAACACCTCCCGGGAAATAATATGTAAGACCACTGCCTCGTCCAGCTTTCAATGCTTTCTCAAGATTAATTTCTGCTGTAATGCCCACAGTCAACCAAAATCAGTCAACCATGATGTCTGGGTTGTGTGACATTTGGTATTATTTTATTTGTTTAAAAAAGCAACTGCTAAATGATTTGTAACCATCATGTCATGCATGTTGCCAGCTTACATAACCATGTGGTCTTATTACTGTTGCTATTGTCTTCCCTCCCCAACTAGTTCCTAATGTTTGTTACCCTCCTTTGTTGTACTTTATTTCAGGATAGGTAGATAATCTTTTTTTGGGTAGGAAACGTGCCTTCATATGTGTTTGTGGAGCATCTAGTATAATGGAGATTTTTAGGCATTACTGTAATACTCTTACATAACTCATACATAACAGCTACTCTTTTAATCTATTTATCCTACTCTACCTTCCAATATTCAAAAAATCACAATAAGACATAAAATAGCTGCATCTGCAATTGTTTAAAGACTATTTAGCCCATTATCATATTCTGTGTTATGCTGCGGTTGACTGACAAGTGAAAATGTAACTGGATAATCTACTGAATAACTGGAAACAGTTTCTTTGCAGAAAAATTGTCATGAAGAATATAAGTAACCACAAATTAAAAAGAAAACTAGAACACAGCTGTTCAAGGGATTTGGACATTCAGAGCCTTTCTACTGGGCCAGAACAATTGTCTCTTTTAGTAACAATAAAAAACTATAATCACCATCCAGTATTTATATTACACTGTACATTTTCAAAGTAGCATACAAACTTTGGTCTCAAATCTCCAGTCCTTACTCAATCCAAATACTCATTAGCTTCACTGAAAGTGTTGCCTCCAATGCATTGTGTAAGCATCTTGAAAGCCTCTGATGGAAAGTTCTGTTGGAGTGCAAAGTATTACTAGGGCACTAATTATTTCACTGAGTTTATCTATCTATCTATCTATCTCTTATAGTTCCCTCCTTTGTAAATTCTATTCTGCCTATGAATTAGGTTTTCGCAGCTCAGTGCTATACAATAACCTATGGCACCCTTTTTTATGCATTCATTTACAATTTAGGGAGGAGGAGAGCTATAACAGCTCTAAGTATCTTTAAAGGAAGGAATAAAAACCATATTTCTTACACAGCACAACTAAGACCTAAAAAAAGCCCTATGTCACCATCTCTCCAGTTTAAACTTGGCAGCCAATTTCAAATGCTTTAACTACAGTACTGAGCAGTAAAGCCCTTCCTTAGGTGAAATAAACTGGGGGGTGAGAGTCTGTGGGTCAGTCCAATTCTTAGAAAACCCCACCACATCCGCTAGCTGGCCTTTCTGTTGGGAATCTCAGCAAGGAGGCCAAGGACTGAATAATAGTATGATGGAGACTTAACTATCACCTCAGGCCCAAAGGTGGTGGCACCAGAACATTGGTGAGGCAATGCAGCTCTGATGCTGCTCATATTGTACTTGTTCTGTGGACAGAGACCTTCACAGTTTCCCAAATCTTTTATTCTGGTTTCCTTTCATGGACAGGGAAAGGTCAAAGGGACAACACTTCACTCCCCCTAAAGCATCTTAGCAGATGTCTGACAACTATCCTTCAAAGCTATTTTTTAGTTCAATTATCTAAGTGATTTTTTCCCCTCCAAGTTTAGATGACGCCCTATTCCAAGCACTATTCACACGTCAAGCTCCAAAGGTCAGCTACTTTTGAGCTGTCTGACAAATGTGTGGCAATAATATTTTACAGTAATTTCAGACTTGCCAAACTCATGAATGAATAACTAGATTTTTGTAAAGATTTTTTAATTACCTTTGAACTGACATCTAACAGCCCCAAGGGAGAAAGTTATTAGTGAATAAAGAGAGGGCTCTCTAAATGAAACAGTTTTGCAATCTGATCTGTAGCACCTGCTGGTTCTATTAAATACAAACTTTGCTAAATAACATCATCAAGGGCATTGTCTTGTAAAGTTCAGTTTTCAATATTTTGTATAATGAAACTGTTTTCTTTTCACCTTGTCCATGACCTTATGACAAGAACTACACGTTCTTATGTATTTTTTCAACTGAATTAACCTTTAATTGCTTTATCTAATTACAAAGTGTGAAAAATCACTCTCCAAATATCAGCTGTTAATAGCTTTGCATTTGTAGACCACAATAAATGCAATTGGATTCTGAAGCTTGTGTTAAATTTAAGGTTCAAGAGTAACAAGGTTGTACACGACTGTCTCCTTGTCGGAATGCATGTGAAACATTTGGTATATAACCTGTTGACTTTTATTAATCTGAGAATTTGGTACCTTGGTTTTAAAAAATACAAAATAAAAATAAAGATGGAGAAAAATACATGACGGTGTCGTGAAGTGTAAAAATTTTACTGGCAAAATGTTTGGATGGTGCCACTAAAATTTTGCAGGTCATCTCAAATAGCTGCTAGTAAACTCTTTAAACCCCAGTATACTATCTTGTGTTGTAAATAAGACTATTTTAAAAAACACACATGCACATTTTAGATGGTCTTCAAAACTTGGTTTGAAATTATATTTTCTCTTACTTCACTTGTAAGCCATACACCTTAGTCATCATACACCCACCCGACAGGCTTCATAGGAAATACCATGTTAATCTCTGCCTCTCTCTCCCTCAATCTCTCCTGTTGGAGATGTTCATTTTTGTATAAACAATTACATATTCATTGGGCAACAGAGAGTGTGAGATTGACTCTACAGCCTCTATAGAGCACTCACAGGACATTGGGAGACTCAGGTTTAAGACCCTGCTCTAACAAATATTTAATTATTTAAACCAGCTCCTGCAGGAGAGATTGAGGGAGACACCCCCACCCCAGAGCACCCAATAGCTTTGAGTCAGGGCACTCATCTGGGATGTGGGAGACTGACTTTCTTCATGGGCCTTCCATATTCCAGGTAAGTGCCCTAAGCACCAGGCTACTGGCTATTCTGGGGTGGGGTTTTCTCTCTTCTTTTGACCAGAAATTCTATCCTGGACCAGAGGAAACCTTCTTGATGAAAGTTGTGTTAAAAGAGCCCTTTCATAGGAAGGTTTGGTTTCAATGAATCAGCACCTTCTGATGAAAAACTGATGAACTGAAAATTCTCCAACCTGCTCTCAAGATTAGTACAAACAAACAAAAAATCCTTAGACGTTCTAGCAGTTCTTAGCTTTATAAAGCCTTATGGTTGAGTGATTTTCCTCTCACATTGGAATAACTTCACTGAAGTTGTGGTGGTTCACCAGTGTGAGAGGAGACTCAGAATCAAGGTTTTGAAAATACCATAAATACCTTTCAGAAGTAAACCTGAGTTACTTTAATAGAGCACTAAAGTACAACAGAGTGCACCTGTCCTGTGGGTGCTGAGATCTTCATTTTCTTGGAAACCCACAATTAAAGAGTGAATCACAGACAATTTTCTTGATGAAATCTTGAACTAAATGCAAATTAAATGTGCAACTACTGTAGGTGCAATTTTTTACAAAGGAAATAATGAACTATTTTTTGCCTTTAGCAACTGTAGCATGGTTTATGCTACTCCAGTTATCTAAGTGAAGAGATCAGTAGATTTAAAACAATCTAAATATGATTAAGATCACTTGTTTTTCACAGTTTATCATAAAATGGGAACAAAATGAGAAAAAGCTGCAGGAATTGTCTTTTGCCTCCTTCTTTACAGTGAGCACTGTTTACAAAGCTGAGTGCGGATTACAGAGAACTGATACTGCAGTAGTTTTGATACCAAGAGGGAAAGGAACTGGTAGCCTGGTGGAGATGAAATATTAACATATTAGGCCATTCTGGCTCCCATACAAGTTAGTTAAGGGGAGTTTTAATCAAGTGACTTTAATTGGAGCAGGATGAGGCCCATTAGTTAATCCAACAGTTTCCCTTCATCTTTATTGTACATATTTAAAATTATTAAAAAGAAAAAAAGCAATAGGCAGGTAGTGTGTGTTATCAAAGAGCTGTTCACTTTCCATACTTTCATTATCCCCATAGGTTTGAAATGTAACAATAAAAACTAATATATGTTAACCTGGTAATTCTGTTAAATGGAGCTCTTTCAGAAGTGAAATCTAGGTACCTACATACTGTGTCCAGATACTGCAGTCATGCATGAACTAAAAATATCTAAACAATCATTTTTCCATGGAACTTAATGGAGGGAGAACACAATAACAACCGTGATAATTTGCACAGTGCAGTGCAACACAATACAAGAATTTGTGACTTTCATCCTAGTTCACTTTAAATGGAATGTTATTATCTTAGAATTTTATTGTGGGCTGATTTTGTTCCTCTGTAATTTCTTCTCGTGAGAAATATTCCTTTCCTTTTAAATTTCTAAGATGCAAAAGGAATTTGTCAAGCATGTAAGTAAACACTAAGCAACCAGTTGTGTTATCAGTGCATGTGTGACACCTGCAAATGATAAGTCTGCTCAGTAATTCTAAAAACTGATTTTCTGATATGAGGTCTCAGTTACAAAACACAGCATATATAATCATGCATGCCAGCTATAACCACACAATTTTAGGGCTGTGCATTCAAATAATTTGTATTTAATATTTCTCTCTTGGCATAGAAAACCTTTATAAGATACAATCTGTATTTCATAATTTAAAATCTACAATAAAATATTTGCAAAATATTATTGGGCAAGTTTAAGAGCAGCATGTGGAGATTTGGCTGTCTCTCTCATTAAAACAAATGGGTGTTTATAAACTAAAATCCCAGGAATCATGTTAAAAAAAGTAACTCAAATGTTTTCCACATTTAAGATGTAATAGAACATTCAAAGGTCATATTACGTTACAATGATCAAAACATATTTTATGATAAAAATCTTTCAATTTTTAGACATAAACTACTGATAAACCTGTCGTGTTATCTGAAAACCAGAACAAGACTCATGGCTATATGAGAATAGTTAGTATATCAAAATAATTGACTAGTATAACACTAACCACCTGTTCTTGCATGTAGTGTAAATTGGATAAAGAAAATCTCATGCTGCTCACAGTATAGACAAAAAAAAATGTACAATATTAGCAAGATTTCTACCAAGAAGTGCCAGATCCTGCTCTCTTCAAAGTCAGTTTGAATTTTCCCAATAGCTTCAATGAAAGCACAGACAGGCCAGATATTGTAGTGATAATTTCAGTAGACACTACCGTTTAGAAAGCTGTCTTTATAGAACAGGTCTCTGTGTGCACCTTTGACTATCATATCAGATATACTGATATGCGCCATTGCTGCAGATCGGCCATAAAAATCAATTTAATCAGCTGGTTAAACTGGGTTTATGACTTCTAGAACAGTGAAAAGTAACTGGAACATACTCATGAATCTAGCCCTATAACTGTACGTTAGTAACATTATTATAGTTATCCACAAACAATTGTTTGTCTAAAGGGCTAATCGTGGTTTCAGGCATAGATGGCTTGTTGTTAGAGGTAAAAAGGAAATAGGTTATATAGTGCCCTGGATCCATACATGAAATTCCCATGAATGAAGTTTAATTGCAGATCAAAGCTAGCATATAGACCTTTGTCATGAACTGTTGTAAGAAGAAATATATATAAAACATAAAAGGCCTGATACCAATATCACTTATCCTGTTGTAAATCAGAAGTAATTCCTTTAATATCACTAAAAACACACCAGTGTCAAACAGGAGTAAAAACACATTCAGACCCCATTTTTAAATGTTGCCTAATGATGATAAAAAAATTAAAGTATTCTATTGACAGGCACTGATTAGAGTTTTTGTTTTCATTTTACAACCTAGGATAAATTTCAGAAAAATAGTTACAAAACTCATATTAACAACAAACTCCCAAAGCAGCAGGATGAAAATGTACCCATTTATGCGGTTTGGTTTACAATAGCAACAAACAATTACATTGACTTGTGCAGGGATATAGGAGTCTACATAACACAAAAATAAAGAGCTTTGTACATGTTCCTGCTTATGTTTACCAAGAACATAACCTATTAGAAAGGTTTATTTACATATCTTGTGGAGAAGTTACAGTCTATAAGAAATCAGAGTATTTCTGCCTAAAATTAGCATTTTAACTTTCCACAAAAGCAAATTTCCTTAAAGACCTTTCAATTTGCCAAACTATTTGTACTTGCTACCACCACTAGTGAATTTGGTAACGGCAAAAAATGTGGGAGGAGGCAGACAACCAGGTATAGTCAAAACTGTTTCTATATTTAGAATCTGGTTCTGTTACAAGAGAAATTGATGTGACTATATCACAGCCATTTTGTGCACTCAGCCACCATTAACTGGAGTGAGAACAACACATTGTTAGAAATAATTTGAGCTTTGTATAAGCATACAAAATAGCTGCAGCTGCAGTTTTGCTGATAAGAATGGAAACTAAAATTGGAAGAATCATAAAAATGGGCAGAAGTTTGGATGGCTGAGCTTGGATCTGGGTGTTCCTGATTATGAGTTTTTGCTGATATTATGACTAGGACTTGCCTGATGATGTTAGGAAAACTGTTAGAGTGCAAGGAGTTACTATGAGTTATTAGCTTTGTTTTCAGTGACCTATAAAAAATTAGTCAGAATGTATAACTTGGAGAAGTTTGAAGAGGTTTTTCTATTAGCTAGGAGGCCAAGATCCAACTCTCCAGTGACTAGAAGGAAGGCTGGCCACCAGAAACCTGCCACTGACCACGCAACTGCACCTCAAATTTTGGGTAACTATATCAGGGTTGCTGTAGACTATTGCTATTGTAGATGTGTGCTTTAGACCTAATAAAAAGGATTTTAGAGGAAAAGCACTCGTTTGTACCAATCATTTATCTGACGGAGGAGCTGTATCCCCCATCACTTTATTTGTTGAAACCTCCTAGAGATAGGAGAATATAAGTTATTGTAGTTTCAGGTTGAGAAAACCCTGTGTAACAGTTCTGTGGTTAAGAACTTCTCACCTGGATATAGTATATACCAAGGATTTATATATTTTTGAAAGTGAAAATGTTACAGATTTCACACAGACATGGAGGGAATGCAAATTATGTAAAAATGAATGTTGATGAAAATATTTGATGGGGGAGCATCCCAGAGCCCAGGCTCTAGCCCAAGCCTGAACATCTACACTGCAATTAAACATATAACTGGAGCCCCACGAGTCCCACAAGCTGACATGGGCCTGTTGCGGGTATTTAATTGCAGTGCAGACATACCTGAATTGAATATGATAAATATATCCTTTATGCAAGTATTTAGCTTGATTGAGTTTCATCATCATCTTTATAAACTTGACAGCTCAGGACTGATGAGCAATATGTGTACTTGATTCTATGGGGCACAGTCTTTCAGGCTTCACTCTCAAGAAACGAATGTTACTTCAGTTAATGTTACGGGAACATAAGGACTATTTATTTTATTTTGCTCACCTGCAAGACTATCCATAAAATCTATGTTTTCTGCCCACCAGATGATTACTCAACTGATACCAAGTTTATACAGGCAGAATATTTACATTCTCTTTCCACTAGGCAAACTCAAATTATAATTGATTTCTCTGATGGATTTTCTAATGCATATCTATTGCTTCTCTAGCTACTAAAGTACCTATTTACTGATGTTTGTTTTATCTATGAAAAAACTCCCACAAATATAAATCCTATCCAATATCAGCTCTTAGCTACAGGAAAATGAGACACAGAAGACCCTCCCCAGAGATTCATGTTTTAGGAACATTATACTGAAAACAAGAGCCTGATCCTCACAAGCACTGCTGGGTGTACTATTTACTTCTGACTTCAATATAACTACTTAAGGCAGCAAGCATTATGGCTTGTAAGTGTTTGCAGGATCTGGCCCTTAATAAAAATAAGATAGCTACATAGCCCTTATATAGGACATTACATGTTTACACACTTTCCAAACATTAACTCATTGATTTTATAATGCTAAAGCAAAGAACTTCAAGTGCTTTATTTAACAGTTATTCTGGCATAATTAAATATATAAATTATATTAATGAGAATTAAAATGTATTGCAATTATAGCAATGAATGTGGATCCAGATCTGGATCAGGACTTTCTCAGTATTCTTGAGCTTTGGGTTTGGCTCTTTTTAAAAGGGCCAGATAAGAATTTAGCGTACAAATTTGAATCCAAATCTGGATTTCCTCAATTGCATTTGGTTTGGTGTCCATCTCTAATTCACTTATAATGAACTGCAAGTTTCCAAATTTTGGAGCATTTCAGTTTTTTTCAACTACCCTATAATATTCTTTTACAGTAACTTCTTTTTAAGTGGGAAGTAACTAAGCAGCCTGAAAGTTACAACATTTTTGTCTGGAAATTCTATGTGCTTTGGTGCAAGTTTGTCAAAGGGTGGTTACCCGAGAAAGCCGTTGTTGTGTGTACTCTCCTGCTTCTCTGCAGTTATAGTTATATAACTTCCAGATCACACACCAGCAGTATCACATTGTCCTTCTGACAGTCACAGAATTTATTAAGGATACTGCTTACTCTAATATTTTATCATGGATTGATATTAAGGGTCTGGTCCTCCCCTACTGAAGCCAATAGGAGTGTTCCCTCTGACTTGAATAGCAGTAGGATACTTTTCACACAGGGTAGCTTGCTGTAATGAGAAAGATGATAAGACAATTGGATAATAATTGGACGAGTGGCAGCAAAGATAATGCTTCTTAGACAGTGAAGGAATCATTTGAATAGATATTCCCAGACAGCCACAGATGACTTCTTATGAGACTACTGAATGTAGGTTAAGGAACAGATTGGACCTATACTGAGACATTTTGAAACCTTTTATAGATTAAGGGCCAGATTTTCAGAACTGCTCAACACCCAACAGATTCCACTGGACACAATGGGAGCTGCTAGCACTTACAGAAATCTAGCCATTTTATCTCGGTGCCTATATCTTTTGAAAGGTCTGTATCCTACTAGATCAGAGGTGGGCAAACTACAGCCCGCGGCCTGGATCCAGCGGCCAGCACCATGTCCCTGCAGCCTGGGGCGGATGGGAGAGGGAGCAGAGGGCTCCGTGCATTGCCCTTGCCTCCAGGCACCGCCCCCTGCAGCTCCCATTGGCCAGGAACAGGGAACCACGGCCAATGGGTGCTTCGGGGGAGTTACCTGGAGGCGTGGCAAGGGCACCGCGCCAAACCCTGTGCCCCCTCATCCCCAGGGGCCGTGCAGGGATGTGGTCTGACCACTTCCCGGAGCAGCACGGTGTGGGGCCAGGACAGGCAGGGAGCCTGCCCTAGCCCCGGTGCGCGCCGATGCCACCCTGGAGCCACTTTAGGTAAGTGGCGCTGGGCCGGAGCCCGAACCCCTCCTGTACCCTTAGTCCCTGCCCTTAGCCCCCTGCTGTACCCTGCACCCCAGTCCCCTGCCCTGAGCCCCCTGCTGCACCCTGCACCTCCATGCACCCCAACCCCCTGCCCTGAGCCCCCTGCCGCACCCCACACCCTTCCTGCACCCCAACCCCCTGCCCTGAGCTCCCTCCTGCAGTCCGCACCCTTGCCCTGAGCCCCCTCCTGCACCCCAAACCCCTTCCCGAGCCCCCTCATACACCCCGCACCCCTTCTCTGCCCCAATCCCTTGCCCTGAGCCCGTTCCTGCACACCGCACCCTCTCCCACACCTTGCACTCTCTCCCACACCCCAACCCTCTGCCCCGGCCCTGCATGCAATTTCCCACCCAGATGTGGCCTTTGGCCCAAAATATTTGCTCACTCCTGTGCTAGATGGTGAGAGCCTTTTTTGAGGTGCTGAGCACCCTAAATTGCCATTCAAATCAAAGAGACTGAAGGATACTCAGCTCCTGGGGGGTTTGGGTCCCCATACTCATAAAGTGATGTTATTCCTTAGAAATCTTTCAACACCATTGTTCACCATATTCTGAAGGTTAGGTTAGCATTCAGAGTAGGAAATTGGAGGGCCTTTCTGATATATACAATAACAGGAACAACTATGTATTCATTAACTACTTCCCCAGCCAAATGCACAGATCAAAAACAGGGCAAATTTTTAAAAATAGCATATTGACCAGGTTTTGTGCTTCTGAAAGTCCTACTTAGAAGAGACTCTGCTGCTAAATCCATATACCGTTGAATGTTACTCTTTTTTATTTAATAAAACTCAATTTTAGCCTCTTCAAAAAACCTCATGAAAATATCAGTTTGCGCAATAATTAATTGGCAAGTTCTTGAAACACAATTTTGTTTGATCAAAAAATGAAAATTCTCTTCTCAATTAAGCCATAACTAATGAAAGTTCAGAATACTCTACATCTAAATTTAATAAAGTCACTCAGAACTACTTAGAAAACGCATTTTTGTTGGAAGCATTAATGAGATCCATGTAGGTGCTACAATAAATGGCTTAGTCTTTGTCAATAGTTAGAATTGCATACTGTAAATCCTATTTACTTGACTCTATTTCTTGAGCTGATATTCAAATCTCTGCAGGATATGGGTATTTTTTTCAGAAAGTATCTGAAAGACATTTATAATTGTTAAATAAAACAATGCCCGGGATATTTTTCTTACAGTATGACAAAAAATACAAGTGTTTTCATACTTAATGGAAACACTTGTGTGCATTTTGGTAGAAAAACTCAAATGATGGGTTGTAGGATCTTTAATGCTGATTTTTAAACCTATGCTCAAATCACAAAGTTAAATAAACTCCAGAAACAAAACTTTGTTCCAGAAACCAGTTAAGGTTGCTCAATGACTTAACTATTACATCATTTACAAAATCCAAGAACAAGTAAATAAGGAAATCAGAAATCTTACATTGCCCACATCCTAAACTAGTATCACTCCTCTGATTTCAATGGAATTACACTGGTGTATAATTGGAGTACTACAATGATGAAAGAAAGTGAAAAGAAATGCATACTTCATCACAAACAACAGCTATAGCCAGGCAAGAGAGGGCACCTTGTTCACACATACATGTTCATACATGTTCACACGTAATGTTCATTGTTGTTCTTATTGAAGTCAATGCCAAAAAAAACAAAAACAAAAAAACAAACATGACTTCCAATTCTAGTGACATCAACGGAATCAGAATTGGGACCATAAATCCATTTTAAATGAAGGAGGGCAGGATTGGACCCCAAATATAGCAACAGCAAAAAAACAACACAGTTCGCTAATCACAACCTATTTTCTTCAAATGAAACTGGCATGTGAGTTTTCACCTATATGGAAATTCTGAGGAGATAATAAAGAGCAATTTTTGAACTAGAAGGAGACAAATGTTATACAAACATCAATTTTCATATCAGAGTAATAGTCAATGACATGCAACTCGCAAACAGTTTGATAAATTTTCTTTGAACTGCTGAAATTTTCTATTTTGCTATCAGAGTAAAAAGGGCAATTTTCATGCCATGCCAGTTCTCCAATCTTAAATTATATGTAGACAAACAGTTTTATAGTGTAAGGTAGTGGAAACTTTAAGTATGGAGAGGCTACTTCCAGTACATACAAGTTAATATAAAGCATTCACCTAATCACCAAACAAAGTACCACAGAGTCAACTCCTTGTTCCCACTCTACATGTAAAGTTTATATTTATCACACTATAGTATGTAGCCTAAATTCTGTCCTATTGGGGCTTCCACTGAAGTCAGTCTCTGTGAAGTTCACACAAACATTCAAGGTCAGAATCTAGAACGTATGTGAAAATACATTATTTGTAATGCATCATTATCACTAAACATCAGTTTATTGTACTACTTTAGAATTATCATGATTGCTTTTAAAACTAATCCATAACTCTAACAAATATGTCCATAAAATATTTAATTCATCCTTTAATTAGTAATTTAATAAGTACTAATACACAAATTAAGTTCCATTGATTCTGAATCCGTACATTAGCTTTACACATCTAGTAGATATTTTAATTTAGGGAGATTCTACCCTGATAGCAAATTTGTTTTGCAATCCACTATCATAAGTGTCTTGCAGAGTGCACTAAGGTATCAGACTCAGTATGCTTATTATACTAAGTATGCGAAAGGAGTCAATAGTTTTGAGAGAGAGGGACAAATTTATTACGAGTTGCTTGTGATGGCAGGGGGCAGGAGTCAACAGTGCTGGGGCTCACTTCTGATTTGTGTCTTAAGGGCTTTAGTTGGCCTCTGGCAGGGGTCAGGAGGGATTTTGCCTCATACCCTCCACCCCTCATATATCTTCTTCCACTGAAGCATCAGCGATGGCCATGGAAGCAGACAGAACATTGGATGGGGTGTGCCAGGGCTCTGAGGTCACACTGAGCGACCTTTCTCTCTCAGGTGCTTGACTGGCTGGTTCTTGCTCACATGCTCAGGGGGTGGGTTCAGGAAGAAATTTTCCCCCAAGACAGATTGGCAGTGACCTTGAGGAGGTGGGGGGAGATATGCCTTCATCTGCAGCATGTGGGTACATGTCTCTTGCCGGGATTATCTGGATATATTTCACTTAATCATTTCCCTTCTATTGCAAGGGCCTCAGGCATTCATGCACCTCAATCTCTCCTATTCTCAGTCTGTAGACATAATAGTCTAGTCTCCTGTGGGCTGTAATCCTTTGGTCTAATATTGGTTGTTGCTTTTAGTATGTAGGTGTATCGTGGCTGATAAACAGGAGGGAAGAACAGATAATCTGGTGGTCCTTTCTAGGCTTAAACTCTATGACTTTCTGGGCCATCATAAAATAATGCTCGACATGGCCCTATCATTTGAAGAATGCTCACAATTCATTAGACTCAGCTAGTCCTACTTGTGGGAGAAAGTTCACAGATTTCTGGAGTTAAGGATTTGAAATGCAGAAAATAAATCTTGTTCTTGGCATGTTCCATACAGCAATTTCCAACCTCTGTGACACTGGCTTGTGTAACATCTCCTGGAGAATAGAAAGGATTCAAGAAAGTGCTGCCTAAATATAATAATGCTCATATGGCTAAGACACAAACACTGGAAATAGCTGACTCGAGTAACATGAATCATAGAATGATTAAAAGCCCTCATAACTTCCTTTTAATTGAGCAATAAATCACAGACTGTGCGAAAGTGCTGATTTATGTACACAGTACATAAAATGAGACAAGGCAGAATACACATCTTATTATACAAGAAGATCTCTGTTCATTCACATTTCATTAATGCATAAAAATCCACTTCTCTTTAGTTTCTCGACCTGTAGTTACACCCTGCAACATATTTATCTATAAGACAAACCAATATCTAGCTATCTAATAGTAAATTAGTGTGGATTAACCTAATTTGTCCTCTTCGAACATGTGAATCTTTAATTGTAACCTTTTATATGAACAATAAAAGACCATCTAGGGACTGAACTCTGTTTGGCAAAATAGTAACTGCCTTTACTAAGAAGTAAAAGCCAAAAGAGGTTAATCTCACAATACATTTAAACAATAAGACACAACAGGTGGTTTATGTTGGATGATGATGATTATCCAGCAGAACAGCTCAGGTTAGGTTACAAGCCTAAAGAACCACTGAGTAAAATTTTACCCTTCACTTCATCCAAACTGGGAATAAATGAGTGCAACTGATGCAGAGATCCCATGACTGCTTTTCTAGTGTGAATGCTGAAATATCAGCTATGGGGGGGCTCTGAAGAAGTTCTGCATTCCACTGCAGTTTAGGGATGGATTTCACTTCCCCGTCTTCTCCAATTCACACCCTCACAGAAGCCAAGTACCTGGAATCTTTGCAACTGGAGTGGATTTCATCTATATAGAAGGATCTATGCATTTAATCAACGTCTTTGACACAGGAAAGACATTTGTCTATCCCTCAAAAAGCTGTAATTGGGCTTGCAGCTCCAAAATCATAATGCTGTTCTCTGTCTAGCAGCCTGTTAAGGCTGATGATCCTGATACTGTCATTGAAAAAGATGTCAGAGTTGAATATTCAGATGCTATCTTAACTGTGCATGCTTAGTTGATGGCAAGTGAGGAACAATCTATACAGTCACATGATGATATATCAAGAGATGGAAAGCGTTCAGTTTCACTTTATTTTATGCTGCAGTCTTGGGAAAGGAAATCAAAAGAACAACACAGAAGGAGAATAATACTGTGTAATAAATGGATAAGACAAAGAAAACTAAACAACATGAGTAGATTAATTTTTGGGTAATGAGCACAATAAATCTGTGTAAGATAAAAATATTAAAGGTTTTAATTAGTACTAATGTACAGAGAATACAACAGCAACATTATCTACTTGAAATGACAAAACTGTAATCATTTTAATGTTGACAATGGAAGTAATTCAGATGCTGAACATGGGTGTATACGTGACTTTTAGTAAAAGTTCTAAGTGTTGGGTATTTGAATTAGCATAATTTATTTCTTCATGTTCATTCTCGTTATTTTGGACTAGTACAACTTAATTTCATATATATACACAGATTGTTAACAAGCTGACTATCAGAAAGTCTTGAGCTACATTGTTAGGAGAGATAGAACACAGACAGAACTTCTCTGCTCTGGAGAAGAGAGAGGAGAGAGAGATGTAGCCGTCGGGAGGGGCCAGGATGATAGCCACCGGTGAAGAGGGGAAGGTGACAGTGATGAGGAAGATAATGGCTAACATTTCAGGTTGTTCTGCAGGGGATGTTGTGAGTATGGATGTTCAGATGTACTTTCTGTGTTATCTCTATCTACCTTACTGAGTTAGAGTGTGTGTGACTTTGCTAAATGTACTAATAAATTCTTTATTTGTAAATAAATGAGTTCCTATAGTGTGAGTGTTGCACCTGTTACATTGGGGTTCCCAGCTATATAATAATTTTAATAATACTGGGCCTGATCTTGGGACAAGAAGCTGTCAACCCTCAAAGTGATAACTGGGAATTTTTATTCATAATCTATAGATCAGGCTACAAGCCCCTTAATTTGAAGAATCCTCCAATTAAGGCAATTTAGGAGAAACGGTGAACAGAAAATATCTGAGTGTGTGTTTACATTGATTAATATAGAAAATATTAGAACAGTTTAACTCTAAAAATGGTTTAATCCATGTACATGGATATGTGTATGTGTCTATGTATACGGAGTATTTCTGCCAGTTTTGCTAATGTCAGTAAAGATGGGAAGAAGTACCACATGGCAGAACTTAAATTGGAGATTTCAAAGCAGTAGAGGGAATTTAGCCACACGTCTTCCATTAAAATGAATTAAAAAGATGTGATTAAGTCTCTTGCACTGTTCTACCAAATCTCAGCCCAAGTACTAACATACATATCTACAATATAATCATTGCAAAAACTAGGTTTATTTAGCATGGAAAGGAGAAAAGCTGGACAGACCTTAACTGAGGTTTTCAAATGAATAAAAGGCTGAATGAACACTTATGAGTTTCTCTTTGTATAAGAAGAGGGTGGTTAGCAAATTTGGAATAAGTAAAAGAAAATACCAATACTACAGTACGCACGGGCCAGTTTTAAAAGTCAGTCTTTTTCTACAATTATCACTTACCACTTAGTGGCATGTGATATCCCAGAGTCTTCCTCTGTGCACGGGACAGAAGATAAATGTGATAGCTCAGATACCTTTGTGTGTACCTTGTGACTTTTGTTGCATTTTTAATAGTCACCACTGTACAATTAACTAGAAGTAATCGATGCCACAGGCGACAGTCAAAAACCTAGACTTTTTAGAAAAAAGGTTGGATAGTTTCCTGACTTCTTGGATAGCAGTAGTTGTGTAAGCTTAGTGCAATAACTCAAATTCTTCGGGGTAATTCCTGATCACCTGCAGGGGCCTACTTCTTCACACTTGTCTCTTTCTTGCTTACACACACACTCATATGCCCACATACAACGTTACACAATTGACTATGTTCATCATGGGGCAGATCCTTGGCTGGTGTAAATTGTCATCACTCCATTGAAGTGAATGGAACTACCAACAATTGACTTCAGCTCACCAGTTGAGGATTTGTCACATGTTTGTGTGTTACATCTTTCTCTGAAGCCTCTGGATATCAGACTAGATTGAATAATAATTGAACCTGACAAGGTAAATCATACTGCATGTTCATATTCTATATATATTATATATAGAAGTCATTCCTTAAGAGATACCATATGTCATATTTCAGTCCAGAAGTCTTGCAAGGAACATTTAAGAGACTGAACAAAGAACCTCAACATGGTATTACAGACTACTACAAAAATCACCTTTTAATTATACTGAGACTTCTTACACAGTAAAATCTCAAGTCACAGTGGGAGGACTTGATTCAGGAATCCTGTAATGTGGAAAAGTTTCCTGAGAACATTATTTTGTTCAGACTGTTTTATCCTTCCTGACATTATAAATGGCATTAGGTTTAAAAAGGTATAGTTTAAGGTCAGTTGTCATTTCTGTTAAATGCCTAGCTTGTCAGAAGTTTATTAATTTGCCATTTTAATTTAAATTTCATAGGAGTCAATTACCTTGCTGTAGAGATGGTTTATTTTTCCTTTAAAATATTGATCAGATTGATTACATTGTTTTGTAGCTATAGACTGGATAAGGTTTGAGGAGGGTTTATTAATATTTGATGCTTTCTTGATCGACAGTGTAATTTTAAAAATCTTCCCTAGCTACAATGGTCTTTCTGATATAGGTGTGAGGAGGTCATCCAGTGGCCTGTACATAAAATAAGTATCCTGCTGTATTATAAAGAAAAGGGACTATTCCTGTGAGTAAGGATATAATCTAATGTAGAAGAAGCTTCATTACAGGGTAACATAACCATGTTTTTTCTGTATTGTACAAATATAGAAAATCTTATATAGGCAGTGTAATTAAAAGCCATGCTTTGTAATATAGAAGAATATTCGCTTTAAACATAAATATGTCATAGGTATTTATTTCTCACTGCAGACTGGCGCCTTTAACCAAAATTACTCCCTCTTCCTCACAGCTTGCATTCTTCCCCCATAAAAAAAAGACACTGCATTTTGAATACTGCAATACTTTTAATTGAGCAACATTCAGCTCTACAATGATACTGCACTGGCTCAATTGAATTGGTGCAGGGTCCACAGAACCAAGAGACTAGAATGTCAATAGGAACTTTAAATACCCTTGTATCTACACTGTATTTTGCCAAAGGAACAAATAGAATGGGACAAACTCTTACTTATTAACCAATGATGAAACGTGTCCAAGGGCAGAGATGACGCAAATGGCCCTGAATGCAGGAGCACTCCACTAGTTCTCCTGAATGAAAGGATTGTGTGATATTCTTACCACAGAGAGAGCACTCATATTATAGCTCCTGGCTTCCTCAACTGGCTCAGTCAGGGCAGTGAAGCATGTGACCTCAGCATACCCTGAGATCCCTCATACTAACTTCTTGCTGATTTCTGAATTTAGCATCTGAGGAGCAGCCGGTATAACTACTGTTCCATTGTTTCTGAACAGCATCCATTTCATCCATGCTGGTTTATCTGACAATGTGAATGGGAGCACATTACATAAGCCCAGTCATGGTATAAAGATGTGTTCTTTCTGACTTAACTTGCTCTCCTTATTTCGTATCCTCATGAGCAAAAGTCTGGTGAGAATAAGTCTTGAAGTCAGTGATACTTTCTCCACCAATATAGGAAAGCATGAATCATACCCATTCCAAAGATAACTTAGTGGTTCAAAAAACACTGAAGACCTGATATATGTCAAAACAAAGATTTTTACCTAAATAAAATAATGTAACAATGTTTAAAAAATTGACAATGGAAAGGAAAGATGGTATTGTCAAAAAAACAAAGTCCTGAGAATCAGGAGACCTTGGGAACATCACATGCCTTAGTTTCCTCAGCTATAAAGTGGGGATAATATTTATCTGCCTCTCAGTACGGTTATGAAGCTTATTTCATTTATATGTGGAAAAAAATTGGAGTCCTTGGATGGAAGGTGTTACAGAACTGCAAAGAATTATAATTAATTTCTGTTATGTGCTGGTTGACTTAGAATATGGTCCAAAGGAATTGACACATCCCTATTTTGTAGCCATTACAACACAAGCATGGTTACAGTGTCAATAAGAGAATCTTTAGACTTTTTTTGTTCTTTTACATATAACTATATGAGAAAGTAAAGACAAAGACAAAAAAATCCTACAATCTTAAATTAAATTTACCACAGCAAAGGACTTCATATATTTTCTCTCTCTTTGGCTCACCCTATTTCTAGATAATGCTATCACATCTGTTATAATATGTACAGAAAAGGTTACCCATGGTCCTCAGAGTTCTGTAACACCAACCTAGAATACAACGGGGTGAGTTAAGGACAAACTGGCATCTTTAACTGTGCATGTTCTTGCTTTTGTCCAAATCATAATTGGACTTGCGTGATTTTAACGTGACATAATATTTACTTTTCAGAATGAGTGTGACTGTTTGTTCTCCAGAATGCAGAGACAAGGGGTATTGAATATTACACTGAAAAGACTTTGCAAAGAAGCATTAGAAAATTTTTTAAAGGAATGAACAGGAAAAAAGAAAAGACTAAATCTGCTGCCAAGGAATAACTAAGGCATCAATCCTATTATGCTCCTTTGCTCCTAATACAAAGACAAGCAAGAGTAAGTTCAGCCTCAGTCTTAGCCATTGTCACACTGATTTATGACACACAGTCTTGCAACATGACATACTGTCCACTAGAGATTCGGCACAAACCAAACTTCGTTCCTTAAAAATACTGCCCAAACTAATTTAACTTCAGTTCCTGAGGTAAAATGATAATACCTTGTCTATTGGGCAATTGTGACCTTCTACGGCTGCCTTTTCATTTAGTGGCATTTTGAATAAAACAATCTCGGTACATTTCCTACTCTGCTACTGTATTTTCTAGTGCATGGTCATAAAAGATACAGGACTTTTCCCCTTAAAAAAGCCAACACAGAATTTCAATCAGAAGATGCCATTACTGGCACATTTTCAATCCAACATAGAGAGAATTAAATACATAACTTCATTTTACAACAACAAAAACTCTTGGAATGCACATTTAATTAAAGACTTTATAGGAATTTTAATAAATGGAGGAATGCAGTCTGGTCAACAGGGCAAGAGGTTGCCAGTTAGTACCTTTAGGTTCTGTTCCTGGCTCGTCTACTGGTTCCCTGTGTAACACTGGGTCAGTCTATGCCTCTATCTAGTCCTTTGCAAGGTGAAGATAGCAATTACTGTGAGGTAGATGAGTGTTAGGAGACATAACTAAGGTTTGTAAAGCCCCTTCAGATGCTCAGATAAAAGGCACTACAGAGCGTAAAAGTTAACCGGCATAATTATAGGGAAGTGTGAAAAAACTGCATAGAGTATAAAGTGAAACAAGTGTACTTTCCAAGAAATTGCTGAGCTGGGCAATTTTTGCATGGAAAATTAGTTCTCATGAATGAAAATGGGCCTATGCAATAGAAAACTGTTAGACTCCCTGCTTTGAGAAAATGTGAAAGCAAACCTACACCAAGAACTTTGTACCATCCCATCAGATTCACCAGTTTCCAAGCAGACTGCAAAATTATGAAAATCGAGTCATAAGTAAAAAGGCAACATCCTTGGTGGGAACAAGCTGAAGTATCTTTATATCCTTGGATCCTTTCATTTAAAAATAGCTATTGAAGTTGAATGCAGAATTTGTGGCTGCTGGGAGTTAAAGCGCCTTACACGGACCACTGTCCAGACTTATCCAATCAAGGATAAGTTTGTAATCTTCATGGAAACTGGCGAATCTGATGGGGTGGTACAAGGTTCTTGATGTAGGTTTGCTTTCACATTTTCACAAGGCAGGGGGTCTAACTAGCAGCCTATAAAGGTCAGGCTTTGCTTTCTTTCTCCACTCAGAGAGTGGATGGTTATCCTGATGGAAAATATATTGTATTCACTTCAAAAACTCATTTTAGTTTTAGCACAAAAACGGTCTGTATGGAATACAGGATTTTTCAGGTTTTTTTGCCACTGAGAATTTTTTCCACAGAGCTATACAAAAAAACACACAAATCATTTTTTCTATATTATTAAAAATGACTAAAATTGGGAAAAAAATAGTATCTGTACTATAGTTCTATCTTTTTACTTTGGAAATAAGAGAAAAACATCTCTTTTTCTGTAGGAGAAATTGAGGTTAAGAGCAGGATTTAGGTACCTGAAACTGAATTGGACATGAAGAAAATCAAAGAAAGTACAATGGCAGAGCCAGCATGGAAAAAAACACAAGGTTTCTTTCCCCAGTTAAGCAAAGCCAGAACTTGCAGTTTTTATTTCTCCCATCTCAACAAGGTTCTCAGTATAGCGTTCTATCAATATCAATGATGGTTCTTTTACTTACTGGTCAGCAGTGTACTGCATTCCATATATACTACATATAGTAGATAAAAGAAGCATATAAATAACTGCGTAAGGTTATTGTTATTGATACAATATTCTATGATAGAGCACAGAAATGGCTCCATAGAACTCCTGTCCAATAAAAATGTAAGATCCACCTAATTGTGCTATTGGAAAGGAGTCGGGGAAGGGTGCAACCAGCAGGATTCTGGTTTACATTTCTGTTAGAGCAGAACTGATTGCAGAAGCCAAGCCAGTCAGGCTGTACTGCAGTGAGTGCTTTACTACAGATATTCTTGACATAGTTAAAGACCCTAATCATGCACTTACCTGAAAAAAAGAGTAAGCCTGAAACTGATCCCAGTTGCATGGAACACAGTCAAAATTAAGAGCATAAACATGAAATATATCTACTAGTCACCATCAACCAGTGAACAGATAGATACATGCAAGAGGTTTCAACCCAGGTCCTGCAAATAAGGATTTGTATACAGGACGATGGCAGAAAAAGAGGAAAATGTTGCAGTGCTATCTATCTGCTTCTCAAATCTTTCATTGTGCATGAATGCCATTGTCCCCTGAGAATGCCTGATTATACCTAAGTATGCGCCTTGTTCCACATGTTGACCTGAGATAAGACACGACATCTTGCTCCATTATAGTCACAGTTCTTACAACACCAGTTATATATCAAAGGGACTTCTGCAGTGAGATCAGGATTGCAGGCAGTAGTACGCGGTAATGTCTATTATTTAAGGTTGCTCATTCCTTTGTCTCTTAGAAGTTGCTTTCAGAAACTGATAACTTTGGAATATTTTTATCTTTTGGGATGAAATTTGGCATATTTGTTGTTAGCTCAAAAACATTTTTTTCTAAAGTTTGAGTTAGAACAGTTCTATCATTTTCTAGAATGACAAGAGGATATAAAAATTCAAGCAGCCTTAACTTTGGCATATTCAAACTTCTGAGAGCTCTACTTCTAAACTGTAACATTTTCTTCATGTATTTTTTTTTTTTTTGGTATAGGATATATTTCAGAAGAAGCATATCTGTTGTAAAGTGTAAGGTACTTGTTCTTCTCATATTCTAATGTATCCACTGTCCTCTCTGGAGTGAACCCTTAAAAATGTCAGTGGTCCCTTCCAACCCTGATATTCTATGATTAAAAAAAAAAATAAAGCAGTAAATCTAAATTTCAACTACCAAAATATTTTCGTACTACATTTGGATCTAGTAAGACTACCTGTAAAGAATATGTAGTTAAATATTCACAAGCAATATTAAAGAATGCAGGAAATCGTTATTTGTTCTCAGCAGGGAAAATTAACTTGCCAACAATATATTTCTGAGCAATCAACAAAGAGATGATCCTTACAATTCATGAGTCTTTAAAATAAGATGTATTTTTGTAGTAATCCCCAAAATGTATAAAAATATTCAAGTTATGTACCTCCTCTAGTTTGTATTTAACCTTCCATCATGTAGAATTACATATTGAACAGCTTAGCAGCTGCATGCTGTGTAGCATATTTAAATAAGGGCCAAAAATGTTAAAATGTAAATGCTATGCAACTTCTAACATGCACAGCATGGCAGAGACTATCTGGCAACTAACCCCATAATCCAATCATCTGTTTAGAAACAATTGGTATTGAACTTTTACATGCTGTGTCCATTTAGTGTTGAAGGTATTGCAAAAACAATTTTTAGCACTTTGGGTCCTAACACCAAAGTGATACAGTATATTGCATGTGTTTGGTGTTAATACACTGGCTGTACATTTCTTTAAAATGCCACAATTAATCTACTGATTTCACAGGGAAATATGTAGAGCAATTTAAGTGATAAGATGCATAGATCAAATGATTAGATTAGAATACCTCACACACACAGCCCACAAGGATTTTGTTTTTTAATCTAACGTATTAGAAAGGAACACAAAATCATAGCAGAAATCCATGAGGATCTGATTCATTCCACTGAATCTGTAATTCTCAGTTGGTTCCATGAATGAGAGGCAGAGACTTATCACAGCAGAATTAATTCTATTAATTCTGAATTAGTTTATTATATGTATTAGAGAATTAGTTTACTGTGAGAAAGGGCTCCACACTTTGAAAAAATAAACAACTATGGAGCAGACAGATAGTTAGAAGTTATGGCAAAGACTAACGGCCAATACAATGAGCTGCTGAATGCTTCCTGTAAAGTGCAGTGTCTCCTTGGGTCCTACAAGATTTAGTGGTACCCAATAACTTGAAGGGGCACAAAACATGTCATAGGATCACATGCTAAAATCCCTCCCTCTCCCCTAAAACTTTTTGGAACACCAAGGTTCTCCTGCAAACTCCACTGGGAAACCTGAGCCTAGAGGCCTGGTCAAAATATTCTGAAATAAAATCAGAGGAATATCAAGCAGGAGGAGGAAGGTGATATTACCTCTGTATAAAGTATTAGTGACACCATTACTGGATTGTTACATCAGTTCTGGTGTGTACACTTTTAAAATGATGTTGAAAAATTGGAAGACACTCAAGAGATACAAGAACCTTGTATTTAGTATGGTATGAAAAACATTCCTTATAATAAGAGAGTTAAGAAGCTTATTATATTTAGGTTATTGAAGAAAAAGTTAAGAGGCAAAATGATCAAAGTCTATCAGTAACCATTATCAGATACTAGATGGCTCTTTAAACTAGCAGACAAAGGCATAACAGGATCTCAGGGCTAGAAGTAGAAGCTAGAAAAACTGATCTCTAAAAATAATTGTAAATGAGGAATCATCATCCAATGGGGGTGTTCCTACTGGGGTCAAACAGGAAATTGTTCTGGCCCAATACTATTCAATATATTTATTGGTGATCTGAAAAACAATATAAAACCATTGCTGGTAAAGTTTGCATATGACAAAAAATTGGTAGAGTGGTAAATAATTATGTCAGGTCAGTCCTACAGAAGGACCTGGATTGGTTGGTAAACAGGCCTCACTTGAACAACATACATTTTAACACAGCTAAATGTAATCTAGGAACAGAAAATGTAGATCAGATTTATGGGAACTGTATAGAGCTGACTGGAAAATGTTTCAACTTTTTTTTTTTTTTTTGGTCTAAATTTTCTGATTAATCAAAATGGAAACTTTCCATGGAGAAATGTCAATTTCAATGAAATTATGATGAAAACCAAGCAGGTTTCCTGCCAACTTGCCTACCCAGCTCCTTAGCAATCCACATGGTTCTAAGGTTCTCAGCAGCCTGGGCTCCCATTCCATTCCCCAGAGAATTTTGGTATTTTGGAATATCTGAATTAAACCAAATGTTGAAAAGCGAGAAACCTCCACAAAATGAATTACAATTCTCTGCCCAGCTCTAGGACTTGATTTTGAAAAGCAATGACTCAGAAGAGGACTTGATGGATAATCAACTGAACATGACCACCCAGTGTGATGCTGTGGCTAAGACAGTTGTGATCCTTGGATGTATAAACAGGAGAATATTGAATAGAAGTGTATGGCATCAGAGAGATCATTACTGCAATATTTCTTATAGTTCTTGTGTCCACACTTCAAAAATGATGTTGGCATATTGGAGAGTTTGGAAAAGGGTTACAAGAATGATTTAATGATTAAAAATGTTTAACCTATATACCTAATGTAAAAGAAGGGTTAAGAGTTGTCTTGATCACAGTGAAAGTTTCTACATGGGGAGAAAATGTCTGTGTGTAGAGGCCTCTTTAATTTAGCAGACATAGGCATAACAAGAGCCAATGACTGGAAACTGAAGTCTGACAAATCTAGATTAGACCACTGGAGTAACTTTCTTAGGGATGAGATGGCTTCTTCAGCTTTTACAGTCATTAAATCAAGATTAGAGGTTAAATCCTGGCTCCACTGAAGTCAATGGCCAAACTCCCAATAACTTCAATGGGACCAGGATTTCATCCTCAATGTGTTTCTAAAAGATATGCTCTAACTCACCGCAAGTTATTTGACTTGATGCAGGAATTACTGGGTGAAGTTCTAGAGCTGGTATTATAAATAAGGGCAAACTAAATGATCACAATGGTTCCTTCTGGCCTTAAAATTTGTGAATGTGTGAAATCCAAATGGTCTTCCCTAACCATCAGTTGGGAAATACAAATCCTATTTTGGGACTAGTCATTATCATCACGGATAGCAATCTAACCTCATGCCACCTTACAGGTGTGCCTATTATCCAAGTGAAAGCTAGAGAATTCAATGTGGTTCTACTGACATCAGGACCTTCCATTCATAGGTCTATTCCAATGCACATAGAAGTCAGTGGGAGTCTTTCTAGTGAATCCAATGGGCTTTAGATCATGTCTCAGATGCCTAGATAAGGAGGCAAAAAACTCAACCCCATTTAGCTAACTAACAGTCATGTTTCTTGGCAAGGATTATACACCAGTGAATCTGAAAAAGTCAGTAATTCTCAACTTTTGACTGTCTCTTTCCTTTAATTCCTTCTAAAAGGGGTTTGAAATTAGATAATCGAATAGGCAAGGGACCGGGAAAGGTTTATAAAAACATATTTATTTTTAATAGACATTATCTACTGTGTCTGTGAGTGACAAGAGTTCATATCCTTTCATTAGGAAAGGAGCTTATTGTCGCTGTATGAGTTACTGTAGGATAACATTTTGCTTCTTTGGTGATCTGCCTGCTCTGTAAGTGAAAGCACTGAGGTATGGCTATAATGAATCTTACCTGCATTCTCATATTATATTTCCTGGGACCCTACCGCTACAGTTAGACTGCCACCTTTGTATTTGGGTGTATAAAAAGCAATAAAAAGATTTAAAAGGTTGTCTATATCTAGAAGGAGAAAAGGATAAATTGTGGATAACATTAAGCCACTTCTGAATCCAGGCTTTCAAAACTGTCATACAGAATACAGTTACTGCAGCCACAGTTGCAATTTAAATGAGTGGTTCCTCTAGCTGTGGGACCTGCAAGGTGTTAGATAAAGAAAGACCTAAACAAATAACATTATTGCAAAGTTCCATATAATATATGTGGTTTTGTCCCTTTGCCAATTAATTTTGACAGACTGAACCTACTGAGATATGAGAGTAGGAAAAACTTTGAATAATGCTTGATCAATTTGATTTAGGGTAGAAGTGCGTAAAATCAATCAAAATAGTTATGAAAACTCTATTAGTCTTGTTTCCACATATAACATTATTTAGGTAGCTGTTTCTAAAATGTTGAAGTTTTTTTAGGGTAATAATTCCCTAAATAACAATAATATAGTTCCCTAAATAACAATAATAGTTGAGGTATTATTTCCTGTAAAGCCATTCTTGGACATTAAACATATGCAGATTAACAGTAAAGGGCATTTCCATACATTACAGCTTTAATCAATACTGTATTTATTTTAATAACACTCATGAAACAGTCATATTTTCAGAGTGAGGTGAAGGTTTGTGTACACCTTCCATTCACTTCAATGGGAGCTACTGAATGCAACTTTGGCCCAAAGTGAGGTTACAAAGATGACTTTCAGAGTGAAAAATGAAGACAATGAAATCCTGTGAACCTGATTTACAAATAAAATGAATTTAAAGTCTAATATTTAAAAGATAAATCTTGGTCTTACAACAAATGAGTAAATAGCAATTTGCTGGTGCAACATATGTAGTTAGATTGTATTTAGATTGTAAGCTGTTTGGGACAGGGACTGTCTTTTTGTTCTGTGTTTGTACAGCGGTCAGCACAATGGGGTCCTGGTCCGCAACGGGGCATCTAGGTTCTGCCGCTATACAAATAATAAACAACAGTGGCAGTTGGGGCAGAATCTCAGTAACATGCCAATTGGGATACCCCAGACAAATGGCCTAGGGATGCTATTACAGGGCCTGGATATGGACAGGAGTAATGGATGTGCTTTGTCGCTCTTCCCCACATACAGGTTTGTGGTCCATTGTATGTGCACTCTGTATAGATCCACCATGGCTCTGCTAGACACACATCTAACCCCTAGTGCAGACATGTGCCAGGATGTGCTGCTCCCTCCTGTTTAGAGGGGTACAGAGTCCAAATCATAGGATCTGAATTTGTGTTGGATATGATGGGCTCAAGAGTGTGAAATTCCAGGGAATAATGTCAGGTATGTATTTGACAGTACACAATTATAGTAAACTAAAGGACAGCAAAGGTACCTCTTACAAGAGATTTGTATTAACCTTGCCTTCTTAATTAGGTGGCTGCCTCCAGGGGTGAAATAGAGTAAAGGTGAACATTTACAAATACCTGACATGAAAATTAAGGGAGAATTTATATTGATACTGAATGATTTTGTTGTGGTTCTCTTTGGAAACTAATAAAAAATAAGAGATGTATTAGTTATATATTATGATGTCAGCTTTAATAGACAATATCCTTTCACTGTATTAAATTACCACATTATCTGAAGAAATGCTTTCCTCCTAATTTTCCATCCGAAATAGTTTAGTGTTATATTTACATGCATTAGTGCACATTCCTGAAAATTATCTTGTAATTGTATCATAGTAATTATAGTACCTTTAAAAATTATAGTACCTTTAAAAATAAATAATAATAATAGTTTGCACAATTCTAACCAGTAAGATTTAATTAGCAAAAAAATGTTATCTTTTGAAATATTTAAAAACAATTAAAGAAGACCAAGTTTTTAAATTATCAAGTCAGACATGATCAAAACCATTAAATTAAGATCAAAACTTAAGGCATGGAAGATTTTTTTTATCATACTTTGGAGTTTTTCTGAAGAGCATATCAAAATGAAATTTGAGGAGCCACCTCAGTAACTACGTTATGGAAACCACAAACTCTATCCATGAGCTATTTGGTTGAGAACAGTACTTATTTAATGACTCCTTATAGTACACTGATCAAAGCAAAGATATTTGATAATATTTTATTGGCTACTTGATACACCTCACCTGATTCTTCAGATCCAGTGTTGGGCATGGACGACCTCCATTGTAAGGCTTTTCTTTAAGCCATTTGGATCGAATTTTCATTCCAGTTCCACAAGAAGAACTGCAAGTGGCCCAACTAGACCAGTCACTTAGTTTGCAATCAAATGGACAAGGAATTACACAAGATTCTTCAATGTATCCTAAAACAAAAATTCAGAAAGGACATCTTAGTCAAAGCGATATAAACTGTATCTTTCTTTTCTTCACAAACTTTTCAGAATAATGTAAGGAACAGTTTGAGAATCATCTAACTAAAATATTCTATAGGACTAACTAGAAATGTTCTATAGGACAGAAGAAAGTGAGAAGATATTATAGAAGTGTCACAAATAGTGAGGGGAGAATTAAAGATAAATCCAGTTAACAATAACAGTTGTTACACTGGTATCAAGAGAAGAATCAGTGTATGCTGAAGATACTTTTCTTGACACTTAATTATGGCAGTATTGGCTAGAGCTAACAGTGACTAGGATTTATTTTTAAAAAACGAACAATCTCGTGGAAGACTTGATAAACTTGAATAATACTGAAGAGAACGTCAGAAGAGAGTTACCCTGAAAATAAAAAACTACTGGAAGTAACCGCTAGGTGGCAGTTGCGTACCTTATAAGAAGCTGCACAAAAATAAGTTAACCCTAGGGGACTGCGTGCGCACCCTAGATCTAAACATACATAGTGTTCTCTGTCTTTGGTCACTGGGATGGAACTAGCTGCCCACATATGTTCTTGCTCATTTTACTGCAAACTGTATTCTTCCTCTACTTTTATTCACCTGTTTTCATGTCTGTGGATGTTATTTTGGTTTAAACATGAGATTTTGTATGGGGGAGGGGACCACAAGAGAATGGAACTGGCCACAACAATACACCTCTGGCTGCAGGATCAGCCACTGTATCAGAAGGCCCACGCATGCTAACAGCAGAGAACGTAGTGATGGAAATGGTGACGCAAACAGGTGAGTGACACCTCTGCTCTATCTCTGAGCCTTTGTTTTCCATACTTTCCCTTTCCCTTTAGCGTTTTCATCCTGCCTATCTACATTCTTTGCACTATACAATACTGGATTTTCTTACTTTACTGATTGTGCTAGTGCTAATTTAATGTTCTCCTATTGGCAGGCATCCCTGGCCAATAACAGAGACCAAGACAGCCAAATGGTCATGGAAACAGCTCATTTGTCCATTCAGGGACAAGTCTCTGTGCTCCAGGGGGGAAAGGGACTGCCAATTGTTGCAGAGGGATGCAAGAGAGTAAGTTCCTTGCACCCTCCCTGTCTTGCCTATATCTGGAACAGCCAGGCACAATCTGGTCTTAAGGAAATATTCATCTCCCAAAATAACTTTATTACAATGTATTAGAAAAATAATCCACTTGTCTGTCGAATCTGAATCCTATGGAGCTAGCATGACATCAGCTGAAATACTATCTACGCTGTGAGCCAAAATGTACAAGCCAGAACCAATATCTGCCATTCTGTAAGCCTGGAGAAGATGGAAATAAACACACAGGTCATCCTTAGGAGGTGCCTTTTAGCCACTATCAGTGGCAAGGAAACACCAGTGACACAGAGCTGCACAAACTCTGTACTGATGTGGGAGAAACAGCTCATATGAGACACAACAGTGTAAACGTCAATGGTCTCTGTTTTAAATGGATTTTATATTGAAGTTGCAAAGCAAACTTTCTGCTTTGAGATGGAAAACACAAGTTGTGAACTCTCACACAGTAAAGGCCAGGAACAACTTTACCTAGTTAACCAGTCCCTTAATATTTGTTTCTGAAAAAACTAGGCTGACAGCTGTTATGAGATCGATTTGAATGTATTTTGAGAACTAGAGAAAGGACGTGTGTGAGAACAGTGGGTGAATGATTTATTAGGCAATTAATTATTTTTATGGATTGTTGAAGTCTACAACAGCTGCTGAGGCCATTTGATATAATTTGGCTATTAATTCCAGAGGTGTAGGCAGGACAACTTCCCCAAGACTTGCCTCTTTTTTTTTTTTCTTCTTCACCCTTTTGATGTTTTTGAGGCCCATATAATCTGTGATTACAGCAATAGACAGTTGAAGGAAAGTGCTGGTTAAAGGGGAATTTTCAAAGCTAACCACAGGCTAGAGCTTCATGACTTTGAGGAGACTGGACCAGGTTGTCAGGGTCAGAGATGTGTTTTCTGCCTAATTTGTTCAGGTACCTCTTGTGAGAGAACTTGAGGTGGGGCAAGCTGGAATTACAGCTATGAAGACCAAAGTGAATGCAGAAGGTTGTATGCACTTCTGTGTATTCCCTTTTGGAGTTTGACAGCTCCTGGAACACAGAACTGAGCCTTTAGGGGTCCTCCCCTAATACTACAGCAACCATGGCTCCAGAACCTCCAGATATAATTTCCCAGCCTGCTTAGGGTCCAGGTCGGGGACAGAATAGACTGGAAACTCCTAGAAAAGCCAATGAGGAGCTTTGGATGGAGTGATTTATAACGACCCTTTGCTGGGCCAATGAGGAACCAGGACTGTGGAGTCCCTCAGTGGGAGGGAACAGGCTTCCTCAGAGACAAAGGGAATAGTTTTGTTTCATTTTTGGATTGAGTTTCTATCTGGGAGAGGAGCTGCACAGCCTTGGCTCCCACTACCTACACAAAGTGGGACTTCAAACTATTTTGAGATCTAGCATGTGATTGGGGAGCGCCAGCCCTGTGGAGCCTAGTGATAAATGGTGGCAGAGAACCAACCCAGTTCCGGCTACCTAGAGCCAGTTGAGACCTCCACATAGTCCCTGAGGGCATCACCTGTGACGGTCTGGTTCTTCCTGAGAGGTCTTTCACTATTCTATATAGGTGCTTGAAGTCTCCAATTTGTGCTGCTACTTCTGCCACAGCAGCCTTCTCTTTGAACCCACGGATTTCTATCTTGCCTGCATCTCTTCTGTATTTCTTTGTCCTTTTCTCTATATCTTACATCTGCCTCTGAAAGTGTTCCTGTGTCTTGCATTGTTCCTTTTTTGCCTTGAGATTTCTCCTTTCACTAATCGCTGCCCAGGGTCCAGATGTAATCCAGGCATCTTTCTTCTGCCCTCTTTGTCGGCCCACTACTTCCTCCACAAAAGCGACTAGAATCTTCTTCCAGACTTTCATCAGCATGGACCTGTAAAATACTGGAAAGGCTGCTAAATGGCAGTCTGGAATCTATCTCCTTTTCTTTGTCCTGGAACTGCTCTATTGCTATAATAATACTCTTTTTGTCTGACTTTGGGATCTTTTTAAATCTGAGTTGTAACGTTGTAACTAAAAGATGACTCTGACATCTCTCAAAGGAGATGCCAATCTCTCTGTGCTCACATAATCTATCTGGTTGACAGTCACTTCTGGTGATCTCCCTGGGAGCTTGTGAATCCTCTTGTACTGGAAGAGATGTAGCAACCTGGATAGGTTCCCTTTGGTTCTCACACTAACCATGCACTCCTCAGCAGCCCTCCCTTCTTCACTCCTTATGAGGTACCTGACTTAAGTGTCTACCTGCACTTACATACTGAGTTTTTATTAATCTCAGATTCTGCCTTCCTCAGAAGGGAACTTTTCAGAATTAGAATTCTTGTTTCTGCTTTTTGGTTGGCATAAAGCAATTATATTATTAATATCACAATTAATATCATACGCTAGCACTCTAACTCCTGAATCACCCTCTCTTTCCTGGTCAGAAAATGGAAAACAGTTTTATAGATTTTTCTTCTTTTTTTAATAAAAATGTTTTTCAGTGGAAATATGCCACTCAGATATAGTAGTGTAAAGCCAATGCATACAGCAAATATTGTATTCAAAGGATCTCACCGTAGACTTGATTATGCCTGAGTTTTTAACAAGAAGGCTGTCCCCATTCAACATCAGGGTGACAGTCACAGCAGTTGAAGGCCAGAGGTAGACTTTCTTCAAAAGCCCTGTATGACAGGATAGCTGACCCTGTGATAGACTAAGCCCAGCTCCCCTGAATCGGAGCAGGTGAGCGCAATCCAACTAATTAAAGAGGGCTGCGCTACACCTGGGCAGCTGGAGAGAGGAAGGTCTAAGACAGGTTGAGCCCTGAGGAGGGAAATCCACACTGGCACAGAGTTAGCTCCTATGCTGGGTCCCTGGCGCCATGAGCCTGGGGCTCAGGGAAGTAGCCCCATACTGCTGCGCCAGGAAGCAAGTATAGCTGATTGCCAGAGATCTCTGGGAGGCGTGGCCTGAAGCCTGGGGCTACGGGCAGAGTTCAGACTATTTTCTGAATATTTGTTAACCTGTTAAGAGAGTAAACCTCCTTGTTTAGAACTGGGTGTGGCAGCACATGCTTTGGAGCCAGGGAGAAGCTTGACTCTATGATATCATCAAACACTGCTTCTGAATACTCTACATATGCCACCGCTGAGCTACGCAAGGTACCCCACGCCAAAGATTGAACCTGCTGATTCTGCAGTGTTCCAATGATGTAAGCAGAGTCAGGATGAGCTCCACCCTGACATCTGGTGGTGAGGTGTGGCAAGTTGTGGAAAAGAACTTCAGGGGCTGATCTCATTTGCATAGGCACACCCACTCCGCCTAGAATGAGGCCGTAGCTGCCCAAATGGTCATTTTGGCTGCTGTGGGATCCCCATTGTCTCTGTTATTGGGGAAGGAAGAATACATTGTTATTACCCTGATTATGGGAACTGTGCTTGGAACTGTACTTGGCCTTTTGTTATGATGGAGGGACTCACCATCAACTAAGTAGCACTCGCTAGGCAAGGGTCATGGGTTCCAAAACTCTGTGAATTGAGAGAGACTGGAGACAAGTATTAATACTTGGTGGTATGGGCCTTACATGCTAACTGCACTTCCTCCTCTCTCCACTGTGGAATATCAGAGCTAATTTTGATTTCATTAGGAGTCTAGTTGCAGGCTGGTGAGCTCACTTTGGGCTAATGGTGTACCAACACTGAGGCTCCCCTACTACAAACTGAATTCACCAAAGAGCTGAACTGACTAAGAGCTGAAATCACTGAGCCTTATGTTAAGTAGTGGGGGAGCCTGAAGATATATTGTGGAGCAGTTTGCGGGACGGCTGGAGTGCCTTGTGGACAGGCTGGTGTAGCAGTTCATAGGATGGCGGGAGCTGCTTGTGGGACATGGAGCGGAACAGTTCGTGGACTGGCTGGTGGAGCAGTTCGTGGGACGGCAGGAGCTGCTTGTGGGACGCGGAGTGGAGCAGTTCGTGGACCGGCTGGTGGAGCAGTTTGTGGGACGGCGGGAGCTGCTTGTGGGACGCGGAGCTGGTGGAGCGGAGCGGAGCCCTATGGAGCTGTGGGGCAATCAGCTTCAGATCATGTAAGATGCCCCTTACCTCTCTTCCTCCTCCCCCACCCCGATCTCCACCCAGGTTGGGAGATAAAGCTCTGCAGATAAACTTTCGAACTCTGGGGCTGCCCTGACCAGGGACAGAGACTTTTGGGTCATTGGACTTTTGGGACTTTGGGTGATTTCGGGTTGCTGGACTCAAGAACCAAAGGGAAAGGACACGACCCAATTTGCTTGGGGTGGGTTTTTGCTCATGGGTTGTGTTATGAATCCTGTTGGTGGTGTTTCCCCAACATAATGCCACATTGTTTCTCTCTGTTATTAAAAGGCTTTTAGCCACACTCAGACTCTGTGCTTGCAAGAGGGGAAGTATTGCCTCTTGGAGGTGCCCAGCAGGGGTGGTATATATTTGTCCCAGGTCACTGGGTGGGGGTTTGAGCCGGTTTTGCATTGCACTATTGGAATGGATCCCCTAGATATTGAACCCGGCCCTTGTTGCTGCCAACTCTGACAGGCAGAAGGGTTACACAGTAATAGAAGTACCACTTCCTTTAATTGAAGTTTCCCTCTTTTTTATTTTTTAACTGGAGGCAGACAATAAGGGTGATAGCTGCAGTAATTTTTCTGCAATAGCTCCTACTGTAACTCTTACGTAAACCTGCATGACTGTTCCACTTAAAACATACACTATTTTAGTTTGTTACAGTCTGATCTATAGCTTTATATTTGCTTGTGTTGAGCAGCCTTTTCATTTATTATTCCAAAGCCATCTGAATTAGTCGTTGTTTTTCATCATTTGCTACTTGCTACTCTTTTACTTTCGGTGTTAGTGGCAGATTTTGAGATCTTTGGATTTTGCATGCCCCTTATTCTTATATTATATAAACAATATAGGGGTTAAAATGGACCCCTGGGATATCTCACTACTATTATTGTACCAACTAAAGAGGCTGCCATTCAAAGCAATTTACAATGAATTATGAAAAGAAAAAGAAACTTTGCCAGTGACAGATTTTTGTAAATCACATTTTAGGCAGAACTGGAGCTCTTTTAAAATGATGTGAAATATCAATTGTATTGGCTGTGTGACAGCCCAGGTAATTAATTTTCAATAGAAACAAAAAGTGCTTTGTTTCAAAGTAGGATTAACCAGAAAGGTTATCAACTGATCTGTGGATGCAAAATGGACTAAGGCTTTAAACAGTATTTACAAGGTCTAGAGGTCTAGAGAAAGACCAATATTTATAACAGAAAGAGCTATCATGGCATTAGAGAGGAGTAGGGAATATGAATATAACAAATAAAACTGAAGAAATCAATGGTATTTCTTTCTAATATAGCTAAATTGGGATCCTTCACCAGACCTCTGAACTGCGAAGGCTTCCTAGTGTTGAAAGTCCAATTTATTCTATTTTGCTTTCAGTGATAAACTGATAATCCCTCCCCACAGATACTATGAATAAATCCTGATGGTGATACCAGTAAAATAATGCCAAAGCAGAACCAGTTTTCAAGACTGAGCAATATTTCACCATCAAAGGAAGCAGAATGACAATTTTCTTTTCCTGCTCTTGTCCTTGCAGACAGTTACTATTTGCTTTGTTAACCACTTACAGGTTCATATGCTGAGGTCCCTATGTTCAGAGATTGCAGTGGATACACATTTCTTTACAAAAATCTATATGTGATAAACAGCTATCCTCAGAGAGGCTTAAAAGTATAAAGACTTGTTTATGGGTGTCCCTTCACTGGAATTCAGTGAATTAAATGTTTCTAGCCAGATGGCTTCCCAAATGTCTCCAACCCCAAATGAATAAGCCAGGTTTTGTTGGCCTGGTTGACCACTAGACCAGCTTCTTCAGGATGGGAGAATTGTGGAAGCTAGTTAGTCTCTCCTGTGTGTTACCTAGCAGCTCTGTGTTCTTGGGGAACCAGGCCACAGTACTCAGCCTGTCTGACTCACAAAAGACCTCCCCACACCAGCCTCTACTTGAGCCAAATCTGCATCAGAAGAAAGACTTATAAAAAGCAATGAAAAGGCAGTGGGAGATGCACCTAAACCGCTGGGATAAGGATGACAGGATTAAGAAAACTCCCTTAGCCTCATTTGCATCAAACAAGGGACAAAGAGGCAGCTCTATCAGCATATAGAATGGAGAACAGAGATTCCAAGGCAAGAAACCCACGGAACCCTGGGATCAGAAAAGCAGGGAAGCACTGCATGATAGGGGATCTCTGCCCCAGATGTTAATGAACCCATGCCTGCACACACCCAGCTCAGTAGTTATCAGACCAATTCTAGTAATAAATCCTTTATTGGTATCCAAAACAGTGAAGCTCCCTAATTATTTTGTGAGCTCCCTACAAAGAACACTGCCCAAAGCCAGGAATGATCAGCTCCCATGGTCTAGCCTGAACAAAACAACTTTGGTATACTCCCTTGTTTACACATAAACAAATCTAGTGTTCTCTCTTGAACTATTGTTGTTTCTCTACAAAAACCCCTACTATGCTCAAGTAAGTGTTCTGATGCCTGGATCTAAAATCTGCATCAGTTCCATTGGGACTTTATCTTCTCCTGACTGATCATGGTGGGGGATCTGCCTGTCTCCAGCACTCCGGACCCTCAGCTACCACCACCACCTGGGATCTCCTATCGATTCAAGCTTCACAGAGTGGTGAGAACCCAGCTCTCTCTCTCTCTAGGTATAGCCTTCTGACCCTGACTTGTGTGATCCATTATAGTTTTCTAAACCTGACTTTAATAATCAAATTAAGTTAGATTTAATATTATAACTGTTTTGTTTGTTTGGCTCCTCTATGGTTATTACCTGGCAATAAATAACTTGCGTGATTAAGCTGGTAGCTTCTCTCTCTCTCCCCCCAACCGCCCCCATAGGTGTTTTTTTGGTTTCCTCATTTGCTCTGCAGCAACGCTCCTCGTACCTAAGATAAAAGATCCCTGCAGTGCCCAAAAATCCTGTGGAGTTTGCTCATCAAGTGGGTTACTACCAGAACAATTTAACATGAAAGTGGGGATAGAGATGTGCTGAACCTGGGACATATGAGGGTGGCAGCTTGGAAGTGCTACATGACATTTTGATTAAAAAACTAGAAACATATACAATTAACATGATACATCTTAAATGGATTAAAAGCTGGTTAACTGGTAAGTCTCAAAATGTAATTGTAAACAGGGAATCATGATCGAATGGGTATCTCTAGTGGGGTCCCATAAGGATTGGTTCTTGGTCCTACACTATTTAACATTTTTATTGATGACTGGGGAAAAAAACCATAAAATAATCACTTAAAAAGCTCACAAATGACCCACAAATAATGAAGCAGATGGGTCACTAACACAGAGTGAACTGGATCACTTGGTAAACTGGGTGCAAGTAAACAATATGCCTTTTAATTTAATGAAAATATATCCATCTAGGAACAAAGAATGTAGGACATATTTACAGGATGGGAGACCCTATCTTGGGAAGCAATGACTCTGAAAAAGATTTAGGGATCATGGTGGATAATCAGCTGACCAGGAGCTCCCTGCGTGACACTGTGGCTACAAGGACGAATGCAATCCTTGGATGTATAAACAGAGTAAGAGTGGAGAGGTTATTTTATTTCTGTATTTTGCACTAACGTGACCCCTGCTGAAATTCTGTGTCCCGTTCTGGTGTCACAATTCAAGAAGGATGTTGATAAATTGGAGTGTCTTTAGAGAAGAGCCACAAGAATGATTTAATAGTGACAGACACTAGAGGATCAATCTATTTAGTTTAACAAAGAGAAGGGGTGATTTGGTTACAGAGTATAGGTACAATTCTGTATATCGCTTTAAGGGCCACTGATAACACCACCATTAATTTCCTTTGAACTATGTGGAACAAAATATCTCAGCTTAAATAAACAAGCAGCTCAGGGGACATCCAAATGGAGGAACCGTTTCTAATTATATAGCAGGGCTTTGGAGTGGAGCCCGGAGCTGGACGCAGAGCAGCGGAGCTGCAGGTTTTTGCCTGGAGCTGGAGCGGAGCTGGAGCACAGCTCCAAAGCCCTGTTATAAAGACTAAATTTAGAAAAAAACAAGATCTATTAGTTTTACTCATGTAATTAATATTTACATTAGTTGGCAACTTAATGTGAACATATATGAATTAATACTAATGACGTAAATCTATATGGTTCCACAAATCTAACAGCAATAATTTTATTAACAAGTCCTGATAAAACATGCAACACACATCAGTTTTTTTGCTGCAGGATGGCTACCTTTAAATCTACACAATAGCAGAAGGTGTGTAATACGTTGTATTAAAATGGAGGAAAAGTTCTTTAACAGATATGGCTCCAATTTCACAAAATTCAATGGCAGACGTAATTGTAATTAAGAATGCCACTTTGTACTCAAAGTAACAACAAGAAATATCTGAGAGAGGTTGAAAAGGAGTGTCCAGTTGGGATTTCAGAGCTAAATTTAGAGCCCATTTAGCTCTTAGATAGACTGATAGGCAAAGGTGACAACAGCTTTGAAGGATCACATCATGTGAGGATGTTGGACTAAAACAGATTGTTCTTGTACCTAAATATGGAGTTTCAGTACAAATTGAACCAGGCAAACCAATTAGCAGAAAATGGCACCAAAGTTACAAAAGGTGAATCCTTAGTTACATCCTTTCCCCTAGGAATGTCTTTTGATTGAAAGGTTTCTTTTCCCCTGACAATTACATGTAATTCTGTATATTTTCGTGTAAACTGCTAGTGATAGTGTATATATATATAATGCTTTTAATTTTATATATATATATCTCACACACACACACCCCTACTAATATACATGATAAAATCAAAAATAGTAGCAGGAACACTGCAATATGTAATTAAACAAAAATACAGCATATATCCAACTCAAGAGAAGAGAACGTTCAACTTTAACATGGTGGAAAGTTGGTCTGAAATAGCATGACTAAGTTCGACCTTTAAGGCACACTGCAAAGACCATCCATTTTCTTGTACTTTCAGGGAAGGAGAGATGTGTTGAGGGCTAGTACATCTAGCTGGACTTTTGGGGCAAGGTACTTCTTGGGGCTCATTGTTGGGTTTGGTTGGTTATTTTCTGGTTTACGGGGGGGAGCAGAGACAAAGTTTCATTTTTGTTTGTATGATTCCACTTGTAATATGTCTGAAAATCACTTAAAACCTTGAGTACACATTTCTTTCTTGTCCCATCATTATACACTGAAAGAAAAATAAATTATTTTTTCCTAATTGTGTACCAGTTTGGATAGCTCGTGTGCTCTGGGGAGTATAAAGGAATAATGCTGCTTCCCTGCTCCCTCATGAGAGAGCACAGGGTACTCCAAATTGGGCACAGAGGTGACAGACACCGGTCATCTGAAGAGGAGCAAGCTACTGGGCTCGGTGCATGTCTCCTCAAGAGCTCCAGAGGACACACTGCCTTTGCAAGGCCAAATGCCTCCCTGTGGTCCCCCTTGGGATGGTGCAGCTCTGCACTGTCCCTTACTATGACAAGACCTTTTTGATTATCCATCATGAATCAGATTCCTTCATTTGTTAAGGCCTCTGACACCGAGTGATCTGGCCGGAGACAGCTGGTAGAGAACTGTCCTTGCACAGCTGAAAGCCCACTTGCTCAAAGCTAAAGGAAACAGCTCTCTCACCTCCTGCACCAGCTGCCCTCCCAACGCCCAATGTCAAAGGAGGGAGAAGGTGGATCAGAGGCACTCTGGAGATAGGATGTGGGTGGAATGGAATTCTACTAGATCCTCCACTAGTGTCATGTCTGTGTTTGACCTTATGTCAGTGCAGGCCCCCTGCTACTCCAATTTCTGCTGAGGCCAGAGGCTGAGGATCAAGAAGTTAAAAACACTTCTGTGTGGCCATCACTCTCTACTACATTCAAGAGAGAACTGCAGCCATTATATTTCCATATGAATATAACTGAAAGAAAACCATGGCTCAAAATGGATTCAATCAGTTCAGGGAAGCCACACACAGTAAACTCCTTTTAATTAGTAGTCACACAAGCCCTGGGTTCCTCAAAAGAACAAATCACTACACAGAAAAATCCATCTCCCTAAGCACCAACTGCTCCCTTTTTGTAGAAAAGGGTTTTGAAGGATTGTGAAAAAGCAATGCTCCTCTTCCCCTGCAGCACAGAGTCATAATAAAGTGTTACACGGCACACCAGGTGTCCCATGTGAGAACCATGGGGAGTTGGTACAGCACCATGGTGTTGGAAAACAAAAACATGGAAAAGCAGTGTTATGAATCTGTGCAGCTAACTGGAACAGTAATAAACAGCTGCACATGGAATTCAAATTAGGACTGAATCTCTTTGTTAGCTTTTTGACTCTTACACAGCAAATTCAAGCTGCTTGTCTTCATCCTGCAGGCTCTCCACAAGTGGTCCCAGGTACCTCTATCATTTCCTCAGACGCATTCAATGGCTCCCTGTTTTACTCAATAACCACACCATTTGCCCTTCCCTCCACTCTGAGCTTCACACCTTCATTCATGCTACGCTGTCTGTCTTTTTTTTCAAAATTCCTCTTTAAAATTAAATTACTTCCTGTTCCTTGTGCCCCTCAACGAGAGTCACTCTACACTCTCCTTTATTTAAATTGTGCTGTCTCCTACCTTTCCCCACCCCATCCCATCCTGCAAACCATTCTATGTGAGCAGGCACCTGTGCCCACACATTAGTGATTTCAAAAGCGCTCAATGCAGGTGCAAGAGCTGCCCACACAGAGCTCATTGTAAGATCAGGATCTTAGACTGTGAACCCCTTCCGAGGAGTGATTATTTCTCACTCTATATTTGAGAAGAGCAGTTTAAATAACAATATTATAAAAATACATAGTTGTACCACATCAAACTAAGGGTGGGAGAAGGAACCTCAACTCTGTAGTTCCCAGCTCAATACATGCTCTTATAATGTTTTTAAACAAGCGGAAAAGAAATCTATCCCTGCATGGTGACTGTGTGCCCTACTTTACCTGCAACGTTTCCATTTAATTCACTTACAAATTCCAGTAGAGAAGGATTTTATGAAGGGAAATACCAACAGACCCTTGTAAAAAATGGTAACACAGGACACTGGACTAAGAGCTGTAAAAAGTGCACTGATATGTTAAGAAAGCGGAATCACATTCAGCATTTATGGGATCTATAACAGAGTTGCTCCACTCCAGCAAGTGAAAAGTTACCTATGTACTGAAGGGTGCAGAATGAATAACCTAGTAAGTAAGCATTGAATATCTGGATTGTTTACATTCATTATGCACTATTTTATCTCCTTACCAGAACTACTACAGTAGGATGGTTCCACAAGTTTGCCAGTCTTATCATAACAGGCAATAGCTCGGAGTCGCACACCTTCTCCACATTGTTTGATCTCTTCCTGGAATCTCGTTCCTAATTGCAGCTCGGTTTTTCCTTCTGCAATAATGCAGTCGGACCAATTTCCATGGGGTTGGGTGATAAACGTTTCACAGGGACATGCTTCTGTTTCAACTTGAGGATACACCACTGTATTCTGGCATTTGTCTCGTTTTCTGCTTCTCCCTGTTCCAACCAAAGAAATCTGCTTGTTAGCTTAACATCTGCTGCTTTTGATAACAGTGTGTCATATTATTTATACAGGAGTTTAATACATTAAAACCAAGACGATCTGAAATGTTAATATAGAGGAATATTTCAAAAGTATTTATTACTTGTTGCCAGTGCTTAAAAGTGCTAAGACAAGGTAGTTATCTCCAGGGGCAACCAGGGACCTTAGAGGAACATAGACAAATTTTCTTCTGTTGGCTAGAGCATTGAACACTATGAAAAGGCTTGCCGTCGTAATTGTATGGCTAGAAAATTATTTGTAATTGTATGCAATATCATTTCCCCCTAATTATCAGATGAAAACAAATTGATTATTCTGTCTCTATTCTTCCTGCAATCAATGGTTGCCAGGGAAACCTACAAAGGAGTCTAAGTAAGCTGCAACTCTTTCTTTGAGGCTACTTTACAAATTAGTTAAACGTGCACCCTGCACACAGACTACTTTGAAGAAAACAGAAAAGGTAATCCCTGGTAAATTACTGAGTCTGGAACACATTTAAGTGGTATCTTTTTTTCCCCCTCTCTCTATGCTTCTGATATATTTTAAAGGAATATTACTTAAGGGTCTTTTCCCCTCAGTATCTATCTTAAGGAATACAACACATCTATTTATCTTTAAAGTATAGCCCCACATTGGAGGACAGCGTGGCGTTTCCCTAGCTGGTCCTCCCAGAGACATTGTGCTTGAAGGACATGCCTCACTCCACACTGGCTATGAGCAGATCCCATATGGGGGGAGCAGACCTTGTTCTTTTTCAAAGGGTGTAGTAGAACCTCTGCTCCCTGGAACTCTGTGATTACCTGCTGGAATTCTAGAGCGTGAGGGGGTGAAATATATGCTTCTCTTGCAAGGGGTTAATTCTGCTGGCCTGTCTGGAATGGGGTAGTCTTTGTGCTGCCCGAACATGTGATTGGGATTGTGTTTGGCTGCTATGTAGAAGTGTATGGAGCTGGAAAGAAGGAATCTTGGGTCCTCTCCCATAGTTGTCACAGACACTGGTGAGCACTCCCTACTCGCTGCCAGTTAGACTGCTGTGCAGGGAATCCAAACCTCTGCTGGGTGTTTCAAGTTCCTGTAGCCTGAATGGAGTCAAGCAACTAGCCCAATCTCGGGGTTCCTAGGTATCCTGTTAGGGAACAAACCTTCTAACTGGCACCCCTCTCTGAGTGTTGAAACTCACTGTCCAGCCCCCCACTAGCTCCTCTGCTTGCAGAGCTTCAGATTCTCCAGTACTTAAACACACCCTCTTCCAGAAATCCACCCCAAAAGTGTGAAACCTCTGGTTACAATTTAACTTTGTCGGGGCACGCCATAGTTGTGAAGCAGTCAACAACTTGGCACAGTCTAACATAGTTATGCTCTTTTATACATAATCATGTAAAGCATACAGAGTATAGATCATAAAGAAAAGAAGCATCTGAAACTGTAATGTGTCTCACTAGCTCACCCTTCTCTTGGAAGTCCTAGGGGAACCATCTGGGTGCAGGCAGGCAGGGTGTCCCCTGCTACATGCAGGTTGTTACTTGGTGAGTGGTCTCTCCCTCGTGGACAGGAGAAAGTGGCTCCTGAGCAGGCCAGCTTCTGCTATTTAAAAACTTCAGCCCTTTGTGTCAAGTGACCCCTTTACCAGTTTCCTCACATGAGCACAGACTCCTGCCAGGTGACTTAATTGCCAGGGTGACCTCCCCCTTGCTCATTCTGTTCTGGGCAGGACCAGCAGTGCTTGAATTACAGGGTGTCTTGGGAGGGGAAGAGAGCTGGCTCCTTACTACTTTCAGTGGCTGGGCCCCTTCATCCCAGTAGGAAGTGAGGGGCACTGTCTGGCACCCTGGCCAACTGCTCAGCAGAGACTGGCTCAAGCCTGCCACGTCCCATCCCACCACTCCTCCTCCAGCAACAAGTTGGGGAGAGAGACAGAAAAGGGGTAATATACCGAGGGAAGTGGAGGTCATGGACCAGGGGAGCTGGAAGGAAAGGGGTGTTGGAGATCTGGGGATCGGGGTGAGGTTGGGAGACCTAAAAGGGGGAAACAGGGAAGGCAACAGGAGCTGTCACTATAAATAATCTGGGAGATGAGTGAGGAAAAGGGTCGGGGGGCAGAGATCAGGGCAGGGCTAATGGAGGCAGAAGGGGTGTTAAATGCAGTGGGAGGCAGAAGGGGAGAGGGGGGTTGTTGGGTGGCAGCAGAAGGCCAGCAGGCAGGGAGGCTGGGTAGGGACAAGAGGCAGGTTAGAGGTGAGGCAGGGGCAAAAGGCAGATGGAGGGTAATGGTGGGTAGGACAGATGCTGTGGTGGGTGCAGAAGGGGGAGTTATGAATGGGGGAGGAGGTGGGGCAGAAGGGGTAGGGGAGGCAGGGCAGAATGAAGGGAAAACTGGGGTAGGTGTCACAAGTAAGGGAGGAGGAACAGTTAGGGGTAAGAGAGAAAGCAGGGCAGATGGTGGGGAGTGGGGGGATAAGGACAAGGGGGAGAAGACAGTCTTGCTACAGCTGGGCTTGGCAGCACAGAAGATGCCAGCAGAGTATCCAGCCAAGACACACCCTGGCATCTTGCTGCACACTGTTTTCAAACCGCTTGCACTCGGTAAAGACTCTCCTACTCCTCCCCACCCCCCAATTTGAAGTCTGGGGGCTAGTCTTTTGCCTAGAGTGAATAGATTTCCAATGATAAGCGTCAATTCCCTCTATTATTATTCTTTTGCCACCAGGCCTTGGAATTTTCAACCCTACTTGGAGGCAAACAGAGTAGAAGGCAAAAGGCCACACATTCAGAATGGAGTTTGCAGCCTGACAGACACATAGTACTTACAATCTCATGTACCATTAATAAACTGTACAGACATATTCACAATTCATCACAATAGTATGCCCCCAAGATGCCAATTCACAACCTCTGGAGCACTCATTGGTAAAATGGAGTTTGGTAAGTAATTATGTAACTATAAAGTCAGTAGACATGTTTTCTCTCCCAATATTGCACACAGTAAGAAAATACAGAATACACACAGACAATCTACATACCAAAATGTCTAATTTTCTAATACTATACCCATTAAGGCAATGGGAATTTTGCCACCAGTTTCAGTGGCAAGACCAGGATTATAGCCATACTCTCTATTCATCTGTATTACTCCTCAAACGTATACATATATTTCCAAAGAGAAATGTAGAAGTAGCAAGGCCTTAATTTTATTAGTTTCCAAAACCTAATTCTTTCAAAATGATGTGATCTGGAGTTCTAAGGATAATTTTACTCGCAAATGGGAAACTTTGCAAATTAACAAATAGGAACAAAAACTAAAAAGAACAGGGAAATCATTTCCACATTTTTGCAGACAGGAGTTCAATGACATACAAATTATAATGTCTTACACTTAGATCAGACTCAGATAACAAACCAGTTATCGATTAAATACACTGTTCCATTAGATAGCAAAGTCACCACTTGGGATGTTTGTGAAAATGAGCTACCTTGAAATATTCAAAGGGGAAAAAAATCAAATTATTTAATGCCAACAATCATCCTATAACAAATATATAAGGACAAATTCAGATCGGGGGTAAGAGGATACAACTCAACTGACTTCAGTGAAGTCCTGTACTGTATAGGAATTTGATAATATGTTTTTAAATAGTTGGAAAGTCTTCCAGTGGCACTCACTGCGTTCTGTGCTTTGCCTGCCACTTTATAGCTCAAGAAGCTAATATTTGTCAACCAAAGGCTGCCAGAGTGGACAAGCTGATCTACTAGCAAACCAAGAGGTAGAGCACTCTACCAATTAGTAGAGCAGGTTTTCTTTGTGAACGCCCACTCACCTGGAATTGGATGACACCCTGAACAAGGAATAGCTACAGGTACTTAGATGGTATAGTGATAGGCTCTATGTTTTTGTGCCGAGATGGCACATAGAAATCGGAGATGCTGCTTTGGTAATCTAGGCATGTACGGACAGTAAGGCCTTTTGTATAGGCCATCACTGAATATAAAGGTGCTTATATTTCAAGTGTAGCAGTGTTAAAGGACAGGAAAATTGGTGTTTGTATTTTATTTAAATACAGTAAGCTGGGCCTAATTCTCCACTCACTTATTGTGACAGTTTGAAGAATCTGTCCAACATATGAATCATGTGTGAGATTATGAACTCTCTGTATATATCTTTACCACGCTACAAACTCCATTTTGAATGTGCAGCTTCTCTGTGGTCTCTTTATCTACATGCTGAACTGAAATTCCAGCTGTGGTAGTGGCAAAGGCCTAACAAAAAGAGTGTGGTTAAACGTTGATGATTGGCCATCTAAATAACAAATATATGGCTAATTCCCAGGGCAAGTCAGTTTTTCAAGTATAAGCTCTGGTAGGAGGTCACATTGGTAACAAAGTCACCTGGCAGGGGCCTGTGATCACCTGAGGAAGCTAAGCAGGACATCACCTGACAAAGGTGGATGAAGTTATAAGAGAGCAGGAGCTGATCCACTGAGGGGGGCATTTTTCTTCACCTCAAGGTGGGAGAAAAGCAATCCTTCTTGTAGTAGCCTAATGAAGCAGAGGACCTGCCTGTCATCCTGAGCACAGAGGTCCCTCAAGGACTCCGAAGGGAAAGATGAGGTAGTGAGTAACATTGTGTTTAGAATGTTTATTATTTTCTAAATGAACTGTATTTCCTTGTGCCTTTTCTGTTAAGTGAAACAGCAATAATTTGTTAGACTTTGTGCAACGTGGTTGTGTGTTACATGTTTCACAATTATCACATGCCTGCTGGGAACCCAGAAGACTCACACCTTTGCTGGGATTCTGGGAGAGGGAGTCACGACTTGACCTGAGGGCCTAGGCAAGTGGGCTGAGGAGCTCCAATTCCATAAAGGGATAACAGACAAAGTTAGTGCCCAAGAAATGTGCCAGAGAAGCCAAGGGAGGCACAGTCTACTGAGACACAAGGAAGCTTAAAACACTGGGGAATCCCTCACAACAATCTGGTGGACAGGTGCAGGGGGGTGCTGACCAGATCTGTGACACTTCCCTAAGGCAGCTTAAATGAATTTGCCTTGCTGCAGTACCCACAGCAAAGCCAATTCATTGCAATAAAGATTCCTCTCACACATGTCACTGGGAGCAAAGCAACTGATTTAAGCAACCGTAGGCGAACGTCAGTTTTATGCCCATTTAGGCCCACCGTCTTAGATGGGCCTACTCCTGATTTACACTGGAGTAAAAATGAGAGGAGATTTAGGCCCATGGTATAATATAGCATAACAAATAGAAGTCAACATAAAGAAAATACATAGCTAAACGTATCACAAAAGGGCTATTCACCTAATTCCTTATGATAACAGCTTAGCTACATGTCAGGCAGAGTAATCAGAGATGGATGGATAATTTTTATTTCTCTATAAGTGCAGAGATCACTAGGGAAGGCATTATACTATAAATCTTTTGCCAGAAACAACTGAAAATTCTTAATAATGCCATTTATGTAAAAGGGTACCTTTATTCTTTAATGAGCTGAGCTCATGAATAAAACACTTTGATTCCATTACATTTGTATACGGAATTATGTTACTGAAAACCTGAATCACTCCAAACAATAATAAAATAATCTTGTAGTTGATTACAAGTTATTCCAGAAGAAAAGAAAAGTGATAGCCACCATACTTATGCTACTATTCGATTCCTAAACATTATTATGCTGTATATGTTTACTAAAGCCGTCATGTTTAATTTTTCACCCTGCTGTAAGCGCCTTTGATGTATCACCTCTACCAATGGAATAACAAAAAGTAACTAAACTATGGTCCTTTTAAATGCAAAATAGAAAATATGAAATGCTTTAATGCAAAGCAGTATACCTACTGTAAGTCTTACCCTCCCCCCATTCAGTTCAATTTGGTTTAACAAAGTGCAGCGAAGAAAAGACTGTTATTAAAACAAATGTCCCTGAATTATTAATATTCTGAAATTTTAGAGCTTCTCAGTTTGTTCTGTGTTCAAATAACACATAATATTTTTCCAGTAGTTACTGCAGAATGGCTTGAACCAGGATGTTTTACTAATATCTGAAAATGACCAACTAAAACCAGTATAATGCTCTTGGCTAATTCCATAAGCCCAGCATTATTTATATTATTAAAGTTATATGACTCCCACAACTTTAGATTTCCAACCAGATTTAAGCCCAACAGTTACAAGTAAGTAACCTTGATTTCTTCTTCAGATGCTGGTCCCTATGTTAGAAAATTGCTGACGTCAGTGAATGAAATCTATTTTCTTCAGCAGAAGCATGGAGTTTCAGGAAGAGAACAGATACATGGATAGGTTGGTTGACATGGAATTCAGAAATAACTTTAGGAGGAATTTGGGATGAAAGCAGTGGGAAATCCATTCCTTGTGAAAAATGGTATATGGTGGATTGGCCATGAATGCCCCCATCTCACTGACCCTTCTGGCCAAAGTAATAGCAACTAAATATGCAACTTTTATGGGAAGGGCGGGGACACAGAACATGTTGCCAGAGATTCAAATGGTGGTCTGCTGATTACTAGTCCTGATTACTAAAAGGTCCTGACTAGGCATTTCATGAATTTAACTGTTGTTGAGTGAATTAAAATGGAGGAAGGGAGGTATTGCTGCATGACGGACACACAGTGAGCTAGTGGAAAGACCAGAGTTCTTCAATGACAGGAGATAATCTAAAATGACTGGGATATCTGCAGAGTCTGAGGAAGACTGATTTTGCCATGCCCAGAAACCTCTCCATTTAGCTAGGTAGCAGGTCCTAGTTGAATCTTTCCTATTTTGATTAAGAATGGCTTGGACGGCTAACAAATATGAGCATTCTAGATCTGATGCTCATCCAAGCACCAGGCCGTGAAGTGAAAAGGGTCTGGACTGAGGTGTCTGATTTGGCCATCTTCCTGAATTAGAAGATCTGGGAAGGCACAGATCCTGATAGGACAAGTTGACATTCTCAGAAGTTCTAGGAACCACAACTGTCTGGGCCAGGTGAGTGCTATAAGAATAATTCTGGTCCAGTTGTGGTGGATCTTTCTCAAGACCTTGGGTAGCAGGGGACTGGACAGAAAGGCATATATGAGTTTATCTGTGCATGACAGCAGGGGAGTGTCACCCTGGGAGTTGTGGCCAATAGCTACTCTGGCTTGGATAAAGATGTGGTTTCCAATGCACCAATTCCAAAACCTGGCTGCTTCCTGGCAGTGGGGAAAGGAACTTGCTCCAAGCTGCTTGTTTATATAAAATATTGTGGTGATGTTGTCTGCCATTACTTGGATATGGAGTGAACGTATGAACAGGAGGAAGGCCCTGCAGGCCAGGTGGACAGCTCTCAGTTCCAGCAGGTTAACGTGCAGCCTGACCTTCTATGGGATCCATGTGCCCTGTTATGTGTGGTTGTTCAGGTGAAAGCCTCAAACCAGAAGGGTTGTACTTGTTATACTGTGTCCTATCGAGAAAGTAATACCCTGACCATAGTCTTTGGTCTGCGAGTAATCTGTGTTATCAGATTGCTCATTATCTGAAATATTTCTTTGGGGAGGAAATCTCTTACTGAAAGTAAGCCCACTGTCACTCCAATAAAGTTTGCCATCTGCATGTGGGTCAAAACTGGGTTCTTTGTTCACACAGACACCCAGTGCTGCTAGACGATGGAGTCGCCGAGCTGTCCTGCTAGGAGTCAATCATCCAAATATGGGAAAAATGTGTAACTGTGCTGTCTCGTTTAGGCTTCCCCCACAGAGAGAACCTTCATGAATACACTGGGCATTGTTGCTAGTCCAAAGGGAAGGACTCTGAACTGGTAGTGTTCCTGACCTACTAGGAACCAAACAAACTTTCTGTGGGACAGATGAATATCTCCATGAAAATAGGCACCCTTCATGGCAAGAGCCACAACCCAAATTCCCTCCTGTAGAAAGGGATTATGGATGCTAGTGTAACCATCCTGAATTTTGACTTTTAAATAAAGATGTTCCGTTGTCAAAGATCCATAATGGGTCTCCACCCTCTGTCTTTTTTGGGGACTAAGAAGTATGGGGTATAGAACCCTCTCCTTTCATAGATTCATAGATATTTAGATCAGAAGGGACCATTATGATCATCTAGTCTGACCTCCTGCACAAAGCAGGCCACAGAATTTCACCCACCACTCCTACAAAAAAACCCCTCACACCTATATCTGTGCTATTGAAGTCCTCAAATCGTAGTGTAAAGACTTCAAGGAGCAGAAAATCCTCCAGCAAGTGACCTGTGCCCCATGCTACAGAGGACGGTGAAAAACCTCCAGGGTCTCTTCCAATCTGCCCTGGAGGAAAATTCCTTCCTGACCCCAAATATGGTGATCAGCTAAACCCTGAGAATATGGGCAAGATTCATCAGCCAGATACTACAGAAAGTTCTTACCTGGGTAACTCGGATCTCACCCCATCTAATAGCCCACCTCCTTTGATACTGAGGTGTCACTTATTCTATTGCCCCTCATTGGAGAAGAGAATTTGTCTCCTGACAAAGAATGTCTGCCTTAGAATGTTCCATAAAGAGGAACCAGGAAGAGGCTTTGTGGGGAGGAAAGGAGAGAAATTAGATGGAGTAACCATGCTGGATAATTTATAGAACCCACTTTTCCTTCATGATAGAGTCCCAATTGTGGGCCAAAAGTGAGAGATGGTCCCCAAATATGGGGGGAGCAGGGTGATAGAAGTGGTTGGCTTAAATAATGTTGGGCAGTTCTCAACTGAGGCATCAAAAGTAGCCCTGAATGGGTGGGTGGGAAAAGGTAGAGGCTGTGATAGAAGAGGATTCTGAACATTGAGGTCTCTGAACCCTCTGCCGCTTGCACAGAGGTATGACTGGCTGCTGGTGGTAGAATGTTTGTGGGGGCAGTGGTCTTGGCCACTGGTGTTTTCTCTTCAGGGCCAGGGTGTAAATTCTCAGGAAGTGGAGGTTCAATCCAAAATCTTTCAAAGAGTGTGGACTCGCATCAGTTTTCTTGTTAAACAAATTTGATTAATTGAATAGTAAGTTCTTTATGGTGTTCTGCACTTCCTTGTGGAATCCTCACCACTATACCAGTGGCTAACCCTCTAAGTACCATGTCCACTGCAACCACGGTAGCTGTAGGGATGTTTTTGCCACTAGTCTGCCTTCTTCAATGAAGGATTGAAATTGGGCTCTGTCCTCAAGTTTGTGATACAGAACTGTAGGCTCATAGAGGAGAACACCTTTCTTCCCAAAAAGTCCAACCTCTTGGAGCCCCTGAAAGCTGGGGTGATCTTAGGATGTTGTGATTTGCTCCCTCCATGACTGCCTGCTTCACTAGCAAGTTGGGCACTGGATGGGTGAAAAGGAACTCAGCTCCTTTGGTCGGAAAAAAATAGCATCTCTCAGCTCTTTTAGACGTGGGAGAGCAGTAGGCTGAGATATGCCAGATCACTCTGGCTGGCTCCATGATGCCCTGTTTTACCAGGAGTGCCCCCTTGCTTGGACCTGTAGGTTACAGAATGTCATTGGACCTGTAGGTTACAGAATGTCAAGGAGACAGTGATAGGAATTCTGGACCTTCTCCAGTGGGATCTGAAGGTCATTTGCTATCCTCAAGAGGCAGTACCAAGAGCTGCTGCAGTTGTCTAGTGGAGATGGTGAGAACAGACTGATTGTTTCTTCTGGAGATGAGGATGAGATCCCTGTCAGTACCTGTGGATCTGGATCAATTTCCTCCTCATAATGATGGATACAGTGGATGCAGAGTGGCAGAAGTGTGGTAGAACTCATTGATGGATCCAAGACATCTGCCATATGGTTCCACAGGTCCCAGTAGGGCAACTATGAGGGGTCAACCAGACGAGTGGGACCCCATGGCATCAAGTACTAGAGGTCCCTGGGAAATTCATATCTGGGAGGAGGGCATCCGGCTCTCCTTGAGTGCCTATCAGGACTCATCTCCCTTCGAGGGGATGAAGGACTGGCCTCAGCACCTGACTCGTCCAGGTTGAAGAACTGCTCTCGTTCCACTGGTGGGGATGACGGTACCAGAGGGTGAACACTCCTGCCTGAGCACTGGAGTGGAGATGGTTCCAGTGTTACTGAAGTAGTTTTGTCATCCAATGCAGAAATGTCCCTCAGGAGAACTGGGCCCAAGAGGATAGGGGACTGTGGATAAGAGAGAAGATGTCCTGGGGGTATCTGGGGGTTTTTCGCCTTCCTCTGTAGCATGGGGCACGGGTCACTTGTTGGAGGATTCTCTGCACCCTGAAGTCTTTAAACCGTGATTTGAGGACTTCAATAGCTCAGACATAGGTGAGAGGTTTATTGCAGGAGTGGGTGGGTGAAGTACTGTGGCCTGCATTGTCCAGGAGGTCAGACTAGATGATCATAATGGTCCCTTCTGACCTTAATATCTATGAATCTATGAATATCCTCTGGCAAGACATAAGTATCCATACATCCTGGTGTTTGGGGTGTTCCAGCGATTAGGCTCAACAGTTCTGATGCATCGCAAAATGTTGTGGGTGACCAGTCCTTCAAAGGATGGATCAGTACCATCCAAGATTCAGGTCCACTGCTCTTAGATGGAGCTGGTGTATGCCGATCTTTATGTTTAGGATTGAAGCCACCAACAAAATTGACTTATTCTTTTTCTTTTGCACTTTAATCTCCTCCCCTCCCTTAAGCAGTCCTGAGCCCTTAGGATCTGCATACAAAGGCTGACCCGACCTTGACAGGGTTGGGGAGGGATCTCTTCTCTTAGGAACAGACTTGGACAGGAATCTGTCCTTGTAACCAGGACAGTGCTCCTTACTCTCATGTGAAGCCCTGGATCATGAGTGCTTGGGCTTACCCAGCTCTAGGCTCCATTCCCAAGTTCATGCTCGGAGGGGTGCTGCTTGTTAGTTGGCATCAATGTACAGAGGGGGTTTCCCTGACTAGATCTGAGTGATAACTCATAGCTTTCTCCATAACCTGTTTCTTCACCTGAAGCTCATGACTTTTGCATGTTCACGGGGGGATACAAGTGGCAAATGCTCCACTTTGCAGAGATATGCATCTCACCCAAACAGTAGAGGTAGCATTGGTGGTCATCACTCACAGAGAAGGAGCAAGAGAAGCACTTCTTGAACCCCAGGACCCCGGGCATAGTCCTAGACTTCAGGAAGGGACTCCCCCAGCAAGCAGAAAAACAAGCTATACTATAAAAACTCTGTGCTAATATAAAAACGATTGTCAATATCTAGTTACAGGCTATAAAAAAGAAGCTGGAGAAATCTGTGGATGCTGAGGACTCCAACCCAGGCCATGCAGTGGTAAGAAGAAACTGAAGAGTTGTCAGCTTGCACTGCCTCTTATGCCCTTGGCCTGGAGCATGAGGAGAGCAATTGCACATGTGCAGGCCAATGGACACTGCCTGTTAAGAATCTCTGGACTCAAGGGTATGGTGCACATGCATTCCCACATATAGAATACACATAGGGATGAGCACTAGAAGAAGAACCCGGTCTGCCAAAGACAAAGAAATGTGCATTTACCTGACTGACCTGCTTGGCTAGGTAGAGGACAATTAAAGTACATTTACATACAAGGTAAACAAAACCATAAAGATAAACAAATGGGGGAGATGACCATTTAACAATCATGCCGGAGGACAGAATCTGCACCCCAGGAAGCCTTCCTGGCTCTTGAGGCTGAGAAGTGGTCTTTGAGTATTATAAGAGGAGCAAGAAGACCTTTTAGTTATCCATCACTGTGGTGACATAGGGTATAGTGCTCTTTGAGCCTGTGAAAGTTGGATCCCCTATTATGGAGGGCTAGGGATGCTGCTAACTTGATGTAAGAAAGAAAATTGTTTAGGCAAAGATTGAAACTTACTAAAATTAAGTTTTAGTCACTAGAAAACATGTTTTGTTTTGTTTTTTGTTATTTGTAATGACATCTGTCTCATTCTTGCTTAGTATCACTTAAATCTCTTTTCTTTGTTAGTAAATTTATTCTTGTTTTATTACAAAACCACCTCAGTGCTGTGCATTAAAATTAAGTGTAAGTCATCAGCTAACCTCAAAGGCTGATGTGTGCGCCATCTCTTTGGAAGCAGCAAGATTTATAATTTCTGAGAATGTCCAGTGAAAAGGACTGGACACGGCAGGGAGATGTCTCTGGGGAACTCAGGAACTGGGGTTCCACTCCTTGTTATTTGCAGGGCAAGGTTCAAACTGACAGAGTCTTGAAGAGTTTGTGGGCAAGGTAGATGGGCTGGTGTGTCAGGGAACTGACACACATCTTAGCAGCAGCAAAGCTTTCACTCTTGCTAAGGCAAAATGGTAACACAGTTGGGCTCTGAGTTCTGGTGTCCTGAGCATGTCACAGTAAGTATCACTTTTGATCCATCTGCAGCCCATGTTGAACTAGTTTGGGTCAACTCCTGCACTGCTTTCACACATACATGAGCCCTTTATATATACAAATGGACAAATATTTGGTCAAAGATAAACAATATTCTATCTGAAATCTGACAAAAGTTCAAAGTCAACCCAGCAACATCGAAAAAGATAATTCAAATGTCTTGTCCATAAATCATAACATATAAAAGATTGATTGTACCTGTGAGTGATCTTCTTCTACTTTTTGTTGATTCACAATCTGAAGAGCATGCTGTAAATTTAGACCAAGGGGTGAATGTGCAATCATCTTTGCAGGGAATTAGACACTCCTGTACCAGGGAAGGCATAGGTTCTGTCCACCTCATGCATTCAGTGACATCTGCAGCATGGTTATTGTCTGAGAGGCACACAACAGCTACAAAGAAAAAAAACCTCTTTGTTAATGCTGTATACATTTGGTTTCTGCATTCTAACAAACCAGCTACCTATATATGCAAGATTTGCTGTTCTATACCAATAATATAAAGAAAGTTATATTTAGTTATTATTCATAGTGCATTCAAAAGTGTGCTAGGTGCTTCACAGACATGGTAAAAAAACATATCCTTTCTTTTAAAAGCTTATGATGTAAATCAGATTCTGAAAGTTCAATATTCTCAAAGAGTGAATTGTTTTACACTTTGTGGGCAACATTCCAGCCAATTATATGCATAGGACCATCCAAAAACTATTTACTGCTACAGCTGGACAACCCATAACAGAAATGTGAGATAATTCATGATGTCCATCTTGCTTCAGAAATTAGAATATAACCCTTTGGTTGTACATGACAGCATTTGAAAAGGCAAATTCTTGTTTGTACTCATAAAGAATGACTACTTATCTTACAGTCAATTTCACAGTTTCATAGAGTTTAAGGTCAGAAGGGACCATTAGATCACCTAGTGTAACCTCCTATACACAACAGGCTGTTAAATTTCTCCTTAATATCCCTATATCAAGCTCAAAGACTTTACTTGCACTTAAGCATTTCAGTCCTCAGGAGATTCAACCATATTCTACAGGCACAGAACAGGAGAGACCAAAGTGTCACCAACGTCCAGAGCCCTTACAATGGCAGGGAATTGACAGGGTGCCCAAATGACCCTATCTAGTGAACCACACTCCATGCTCCAGGGGAAAGTGAAAACCCCCAAAGGTCCTCACCGATCTGGGAGTGGGTGGAATCATTCTCAACCCCAAATCAGTGTGACCCTGAGCATGAGAGCAAGATGCACCAGACTGGCACCTGAAGAGGATTTTCTGTACTACCTCAGAGCCCTGATCTACCCTGCCCAGTCTCCAATTGTGGTGAATCTCTGATGCTTCAGAGCAAGGCAGGGGAAAAAAAACAGAATACATCTAGCCAATTATGCATTAGGGGAAAAACGTTCCTTTCTGACTGACATTTTGGGGTTCACCCAGACCAGTCGGGGTTCTGTCACTGCCTTCCCTGTAAGCTGGGGGGCCCTTGTGCTGTGCAGCCATGGTTCAGATCCCTGATGCTAGTAGGCAGCACACAATCATAAACTCGCACCCTGCTTTCCACCAGCCCATTTACTCTTTGCAGGGTAATACCAACAGCCCTTCCAGTCCCGAGTCTCCCCAAATACTTCCTCCCTGAGTTCTTAATTATCAGCCTCTTGGACACCATTTTGGTTAGTCACCACCATTCCCCCACCCAAGATGTGAAACCAGCCCCCTACTCATCAGCTCATTTTGGCATACACACTCCACACAGTTTGAACACCATAGACCTGCTTGGAATGAAAATAAACAAAAAATGGATTTCATAGGAAAACCACAGATTCTAATATGAAATAATAAAGGGGAAGCAAACATACACAAGTTTTTCAGGAAAGAAACAAAGGTGCAATCTCAGCCTTTATCCTTTCATATTAGAAAAGGAATTTCTAATTAGAAAAGGAATAATAAGAGTTACCTACTGCCTTAAAAGAGTTTCCCACCATACCCCCTAGCTATAGGAGGGATCCAGCATTCATGGACAGCCTCCTGCCTCATGATTGTCCCCCAGTTCTGAATGCTCTTCAGTTCAAACCCTTTCCATTTTAAAAGGGTGTGCAGTTTTGTTTTCCTTATCACTGTAGTTATTCAAAGTAGGGAAAATTCCTTCCTCTCTTTGTTTCCAAAGACTGGGGTTTTCTTTTCAGTTTCAAGCTTTTCCCCCTTTGCTTTGATAGTTCCTCATTGTTCCTTCCTGGGCTGGACAATGGCAAGGTGCTTGAAACAAGTCTTGTCTGGTTGAGGAGGTAGCCCCTCCCTACCTGGTTGCTTCACTGCCCTGTTGTGAAGCGAAGCTGAAGTCGCATGACAATTACAGTTTTCTTTATATACATAGATATACCTTCATAACCATAAACACTGTGTGTATGTGAGTGAAAGAGAGATAATGACTATTAAATTCAGTGCATTACAAGTTTTCACAATAGCTCTTACAGTCAAATAACCCAGTGTGCAAACAATTGGTTTAAATGCTTATTCTGGGGGTCTAAACCTGTTCTCCCCTTAGGGAGATTGTCACACTGTCCCCTGCAGGCTGAAGTCCTGAAGCATGAGATTTATTACAATCAGGCTTAATTCAGAGCTCCAAGTGTTATGAGCATGTTGAGGGTGATGCACGTGATCCTGTTCTCCCCACGTCCATGAAGAAAGGGGATAAAGAGGGAGAATCAGATTCCAAGGCCCGAAGGAACCAGTATGACCATCCAGCCTGACCTGCCATATACACAGGACGGTGAATTTCTCCCAGAAGCTGGATTAAAGAGGATCTTTTAACAAGAGATTTAACCTTGTTTTAAAGATGCCAAGCAATGGTGAATCCACCACCTGCCCTGGGAAGCTGTTCCAATCTTTAATTACCCTCACAGCTAAGAAATTGCATCTTATGTCAGAGTTAACTCTAACTTCAACAGTTTGCAGCTCTTAAACCTGCTAAAAGACAAAGGGCTGTTGCCCTCAAATTGTCTGCTAATTCAGGAGACAGTCTGCTGTCCAACGGTATTATTTTTCAGCCCATTCTTTGGGGATCTTGTGTAGAGAGTCAGAGAGTTAAAGATTTCATTATAATGCCACTTCTTCCCCTACTGTTCCCCAGTGCACCGCTAATGCTGATTTACTGTTGTAGATTCAAATTTACACTACACTGCTATTTAAGAAATTTTACATTTTATTTTACTTTAATCTTAAAGCAGTTCTGAGCTTTCCTGGACATTTGACTACAGTGTGATGCTTAGAGCAATGGCAAAAGTGTGTCTTTGCACATTGCTGCTTCTGTATGAGTTCCCATTCTCCTGTTATGCCTTAACTGCGCTTCTCATAGGTGAGGGTAAGAATGCAGCTAGGTCATCTTGGGGCAGGTTGTCTCTCTAGAATCCATACTCAGAGGGCCTCATCCATCTGCCCCTGCTTCTGTGGATGTGGGGAATTCCACCTCTGTGGTACTAATCCACAATCCTCATGATGAAGTCTCCACCAGTTCAGGTGGAATGGAGAGCCTTAGGGATGTGGGAAATGGCTCACTTAAAACGTCACACACACATATGCCTCTTTACCCTGAAAAGCAATGAAGAATCAACAGCAAACTTAATTCAGACTGGGGCTGTACTTTGTACTTAGTTTTGCATGCAATTCTTCCATGCCTTAGATCCACTCTCCTTGGGTTGTGCTGCTAGTGAGAAGAGGTATTTTGGAGGCACATTGTGACTGCATGGACAGATCTGAGAGATCTGCAAGACATGGGGGCTGAATCCTGTTCTGCAAGGAATGGCCAACCTCATTCTTCAGCCCCCATGGAACAATCAGGTGGCAGTTCTGTAAGGGGAATCTCACAGAAATTCCAGTCCCTCATGTGGGTTTCCCATGTTCGGGAATGATCTGAGCCCCTTGTTCTTAAAGTCTGACAATACTATAATGATAATGCTTAATGCAGAGCCTGGAAATGCCTCTTAGATGAGTCCTGACTGCCTGAATCTGAAGACACAATTCTATTTAAAGGCCTTTAGCTATGTGAGTACCAGTCAGCTCCAAATAGTTCTCTGCCATCTGGGGATATTGCTAGATTCACTTGGCATATAAAAGTTTCAGTCATTAGTGAATCATGTGTAGGTCACATCATCTAAGCCAGCACAAAGAAGGAGACGTCTTCATGTAATGATGTTGTTTGGGAATGGTGGCTAAGGGTAGCTAAAGGCTAAGTCTGAACTCTGCCAAATAAAAGATGAAAAGCTCTGTAGCAGCCAAACTCCATAACCTCATGGAGGCCCTGCTGCCAGAACTGTAGATATCAGAGACTGATGATCTGAGCCCTTGGCTATCAACTTAAGAGTCACGGAGGATATTTCACACACAAAAAAAGGTAAAATGAATTGTTCCTTGTGGAAATATTGTGCTTTATAGTTCAAATCAGGCACACTGTTTTGAGTCTCCAATCATAAACAATGGGCCAAATTCATTCACAGTGTAACTTCACTGACAGCAATCTAGTCGGATTGAGTTGAATGTGGCTCAATATGCCTTGCCACTTCATTCTAAAGGTAGCAGTGTTAAGAGCTTATTTTATATAGACTGTGACCTTTTTCTGGAAATGATTTTTTTTTAAATAAGAAAACTTATAGCCATTTTAAAAAATGTTTTTCTCAACTGCTCTGTCTAGAAGATGAATGTTAATATTATTCTGATTCTGAAATGCTAATAATTTCTAGACAGCTGACATGAATGGCTGATATATCAACATATGGAAATATCCAGTGACAGGAAGGACAGTTTTGTGGTTATGATGCAGCAGTCAGACTCGGAAGAACTGGATACAAATCCTGTGTGACCTTGGGAGAGTCACAATCTCTAAATGCCACCATGAGGACGATGACACAACCCTACTTCATGGTTGTTTTGGGAAGATACATTTATTAATGTCTGTGTGCTGCCTACACACTAAGTTACAGGGGCAGTGTAAGAGGCCAGGACAGAGATTCAGTCTATTGATGACAAATAAACACAACAAACCATAACAGCTTGCACTTGTATAGTGTCTTTCATTATAGGATCTAAAAGCTTCAATAATAATTAATTCTCATAATACTCTCAAGATTACTAAACACACACTACATATAAGTTAACCAAGGCTGGGACAGGTTGTGACTTGATTAAAGCAATCAATCAGGGGCAGAATCAGGAGCAAAACCCAGAAGACCCTTGCCTAGATACTAGATAATCTCTCTTTAAGGACCAGAGACACCACAATTTGGCCCCAGGAGCCTAGTTAAGACAAGTGCTCTGACATCATATAAAGCCACAAACGATGCCATAAAGCTGTAATGGATAACATTATTTAATTTAGGTTTTATGTCATCTTAATTTTAAAGATTTGCTCTATTATTTTATGGAGATTACGAATTAATCCACACTTTAGTGGCTATGCATAATTATTTTTTTCTATCACCTTATATAGCTGAGTGCACCAGAGAAAAGTAAAGGTAATTAGCTGTTTTCTTATATCAACTAGTCATTGAAGATATATAGGAAAGCTATGCCAGAATGAAGTTACAGTAGTTTTTTTAAAAGATACAAATATTTTCTGGGAGTAGGAGGTGACTTGGCAATAAATTGAGGAAAATAATGTATTAAAATGTAATTAGATTTCTCAGGAAAATTCAGTATTTTAAAGAGCATATAAAATCGAGAGTTGCTGAAGTCTCTTTAGACTCAAGTGACAATAAATCAGCATATTAATAACTACCTCCAAATTGCTGATCCTTGCCTTTCACTTTCAATCTTTTTGATCCTTACCATCTCTCAGTACTAGCAGTCAAAAATGATACTGAGAGATTCCCATTCTCAATTGTCAAAGCAAAGGGGCAGAGGTTGCTTTCCTCTATGATAAGGCATGGTAATTGTCCTCTGCTGGGAAGGTTAAACAAGTAATAGACTTTGATGCCTAAGGTTTGTACAGCCTCATTATCTTCATCAAGGACACTAAAAATTACTTATATAAAGTTGCCATACTGTCCCATCTTAAGTATAATTGAGGCAAAGTAAATATATAAAACTTCTCTTTAGGTGTGTTATGACTGCTAGCATCTCCAAGAGATGAAAAATATGCTATGCTACAGGAACTATACTCCAGCATTTACAATTGTATAATCGAAAGACATGCAGCAATATTTATTATTGTATGACAAAAAGTCACAATTAGTGATATTAACACTGAGGTGATTTTCAAATAGAGACAGATTTTAAAATAGATATTCTATGTCCCAAAGCTCTTGTAGTTTAACTCCCTGATCCTACAAACATGTACACATACGCTTAATTTTAAGTACTTGATTAGTCCACTGAGCTACATGTGACCATTCACACGCTTAACTTTAAGCATGTATCTAAGTGTGCGTGGGATCAGGGCCTATATTAGACATAGAACATGGAGCTCAGAAAAGTTGATGATAAAGGTAAAGTGTGGGCAAAGGAAAATAAGGTAGTAAAATAAATAATAATGCAAATCATATTATACAGCATGCCTATCTAATAAGTGATAATATTTTGAAGAGAAACAAATGGCACAGGAGAGGAGGAGTACATAGCACAAGAGAAAGCTGCATGAAAAATGTGGGGTTTTAACAGAGACTTGGAGAAGGAGACAGGGAGACTTTGAGCACAAGAAGAGTGATGTCATTCCATGCATAGGGAGCAGAACAGAAAAAACCTGGAGACAAGAAGTGAAAGGGAACAAACAAGGGGGCCCATCCATAGGAGATAGCTTAGAAATTGGCCATGGAGGAGTGAGAGACAAAAGAAAAGGAATAGAGTGTCAAGGCTGATGTTATTTGCAGAGTGGAGAAAACAATAGGAAACAAAGTCAGCATGGCTGCATCCTGAATCCCATTATAAGGTAACTTATGGAAATATGCAACTCATTTTTGCACATTCCAAACATATTTCCTAGTTAAGTTATTGAAGTCCTCTAAGGTAAAAAAAAACTTCCAAATGCAGATCAAACATGGTGAATAAAGCTAGATCAAGACATTTTAAACTGATACTCAAGGCAATGGGGAGCAAGTAAAAGATTAAAAGAAGAATGGGATGATACAGTCTAACAATTTAGGATGTGGACTCTGCTCCCTTTCTGTGCTTTAGGCACCTTTCTGTTTACACATCATGGAAAGAGAACTGTTCAGGAGGGGTTCTATGGTGGAAAGACAAAGACTGTCTGGAAATTCGTAAGGGGCGGAAGGAAGTTGCAGAAGGGAAGGGAAGTGTCCATCCAAGTATAATTTTTGGATGGTATTATTTAGACCACCCAATAAATTATATGTGGATGAACACTTCCCTACCTTTCTGTAACTTCCTTCCCCCTTTACAGACTCCCAGACAGTTTTTATTTATCCAGTTTAAATAATGTTTAAATACCACCCTTAAAGGCCAAATCTTCAGCTAACTTAAAACCATTCCTGAAATTTGTACATATCAATGCTGATCATGCAGATACTAAGCTGGCATGCACAGACTCAGTAGCCTTACAGTTCTCTATCTGTGTCATAAATGTAAAGGGAAGGGTAAACTCCTTTAAAATCCCTCCTGGCCAGAGGAAAAATCCTCTCACCTGTAAAGGGTTAAGAAGCTAAAGGAACCTCGCTGGCACCTGACCAAAATGACCAATGAGGAGACAAAAAGAAAAGGAGTACTTGTGGCACCTTAGAGACTAACCAATTTATTTGAGCATGAGCTTTCGTGAGCTACAGCTCACTTCATCGGATGCATACTGTGGAAACTACAGAAGAACCTGGATTTGTGCTGGAAATGGCCCACCTTGATTATCATATACATTTTAAAGAGAGTGGTCACTTTGGATGGGCTATCACCAGCAGGAGAGTGAGTTTGTGTGGGGGCGCGGAGGGTGAGAAAACCTGGATTTGTGCTGGAAATGGCCCAACTTGATGATCACTTTAGATAAGCTATTACCAGCAGGAGAGTGGGGTGGGAGGAGGTATTGTTTCATGGTCTCTGTGTATATAATGTCTTCTGTAGTTTCCACAGTATGCATCTGATGAAGTGAGCTGTAGCTCACAAAAGCTCATGCTCAAATAAATTGGTTAGTCTCTAAGGTGCCACAAGTACTCCTTTTCTTTTTGCGAATACAGACTAACACGGCTGTTACTCTGAAACCTGTCATTAATGAGGAGACAAGATACTTTCAAAAGCTGGGAGGAGGGAGAGAAACAAAGGGTCTGTGTCTGTTGGTATGCTGCTTTGCTGGGGATCAAACAGGAATGGAGTCTTAGAACTTTTAGTAAGTAATCTAGCTAGGTATGCGTTAGATTATGATTTCTTTAAATGGCTGAGAAAAGAATTGTGCTGAATAGAATGACTATTTCTGTGTGTGTGTCTTTTTTGTAACTTAAGGTTTTGCCTAGAGGGATTCTCTATGTTTTGAATCTAATTACCATGTAAGGTACCTACCATCCTGATTTTACAGGAGTGAGTCCTTTACTCCTATTTACTTCTATTTCTATTAAAAGTCTTCTTGTAAGAAAACTGAATGCTTTTTCATTGTTCTCAGATCCAAGGGTTTGGGTCTGTGGTCACCTATGCAAATTGGTGAGGCTTTTTATCCAACATTTCCCAGGAAAGGGGGGGTGCAAGTGTTGGGAGGATTGTTCATTGTTCTTAAGATCCAAGGGTCTGGGTCTGTAGTCACCTAGGCAAATTGGTGAGGCTTTTTACCAAACCTTGTCCAGGAAGTGGGGTGCAAGGGTTGGGAGGATTTTGGGGGGAAAGACGTGTCCAAACTACGTTTCCCAGTAAACCCAGTTAGAGTTTGGTGGTGGCAGTGGTTATTCCAAGGACAAAAGATAAAATTAATTTGTACCTTGGGGAAGTTTTAACCTAAGCTGGTAAAAGTAAGCTTAGGAGGTTTTCATGCAGGTCCCCACATCTGTACTCTAGAGTTCAGAATGGGGGAGGAACCTTGACAACCTGTGGGACAAGGTGAGTGAAGTAATGGGAGCATGCAAAAGGCACTCTCAGTATTTTGGGAATGCAAAATGAAAGGTCACTTCTGAAAAACTGGCCCCAGTAAACTCCATTTGTATCTAGAAATCAGATTTTGTCCAAGTGCTTTGATGTAAGCGGAGTCTACTGGAATTCACATAATCGTAGTAGATAACTCATTTTCATTCACTGCTTCATATTTTCAAAAGCCACTGTCAGTGCATGTCATACCACAAATACATGACTTTTTCTTTAATTTTATTTGAATTGTCATCAAAAACATGAGTTGATTTATTTGATCTTCCAAGGCCTTGTTTTCAGCACTTCAGTCAAAGGCAACAATATGATTTGTGCTACATGCTGACTTATATATATGCAACTTTCGAGCAGAACAGCATGAGCCGCTAAAATAAATTAAACAATAAACCAGTAATTGCTTGTTAGGGCACTTTAATTGACTCATAAGTACCATATGTGAAGCAGGAAGGCTGCAGGAACCCAATTATAGGTTAGCTTATGGAAATAAGCAAGTCATTTTGGCACGTTGCAAACATACTCCCTAGTTAACTTATTGGTGTCCTTTAAAGGAAAAGGATTTTCAAATCAAACACATCTTAGATGCCTCTGATAAACACAACTGATCAAATTTATCCCTAGTGCAACTCCAGTAAGGTTGATTAATACAAATATTTGTCTTCAATGGTGCTAAATTAGGATGTATTTGGCCCATGTGTGCTTTCCATTAGGTCAGAGATACATTTTTGCCATAATCCTCAGTTCTGTCATTAAGCTTCTAAATAAAATGTTCACATGAAGCAACTTCTGCTATATCAACACTCCACTTTTTATGAGTGGGACCAAAGGGCAGTTGTGGTCCATTTGTAGCCTCATGGATTGAGGAAATATAAACGAAATATAAATTTCACCCAACAGTAATTTATGATTCTGTACTACATAGCATTTATAAATGGATATGAACATGTGAACAAAGACTTCTAATATTAAGACACTGCCAAACAAAGTGCAACAAATTATCACTTTGATTCCCATATCCCCAGCTACATCACTGGCTAGTAGGCCCTGTTTGAACTGCTGTGCAGGAGTCAAGTAAATCCCTCATACGAATTATAGATCAACCTGATTTCTTTCAGACTCACTAAGATCTCATAATGCAGTCCTATATATTTGAATATCATCTCTCACCAAAGTATAAATTATACTAACACTCCCATCTCACGTATTTTTAAAATAAATACCACAGAAGAGACAGCCTGCTTTATATTTGAACTTCTACTTAAAACTAAAGTTAGATGCTGTTTAGATGCTCCCAATCTACATTTTGAAGTAAAGCTCAAAGCAGTCCAGATGATTTTAAATTATTGTTGAATGAAGTGCTAGGGCTAAAAGAGAAATGAAGCATTTCCTTTTGAACTCTGGCTAGTCATTCTCATCACTGACACTGAACAGGACTGAATTGGAAACAGGGATGAGTTCAACATTCTGGAGCAAGTTCTATGCTGTCATAATTTAATGTACCTCTATCGACTTCAATATAAAACACAGTGACTGATACAGAAAAGGTAAACCAGGCACTCCCATATTTCTTCTCTCTTAACATTAGAACAAGATGATGGTCAATTAAACTAACAGGAAATGAAGTTAAAATTGATAAAAGAAAGTATTTTTTATAAAAGGTATTCACTGCTATAAGATATCAGTGGCCAAAAACACAGTAGGACTCCAAAAGGATCATACATTTATATGAATAATAAGAGTATCTACATTACAGTTACATTAGACAGAATATTAGCCCTTTGCTTCAGGGCATATATCAACCACTAACTGTGGTTAATAATAAAGTTAGAAATTTCCCTTATGCCCAGATTATTCCATGAAAGAGCACCTTGCCCCTTCCATCTGGTAATGGGCCAGTGTCAAGAGACAGGATACCAAACTACAGCAACTAATGGTTTGATTTAGTATGTGCCTGTGTTTTATTTACACATACAACTAAAATGTGTGCCATAATGTAAATTTGTGGCATCTGGAAACTATATTCTTTAAATAACAATTATCTCTAGTTAAATGTGAGTTTCAGAAATTCCTTCTATAAACTTTTATATGGTGGAATCAAGAGTTTTATGTATTTAACATACAGAGATGCTGAACGAATCTTTAGAGGAACATCACTGTTTTATATGGCTACTGCAAAAGCATATATTTTTCATATGTTAGGCTCAATCCGGGGCTCAAAAGCAGACTGCACACTGAAGCTCCATTGTGTCAGAGTTACACAAGTAGAGGCTTGCAGGATTAGGTCCACTGGCCCCAATTCAGGAAAGCAGCAAATGGAAATAAAAAAGCAATATATAACCAATAGAAGAGAAGAGGAAATGGCAATCAATATAGATTAGAAGTTATGAAGTGTAGAAAATTGATTAGGAAACCTAAAGACAATAGAGAAAAGTCTATGGCTGGCAGGGCTAAGAACAAGGAGATTGTAAAATGTTTTAGGAACAAAAGAAATCATGGCAATAAAATAGACCCTTACTAGATGGAGATTGTAAAACTATTAATGATGCAGGGGAAAAAGCAGAAGTGTTCAGTAAATATTTCTGTTCTGTATTTGGAAAGAAGGATGATGTACTTACGTCACATGAGGATGAACAAGTATTTTCCAGTCCACTAGAAGCTAAGGAGAATGTTAAACATAATCTACTAGGGATAAACTTTTTAAAGTCTCCAAACCTGAATAACTCATACCCAAGAGTACCAACAGAATTGACTGAGGAGATCTCTGGCCCACTGGTATTAATGTTTAATAAATCTTGGAATAGTGAGGAAATTCCAGAAGGCTGTAAGAGTGTTAATATATTCAAAAAGGCTAAGTGGGATGACACGGATATAAACCAGTTAGCCTGACACCAATCCCAGGCAAAATAATGGAAAACCTGATATGAGATTCAATTGATAAAGAATTAAAGGATAGGAATAGAAATAATGCCAGCCAACATGGTTTTATTGAAAAATAGGTCTTGTCAAATAAACTGGATTTCATTCTTTGATGAAATTACAAGCTAGGTTGATAGAGGTAATTGCATAGATGTTATATTCCTAAACTCTTGTGAGGCCTTTGACTTAGTACCAAATAACATTCTGATTACAAAATTAGCGCTATACAATATCAAGAAAGCATATATTAAATAGATTAAGAAATGGCTAACTGACAGATCTCAAAACATAGTTGTCAATAGGGAATCATCATTCAGTGGGGCTTATAATGGAGTTCCACAGGGACTGGTACTAGGCCTTGTTCAACATTTTCATCAATCACTGCTCATCAAATGTGCAGGTAACACAAAGATTGGTGGAGTAGTAAATTTCAGTGAGGTCAGGGAAGTCAGAAAGAGAGATCTGGACAGCTTGGTAACTTGGGCCTGTTCAAACAAAATATGTTTTAATTTAACCAAGTGCAGAGCTTTTTACCTAGGAACAAGGAATACAGGCCATACCTGCAGAATGGGGGACGGTATCCTGGAAAGCAGTGACTGTGAAAAGGAATTAGAGGTCATAGTTGACAAGCAACTCAGAGAGATGCTGTGGCAATAAGGGCTAATGCGATCCTTGAACGCATAAGCTGGAGAAGTCAGTAGCAGTATGGGGGTGATTTTACCTCTGTATACAGCATCCGTGAGACCAATACTGGCATAATGCATATAGTTCTGTTGTCCGCAGTTTTAAAAGGGTGTTGAAAAATAGTAGAGCGTACAGAAAAGACCCACAGATATGATTCAAGGGCTGGAGAAAATGTCTTACAGTGAGACATTTAAAAAGCTCAGCCTGTTAAATTTATCAAAAGGCAGATTGAAAGGTGACTTGATTACAGTGGACAAATACTTTCATGGGGAAAAAATACTGGGTACTAGTGGGCTCTTTAATATAGAGGAGAAAGGCTTAACAAGAACCAATGGCTGGCAGCTGAAGCCAGATAAATTCAAATGAGAAATAAGACTTTAAAAAAAAATAGTGAAGGTGATTGACCATTGGAACAAACTACTAAGGGAAGTGGTGGATTCTCCATCTCTTGATGTCTTCAGCTCAAGGCAGGATGCCTTTCTAGAAGATGTGCTTTAGTTAAAACACAAGTGATGCTTTAGTCAAACACAAGTTATTGGGCTCAACACAGGGATAACTGGGGGAATTTTAATGACCTGTGATATAGAAATCAGATTAGATGATCCTTACTCTCTATGAATCTGTGAAAAATTAGAGCCAGCGCATAATGAGAATTGAACTATTTTTAACATGACTGCTTACTTTATTATTGTTCAGAAAAATCTATATTCCATGTTAGATAATTATTCTCATTATCTCTCAATGTAGCAGTAACTAGGTAACAAATGAGCTGTGAAAAAGAGAATTTATAGATAATTTGGCTTTTTTTTAAATTGAAAATAACTGTAAAGATCCACAGTATTGACCATTTCTAAGAATTGATTCATAAATCATCATGATGATCTCATTTATTTTCCATACAGAACTGCTTCCTTTTCTAGGTGTATTTTCTCTAGATTACCCAGATGGTAACACTTATTCTATTCCATTAGTTCAATGTGGGGGTACACAGTATTCTCAGGGTGCCATGCAACCTGCAGTCATGGAAGGCTTATTTGTAGACCACCAGTATAGGAAGGCAAGGTGTCTAAGGTCCCAATCTGGCAAAGATTTACATATGCGTTTAATTTTACTACTACTATTAGTCTCCCTGAACTAGACAGAACCACTCATGATAGAAAAGTTAAGCACATGTGTAAGTGTCTGCAGAATCATGACCTAGAGTAGGAAATTACAATACAAAGATAGAAGACAAGGAACAAATAGTGTTGGGATGGAGATTAGTGATGGAAGACAACTTAGAAATACTGAAGCAGGTTTTAAATTGACTCTGACATCACCAGTGTTTCCTACCCATTTTTAGATGTCACTGGCATCAATTGACTGTGAAGAAATAAAGGATGATTTCTTGATGCACAGGTAGAACAGCTCTCCCAGCTGCAGAGGACAACATAAGAAATGTACACATCACACGTTTAGACTCTCCATACTTTTAAGATTCTGAGGGCTACAGCCACAAAAGGATTTAGATACCTAACTGCCACTTTAGGCATCTAAGTCCAACATTCAGGTCCTCAAAATCCTGCTCAGCTGCCATCTAACCCTGTAGGCACCTAAAGGTCCCATAGCACCTAAATTTCTGCCATGGGGCATGCACACAGCTGCCTACATCCCAACACCCAGATGTCCAGTTAACACCTTAGCCTTAGTGGGATCCCCTCAAACTATCTTGTCTTCAGGGCCCGATCCAGTAGTTCTGCTCACCAGATTTGGGCCTCACACAAAATGCCACAGAAGGCAGTTCTACTCCTTTCCTCCCTATGGCTTTTAGCCCAGTGGTTAAAGCACTCACGTAGGAGCTAGGAGACCTGGGTTCAAATCCTTCCTCCGCCTGATGTGGACCAAGAACTTGAACCCAGCTCTCTCTCCTTTCAGATGAGTGCTCTGAGCTATTCTGGGATGGGTTGCTCTCAATCTCACCCATTAGGGAGAACAATACATTGTGTATAAATAATGTAATAGTCATTCAAATGGAGATATGAATTTGGGTAAGTGCCTGAGCCACTGGGGTTTGGAGCCATTTTCTCTCTCTCAATTACTGTATTTTATACAAAGTGGAACAGCTTCAACAAGAGATTGAGACACCCACTACAGAATACTCTTCTGGGTTACACAATCTATGGATGCTGTCTCATTCCCTCGCCCCACTTTTATTCTAGCTTTATGGTAGGATTTCAATTTTGTATTTATTTTCACTGTATATTAAAAGGAAAAATTAATGAAAATATGTAAGATGCTTAATGTTAGAAATCATAGTGCAGTCTTCTCAGAAAATGAATCTTTCTTTTTTCCTTTTTCTGTGATCTACCTTTGACAAAGAGCATTAGAGTTTAAATGACTAGCAGAACCAACCAGCATGTTAAATACCTATTTAGGACAGATTATTTATTGCAATACTTGAACATAAACAAAGACAGGCTCTCCCTCTCTCTCTCACACACACACACACTGATTGCATATGAGATTAAGAGGATTCAATATATCAAGTAACATGAGAGGCAGAAAATAATACACACTCACTGAGTCAAATTAGAAAATCAATTTGCACAATACTTTTGAAGGGACTGATCCTGGTCTGACTGAGAACAGTGGGAGTTTTGCCACTGATTTAGATGAGTAAAGAACCTGGCCTAAAAATATTACAGGCCTAATCCAGCTTCCATTAAAGTCAGTGGGAAGAGTCCCATTAATTTTCATGTTAATTGAACTGGAGATTGATGAATGGCACCTTTCTCATAAATAGACCTAATTAAACAACTTGGTAAGGGATGTTTGGCAGCGGATGAGAAGTACATAGCACATCAAAGGAAGGGCTGGGGGTTGCAGTCCTACCATTGGATTTACACTAACCTGGAGCCTCTGTGCACTGTTCTGGTCTCCAGTCAGGACAAACTGTTTATTCCCTAACTAGCCTTTACAACAGCTTGGTATAGCCAGGGTGCAGGGAAGTTTTGACCACAGTCCCCCACACTGCCACAGGAGGGAGGGAGAGACAGCATATGAATTGTTATACTAGCTCTACAAGCTCCTGAGCATTCTCTTGACTAAGGAGGTCCTTGTGATTTTTACTATGCTGGTTCTTATACAGTTAAGGACCAGGGCACTTATATCAATCACTTCGACAGCTACTTGAAATATTCACAACAAATCCCCAGACCACATGAAAATTTTATTATATACCCTGAACAGAGTCCTACAAAAGATTTGCTAAGGTCAAAACTCTTGAGTGAACCACAGGCTAATTTCTGGCTTTGCCTCAAAATTATCTACTATAATAAAGTTACCAGGTCTGATACAAAGGCTGGGCCAAATCTGAATGGTGCTGCAACCCCATACACTATGTCACAATGCCATTCATTCAGATTTGCCCTGGCCACCCCTGTCATGACGGAGGGGCAGTTGGGCTAAATTTGAGCGGCATGAGGGACGGAACACTGAAGTGTTGCCGAAGGCAGCAGATGGTCTTGAGCAGCCTCTGAGGAGGAGGAAAATAGGGGGAAGAAATTATGAGAGTGATAAAAGGAAATGATAATCTCATAGGGAGGGAGGTATAAAAGTGAAAGGAGAGAGGAGGCGAATAGTCCACAATAGTCAGAGAGCATGAGCCTAGGGACCTGTGGGGTTACAATGTTGGAAGGGCGGGATGAGGATGAACCAAAAAAATCAACTGACAACACAAGAAATGAGGAAAAAATATGTATCCTGAAGCCAAGTTTAAAAATTAAGTGAATATGATGTCAAGAGGTTCCACAGGATTGATCCTTGGAGGTTCTTCAGATGCAGTAAAGGGCAATACATAGTGAAAGCCCTTGACTTGATCCCTGTGTCCTCGGTTGTTGCTGGTTGTTTTGTGCAAGAAGCTCTGAGAATAAATACTGAGGGTACTTTCCCCCTGGGTCTGGAGAAAGCAGTGAAAGGCCCTGATTTCCCCCTGCACGCTTGGCTGTAGTTGAATGTTCTCTTCAGGTAGAAATCTGAAATAATTCTCATTGAAGCCAACAGAATTACATCAGCATATAAATCAGAGAACCACGCCCCAAATGTTTACACTACGAGACCAGTGCTTCCTAACTGTCTTCACTTCAGTGATGAGACAGAGTGGCAGACTCCAAAATGAGCACATCTGGATTGACTGAGTACTCAAGTGGGTATAATAGATGCCTTTGAACTTGATGGGCAGTAAATAGCGTACTTGAGCCTTTGTGAAGATCATTGAATACCAGCAAGTTTCCTTTCACTGTTATTAATCATAGCCTGCGCTCCCAAAAATAGATGGGGTGCTTCATAAAAACAAGTAAAGATACAGTCCCTACCCTGAAGAGTTTACAATTTAAATCTGACAGGACATAATAAACAAGGGAGCAGAACAGTCAAAAAGGGGCACAGGGAAACAGAAAGGAAGGACAATGGTGACAATACTATGATCACATAGTTATTCTCACACCTTGATGCTTCTGTTGGAGATGGACTGGATGGAGGAGTGAACACCTTTTTTACAGTGCAGAACCAAACCATATGGAGCACCCTTCCTGGCAGCATTCACTTGGGACAGGGGCCAAGTGGACAGGGGAGAGGCAGTCAGATAGTCCCTTGCTGCATGTATCTTCTCATTATCAAAAGAGCATGCATCCAGCTTGCACAGCAGTGTGATGCTTTGGGGTTCAACCCCGACCAGTAAGGGGTTGCGTCACTGCCTGCCCTGTAGCCCTGAATGTCTCTGTGCTGTGTAGCCATGGTTCAGAGCCCTGACACCAGCAACATGCTCACAGCACAATAGCCTCACACTGGCTTCCACCAGCCTGGGTTACTCATTGCAGGATGACCCCAACATACTCCCAGTCCCAAATCTCCCCGAAACGGTCTGTCCTGTAGTGCCTAGCCCTCTCACTGAACACTTACAGAAATTAAGTTAGCTGCTCCCTTAAAGAGAAAGTAGCCAGCAAAGCACTGAATTGGTTTATTGTAAAAGTAAAACAAGTTTATTAAACAAAAAGTCACAGGTTTAAATTATACCAAGTATAAGGAATATAGAAAGGGTTACAAGCAAACAAAAGTAAAAATACTCTTCTAAGACTAAAACCTGATTTAACAAACTAGAGCCTCTATTTGAGAAAAGTGTTTCTCACCAAGACTCTTTTCCTGCACGGCTAACCAGACTCTCTGGCTAGGACCCTTCACAGAGCTCAAAGTGTTCGATTATTTTGTCTCCTCAGGTGAAGAATGCCAAAATGGCTTTTTTTCTCCTTATATCTTCTCAAAGTTCATTGACCTTCCTTCAAGAGGCAGGAAGGCTTCCTGGAGATGAAATCTCCATCCCCCATTATGATTTTCCCCACTTGCTCCCCTGATGCCTTTGTTTACCTTGCATGTAAATGTGCGTTTCTTTGTCTTTGGTCACACTTTGCTTCATTTACACTCGAGACACATTCAAGCAGGCAGAACCACATTCCTTTCTCTGGAACAGCAACTTAGGCATTGCTTGCCAAACACATGTTAAGAACATATTTCCACTTCATAGCTATAAAGTCATTTGTGGCTTTACCACACATACATACAATATTAATTATCTGTGAATTATTAGTTTTCCAGTGATGCATTACATGCCATCTTTTGGGTATCTATCATGACAACAGTTTGCCAACTGACACTGGGAACTCTTAGGGTCACAGGTACTTCTAATCATTAGACTGAAGTCTCAGTGGAGTTGGTACATGGTTGCTTGTTGCCTGTGGAGGTGGATTCAGTCCATTTTCTCCTAATCTTCACATTTATTTGTCATCTGGTCCAGATGCCGGGTACTGACGGATGGGATAGGGAACTGGTCTGAAACTGATTAAACTCATCCTGCAGTACTAAGGAAAATTCTGCTCCAAGTTCCAATGTTTCTACCAGTTGACTAGAAAAAGAGTTACTCTGGAGTTTCACTTCTGTAACTGAGAGCAGAATTTGTCCCATTAGGGTTTTTTTGTTGTTGTTGCTGTTGTTATAAACCAGTCAAGTTTCTCCCAAATTCTGACAACTCTTTATAGCACTGGGGCTTGTCATCTTTACCTTTGCATAATAAAGAATGTTTAAATGCTTTGCCATCTGAAACTTCCAGTCTAAAACTTATAAACAACTAAATCTGTTCTGACTGCCTGTAATAAAAATGCACATTCAAATAATTTATAACATTTAAATTAAATACCTTTCTCAGTCATTCCAGAATATTGTCCACTTTATGTGAGCCGAAATAGAGATATTGTTACTTGAGACTGGAAGGTCACATTGTACTTTGAAACGTATTTAAAAAAAGAGAGAGAGAGATTGTGAAAAGGTTCTCAGGCAGAACTTGAGAAATCAAAAGTGTTATGCCTTTCAGCAGACTTGCCCAATGGGAAACTTAACTACACAGCTTTGAATTCCATTAAGAACAAAGTCTACTGTGATGTGCAAGAGATCCAAAAATAAAATAAAAAAATGTTTTACACATCTTCTTGAACATTCTTAGGTATTGTGGGGGGAAAATGTTTTACAGAAACTTTTCCTCGGGGTACAATAGCTTTGTTAAGCACGAAAAATCACCAACAAGAATGGACTAACAATAATGATGCTGAAGGATGAATTTTTAAATATTTTATTTTAAACTCTGATCCCCACTAAGAATAGGAACGAGTATTTTTCCTGGATCATGTAAAGTATTCACCCTTAATCCAACAGAGGAGTTGAAATAGGTTTCTCTTCTAGACAGAGATGAACACACTATTATTTTTATTGTTCTATTATGTTTATTGCTAAGGTCATCACTAACAGCACATTCATTTTTACTGTTATTAGAAGGCTGTACTATCTCAGTGGACTATTTCAGGGGTTGGCAACCTATGGCACACGTGCCAAACATGGCACACGAGCCAATTTTTAATGGCACACTGCTGTCTGCCGGACCCATTAAAATGTATTATTGGCACACGAAACCTTAAATTAAAGTGAATAAATGAAGACTTGGCACACCACTTCTGAAAGGTTGCCGACCCCTGGACTATTTTCTTTTCCTTTTAGTTTAGTTAAGATGGGGATGAGGGAGTGGAGAAAAGACTGAAAAAGTGTAAAGGGTAGTATATCTCCTGTAATGTGTTACTGTTCTTCCCACTTCCTATGCTTTGTCTTACCAATAAGAAAGAACATCTCAATTACGAACTATAATGAGGAGCCCTTGTGGCACCTTAGAGACTAACAAATTTATTTGGGCCAAGCTTTTGTGGGTTAGAACCCACTTCATCAGATGCATGGAGTGAAAATACAGGAGCAGGTATAAATACATGAAAGGATGGGGGTTGCTTTACCAGGTGTAAGGTCAGTCTAACAAGATAAATCAATTATCAGCAAGATACCAAGGGAGGAAAAATATCTTTTGAAGTGGTAAGAGAATGGCCCATTACAGACAGTTGACAAGAAGGTGTGAGTAACAGTAGGGAGAAATTAGTATTGGGGAAATTAAGTTTAGGTTTTGTAATGACCCAATAACTCCCAGTCTCTATTCAGTAATTAGTATTACTGTATTAATGTGTAATCAGTATTACACAATTAGTAACTGTAATTCAAGTGATCTTTATACCATATTATTATAGTGAACGGAGATTATGGGGGTGATTGGCAAAACTTCTATTGATTACAGTGGGAAGAAGAACAGGCCCTGACAGACCTTCCTTTAATGTACATTTATAAGGAGCCTAATCCTGCAGCCCTTAAATATACCAAACCCCAACTGATTTCAAAGGGAATTATGAATGCATAAGAGCAACAATATTAGGCCACAAAAGTTTTCCATTAACGATTGCTTTCCTAATGGTTTTAACCAGATTATTATAATTATTTTCATCTATAGCAGGGGTCGGCAACCTTTCAGAAATGGTTTGCCGAGTCTTCATTTATTCACTTTAATTTAAGGTTTCACGTGCCAATAATACATTTTAACATTTTTTAGAAGGTCTCTCTCTAGAAGTCTATATATTATAAAACTAAACTATTGTCGTATGTAAACAAGGTTTTCAAAATGTTTAAGAAGCTTCATTTAAAATTAAATTAAAATGCTGATCTTACGCCACCAGCCTGCTCAGCCCGTTGCTGGCCTGGAGTTTTGTTCACCTAGGCCGGCAGCAGGCTGAGAGTGGCCGGCAGCAGGCTGAGAGTGGCCTGCAGCCGGGATCCCGGCTGGCAAGGGGCAGGCAGCCAGAACCCCAGACTGGCAGTGGGCTGAGCGGGGCTGGTGGCCGGGACCCCAGACCAGCAGTGGGTTGAGCGGCACAGCCCGCTGCCAGTCTGGGATCCCGACCCTGTCCACATAGAGTAGGTACCTACCTTCTCCCTGGTTCTAGCCATTCTCTTCCTTTCTCTGCACTGAGATGAGGGTGGGAGTGTGCTGAGAACAGGGCTGGAGGTGAAGGAGCAGGCTGGGGGTTGGGGTGCAGGGTCTGGCCAGGAGCTAGAATGAGGGAGAGGGCTCAGGGTTGGGGCAGGAGGTTTGGGTGTGGAGCGCTTACCTAGGCAGCTCCCATTTGGTGTGAGGGGTGCAGGTGGGAATGTGGGAAGGGGGTGTGCAGGAGCTCCTGTTTGGTGTTCAGGGTGCGAATGGGGATGTGAGGGGTGCAAGAGTCAGGGCATAGGGTGTTGCGGGGCTGGATATGTGTGGGGGGTGCAGGAGTCAGGGCAGGGGGCTGGCGATGTGTGAGGAGGGTGCAGGAGTCAGGGCAGGTGGCTGGGGGGGCTGGGTATGTGTGGAGGGTGCCGGAGTCAGGGCTGGGGTTGTGGTGGGTGTGTGTGCAGGGGTCAGGGCACAGGGCTGGAGTGTGTGGGGGGTGCAGGGGTGAGGGCAGAGGGCTGGGTGTGTGTGTGAGGAGGGGTGAGGGCAGAGGGCTGGGGTCGTTGGGGTGCTCCCAGCCCCCTGCCCAGAGCGGCTCACGGCAGGAGGCTGGAAGGGATATGCCCTGATTCCACCCCCTTCCCCAGGGTCCCCGGAGCAGAGAGCGTGCTGCGGCTCCGCTTTTATCTCTCCCACTCCGTAGCAAGGGCCGTCAGCTGATCAGGCGCAGGGAGGGAGAGGAGAAAGGGCAGGAACCCAGCACGCTGGGGGAAGAGGCGGAGGGAGGGGGAAGCTTGCCTGCCCTGCAAGGAGAGAGCGGTGGGCAGGGTGCGGAAAACAGTGGGCTGGGCAGGATTTTTAGTGGCACCCTGCTGTCTGCCCAGGTCTGGCAGACAGCAGCATGCCATTAAAAATTGGCTCACGTGCCGTGTTTGGCACACGTGCCATAGGTTGCTGACCCCTGATCTATAGAAATTTCACAGTGATAAATGGATGCACAACTTGCTGGTTTACGTAAAAATTTAAATGTAGCAAAAAATAAATTAGACAACAAAAACATTTCCATCAGTATTTGCCTTACTATACACATTGCTAGAAGATCATTAATACTTTTAGGTCTTCTCTGTGTGTTCCACTCTATCTATACCTAGGGTATGATTGACTGTGATACCACTATAAGTTTTCTTAATTTACAGTCCTTCCAGTGCAAATCTTTAATCTCAACAATAATGAATTGTCAGTCCGATTGTCATCTTATTCCCTCTTTTCACCTGTGTACTTCTGTTCACCTTTGCTAAAACTCTCAGCAGTTTTTGCCTTGAAATTGCTAAGTGCACGCTTCCCACTTGACGCTAAACGTTTTCACCAGTTGTCTCTTACAGCACTACTGGGGCATTTCAAACTTGTAATGAGGAGAGCATGAAGTAGGAAGAACGTGTGTGGGTGTCTTTGGAGAGTAAAGTGGAATAAAATAAATCTTATAAAAATGTTCTCATTTTTTGGTTCATGTTGTGTGACCTGTTTTTGAAACAAAAAAAAGTGTCTGTATTCTGAAATGCATCTAATGTCTGAAAAATATGACGCGTCAAAAATATAGAAAAAGGCACCAGAACAGATCAACAGCAAGAGAAGCTCCAACAGGCGATGGCAGCTCAGTCACAGGCTCCCAGTAATGTTGCCAGTGACATAGCAGTGAACCCCAATGTCCATTTCTGTACCCTCCTACATACCTTCACTGGCACTGGCCCAATTCTGCAAGGTGCTGAGCGCTTGAAAGGTGCTGAGCATCCTCAACTTCTGCTCACGTTAAAGGGGATTTGTGACAGGGCCTAAAACCCACGCACAAAACAGGAAGGGGCTAAGAACCCTCCCTGCCTGCAGACAGCAAAACCAACCCCAACCCAGCTCAGATGTTGAGAAATGTCAGTGATGGAGCTGCCCCCCAGCTGCTTCAGAGAAAGTAAAAGAGGGAGAAATAGATAAAGGACTGACCCAGGCTTCTCAAACTCCTCAAACAGAAGTCATCTTAACTGACTTACACCCAATGCAACCACAAGGAAGTCAGTCCAGAGCAGGATCTGGCTCTATTAGCACTGCTAGCAATTCTTGTTAATGTCCACACACACACACACACACACACAGATGCATGAAGCTGGAGGGAAGGGAACAAAGATAAACACCAATTATGCTGATACTGCCATTACGCTTAAAACCAAGCAAACATAAAACGGGAGCTTCCAAAACTTCCTACAGTGATAATTATCTCTTTAATTTTAAGATAAGTTATTTAGGAAATAAAATTTAATGAGAAAACAATTCAATACTTTGAACACCCATTAAGATTCTCCTCATATCACTTTTCTAAGAAAGTACTGATGTTTGAAAAAATTTAAGTGTATATTTTAGACACACAGTAAATTATTTAGTCTTACTATTTCTAGTAGTCTATTTAGTCTTACTATCTCACAGAAAGAAAGAAAGAAAGAAAGAAAGAAAGAAAGAAAGAAAGAAAGAAAGAAAGAAAGAAAGAAAGAAAGAAAGAAAACGAAAACATAAACATTCGTAGCATCCCATTAATTCACAACTCAAGAATTGTTGTGTTTGTAAACTTTCTGAACACGAAGTCTATCAAATTAAGATCTGTAAAGGTATTCAGAATTGATGGACCCACTAAATTTTATTCCTTTGTTTGCTTTTCTAGAAGCTGCTGATAGCTTGCTGTAAGTGAGAAATTATTTTAGGTAAAGATATAGCTTGCTAGAATTAAGTTTTAGGTACTAGAAAGCCTATGTCATTGTTTTGTTTGCAATCCTTTGATATCTCTTATTTTTGCCTGGTATAACTTAAATCTATGTTCTTCATTAAGAAACTTGTTCTTGTTTTTTGGTTTTTTTTAACAAAACCATCTTAGTGCTTTTATATCTAAGTAAGTGTGAGTCCTCAGTTAAACCAATTTACTGGTGTGTCCTGTGCTCTTTGGAGGCACAGCAATTAAGTTTGCTGAGCATCCAGGGATTTGGCACTGCAGAGAGACGTCTCTGGGGAACTCAGGGTTCCCTGATTATTACATGCAAGGCAAGGTTAAGATTGGCAGAGTCTTGAGGAGTTTGGTGGCAAGGCAGACAGACTGCAGAGTCAGGGAGCTGGCATATGGCTCAGCAACAGCAAAGCTTGCATGTGCTGAGGCAGAGAGGCAAAGGCTTACGGTTCTGGGTTTCCAGAGGAGAGTGTCAGACCTAGTCTGAGGCCTGGTCTCCATTGAGGGGGAGGGCTCGATCTAAGTTACGCAACTTCAGCTACGTGAATAACGTAGCTGAAGTCGACATACTTAGATCTACTTACCGCGGTGTCTCCACTGTGGTAAATCGACGGCTGATGCTCCCCCGTCAACTCTGCCTGCGCCTCTCACTCCAGTGATTTGATAAATCGACCCCCGCTGGATCGATCGCTGCCCGTCAATCCAGCGGATAATGTAGATAAGCCCTAAGAGGTATGGATTTTAGCTTGTTTAAAATAAAGCTTCATGTTGGGGTTATAATTTTAGGGGGTGGGTAGAGTGAGGATTCAGCAACAGCACACTTGTTTAAACAACATGTTGTGTGAAATCCTGGCTCCATTTGGCATTGACTTCAATGGAGCCAGGATTTCATCCATTATTTTTACTGCATTAACGTTACCCAGAATAATGCAGTGCTTATGTCAGCATAGTTATAACCACCAGGAGTTCACTCCTCTCCAATGCGACAAGCCAGGAACTGGTGAGGAGAGGGTCACATCCTTAGCTGATAGCCCATAACTGGGCAACTACATATCAAAGGTCAAACAAAACCAGCTTTTTCACCTAATCTCTGGCTGGCCAATGACAAAGTGGAATGAAGAAAAAAAAGAGAAATAAAAAACCCTGTAAAGTTTGAACTTTTGATTCAAGGAGTGGATTAATTCTGTATCTGGCACCTACAGACCACAATGCAGGACACAGAAGAAATGCAGGTGGAGATGAACTGCACAAGAGTTCATAATTTGTATCATCTGAATAGAAATTACATCTAAGGTTTAAGATGGCAATGAAATGTCCGATAGAGAGGAGAAAATGGCAGAGCACGGAAGTCCTTCATAATGGAAGGAGCAAAGGAAAAATATACAAATCCTCCTCCAGAAATTGTAATGGGGAGATTAGATTGGTGGGGTTCAAATAGGGTAAGAGTATCGTGGATGCATTGGCCAAGAATCTATTCTCAGACACACCAGTGTGCATCCAGAGTAACTACTGCTCTCTGGCCCATCAATTTCCTGCTCATATTGCGTGATCAGTACTGTTTAAATCTGCACTGAGATCAGCAGGATGAAAGAGAGAGGGATGTAGGATCAGCGACAAGGTGGGATTACTAACCACCCAGAGAAGGGCGTTGTTGGTACTGTGCAAGCAGTGAAGGTTTTGCTGGGATCGGTGCTCAGAGAGCTAAAAGAAGAGCATTTCTTCAAAAGCTTGCTGAGGAACGGAGTTTGAAACTGATGGCAGTGAGGGAGAGAAGGTCAAGTGAGGTTTTTATTCTATACCTTTTTTTCCAGGCAGAAGCAATTTTGAGTATAAGGCTGGGAAAAATCTGTTTGTGTTATCTAAATACCACACCACTTGCTCCTTTTTATAGGGCTCAATAAAGGATAATATGTCCTACAGGTAAAATTTTTACAAAGGCTTTCTCCAGGCAAAATTTATGAACCATGCTAATTAGATCATTAGTGGGGAGAAGTTAAAACCAAAAAGATAATAAAAGCAGAAAATATGGACCCAGATCATAGCCCTCTACAGACAAATCTACTGGAGACCCAAATATAATCAGAAAAATCCATGTCCCTGGGGCTAGCGTTCTTAGAGCATCCTGAGGTCAGTGAGAAGGAGATTTGGCCAGTGGAAGAGTGAGTACAGAGTCTACCAAGATCTGTGCACAGATCCTGTGAATGTTAACGTATCCTTGGAAACTCATGGCTGTTGCATGTGAACCCAGTCCCCTTCCTGCCAACATTTCTCAAGCCTCCCTATCCTTTCATGGCTGCCTGGCTCCCTGAAGAGGCTTGAGATGTCTACATGACAATCAGAGGTGTGACTGCTGCTTCGATCTAGCTACTTCAAACAACAATAGCAGTGAAGCCACAGTATAAGCCTGCCTGGGGCCCTTTGTATTACTCGGGTGGCTAGCCCTTGCTGACAGGGCTTCACTGTTATTGTTATTCAAGCTAGCTAGAACAAAACTGGCTCCAAATGTCTACATGTGCTGAAGTCACAACTCTGACTGCAGTTTAAATATACCCTTGGGCTCACCGCTCACGCCTGGTCCAAACCCTGTCCTTTCAGAGGGACTTGATCACAGGCAGTGGGCGTTCATGGAAGTTTATCAAGTAATATGTTACTTGGACAAGTCTGCCTCATAAGGCTCCCAAAGCATTGTACCAAGGTGTGTGCACCCTGTTTTACAGATGGGTAAATGGAGACAGAGAGAAGTAAAATGACTTGGACTACGCTCAATGACAGCAATGTGTAACAGAACTCTGGTGTCCTGACTCATAGCCTGCTGTTCTCATCACTAGACAATGGTCTTTCCTTGACAGTGGCAGCATAAGCTTAGGAAGATTCCCACAGGAGGAGGATGCCATGGACATTACCTTCCCCCAGCTGTTACATCCTTGCCCAACCTCACCAATGTCTATAGAAGCATGACTTCATGGAGCTGACACAGAAAAGCAAATGATTGGATGATCACCGGGGACGGGGCGGGGAAGGGTGATGCTGTGTCTGGCAAATCTTGGTCCAAAAGACCAAGTACTTTGCCATTTGTCTTCTTTATCCCCTGTGGGATATATGGGAGGAGATGTTTCAGCCCATGGGGATGAAAACGTAAATTTGTCATTAGGAAGCAGAAGCATGTGTTTGTTAGATTTTTGTACTTGAAGTTGAAAAGCTTTTCAAAGATCAAGAACAAAGAGTGTGTTACCATGCTGAACATTTGCTCCTTCTGCATCTAAGAGAATTGTTCATTGACATGCTAAAAAGCAAACATTCATCTTCAGGGCTGGAATTCCTACACAAATACTGTAACTAAACCATTTACGCAAAAACTTCTATAAGGTTGGATTTCCTCCAAATGCTTTCCGGGCAGTTTGTGGTTCATTCAGTAACATGGATGTGTAAATAATCATATCACCTTTGTTAGAAATAATCAGCAAAGCAAGCATCCAGTAACTCCCATCAGTACCCAAACAGATATTCATCACTTAAGTAAAAAGTCTTTCTTAAAAGCACCCACCAAAAATTAATATGGCGGGTAATGGCAACATTAGAATAGTGGCAAATTGTAACTGGAATTATAGAATTTATAGAAAACATTAACAGGTCAGATAGATTTTGCCTACTGGCAATGCTTTACAAAGCAATTAAAAAGCTCATGAATTGAAGATTTATTTTCATAACCTATTAGAAAGGTATCTACACATATCAAACTAAATTATTTCATAAACTGAAATGGATTTTTAGAAAATGTATTTTGGGCACATTCACTTCAATTCCTATAAACAGCAGAACAGGTCTGTTTTTCAGCCTCTTTTGCTCTGATGAAACAAAATGTAATCAATTTCACAAATTAAGATATTTCATTTCATGAATATTTTGTTCTATGAGAAAATTGTAAATTGGTGGGGAAAGAGGAGCATTGCTGACTGAAAGCCCCGCAAAGAATGGCCCACATAGGAAATGCATGTCAGTTTGATTTGAAGAGGTCTGTGATTGGTGTACATAAATATTAGTCCACTCCAGCAACAAAAAGAATATCTGCTAAAGCTCTGTGCCATTCCTTTGACAATCACAATTTCTCTTTATTACTACAGGATTAAAAGTATAAAACAGGCTTATCCCAATCAGTGGAAAACATTCTGAAGAAAGTGTCATGAAGGGAACAGAGTTTTAAAAAGCCAGTAAAACTTATTATACCTTAGTTCAAATACCAAGCAAGCAAACATACTGTAGATTTAGATACCATCTCAGTACATTTGATTTACCTGTATTTTCAACAGGAAGACAAGTAATTCCAATATAAAACTTTATTCCAAAGCTGTGACCTTGACTTTTACCAGAAGTTCAACTGCAGGAATATTGTTTTGGAGAGGAGCTGAAGAAAGCAGAGAGTTCTCAAAGATTAGATAATGAACTGTCAAATATAGCTTGTGAAATACTGCTGCTGTTTCAAATAGACACTCTGATCTAATGTGTGACAGACAATTCAAAAACTATGACGAGGTCCATATGTGGCATCCGGAGACTATAAAGCTTGAATTACTCATTTATTTATCTCATAAAGCATTAGGCTTGTGTAGCAAAGACATCCCTAGCACATTCCATGTAGGAATCATTTGTAGAAGGTAAAAATGATAAAAGGCCAGGACTGTAAATTAAATACCATTTGTTAAAGGTACATGATTAACAGTGTATTTAAAACTGAAACTTAAAGGTCAGGAAAAGAAAGTGACAAAAGCTGGGCTTCCCATATGGATAATGTTACCAAATACTCATGGGTGAACAATTATTTCAGAACTGCTAAATCATTCTTAAGTTGTTGACAATATCCTGGGTGGCTACATCTGATGTCTATTTTAATCATTTAAAAATAACACACTGTGCTAAATATTCACATCAATGTAAACATCTATAGGGGTTTTTTTTCTTTCAAACATAGTGGCAAGGAAAATTGCACATTGCTTGGTACTTCACTTGCATGGAAACATGTTAAAGCTTCAACTTAAATCTATTTCTTGCTTGGCCAGATGAGAGCATTGCCCATAAACAGATGGCCCTGAAACTGTAACAAACTGCTATCTTCACAATTTCTGGACATTTCTGAGAGATTCAGAGCACAGCTGGGATTACACAGAGGAAAAGAAAAAATCAGAGCCTGATTCTGCTCTTACTTGCAACCTGTGTCATCATTTACACAGTGTGTATAAAATGCTATCATTCTGACCTGGTATCATTTTATATCAACCTTGCACAGGTATACGTGATGACTCAAGATGCAAGGCAGTGGAGAACCAAGACCTCAGTTTTCAATCCTTAAAACACAGACCTGCTGCTATGAATATGGCCCTACCAAATTCACCACCATGAAAAACGCGTCATGGACCATGAAATCTGGTCTCCCACCGTGAAATATTGTGACGTTATTGACTTGAACTGGGACCGTACAGAACATTGTTGCAACCAAGGTCCTGCAGTGGCACCAAATCTTGTATAAAGGGGGTCAAAAAGGTGTCTAAGATGAGGTTATGATTTGCTGGTTAGGATTATGCTATCTGTTTGCATGTATCATTTTTGTATTTAAAGATATAAGTATTGACTCTATACTGTCTGTATTCCAAACTTATGCTATGCTTCTGGGTGACACCCCAGCCAAGTTGGTGTCAGCTCTGCCTAGTCTGCTTGATGGCCCATTAAGGACCATCAGCTATACAAGTGACCCACTGAGAGAAGGCAGACATGCCTCGTGACTCAGCAAGGTATGCGAGGGAAGGGGGGTAGCTCAGTAGTTTGAGCATTGGCCTGCTAAATCCAGGGTTGTGAGTTCAATCCTTCAAGGGGCCATTTAGGGATCTGGGGCAAAAATTGGGGACTGGTCCTGCTTTGAGCAGGGGGTTGGACTAGATGACCTCCTGAGGTCCCTTCCAACCCTGATATTCTATGATTCTATGACCTGCCTATGGACAGAACTCTGAGTTTTGCCAGGCCATGTGATGGACAGCTTGTCCTTGGGACAAAGAAAGAAAGACCACATGGCAAGAGAGTATAAAAAGCTGCTGCAGCTCCTCCATCTTGTCCTCAATCCTGCTTCTCATCTCTGGAGGAACTTTGCTACACTGAAGCTTTGAACCAAGGACTGAATGATCAAGACTCCAGAGATTTGATTTGAACCTGAAGTTTTTATTCCATCACTGCTGCAAGCCTGAACCAAGAACTTTGCCATTACTGTATGTAATTGATTCCATTTACCAATTCTAGCTCTCATCTGTATCTTTTTCCTTTTATGAATAAACCTTTAGATTTTTAGATTCTAAAGGATTGGCAACAGCGTGATTTGTGGGTAAGATCTGATTTATATATTGACCTGGGTCTGGGGCTTGGTCCTTTGGGATCGAGGGAACCTTTTTTTCTTTTACTGGGGTATTGGTTTTCATAACCATTCATCCCCATAACAAGTGGAACTGGTGGTGATACTGGGAAACTGGAGTGTCTAAGGGAATTGCTTGTGTGACTTGTGGTTAGCCAGTGGGGTAAAACCAAAGTCTTCTCTGTTTGGCTGGTTTGGTTTGCCTTGGTGTGCATAGAAACCCCAGCCTTGGGCTGTAACTGCCCTGCTTTAAGGAATTTGTCCTGAATTGGCACTCTCAGTTGGGTCACGCCAGAATCAGCCTCGTTACAACCCTGTACTATACAGATTTCACAAGGGAGACCAGCATTTCTCACGCTGGGGGTCCTGACCCAAAAGGGAGTTGCAGGACATTCACAGGTTATTTTAGAGGGATCATAGTATTACCACCCTTATTTGTGCGCTGCCTTCAGAGCTGGGCAGCCGGAGAACAGCGGCTGTTGGCTGCGCGCACAGCTCTGAAGGCAGCACCCTGCCACCAGCAGCGCAGAAGTCTGTATCGTCTAATAAATCAGCATTCATGACTGTATCAACCAAGAGCCATTGTAGTGCGGTAAACAAAAAACTATAGACACACATATGATGGGTTGGGCAGAGGCTGATACTGTAAATTGTCCAAGGTAACAAAAATCCAGCTCAACTTGTTATACAAAATTGTTTATAAAATGAGAACAGTTGGAGACAGGAACACTGGATGCATTTAAGTTAAAAGAACCATAATAAGGGGTCTTCAAGACTCCTAGAAAGTCACAGGTTGGCATAACAACAAGCTGAAAGTTTTTAGAGAAATTTCTATAGCTGAAATCACTGAAATCTGTCTGATTTCAATCAGATGAGGTGGTTGCTCCTTTTCTGACTTTTTTGGGGGGAATCGGAGAAAAGAGATCACTAAAAAAAACAAAACAAGAGGAACAGAGGGCAGGGTAGACTGGAAGGAACAAGCTTCACCATCTTGTTTGCAGCTGCTCTCACCATTTTTGGGGACTCCAGGATCTATCATGATGCCACAGGGTCTTCACCATCCTGATCCTGAAAGATTTCCAGGACAGACCAAGACGAGAAATGGAACTTGACACCATCATCACTCCACTAGCTTTGGCTAAATCCTGAACAGCTAAAACATAAATCTGAGGTTCCTGCCATCATCCTCTACCTGAGATGTACGTTTCCCTCCCTGCTTTATTTCTCCTTTTCTATCCTTCTGTTTTTCCATTCTGCCTAAAAAGAGTTTCGTTTACTTGGCCAAAACAACAACACTTTTTGCAACACTGCTTTGAGACTGTAACCAGGTAGGCAAGCTAAAGGCAATGCTTTAAACAATCTAATGCTGTTAAAAGCTTCCCAAGTCTTGGAGTAGCTGAAAAAAATGCATGTCTGTAGTTTCGCAGCAGTCTAGCGTCAGGCTATCAGCATCAGAGACAGAACTTTCTATTTTTTGCTATCCTGATGTCTTCCTATGTGTGAGTTTGCCTTGTTTTGTCTGCAAGGAAACAGGATCAAACTTCTTCCACAACAGCAGCTGCTCATAACCACGTAAACTAACTTCTTCTCTTGCCCACCCCAACCAAAAGGCGAGATAATACTATATTTCACCACTTTTAAAACGGATTGTTAAACAAGGGTTTCCCCCATAACATACTTCATATAACGGAAGGGAAATGGAATAATGGAAATCATTAAAATGAAAGCCTTATTAAACTTTTAATTTCAAATGTTTTAACTTCAAATGTGTGCTTAATAAAAAGTTTTAAAGATTTTTAATTATGCTTATTACAATATGAGTCTCCAGCAATAATTTGACAGAAACTCCAGACCACACTTAACTGTTTTATGCTGTAACAACAAGAAGAGGTTACTCACTCAGTCCAGGGTTTTGAGCTGGGGGTGGGGAGGGGAGGAGCAGTGAGGGAAGGGGGGTTTGAACACTAGCTTCACTATTACTAACAACAAGACACCCAGAGATCCATCTAGACAGTTGTTGGGTGGAGATAGCAGACCCTTTGGATCTGTCTATGATAGAAATGAATAGTCTAGGTGACTTCTGAACTTGTTTGATTCTATCTAGTTAGCAGACCAACACCCGTCTGACATCTAAGGTATGAAAGGAGTTCTCCTGTTGAGACTTACATGGTTTTGGGGGACACACCAAGAGATGAATGGGCTTGTTAAGATGAAAGTCTGATAATACCTTAGGTAAGAAGTTAGGGTGTAGTCATAAAGAAACTTTGTCTTCGAAGAATACCATAAAAGAGAGGGGGATGTATGCCATTAAGGCCCCAATTTCTCTGTCTCTATGGGCCGATGTGATAGCCACTAAAAAGGCCATCTTCATGGAGTCATGGATGAGCAGACCCTCTGTCAAAGAGGTCCAAGGGCTTTTGGTCCTTGTCATACAGGGTAGTCTTAGAGTAGTGTTGCTTACCCTGTTTGTTCACTGCATCCATCCTAGAGAACTAGGTGGGGGTGGAGGGAAGAAATAATAATTATTTGGAGTCTTTGGAGGAGACATAACATTTGTTATCCGCCTATTTGCAAGTTGGTGGAACTGTGGCAGCTGTTTGCCAAAGAGTCCTTGCTGAGTCCAGAAGCACTTCATTAATTGACAACGCAACTCTGAATGGTATTGCTGATTGTAAAATGTCAAGCAATTTGTGTTGCAAATTCTTGACCTTTTCAAGTGGTATTTGAAGAGCACCTGCCACCCATTTTATGAGATCCTGAAATTGCCAGAAATTGTGGGACATGATGGTGGAGGCATGACTGCCTTATCTGGAGATGATGATAAGACAGGAGTCTGAGGGGTGGCCTCTTTATCTGCCCTAACTTTCTGCTCCTGAAACATCTCCTCATGCTGGGGTCTCAGTTAAGGAGGGGATTGACTGTCTCTATCCTCCCAATGTGTTGTAGTCAGTGGTCTGGCAAATTGTTGTCTGTACACAGCCCAGGATCCCAGTATGGCCACTGTGGGAGCGGCACTCAGGGTTGGTCCCAACATCCATGGTGCCGACCACAAGAGTCTTCTCTGTGGGCACTGAAGAGTGGGTTCCTGTATGTTTGGGTAGGGAAACCCTGCCTGGAGATGGATGAGACTGAGGAGAGGTCTCCCTTCTCCTCCCGCGGGGAGGGCAGGGTACTAGCAGAAAATGGTGATGAACCAGGCAGAACCAGGAATGATGGTAGCCCAGAGATTGGGGTTGCAGTATGAAGAAGAGTTCAGCACCCACAAGCAATGGAGATTCCAGTCCATCTGTATCGAAATTCCTGTGGTGCAATATGTACGACTGGTACCCATGTAGCAGTGTGCTTGGTTCTTGAAGCAGATGGTACCATAGATTTAGAGTGTACCAAAGTAGGTGGTGATGGTATCTGATGCTTTGGTTTGCATGGTAATAAGAGCTACTGGGGAGGTACCAATAATGGGGCTGTGCTTGATGGTAGTAATCTGGAGGAGTTCTTATCCGTACCCTCCTTGTTGCACGTAAATGGTTCCCGAGGCTTGGCTGGAACTGTGTTTGTCTTTAGAGCTCCAGGACATTGCAGCCCTGCCAGTACCGGAGGAATCTTTTGCTTCTACAGTACTGAGCTCAGAGGTTGAGGCTTCTGAGACTGTCATTCTAGTGGCAGACTGAGGTCGTTTGGAAGCAGGCTAGTTATGATGGAGGGTCAGAGCTTCTCTTCTTGGGAGCCATTGTTGAGGTCTCTAAAGTCTTCTCTTTCCTAGAAACCTGAGATGAGGTCGAAGTGGCACTAGATCAGGTGCCTGAGGGGCGGGAAGGGTGCCCTGACTAGACTCTGATGTGGGGAACGCTCCATCAGCAGCAGCCTCAACTTGATCTCCTAGTTCCTTCTTGCTCTGGATTTGAGGGCCCGGCAAAAGTTATATTTCTGGGAAACTTAAGATGCTGCCAGGCAGCAGAAACACTTAGAATGGCCATCACTTACCAGGATACCCTCTGGAAAGAGAGGCAGTTTGAAACCTGGAAAGCCAGACATGCCCTGCTGGGAGAGGAACAAGGTAAATCCTCTCGCTACTTTACTATCTACTAACTACAAACTAAATAATACTAAATTAATAACAAACTAAAAACTATAAACAAGAACTCTAGCTGAGGCACTCTCCAGGCAGACATACTAAGGCTCCGTCTCAGGCCGAGGCGGTTGAGAAGGAACTGAGGGCGGTTCACCTGCGCAGCCTTGTATAGCCTCATTGCACAACAAGAGGATGCAGAGACTGTATGCATGAGCCAAAGGGACATTGCTAATGAAAATTCTCTGATCCAGGGCTCGAGAGGCACATGCACACCTGAAATGGAGCACCCATAGGGACATTGCTCAAAGAAGAATTAAAGGTTTTGTTGACTTCTTATTCCTTACTTAGCCTAACACCTCTGTATCAACACAACAAATGGTTTACAGGGTCTAAGTTCTGTACAAACATTAATGTATAAACAATTGTGAAAAACTATAATTGTTATAGTAATTTTTCCATGTAACTTACATGCAGTTTTTACGTCTGCAAAGAATAAATCATTTAGAAATAGAACCTGAACTGTTTGTTGCCTGAAGAGGTTGCCTAATGTACCTTAGCCTAGTATTGCCACAGACATTTTTCTACATGGCACTGACATTCCTGTCTCAATACATGACTGACTGCTGATTTATACATTCAATTCTTTCATATACTCTGCTAGACCTCTCTCCAGAAATCCAGCAAGATGGAAGAAAAAAAGGATGTTACTACTTGGTCTCATCTCTTTCTTACTTGCTATGTACAACAAACCCACCTGTTCGCATTGCATGAGGTTTCCCTTGATGTTCACAGGTTAAACTACCTGAACATTTATTTTCTTTAATTAGTGCAGCATAACTGTGAAGTCTATAACACTTCACCATAATAATGCTACAAGACACACTCTGGCAGAAAGTTAGCATCAGAAATAAAGTTTTCAAAGTTGCCTTTAAACACTTTTATCCACCCAAGCGTCATTTTGTTGCAGATCAGATTTTTTTTTTCCAAAATCCATTCCAAATCTATTGGAGATGCCTAAATTATGCAAGTTAGAGGTAAAGGGTTATTTCTATTTTATCTTATATTTCATCAAAGTTAGTTTACTGTACTTTCAGAATAAAATGCACTTGCCGAGTCAGGCAAAAAAGGGAATAACTATGCAGCCATCATGGCACAAAGGAAATGCAGCGATGCCAAACGGCCACAAAAGAAAACCTTAAAAAAAATAAGTTGGAGATGTTTACACAACTATCACACCTTTTTCTTGAATGAATTTTCCCATGTTCTACCTCCAGATCAATTAGTAGCAACAAATTTTAGGGGAATTTAGCAAAGAAATCATTTTAACATAACGAGCTACTCCAATCAATAATGCATGAACAATTGTTGTCGTAAGTAAATGGAATGCCAAAAGGCAAAAGCCCAAATGAAGATTTCATCCTGCACTACTTAACCATTAGAATTTTGCCATTTACTTCGATAGAATTCGTCCATTTAGGGTTGCATCCCACAACCTGTCCAACTCCCCTCCACACTTGCAAAAGGCCACAAATGCACCAAAGCTGCCTCAGTTCTACTGCATGGGAAACCAGGAAACAGAAGGGGTATAGAGTTAGAAATACCTCAGATTGCAGCCAGAAGATTCCTCTCTCTCTCAGTTAGGCTGGTGAATTCCATCCCCTTCCCAAACACCCAGACTTGTGTACTTGGGCTTAGAACTGGAATGTGCATTTTCCCCTGAGAATCAGATCCCACAAGATGCTCCACACTTTGAACTCCAAATGTTGAACTCCAGAGTTAATATTTTTAAATCAATACATCACATTGTATCAAAATCACATACATTCAGCAGTTTCCTTTTCATTAGTAAATCCGGTGGTAGACAAAGAACGGGTGCAGTTATCCGAACAGCGTACAGTATACTTAGCATCCGGAAAACTCAGAAATGGAAAAAAGCTTCTTGTTCTATAATTCTCACTAGGCCTGATTCAACAGTGTTCTACATCAGTCTATGCCAATGTAACTCCATTGACTTCAGGGGAGTTAAACTGGTGTTACAGAGTGGAGAATCAGGCCTTCTATTCCCAGTTCAAACCAAGAGTTGACTCTTATTCACAAAAAGAATTTCCATATGTGAGAAATTTTAAAAGTCCCTCTGTTGTGTATCTAATCTAACACAAGGGTTTGCATCAACATTACTGACTTTTATCATTGTATTTGAATGCCATTTTATTCTATGAGACCTTAAATATTATCTTTATAAACATTTCATACAATGTTGGCTTTTTATCTGCAAATTGCTAATTATATATCTGTTCATTTATACCAGCTGCAATAGTTTAAATTAACATTAACGTATTTGTTGATTCTGGTTTGTCTACTGGGAAAATCCTGACACTTTGGATTTTTAATAAGAAGCACTGCAACAAAACAAAACAAAAATATGTGTGTATGTAACTGGCAAAGAGGTTTTTCCACATAGTGTTGATGTGTGCAGTGTAATTCAAACTAGGAGTTTCATGCCACCTCAAAGTTATAGTGAGATTTCACAGAGAGTATTTTATTGTGATTAACTTGCCCTTTTTTTTTTTAAGCAACACTTGGCAGCATATATTTTGGTTCCAATAAAACATATGCTGGTTCCTGGAATTTACAATTTCTAATCCCAAGCCCCATGGAAACAAAATTTACAACCAGCCCCTGTTTATGAGATAGCAAAAAGTTAAGCAGCAAGGACACGCTTTTGAGGTAAAGTAGTAAAAATACCCCTGAAATACATAAATCAGTGCATCACTTTCTTGAGCTATTCTATACTTAGTGGGCTAAATTCTGCTCAGTCACAACACAACCTCACTACCTAGAGTGCCCAAACTTAGACACATTGAGGGCTCTACATAACATGCATTATTGTTAGCGCTTCCATCGCCCTAGGAGAAGTTTATTGCTTGAGTTCACCAGGAATGAAGACTTGCAGTTGATCAGCCTTTATTGTCCTCTTCACAGGGAGGGGAGGATGCAGGACCAATTTTAGAACTCCTTCAGCTGCATTTGGTCCTCCCTCGCACCGCACTCCGGGCACCCTTGCGTTTAAGGGTGCAACATGGTTAAATGAATTCTGGATATTCATGCTTGAGTTCAACAGCCATCATTTGGTGATAATGACATTTCGCTACCAAAGTCAGAATGAATTAAAGAATTTGGGACCCTGTGGAAATTGGGGGCCTCACCTTCAGTCAAATTTGCCATAGATACCCACCATGATGGAGGTGCAGCTGATCTGAACTCGGGTGGTGCTGCAACCCCACTCTGGCTCTGCTCCAGCTGCCAGCCCTGTGCAGAATGAAGAAGGTCCACTCTGCAAAGCATTCCCATTCCATACATACCCACACAGACCTCTGAATGCCCCTTCCACCCCACGTATACCCCAACAACCCTCCACCAGCCCCCACTTATCCTGACAGCCCCCACAGGCATCCCAGCAGCCCTGACACTACATCTCTCTCACCCCAGTCTCCAACATGCCCCGCTCACCACCAACATCCTGGCCCCCAATCCCATGCTTCCCTCATATCTCCCCCCCCCCCAATTCCCACAACTCACCTCACTTCTCCCCAATATCCTCCACTAACCATGAATCCCTCATCCCGCAGTCCCCCAACACTCCCCACTGACCCTCCCAGTTCCTTGCCACGGCCTGGGACCTTCCTACCCACTCACTGGTGCCTCCCCTGGCCACTCACATGACATGGATCAAATTTGAGTGGTACTGCCAAATTGCAACGCCACTCACTCCAATTTGACCCAAGCACTCCTCCATCAAGATAGCGGGGAGGGGAGCAGCTGAACCAAATTTGAGTGGGTGGAATTATTGAGCGGCTGGCAGCATCACTCAGGTTTGCCCTGCTGCAACACCACCCACCCAAATCCAGTGGTCAGAGGACCCCCTGATATGGGGGCCCTGCGCAAGTGCACCAAGTGCAAATTCGTTACACTGGGCCTGACCAAAGTTACAGGGAGAGACTGTGTGTAAGGCAATGAAATGATTTTTACTCCTGATTGAAAAGAAACTGGGGTAAAAAAAGAAAGTATTGCTTATCATACTGCTGATTTGGCAGGTGCTGAATCACTTGCAGTAAAGAAATGGAAGGAAGCAGGCCTCAAAATGCATAATGGAGGATCCAAAACATGGATATTCTAAATACTAAACTATCTACTGTTTTCACGCACTGGGGTCAGAAGATTACTGAACGGGGAGGAAGGGGAATAGGGTCATTTGGCTTCAGTAATGACACTATTCTAAAACTCTACTTGATAGGCTGTTCTGAAATGTCCAACACCTTTTCTACCACCACAGGTCCAAAAGCATGAATTCCACAAAATACGCTCAAATTTTACTAAACTAAAGCCCAAGAAATCAAGTACATTTAATTGCTGGAACGTACTCAGGTTATTATCAGTTTTATATTAAGCCTTTAATGCTTGCAGCTCCTCAAGACCAACCATAAACCGATAATGTGTTTCACTACTATTATTATAGTTGCTGTCAGAAATATTGACTGCCAGGGTCAAATTGAATTTCACACATCTTTCTGAATTTTCTCTATAGCTACTTTAATGTATATGCTCATCTGTGAAGTTCATGTAACTAGAAAAGGTAGACATCTTTCGAAGTCTGATGATAATACATTTTAAGCAAGGTGTGCTTACAGAAATACTTTGTTAGGTTTCTCATCAAATAACTTAAACTTGGCAAATTTATTCTTTCATTCTGAATTTGCAAAGAATTAGGTTTGAATAAGTTAATGAACAAGGCAAAAGCAAGCATGATACATAAACTAAAATCAAAAGTGAATTAAAAAGCAGGCACTTTCATATAAAGACTACAATTAATCATTATGATGAGCAAATATGAAACAATATCTCTATTTGTACCACAGAGCTGACATAGCTTTTCTGTTCACCCACCACAGAAGTTAATTATGAACAGATGTGCTTAGATTATATCAAAATTTATATTCCATGAAACTAAGTACTGAACAAAGCCATATATTTTAATGAACAACTACATTTCCTATTTGTTTGGGTTTTTGTTGATGAGTAAGCTCAGCAGCAACCTAGACTGTTCAAACCCATTCATTTCCAATTCTGCTGCCTTCATCTTTCTTGCAGACAGTGATTTTTATGCTGCTCTATTAAGTAATTGTTTCAAAGGTGTATTGACAAAGCACCCGCTGATCAGGACAACCCCCCACATACATGGCATGCCTGATTTCCAACAGCCAGGGAAACAAATGCCTCAAGGCTGCTCTTGCATATTTGAGTTCTCTCTATGGTAGATAGATAGCAATAGCAGCCTGTCAGAGGACAGAGAATTAAAAGTTCCCTTGGGTGACCAGTTTGTCTTCCTGAAAATGCAGGTTTGTTCCCAACAGATTTTTTTCGAAGCATTTCCTACATCCTTTTTTAATTAAAAAAAATGTAGAAAATGAAGGAGTGGCTTAGACCCTGCCCAGAATAAGACATATCTATTCAGCGACATGGATTTACCAATATTCCCTTTGATTTTCCTCACACATTTCTAAATGAGTACCTAACATTATAGTGGAATAGTACCTTCACTTATAGTGGAAAAGAGAAAATAAATCGAATCTGAAGATTTATCCAAACTATGGGCAGCAGCTAAAAAAATCTTATTACACAACCATGGTTTGAAAATCTGGCCTCTCAGTTCTTCCTTGAGGATACATCAGACTGATTCACCCTAGATTAAACAAGTGCTGAAGTAGATGGCCTTTAAAAAGCCAATTATATTTTAATAGGCTGGAAGGATACCTTCATGTTGCATATCTTTAATTAAGAAGTTTGCTTTGCCGACAAAGGCTTGGATAGCGAGAAAAGAAAACTGAGTATCCAAGAGACACAGCTAGAACAAGGATTCAGCACCTTAACAGCTAGAGTACTATCAGAGAACATAAATATTGGATAGCAGGATTGAGACCCTTGGGAACTAGGTATGGGCAAGAACATACAGATGGTGGGATTTCCCAAAGAAGTGCTGGGTGGGGGTGTGACTGGATCCCCCCTGGATGCAGCCTGGGACTGTGCCTCTGGGGCTCTCTCACACAGTGCCTTGCTAGTGACCAGCAGCAAGCCCCTCCAGGCACTGTGATCACTCAGCACAACCGCATGTGGAGCCCCCACACCCAGCTGGATTGCATGAATGCTCCCAGAGCCACTCATGAATCACACAGAGAAAGACACCAGAGTCAAGTCCCCTCAGCTCCTAGCACTGTACCCCAGAAATATATCGTCTTGCACTGTTCAAAATGAGCAGTGCAAATCTATAGATTGGTTCACCACTTCAACTATGGAAAGTGGATATACACCAGCCATTGTCAAACCTGAGCAGATTTGCCCCATACTTCATACAAACTCACTGGTAAAGATAAACAATTAAACAAATGTATTGACTATAAAAGGTAGATTTTAAGTAACATTAAGTGAGAGGCAAAAAGTCAGAGTGGTTACCAAAAGAAAAAAATACATAAGCATGTAGTCTAAACTCTCAACCCTATTAGACTGGGCAACATCTAGATTAAGCAGTTCTTCTCACCCCACTGGATATTGCATTCCTTAATATACAGGTTTGGTCCCTAAACCTGGGTCAATCTGCTCTGTTTGAGTCTTGTCTTCTTCTCAGTGTCTTAGTTGCTTGCAGCGAAGGTGGGGGCAGGAGAAGGGCCCAGCATGTGTCCACTCTGTCTTATACCCTAAGTCCATGTGCTTGGGGAGCACAAGTCCAGGCATGTCTGGGGAGCATTGCTGAGTCTCTCCAAGCAAGACTGAGCAATTCTCCTGGGGTGGCCTCATGCAGGTGAGTCATTGATTTGTAGCTCCCTTGCTGGACAATGTCTGTTGATGAGTTGTTTGACACCCCACCCGGGCGTTGATTACTTTCCTTGCTGTTGCCTCTGGGGGGCTAATATCTGGCTGATTCCGCAATTTACAGCATGTTTTAGGAACCACCATACAATACAATTCTCTTAACTTCATATGCATTAATGATACACATATATGGATAGAGAAATGACTTTCAGCAGATCATAACCTTTCCTCTGATACCTTAGAAGGTATGCTTTATATGTAAGATCACAATTATATGAAAATGAGGAATACGGGGATCACAGTATGCTCCCTCAAGGTATAGAATGTCACAGGGGGTAAGAAGCTATGTTTTCTAAAAAACTAAGTATCCAAGACTCAAAACAGACAGAGAACATCCTATCCATTTTGGGAAGACCCTGTCTTATTACCAGAAATATTTTCTCCAAAAACTCCTCAACACACCCTGAAACTAACATTTAGAAAAGCAATCATTTGACAAGTAGTGCCTAATATATGAGACAAAGGCAGTAGCAGCCAGAACGATCAAGGATCTTTGTTGTAAAATGGACAAATAAGGTTCTTCTTATCACCACCTTTTGCAATTGAAGAATATGGGCTGGATTTTCCTCTCATATCAGTTTCACCCTGGTGCAACTCCATTTTCTTCTATGGAATTTACCCTGATTTACAAGATTTATCTTTTGGGGGAACTGAATCAACTCAAACCCTTAGTGAACATGGTAGGGATGCCACTCCCACAAAAAGAGAGCTCAAAATATTACTGTATAATAATTAGATCGTATTAGAAAATAGCCCACATGGATCAAACACCTCTATGTATTTCTGACCATAGAAGATAATTTCCATGCCACTGCCAAGTAAAGTATTTTGATTATACAACTGTCAAGTCCTATGGGTCTTGAACCTCAGTCCAACCCTCCATCCAGCAGCTTACAGACAGCAAGTGGGACCTAGGTCCCCAAAGCCCAACTGGGGCACAAGCCCTGCCACGACATTCTGATCAGGAGAACCCCAAGCTTCATAATTGGGCTGCACATCCTATTTAAGCCAGAGAAGGAAGCAGGAAGTTGTCTGAACAACTGGGCTTCACCCTGACACAGACCACACGTTTAGTGTTACCAGATTCTAGCCTTCTGATCCTGACTTTCTGGTGGCCTGACTCTTGGTAACTGGAACCAGAGGGCAGGAACCTGGTGGCATTGCCCAAACCTGACCTTTTGGTTCAGGAACTCTGATTCCATTGCCTGATCCTGACCTCCTGGTATCCTAATTTGGCCTGACTCTGGATCCCTGCCCTCTCTTGATTCTGATCTCCTGTTATTCCACCCTATCCTGAATCCTGCTAATAGGCTCCTGGCCCCTAGACACTCTGCCCATGCCTGACACTAACGCTTAGGCCAGGCCGCTCATGCCCCAGCCCTGACAACAACCTACCTCCCAGATACCACAATGGTACCATTTCTTCATCTCTCCCACAAATACAAATGCTAAAAAAGGTATTTTCAATTAATTGTGTTGCAAGGCCAGACATGACAAACCTCTGTCATTGTAGGAATGGCACTTCCAAAAGTGGGATAACTAAAAAGAGCACCTTTGGATGCATACAGCAATTGCTGGTATTGCTACATGCTTTGGTGGCACCACTGATAACTTGCAAGATAAGGTCCCCATAACCATTCCACCTATCTCTCATCACTGTACAGTAGATCTAAAATGCCAATTCTAGAATAAACTCTCAGCATTTCTGAATGGCAGGTTGACTGTGGGTTGTTCATTTATTCTGAAATTGAAAACACTATTGTAAAACCTCAGCTTTAAACACACTGCTGATGGAAACACAAAATAGGCTATTTCAAGAACATAAACGTACGATTTCATATTTTATGAATATGCTATCAAGAAACATTTAGCAACTTTGCGAGGGGTCACATTAAATAAATATTGTGGCTGAGGAATACCAGTTAGCAACACTAGAGTGATGCTGCCTATTATCTAGAGTGCTAGCAGTATTGTAGAGTAGCAGTATGTGCTTATCTGAAGAAAGCAAATTCAATAATTCCCTACCAAAAAACTGAATTGGCACTTAATGAACAGATGAAGAGCTTCAAAAATATGTCTATGCATTAAATTTAGTCTAATAATATCAGGTTATGTTCCCACTAAAACACTATTTTAAAAAATAGAAAACCCGTATAAATAAGTACATTACTTGCAAAGAAAGCATCCATGTAATTTTCACTTTGGTAATCTCTAAAAGGAAACTGGAAACTCTGCACAAAGAATACAGTTAAACCCAGAAGATAAAGGCAGCAATGGCCAAGTACCATCAATGTACAGATCTTTTCTCCTGTCCATCATCACACCCATCTCAAGAAATTGATCCTAACAGATGTTCCCTGATCAACGCTACAAAAGTAGGGAAAATACAAAAACAAATCTTTGTCAGGGCTCCCCGGAGGAAAATCCCTCCCCAGACCCTAGTTGTCAGCGTGCTGTGAACAAAATTATAGTGTTAAGAATCAAATCCCACATTTCCATAAAAGCTTCTGTGTTTATTTACCCCACAGTTTAAAAAAAAAGTGTAGGGGTGAAATCCCTAACACCCCACTGACTTCAACAGAGCCAGGATTTCACCATAGGAATATTCATGGTTTTTTTGCTGTTGCCTAGTTACCCTAATTTTGGTACTTCCACACTGCAACAATAAACCACCTATTGCATTTTGTTCTGAAGGTGCATAAATGCAAATTCTTCAACCTTTTCAGATAGCGAAAACCCTTCATATCTATGATTCGCATTTCTGGAATTTCCCAGAATTCGTACATCCTGTTTAAGTGAGATCATTATAAAAACAGAAAGAAAAATCATTCTGGCAACTTGTTGGAGCAAAAATCTCTACGGTTTCAAATCAGGAAAATGACAATTGTAGCAATCCTTTTACATAAACTTCCTCATCTGTGGCCAGGCTTAAGGTCTGCTGTTCTTAGTGGCCATTTTGAGGTAAAGTTTTGATTAAAGCCGTTTTTCTAGGAAATACATGATAATGTAAATTGAAACGTAAACAAACATAAATGTGTGACAAATCTTATGATCAGTTAGAATTATTCTGGCATCAATTACCTCTGCTTTAGATATTAGACACATAACAAGGTTCCATTAAAATTCTAAAAAGCAAAATAAATGAATGACTACAGTACTGTACAATACACTGAAGAGGCTGGAACTGTTTAGAATACAGAGGAGATGAATAAGAGGGGAGAAGACAATGACATATGAAACACTGAAGAGTAGAGAGCGAGCAAATTGACCTCTCAATTTCTCATAGCAAAGGAACATTCAATTAAATTATGAGGCAGCAAAAATTTAAAACTGACACAAAATACTTGGTTTAACAATGCATAATTAACCTATGGAACTCACTGCTACCAAATATAATTGAGGCCAAGCACTTCGTAAAAAAACAAAAAGAAAGCGATCAGACATTCATACAGATAATATCTCATGTAACTGTCAGATGTTCTAATTAAGGGCTATATACCCTTACACTTCAGGTCCTAAGCCAACCAAAACCAGAAGGGGACTAGAAAGAAACATCCCCTATGTGTTGGTTATTGCATAACTGTTTCTAATGGGGTGTCTTCCACCTTCCTCTGAAGGATTTCGTATTGGCTTATTGTCAGAGACAGGATACTGGCCTAGTAGAATCATTGTTCTGACCTAGTATGGCAATTCCTCCGATCTTATACCAGTACTATCCACAGAAGTCATAGCAAGACCTGAAATGTTCATAGACTAGAAAACAGCCCAAGTAATATTCCATAAAAGTGTGTAAAACTCACATAACCAAAATTCTGCATTAAAATGGGCCCGATTCTCTAAGTGCTCTATGTGACAAAGTGGAATAGGTCTGTATCAAATTATGACCTGCATTTTGTATTATGTATTGAACATGTCTCAACTTGCCTGAGGGCAGCCTGTCCTACTGCATTCCAAACAGCTGCCTTGCCCAGCAAAGGTGCGTAACACCTCCTTCCAGGATTACCTGAGAAGCCATCAAGACTGACCTCTGGAGTCATCGGCTTCGACTGCATTTCAACTGCTGGCTCACCCCCATGGAACAATGGGTTTTCTCCACGGCAGCCCACAGGGGCCAGCACAACTGGTGAGACTGGAGCGTCTCAGTTTGAGTACATGGCACGGAAACAGGGGCCTATTGAACAGTAGGGTTCTGCTGTGTGCCGAGCATCACCACACCTATGAAGGACTTGCAGAAGGCAAGAGGGACTCAGCCCCACCTGAAAGACTGGTGACCCTCAGACTTCACAGACGGGGTAAGCTCAGACTAGGGTAGGGTGTGTCTCAGGACTTTTGTTGTTTTCAAAGATCTGTAACTCTCCAGTGTTTTTAAGAGTAAAGTTTCTGTGGGTATGAAATTCCTTTTCTAAGCCTGTGTTCCTTTGCCCCAAGGGGTTAAACTACAAGTCCAGAATGCCCCCAGCCTAGGTGAAGCTCTGGGGGAGCATTGAACATTGAGCATGGAACACGGGAGTGTATTGTAGAGACCCAGAGGTAAAAATCAATGGTCAGACTCTACCTAGACCCCGCTGGTTTGACAGGACATGGACCCCAGCAATTGGGTCCACTCCCAACTGATTGGCGTCCAAACAGTGGGGCACTGGGCCCAGTTATAACACTCTGCACACAGAGCTCCAACATCAGCTGCCAGAGGAGTTCCCGGTGGACAGTGCTTGCAGGATTGGTCCCAGGCTCTGTTTTATATAAGGTTTTAACTCCTGTGAGCGAAAAGCATGTAGCTGTGATCTTTAAATCTTTGGAAGACAATGTGTCTCTGAACAACTGTAGAGGAAGTCAGAACTGGCAGCACCTGCCTTCAGTTTGGGGGGAAGGCATTGCTCTTCATTATGTTTCTCATTCTCCCCAGTAAGTCCCAGAACAGTTTGGTCCTCCTCGGGCTTCTTTCATTGTTCTGTTACCTTCTGTTTAATGATGATCCATCATTTTTAAAAGGACCAAAGATATGGCATCCGTTATAGATAGTTGCTCAGCACACCTACACTACAGGTCAGATTAAAGAAACCCAGGGAGGACTAAAGAGAGATGAACTTAATCAGGGGGATGAAAGACAAAATGAAAATCTATCTCCCTTTAAATTTAAAGAGGAGTTTCCTTCAGCTAAGATGAGCTTTACTCTTTCTGCATCCTTGTTAAAGACAAGCTGTGCACTGTCAGACCATATTGGGCTTTTATGATTGAAATGCTCTAGTGGTTTTTATAAATTGTGCACGCTGGATAGCAAGGCTCTGTTGACTGAGGTGATTGAGCCATTTCCTATTGATCTAGCGCCTTCCCCTCCTCCCCTCTTCCTAATGAAGGCAGAAAGACATAGCCTGGAAATTTTTGATGTTCCATTGCTCTGCTCTTCATTATTTTGATCTTTTATCAATCCCCGTATTGGTACATGTCTTGTAATATATGTTTTCTGTGTTTAAGCCTTCTGGCTTCCAAAGACTTTTATACTTGATCAAGACTTTTCACATAGAAAATAAAAGCTGTACATAGTGCTAAGTTGGGTACATGAGTTTTGTTTTCCAGATACAAGTAGTATTGTAAAACGTCATGTTAGAAAACCTGCTTGTTTGTTTGTCTGAATGGAATAAACTGCCAGTTACTGCAGGAAATCAAATATGTATAATTTTATCTGACATGGCCTTATCATCTTTATTTTACATAAAACCCCTTCAGATTGCTGAATTGCCTTTGGATAAAATGTAGCACTGTACAGATTACTGTCAGGATAAATTCTTATAAAGAGTCCTCTTGGTGATTTTAGTGGAGGCAGAAAGGGACAATGACTAGAATGAGCTGGGTTCTCTCTTGCTATTGGCTGGTACCTATAAAAGAGGGAGACACCAATTCTTTGACAGCCTCTGAAATACTGACACCACTATAACTATTTGAGGTGGAAGCTGGACTAAACACAGAAAGGCAAGGGAATTCTGACAGCACTACTAAATATCTTGCTTCTGATACCTGCTAAAGTTTCCTTTCTAAGAAAGAGCTCTTTTGTGAACAACGTGTCATGAGAAATCATAATTAATCTTTCTTCACTTTGATCAACCATCAACTAAAATCAAAGTGAAGAAAAAACTATTCTGCAAGAACACATCAGTAGGAGATCAATAGCGTGCACAGTAATGACGACGATTAATTTCCAACCACAACTCCAACAACCTAACCTCAAACTGTAAATTTTATACATACACACATGCGTGTGCACCCCCTCTCCCACCAGTGCTATCTAGTACACAGAGTAAGGGAGACAGAAGTAAGATAGGCTTGGAAGAAAACTGCATAGGGCAAAACACAAGTGAGTTATGCTGGTGTGATTTGCAACTAGAGCTGATAAAACCCCTTTGTACCACACCATGCCACCATGTATGCTGTTTGTAACACATGAGTTACAGAAATATTATGTCAAATGTTTGGGTGAGTTTTAAGAAATTTTATTTGGGTTGGTTTTTTGTATCCCTTCCCCTGTAAAGCTAAGTGTTTTAGCTGCCAAAAATCTTAGAGGCAGCCATAAATCCCTCAGAATCATTTCATCCATTGCACCTTATATTGACTCACTTGCTTTCTATCCCCTAATCTATTTTCCCAGGACTGATTCTAACATTCCAAAACCCCAAGAAGTTTTTAATAGACATAATTACAAAACCAACTCTCTGCCTCAAAAATCTCTTTTTCTCTTCCCCCAAATGTGGAATTCCACAACTGAAGCTCAGTGTGAGCAAAAGTGACAGCCTTTCTAGCAAGACTTCCTCCCTCTCCTTTCACTTCCAATACCCTCTCCTCTTTCTTCCTTGTTTTTTTCTCCTTGTGAGATTTTATCTCAAGGTTGCCAAAAACTAAGGAGATACTGGCAGAATTGAATCCAAATTAAAATCCATGCCTAGACTCTGTGTGTGTGTTGGTATTTTGAAAGGACTTGATTATAGATGCAGGATTATTTTATATTCTAAAGATTTGAAACTTATTTCCCATGAACAGATAATATAGAAATTTACAGAAAGAGCAGATCAGGCCTAGGGTCAAATTTTCAGCGGCATCTAAGTGACTTAGGGGCCTAAGTGTTATCAAAAGCCAATAAGACTTAGACTTCTAAATGCCTATGTCACTTTTGAAATGAGACTTAGGTACGTTGAAAATTCTATCCCAACTATGTATAAAGAAATTTCACACTCTATGGGTAAACAACAATGGATGGAAAACTTTTATGGGAAACATTTAAGGTTTCAATTTGGTCCAAGGTGCTCCTCATGATTTAGAGGGAAAAGTAGTACTAAGTAGCTAGATAAAAAAGTGGGAGTATCATTGGATGGGAGTGCAGGTTAATGATATTCAATTAACACTTAATTGATCTGCAGGAAATGAGAACTGAAAAGGAAGTAATGAAGAAGGTGGCTTCCTTTTCTTTCTGTCACTCAATAGCTATTTAGATAACTCCACTACAGTAGCGGAGTGCCTGACAAACTATCAAATTTACCCTCACTGCATGAAAAGAAGTAGTTAGAGAAATGAGAGAAGATCGTGGATTACAGAAGCACCGCTACTGGCACCTTGCTGGTAAGGATATGTCAGTATTTCTCGTCTTTCTCAACTGTAGACATTCATTTCAATTTCAACTTTGTTGTAACAGAGCAGTATTACTTCAGTTTGGTTAAAATTACAGCCTTCCAATAAGAGATGGAATTTATTTCAAGCTTTTTTTTTTTTTTTTTTTAGTACTTTTTAGTGCTTTTATAGCGCTTCTGTAGTTCAAACAGATGGTTGTTTTTTTCTGATGTGTATTAATGTCCTATGATGTTATACAACATTAGTCCACTACTCTGTCTTCCTATAAATGCTTCCTCAAGACCAACTCTGCTCTGACACCTACAAATCAATGCTCATTTTATTGTGCATCAGTCAGGGGTAGCTGATTTTTTGTTACTTACTAAATTGGAACCATCAGGAAACTTGTATAAACAACATGAGCTTATTACTGGTATCCTTGTCCTCCCTTCCCACGTGTTTGTCTGTTACAGTCGTTTGTTTCATTTGCATGATCTTACAGAGAGTTTGGCTGCAGTGCTAGATTTGTAATTATTAATCATTTTGGATCAACATAGATATATACATAAATAAAATGTAATTTAACAAAATAATTATTTATTTGGTTAAAGTTTTGTTTCATTTTTTAAAAGGGGCCAATTTACCACATTTTCATTTACATGTGAGCCACTGGGTATAACTAGGGGGTTTATGTTTAGGTGCAAAAAAAAAAAAAAAGGATTTCTTTGTTGCAACTACATTGCAGGAAAAGAAAGGTGAAAGAAGAGACACTAGAAAGAAGGAGAGGTTGATAAACTGGGCAGGCTGGGATGATAGGGTTACTTGTGGCCTAATCGGGAAGAGCAGTTAAAAGGCACAGAATCCCAAGACATTCGTACAAATAAAAGATGGAAGGGAGGTAAGGTCCAAGAGAGAATGATAGGAAAGGAGTAGTTAAGCATGGTATTATTAACAACAAGCCAGCAAAAATATAAATTATACAAGTCTCTTGAATTTACAACACATTAGAGCAGTTACCCTTGTAAAAATTCATTCAAATTTAACAAGTCACAAACTTTAATGACAGGTTTCAGAGTAACAGCCGTGTTAGTCTGTATTCGCAAAAAGAAATGGAGTACTTGTGGCACCTTAGAGACTAACCAATTTATTAGAGCATGAGCTTTCGTGAGCTACAGCTCACTTCATCAGATGCAACTTTAATGAATAATTTGATGATGACATAAAACATAACCTTACCTTTCCTGTGTGGGAGAATTCAGACTAAACAAGATTCTCAGGCAGCAAATTTCAGGGCTGTCCCCCAAAGTGTTGATCCAGATCCTGGGTGGACTTTCACCCCTCCTCCCAAATATACACACATCAGACTCTACTCTTGACCTCACCCTGCAAACTTATTTTTTTCTCCAGTTTGTTTTTCAAGTCCTCATCACTGATGCTGTCACACACTAGATCAGTGTTTATGCGCTAGCTATCCTCCTCCTAAGGCAATGTGTACAGCAGAGGGAGTGGGACTCAAGCCCCACATGCTTGCCAATTGCCAGATACCTGAGTCCAATATTTTCCTGGTGATGGGATTCAGGAAGTGGAATGATCCCCAAGAAGTGTTGCTATACGTTCTCCATCTTTCAAGACAGAAGAGATTCCCACATCCCTCCACCTAAACACAAAACACGCCCCCCACACGCACACACACACACACACACACACCTTCATAGCAATGAGGGTCTCAACAGTGCTTTTCTCTTCCATTTTCTTGTGGTTTGGAGGAGTTTTGGCAGCACCTCCCTGTATTTCTCCTCTCAGTGATAGAAGACGGTTCAGTGGCTCCAAAATATCACTGAACCATTGTGCAGAGTCAGCTGGTCTGTGTACTGCATCTGTCTCTCAAACACACACACAGCCAATTGCTGACCAGTTCAGATAACAGTGAAGCATACACATTTCTGATATTGTTCCACTCATGGCATATCTCTGAAGACCAAAAAAAAATTGGTGTTCTCAAACTGAGTGGCTCCCTGGTGTCCCTAGCATCCTATGTTAGCCCTGTTCTACACTACGAGTTTAGGTCAAATTTAGCAGTGTTAGATTGATTAAACCCTGCACCCATCTACACAACGAAGCCATTTTTGTTGACTTAAAGGGCTCTTAAAATCTATTTCTGCACTCCTCCCTGTCGAGGGCATTAGCACTGAAATCGACATCGCTGGGTCGAATTTGGGGTAGTGTGGACACAATTCGATGGTATTGGCCTCCGGGAGCTATCCCAGAGTGTTCCATTGTGACCGCTCTGGACAGCACTTTCAACTCAGATGCACTAGCCAGGTTCACAGGAAAAGTCCCGGGAACTTTTGAATTTCATTTCTTGTTTGGCCAGTGTGGCAAACTCATCAGCACAGGTGACCATGCAGTCCCAGAATCACAAAAGAGCTCTAGCATGGACCGAACCGGAGATACTGGATCTGATCACTGTATGGGGAGACAAAGCCGTGCTATCAGAACTCCATTCCAAAAGACGAAATGCCAAAATATTTGCAAAAATCTCCAAGCGCATGATGGACATAGGCTACAACAGGGACCCGCAGCAGTGCCGCGTGAAAATTAAGGAGCTCAGGCAAGCCTACCAAAAAACCAAAGGGGCAAATGGCCGCTCCAGGTCAAAGCCCCAGACATGCCGCTTCTATGATGAGCTGCATGCAATGCTGGGGGGGGGGGCCCTACCATTATCCTACCCCTGTCCGTGGTCACCTGCAAGGGGGGAGTCTCATGCAACAGGGATGAGGATTTTGGGGACAAGGAAGATGAGGAGGAGGAGGCGGATAGTGCACAGCAGGCAAGGGGAGAAACCATTCTCCCCGACAGCCAGGAACTGTTTATCACCCTGGAGCCAATACCTTCCCAAGACTCCCAAGGCAGGCTCCTGGACCATGAAGCTGGAGAAGGCACCTCTGGTGAGTGTACCTCTGTAAATATAATACATGGTTTAAAAGCAAGCGTGTTTAATGACTAATTTGCCCTGAAGACTTGGGATGCATTCGCACCCAGGCCCAGAATCGGCATACTACGGAATGAGCCTGCCCCATTGCCACCAGGATGTCCAAATTGCTGGGACGTGCTTTGAGAGAAGTCTGTGTCCATGTCCTCATCACTCTCGTCACCGCGTTGCCATCGCCTCCTCGCCTGTTTTTGCAGGTTTTGGTTCTGTACATACTTCAGGATAATGCGTGAGGTGTTTTCAATGCTCATAACTGCCGCAGTGATCTGAGCGGGCTCCATGCTTGCCATGGTATGGCGTCTGCAGGAGAGCAAAGTTGCAGCGGAAGCGGTTGCTGACAGTGGATGCCACGAGAATAGATATTTATAGAGAACGACAAGAGGACCTGCAAGGTGGATTCATGAGAGCAGAGTTGCAGTGGGAGCGGTGGAGGGCGACGGTTAGCACCGCGCACATTTCCCGAGGAAGAACACACGTACCCGGGAGCCCATGACAGACAACATGGAGAAATTCGCTATTGAGACAATAGCAGCAGAGCAGAGTTGCAGCGGAAGCGGTGGATGATGACGGTTAGCAGTCCTACTGCACCATCTGCTGCCAGCAGCACCCAGGACACAACAGCAGCAGCGTCGGTGAGCTGAGCTAAGCTGAGCGGGCTGCATGCTTGCCGTGGTATGGTGTCTGCGCAGAAAAAAGGCGCAAAACGATTCTCTGCCGTTGCTTTCATGGAGGGAGGGGCAACTGACGACATGTACCCAAAACCATCTGCGACAATGTTTTTGCCCCATCAGGCATTGGGAGCTTAACCCAGAATTCCAATGGGTGGCGGAGATTGCGGGAACTGTGGGATAGCTACCGCTCTGTAAGTCGATGCTAGCCATGGTAGTGAGGACGCACTCCATCTACTTAATGCGCTGAGTGTGGACATACGCAATGGACTGTATAAAATCGATTTCTAAAAATCGACTTCTATAAAATCGACCTAATTTCGTAGTGTACACATACCCTTAGGGTTTGATCACTGAGTGGTGTTGGGAAACCTTAACACTCACTAAAGATTATGGGCACCATCTTAATGGCAAAACTCCAGCTGGAAACATGATCAGATCCAGTGACAGTTATGACACCCACTGAACCGCTCAATATAAGGTCCTTATTGTACCAATGCTCTTATTTAAGAACTAAGGAGTTTTTAGACGGCACTAATCATTACAGGGAAGCCACTGACAACAGAAGAATTATACACAGGACTATATTATCAAATACCTATAATATCACTGTCAAATTTAATTAGGAATCAGTATTTTTGTGAAATTTTCTGCCCTAAACTTATTCAATATAAACTTAAAACTATCACGTTGTCATTAACCAACCAACTGTAAAGAATTCCAATATGTGCATCTTGAAATCAATGGTTCTGTGAGAAAACAGTCTGCAGTATTTGACAGCTTAAGTTTACAATTAATAAGTCTTTTCATTCAGGTAATCAGCAATTACATTAACCACATACCTAACCACTAATAAGCAGTGTCTGGTAATTATTTTACAAGCAAAACAAAAATGACAATGTTGATGTATTGTAATGACACATCTCATTATAACTGGGTTACCACAAAATAATTCTAATAGAAACAATGGTAAGTTATATAGCCTTTACTATGCTACAACTTGATAATGCACTCGATAACTTTAAATTGTATATGGAATGTGAGCACATTTCTGAATGCTACGTTCATAGACAATACAATAATTCTTTCTTATTTAGTTTTAGAATACTGATTTACTTCAACGCTTTATTACAAACTATATCTCTAGAGACACTTCCGTATATGTTTTAAACTATGAGATTTTCCTGAAACAGTCACTACATTTAAACACACAGCCAATAGAAACTGAAATGCCAGATTGTTGGTCCGTCCCCCCGCATCCAATGATCAGTTTTTAATCTGTGCATCAGTCTAAAACAGCTGTGTATACAACATACTTGCAGGTATCACAAAAGTTACCAGCCGGAGCGTGAAACCTGCACTGAAAGAGACAGAATATTCTTATATTCTCTTCAGTGAGTCTGATGTTGCTTGGATTCTGATTTCTATATTATCCATGTAAACACCACCTTTTTATTGAAATGGCCTATATCTAACTCTTAACGTACTGGGTACCTAAAGGTGCTTCCAAAGTTAAAACAGTGGTTTGAAGAAAGTGAGGGGACAGATTCTAAACTCATCTTATGCATTATCGTACTCAAATAGGCTGCTATGGTGGGTGGGTAAGCAAACCATTAGAATTTCAGAGAGAGGGAAGACAGCCAAGCAGCCAATTGTCAACACATTGTCAACCACACAGAAGATCAAGAGTTTCTCTCTTGCTCCTCAGATGAAAAAGACTGGAAATGATGCAAGACAGACTGCTCAGTCCTTGAAGGGGAGGCACTACTTTGATTCTCTCTCAATCAACATTTTCTGCCTAGTGGCTACAACAGAAGCTATATATATGCAGACCTCCTTGGCTCAGGGAGGTGGGATGCGAAGTACAGACCACTCTGAAACCCAACAGATGCCCTTCATGTACCCGCCCCCCAGTTATCATCCTTAATTAAGAGAAGCAGCAGCAATTTGGCCAATGAGATAGGAGAGCTTCACATGCAGGGAAGCAAGTAATTCAGCTGAGATGAGTTGAGAGTTTATAAATGGGTCCCACTACAGCATTCTCCACTAATGACTGCAACACTTCATTAATATTCAGGTCCAGTGGAGTCAGGGGGTAAAAAAGGGGGCAGTTTCTAGGGGAGGGGGAATGCCTGGGGAACTGTTTCCCTTGTCTGTAGGAGCTTGGAGCAGTTCTTTGTTTGTTTGTTTATTAAGGTTTCAGCAGCTAATCAAGGGTGGCTTCCGAATCCTGCACACTGGGTCCTTTTATTTTGCTAATATCTAAATCAATAAATGAGGCTTTTCTAAGGAGATGTTTTTGCTTTCCTTCAGAAGAGCCTCTGGTAATTGGTGGTGGAGGATCAGAATATGTGGTCTTCTCTCCAGAGGCTTTGCCAGAATATGGCAAACAAAACTGAGATTGGAAGTAAACAAGGGAGAAAAGTATGATGCTTCTAGAATATGACAGTGTGTGAAATGCAGCAATAGGTATTATTTCCATGCAGGGAAAATGGTTTGTTTTTATTACATTTGTTACTACTGTATTTTCATGACTAGTTCTTTTAAGTGGAGCCTCATTACAGTCGGTCATACATGAATATTTACTTCATCCAATGGCTTTTGAAAAAAAGACTTCAAAGCAGCTTTCATAATATCGGTAATGCATCCACTAATTAAATACCACCAAATCCTTATAATGAGCAACACTCTGCCGCCCCAATCTAAATTTCTAAGGCAACTTGATTATGTCAGAGTTGAGGTAAGAGGTCATTTCTTGAGGATCCTCCATCACAGACATCAGAGAGCAGTAAAGTCATTGAAGGGCATCAAAAGCAGAAGCAATTTTCTCAGTCTTGACACTTTCTAATAAATTAGTCACTTGTCGAGCGAAGTGACAGTTATACAGCAAAACAAAATCTTGTAGAGCTCTTCATTTATTCTTGGAAATGTTGTCTATGTCACTGTCAAGTAACAGTAAAGTCCCTAACCCATTTCCTTCTGAAATGCCCTATCTCAGGGGGCTTCTTGCAAATCATTTCTTAATGAAGTTTAAATGACAAGTACATTTTTTTTTAGCTTTAGGTATAGCAAACTGTTTTTCCCTACCTCCCTGACATTTTCTATTGTAACTAAATCACTCTATAGAAGACAATGTATGGGATATGAATAAAAGATTTGTTATTTAACAAAGCAATACCACATTATAGGTAGCTTAACCACACCTTATTATAAATTGTTATAACTACTAAATAAACAATCATTAAACGTGCAAATATATATAGGGTATAGAAGATTGCCAAATGTCTGGCTTTACTGTAAATTAATCAGAGCCAGATTCTAATGTTCTTACTCATGGTGAGTAGCATCTGTCTCCAGAAGTGATTTCACTGAGACCGTTCATGGAGTAAGGTGTTATACAACATATGTAAGAATATCAGAATCTGCTCCAGAGATGGGAATGGAAGTTTGAGCGCTATAAAATACTGGGGCAGGGAAAGAGGAGTTAAATATAAATATGTCTTTTTAAAATGATTTTTGCTTATTTTATTACACATAATTGGTATGCATTTATTGCTTCTGTAATTTGCCAGGTCTGACAGCCCTGAAGACTGAAATCCTCTTATCAAGGCAGGATATAGACAGCAGGGCCTGGGCAGCAAATTGGAAAGTTTTTGCAAACTGATGCTCTAATATGTGTTGAGACCGCTTCTCTCTACTGGCAAAAGGATAATTAGCGTTACTTAGACAGGAAAAGAGAGATGAAAGAAATTCAGATAAGCATTCTTTGGAGCATAAGTACATCTTGGCTAAATATGCTGCAATGTCATGCAAACTACTTCAACTTTAAAAATTTGGCCTCTCCTCTATAGCTGCTGTAAGGAACCTAACCAGTGGGAAGCGTGGTGCTGCTATTTGGTATGTGGACTCAGGCCTGGGGAATCTGAATGTAGCAGGTCAAGATATACCTGTGCTCTACAACCCCTTGATGCTAGAGTTCGACAGCCTCCATGAATGTTGTTTGCTGAAGTGAGGCTGGGGTCAGACGTCTAAATACTTATGGACACTTGTCCAAGTTCAACTTCAGGAGCTCCAAAACGGGTGACTTCCTTGCTGCTGAGGGAAGAGGTACAAATGAGGGGGCGTCCCCTTTCTGCAGCTGCGGCTGCCACCTGTACGTGTCCCTGCCGCTGTGGAAGTGAACAGGAAGCAGCAGAGTAAGGCAGCAGGACAGAAGCAGCAGCTTTTTCTAAAGGTTTTCCCACCAGAGGGAGACTTCCCACTGGGTTTCCCTTCCCTTTGGTAGCTAAGCTACAGGAGTACTGACAAGCTGGCGCCTTCCCTCTTAGCAGCAGTGGGAGCAGAAACCAGGGGAGAGGCCCAGTGTGACAGAGCACTGCACCCCAGGCGTGCAGGAAACATGCAAAGATTCTCCTTACATTGATCCCACCCCAAAATTCACTTTCCTGCAAACCTCACTCATTCCCAATGGCTCTGCCAACCAGTAATGCATAACAGTTTGGCTCTAGCATATCACAGGATTAAGAAGCTGTTATGAAAACTAGAGATAAAAGAGCAAAGCTATGGAAAATTAGAGAAAATTAGATCTGATTGGATTCTGATATTTTATCAGCAACACTTTGCTTAACCCCACCATGTTATCAGATTCCTTCCCTGGGTTTAGGATTTTACTTCCTGAGGTACAAAGCAAAAAGCCCTCTATTTTAAAGTATGAGAGCTTTTCCCAGAGCAAAAGCAAGTACTGTACTTTTTTAATATGCTTTGAAATTTGGTAGTGAAGTTCACAGAAAGTTTGTGCACTGTTAGAATGCAAAGATTATCTTCAGTTCACACAGAGAATGGGAAATAAATATGGGGACGACACTTCAATTTATTGAGCCCTCTTTGGAAACCTCCCACCAAAGGTCACGTGGTCAAAACCTTGTAGTCAACTATATTTTCAGTTTTCAATACCAATTTAAAAAACACCACTTTTTCTTCCATTTGCAGCCCACACACTAGCAGGGCTTCACTTTCCTTTCCTTTGTTCCCAGATTATGCAACAAATGTAGTTTATCTTTAAAAAAAAAATCTAATCCTATAAAGGAGTAAATTGTTATGTCACGTTACTTGTAGCTTAAGATACCCAAAGAATAAGGTTTTCCCAATAAAAATAATATTTAGTTAAATTTTTTATTGATTTCTCAGCTGACTGAGAACAGTCAAATCTCTTAGCCACTATGGAGGAATCATTCCAGATTTTGCACTCACACTCTCAATATAATTGGATCTTTATACTGTCCAAATGCTTAACCATTGACGGTCAGAGTCTGACACTCTCTCCCACATTGACCAGTACTTTACATCTCAAATAGTCCCATTGAAAATCCACCCCCATGTAAATTATTGATAATCAAAATAAGGTAAATGTATAAAAAGATGAGATTTTTCTCAATAAATGTCAGTAAAAGTTGATTTCACCATTCACTCACAACTGACAAAAAAAATTCCTTCAATAATCATCCAAATTTACAGATAGGCAAAGAAAAATGCTGCTAGAGAATGTAGCGTTTCATGTAAGGACGTTTACTCTGTACATTTTGACATGCGATGTTGACGTGTTTTAACAGCTGAAGCTTTATAACTTTTTGAATCTCAACATGTACTGTCATTAAATAATTACTGTCTTGTAATTTCCTGCAGCTATGAAAATTAAGTAGATACATTTTAAAATGCTTAAAACCCATAATTTTGCACAACTGTAAAAACTGTAAGATAAAACTAGAAATAAATGCTTAAAAATAAACATTGATACTTGCATCAGAAATTATTTTAAAAAAATAGATGGAAAATATCAAATGTTTTCTTCCAAGCCTAGATATAAGACAGCATTTCCTCTTCTGGCTTTTGTCACCCGCAGAAGAATGCTTTGAAATGTACCTCTTTCCACAACACATCTATTTTACTTTTAACTAGCAAAAGAAGGTTACCTTAAAGATGTCATTTCCACCACCTCTGAAAGTTGAGTGTACTGCCCTTTTTGCACCCCAGACTCAGCAGGCCCCTCCTTCAAGCATTTTATTTTAAAACCTAGTAGCTCCAATTGCTTTGTTTCCAAATTGCCATGTGTAAAAGAGTACAGATTCTAACAAGTTCTACTCTCCACTGCACACATTTGATCAAATTAGTAATACCAACCATTTCTAGAGTCAGTACAATACAAAATACCCAGCAAATTCTGTTTATTTCTGCCCTAAACCACAAAGGTTAAACTTATTAGACATCTACATGGTCATGGAAAGCCTCACATGTAGCAAATTGCAACACACGCCCAAGTGTTGAACTAGGAAGCAGAGAGGACATGAACGGAGTTTCTACAGCTTCCTGGGTACCCTGGAGTACAGATCCACACCTGATTTGGAACGAGAGTGCCAGGGTGAGGAAGAAAGAGTGCTGAAGATGAAGCAAATTGTACCACTCACCCAAAACAATACATAGAGAAGGAACAATGGGCTGAAATGTCAACTCCCCTTTGGACAATGTAGTACTGGCTGTTAAGCAGCTCTTTGGGCATATACACCAGGTAGGCTCCGAGGATTCCATTCATCTGCCCCAGGCCTTCTGAGCACAGAGCAAAGCTTTTTCATGTTGATATTTTTCTAGCCCAGGATTTCATTCTACGCTCTTTTAAACTCATCATCCCCACAGTGTTAAATCAGTATTCGATGTACAGCCTGTTTCTGCAAAGGTTCCCAAGCCTGGGAAATGCTTTCTTGAAAAGCTGTAGTTAATATAATGCGTGCATACATTTTCTGAATGGTGCTACATCTATTTCCTTTGTTGAATCCAGAGATTTGTACTGTTTCAAAATCTGTCTCTGAGTTATGTGGCCAAGGGAAGTTACTATTGTATCATGTCGCAATCTCCTTCAGAATCTTTAAGCAAAACATGGGGATTTAACAGCTGGCAATTTACACTGTCTGCTCATCAACATCAGTAAAGCAAAGGATTCTCTATGAAAATAATGTGAATTTTCTGTATTAAATATACTTTTCAAACTATGGAAAGCACATAAAATATACTACAGTCTATCAATAAGAGAGAATTAATGAAAATCTTAGATTCAACTTTCTGGGGGAGGGGAAAAAAAGGCTTACCCCTCGACTGCAAACCACGGCCACATGCTTCATTGATTCCCAATATGCCCTGTCTCACAGAATCTGGCACCAATACACAGTGACTCCATTTATGGGTCTTCCATCTATGATAATAAACAAAGAGTTATGGAGTGTTATGGTTGCTTGGAAGTGAAGACAGCATTGAAGCAAATTAATATTCCCTGACCCAAAAAAAAAATTATGCTGGAGTGAAGGTTGATGGTACATATCAGTAATTTATGGGTAAAAAAAAATTTACATGAATGTTGTAATTTTCCCTCAAACAAGCTTTACAAACTTAAGGTCCGATTTAAGATTAAACTCGTATGAAATCTACATGAGCCTCCAATCTTCCTTCTTTGTTCTTTTCTTATTTTCAGTCTTAGTGCCTTTTTCAAAGTCTACTGAAATCAATGGGAATCTTATAATTGACATTAGTAACGTCTGGATCAGAGTCCTCTCCTGGAAACCCTTATTCATGCGTTTAATACTTTGCAGAATCTGTCTTCTAGAATCTGTCTACTGTAGTGTGCAGCTTTGTCGCTACATGCATTTTTACTCTTTTTAAGTACATTGTAATGTTGTGATCTGAGAAGCAGAAGTTTGCACAAAAAGATATAATGGATCTCTTTTTATTAATACTTGTATAAGACATGGTGTGATGTTGCACCCCATAATGCTTTATAGAAATATGCTTATGAGTGTAAATATGACATAAATGGATTATGTTTTATGCTAGATATGCCATGTAATATATCTTTGCAAAGGTTATGTTCTACCTAATGTATTCATCCTGTTTGTATGCATGTATCATTTTTATATCTGAAGTTATGAGCATTGGCTCTATGCTTGTATTTCAAGTGTTTGCTGTAGGAAGCACATAAGGCAGATTTGGTCAACACAGTGTGAAGGAGTTATGCGAAAAATTGAGAGTACTTAGCTAACAATGGACCGTGGGAGATGCCAATCCACATGAAAAGCTTTCCTAGGAATGTTCAAACTAACATGTAAACAATGGTGTCGGGCTGCAAAAAGCTGAATCATTCATAGACATGTGACTTGCCCAGGTGACTGCAAAACTCCATCTTGTGGAGGGGATTTTACAAAGGAGAAGAGAGGGGTTTCCACCCAGAAGAGAAAGACTATATAAGCCCCTGGAAACCCCTCCATTTTGTCTTCAGCCTATCCACCCCAAAGAGTTGCCGGAAAGAAAACGAAACCGGAACAAAGGACAGTAACTAGGGGGGTGTGAGTGATTACTGGACTCAGACTAGGAAGGAGTCTAGTCTGTCAAAGAAGCTTATTGGAACATCTCTGAGGATGAGATTTACCTGCATTTAGTTTCCTACTGTATTAGGCTTAGACTTGTGTGTTTTTGTTTTATTTTGCTTGGTAATTTACCTTGTTCTGTCTGTTATTACTTGGAACCACTTAAATCCTACTTTTTATATTTAATAAAATCACTTTTTACTTATTAATTAACCCAGAGCAAGTATTAATACCTGGGGGAGCAATCAGCTGTGTATCTTTCTCTATCAGTGTTATAGAGGGTGAACAATTCATGAGTTTGCCCTGTATAAGCTTTATACAGAGTAAAAGGGATTTATTTGGGGTTTGGACCCCATTGGGAACTGGGTATCTGGGTGTTGGAGACAGGAGCACTTCTTAAGCTGTTTTCAGTTAAGCCTGCAGCTTTTGGGGGACATGGTTCAGACCTGGGTCTGCGTTTGTAGCAGGTTGGCGTGTCTGGCACAACCAGGCAGGGTCCTGAAGTCCCAAGCTGCCAGGGAAAATGGGCTTAGAGTAGTCTCAGCACATCAAGTGGCAGTCCCAAGGGGGTTTCTGTGACCCAAACCATCACACATGGCCACAGAATTTTACTGAACAGTGGTAAATACTTTCCTTCATTGTGCTAATTGTCTACTCAGAAACTAAAAACTACATAACAATCAGTGAGCTGTGTGCACCTGCAGAGAAGAAGGTGGAGTATCTGCAATAACCATTCAATTATCATTAAGTCAAAAACAGACTCCAACGAGAGACTCCTAAATTGGAATTAATTTGCAAACTGGATACAATTAACTTAGGCTTGAATAAAGACTGGGAGTGGGTCATTACACAAAGTAAAACTATTTCCCCATGTTTATTCCCCCTCTTCCCCTCCCCCGCCACTGTTCCTCAGATGTTCTTGTCAGCTGCTGGAAATGGCCCACCTTAATTATCACTACAAAAGGTTCCCCACCCACCTCCGCTGGTAATAGCTCACCTTACCTGATCACTCTCATTACAGTGTGTATGGTAACACACTGTATATAAATCTGTGTGTATATAAATCTCCCCACTGTATTTTCCACTGAATGCATCCGATGAAGTGAGCTGTAGCTCACGAAAGCTTATGCTCAAATAAATTTGTTAGTCTCTAAGGTGCCACAAATCCTCCTTTTCTTTTTAAGGTAGTTTAGTGGTTGTAATCCCACATTAGATTAAACTGATATTTAAAATACATTCAGGGTGTGTTTGTTTTCTCATGGCATCTTCACACATGTTTAAAACCAAAGGTTGCCTTTTTAGGATGGTGTTTACACTGAGGCTCATTTTGGTGAAATCACACATTAGTTCTACTAAAATGCATTTTTTGTTTATACAGAGCTAATATTTATTTGGTATTTTTTGTGATGAAAATTATTAAATAAATTGCACATGATTAAAATATAAAATGTATTTCTGGAGAACTAGAAACCCAATGTCAGAGATTCTTAGCTGACTATTTACAGAACCTGTAAACTGGACAGACAGGAATATCTTCACATTCTCTTTCTTCATACAAGGTGTCTGGGCAGTCCTGTCCCCCATTGGCAGCATTCTGAATGATAATCCTGTAGCGGAACTGTTTAATTGCTGTAGCATTGTCTGTAAGAAAAAAATGCAGCAAACATTTGTTTATCAGGCATAGTTGTTATCATCAATTAGTGCATTAGCTATCTGGGTTAAAATCCCGCCTGAGGTTACAACTGGGAATACATTGAATGCTTGATCCTGCAAAGCAGGGAGGGGTGCCGCTCTATATCAAAGATACCTTTATTTGAGTATCAACACATCAGAAGAACAGAACCCGGAATGCTTACGGATCAATTTTCTAAGTGATAAATCACAAGCTAGGGCAATGGGGGTGGATCTATTACAGATCATCAAATCAAACAAGAGAATACGATGAGTAGCTCCTTAAACATCTATCTATAATGTGGAGAAACAAAACTTGTGTTATCATGGGGGGAGGGAGGTTTCAGGACACATACCAGAGGGCTCAGGCTGCCACTAGTAAAAGATACTCAGAGTTTCTAAAAATTTTAGACAATAACTTTCTAACATAAAAATTATTGCAACCAACTAGTGGTGATTCTACATCGGCTCTCATTCTAACACAAGGCCATACTACCTAGTAATAAAGAATGTGTATCAGATTTACAAAATTGGAGGCAGCATCCTGGAATGCAGTGACCCTGAAAAGGCCTTAAGAAAATGGTAGTTTCTCCTGAAACAAGAGCTCCAGTGCAGTGCTGTAGCTAAGACGACAAATGGGATCCTTAGATGCCATATCCTTAGGAGGATATGAAGTAGGGAGTAGGGTGTTGAAATGCTTTCTGGAAAACCAAGTCCCGTTCTAGAGTCTACACTCAAAAAGGATGTTGAAAAACTGGAAAGGGGTCAGAAAAGAGCTACAAGAATGATTCAAGATCTGGAAAACATGCCTTATAATGAGAGAATGTAGGAAGCTCTATGTTGTTAGTTCATACAAGGAAAGTTTAAGAGGTAACTTGATTATGGTCTAAAAGTCGCTATATGTGAACGAGATTTCTGATAGCAGAGAAGTCTTTAATCCAGCAGAAAAAGGGACAACAAGTCCAATGGTTGGATGCTGAGTAGAAACAAGGCACAATTTTTTATTTTTATTTTTAAACAGCAAGGGTAATTAACCACTTGAACAACTTGCTTGGGATGTGGTGGATTTTTCATCACTTGAAGTCTTTAGATCAAGAGCCTGGAAGTCTTTCAAAAAGGATATACTATAGTTTAAACAAAAGGTAGGCACTTGATGAACAAATTTATGGATGCAGTTCACAGCCTGTGTTAAGCAGAACATCAGACTATTTGATCACAATGGACCCTTCTGGACTTATAATCTATGAGTCTATGAATAAGCACTTAAATATGTATTTAAGTTAAAGATCACAAGTAGTCCACATTGAAGTCAATGGGATTACCCAAACACTTAAAGAAATGCTTCACTGGATCAGGGCAAGAGTGATCAGCATCCTGTAGGCTCAAATCCTTTCTGAGCTCTAATTTGTACACTTCAGAAAAAAATCACCATGCAGATTAGCCCAATTACAAAAGGAGTGTGAAACACAGCCAAAATTGAAACTCAGCAGTTTTCCAGGCCAGGACTGAGGTACATTACATTGGGAGGAATGTTCATATAGAACCTGGCCCTTAGCAGGCATGCATACACTCCGCTCTTATTAAATATCCCTCTGATCCTTACTGGATCAGATCCATAAGACTTGGTTCAAACCAGTGCTACTGAACCATCACCTCAAAGAACACAACATTATAAATGTGTCTGCTTCATTAAAGATAATGACATACTTAATACTCTGATAATAAATATCATGTTTGACTACAGAAGCCTGTTTGTTTTAATGAGTTACACACTATTTAAACAAAGAGTTTTGCAATTTGGAAAATGTATAGTACAATTTTTTGTGGAAAAGCATAACATGTATCATATCAGTGAACCCTTCCCCAGTATAACGAATGCTGCCCACAACAGAGCATGCAGTCAGTTGAAGGTTATTATGCAGGCTCCAAGGCACCAAGCCTGAAGTCTTTACTCAAACTCCCATTGAAGTAGATAAGACATTTTTTTCTGAAACGATTGAGGAAGGATGTGGGCCTGCTATCAGTAAAATTAAAAACTAGGAAAAATAGAAGAATGCATAAAATCAAATGGGGTTTAACTTCAGAAATTACTTCGTTATTCGAATCTGCATATCATCATACAGCAGCATCTCCATTATCATAGTGTATATAGCTTACATACAAAAATCTACAGCAAAAGAACACTATTATGGGTGCAAGATGTTAGGAAATGCCACAATTAAGGTTACCTGTGAAACCTTAATTCAACCCTCCTGTACATATACATTATGATACAGTCTTCCATTATTTGATCACAAACTACTTTTCCCACAGGAACCCTGCCTCATTCAATGCACAGGTGGACCAGCTCTGGGGCTAAATCAGGATTGTGTAGTACAGTTTTGTTTGTGTGTGATTTCCTATATTTTTTTTTAAAAAGCAAACTGAAAAACCAGATATTTCATCATGTGGCATCATACCAACACCCACATGGATCATCAACAGAGTTGGAACCTTTAGATCCTCCAACCAGTCTTCTGCACTGGAGGTAATGGTATAACTGATAGAAGTAGTACGTTGTCATCCTCTGTGTGAACTAGTACTAGAAGGGGATGAGGCATACACCTCACTAGTGGGTTTCAAAGATATTTGCTGTCAAAAAAAGAATGGTGAGACTCAGGAATCTTGGGTTCTGTTCCATCTCTGGACAGGAATGTTCTCTAGTGGGCACAGACTCTTTTGCCCATTCCCCCTAAACTGTCAACATCTCTTCCAATCTATCCCAGTCCTGTATCTTCCCCACCCCTGGCTCCTTGTTCCAGTCCTATTCTCCTTGCCTACCTAGTCCTAGTCTTCCCCTTTGGGTTTGGTGTCCAAGTCCCAATCTCCCCCTCCACTCCCAATCTCTCCCCTTTCCCACATGCAATCCCAGTCTCCTTGCCCACCCAGTCCCAGTTCCCCTTTCCTACCTCCTGTCTCTCCCTCTCCCCCACTGATTCCCAGTCTTAATCTCTCTTTCTGAGACCCTCAATTAATCCTCCTCCCCCACCCAACTCCTTGCCCCAGTCTACCCCTTCCATGGCTCCTTGCCCAGTTTCTTTGCCTAGCCAGTTCCAGTTCTTCCCTCACACCCTGCTTCTCTCCTCCCTCTGCCTCCACTTCCCCACACTCTTTTCTAGTCTCAGTCTCCCCACACAGCTCCTCATCTAATTGCACTGATCACTCCCCAAGCCAAATAGCTGCCTATTCTGTTCTCCATCCCCATTTCCCTCACCAGCTCCCAGTCCCAGTCTCTTTGCCCAACTACTTCCAGCCTCCCCTCCCTCTACCAGCTCCACCTATGAGAGCATAACTGCAGAACAAAAAAGCAGGCATAGCAGCCGAGAAAAAAAAAAAATCTGCCAGGGACCAAGCTTTGTTCCATTTGGTCTTAAATCTGATGTAAATCACTTTTAAAATAAATGTGATTTTATAAACACTTGTCTAGGTGATCAAACTACAGTGAAATTGCGCCTTTACTCTAGACAGCCACAGACCGGAACAGCAGGGGCACTGCAGACTTAAATACATTGACACAGCTATAAAGGGGAGTTTGTGTATGCCCTGCACATACAACGGCAGGCTCAAGCGTGTGATACCAGTCTTAACTTTCACAAGCAATACAATTCACCAAATCAAAAGCTCATGAAATAATCTTACCATGTTTTCTTATTAACATGAATATTAACAGCAGTGAAAAACATCTGACCTACACTAGCCGTCTGAATATAGTTTAGGATGTGTATCATTGTCTTTCATTATTAAAAATCAATGGACAAATACCCCTTCTCATTCCAACTTTACATCATATCAATTCACACAGATATTGTCAGTGTATCCAACACATTCAGGAATGATCTCCTCTCAAGAGGGAGACAAAAAATGTAAGGGCACTACAAGGTTCAAGAAACAGCAGATAGATCCTCCACTACCCGCTACAATATTTTTTTTAGGGATGTGACCTTCCCGTTCTAACAGACTTCCTTTTAGACTTCTAATCTTCGTCAGGGTTCCCTCCCAACTCTGAACTCTAGGGTACAGATGTGGGGACCCGCATGAAAGATCCCCTAAGCTTATTCTTACCAGCTTAGGTTAAAAACTTCCCGAAGGCACAAATCTCTATTTGTCCTAGGACTGAGGTATGCTGCCACCACCGAGTGATTTAGACAAAGAATCAGGGAAAGGACGACTTGGAGTTCCTATTCCCACAAAATATCCCCACAAGCCTACACCCCCTTTCCTGGGGAGGCTTGAAAAATAAACAAGGTGAGCACAAACCAGACCCTTGGGATTGTAAGACACTAAAAACCCAATCGGATTCTTAAAAAACAGAACTTTATTATAAAGAAAGAAAAAGTAAAAGAAGCACCTCCGTAAAATCAGGATGGAAGGTAATTTTACAGGACAATCAGATTCAAAACACAGAGGATTTCCCTCTAGGCCAAACTTTAAAGTTACAAAAAGAAAACCAGGAATACACCTTCCTCTCAGCACAGAGAAAATCACAAGCCAAAACAAAAATAAGCTAACGCATTGCCTTGCAAGTACTTTCTGATTCTAATGGAGTTGGATTGCTTGCTTCCTTGATCTGTGTCCGGCAAGCACTCAGAACAGACAGACCAAAACCTTCTCCCCTCTCACCCTCCCGCCCAGATTTGAAAGTATCTTGTCCCCTTATTGGTCCTTTTGGTCAGGTGCCAGCCAGGTTACCTGAGCTTCTTAACCCTTTACAGGTAAAAGGATTTTGTGCCTCTGGCAACGAGGGATTTTATAATACTGTATACAGGAAGGTTGTTACCCTTCCCTTTATATTTATGACACCCCCTTTTAGACTTCTATTGACAGATCATTGAAGCACATCATCTCTGATAAAAGTAGCCATCTCCCATGTGCAAACACCATCCATTGTGTAGGTTATTGAGTAACTCTAGAGGTGAACATTCTGCAATCTTCATTTTATTCCTTTTTGGTTATAATTTTCACTTTCATCCTCGGAGACCAATTACACTAATTATAGGAGACCAGGGTGAACAGAAGTCAACCTGGAGTATTTGAAATGGCAGAGAATCAATAAATGTACTTGTAACAAACTTTGTATTCTTGACTCGTCACAGGTATGTGATTCAATTGCAATTCGTTTTTGAATTATGTATTCCATGAGTCTGTGGTTGCCCTAAATGCTGCCTGCATTTCTGAGTTGTGTGATAATCCTTTGCCAAGAGGCTACCTGATTTGTGATAACATTAAATGGAGGGAAATACCCATTTTAATGTTAGAAAAGTTGGATGCAGCTTTATAAGATAAACCACAAACAGCTTAATTGGTAAAACTGAATTTTGCAAGTACAGATTCATCTAACCTCTGGTGTTATGCTGGTACACATTTCATTTTAAATCTGTAATGCAATATCTTCTCTTGCTTGAGCTGTAGCTTAGTCCTTTGCTATCTGCATATTATTTTCATTAAATACAACTCTTCTACAAAAAACAAAAGCAGAAAAAACAAAAACAAAATACCTAACAACCCATGTACATATAATGGCTTGTAAACTTCAGATCATGTTTGTTTTAACTGCACACTGCAAATGAAAAATTTTTTACAATGCAGCCATATCAATAACAAATCTGCAAGCAACAAACTCCCACAACTGAGAAGTTTTGATTTAGAATTATATTAAAATGATAACACCGCCAAGTAAATTACATAATTTATTTATTCTCATTTTAATTGTAAAGGATTATTTAATAAACAAAGTAATTTATAAGGTAATTTATTCTACTTCATTTTATACAGTTCATTTAAAATCTAAAAATAAACTGTTAATTAAAACAGGATTCACTTTTTAAAAGGCAACTCATTTACCAATAAAATCTAACCAGGACTGGGCTATGTAGTCCACTGACAATCTGCAAAGGGCAAGGAGGCTGGCAGCAAAAATGAAAGTATTTTGATAACAACAAGCACTTCAATCCAAACTACTTCTAAAGTACTGCATTGGTCATAAAAACTGACAACAGATCCCTGAAAACACAGGAGACTAAAGACCTGACATATCAAAGCTCATCAGCTAAATGCAAGTGATAAAAAAGCTGGGAAGCTATTTATGCAACCCTGGTGTGCCTCTAAAAGTTTGGGCTGGTCTCAAATAAATGTTGGCTAACGTACTGATTTCATAGATATCAGCACAATAGCAAGTAGGATTTTGAAATTATAAGCATAAGAATGTTACAGGTTTCAAATAAAGACCGCTTACGTTTCAAATCTCTTTACTAGGGGGCCACTAACACTCTACAGGTCTCTATTAACCATCACTGCCCCCTCCCCGTCCCTCTTCTGCAAGCCTCCGTTCACCCCACCGCCCCCTTCCAGCCAACAAGCCCCATAGTTGCCACTGCTGGTGGCAGCCAGAACTGCAGTCCAACGCCAGCAGCTCAGGTTGACAACAGCAGCAGCCACTGGCTGATCAGTTCTAGCTCAGCCAGAAACTGTGAGCAACCCGGATCTCCAAGTGAGATCACAAGCATCTCTGCTTCACCTGTCACCCTGACTTCCTCTCACCATTCTGCCTTGTGGGTGCAAGGGTTCCTGAGTTGCACTCCTACGTGTGATAGAGTCTCCAGGGTTTAATCTTGCAGCTTTCAGTGAGGCCATTCTGTCCCCCCACATTCCATTTAGGACTGTCACCTGACCAGACATAGTCGCTATATTCCAGATCCAAAAGCATACTCTAATCAGGAGCTGTGGCCCTGCACAGCACAGCTTCATGTACCCAAATCAGCCAGTGGAGTCCACTACATATCACAGAGCCCAATGGGTATAATTAGTGAGAGTTTTACTTGGATAAAGAATGTGGGATTGGACTAATAACAGATAGACATGGAAGTAATGATTTGAAAATCAATACAGGGGTAGATTTTCTGAAGCACCTCCACTTGGACTTGAACTCCTAAATCCTTTAGGCACTGTTGAAAATCTCCCTCTTAAACAGACATAATGCTATTTACTGGAAGATTTAAGGGATGAGCTGAAACTTTCAGGTAAGCCTGGTGGCAGGAGAAGAGGGGGAGCCTCACAACAAGTCTGAAAGTCTACACTTCAGATCTCACTTCTAATGCTGTGAGGCGATGCTGGCCAGCCAGGTTTGAAAACCTGGAGAATGTAACACAGCTTTGTTTTAACTAGGGCTTTGATTAAATAGGGCTAACCTGAAGTTAGAATAAAATATAAACTACACTAAATGATTTTGTAATAATGAAGTCATTTAAAAACATTAACAAGTTGCTTATACTTTTATTAGTATAGAGAGGCCTCTGATGCGCTGGCCATTCTGTAGTTTAATAATCACTGGGGATTAAGGGTACAATTATTTATCTGACCATGCATAAAAGTTGGAGACAAAACTTACCCATTTGCTTTCTCATGGACTCATTTATTCAAGGTAAGACATACTGTAAACACAAAGACCTGTGAAACTTTATTTGTCTTGAAAACCATTGCCTGGGTGGGCTGAGGTGAACAGGTTTGCTTAAAATCTTATGTATTCTCATTTTCAGTATCTTACCATGTTGGCATGTCGTAGGGCAGTGTGTCCACTCACTGAAAGGGGTAACAACACAATCTTTTTTACACGGGAGCAGACATGGACGCACAGTTTCAGGTCGGAGGGAATCTGGACACCTATCAATACAATTGTAAATACAACATATCAGAATCCCTAAAATTAATTATATATATATACACACACATACACACACACTCACTCTCAGGAATATGATCAGCTAAGCAATAAAAGAAGGATGCACATGGCTGTGGTTGAACTCCATAATGCATAGCCAACAAGTACAGCAATTCAGTTCTTTACATCTTGAAAATCTTCCAGGTTCACCATCTAGCTTGTTTCTAAGCTTATTTCTGTTCATACTAGGCCTGATATTACACCCCAGCCACCGCTGGCTCCCAGAACAGCCCTTGAGGTCTGTGTGCAGCTAGCACAACTTACAATTGGCCTTCAGGCTACTCTAAATTGTACGTAGGATTTGGCCCAGCATTCACCAAGCTTCACTTTGGGAAAGTTCAAAGATGGCTTAAAGCTTCATTTGCAATCCCCCTCCTGACCTGCACGTAGCACTCTTCAGGCATAACCCAGGATCTAGGCCTATATCTTTATGGGAATCTGTGTCTAATTTTCTCAGTACACGACAGTAAATAGATCTTTGTGATTTTGCAGTCAATTTCAGACTCCTAATTTAAAAATGAAATACATATTCTAATGAAAAAAATCGGATGCAAGAAGCTCTATGTTTGAATCATGGGCAGCAGGGGAAAGGGGCAGTTCTCTGTGATCAGGAATATCAGCTGTTCTAAGTGGGAGAATAAAAACAGAATTAGCCTTTCACAATCTTTATTAATTTCCAAGCAGAAAGACTGCTTGAGAAATACTCATCACCTATCTGAACACATCCAACCAATAACTAAATATCTATCTATATGTATATTACTGTACCACTAAAGGATATTAGAAACAAAAATAAATCTGAAAACCATAATTCAGCTAACTGAACTATTAATACATTTTTGTAATGCTTAAAAGTATCAAACAAGGTTTTCAAAACAGAGATACCATGAAATGCATTAATTCAATGACCATGAATATTCAAGAGGGAAGAAAGAATTCTCAGTGTGCAGTGATTTTTTTCCCTTTCATTACATCTAGATACAGTATATAAGCCACTGCAATCAATTTTTATTCAGTGTTCTTTTTTATACCCCCTTTTCAGTGGCTTTGAGTTTCATAAGGTGGTGTGTTAAGTTTCAGCTTCCATTTCTTCAATAATTGCGGGGGGAGAAGGGAGAGAAGGGAGAGAAGCATGAAGTAAAAAATTCAGTGTGCTAACACAAAGATTATTTCTTTGGATAAATTAATCCTGTTCCTGAAGTCACGTGGCTGTTTACTACTGCTACAGCAGATTTAAGTTAAAACCTAACTTGTTAGTCAATTTTAATAAATAATTATATACTGTAAAATAAATTAAAAACTAACAATTATTCTGTTATATTCCTATCATTATGGTCTCAAAACTTACCATTTTACTGCCAGGAGCCCCAAGCCCGTAAAGAGCTTCCACACAGGTAAAGAGGTCCAAACATGTGGCGCTCATTGCAGGATCATGGCTCAAAGTCAATACGTTTAATAAAGTACTATTCTTTTCCTCTCTGGAAACACCAGGCTATTATGATCTCTTATCTCTCTTTTACACTTTTCTAACATTTTTGGAGTTCTACTAGTTACTTCTTTCCTTCTGAAATACTGGAAGTCCTTTCTTTAATTAAGAAATTGCTTTTGAGAGACTTCAAAAAGGTTTGGTTTTGCTTCTTTAATTTAATTATTTGGGGAGAAGGGGGAGTGAAGGGGATTGCCATTGTAAAACACAGTAAAGAGGAACAAAATCATCCCAATGGGATCCTCCCTAGTGGCTCAGTGGCTTCCACATTTTCTGATACAATTCATTCCATTACAATTCACAATGTAACTATACAATTACATGTGAACAAAACATTTCCACTGAAGCCTTAAAATGCAGGAGTGCTGAATTCTGAAGATCCCAGTGCATGCTATAATTTTCCATTTCTCTCATACTACAACCCAAGTATTTTCTCTGTAAAAACTCTCTCTTTCCTCATCTGTTAGTCCTAGATACATCCTCTGATTCTACCCAAGTGTTTACTTTCTCATTTCAGCTCCATTTCTGCTTGGCTAATATGCAGAGGATGGGGACAAATAATTATTTTACACATTATATGGCACTACAAATGATATAACTTAATGGTGATAAATTTACAGTATATTAGTGGGCACCAGACATTCTCTTCTTTGCTCAATTAATTTAATTAATCTCAAGAATTTTAATTAACTTTATTGAAGTGACCACAGTCTGCCCATATTTAGTATGATTGTTTTGAGATATGCAACAAGATTTAAAATGAGGCTGCAAGTAATGAGCAATGGCTTGATTTTTTTTTATATTGGGAAAATTATCTGTGCATCTCATTTCCTGGGTTAGTAAAACAAAGTAGAAGATCAGAATATACACAGTGCTAAATAAATGGTTTTAGTGTACTTATTGAAATAGCAATACAAATCAACTCTTCCAAGTGCAAACATGTAAACTGTTACCTCTTTTATTAAAAGGACTTTGCTAAAAATAGGTTGGTAACTGTTATGTTCAATTCCAGGTTGTATTTTCATCACAACTTCCTAGCAGCAAAAACATTTGCAAAAGTCAGAACAAGAATCATAGACTAGCCATTGCAAAATTTTTCAGCCACTGAAAAAAACCTGTTTTGTGACCCACCGACTACCACATTTACAAAAAAAACTGGTTTATCCATACATTTTTTGTTATATAAAAGGATCCTTTCTCGGCAGCTGGAAAATTAAGCTAGCAATAAAAATACTTTCATAGCTTCAATTTTCCCAAAACACACTTAAATATTTGCATTTTAATGTACTGTAACTACAAATAATGACTCCAGCAATGCAGTCAAAGCTGCATCTGCAAGAACCTCTTTCTCCCAATACCTTTTATTTGTAACCTGGCCAAAATTATTCTTCACACAAAAGACCTTCCTTGTTTGCATGCCCACTCCACAAGTAGCTTCTCCATTCCAGCTAATGGTAGCATTGAGGGCAGTTACCAAAGTGTCTTCAGAACAAGGACCCCATGGAGATGTTTCCCAATAGAGCTGTGTGCAAATATGATCATTACATAAGCGATACTCCTGTAGGGCCCGGTGTGGAGGACAGGGTTTCCCACCTGAAAGTAGTGAAAAGAATAATATATTTATATTTGTAAACCAATTAATCAAGAGAACATTGTGGATACTACATGTGGAAATATAAAGTTTGTTTTATGAGAAAGAAAGAAAGAAAGAAAGAAAGAAAGAAAGAAAGAAAGAAAGAAAGAAAGAAAGAAAGAAAGAAAGAAAGAAAGAAAGAAAGAAAGAAAGAAAGAAAGAAAGAAAATGGTTGGTTGGTTGGTTGGTTTTTGACATTTACGGCAATAGTAACAGCCTTCCAAAATACTGCATCCCATTAAATGAGCCTTGCACAAAACTGAATTCTGAGGAACAAACAATGGAAACTGAAATGTGTGAAATAGATTTCCAATTTCCCACGCTGCTACTACTATTCATAGACTAATTGATTCCATTTAAATGCCAGCATCACCCTGGTTTTCAAAAAACTATATTTGAGTATTACCTTTGTAATACGTTCACTCTGTGACAGATACAGCAATTCCTGCCATATCCGTGGGAGACTGTGACAGAATACACCCGTGTTCACACCACCACACTATTATAAGAACATTTGTACAAAGGTATGCCTGGTGAGGTATAATTTTAAAAAACTCATAACTCTCTGATCAATAATATCATGGAAAAAATGCATATAGCAACATAATATGTAAAACTATGAACATAAACTGAAATCACGACTGAAGTGTGTTTCCCAGATAAGTCTGGGGAGTGGCTAAACCAATTCCTCAGAGACAAAGGGCAAGCATATGCCTCAGCCAGGTGTCAACAAGGCTGATGGACCATTACCTGCGAAGTGGCCATTCTTTGAAAAGAAAGGGGGCAGGGACAAAAGTCTACATTTTAGCAAAGAAACAGCATGGAGTTTCCTTTCTTCATTAAAGTGTCTGTCATATTCCCTCACTGGAAATGCTTCTCAAAGGGGGGACAGGACTATAAAATGAAGGGGGTAGAGCCCCCAAGACACCCCTCTCCCTACCCACCTCACTCTGCACCTGAGAAGACAAAAGGAAACAGCCACTGGACTCTAGGGAATGGATCCTATCCTGAGAGTTTGGTCAGCAATCTGCTGGAGCATGTGGTGAGAAAGTTTGCTTTGCAATTAAGACTTTTGTAAATAGATACTACTAAATGTTTTATCTTTATTTTTCTTGTAACCATTTTTGACTTTATGCCTCATTACTTATACTCATTTAAAATCTCTCTTTGTAGTTAATAAAGTTGTTGTACTGTTTTAGCTAATCCAGTGTGTTTAAGTTGGAGTGTCAGGGTACTCTATTTAAAATAATAAAATGGCATATTATTCCCTTAAATAAATAACGGACTTAATATATTTGTACTGCCCAAGAGAGAGCTGGGCAGTAGAGGATATACATTTCTGGGGGAAGATCCAGGACTGGGGTTGTGTTGGGGTCTCCTGTGGTACAACTAAGGCTGGTGAGAGCCAGGGTATAGCTGGAAGGCTGCATTTACACACAGACACTGAGGGCATGGATTGCATGATGGAAGGCTGTTTGTGAGCAGCCCAGGTGGGAGCTGCCACAGCAAGGCATTGCAAGGCATCCAAGGTTGCAGGGCAGGTGTGACATAGCCCCCCATTAGTCGGGACTGTGCCCTGGTATGTCACAGAGACCTTATTGAATTATGTTTAAGTATATTTGATATCTATTGTATTAAATGAATGGTTTATGTATTATTATGGACCAGGATTATATGTACCCTCTCAAGGTGAGAGATGGGACAGATGTGGGATCGGCGTTCGGGAAGGGGGCTTCAAAGGACTATATTGAACAATGTGCTAGACAAGAATGGACTTTCAGAACAAACAAATGTCAAGTTGTTTTCCTGGGGAATATCCAGTAGGGATGAACGCAAATTTACTACCCCCAGTTATGCAAAATCTCAGCCTTTTGAAGCTCCACCCGGAGGAGTAGGCCATTGACTGCCGATCGCCTGTTACATGAGGCCAACATCAAAGGTCCAAAATATACAAAGGAAACACTGAAATATTCTTGATTGTTCCAGATCGGAATCAGACAGTTATGAACTTGTAACCATGGGGAAAACCCAGTAGCGGGTTTTGAAGAACTGACACCCACCAGAGCCCGAGGTGATCGCAAGATGCTCCATGAGATTAGAGAGGCTATACAAACAGAAAACTCAAACAGGATGCAGAGATAAAATTTCTAGACACTATTAATCACTGCTTCTTGGAGCAGATAGTCCTGAAACCCCCAAGGGGACAGACAATTCTGGATTAAGTCCTAAGTGGAGCACAGGATCTTGTCCAAGATGTGAATATAGCTGAATCATTTAGTAATAGAGACCGTAATATAATTAAATTTAACATCTTGGAGGGTGGGGGCCAGAAATACCAAAGAAACCTACTACAGTAGCATTTAACTTCAAAAAGGGGAATGACACAAAAATAAGGAAACCAGCTAAAATGAAATTAAAAGGAACAGTCACAAGACTGAAATGCCTGCAAGCTGCATGGAAACTTTTTAAAAAAACACCATAATAGAGGCTCAAATTAAATATACACCAAAAATTTTAAAAAATAGTAAGAGGACCAAAAAATGCCACCAGGCCTAACTGACATAGTGAAAGTGGCATTTAGAGGTAAAAAGGCATCCTTTAAAAATTAGAAATCAAATCCTCCTGAGGAGCATAAACTCTGGCAAGTCAAGTGTAAAAGTAGAATTAAGCAGGCCAAAAAAGAATTTGAAGAACAATAGTAAAAGACACAAACTCTGAAAGTAAAAACATTTTTTAAGTAGCCTGCCAAACAATCAGTACGGCCACTGGTCTATCAAGGTGCTAAAGGAGCATTCCAGGAAGACTAGGCTGTTGCGGAGAAGCCAAATGAATTCTTTGCATTGGTCTTCATTGCAGAAGATGTGAGGGAGATTCACACACCTGAACCATTCTTTTTAGGTGACAAATCTGAGGAACTGTCCTGGATTGAAGTGTCAGTAGAGGTGGTTTTGGAATATATTGATAAATTAAACAGCAATAAGTCTCCAGGACCAGATGGTATTCACCCAAGAGTTCTTGAAGAAACTCAAATATGAAATTACAGAAGTTCTAAACGTGGTGTGTAACCTATTTCTTATATCAGCTTCTTTACCAGATGACTGGAGGATAGCTAATGTGACGCCAATTTTTTAAAAAGGCTCCAGAGGCAATCCTGGCAATTACAGGCAGGTAAGCATACCTTCAATACCAGGCAAATTGGTTGAAACTATAGTGAAGAACTATGTATCTGATAATTCTGATGAACATGATTTGTTGGAGAAGAGTCAACACAGTTTTTGTAAAGGGAAATCATGCCTCAGCATTTTGCTAATTCTTTGAGGGGAACAACAAGCATGTGTACAAGGGTGATCTAGTGGATATAATGTACTTGGACTTTCAGAAAACTTTTGACAAGATCCTTCACCAAAGGCTCTTAAGCAAAGTAAGCTGTCAGTGGGATAAGAGGGAAGGTGCTCTCATGGAGCAGTAATTGGTTAAAAGATAGGAAACAAAGGGTAGGAATAAATGGAGAGAGGTAAATAGCGGGATCCCCCAAGGGTCTGTACTAGGACCAGGGCTGTTCAACATATTCATAAATTATCTAGACAAGGCATAAACAGTGAGGTGACGAAGTTTGCAGACAATACAAAATTTCTCAGGATAGTTAAGTCCAAAGCAGATTGCAAAGCATTACAAAGGGATCTCACAAACGCAGGTGACTGGGCAACAAAATGGCAGATGAAATTCAGTGGAACAGCCTCGCAGCCTGAGCCCCTTGAGCCTGAGTCAGCTGGCATGGGCCAGCCGTGGGTTTTTCTTTGCTGTGTAAATACACCCGCTGAGTACATTTCTCAGACATGAAGGAAAGCTCTGTATAAGCTTGAAAGCTTGTCTCTCTTGCCAACAGATGTTGGTCCAATAAAAGATATTACCTCTCCCACCTTGTCTCACTAAAGTCACATTATTGTCCTTTTCTCCCTTTTTATCCTGATAGAAAGCAGTATTTATCTTTTCCTGGTGTTGTACAGCAGGCTGTTTTATTCATTGTTCAGAATGTTCAGAGGCTTTTGATTGTTATTCATGTTTTATTTCCTTTTGAGAAATTCAAAGTTTTCAGTTCAAAGCATTTCACTTCTATTTTAGGTTTTCAGATCACATAGTCTTGAGATTATAGAGTGTGCATATTTGCACATGTATTTTCTTTCAAATTAACAATTCTGATTTTTATTTTGCTTTTGAAATTCTGCATCTATCTTGTTTGCATTTCAGAACATATTGCTACCTTCATGGAAAATATGCAGCTTACTTTAATTTTTTATTTTAATTATTTGCCACCTTTTAGTCTTTCTTAATAGCAGTTACCACTCTGTCAAAACTTATATAGCGGTTTTCATCCCAACGTTCTTTACAAACTTTAATGGGGCCATTTATGTGAATAAAGGTAACTCACATGAGGAAGCGCTTGGAAGCTTAAGCTGACACACAAACACAACCTGTGGTTTTAATGACGATTTCTAAATGGTGTTTAACTGAATTTGTTCTTTACTTGTGGGGAAAGTATGGTTAAGCACCAGGTTAGCCGCACACATTGCTGACAATAAAGGTTATTTTTTAAAACATAGACAAGGCCTTAGAGATCTGACATCCAAATGCTGACCCAGCACTTCTTAGTCTGTCATATCTGATGGGATTGTCACCATCAGATAGGACACAGACCATTTTAAAAATGATATTGGTATTTTCTGAATTTCTGTTGCATAGAGAACAGCAATGGCCCAATCCTGAACACAGGTCTGCACATGCTAAAACCAAGAAGTTGAATGAACTATGTGCTTGAGAAGAAGCCTTTGTACAAAACTGTGCCAGTAGAAGAACCACCATAATGTAGTTCACCAGGTATGTTACTGTAAGCCAGACACACATGCCTAATGCATGTGTCTATGAAGATCCAGAGAAAGGGACACAGCTATAAAGCTATTTACATATTCTTGTCTGAAATTAAAGAACCAGGAGCACATTTTATGCGTCCAATCTACATTACATGTTTTTGCTTTAAAAGTACCTGATTTTACACATATTTCTGTTCTCTTCTAGAACTAATATGCTTCTATACAGTAACATAGGTATTGAGAGTTTGTGCCATACATTTATTTTATTTGTGTGTGCGCGCATGTAATTTCTCTTTTAGGGGTGGCAGATCCTCACCTGGTGCAAACTGTGATAACTCTTTTGAAATCAATAGAGTTATGACAATTTCCACTAGCTGAGAACCTGCCCCTTAAAATCAAATAATTCACAGAATAAAATTTATTAAATATCTTTCACTGAAACATAGTTATATTGGCAATGGGTATGATCTAGCAACACACAGATTAATTAATCTTTGCACAGACCTTTGTAAGTGCAAAGATTCATCTACGTGTGAAGTATTCTTAATTATTACTATAATATTGGTGTTTGGGTCTTATCGAAATGCAGTACTACTCACCCTCTCCTGGCAGTGCCAAGATAGATTTAGTTCTGCTTTGTTTCCCCTCTGCATTTTTACTGGAACATGAGTGAGAACAAGATGACCATTCTGACCAGTCATTAACGACACAGTCCATTGCACACGGTACTTCACAAACCATTGTTTCAGGATGGGGAAACTCTGAGCAAAGGGTATGTGATACTTCTTCACCTGAAACAAACAAGACAAAATTAAGCATAAAAAAGTGGGGTGAGTTTGGGATCATTTTCAACAAATGTGTTCTACATTGCATATACAATCAGGCCTGATCTACACTTAGAAATTAGGCTGATGTAACTCCTTTGCTCAGCGATATGAAAAATCCAAACCCCTGAGCAACGCAGTTAAACCAACGTAACCCCCGGTGTTGACAGGGCTAGCTTGACAGGAGAATTCTCCCATTGACTTAGCTATCACGTCTGGTGATGTACCTCCATCAATGGGAGAACCACTGCCATCAGCATAGGTAACGTCTTCAATGAAATGCTACAGCAGCACTGCTGCAGAGTTTTAAGTGTAGACAAGTTTTAAAATGTGTATACGTGTATAGAACAGTATGCAAAATACTGTTGAGCAGGATTTCAGGCTTGAAAAGAAAGCACTAAAAGCATTTGACATATCTACACTTTGAAAAAACAAAACAAAAATTTGTTTTAAGTCTGATATTTGATCTACAAGCTTAGGCCGGCTTCACGGGAACTGAGAACACTGCTAATAACTAAGCCTTTTAGATTTGTAAAAATCTAGGAGACGGCACTCATGAGGGAATGAAATTAATAACCTTCAGATGGAACAATAGAAATCAGTTATTACCAAGGCCCCACATTTACCAGAATTCTGCAGCTATAGGATTTGTATCCAGCAATGCAAATTGTACATGCCTCTTTCTTGCTCGCACAAACCAGCAAGCTAAAGTTTTACTAGCTCTGCGGGAGCCTAGGCAGAATGAGTGGAGTGCCAAATTCCTGGAGTACTTCTCATTTAGACCTTAAGAGACATAGGCTATGTCTACATTAGAAACGTTACAGCAGCACAGCTGTATCAATGCAGCTGCACCACTGTAAGGTCTCCTGTGTAGCCGCCCTAGGCTGATGGGAGAGAGCTTTCCCACTGGCATAATTAAACCACCCCCAATGAGTGGCAGGAGAGTGTCTCCCACTGACATAGCTCTGTCCACACCAGCTCTTCTGTCGGTGTAACTTATGTCGGTCAGGAGGTGCTTTTTTCCACAATCCTGAATGACTTAAGTTTTACCGACAAAAGTGCTAGTGTAGACATAGCCTAAGCAAACAGAGCTGCTAGAGCTCACATAGGAGAGGAGAGAGACTGCACCAGTGACTCCAAGGGAACATGAACAAATGAGGGACCCCTGATAGCAATGCCAAGCTTGTAATCCCTGTGGCAGGAGGCAGGCAGAGCAATGTAAAGAAAAAACTGGAGAAATGAGAGTGAGAGGACATGGGTGAGAGAGCAGAAGGTTGAGGCCAGAGATGGTAGGCAGAGGAAGTTTATGGAGAGGTTTGAAAACCAAGAAGAGGGGGGCTCAGAGCACTGTACTATTAAGGCTAAGGGTGAAATCATGACCTCATTAAATTCAACAATAGTTTTGCCATATTCTTCAGTGGGGCTAGGATTTAACCCAAAACGTAAAACACACAGGCCATGACAGTATGTGATTAGAAACCCCAAACAAAGCATGCAATGAAAACATAGTGGAGAAGGAAACACGGCATTATGTTCAGTTAATTTATTTCTTTAACAAAGATTTTCATAACCTCACTATCAAGCAATAGCATTTCTGATGTAAAAAATTACAATTAAGAACAAAATGAAATAATAGCAAGTCTCTAAAACAGAAGTGAATTTAGGGTAATAATGAGAGATTTCCCTAGGAATAAGAGTCGAGGGGCAGATTGCCCGGTCCATTTAAGCTCAGTGCAAATCAAGAGGGTGGATTAAAGGTAGTTCTAGGCCACTTTTATGCCCCTTTCCCCAAATCCTGGGGCTTTCCAGGGTCATTAATGCCCAGTTGCCCTTGGCCTGACAGCTGGGTATAGCAGGAGCATGATGACACTCTAGCCACACCTCCTTTCTTTCCAGAATGCCTCCTACATCAGAGAAAGTGTGGGGGTGGAGTACAGCTGTTACAATCTTATTTAATCTTTTTATTATTGACCTCGGCACAAAAAGTGGGAGTGTGCTAATAAAGTTTGCGGATGATAAAAAGCTGGGAGGTATTGCCAATTTAGAGAAGGACAGGGATATCCTACAGGAGGATCTGGATGACCTTGTAAACTGGAGTAATAGTAATAGGATGAAATTTAATAGTGAGAAGTGTAAGGTCATGCATCTAGAGATTAATAACAAGAATTTTAGTTATAAGCTGGGGACACATCAATTAGAAGTAACGGAGAGGAGAAGGACCTTGGAGTATTGGTTGATCATAGGATAACTATGAGCCGCCAACGTGATATGGCCGTGAAAAAAGCTAATGCGGCCTTGGGATGCATCAAGAGAGGTATTTCCAGTAGGGATAAGGAGGTTTTAGTACCCTTATACAAGGCACTGGTGAGACCTCACCTGGAATACTGTGTGCAGTTCTGGTCTCCCCTGTTTAAGAAGGATGAATTCAAACTGGAACAGGTACAGAGAAGGGCTACTAGGATGATCCGAGGAATGGAAAACCTGTCTTATGAAAGGAGACTCAAAGAGCTTGGCTTGTTTAGCCTAACTAAAAGAAGGCTGAGGGGAGATATGATTGCTCTCTATAAATATATCAGACGGATAAATATCGGAGAGGGAGAGGAATTATTTAAGCTCAATACCAATGTGGACACAAGAACAAATGGATATAAACTGGCCACCAGGAAATTTCGACTAGAAATTAGACAAAGGTTTCTAACCATCAGAGGAGTGAAGTTTTGGAACAGCCTTCCAAGGGAAGCAGTGGGGCAAAAGATCTATCTGGCTTTAAGATTAAACTCGATAAGTTTATGGAGGAGATGGTATGCTCGGATAACATGGTTTTGGTAATTAAATATTCATGGTAAATAGGCCCAATGGCCTGTGATGGGATATTAGATGGGGTGGGATCTGAGTTACCCAGGAAAGAATTTTCTGTAGTATCTGGCTGACGAATCTTTCCCATATGCTCAGGGTTTAGCTGATTGCCATATTTGGGGTCAGGAAGGAATTTTCCTCCAGGGCAGATTGGAAGAGGCCCTGGAGGTTTTTCGCCTTCCTCTGTAGCATGGGGCACGGGTCACTTGCTGGAGGATTCTCTGCTCCTTGAAGTCCTTAAGGACTTCAATAGCACAGACATAGGTGAGAGGTTTTTTGCAGGAGTGGTGCATGAAATTCTGTGGCCTGCGTTGTGCAGGAGGTCAGACTAGGTGATCATAATGGTCCCTTCTGACCTAAATATCGATGAATCTATGAACAGTTTATCACAATGAGGGATAACACAAAGAGGATCCCGAGGTAGCCAGTTAAGCTGGATTTCCAGCTACTTTATACTCCTGGTCTGATGCAAAGCACCTGGATCATAAAAGTCTACATTAAGACTACCACAAATCCCCTTTTCAATATGCATCTATTTACCAATTGTTGTTAGATCTATTGTTTTTTTTTTCCTAAAGCAAGGTAAAATAAATGAATAGCTTAATTTAAAAAATAATGGAGCAGAATTTCCTAATAATTTTATTTATAACTTTGTTACACCAACCATATAAGCATCTCCAACATTCCATATAACACTGAAATATACCTTTCTGCAGACATGATTTTGTTCTTGATGGAATTTTATCTCACAAACTATAACTGTAAATGGATTCAAAATAAATGTGGTTAGCTTTGTTGAATCATTCCCCTGTAAAAAATTTCCTGACCCTCCTGTTTAATGATATGAATGGATACGGCTGTGTATACAAAATATGTAGGCAGGCAGAAAGATTTGGTAACTTTGTTGAATCACTCTCATATCTGAATTCTTTAAAGCTCAACTCCAGCTCTTTATGAGTAACAATCTCACTCTGACTGTTACATCTTTCACCCTTAGGATAATTGCAAACCTTTCCTTTTATGTTTCTTTACCTCATATGAATCTAGGAAAAACACAAAGGAGTATCTATGCCTAATTAGAAGTAGAGAAAAATTAAAATTTAGACTGCCAGCTGCAAAAGAAAGCTAGCTTTTCCCCACTTCACACAGTATGGGAGTTGTGTCTCTCACAAGGCAGCTGAGGATGCAATTATAACTAAGAGGGTAGAAATCTCTATTGCTTTTGCAAGACAGCACATGCACCAGTGAGTAAATAAGACAGGTAGGGCTAGTAGTGAGACTGCTTAAAGCTGTCAATAGCACCACAGTAGCACATCCATTCATATCCCTCAGTAAGGACAGACTCGTAGCCCTTAAGGTACAAATAAAATTTTCTAAGGATATTATGAGAAGTAATAGAGAATCTAGCAGACATATTATGAGAGATGTATAAAATATTTTATTTTTGTCCTCTCCCTCAGACTTGACATCCCTGATCACGCTATTATTCTAGCCTGCTGAATAATAAAATCAAATCCAAAAACCTCTCTGAAAGAAAGCCTCTGGTCCTGTTGAATATAGGAGTATTTGTACATCACTTTTGGCAAGTTCTTTTCTCTCCACCTATAGACTATGTTTAATCATTCCCTCCAAAGTGTCCATTTTATCACCCTTGGTCTGGATGCTAACATCATGCCGATACCCAAGGTGGAAAAAACCAATACCTTAAACGACACTTCAATTATATACTTCTCTCCCTAAGTCATTTTGATACCCACGTCCTTACTAACATTTTGACAGCTTGCCTCCGCAGGAGTAACACACATGTGTACATCCAGGTGAGTCTGGATTTTAAGACGTCATTGGTGCTATAATTCTAGAGGATTACATAATTTAGGTGAGGTGAGCAGTAAACATCTATCCTCTCTTATTTATATTCATAGGAAGAAAGCATTCAAATAGTGACAGGTTTGTGAGCTGGAATGGACTAGCTGGGTTTCTCCTCTCACAGGGCAGGGAGTTATCTGCATTACATAGTGGACTTGAGGCTTGTGTGTGGTGCTCCTAGGGCTGCCGATGCTGGATGGAGATGCTGGGCCTCAGATCAAAAAGTGTTGGTTTTTGTTTCTGTGCTTGAACCCTCCTTGCCTTTGAAAGCATCTGTGCTGTTCTCCCTTGTACGGTCTGTCTAAAATGTTTCCAGACCAACTAAAACTATTTGAACAAGACTTAATCTTCTTGATTCAGAACGTGGCGGTAAGTGGGGTCCTGTTTTTTTCTCAGTTTTCCAAGGGGTACATTGTGGCACAAGAATTGAGGTATCTTGCATAAGGTCATAGACAGCCTGATCCTAGTCACTGGGCCACCACGCCCAGGGGCCCTGGTCAATTAGGGGGCTCCAGAAAAATGGGCGCCCCCACTCCCTGACCCAATCCGCCCATCTGGCACTCCTGCCGGGGAAGGGGAGCTTCTTCCACCCCAACCTTGCTCCCCAGTAGGAGTGCCAGGGGAGGGGAGGCTGCAGGCAGAAGAGGTGGGGAGGGGTCCCCACTTGCGCTGGCCCAGGGGCCCACAAAACGGTAATACACCTCTGCTAAGCCCACTGAAATCCATGGAAGTCTTTCTATTGACTTCAGCTCAGGCCTGTTGAGAGTATGTGCAGCTTCACTCAGATCATGGCACTGCTCTTATCAGGGATGAGTTATGGCAGGATTCTGCTCCCAGCTTGGAGGAGGGCGCTTGTACTCATTAATTCTGAATTCATGAGGGAGACAGCTATGATGTGCCATACATACTGGATGAGAGAGAGAGCCAGGAACACAACCACCTCTCCAATTCTTCACCCTGACTACTACGTCTGACTCCAGCCAAATACAGTGACAGCAGCAGCACCTTGAGTGCAAGTTCATGGCTCCCCCGCTTCAGCAGAAAGAGGCAGATTTCAATGGTTTGATAGATGACTTTGCCACCAAATAACATTTCATTAACTGATTAGCTTTATAGTCATATTCGCTGTGTCCACTTCTTAGACTGTTCGCAAAATAGATTCTGAGAAAGATAGCATATAAAGAAAAAATATATAATGGCCATTTTTTATTTTCCATGAAAAACTACAATAGGCTACATCTGAAAAGATGACTCCAAGTGTCATGATTTCCCTTGGATGCAGTAATTGCCCAGAGTTTGCAGACTGGACCCATGTTTACCATATGCCAACTGCTGTGATGTTTGTGTAAAGTTAAATTATGGCTCATTAGTAAATAGAGCCACAAAAATATATATTGTTTTAAAAAGCTGATGTTTATGCATCAGAATCAGATAGGGGAAAAGGGACATGGACACTTTTGTGGGGGGAACCCTTTGGTTAATTGGGGCCCTTTAGTTGGCCTGGATTGGATCCAGGTTCCATTTAATCTAACCTACTACTCTTATCACTCCCTTCATTTGCTCTCTTGAAATCCCAAATACCTGATCAATTTAACAAAAGGTCTCTTGCTTTTATTTGGCATGGCAGACAGCCCAGAATTAGTCCCAAGAAATGATGTTTAAACTCTTTGAAGCGGATTTTCTCTGCAATTTACAGATATATAGTATGTAGTTGGTAGCATTTGGTCTGGGCAATGATTTTTTCTTTTTCCCAATTCTGAGGGTTTACAATGGGTTTAAACGTTACACCGGCCTCGAGAAGACCTGCTGCAAAAGGTGAAATGCATATTTATTCCGTTTGTGGTGCAGATATCTGGTACAAATGTGTGAGATATGTGGTACAAATATCTGAGATCCTGAAAAAGAGGATTATAATGTTTTGCATGCTATTACAAAAGAACAGCACCTAAATATTAGGTGATTAGAGCTATATAAACATGCTATAATCTATCAGAATACTATATCTTATCTTTCTAAAGACAACTATAACAGGCAATCAGTTCCAGTTTCCTAAATTCAGGGTCCAATAATCTGAAACAAAACTTAAGGATTGCCTAACGTCAAAACCACAGATGGAAAATGTGCATTACAAAAGCATCTGGCCACTGTTTTCAGAGCTCAGTGTATTACAGAATTGAATAAACACTCCTGAAATCTAGGGAAATCCAATTCTGGATGTAAAGTTTTCAGCTTGAGCCCATTTCTATTAATTGTAGGTGAAACTATTCCCAGCATAGAGGTGTAGCACAGGAACAATACATAGGCTTGGAAAGATTTGATTGTTATTGTTAAATGTGAGTGATTTTACTGTATACATACAAACAGGTGAAAAAATATTTTCAACGATAATAATAAAAATATACAGATAGGCAAAGTAAGAAAATGCTGCTTGACACATAACATTTGATTTAAGGGTATTTGCTTCGGAAATTTTGATATGTGATTTGACAATTTGTGTTTTAATGGTTATAAAATTTTAACTTTTTGAATCTCAATGTCTACCTGTCATTAAATAATTATTACATGACCCTTCCCCCATTGTCCGACCCTCCTTCAATTTCCTTCAACTGTGAAATTTTTAAATCAATAAAAATTGAAAAAGGCTTATAATTTTGCACAACTGTGAAAATTTAAATCAAACAATTTAAAAAAATGCTTAAAAATAACATTGATATTATTAGTTGAAATTATTTTTAAAAAAACAAATTCTGCCATGCCTAACTATACACGATTTATGTATAACTCAAAATTAGAGCTAAGTGGAAATCTGAATCTACATCGTACAAGAAATTGATATTTTAATTTTTTTTCCCATCTGAAATATCAACATTTTACACAGAGTGAAAAGTTCCCATAAATTTCAGTTCTGAAATGTCTAAATATTTTGTTTTGACATTTTTGGTTAAAACTAAATATTTTGACATTCCCAAATCAAAACATTTCTTTCAGTTTGTTGAACGGAATTGAAAAGTTTCATTCTGAGTCAGTTCAACATTCAATGGTATCTGCCTATGGTGCTGTAATACCTCCTGGAAGTTGTAGTTCTGGTACATCCCGGTTCTGTTCATTCCCTCGGAAGCATCTGGCACTGGCCACTGTCAGAAGGCAGGATACTGGGCTAGATGGACCATTTTTATGTCCTCATTTTTCCTATGGGCTAGATCTCTGGCCAGACCACATCTCCCATGATGCACATGTGTCCAAATGTAGTCTGGTCTAGGAGCTAGACCCACAGGGGAGAGCAAGGGCACGAAGCACCCAATGCACAGCTCCCATAAGGCACTATTGCAACAACAAGGAGATGCAGCTTAGTGTGGAATCAACCTGAAATGAAATATTTCATTTTTATTTCCTTGATGGAAAAATTAATTTTTATGGCAAAATTAAAATATTTCAGTGGAAGTTCAGATTCTGCAAAAACTGTATTTTCCATCAAAAAGTCATTTTAATAAAATATTACTGACCATCTCTTCTTAAAATAAGGTTCCAGTTACACATAAATGGTGTAAGCGCTATAACTGTCAAATATGCCTTGGAAATATATTGATAACAACTACAGTTCTCTTTCTGCCCTTTCTGCCTATCTGTTGCAACTAAGAACACCAACAATTACCCCAATGCATATTCTAAAATTTGAGCTTCCTCTCAGAGTCAAAGACAATGAGAATCAAATGCACATACCATCACTACAGATGTGACATCTCGCCTGGGGAACATCAATAAAGTTGAAGTACATAATTTTGATTGATAAGAAGTCTTCCAATTATTGTTAGTCCATTAAACCACAGACTCCCATAATTTACATGCAGATAAAATTTCTCTCTCTCAGTCTAGCAAAGGAGAACCCCTACTGGGCGACAGACAAGAATAACTGCCCCTTTTCCTGTGCTAAGTGCTCTTTTGTCTCCTATACATCAGAAAAGAGCCAGAAATGACTACGAAAAATTTAAGTTTAAACCAGCTAGGAACAGCTTGCTGATGACTCAGAAAGCTAAAAGTTCCAGAAATCAAACTCCCTGATACCCCAAGATGCCCAATATAGATTTTTCATCCCAAATTAGAAACTGTATATTTGTCTGCCTTATGAACCAGAAATACAATTCTCTATATATGAATCATCTGCTTTGTTCCTCCAATGTAATGTTGCATATCCCAGGACAAGCCCTGAAAGATGTGAAGAGAAGGTACTAGATATCTAATCCCTCTAGTAAAATGAGAGAATGTGCAGAGAAGGAACTATCACAGATGTTTGGTTTCTCTCTAAAGAATTGTTACACTCTAGACACTATATAAATTGTATGGCACCAAAAGTAAAAAGAATATTGAAAGATAGACACCTAACAGGTTATAAATTTGGAATATTAAAAGAAATTACTTAAAAGAGGGGCAATTCCAATTCATATCTGGGCTAATACTGAAAAACAATTTTGGAAATGAATCAAACATAAAAACCTTCCGATAAGAAACAGATTGAAGAAATTTGTTGTATACCTACACCATCTACTGGATATCAACAGAAGTAGCAGAGAAACGTGGGGCTTCTCTACACTTACTGGGGGATCAATGTGCGGCAATCGTTTCATTGGTGGTTGATTTAGTGGGTCAAGTGAAGACCCACTAAATCATAGAATCATAGAACTGGAAGGGACCTTGAGAGGTCATCTAGTCCAGTCCCCTGCACTCATGGCAGGAGTGAGTATTATCTAGACCATCCCTGACAGGTATTTGTCCAACCTACTCTTAAAAATCCCCAGTGATGAAGATTCCACAACCTCCCTCGGCAATTTATTCCAGTGCTTAACTACTCTGCCAGTTAGGAAGTTTTTCCTAATGTCCAACCTAAACCGCCTTTGCTGCAATTTAAGCCAATTGCTTCTTGTCCTGTCCTCAGAGGTTAAGAACAACATTTTTCCTCCCTCCTCCCTGTAACAACCTTTTATGTACTTGAAAACTGTTATGTTCCCTCTCAGTCTTCTCTTTTCCAGACTAAACAAACCCATTTTTTTTTCAAACTTCCCTCACAGGTCATGTTTTCTAGACCTTTAAATATTTTTGTTGCTCTTCTCTGGACTTTCTCCAATTCGTCTATATCTTTCCTGAAATGTGGCACCCAGAACTGGACACAATACTCCAGTTGAGGCCTAATCGGCATGGAGACAGTATCAAAAGCCTTACTAAAGTCAAGATATAGAACATCTACCTCTTCCCCCTGTGACAGGGTCGGGCCAGATGGCTATAGGAGAGTAACAGAAGGCAGATATATTAGCCCCAGGCTAAGTAGGTCCCTTTTCCCTGGGTAAGGTAACAGGGAAGGTTCCAGAACAATAAGGAACCTTCTGGAGACAATTAAGACAGGCTGATTAGTACACCTGCAGCCAATCAAGAAGCTGCTAGAATCAATTAAGGCAGGCTCATCAGGTTTTAAAAAGGAGCTCACTTCAGTTTGTGGTGTGCATGTGAGGAGCTGGGAGCAAGAGGCACTGGGAGCTGAAAGTGAGAACGCGGACTGTTGGAGGAGTGAGGTGTACAAGCATTATCAGACACCAGGAGGAAGGTCCTATGGTGAGGATGAAGAAGGTGTTGGGAGGAGGCCATGGGGAAGTAGCCCAGGGAGTTGTAGCTGTCACACAGCTGTTCCAGGAGGCACTCTAAACAGCTGAATTCCACAGGGCCCTGGGCTGGAACCTGGAGTAGAGGGCAGGCCCGGGTTCCCCCCAAATCCTCCCAACTCCTGGTCAGACACAGGAGGAGTCGACCTGGACTGTGGGTTCAGAAAAACGCCAAGCTGAGGGCTGCCGTGAAGCTCCAAGGTGAGCAAATCCGCCAATAAGCGCAAGACCCACCAAGGTAGCGCAGGAACTTTGTCACACCCCCTATCCACAAGGCTTGTTACTCTGTCAAAGAAAGCTATCAGGTTGGTTTGACACAATTTGTTCTTGACAAATCCATGCTGACTGTTACTTATCACCTCATTATCTTCTAGGTGTTTGCAAATTGATCGCTTAATTATTTGCTTCATTCTCTTTCAGGGTACAGAAATTAAGCTGACTGGTCTGTAATTCCCCGGGTTGTCCTTATTTCCCTTTTTATAGATGGGCACTATATTTGCCCCTTTCCAGTCTTCTGGAATGTCTCCTGTCTTCCATGACTTTTCAAAGATAATTGCTAATGGCTCCAATATCTCCTCAGTCAGCTCCTTGAGTATTCTAGGATGTACTTCATCAGGCCCTGGTGATTTGAAGATATCTAACTTGTCTAAGTAATTTTAAATTGAACATAGATCGCTCTCCCGTCAACTCCTGTACTCCATCTGAACAAGAAGTGCAAGTTGAGTCGACGGGAGAGGGTCTCCCATTAACATAGTGTAGTGTGAACCCTGCGGTAAGTAGATTTAAGTACGGCAAATTCAGCTACGTTGTTCACATAGCTGAAATTGCGTAACTTAGATCGATCTACCCCCGTAGTGTAGACAAGGCCTAAGAAAACTGAAAGCTGAGAGTAATTTGGAAAGTGTCACTGTGTGGATCTTAGAGTTGACTGAACATACAAATAAGCTTCAGAATCTAGAAGTGCTATTGGACACACAGATAACATTGATGAACAGCTCTCTCCCTTCTCCCAGGTTAACAGGACTAAGCAGCAGCAGTGAGATATCATGTCAAAGATTATATTTCTCTTTCTATTCTTCAATACAAACAAATGAAAGTTATCTTATTGAGTCTACAGTCTTTTTAATGAGTCCTCAAGTAACTACAGTTTGGATTTTAACTAATGCTATAAGCATGTTCTCCTTTGTAAGTCCAAAAAAATTGGCCTAAGAGATCTAATACTTTTAAGCAATTGCTTTTGATATTTAAAATTTGTCCCTTTCATACCAAACCATTCAAATAGCAGGGACCAAGCTCCTAGAAGTATCTTTAAGATACATACATCCTTACTCTTTGGAGAAGTACTGGAAGTGTGCTAAATGTATTAGAAGCACTAAAGAATTGATAACTGGTGGTGATAATGAAATGTAATAAGGATTCTTGGTGATTTGTATTGTTTCTTGGTATAGTTGCTGGGCTCCAAGACTGGTCTATGTTAATTGCTTACATGAATTCACATGTATTTTGTGTTCAGTACGTTCCTAGAATGTTCACTAGATCTACACTTGACTGAAGAACTGTTGTATGATTAGGTGGTTCTGGGTGAATTAATAAATGTTTTGAATGGTTAAGAGCACCAAGCATCCTGGTTTGAGACATACTGTCCAGGGTAAAAGTTACGCTAAGAAACTAGCATTTAAAATAGTAAGCCAACACTCCCTGGGCTCTGTAAAAGGGTTTTTCCTAAGTAAGTTCCATTCCAATGTGAGCTATAACACTTATCAAATTGGCAAATCTAATTTGTTAGATTTCAGCTTCAACATTTAACTGGCACCCTGGAAAAGTCATAAAATTGAACCCCATTCCTGCTTATAGTGGTGCCCGGCTGTGTGCTGGCCCTCTCCATTGGAGGCAATTTCACCCTTTACAGTTTTTCAGCTGTACCTGGAAAAAAGGAAAATGACTCCTGCAAAAAATGTTGCATATTTTAATGATAATTACCAGTTCTCCATCAATAGTTATCCTTGTATCACTTCAAATTTTCCACTGAAAATAATGAAACAGTCTTCTAAAATACTCTGCATATCATAAAATTTTATGTCCCATTTAAATCTCAGAAAAGAGTGCCAATAAACTTTGATTAAATGCTTGCCTATTACAGAGGAAAATGTCAGCAGACAGTAGTAAATTCTGAAAAATTCATAATGACTTTATGCCAGTTCACTAACAGCGATTGCCTATCTCCTTCAGGGAAAAGCAGTTTGCTGGCAAAATCTTGGCCTCGCCACTTATCAGTTAATGGAAATATTACATTTAAAAGCAATAACAATAAAAGTGTAGCAATAAAAGATTGGATATAGGCAATTTTGGATACATTCAGCTCGTAATAACAATGCATGAATTTTTTCATGTGGCAACACCAAATTTAGACAAACACATCAGCTGATTTCTGAGCTAAGTTTTATGGCATACACTACCTCTCAAACTGGAAGGCCAATATCACACTTCACAGAAATTCTTACCTATTGGTTGATTTTTTCTAATGCCAGTCAACAGATAAGAACCTCTGTAAAAAGTGTTGTCAGTTTGTCACAGAAGGCAGCAGTGTGTGGAATAAGTCTAATTGCAATGGTCCATCACTATTATCAGGGATCAGTAATAGAACGAAAGAAAGAACAAAAGAACGAAAGAAAGAATAAATTAAGAGAATATCTACCCGTAAAAATGAAGTGGAAAATAAAAAATATTGCACAAGAGAGAAAGGAGGAAATCTACACTAACATGTTTAAAAAGATTCACAGAAAAAAAGCAATTAGGCAGGTGACAATCACAGATTTAAGAACAAAAGAAAAAATTCTTAGTTAAAAATGTGGCTATGGAAGAAAAAAGTGTGAAGAAAAATTCCACATAAAAGAGAAGAGAGAGGGAGAACGTGATGGGCTAAAAGAATAGGATGTTGAAATAGATCCTCATGTGAAAGAAAAATATTATATTGGAAATGTAGAGTGTGTACTGTAGGAAGAAGAAAACGAATAATGGAAAAAAAGAAAAGTAAAGGATCAGGAGAACAAGCAAATGAGAACTAAAAACTACTGAGGAGACTGTGAAAAAGCAGGGGGCTAAGGATATGTCTACACTGCCTGCACACCACAGGGGTGTGAATAGCAGTACACACCGGAAGTGCAATTCTGTAACTCCCCCATGTGGACAAAGATTCCTTGTGTATTCCTTTTCAACAGGATTACATTAGTGATAACTAGGAACCTTTTAGTTTGCACTTGGAGGAGTTAAAGTGCAGCACTTTGGTATACACTGCTGTTCACACCCCCATAGTTTGAATTGCAGGTAGAGAAGCCTTAAGAGAAAGAGAAAAAAAAAGAAAAAAAATGTATCTAGAAACGGATAATCACTGTAAAATATGAAAAGCAGTCTCCCTAATACCTACCCCACTCTCCCCGGCTATGCCCCCTCAGCTGTGCACAAGTGGGCTCCAACATAATCTCCGCATTAGTGTCTATGCACAAATGGCTTTGCAGTGTAGGGAATATTGGTGCAGCTGTTTTTCTTCTCTGTGCATCCCCCGCATGCAACTTAGGCCATTCACCCTAACTGTGCTCTGAGTAATCAAAGAAAAGATTATGGCCTGTAGTGTTTAATTTAGTACATCAGCCCAAGGTGGCAGCAAATGAATCACTAAAAGAAGTTTACAATGCACTTTCTGAAGCAAAAACCAGCTGTGACCATGGTGCCTCGGGGCCCACACCGAGAATGCTTATTCAGGGCAAACTGCAAGGAACAGGGCAGACAATCCCCAAAACTGGTGGTTTATTATATAATTAGATTCACCAAGCCAATAACAAAAAGCTCAGTAATACCATGCAGGTTACCAAGAAGCTAAAATACAGTCCCTTTAAAGCAATCCAACCTTTGGCTCCCACCTAAACAGGAGTTACTAAAACCGTCAGGGGTTACTAAAAACCTTATTCATCATATAGAAAGTTCTACCAATCCCAAGAAATCAAACATATTGCCCACCAGGTCAATGAATATTTCAGATCTCACCCAAATACATATTTACAGCCAATCCTTATTAACTAAATCTAAGATTTATCAAGAAAAGAAAGAGTTGCTATGGTTAAAAGATCAATATACAACAGATACGAATAAAGTTCTCAGGTCAGTTACATAACAGAGATGGTGAGGCTGCTAATTTGTAAAAGTCCTTTTGGAATCAATTTAAAAAGTTATAGTCGAATAGGCAGTCTGTGTGCAGAGTTTGTTCAAATTCTTCCACGAGAATTCCAGGGTGGATCCAGAGTAAGCTTGGAGACCTAAGTATTGTGGGCTTCGACTTTCCCTGTGAAAGTTTAAGCAGATCTAAAATAAAAAGCAACCGGTCCGGGGTTTCCTTTATAGCTGAAGCATTTTGGGTGTTAACAGATAATCCGACCCCCTGGACTTTGATGAAAGCGAGTTTGATCTCTATTCAGTGAGTCCTTTCTCAGACAATACATTAAGTCATCCAAATGACTAAAACAGTTCACAGATAGTTTACTATGTAAAATTAGAAGAGTCAAAGAAAAACGAAGACAATAATATTATACCACAAGTCCCATCTAAACGATAATATCCCCTTTTGATCTCTGAATCAATAGAATACTGTAAGGAATCATTGAAGACAGGAACAAAAGTTTAGCATCTACCAGCTAATTAGATCACATTGTTAAACATCTAACAAGATAAACACAGACAAATACAATTAGTATCTACTCTTGATTCTCTAACAATACAGACCTACATATTCAAGATTCTAGTCTGTTTAACATGGCTTTCATACCTATCTACAAGGATGGCCCTGTTTATCACTTCAATACTCTTCTAATATGTCGCGAAGGGTTGCTTCCAGATCACACAACCTGCTGATTGCTTAACCCTCACTGGCTCAGCGTCACACCAATGTTGTCTCTGTGGACAAACGTGTTAAAAAACTGGACCCTTCATTCGTATCCACAAGGGGGACATAAAGTCTACAGAGGAAAAAGCATAATATGTTGGTGTGAGATTTGTTTTCCATAGTCCTTGGTATGTTTAAAATACCATGCTTTCATGACTCGTTCTTTGGGGTTTAGTGGAATGATTATTATTAATATTTATTTCTAAATTATTTACTTTTTTGAAGTGTCCAAAAGCACGCTAAGCACTTCACACTACAGAAAAGTGTCACTCACACAGGCCCAAAACAGCCTACAATCTATGTTCAAACAAGACACAAGAAAATGGCAATGTAATAATGGGGGAGAAGGACAGGGGTTATATAAATAAGATCACATAGCTATTCAGCAAAGGCATGTGCACAGTATGGTGGAACAAGATATATTTTTTCTGTCTTCATTTAAATAAGTATATATGAGAAAATGTCCTGTTGACTAATGTCTTGTGGCAGCGCAATAAAAATGGACCTTTGGGAGGGATTTAAATGTGGAGCAAACTAGTTTGGGAAGGACCTTCCATACACAGGGGGCGGTGGACATGAAACAATATTACAAAATGACCACTAGTCTCCAGGTTAAAAAAAATGACTGAAACAGATGAAATTGCATTAGTTACGTTATTTGAAACATGCTTATTTATTAGTAGCTGGCCCCTATATATTTACTGTTAGACTCAAACACAGCCAGGTGCTTAAATAATTTGCTATTCAAGTACATGCTGCTCTTTGGAGTGAAAACAAAGGGACTAATTCTGGCTTGCAGTATGCATACACAACTCCTCAGGTGCATCTGAAAACAAGCTTGAGCTCATTATATTCTTGGAGAAAAGTATGTAAGCTTAGGTAGTTGCTCCTAATAATTAGTTAACATTGCATATCAATTTGAAAATGTAAAGCACCCTGTAAGTACTAATATTATCGGTATTAGGTTCTATTTCTTTTCCCTCTGTCTTTAGAGCTTTTCTTTTTCTACAACTGCCTCCTGCTTGATATAAATTGTGAAATTTATGCAGATGGGTTGATCAAATCTGATTAGGATTACGTTTTGTTGTTGAAAGAGCCACAGTAATCTAACTGAAACAGGTGTACCTCTATTTTCTTCTCTGTATTGCTTTGTTTAAAATGTTAATCAACATAAAATAATGTAGGAACCTTTTATATGGACAAGCTGGATTCATAAAAGTATTGTGTGCTGTGAAGAAGTATATTCCTGAATATTTAACAGAAAATAATGGTTGTGAGTGGGTTGCTTTACCCAACTAAAGGCATGGTGCATTCACATTTTAATTTTCCCAGGTAGAGACTGAAGGAGTCCCAGTTCTGGCTGTGCCTTTTGAGCATTATTGCAAATAATAAATAATGACAATAGTGCTTTTTATTATCAGGGGACTACATCTTTAAATGTCTAAGTACTCTCCCTGTGTGCAGAGTTCATATACCATCTTGGTCCTCACAGGTACAGTGTTAGAAAGGATCCTCTTTGTGGTACATTCTCTCTCACAGGTACTTTACTTTTGTTCTTTCTTCTTTAGTTGTTCTCAATAAAAAGAATGCAAATCAGTCTAACTGAAAGCCTCTATGTGTAGAAAAGTGCGACAATGCCATTCATACTCACTGTATGGCCCTGATTATCAGAAGGAATAGTGTAATAACCAAAGATCCTGTGCAATTGTAATGCCGACAGACCCCCATCTCTGGCGGGTGGGATCAAACCTGGGACCTGTGGAGCTTAGTGCATGAGCCTCTACCACATGAGCTAAAAGCCAGCGGGCTCTTAGCTAAGGCTGTAGAGCAGATTCATTTAACTCTCTCTAAGTGGTCTCGGTGCCAAGCAATGCAACAGACCACCACTCCCAGAAGATGTGTGAGTTACATACTTCCCCTAGCTGAGGAAGCGTGTCCGGAGCTTCAGAGACTTCCCAGTTGAAATCCCAGACAAGCTCCCACTTGTAACACCGACAGACCTCGGTCGTCAGCGGGATAGAATCTAGGACCTTTGGAGCTTAGTGCATGAGCATCTATTGCATGAGCTAAAAGCCAACTGGCTGTTAGCTAAAGCTGTAGAGCAGACTAATTTAATTCTCTCTAAGTGGTCTTGGTGCCACTAGATGGGACAGAACACCACACCTAGGTGTGTGGGTTACACAATGATACAGACTTGATGGATAGCTTTTCACAGGGCCTAAGTACTATTCAACCCCCCAAATATGTACCAAAAATGAGGCTTAGTATTTTGCCATTTCTTTAATGACACATAACCACCATAACCAACTGGGACGCCTTCTGTCTCTATCCAGGAAACTTAAAATTTGCATACACCATGCCTTTACTCAGATAAATCAGCCCACTCAAAACAACTAGATAATACTTAGTCCTTCCTTGAGTGCAGGGGCTGGACTAGAAGACTTCTTCCAGTACTACGATTCTATGATTCTATCATTTTTACTCATAAATGAATGCTCCAAAGAGGAAGCTGTAATTAGCATCAGAAACTGACCCATTTGTAAAGAACAGACTTGCACAAACAGCTTTAATGCATGTTAGCAAAACTCTCATTTTCACATATAGTGAATGCTAATGATGATAAATAATTATGAATATCTGGACTCTTTGAAATACATCCCACTCAAAGCTTGCAACTGAGTTTCTACAAAAAAAGAGGATTAACATAAAAGAAAATAAAAAGAGCAAATTAAAATTAGATTTATGCCTCCTGCTCAAAACTGAGAGCCGATTTAGAAGCAACTGACACAAAATGCATTATATTTTGTCATCACCTTGGGGCCTAATCTTGCAACAAGATTCTGAGAGTTTCCTACTGGGCATGCAGCACCTGCTAGGAAATGTTCTGCACTTGAAGGATTGAATTCTGAGGTAGTTTATGTATTTGTTTTCTTCTTCCACCATGTCTCTCTTCTACTGCCCAAAACACAGATAAAATTGAAGATAAGGTAAGATGAGGTAAAGAATGAAATAATATTGAGGCACCATAATTCAATGCCATTGCATTCATTTAGCTTCAAATCAGACTCAAAGAAAAAAAGAAATGTAAGCAGTAAGCGAGAATGGCCACCAGATAGGAGTCCAAAAGGATGTCTGAAATCTATTCCCAGAAAAAGAGATACAAATGAAACTGTGATCTTGGGTTAACGAGTAAAATCTATGTTTCAAAAATGCCAAGTTTCAAAATATCAATCAAGATGACAAGGCAATTTTAAGTTGGTCTAAGTTACAGTTAGCTAACACACATTGACCTAGCCTCAACACATTTTCCTAATGAAGACAAATCCCCAATTTTAGCATGAAAGTGTTTAATTTATACTATATTTGGCATAGATTAAATATTAAACAGAAGGGGGGAAATCAAACAAGCTATACAGCACAATATAAATGTTATATTTTCAGTGTGCTTCCATTTTGCCTTTGAGGCTGGAAACTTAATTACATCATTAATAATTATGTCTACACGTATACCCTGTAGTGCATGATTCCTTTGGAGACATTTAAAGAATATTAAATATCTAAGATGCTCCATCTTCTATAACTGGTCCACTGGTTATACTGTAATAGTCTAATCCTACCCACAACTCAGCTATGATAGTATCAATAAAAGAATGTGTACTGAAAGGAATCATTTAGGATAGTCTACAATAGAGACTGTTCATTTAGAAAAGTTTCAAGTTATTTTATGAATCTAAAGGGTTAAAAAGATTTAAAATTGATTTTGTTCAAAAAAATCTGGCATTCTATCGCCCCCTTTATTTAGAGACTGAGGTGTTTCACTGCCAGAGAAATAGAATATCTGGCAGCTGCTCCTGTACTCCATTCTCAGGCAAAAAACTCATTGGCTTCAACAGGAAATTATATGGAGTAAGCAGTGCAGGAACAGAACCTAGTATGGATGGTGTAATTATTAGATAAAGAATATCAGATCTACACACCTACCAAAGAAAAATGATAAAGATCATATTGTCCATGCATACCACCCTCATTACACCTCATTGGTATCATGGATATCAATGGCAGGTGCAAACATCTCTCAATGTACATTATCATCATCAGCCTTTAGATAAGGAAGAAGATTGTGATGTGACGATGTACAGTCTTCCTCTTAGTTCCTTGTTGCTCCAAGGAGGGGAGTATGCTGCACTGGGTGTATACTTGTCACAATGTAGTTATGTTGACACATCAGGAAGCATACATTGCTGGATGCTTTGGAGTGGGTTGAATCAAGGCTCTGCCCAATCCCCAGCCACCTGCATGAGCAGGAACATCACAAGTCTGTGAAATCTGTTTATCTTTGCACACAGGAAGTGGCAGCATGGAGCCCCAGCTCCAGGGACTAAGGGGATCCCTGATGTCCCCTTACTCCAGCATGCAGGAAGAGCCGGGATTTGGCCCTTTATAACCAATCAGCCAGTGGTCCATTCACATAAAAGATCTAGAGTGCATATATGTTTGACAACCACTGACAAATTTCCTGTCAACCAACAGGGCTAAAATATGCAAACTACACTGTGAAGAGGGGGGTGGCTCACCTCTTACCAATGCCACCCTATACCATGAAGTTCTGCGCATACAGCAGCAACAGAAGGAGAAGTGAGAATAATGACATGGGGTGGAGGAGCAAACAAGAGAGTGGGAGTTCCCTATGATGTCATAATTGCACAAACCTGTAATTAACTATCTTAGGCACAAGCTAAAGTTAGAGTTACATGTCTACATTTAAGTTGCTGAGCCTGAATGGCACACACTGGTAGATAACCTTCTTATCCAAGCCTCCATGCCACACGGGCACGGGCCTTTTACTATATTTGTGTAGGTCCCAAGTAAAATTTTAAATGTCTGAATTGCAAATGGTCTAGAAACGAACTAGTCAGTCTCTGTACAGGTTTTTTCCTGCTGTTGGTCAACTACCACTCTAACTTTGCTACTAGATTAAAGGAAAACATGGAATCGGCAAATGGAAACAGAAGGAAAAAAAACCCTCTTCAAACTCCATAACGTGTCAAGCTTGTCAGGCAGTATTTGGACACAATTTTCAAAAACAAGAAGTAAAACAGTCAAACTGGAGAATGTCTGATAAAATTTGGTTTCCTACCACTAAAAATTTCACACCAGAAAAAAGCAATAATCTCTCTGTAACTTAGAAAAAAAATTCCATTCTGATTATTCAGTTATTAAAATGGGGAAGTGTCATTTTATGACAACTGCTTTTGGCAGGAGATATTTCATACATACACACTCAGGAAATAAATAAGGAACAATATTAAAACCTTCAGCATTAATCTATATTTTCAAAGCTAAGCATATTCTGACAAACTTTCTAATAGACAGTGTTCAAAATTCATACTATATATATGATCATGATTACATTACTCTAATTTATTTTTTCTCCCTTCGTGCAAAGCAATAAAATTTTACCTTCGAACTTTCATTTATTACAACTTTTACTTGATTGAGCGTATGCAGGCACAAAAATGTAATAAACCTTTACTAATTCAATAAATTAGTGAAATCCTGACACTGCAAACAGAATCTCTCTATCTACATACCTATTTGAAAATGGAATTGAAAAATCATTTCGTTTAAAGTTCTAGTTAAGCAACAGGATTTGTTCGGGGTTTTTTTAATATTAATGTTATAGAATTACATATTATATGTTCGGTGAAAACTAGATAATATTTGTAGAGTTTAAATATAATTATATTGTTAGTTTAGGAGCTGTCATAACTGAGAACTCGACAGACACTAAATAATTAAGGGCTCAATCCACCAGGCTGCTGAGCACTGTCAAAGAAGTGCACAAAACCAAAGTGCCAGAACTGGATGCTCAGTGTTTGCTTGGCACCAGTTGTAAAACTAGACCCATTCCTGTTGCCATTAGAGTCAGTGGTAAAAGTCCCATTGAACAGGCCCATGCAGGGACATGTTCATGATGCTGAGCACTATGAGAACAGCTCTAAGCAAAACACAACTGAGCGCTGGTGAACAGGATGGAACATGGGGGTAATGGATGAGGGGGAGAAAGAGTATTTAGCCAGCTCATGGTTGTTGAAGTCCAGTGCCAGGAATACAGTTGAGGTATGCAGAGGCCAATTTTAGGATTTTCAGTTACTCTTAGTGTCAGCTGGGAGTAGTGTCTTGTTGAACAGTTTTAAGAGCTGGTCTAGATGAAACAAACAGCAAGGGCAGCCATGAAGGTCAGAAACTGACCCTCTGTAGGATCAAGCCCTAAAATGGGTAAGAACCACTATTTAATACTGATGAGACTTGACCATTCAAAATATCATAAGTAATCATGAACATGTATCTTAATCTGTGGGAATCATTAACTCCGTGAGTAGAATACGAAGAAGAAAACAAAGGAAAAAAGTAATAGCTTATGCAGCCAAAAACATGATATACTGTAAATGTTGCACTGAACTGTAGGCATAACGTTGGCACAACCTCGGTTTTCTTCTGAAAGGTCACTTAGTACATTCGCTTCAGTTTCATTGGTTAGATAACTGCCACTTTGATGGTTCTCAGAATAATTTAAATAAAACAGATAATTGCATGACTTTCTGCATACAATGTTCTCTCTCAATAATTGTCTGAGCAAAGGTAAGAGGGAAAGAAGAGGGAAACCATTAGATCAGACTATGCTGAGGCTGTAATATTTTAGTACTGTATTTTAGGATGGATGGATTTTCTACACAAAGGAAGGATAGTTGTGTGAATACAGTGCACAGGGATTCATAAGAACTGTTCCCAGTCTTAACACAAATTTCCTGTGATGAATAACTTTAGGAAACAGAGTAACAGCCGTGTTAGTCTGTATTCGCAAAAAGAAAAGGAGTACTTGTGGCACCTTAGAGACTAACCAATTTATCTGAGCATAAGCTTTCGTGAGCTACAGCTCACTTCATCGGATGTAGCTCACGAAAGCTTATGCTCAAATAAATTGGTTAGTCTCTAAGGTGCCACAAGCACTCCTTAACTTTAGGAAAGTTTCTTATGGCCAGAAATTCAAAACCTAAATATGTGTACAACAAAGTACATAAGGCAATATTATGACTGGCTCCTACCTGGGTGCATGTGAGTAGGCAGAGAATGTCCACAAGGAGTCCTCCATCACTCTATACCTCATGCACAGATCTGTCACAGTTGCAGTCCCTAGACTCAGGAGTGTGCAGGGACGTCTCCAAAGTTCACATAACTCCACTGGGGAAACCCTATGGAATGGGTCTGGAGCACAGTGGGGAATATGCTGCACTGAATGGGTGTAATACAGGGTCTCCCAGAGCTTCATGTCTTCACTGCAGAAGTTAACTCGAGTTATAACTCTAGCGTTGCCCTCTGAGTACTGTCCACACACAAAAACCCTTAACTCGAGTGTTTGGAGCTTTTAACTTGAGTTGGCTGGCCCATCTGGGATACAGGGTATAGTTCAAGTTGCCATAGCTAATCAGCTGCTAACCCAGTTGCTCTGTTCAGAACTCAAACCTCTATACTGCTCCAGTGTTATTTAGCAGTATGGCTACTCTCATTCAAGCTAGGCTAAATTGAGAGGAGTTTATTCAAGTGTAGATAATTGCAGTGAAGATACAGCTTTGGATTGATGTAGCTCCTCACCACCTCCATCTGGAAGAAAGCCTAATAGGTCAGTTAATCACAAGTGGCTAATCAAACTAACCTGGTCAGTTGTCTGGTCATCTGCATGCATAACTACCTAGGCTGCCAGAACAACAGATGCAAAACCTGTGGACACATCTCCATCAGTACAATGACCAACACCCCAACAACGCATCTTTCAACATGCATGGGTCCTTGTAGAGAGGTGGCCACCTGCTCGGGCCCAGAAGGGTTTAAAACAGTCCTGAGAGAGGGCTGTTTCAGGAGCAAGGCAGCAGGGCTGATTGGGGAAGCAGCCTCAGCTGGGGGCCATGCCCCAGTCAAGGTCCAGCTGGCTCTATAAAGGCTGTGAGCCAGAAGCCTAGAGAAAGTCTCTCTCTGCCTTGAGAGAGAGAAGGGCCTGGCTGCAGAGGCTTAACTAAGTATCTGGAGAGGGGCAGGGCAGGGAATAGGCCAAGGGAGCCAGGGAGCTCTGGCCTAGGAAAGCACCAGGCTGCGGGCCTGGTAAGGCCTATTATATACTGGGGTTGCAGAGGGCAGGCCATGGGTAGCCAGAGGCAGCAGGTCCAACAACCCCCGTGCCTGTGATGAGTGGCTTATACTGCAGTCTGCCCCAGGGCACGGAGGCTAGCTGGTGACTGGAAGGAGCCTACAACTGAGATGAGGTAGGGATAGGGGGTGGGGGTTCCCCTGGGAGGGGGAGACCCAGAACTGTGGGGGTACTGCCAGGGGGCAGCACCCAGTAAAAGGGACACCGGGATCCTGGGAGGGACACGGGGGCCAGCAGTGGTGGCGAGACACCGTCCTGAAGAGGGTGCTCCGGGGGCTGGAACGCTAATTCCCTGAGACGACCAGCAGGAGGTGCCACCAGTGAGTTTGCGCCTGGCTACAGTCCTAGACATGCTTGTCATCACATAGGGTGTGCCTCATCTATTGCATTATATGCTCCAATAATAATTATGTGGGGAAAACAAGATAATCATTACACTGTTGAATGAACTCAGAGGAAAATGATAAAAGACAAGAATACCATATCACCTCTGGGTGAACATTTTTCGTAAAGCAGTCCTTCTATATATGACCTCTCAGTCCCCATCTGCAAAGAAAATCTGCACAACATCTTCAAAACATGAGCCTAGGAGATTAAATTCATAACTCTGCGAGACCCTGAAAATCATGGACTGAATAGAGATGCTGGATTTAGGGGTTACTATTACAAATCTATAACCCCCACTTATTCTGCTGCCAGCACCCCCCTCCTTTTTTTCCCCCCTAGGATTGGAGAGGTGTTAAGGGATCACTTCACCTTGAATGGTCCTTTGAAATGTGTGTTAACTATGTATGCTAAACAATCTGTTCCACCAGGTATTTGGCTGTGACACTTTGAGGCCTGGTCTACACTAGGAAATTAGGTCAGTTTAACTATGACAGTCAGTAGCAGGATAGTTAAGCCAACCTAAGTCCCCGTGTAGACAGCACTATGTCAATGGAAGAATTCTTCCATTGATGTAGCTACTACCTCTTGGGGAGGTGGAGTACCTATGCCAGTGGGAGAATCCCTCCCGTTGGTGTAGGTAGTGTGTACAGTGAAGCGCTACAGTGGCACAGCTGCAGAACTGCAGTTGTGCCTGTTTAGCATTTTAAGTGTAGACACGCCTGAGTACATTTCACAAGCCTGAGTCCCATGTAAGGCAGCTCTGGGGAATCTTCTCAGTGAAGGAGTTGTCACAGGTAAGCAATGAGCTGGCATACCCTCTATACTGATCAAAGCTAGGCTGATGAACAGCATGGGTCACAGCATGCCCAAATAGGACAGCGCAAAGGTCACCTTTACACGCACTTTTGGAGTGGTGTAGCCAAGCCCCCGCCATGCCCTACACTAAGGTGACTGTCCTGGAGCCAGTCATATCACTTGTAGTTCCAGAAGCTTCTACTGGCATTGCACAAAACAGCCAAGGTCTGGGCCTCTGTATTGTTATCATTGTTAAGTGGCTACAAGAGAGTATTTTCAGCCAAATATGGAAGGTTGAAGAGAGTTCTCTGCTGATTTTGAGTGAAATATGTACTCGCTAAACTGAAACCGTCATGGAAAAGCCTTCTGTGAAGCCAGGGTAACAAACCCTCAAATACTCCGTTCAAATGCACGTCAGAAGGAAGACACTTGTAAGGCATCTCACCAGCAACATACCTTATCTGAAGCTGACAAGAGATTAAATTAGTCAGAAGACTATAATGAGCACCCCTACATCCATTTGAATACATAAGAATTTCATTTCATACAAACTGAGATTATACCCAGTTCTATGGCATGCCGTATAACCCTTGAGATATGGGGAGAACTAGAGTAAGACTATGACGAAGCAGGGAACCACAGAATAGCTTTTTTGGAGGAAAGAGGCTCGGGAGCAAACAATCCATTACCAGATTATAGTCACTATGTGGTCAGAGCAACAGGCAAGAAAGATGGTCTTAACAGCTGTGTTTTGTGGACTAGGGTGTGTGTTTAGGAAGCAACATGATGTTAGGGAGGTCTACCGTACATTCAATCATGGGGTTACAATCAGATGATGTATAGTATATGCAGGTCCCAGCAATACCTGACACACTTCCCTGTGTTATTGCTTACTTACTATATACATAAAGATGCAAACAAAGTGAGCTTTCATAAAGCATATGATCCCTGTCTGACTGCACAAGATAAATTATTCATACCAACAGACTGCTGGGAAAAGGGGCTTTTACTTACGTCTTGCGGTCTTGCCCATATATCTCAATGTTCCAGACCATGACAAATGGCCAGATAACAACTTTCACTCCCCCCGTCATCATCCATCTTCCTACTAGGCTTATTCCCTCAAATCCCGGTGATGAACCTTTGAAGTCACTTATCTGAGCAGTCAAAAAATGTATTGCCTCTAACAGGAAATGAAATTCTCCTCCAAGTGAAATGAAATGGACACAAAGGGCAAAATTCAACCATGGAGTAGGTGAGTACTCTTTCCACTGTGTTTCGTGGGAGCTGCTTACACTTATTCCAAGTCTGAATTTGAACCAAAAAGCACAATCTGTTAATACTGGCCTAAAATAACCATGAATTTCTAAGGATGGTGTTTGGATTTTAGAGGTCCCCCTAAAACAACTAAATTCACGCCTCCTCCCCCATACTAATCCTGCTTTATCTCTACTGCACCAATAGGGTTGGCTTCTTTGTATGTATTTTGTATGCCTCAGTGGGCACTGTGAAGTACTCACTAATCATGCTAGACTGGCTCTGGCCTTCAGCTGTCATTGGCAGGTTCATAGGCAAAGCTTGTCAGGAAAACAGCCCATCAGGGCCACAGGAGCTTTGGGGAGGCAGCATGGGCACTGGACGGGGACTCAAGAAACCTAGGTTCTATTCCTGGCTCTGCTACCCACCTGCTGTGTTACCCTGGACTAGTTGTTTCCCCTTCATCTATGTTATCTATTTTGATTGTAATGTCTTCAGGGCAGGGACTGTCTCATACTTATATGTACGGATACTAGCACAATGGGGAATGACCTAACCTTAGTTGGGACCTTGAGGCACTGCTGTAACACATATAGAATAATGATGTAGGGTCACATCAGTGTCTCCACACACTTCCTGACTGTCCATGGGTTTGTTTACCACTCAGAGTCATCTATCTGCCGCCCCGACTGGGAAAACCGAGAAATCTGCTGCTTGCCAGGAACTAGGATTCATGACGTGACGGAGAGACTGCCGAGACTCATCAAGCCCTCGGATCGCTACCCCTTCCTGCTTCCCCACATGGGCACCAATGATACTGCCAAGACTGACCTTAAGCGGATCACTGCAGACTACGTGGCTCTGGGAAGAAGGATAAAGGAGTTTGAGGCACAAGTGGTCTTCACGTCCATCCTCCCCGTGGAAGGAAAAGGCCTGGGTAGAGACCGTCGAATCATGGAAGTCAACGAATGACTACGCAGGTGGTGTCAGAGAGAAGGCTTTGGATTCTTTGACCATGGGATGGTGTTCCAAGAAGGAGGAGTGCTAGCCAGAGACGGGCTCCACCTAACGAAGAGAGGGAAGAGCATCTTCACAAGCAGGCTGGCTAACCTAGTGAGGAGGGCTTTAAACTAGATTCACCGGGGGAAGGAGACCAAAGCCCTGAGGTAAGTGGGGAAGTGGGATACCAGGAGGAAGCACGAGCAGGAGCGCGTGAGAGGGGAGGGCTCCTGCCTCATACTGAGAAAGAGGGACCATCAGCGAGTTATCTCAAGTGCCTATACACAAATGCAAGAAGCCTGGGAAACAAGCAGGGAGAACTGGAAGTCATGGCACAGTCAAGCAATTATGATGTGATTGGAATAACAGAGACTTGGTGGGATAACACGCATGACTGGAGTACTGTCATGGATGGATATAAACTGTTCAGGAAGGACAGGCAGGGCAGAAAAGGTGGGGGAGTTGCACTGTATGTAAGAGATCAGTATGACTGCTCAAAGCTCAAGTATGAAACTGCAGAAAAATCTGAGTGTCTCTGGATTAAGTTTAGAAGTGTGAGCAACAAGGGTGATGTCGTGGTGGGAGTCTGCTATAGACCACAGGATCAGGGGGATGAGGCTTTCTTCCTGCAACTCACGGAAGTTACTAGATCACAGGCCTGGTTCTCATGGGAGACTTCAATCACCCTGATATCTGCTGGGAGAGCAATACAGCAGTGCAAAGACAATCCAGGAAGTTTTTGGAAAGGATAGGGGACAATTTCCTGGTGCAAGTGCTGCAGGAACCAACTAGGGGCAGAACTCTTCTTGACCTGCTGCTCACAAACCAGGAAGAATTAGTAGGGGAAGCTAAAGTGGATGGGAACCTGGGAAGCAGTGACCATGAGATGGTAGAGTTCAGGATCCTGACACAAGGAAGAAAGGAGAGCAGCAGAATACAGACCCTGGACTTCAGAAAAGCAGACTTTGACAACCTCAGGGAACTGATGGGCAGGATCCCCTGGGAGAATAACATGAGGGGGAAAGGAGTCCAGGAGAGCTGGCTGTATTTTAAAGAATCCTTATTGAGGTTACAGGGACAAACCATCCCGATGTGTAGAAAGAATAGTAAATATGGCAGGCGACCAGCCTGGCTTAACAGTGAAATCCTTGCTGATCTTAAACACAAAAAAGAAGCTTACAAGAAGTGGAAGATTGGACAAATGACCTGGGAAGAGTATAAAAATATTGCTCAGGCTTGCAGGAGTGAAATCAGGAAGGCCAAATCACACCTGGAGGTGCAGCTAGCAAAAGATTTTAAGAGTAACAAGAAGGGTTTCTTCAGGTATGTTAGCAACAAGAAGAAAGCCAAGGAAAGAGTGGGCCCCTTACTGAATGAGGGAGGCACCCTAGTGACAGAGGATGTGAAAAAAGCTAAGGTACTCTGCTTTTTTTGCCTCTGTCTTCACGAACAAGGTCAGTTCCCAGACTGCTGCACTGGGCAGCACAGCATGGGGAGGAGCTGACCAGCCCTCTCTGGAGAAAGAAGTGGTTCCGGACTATTTAGAAAAGCTGGACGAGCACAAGTCCATGGGGCCGGATGCGCTGCATTCGAGAGTGCTAAAGGAGTTGGCAGATGTGATTGCAGAGCCATTGGCCATTATCTTTGAAAACTCATGGCGATCAGGGGAAGTCCCGGACGACTGGAAAAAGGCTAATGTAGTGCCTGATCTTTAAAAAAGGGAAGAAGGAAGATCCTGGGAACTACAGGCCAGTCAGCCTCACCTCAGTCCCTGGAAAAATCATGGAGCAGGTCCTCAAGGAATCAATTCTGAAGCACTTAGAGGAGAGGAAAGTGATCAGGAACAGTCAGCATGGATTCACCAAGGGCAAGTCATGCCTGACTAATCTAATTACCTTCTATGACGAGATAACTGGCTCTGTGGGTGAGGGGAAAGCGGTGGACATGTTGTTCCTTGACGTTAGCAAAGCTTTTGATACGGTCTCCCACCGTATTCTTGCCAGCAAGTTAAAGAAGGATAGGTTGGATGAATGGACTATAAGGTGGATAGAAAGTTGGCTAGATTGTCGGGCTCAACAGGTAGTGATCAATGGCTCCATATCTAGTTGGCAGCCGGTATCAAGTGGAGTGCCCCAAGGGTCGGTCCTCGGGTCAGTTTTGTTCAATATCTTCATTAATGATCTGGAGGATGGTGTGGATTGCACCCTCAGCTAGTTTGCAGATGACACTAAACTGGAAGGAGAGGTAGATACGCTGGAGGGTAGGGATAGGATACAGAGGGCCCTAGAGAAATTAGAGGATTCGGCCAAAAGAAATCTGATGAGGTTCAGCAAGGACAAGTGCAAAGTCCTGCACTTAGGACGGAAGAATCCCATGCACCGCTACAGACTAGGGACCGAATGGCTCGGCAGCAGTTCTGCACAAAAGGACCTAGGGGTTACAGTGGACGAGAAGCTGCATGTGAGTCTATGTTGCCAAGAAGGCCAATGGCATTTTGGGATGTATATGTAGGGGCATTGCCAGCAGATCAAGGGACGTGATCGTTCACCTCTATTCGACATTGGTAAGGCCTCATCTGGAGTACTGTGTCCAGATTTGGGCCCCACACTACAAGAAGGATGTGGAAAAATTGGAAAGAGTCCAGCGGAGGGCAACAAAAATGATTAGAAGACTGGAACACATGACTTATGAGGAGAGGCTGAGGGAACTGGAATTGTTTAGTCTGCGGAAGAGAAGGATGAGGGGGGATTTGATAGCTGCTTTCAATTACCTGAAAGGGGGTTCCAAAGAGGATGGATCTAGACTGTTCTCAGTGGTAGCAGATGACAGAACGAGGAGTAATGGTCTCAAGCTGCAGTGGGGGAGGTTTAGGTTGGAGATTAGGAAAAACCTTTTCACTAGGAGGATGGTGAAACACTGGAATGCATTACCTAGGGAGGTGGTGGAATCTCCTTCCTTAGATATTTTTATGGTCAGACTTGACAAAGCCCTGGCTGGGATGATTTAGTTGGGGATTGGTCCTGCTTTGAGCAGGGGGTTGGACTAGATGACCTCCTGAGGTCCCTTCCAACCCTGATATTCTATGATTCTGTGTGTTTAGGCCCACTATAAAAGCACAAACTTCAGCAGTGACGAGCCCCTGCATGCAGGGCATGGAGGAGAGGATGACTCCTTAGACCCTCCTGTCTAGGTTTTTGCACCATGCCTTCTGTTTTGTTATAGAATCAATGAATGCCTTCCTGTCCCTCTTTCGCACCTGCACAAGTCACAACTTCAGTCTGGCCCTTTATGTCCTGAGGAGCTGGAGTCCATGTACATTGTAGTCACCACTGTAGGAGTGGCTGGGATGCAAATGAGGGGCACTTTGAATTTCTCTAGACTTCATGGTCAGCTATATCACAGAGTTACCTGGCTTGGCTGGTAGCCATTCTGAACCTGCTGAGAGACAGGAGTCTAGAGAGGCACAAAACATGGACATTTTCCGCTGGCTTTGTCTTAACCTTTAGATTTGTGCTGTCAAAGGAATGCCAAGGAGCCGTAGAACCTGGAGTGGGTAACTCTTCGCCTTTACATGTCTAAATAATTAAACAGACCAGATGTGTGGTAGAGCTCTGTAGACTGCAACTAACGATAATTCAAAGATCTTTTCTTTATATACTTTATGGCGAGAAATGGTAGAAGCGGTGTGACTGCCACCCACCAGTGAAGCTGGAGGTAGAGTTAAAACTAAAGTTGTCTGGAAAGAAGGGCAGTACTTGTGGATCCACAGGCATGACATCTCAAGGAACAACCTGGCTTCTTTTGCCAGACCCACTGATGTATATTGAGAGCACACATTAATTGAAACCATTAAGACATTACTAAAAAAAAAAAGTATCAGTTGGGCATCAAGTACATTTGCATTAAAACCTTCACCATAGGTTAACTGAGACAAATGTACCTCACTAGAATGACATCATGAATATTGATCATAGTGCAGGCTCTAATTCATCAGTAATAAAGTGAGGAATATTCCTCGGGGGGAGAGGAAAAACAGCTGATCCAATTCTAATCAAATTGCTGCACTGAAATATAACCCCAATGGAATATCATCTTTAAAAAGTTATGCTTCTCTGTAGTCATGCCTATTTCAGCCCATAAAAATGAATAGGTGAGTCTAGACAAAGTCAAAACCTTAATCTGCCAATAAACGTCTTAACCTTCAGAACACATGACTGGCAATGCTGTAGGTGAGGACATAATTGAAGAGGAATATTTAATGTTTTTCAATCAACGTGACAGAAAATGAAGATATGAATCTCAAATGAAACTCTGTGCATGGATGACTATTTTTCAAATATATTAGTCCAGCAGCTTCCCCAAATAATGTACGTGAAAGCTGGAGAACTAGTTCAAAAGACATAGGGAAGGCTTGTGTTTAAATAGCTAAATTTTATCTACTGAAATAAAACATTTTACTTAGTTCCCCCTTACTTTAAACAGAACATAACCTCATTAAATGACATTGCGTGAAAAGAACATAAAAAGCAGTAAGAGACAAAATAAACACTTTCAGAAGAAATTAATGTTTATTGCTTTCAGACTTTAATACTAAGATCTTCTCTACTTAAATGCCGTTTAAATGTATTACTTGGCATACCCTTTACATTAAACCCAGTAAGTCTGGTAACTTCTGATAAAATTCCGTATCTCTTTCTTTCTGAACTTGCACAGAGATCCAAGGTTAATTTGCAGACATTATCTTATGAAATAAGTACCTTAGTCTAGAGTATTTAGAATACTTAAATTTGGAAAGGGATAATCAAAAAAATATATAGGAAGCTGTCACTGTTACCGGACTAGCTGCACCTCTGTCCCCTCTCTGGTCTCTGAGTGCACTCCATCATGCCTTTACCAATCTCGGGGTGGAATTTCTCAATTCCCCACTTTTGGATTAGTCCAGAGGTTTTCAAACTGTGGGGCATGCCCACCTAGAACATTTGTGGGGGACAAGCGGCAAAGCCAGGCTGCTCAGGCCAGCCAGACATGACAGGGCTCAGGGAGAGAGTGACACCTCCACCCCCTGACTCACCTCAGCAGGCCACCCAGCCTATGGGTCAGTGCTAACATCCACCGTGACTATGCCAATTTCTGCTCTCAGGCAGCCTCTGAGACAGAGATAGTCATACGTGCCTTACCTGACCCGGAAAACCTGAGTGGGAGGGGCAGGCATTGTGTCTATTTTTGTCTGGGGTGGGGAAGCCCAAATCAACCAAAAATTTTAACTCAAGTGGGGGCTCAACTCAAAAAGTTTGAAAACTGCTGGATTAGGCCTGTTTATCAACTGTGCTTAACCAGCATGTTCTGGCACCTTCCCTTTGGGAGTCTGGTTAGTGGTATACAGGGAGCAGGCAGCCTCCTTAAAACCAAAGTAGTGTTTAACAGTCGGAACAAAGCATTTTCAAACAAACAGTCCATATACATGTCTGCTTTACCTAAAGGCTTACCAAACCTTGATGTTAACATAGGAATTCCTAACTTCTTCAGACATTCCCTCCGCCCGCCTCCCGAGGGGTGTCGTGTCTTAGACTGGTTCCCCTGGACAACCACCGCCCTCTCCTGAAATACTGTTCCTGTTTAAACCTACCAGAGTTCTTTTATTCTTCTGCATTCCTGGGCCTTTTCCAGTCCTGACATTGTCTCTCAACTTCCAATTGTTTGCTGAGAAGTGGCTTATCTTGAACCAGTCTTTCCTTTACTGCTTGTTTTTGCCCCCAGCAGCCACTTATTAAACTAAAGCAATATATTCATAGACTAAACATCCCAATAACCAGGTCAAGATAGAGAATTCATAAATTATTACAGAGCAGCTCCAAATCCACCCCAGAAACAATTATATAGTAGATAGTTGACTTTAATCTCAACACTTGGCTCAAGAAGTTCATCCAAAGGATTTATTCATTTCCAGGCTTTGTATACTATTTGTTTCTCCCTTATTTGCACTGCAGTCTCAGATGATTGGATCTGTAAGCTTTGTAAACTATTGGAAAATGTGAGTTCTCTTGTTTCTCCCTTTAACATAATTGTTCATTGAACCCAAGGGATACTACAAAATTGTTGCTGCTCCAGCATTCCTTACCCAGAAAAAACCTACCTGGGCTAGATATTCAGGATCCTGCCCAAAATTAATTTCTCTCTCAGGAAAAGAAGATTAATAGATGAAGAGCCTCTCAGAGCTATTAAAAAAAAGTAGAAGGCTATTGTGAAGAGAAGTGAAAGTAAGAGATTATGGGGATTTTACACTATTTCTATGGAAAATGAGTTATTTTTAATCAGATTTATTTCAATGCATTCATTTATTTAACAGCTTGGGAAAATAGGGTCACATTTACTCTTGATTTACAAAATAATGCTTGGTCAACCATATGCAGTACCACAAACACATTTCTTAATACCACAATAAATAATGTATCAGGAAACCTTGCACAGTCTGAATTAATGCAGACTACTATGAAATATATGAATAACCACTGTAGAACTATTTTCCTGGGAGTTAAATTGCATATAACATTAAAGTGAAAACCATAAGATATTTATTTACTGATAGCTAAGAAATTACCATCTTTACCTATGCAGGTCTAGAGATCTCTCTGCTAATGCTGCAGCTCAGTGAGTTTTCAAGATAGTCACCAAATCAGTCAGCCTGCCCTATTTAGATTCATAAACAAAAAGGACGCTCCCTGCCCCCAACCCCCTTTCAGGATCTAGTTGCCTTTGATGTAATACTAAATATACCATAAAAACACAGTGTTAACTGCATAGCAAAACTTTTAGGATGAAATCCTTGTTCCATTGAAAATAATAGAAGTTGTGCCATTGAGTTAGATGGAACCAGGATTTCAGCCTAAGAGATCATTTTGGTTTGTACCAGGTATTGTAGGTAGAAAATAATCCCATCTTTCATCTACTTCAAACCTCCCAACTAGTGATTTAAAGAGTGTTGCAAGAAATGTTTCCCCACATTGCATGAATTCTTTACTGGTCTCCTTTGCATAAAGCTTTTTACTACAAAATGGAAATTCTACAGTGCATATAAATTTCCCATTAACAAACAGAAGCAGTCAGTCTGGGCTAGACTGAACCTTTAGGCTCAGCCCTGATCAAGGGAAAGTACATAGCTGCACTGTCCCAGAAGGAGATCTGGAAAAGGAATTGTACTCTGAGATCACACTCGCTTCCTAGTCTTGAGGACGGTGTAAGTTACTTCACCCTCTTAGGGGAACAGCTTACTTTCTGGCCAGTTCTGCTGGCTGGCATATAGAGACACAGAGCCATGGCTCAGCCCACTCCCTGAGCCTTCCTCACCCACCTCCTTGTTGGGAACAATTATTATTGTCATTCCTGGATGCATGTATAGGTGCTTTTCTCTTCCTTGTTCACTTAGATCCTGCTCCATTTGAACTCAATAGCAGAATTCCACTGACTTCAGAGGAGCAGGATCAAGCCCTGTCACTGATGTGTAATTTTTCCCCCCCATTCTGGTGATGTGAGAGGAGATGGGCCTGGTTTTATGTTTAGCTGTTGTTAGCCAAGTGTGGAAAACTTCTTTGACTCATCTTTCACATTTCTCATTTGTTCTGGCTGTGGGAGTGGCAGCCACTGGGTCGATATGACAGACATTTGAGGGTGCATGTGACAATTGCACTTTCACACAACTGGGTGGGAAAATACACATCACAGTTTACAGAAAAGAATCAAACAAATCAAATTTTACAGTCCAGTTCCCACACTTCAGTAAAAGTTTGATAAAAAAGTATCAGAACTAAGGAGTGTTGGAAAGATTCATTAAAGCTATACAATATGGGAGGACTTTTGTTCAAACGATATTTCAACAAGTGGAAAAAGTGTCTCAGCAATACAGGTATGAGTCAATTTCTAAACAGACTTCTCCCCATATGTATGTTCTGCTACAAAAGTTTTGTATAGCCATTTGCCAACTGCCTAAAGCTATACATTGAACTGGCTGCTCGTCTGAAAAGAAGCTATGAAAAATCTTAACTTTTTTGCTTGTGTAACTCCTTTAAACATAGGCAATACCTAGTTTTAAACAATTACAGATGTCTCATACCGGCAGAATGAAAGAAAAATATAGAACAATAACATTTTAAATTGTCTATAATCTTCTCAAAGGGCTAATGTTTCTCAGTTCACTCTATGTTTAGCACTTTGTCTAAACCTTCAGTTTCTTAAAATACAGGATTCAATCTACAGATAAAATCTTTATTTAAAATTAGAGTTTGGCTTAAAAAATGTGGCAGATGAAAGCGGTTTCTGTCTCTTTTTGTTGTTCTTACCCATGCTTCTTTTTGTCTTGACTTAAATTAGGGCTCAGTCCTGTAAGTGAATCCACTGTCATGGATGCCTGTGTCTGTAATAGAGCCCTGGATCTATAAGAAGGTCTGAAACTGCTCCCATAGAAGTCAGTTTCCAAACTCCCATTGATTTGGCTGGGATAATTTAGTTGGGGATCAGTCCTGCTTTGAGCAGGGGGTTGGACTAGATGACCTCCTGAGGTCCCTTCCAACCCTGATATTCTATTCTAAGATACAGTCCAGGAAGTTCTTTCCCATACCCATCCTAGGTGCTTACCAATCTGCCTCTTGTCTCATATACAAGCTGTTTTCTGTCTATTATCATAGCATGACTAGTCTCTTCTTGCGGCTTATAGAGAGAGAGAGACCTAATAAAGAGTCAGTGCATGCAAATATTGAAGCAGATTCAGTGGGGTGTTGTAATGGGATATACTGGCCCTTTAAACCTAGAGGAGGCCAGAAGACACTGTTCTGGGAACATTGGGACAAAGACTCAGGAAATGGCCAAAGTCAGAAGAGAAGAAGAGGTTCTGGGGAATTAGTAGTTGGATGGGAAAAACCAAGGACACTGTCCGTTTAAGGGCCTGAGACCAGGAGCCAAATGCAGTATGGTGAGGTTGGGCTCCTCTCCCTGCCAGCCAACTGAAGACCTCTCCAAAAGGAGGGCAGTAGACATGCTGCCTCCTCCCTCAGAACAGGGAGAGGCTGACAGAAGGAGGAAGGCTGAGCCAGAAGGCTGAGCTGTAACTAGAAAGGGCTGGGAGTGTCAGTTTCACAAGCAGCAGACTGGGACAGAAGCAGTGCTTCATGTACAGTAAAGGAGCCAGAGCTGAGTCTGGTGGACTTTTATTTTGGGACTCTGACTATTGTTTTGAACTGTTAGTTATTAAACCAGCCCTGGGCGGGAGTACCATTCGCCATAAAAAAGACTGTGTGGAGTTCTTAAGGGGCTGGGAAGAGAAGAAGCTGAGGCCAGGCAAAACCATCTCAGACCACAAGAGGAGTGCTCAGGAAGTGGCTGCCCTGTTACAGGAGTTCTGCCTGAAAACTGATGGCACAATACGGCCCCATCTTAAACCCTTCATGGTAGAGCTGGTCAGAAGTTTTGAAATTTTGATATAGTGCCCATGTTTGTGGGTTTTTTGACCCGATCTGCTTTACAGCTAGCTCATTAAAAGAACTCGGGGGAAATGTAATGTTTTCCTTCAGTTTTCACTCAATATCACTTAGCTACCATTGTGTAAAGGATAATGTAGAAATAACTTAGATCCCAATACTCCCCTGATCATGCATTTCAGGGGGGAATCCAACAACAGAAAACACGACTGTGGGGCCTCATAAAGGGGAAAGGGTTAACTTATATAAACACACTTCTGTTTCTGCTGCAGAAGAGGCAATGGTCAGGCCAACTGGAGGTTGTCTACTATAGTGCATGGTACTAGAATGATCCCCTTCAAGAACTTCAGAAGAAGTTTGTGAGACACCAGAAATTCATCCAGGGATTTCTGGGAACTAGGGGGTCAAGTTCCCACAGTCCCACTTTCTCCATCCCATAATGCTTATTCCATCCCATAATTTTCACATTATATTAAAAATTACCATGGTCCTGAACACCACTTTTCAGTCTCTACCTTCTCTCTGTCAGAAGCATGGATCCTGTTCAGTTCAGTGCAGTTGTCATTAGCAACGGTCAATACAGGATACACAATTCACCTGTATCTGCGGACCTTCAGTGCTACTACTACAACTAATGATGAAGATGTGATGCCCGACGATGATGAATGGATGATGAAAACAGTGAATAAAAATGTCAGGTTGTTGCTGGAATTCATGGAGCAACTCCACATGGCGGACTTCTGGGTCCGAGAAACAAGCACTGAGTAATGGGATCACATAATAATGCAGATTTAGGATGATAAGCAGTGGCTGCAGAACTTTTGGCTGTGAAAGGCCATGTTCCTGGATCTGGGCAATGAGCTCTCCCCAGTCCTCCAGCACAGGGAGAGTGGGGGAAAAAATCAGAGGGTAGCACTGACAGTGGGAAAGCAAGTGTAGCTCACATTCCAGAAGCTTGCAATGCCAGATTGCTGTTGGGTCAGTGGGAAATTAATTCAAAACTGGAAAATCCACAGTGGAGTCCGTTGCCATTAAGTGGATCTTACTGCACAGGACTGGGACTTTGGTAATGTACAGGAAACAGTAGATGGATCTGAAGCACTAGGTTCCTAAGCTGTGGTGGCATGGTAGACAGGACACACATCCCGATTCTTGCACCAGCCCTCCTTGCCAGTGACAACATATGCAGGAAGGGTTACTTTTCCATGGTTATGCAAGCACCAGTGGATCACTGAGAACACTTCACTGATATCTGTGTGAGCTGGTGAGGGAAGGTGAGTAACACTTGCCTCTTTAAGAACCCAGGACTTTTCCAGAGGATGCAATCAAGAACATTCTTCCCTAACTGGTGCATTCAAATGGATGATGTTGAAAAGCCATTAGTGATTCTAGGGGACTCAGCCTACCCCTTGCTCATGAAACCATATACAGACCAGCTCGACAGCACCAAAGAAAGATTTAGCTACTGGCTAAACAGGTGCAGGATGACCATTCAATGTGCATTTGGTAGACTGAAAGCTTGCTGGTGATGTTTAATGACTAGATTGGAACATTTGCCCTGCTGAGGTCCAATCATTATTGCTGCATATTGTTTATTACATTATATTTGTGAATCAAAGGGGGAGGGGGGAAGACTACTGGCAGGGTGGAAGGGTAAGGTGGAGCAGTGTCTGCTGATTTTGTCCAGACAGACACAAGGGCTAGGTGGAATTACATGGTTGAAGGCCTTAAAAGGTTGTTTTAATAGCCACAGTAGTACTATGTGATTCTTTTGGGAACTTGTGTGCCTATGTGTGTATAGACCCTAAATATGGGTTAGGGATTGACTACCATTATGAATTCTCCAATGTGGCATGTTTGCTTGGCGCAAACTAATAGTTATATGCGGAGTTTCAAAAAAAATAAAACCTTATTGTGTGCAAATAAAACAGGAAACAAGTTAAAGTGCAAATAAATTAAAAACAATTATAGCAACACTTTGTATAAATATGGGTCACCCTTTAACAAACAAGTACAACATACATGTTTATATATTAAAAACATATTGCAATGTTTCATTTATGCTAAAAGCAAATAGTGCAGTGTGCTTTCTGGCTGGTCCTGTAGTTATCACAGGTCAGCGTGTTATCGTGGTTCTCCTTGTTTTCCCCAGTGTGCAGTGGTAGGGATAAGTGTTCATGCCTTACTGTTACATGCTATGCTGGGGATTTAAGAGTAGTGAGCACGGAGTTTTCCATGGACTGAAAAGGCAGCTGTGTACAGGGTCTTTATGCATTGAATTCAATAATGTTCTGCAACATCTGAATTTGTTGCCTGAGCACAGCCATAGCATCCTGGTGCACTTCCTAATGCACCTGTCTCTCCCTGTGCCTCTGCTCCAGCATCTGACCTCTCCATTTCTGGTCCTTCACCCTGCTTTTGGCCATCCAGCCCCTCCAATCACTTGCTCACGGTCAGCAGCTGTAGCAGACTGGAGGATCTCAGAGAACATATCCTCCTCTGTCCTCCACTTTCTTTGTCTGATCTGGGTCAGGCATTCAGCAGGCATGGAGGGGGCACCTCTCAGGGTCATCACAGCAGAGACTGCTGATGAAAACAGATACATTGTTAGATTGGCAGCTGGAAGAGAAAGATAAGTTTCAAAGCTCCCTTACATTATTCTCATAAAGACCTTCAATAAAAATTGCTAGTTGCCACTTCAGCTTTGGAGAAGCTTGTTACAGCATCACTCTGCAGCTCAAGCCATGGTGAGTATGGACTAGTTGGGAGATGGGAGTGGAACTGTTCCATAGAAGGTTTATATGCTGGGTATCCCCAGGCAGGGTATAGGGAAAGTGCAGTGAAATTGCCAATATTTTCATAGGCAGTGATTTTGGCTGATATCTTACTCCTGAGGGTGACAAAGGTCCAGACAACCTAGCTACCACTGACATCCTGAAGCCACCATCACCCACTTGCTGCGAGCCCATTCACTGCAATGTGTAAGTGGAACTTCTCACAGGAGTATCTCCTATTGTGGGGAAAGAAACAAGGCCTCCATCCCTGGAAGCATTCAGGAGAGGACTGCAGAGTATCTCCATGAGAGTTTCATCGAGATTGTTCAAGAGGGTAAAACTGACATCCCAGTTCAGATAAAGTACACTGGTGCGAACTGTTGTGCCCTGTGATAGAACAACAAGCCCCAAAAAGGAAAAAGTGATCGCCACCTCTACCTCTTTCTTCCACCTCTATCCGAGCACAGGACAGTAATCCGTTCCCGACTGTGTAAAGCAGACTGGTACACATCTTTTTGAATTCCTTTCTTAATCCATATTAGTTGACTGAAGTGGCAACTATATATGCATTCCAAAGCATTAACTTTAATTGTATTCCCAGTGCTGGTTTTAAAAAGATGATGCCTTAGTTCTCTAAATGCAAGTCTGGGCACCATCTTTAAAGGGGGAAGAAGGGCAGGGAGAGGTGGGGGAAGGGAAGGTTTTGGCCACAAAAAAGGGAAACAAACCTGTTCATAAGGAATAATGCATCTATTTTCCTACCTGAGCTCCCTTCCCCTTCATCACCGGGCTCATCTGTGCTCTCCTGGAGGGACTGGCTCAATGCATGGTTTGTTTCTCCTGCCATGACCCCCTCCTCCTCCTCGCCCAGCTCTCAAGATGTCCACAGTCAGGGTGCTGGTGGGGTTCTTTCCAAGCATGGCACGTAGTTCGCTATAGAAGCGGCAAGCCCACAAGGCAGCCCCAGATTTGTTGCTTCCCCCATTTGCCTTTTGATATCCACGCTGACGTTCCTTGGCTTTCACCTGGCTTTGATTCTTAGCCTTGTCATGTCTCAGGCTTAGCATTCCCTGCCCAATCTGCATGCAGATGTCTATATTCCTTAGCTGGGTTTGCACAGCCTCTTCACCTCCCAGGCTGAGGAGATTCAGGCAGGAGTATGTCTAGGTGTAGCTCTCAGTCTGCGCTGAGCTGGAATGGTTGGATGCTTGCAAAGATGGACTAGTAGGTGTGTTCACCCAGAAAAAGGCATTTCAAAAACATACTGAGTTTTTAAAGGGAAGGGGCAGGCTTCCGATATCTGTGACCCCCAGCCAGTGGAGTTCAAAATTGTGACCAGAGCTGCCACTGTCACAAGGACAGAGCATTGCAGAACAACTGCTGGAGGACTGTTAGGGTTGTCTCAGGTATGCAATGTCTATTTCGATGGAAGTCGGTCAACTTTGGCTCTGTCATTTGGGGGAGTGGTGTTATTGCATCGATGTAACGGTTCCCACGGGGGTGGGGGGGGGCAAATTTAGGTGTGAAGGCATGCAAAACTAAATTGAAAGAAGTCAATTTAGGTCAACCTAACTTTGAAGTGTAGGCCAAGCCCAGTAAAACAAAGTTACTGCTGGTCCAAGCAGAATTAATTCCCTGGCATGTTTTGTGACATCCCCGGCCCATGCCCAAGAGGGCACAGTGTACAACTGAAAGCTGGCAACAGAGCCATTGTCCTGCTTATGTTACTTGGTTGAGGATTGGCAGTTACAGAACAGGATGCAAAGAATTTCTCTGCGTGGATGGACCTGTGGGCTTGGACCCCAAACTCTTCCCTACCCTCTCCATGTCCCATATGACTTCCTTACCTTCTCCATATCCATGCTATTTTGCAGACTGGGGTAAGAGGAATGCACTGACTCTGCATTCTCTTCCTACAGAGCTTTCATATTAAACCCTGATCCTGCAAACATGTATGCTTAACTTGAAGCCAATGGGACTATTCCAGTGCTGAAAGCTAAGCACGTGCAGAAATGTTTTTGCAGGATCAGGGCCTTAGTTTGCTCCCTTCAATATCTTCTGGTGTAGGACATGGATTGCACAGACCCTACGCAATTCTATCACATGCAGAACGGAATTAACTCCCCCTGAAACTGCTTTTACTTCTGTGAGCCATATTTCCGCCTTAATATTTATATAAACTCCCAATGCCATCAGGATACCACTGGTCATTTATTTGTATGCTCTTCTGTTTCACATTTGTACCCTTTTTAGACTATTTAAAAGGCCAGTTCCACTGTGTGAAAACCTGTCAAAAGTTTACAAAGTTTTCGTTACTGGTGCCATTGTGGCATCCATATTAAACTAGTAATTTGACAATTTTCTGGCCATTAGAAACAGTAAAAATGTCACACGCTACAGGCTGACTTTTGGTATTGTATTTTTTAACACTGTAAATCACATACTTTAAAAGATAAATAATTGATCATTTTTCTCCCAGACATCTCTGTACTGCTGTCTATCACCAACCCCCTCATGTGAGCAAATTAAAAAACCTTCCTAAATGAACGATTCACCACACCACAACTTGCTGTGTGCTCCACTGTCTCTTGGTCACAGAGTCCTCCAAAAAAAGTGTTACATGTGATATGCTAGAATACCTACATGCAATGAGGTGAGTTAAGAATGGAGTTGATACTTAGCACTTACATAAAACTACCTATCTACATATCTCAAAGGGCTTTACAAAAGTGGATGAGCATTATCATATCCATTCTACAAAAGGGAAAGTGAAAGAGGGAGGTAGTGTGATTTCTTCCAGGTCACAACAGTATACAAAGGCAATAAAAGCCCCATATCAAGCCAGAGGAGGATTTTCCGAATGCAGGCTATATGAATGACAGCAATATGACTGTCCTCAGAGGACCCCCTTTCAAGCCCTGCTGTGGGGGGGTGGGCTTGGGACATGAGAAGTGTGTCGGGGTGGAGCTAAAGCATGCAGCATCTGGAGATTCTGAACAATGCTGCTACCGATAGGACAGTCAGCTGTAACTTAAGCCCCAGAGTAGCCTAGGATTGGGAGGGTGCAAAAATGGCTTAATGCCAGCATATCCCCCATCCATTTGAGATGCAGGTTCTGTGCTGCAGCTCCAAGGGTACATCTACACATTGTTTTAGAAACCACGGCAGAGAGTCTCAGAGCCCAGGCTGACAGACTCTGGCTCGCAGGATTCGGACTACGGCACTAAAAACAGCAATTAAGACATTGCAGCTTGGGCTGAAGCTCAGGATCAAACCCACTCTGGGCTTCAGAGTCTGAGCTCCAGGCCGAGCTCAAACGTCTACACAGCTATTTTTAGCACTGTAGCCCAAGCCACTTGAACCTGAATCTGTTGACCCAGGCTCAGACTTGCTGCAGCAGGTTTTACAAGCAGTGTAGATACAGCCTATGAGGTTCAGCACAGAATCTCACCCCCCAGTGTTTTACACTATCTCCTGGATTACAAACTGGGAGAATACAATGCAGTCTTCATTGAATAGTTCTTTGCTTTTGAAGAAGGTGAAATTCTTAACTATTTTTGAAACTTGTTTAGTGATGTCTAAATTGTATAAATTGTTCTGTGATGAGGTTCACTCAAGTTTCAATCTTCAGATTTTCTTCTCTTGGTAACCTTAATTCGATCTAGAGCTGCAGCTCCAGAAGAAGTCTGCTCCTAGAGCTTTTTTCCACATTAATCTGTTCAATCTCCTATCCCTTCTGAAAACATTTTTTCCAAAATCATTTCAGTACTTGTCATCTGTTCACAATTTAATCATTTTCGAGTAGAGCTCAAAAAAGTATAAAGCATCCAGTTTTGCTCATTTACATATCCCTCCTGTTTAATCAGTGTGTGTTGAGGAATAAAATCTCTGTAAAGAAAATAAACTCTGTGTTCATAAAATAAAAATGTGAAGTTATATTTAGTTTTAAAAGAGTTGAAAGTGTATTTTATGCTGCATGCTTTGTTTCACAGAGTAAAAAGGGCATTGCTATTGGCATTTATAGGTATTGTTCTTTAAGCTATGCATTACAGCAATACATATAGGTTTGTATCTAGAATCCACTTAAAGAAGAGAAAAAAAATCTATCCTAAGTTTTTTCAAATGAAAAAACTTAAGTGCACTGCTATAAGATACAGTAAGTGGAGAATTTTCTTAGTCTGGTAATTGAAAGAATAAAAAAGGTGGCTGACCTGAACAAAATTCTTCTCACCAGCTGTAGGCACCTCTTGAATGAACAGCTGAAAATTATGTACTTTGAACTAGACAGATAGATACATTTTAAAAAAAGAAAAGGAGTACTTGTGGCACCTCAGAGCCACAAGTACTCCTTTTCTTTTTGCAAATACAGACTAACACGGCTGTTACTCTGAAACCTGTCAAGATAAATTTTAATGATTCTACTCAGTAGACTCTAACCTACAGCTCCAATTTAACAGCCTGGCAGGTCACTCAGACTCACCATGCTCTTTAGATAACCTTTATCACAAACATAGATCAACGGGTGTCAAACTCATTTCATAACATTTAAAATAAAAAAAGGGCAGTACTCCAACTGGTTGTAATGTGCTGATGTTTGTCTTATACAAAATTGCTGCGATTCCCATACGCTCAAAGGTGCAACCCCAACTGTTTCAATTCTCCAAGTTCTAAGCAGCTTGGTTTTCAGACGGACTGAATACCTGCTACTGTTGGAGTTGCTGGTGCTCAGCACCTGTGAGAACCAGACCTCTCTGTGGTCTGGAACATTACAATAGAATAGACTGCCTTTCTCCATATGCTCCATTTTTACAGCTGAGATCATCTGAGGATCTAGAAACTGTCTTTGAAGTGGTTGGGAGCCATTAACTACAGTAGAATATTAAGAAGGTCCAAATTATAACCTCGCTGCTCTCTGAAGAGCTAAGGGAATAGGAACTTTAGCTCTCATGCGACTGTGCGCTTAGGAAGAATACTTCAAGGGGCACTTGGTGAGGAGCACCTCACCAGCAGCCCTCATACCTGCTGGTATAGAGCACAGGGAGCATGGGCCTTGGCCTCATCCCTAATCAGCCTGCCTGTCCCTTTTGAATCAAAGATCACCGTCCACAACATCTGCCAGCCAAATAGCCGAGTACTAAAAAATAATGCGGGGTCTATATCCTGCCTGCCTTCTTTGTGGCTGACATAAAGGTGGAGGAAAGAGCCCCACCGTCCCACACTGAAAGCATATGCCACAACCGGAAGAAGCACAGCCATGCTTTAGTCTGAATTTTGCTGTGACATGCTTGACTTCAAGGTGCATATCTACCACCTGATATTTATGTTTGCAAGCATAATCACTGCATAACATTATTTAGACTTTCTAAACAGCTGTCTTCCTAAGCAAGTGAACCATGTGTGCCAGTCCTCTTATATGAGTAAAGATTATTAAAATGCTCACAAGATAGAAGGGTTTGTGTTAAAATGTTATACCACTGCCCTTACTTTACAGCAACTTGCCCACCCCTGAAAAGTTCTAAAACGGGTCTGAATTCTTTACATAAGCATCAGTTTCAGAATAGCGCTGTGAGGGCTTTGAATTTATCTGTTTACTTGAATTAATGATGGTTCTGTTCCCCATCTAAGGCAGTACACAATCTATGATCTGGCTCCTGGATGCTTGCAAAGACAACTACAAAATATATGCAATAGTAGTAATTTTACTGAGTTTGGGCTTGATGAGACCAATAATACCCATTAACTCAGAGCTATGCTAAATCTAATAGGATAGTCTCGTCAAAGGCAAGTCAGTCTGCCATGAATGCAAAAGCAGCTCACCTGTCATGTACTCCAACTCCTTATTCTAGGAACACTCAGAGCCCTTGTTGCCACAATGCAATAGATTACTCAGGTTATAATCTAGTATCCCAGGCAGCCATACGTGGAAAAAGAGATTTCCCTCCCTCTCGGAGCCAGGATATGAGAAGCATATTGGAGTGTGGGGCAGGCAGAAATAATTTTGTTTCCATACATTAGTTTGTGTTCCCTATTTAGAGCTTTGATATATACATTATTAGCTGTGATTTTAAAATGAATTAGCAAGTACAGTAACTGTTAAACAGAGCTGTAATCTAATATTTACAGACCTAGTTCCAGTTCATGGTTATTGAAAATTATTCAAAGTCGTTCAGAAACACTTTCAGGGTGTGTTAACTGGGCTAAAGGCAACAAGAATTTATGGTTGACTAAGTGGTTATATGCTGTTTGCTGTGTTTATTTTTGGAGAGCCTGGGGTCTCTCCAAATTATTTGGAGAGTCCAACTTTACACACCTTTGGTAGGTAAAGAAACTTGATCCATCAGAACCAAGGAGTCCCTCTATTTGGAGTTTGTCAGTAAAGTCTCGCTTTCAGGATCTTTGTTTCCAGTGGTTTATAAAATAGTGAGTGTTTCCCCTCTCCCCAAGAAGAATTCCAAATAATCTCCTATAGTTTAAATTCATAGAATCATAGAAGATTAGGGTTGGAAGAGACCTCAGGAGATCATCTTGTCCAACCCCCTGCTCAAAGCAGAACCAACCCCAATTAAATCATCCCAGCCAGGGCTTTGTCAAGCCAGGCCTTAAAAACCTCTAAGGATGGAGATTTCATCACCCTCCTAGTGAAATAGTTTTTCTTAATATCCAACCTAGACCTCCTCCACTGCAACTTGAGACCATTGCTCCTTGTTCTGTCATCTGCCACCACTGAGAACAGCCTAGCTCCATCTTCTTTGGAACTCCCCTCACTATCAAATACCCCCTCACTCTTCTCTTCTGCAGACTAAGTAAGCCCAGTTCCCTCAGCCTCTCCTCATAAGTCATGTGCCCCAGCCCCCTAATAACTCTCTCCAATTTGTCCACATCCTTTCTGTAGTGGGGGGCCCCAAACTGGACACAATAGTCCAGATGTGGCCTCACCAGTGCTGAATAGAGGTGAATAATCACTTCCCTCGATCTGCTGGCAATGCTCCTACTCATGCAGCCCAATATGTCATTAGCCTTCTTGGCAACAAGGGCACACTGTTGACTCATATCCAACTTCTCATTCACTGTAATCCCCAGGTCTGCAGAAATGCCGCTTAGCCAGTCGGTCCCAGCCTGTAGCAATGCATGGGATTCTTCCATCCTAACTGCAGGACTCTGCACTTGTCCTTGTTGAACGTCATCAGATTTCTTGTGGCTCAATCCTCCAATTTGTCTAGGTCACTCTGGATCCCATCCCTACCCTCCAACATATCTACCTCTCCCCGCAGCTTAGTGCCATCCACGAACTTGCTGAGGGTGCAATCCATCCCATCAACCAGACAATTAATAAAGAAGATGTTGAACAAAACCGGCCTGAGGACCGATCCTTGGGGCACTCCGCTTGATACCAGTTGCCAACTAGACATCGAGCCGTTGATCACTACCCGTTAAGCCCAACAATCTAGCCAGCTTTCTAACCACCTTATAGTCCATTCGTCCAATCCATATTTTTTTAACTCGTTGCTGGCAAGAATACTGGGGGAAACTATCAAAAGCTTTGCTGAAGTCAAGATATAATACATCCACCGCTTTCCCTATATCCACAGAGCCAGTTATCGCATCATAGAAGGCATCAGGTCGGTCAGTCATGACTTGCCCTTGGTGAATCAACATTGACTGTTCCTGATCACCTTCCTCTCCTCCAACTGCTTCAAAATGGATTTCTTGAGGACCTGCTCCATGATTTTTCCAGGGACTGAGATGAAGCTAAGCAGTCTGTGGTTCCTGGGATTCTTCTTCTTCCCTTTTTAAAAGATGGGCACTATATTTGCCTTTTTCCAATTGTCTGGGACCTCCCCATCACAAGGGCTCGGCTGTTCTACACTCGAATAACTCATGTAATGGATCATGAGGCTCTCAGGGTACGTCTGCTCTTTGAGCTGGGGGTGTAATTCCCAGCTTGAGGAAACATACTCACACTAGCCCTAACTGAGCTAGCACGGTAAAAATAAGTATGGCTGTCGCAGCACAAGTGGTGGGAAGGTCTAGCTGCTTCAGTACATACCCATCAAAGATGCTAGCTGTGTACTTACCCCCTCGTGCCACTCACACTGTCACTCTATTTTTATCACGCTGGCTCTGTTAACACTAGCGCAGGTATGTCTCCTCAAGCTGGGAATCACACCCCAGCTCAAAGAATAGACATACCCACAGTTTTTCAGCCATCCTTATTCAGGCAAAACTCTCACTGTGTTAATGCTCATACAGTGCAAACAAGATCAATAAAGCTTAGAGGGCCCTTTTTGAGTCTCAGTGCTTTATGGAGTTCCTTTAACCAAAGACAATAGCTCCTAGTCCTTAACCATATAACTTTTATCTCTTAATTTTTTTCCCATTTATCACTTATCATTAGTGGTGCAGCACTTTATCTGTCCTCTTTTGTAAATTCAGTCCTCCCCCGTTGCTTAATATATATGTAGATCTGGAAATCTGATCTGCCCCATTCTCTGTTTTAAGGTTGTCCATGATTGGTTCATTTCCATGTTGCATCAAAAAATGAGCACATTATTTTACAACTAAATAATTTATTTCGTGGTTCATTTTCTAAGAGGACAAATGATCAAAATGTGAGATTATGCTGCTCTTATTTATAGGATCAGCTGGAATCTAGGCGTACCACTCTTCCCTAAGATTTAAGAATGTACTTAGCCATAAGCCAGGAATGCAACAAATTTACAACACATACTCAATACGTTGAACAGAATAAATCAACTTCTCTGAGAAATGAAACAGAAACTGCAACTTTGTACACTGCCAATAATCCATTAGGGATGGGAGAATTCAAAATTAATTCTTCAAAACATTAATAAGGGCTTGGGCTATGAAAAGGTTCATATTAAATCAGAACCCCTAGTAAAATTGTTAACTACATGCACCAAACAAGGAATAAATAAAATAAAATACTTTTATCAATAAAATACTTTGAACTTACAGCATCTTTTACCTGAGGATCTCAAAATTATTTTGAAAGCTTTGTAAGTATTTTTCCATTCACAAACACTTTTTTCTGTCTAAATGAATTATTTTAGATTAACCAGAGACAAGAAAGTAGCATAAAATCTCCTTGAGGGTGCACATCTTTTTGTGGCAGCCTATACTGAACTGAACACACGTGGCTGGCTGTCTCAATAGTTCTTAGAGGTTGAAAGTTGTGGCATACAGGAAAAAAGATATACAGTTATATAGCTAAGAACACCACAATTAGTATCCCTCCCCAAAGAGTCCACAGCCTTCCAGTGGCATAGATTAGAGCAGGGTGAAATTTTTTCAGTTAATAAATAAATCAGGCACCAAAACTATTTGCGAATTCAGTTCAAATGCAACAAATAATATCAGCTGAAAAAACCCTCCCTCCCTCCCCTCAGAACACCAGCACTCAGCCAAAAATTATTTATTTACTCATTTCTGGTATAGTGTATTCCTTTTAAGCCCAGGCAGATCACAATATTGGATCTTAAAATGACATCACTCTGATTACCGTGCTTCCCTTCAGTCCCCACTTGAATTCCAACAGGATTTCAGCAACTGCTTTCTCAAGAACTGGTAGAGCTAATAGCAATTCGGAATCTCGGCTCTCAAATGGTACAGCCTTAACCCCAACTGCGGCAGTGTATGAGATTATTGACTGCTAAAATCACCTCACAGTTAAATTGAGCATGTACGTATCTGATAAAGAGAACAAAAACAATAATTCAGGGCTGCATTAGGGTATAACTACGATTGGTCCATACCTAGGGCAACAGATCCTGAATCTGAGCTTACATTTACATATTTCAAATTTATTTTTTCATGTTAAAAAAGAAAGTATGTTTTTATCCCTCATGATTATGAGTAAAAGATCCAAAACGTGACCTGAGTGTAACTAATATAGTGGAGTTTGCCTAAGTCTGTAGATAGCTTAAAAAAAAAAAAAGTTCTGAGAGGGGCAAACTTCCCGATGCATATCAACAAAGTGCTGACTCCAAGACACACTGCACTGGGATGGGGCCCACCAATACATCTGAAGAGAGGACTCTGTATGGCAGGAGAATAAGAGTGCAGTAGGCCTGGACCACCTTAGCAAGATACCAGGGGTGAGCCTCCCTGGGGCCAAACACTTGCCTCTCTGAGTGACAGAAGGGATCCTTGCTGCTGCTCCTCATGTTAGAAGGATTCCTCCACGCCACTGTCTGCCACTCCAAGTAAGGGGCAAGGTCACTGTTCAGGGCTACAGTAGTGGAGCCATAGGAGCCTTTCACATGGTGTGCCTGGAGCCCTGCATTGCCTTAATCCCGCTGTGACAACGATGAAGTAGGGGAATGGGACAGAAATATCAAGATAGTAATCAGAATGTTGTGATTTGAAGGTCAAACTGCCCCGGGGGGAGGGGGAGCTGGAGTGATGCAAATGCTTTCCAGTTCCAAGCACTGACTGTGTAAAACCCAAAGCATTGTTTCTAAAAGTAAACATGGTTAAATAAAAGGAAATCATATTTAACCTGTGTGTGACTGGAGCCATTAGAAGTATTAAATAGATTCCTTCTAAAAAGCAAACCTACCAATAGGATTAATACATTTAAAAATGGTCATTATGAAAACCAGAATCAATTCTTAACAAGTAAACAAACTCTAAAGAATATTCCTGTTTTGTATGCTTCTTGCATTCACCAGCCCTTGTAAAGACTCCTGAGCCTGTCTTTAAAATGCCAGTGTTAGAAGCACAAAAGTGTTTAAATCAGCCCGAAGTAACATAGTTAAAATGATGATAATGATTCATTTTTCACACAGCAAGAATTGATTTTCATAAACGTTCTTTCCTGTTGCTTGTGCAGACCCATATCTATCACTGCTAAGGTTCCTTGGGTTGACATGAGGTATAATTACAGCTAGATCTACGTCTGTTAACTCCCTTTGCCTAAGTTATTATTGTAGCTTGCAGCCAATTGGTTTTTCATTCTATTATCAGCCTCAATGAGAATGCTTTACTAAAGTGTTCTGCTGCCAAGAGAGCTCCCACAATAAGGACAATGGTATGTTCTATTTCTAGGACTATAATCTTTACAAAGTCCCACACAGTTTAAAGAACTCCAATATCAGTAAGGGCCGCAACCTGCGGCATGAAGAGGTGTTGAGAGTGCTCAGCACTGCATACGATCCGATCCTACATTTCTCATGTGCTCCATTCTCTTGTTTTACCCCTAACTAGAAATAAAACTTATTTGACTATAGTTAGTATTAGGATGACCAGATAGCAAATGTGAAAAATCAGGACAAGATGCCCCGGGGTAATAGGTGCCTATATAAGCAAAAGCACCAAATATAGGAACTGTCCCTATAAAATCGGGACATCTGGTCACCCTAGTTAGTATCTAGAAGCATGGTATGAAAATATTAAACCAGTGAAATCACAGAAAGATAGTGTTTGCTTTCTAGAGTACTATTGCAAGACTTACCAATTTTTGCTAATTTATTTCAAAATCTTTCTTCTTCTGTTTGATCACATACACATTTATTTTGGTTTATTAATTTGGTTTCTTGCTAGGTATTGGACCAGCAAAAAGCAAATAACAAATGGCTATATGGGTATTACAATAAAGCAGATTGCTGACTAGCGGAACACCACTGATAGACTTTAAAATAAAAAAAACCCAAACATTTTATAATCAATTTACAGACATTGCCAATAGCTAAGATTCAGTCCATAGGACTGTAGAAACTATTTTAATTTACACCTCCTTATAATCATTTTTAAGATGCCAGCATTTCTTAAATACTTGAAAAAACTGATAGATTATTTGCATGAGTCACACTAGTTATATTATGAAAGCTTTTTATTTCATTTCATTTATTTTAAGTATGTAACAGAGAAACCAGAATGCACTACAAACCACAGCCCTTGTTTGTTCACAGCCAACATGTAACACAACATACATTTGTTAAAATCACACTCCAGCGCTCCTCTTAGCATTTATATTGCTTCAATCTGTTTACAATTGCTTTAAAAAAAGCCATCTTTAATATGGATGGGGGAATATACTAATAATTAAGACAGTTCCCACATCTCTCCATCTGAACTTTAGACAATAACAGTGTTTCAACAAGAAAAGGAGTACTTGTGGCACCTTTTCAAAAATGTTTCAACATTAATTTTTTTTGGCACCTAAATGAAAAATTGGGAAATTTCGTACACAGCCACGCAAATTTAACCTCCTAAATGGATTGACCTTTTTACATACAGATCTTGCTCTCAATGCTATTACAATCTTGAGTTTCCTTCTAGGTACAGTATGGAATATTCATTCTTGACATACAACCTTTAAGTGCACATGCCACTACAAAGTAGTACCTGGAGAGCCACCTAGAGCGATATGAATTTTTCAAAAAATACTGCTCCAATATTTATTTGTATTTTTAAAGAAGAGTTGTTCATGTCTTTGTATCCACTAACCAAGAATATTTTAGGAAAGCAAGTTTCCTGGCAGTAACTGTTCACAGAAACAAGTGAAATTTAGGCAAATGGACCATATTTGTGCAAAGAAAAAATGAATGAATATTTCAAGAGTTACTCTCATCCAATCAGGGAACAGCAATACACGCTCTCACGTACGTGTCCAATCAAAAGAGCTCAACTATCAAATACTGGCAACAAACTCCCCAGGAAAATGTTAAAGATGGAGAATTATTCACAGAAATTATTTGTTGAGCAATTTCAAACAACAAATTAGAGAAAACCATGCTCAGCTCACAGATCATTTGTGAACAGAGAAAAGGTTGAGTTGTCATAGAAACTACTTGTTTTGAATTATACACCCAGATCTGCTAAGGATATAATTTAATAATCTAATCCATGATACTACCACATGCATCTTTTCTCAGATGGCTTTAAGCTTTCCTTGTCTTTCCCCTGCCTACCATTTTGCACACTGATCTTTCAAGTAATGTTTCTTGCTAATGAAGTAACTGCTAAGTAATTAAATAAAAACCCACTTATGGTAATATTTTATTTGGATGAGACATCTTGTATAAATCCCTCTCCATTATACAAATTATTTCCTTTTATCCGTTTTATTATATTATTTGTATTTGTATTGTAGTACTGCTTCAGGGCATCAGTCAAGGATCCCTCCCACCCTCGTTGTGCCAGGCATTGTTCTCACACACAGCAAAAAGATGGTCTGTCCCAAATAGTTTACAATCTAAGAATAAAATGAGAGTCAACAAATGCATGCAAGAAACTGACAGGCAGAGCACAAGGTAATTAGATGATTATGAATAGAGATTATGAACTCTGTAATCCTCCTGCACTCCCAACAACTCTAACCATAACTGAGCCATGAAAAAAGCTCCAGAGCAAATTATGAAGATATGGGCTCTGGCTTCTAGTTACAGAACCTCCTCGGACATCCTGAGCTATGGATCACTAAACAGCATTACATGGCCATCCTCTGTCTGGAACAGCAGATTTAAGAAACAAAAAACATCTTAGATATCTAGTCTAATAACATAGGAAGTACAATGAAATGGAATGTGATTGAAGTTGGTATGTATCCCTTAAGAAAAGATACTCCTTTGGCAAAGAAGTCTTATAAGAAACACTGGAATCTTTAGATACATCATTGAAATAACCCTCTGTTCTCATTCTGTCTAAATCTTGTGTACTCAAATAAATGGCCACTTAAGACAACTACGAGGATTCAAAGCTAAGCTTGACCTTCCTATGCCAGAGTCCTTTAGAAGTGTCACAGAAAAAGGGAGATTTTTTTTTACCATTCCTAAAGAAAGAGCATTGCAAATTAATGTACATAGATCACAACCGCAGCTGAAATCAAAATGAATTATTACTCTAATATTTTTAATCTATATTATAAAACCAAGAGAGGCAAATGACACGGGGGTTAGGTACATGGACACATTTGGAACTCCAGAAAATATTAATGGTTACTTTTGTGGTTTCTTCAAGATTAGTTACCAACAGGGCAAGGATTGATAGAACAGTGTCCCTGAAATGTTAAAAAAGATAAACTGACATACAGTAATAATTAAAAAGACAGCCATGGAGAAAAGGCTGGAACTAATATCAAGAGGAAGAAATCGGGTATGCAAGCATACACAGAACCACCAGAGTATTCTAAATTCAATGTACCTGTCACAACCTGAACTTTATTGTTAATGAGGTATTACTTTCATCAAGGAAATAGGGGTTGGTTTTGTAACATTCCACGGCCCAAATAATTTATTCTTTGTCTCTTCAGTAAGTCAGCAATCTTGAAGGTGTATGCAGTGCTGAATACTGACCTGAATATTGGATAGCACACTGGCATCAGAGGACTAGACAAGTGACTGGATTTCAGGATGCAGCAGTAGACACCAAAAAGGCAGCTGAGACTAATGAACCTATCAGCATGTAAAGCAGCTATGCTAAAGCTTTACATCAGGACAATAGTTAATGCAGTGCTTTGAACATGCATCAACTGTGTAAGTTCTAAGTATTAGTACAGCTTTTATTCTATTGCAGCCATAGCTGGTGTGCCTTGTGATTTGTCACAACTTCCTCTTAAGAGGTCAATCATAGCTCAATTTAGTCACTAGTCCCACTGGAGACACTGCGCAATTTTGATGCTCAGTCCCAAAGTTCTTATTTAGGCAAATATCCCATTGATTTCTATGGCAATTTTGTCTAAGACAGCACTGTGTAAGGAGTGGAAACTATAGCCAAAGCAATTAATGGTATTAAGTAGAGTCATAGAAGGATGAACAAGACAAACAGCCCTTTTTTCAACTTTGATTTCTATGACTCTGCGGTAAGTAAATCCTGCTGCAATAGAGATTGAGAAAAGTTTTAAAAGAGCATCCATGAATGTTTCCAACATGTCAAATGAGCTATGGTATGTCTTGTGAAATCTCCCAAATTAGGATTGGACAAGCAAAACAAACATTTGGTTATAGTGACAATAAAGAAACTGTCCAAAATCCCCAGCTGAAATTCAAAGGGAGTTTTGTGCTACTCTTGCAATGCTAGAAGAAAGGTTTCAATCACTCTCTCACTTCCAGTAGTCATTCAGAATATATATATTTTTTCCATTCTCAAGGAGACTAACTGAAAAGCACTCTGTAAATCTGAAAGCAAAACTGATAGAACCAAAAAAAAAAAAACACCCTCCCACATTGCTCATCATGAGCTGAATGGCTGAAAGTGAAAAAGCTACATAGAAAGTTCCAATTTCTTGTTGGATAGACCAGCAGAGAGATACCCCAATATTGGGATGTCTCAGCACATATAATTACTACAGAGCAACATGCTGCCATGATCAGAGATCACCCCAGGTTTGTGAGTTTGTGACCTTGCATGTTTTCTCTGAGTTTGAAGTTGACACAAGTTTAAGACCCCAATCCTGCCAAAAGATGCACACAGATGAACCCTTGCACCAGTGGGTAGCCTCAGTGGGGTTCCACACCAGCTCAAGGATCAACCTGCACATACGTCACTGCAGAATTCAGCCTAAATTATTATCACATCACCCCAGATACCACTTAGAAGACACTCAGATACCCCCTAACTCCACTGGAGCTATTTACAGCAGCTGAGAATTTGGCCCGCTGCGTCTAAGAACACAAGAAAGCTACAAACATTAATACATATTTCAAAGGGATCTTTGCTCTTCAGCAGATTAGCAGCTGTTATTTAATTGTTGATCAGGTTCTAGTGCACCATATCTCTCAACATATTCTTAAACACTTGCCAATTAACTCAACCTGTTATAGACTTGGAACTGTTTCCTGTTCAAACACCATGCAATGGAAGAATCATCTTCATCTCAGATATAGCATTAAACTGGCAAGTTCCAAACTTTGCCAGTTTTGACCTGATAGTACAACTCACTGTGATTAAGGGCTGCAAAATCATGCCTTACGTAATAGAATCTAGAGATCTGACAACATTGACCTTATCGAGAATGATGAAACTGTTGGCTGCATTTCAAATTGTATATGAGAAATAAGCTCTCATTGCTTGTTTGTAAACTTCCTATAAAATATATGCTTTATGCATTATTAACAAGTTGTAAACTGAACACAGGGTCAGTCTCAAACTGCTGGCAAGTAAATACAAAAGTATTACTCAGCACAAATCTTTTCATTTACATATCAGATTCTTGTAGCATAATTAATCTTGGCATCACAACTAGGCTTTCCTCAGTATGCGCTCTTAAAAGGTTGTTATGATGAGAAAAGTATTCCAAATTTGTTGTGAAAGAATTTAGTGCTACGTTCGTGGAAATGCAAAGAGCCTAATTCTGACACACTTACTCATGCTGAGTAATCGTATTCAAACAGTCCTATTGACCTCTATGAGAGTATTGGCATAAGTATTATAACATGAATGCAGGAAGTAAATGGGCAGAATCAGGCCATTAATATTACACTACTAATATATTAGTTTAGGGAGGGGTGCAATATAAGTCATAGCAGCAATAAATGACTTGTGGCAGTGAGTCATTTTGTTTTAATCAGGGATGGGCTCAATCCACAATCCCAGATAATAGCTCTATACTTTGGGGAAACTCAGATCCCATTCTAAAATCTGGTGTTTCACATTAAATTAAATATACTGCTATAATAAGTTTTTGCAATTGCCCTTTAACAAAAATAGATTTTAAAGGAACACACAAAACAATGTGCAAATTTAAAGGTGACCAACTTAAAATTAGCTGCACCTACCTTTATTATTCTTGCATATGGCTGTCAGTATGCGATTTCCATGCCCACATTTTCCATGATCAGGTACACATACTCCTTCAGAAATGACCCACTGGTAACAGATTGGGTCTTCACAAGGAATAGATTCTACTAAGTGTGGACAACCCTGAGATGTTCCAATGGGTTCCATAATAACATGCCTTTGTCTCATTCTAAATCCTAAAAAGACAGAACAGAGACATTTTTTATCATCAGTATTAAGATATTTTGCCTGCAAAAGTTGATATATAGGGCATGTGGAATTCTATGGCATTTCAAACTACATTTTTAATTAAAAAACTGCATAGCAATGCTCATAAGTATAGGCTGCGAGTCTGTCACGGAGGTCACAGATTCCAGCCATACTGCCTCCCACCCCGCCAGCAGTGGCAGTCCTGGGCCAGCACGGTCACCCCCAACCAGCAGTGGTGGCGGCAGCAGCCCCAGGCTACCCTCTGCACCTGCCTCCTTCCCCCCTCCCCCCCCGAGCACCAGTGAGTACCCCAGACCCCACTCCCCTCCAGACCAGCAGCTGTGCTCCCGGAGCCCTCCACAACACGGGGTATATAGTACAAGTCATGGACAGGTCGCGGGGCCGTGGATTTTTGTTTATTGTCCATGACCTGTCCATGACTTTTACTAAGAATACCCATGGCTAAATCTTAGCCTTATTCATAAGGCCTTCTAGATATTTGCAACCCCACTGGCCTTGCACAGGCAATCCTGTTGTCTTAAAAAAAAAGACAGACTGTATCTCTATATATTTACAGTGTTGTCACTGCAAACGTAATGTTGGTTGCAGAATTCCAGGAGTCGTGATTTCCACAATCCTGCAATTCCACTGCCATTTGATCCAATACATCCCTTTTCATTGAACTTGGATGTAAAACATTTACATCAACATAAAGTAAGAACTATTGTATTGTCATCATGAGATATATATATATATCATGATGACAATACAATTTGAAAAAGATAAAGACAACCAAACAAGTAATTCAAAATCTAAAGCACAGTTAACCTCTTTCTGGGAGTCAGATTTAAAAGTCTTGTTCTGAGATACAGAAGACCAGTTTACTGAGAAATAATTACTCTGCTTTATGAAGATATATAATTCATATTGGACCCCTCAAAATAACATCCTCTAAAAGTGGGAGATTCAAATTTAAAATTGGGAACAAAAAGGTTACAAAAATAATAGAGTACATAATTTAATGCCATTTGAATGAAAACAATGTTATATTCAATAGTGGAGCTAGTATGCAAGTAAGTGTCTTTCAGCATGGGTTTGTTTTGGATATGATAGAGCATAGACTAGCTATATCCATGGTTTGAGTTAGTGGATTTACCATGGTGCTCAGCCATTCTGCATCAAGCAACGTTCTCATTGACTCAGCAAAGCCCCCAGCACTGCCTGGAATCTCCGCACTGATACGTGCTGAAACTCTGAGCCTGACATTCTCCTCCCACCTTCCAGCTCCACACCCAGCATGCCCCCTACCTCAAGACTTTTGAGAAGGTTCTCAGAAGACTTTTAGAGCCCCTTTATGTCTCTGCAGACCTTTTACCGAACATAGAGGGGCTAGAGTAGGGATGAGGATCTCACCCGTATTTTTCAAGAACAATAGCCTACAACATCAAAGGCCACCTTCTACCCTAGGCTCCACCTGTGGGTTCTAACTTATATCAAATGAATTCAATAGGAAACCACATTTGGATCCAATTGCTTTTAAATTCCTATCCTAACATGCTGGCGTTTAGTTTAATTCAGATCTAATTACAGGCTGTAGCATATGAGAGAAACAGTTAAATGCACCTTTTCTTCCCTGGCGATCCTGGCAGTTTTCATGAACACAGGGTCCCCAGGCAGACCAGGAGGAAACCAAACAGTCAGAAGAACATGGAACATTGCACAGCTGGGAGGCAGAGGGAGAAGGGCCAACACATAACTTCTTGTCAACAGGCCTAGTGACTAAACAGAAAAAAAGTTATGGACTGTAGTTTCATTCATACAAATTTCACAGAGCTTCTGAATTTACTATTGGCATTTGTTCCCTGGAGCAAACCAAATCTGCTAGGCCCTAAATAAGCAGCAAAAAAGAATCTACCTGACCCAAAGAGTTTATGTTCTAAGGCAAAATATTTAAGCATTGCTTAAGTCCATCCCTGTTCAGAAAAGCAGTTAAATGTAGGCTTATGTTAAGCACATGCTTAAGGGCTTTCCAGTCTAGGACTGGACTGCTGAATCAGAGTACCAGCTGTATTTTCTCTCTGAAAAGTAACTATGTAAAAATGAAACACCTTACTCAGCAGATCCACGACCTGTGAATATTCAGGTCAGGTCTGCTTGCTATAGAGGAAAAAAATGTGTTTACCACATTTTACTGCTATTAACAGAATTGGCAGAAACCAATGGTGATAAGGTGATTAATTAAATTCTCCTCTGGCTCAAACACCACATTGGTTTAACTAAATTCCAACTGTTGATCCAAATCTTGCCCCCATTCACACCATCAATTATGTAGATCTCCATGGCTGTGCATGATGGATAGATTCCAGCAGTCTCTCTATCTTGGAAGACAATATGGCCCAGATCTATTTACATACAATATATTCAATGAAGGGACCATGGGACTGACTGGAAAAGTGTTTTCAAAAAGCTATATGCTATATGTATTAGCAAACATTTCTTTGTTTCTTCCTGATCTTCTACCATTTTATGCATGCAGGAATCTACGATCTTGAATTGCTTTTACAGAAGGCTTCGGTGCTTGTCTCAGCAAACATTAATGCACCAAGGTTCTCTCATGCCAGTGCTTCAAGTTCAGATGCAGGAACACTAAGCGGCAGCTTAGGTTCTAACTCATGGACTCAGAATTCATACCTCTTGCTCCTCAAGCACTCTATGATATAACTGTACTATTAAATGGCAATAGATTAAATTTAATTCAAAACTAATGAAAGATACTATTAATGTAAAAAGACTGCTTTCTGAATGATTTTTGAAAAACAATATTGCCTTTGACATATTCATTTAGAGACTACACCAAGCTGGCAGGAATCCAATTCGCCTTACTGCTAAAGTAAATAGCCCTTTTCTACAGATTGCAAAAGTCAAATGACAGAAAGGGTAAGATAAATATTAGAATTTTAACCATAAGGCTATTTTTTTTAATGAAGAGGCTTCCCACATTACTTAATATCCCTTCAGCACTAAGTTTAGCAAAATAATTTATCTTTTTTTAACTCACTGGGAGAAATGAAAACAAATCAGTTTTAGGGCACAGAGTCAACTTTAAGAATTAAGTCACATCCCATTCTAGTACAACTATTTCATTTCAGCCATGTTGTGCATCTCCTGAAATTATTTTGAAATAAAATGGTAGTAATCATCCATACATTTAGAGAATGAATATATAATTTCTAAAAAATAACTTGATGAATTAGAAATATGCACATGGATATGGTCAAATGTCAAAAAGTCCTCCAAATTTCTGCCAGTAGTTACTGCATATTGCAGAGACGAAAACTTTTAATGAAATATTTCAGAAATAAGAACAAAAAGAAATAGGTTGCATTAATAAACACATGTTACAGTATTAATGAACTAAGTCATTTCGACTAGACATGGTGGCTGTAAAAGCACTCCTTCTGTTGCCACATGAAGGCGAGGTGAACTCTAATAGAGAACTGACCATCTGTAAAAGAGTTCCATCATTTGTCTAGCCATCTGATTGACAGACAACCCCAAACTCAAAGGTGGCTTCCACTAGTCCAAGGATGGAGTCCATTCATTGACCTGGTCTGAGTGCCAGCAGAGCTTTATTCGCTTTTATTCGTCTGACTGTATATGTATTTCTTTAAAACTGTAGCAGGATAACCAGTTGGAAGGAGATGGGTAAAGGTTCTGCAGTAAAGCAGAGAAGAAGAGGCTGAGTACCTTTATGGATAATGACAGGTTTCAGAGTAGCAGCCATGTTAGTCTGTATTCGCAAAAAGAACAGGAGTACTTGTGGCACCTTAGAGACTAACAAATTTATTAGAGCATAAGCTTTCGTGGGCTACAGCCCACTTCATCGGATGCATAGAATGGAACATATAGTAAGAAGATAGATAGATTAGATAAGATAGATAGAACATGAAAAGGTGGAAGTAGCCATACCAACGGTAAGAGGCTATTAATTTTATATATATATATATATATATATCTTCTTACTATGTTCCATTTTATGCATCTGATGAAGTGGGCTGTAGCCCACAAAAGCTTATGCTCAAATAAATTTGTTAGTCTCTAAGGTGCCACAAGTACTCCCGTTCTTTTTATGGATAATGCTGTTTTTCTTATTCGAATAAAGTTCTTTGTTCATTGTTACAATAAAGTGTCTCTTTCTGTGATTCTTTTCATTGCCAGATAACAGAACTCAATCAAACATGCAAGGCAGAAATTGTTCATCCCAGATCAAGGATATGCTATTGCAAAGGGTCAGTGGAAGAGAATTCAGGGTATTGCTGTAATAAATGGACAGAACTGCTAGACCTCTGTCTATGTATTGGAAGGGTCAGGGTTTCTTCCACCTTCTAACTTGTTTGATAATTGCACTTATCCTGTAAATAAAGCATTTATGTTGTTTGGGGAAAAAATGTCACATTTTCAGCATGATAACACTTGTGTTTCCTCTCAGAATTTCTGGGTCAATGCCCCTGAATCAAATAGCAGCCCATTTACTATAGATTATGTTTGTTCATATTTTTAAAAATCCTATGTTCCTCTGGATCTGTGGAATAAGCCTGAAAACTCAATTGAATGCAAATCTTGTAACTCTTTGAAACATTGCACAGTTCTATAGCAGTGACTTATATAAATTAATTCTGGGCTAATAAATATAGTCACACAGGGCAATACTGAGATAAAGAACAATGTTAACCAATCAGAGAGCGAATGCACATCCTGACTTCAGCAAGTCTTCCCAAAACTAATTTTCACTCCTCCCAGAAGGTAAATAATATTTTTTCCTGGACTTTTAACTTCATCTCTCTTAAGATTGTTAGTTTAAAATGAACACCTAAACATTTCAGAAATTCATGGCCAGAATGGAGAAGTTTCTAGGTATCTCTGGCAAGCCTATTTCAAACACATGTAACAATGTGATGTCGAGATTTATTGTCCCTTAAGGAGTATCTCAATTTTGCCTTCACCTTAGTTAGTATTCACCTTTCAGGGCAATACATCTTGATATTCACCACAGCAGAAGTCAATATATATTTAATGTTTGGCAGAACCATACAGAGTGAATTATTACCAGAGGCCAAGATAGGGATAGTACCCATGTTTAAAAGTTGCTATTGGTGACGCCAGGAAATATAGGCCAGTGACTCTTATTTCAATACTAGAGGAAATTAGTTGAGAAAATCATTGAAGACTGACTTATAATATAAAACACCTACATGAGTATACAATAGAAACAAATGATCACAACTTCTGTAAAGACAAGTCACATGTCTCCTGCCTGAAAGGCACTGTTTTGATAGTGATGACAAAACAGTGGGCAAAGGATAACTGGATCACCTTTTTTTAGCTTAGAAATGGCTCTGATACTAGCTTCTCACATGAGACTGTTAAGGAAACTTGCTGCATCCTGTGTCTGATAGAAAGGGACTTTTTATGCATTTAAAAAAATTGGAAGCCACAAGGTGAGAAGTCCCATTATCAACTGAAAACTATTTCATAGTCTAAATAAAAGGCTAATCTCAGAATGGAAAGACATTAATAATACGTTGCCAGAAGCAACGGTGATTCAGTATATTTAGGAACTATCAAAAAGTCCTGCTACATAAATTAAGTGACATTATAAACTTTTCGGAGGAGAAAAGATGTCTTCCTGTGTTTGTTCACCTTTTAGTACAACATGGTCCCAATCCTGCTTGGTGCAACTCAGCACTGCCACAATAGAAATATATCTGGCAAACATTTACAATGGGGCATAGTGCTTATTATTGTAAGTACTATGACTGACCAGCAAAAGGTAGGAAGGATGTAGCTGAGAATCTATTGGAAGAGTTTTAAGGGAGTAAGGGTACTGGGGACCAATGAAGGTGATCATAGGAAGAGAGGGTGTGCAGGTAGTTTGTTGATGATTGGTTACAAAAAAACAAGGGTCATAGGATACTAGAAGGCTTTGAGAAAAGGCCACAATGTACTTGGAAGTCACATTGCCAGAGAAGTCATGAAGAAGAAAGGGAAGGGAATCCAAAAGTTTTGGATATGCTTCAGGAAAGGCTCTGAACCAAACCTTGGAACAGTGTGAGATTAACCCTCCACTAACGGTTTAAAATTAGGATATTTTTATTCTAAGTAAAACTTCAGTTTTTGTGACTGTCCTTTTCTTTGTGGATGCTCTAGTTTGGCCAACAAAGAGAAATTAAGTCATTTTGTTTGTATAGTAAGCAAAAATATAATGCCCTTATCACTGGGCTGCGAATGACTTTTACATATTCCAGTGGCATAAATGGCCCTAAAATATAAATATGTACACTTGATTTTTGTTAGACTTCAAAGATAAGAAACTGAACTAAAATCTACAGTGTCCTGTAAATTGATTGGGCGCAGCAGGCTAACTACTTACCATATAATAAACAACCCTATAAATAAATGCACCAGTAATAATGGAATAAATATTGCATGTCATATCAAATACCTTTATGAGAAACAAGTCACATTTTTAAAAAAAGTTAGGTATTTTACGTTCAAAATGATTTCTATATAATCTGCTCATTTCACTTCAGCTAGCTCCCAGACATCTGGGAACTAAAAATGTTATACCTCTGTGATAAATAGGTTGCTTTCCCCCATGAATTTAAACCCTTAAGCTCCTGAATTACAAATTTAAAACATGCCAGCTTTACACCCCAACAATTTGCGTAAAATCGTTTTAAGTCTTGCTTCCAAAGGGTTTCCACTGAAGAAGCCAGCTGTTACATATTTATTATTCTATTATGTGACTTTAATCTTATAAATTCTGCTCACAGAATGTTAGAGCAATAGCTCAACATCCCAACAATGCAGATTTGACACAGGCGTGCTTGCATATATTTCACACTGTGGAGGTACATTCTTCGTCATCTTCTCAAGCCAGGTTATTTTGATAAGAATGGGCCCGTTTCTTACCTGAGAAAAAGGTTACTCTGAATTGGATCCACTAATCCAGATGCTGGATTATCCAGCTTCAGCACCACCACTCAGTTAGTAAACAAAGATCCTTTAATGACGCTGCTGACCATCAGTTATCTTTCTCCCCGGGGTACCAGTCAAATATTCCTATAGCCAATACATTCTAGCCTATTCTTTCCAAATACTTTCACAAACAAGACAGGAAGGTCGGGACTCAAATATCTGAGTCTCCAAAATCTAATTTCTTTGTCAAAAATTGATTTTTTTCTTCCTGCAGCTTTACCAATATAGGCATGAATTTGAAGAGCAGTGCACATTGAATATAGGACAGGGTTACTGCTAAATTCAAATACAGTACAAGTCCTTTATATGTTCCAGCTGGCTAACAAGTCCAAAGTGGCTGCTAATACCCTTCCTCATTTGCACAAATATGTATTTATCCTGCTGCATGACACCCCCTTGGGCACCATTTACGGTTTTTAAAGAGAGCAAGAGCTGCCTAAACAGGGATATGATCTCCCAAAAGGTTTTGATGCTGCTCTGGAAAAATGTAAAGGCCCATATAACGTATAGGATATATTCCGTTTTGAACAAAGAAAAGCTTGAATAAGTTCAGAAACTGGAGCTAAAGGTCAAATTCTGTTCTAAACTATGTTTGTGAAAGTCCAGAGAAACTCCACTGAACTCAGTGTAATTAATCTGAATTTACACTGTTGTAACTTAGAACAGAATTTGCCACCAAATTTCTTATACTATGTACCATAAGGGAAATAAATGACTTATGATATTTAAGAATTTAGTTTCTTTCATATGTGTATGGAGGACAGATGTTTAAGAAAATATACTATAGATGCCAAAGTCTTTGGAAACAAGACCTAGTAGTGTGTTGGCAAGATAGTTCAGTAGTGTTCTTTGTCTAAATAGGGGCAGAGACAGTTGCGGAGAGAGAGAAAGAGTATGGTCAGAAATAGAGCTAGTCAAACAATTTTTCACAAAACTTTTCTCAATTGAAACTGAAACGTTTTCCAGAAACATATTGGTTTTGAATAAATTTGTGTCAGGAAAGTTTCTCCAGACCAAGATGGTATTTCTGACAGAGAACAAACAAGAGAGAAGCTCCTGGACGAGACAATAGGTCAGTGATTAGGGCACCCACCTGAGATGTGGGAGACCCAAGCAGGCACTTGAAACTGGTTCTTCCATATCCCCAGTGTCTGCCCTAAGCACCAGGCTATATAGGCTATTGTTGGATCTTGTGCTCTCAATTTTTCCATTAAATGTCTAAATGTCTAAATTTTTTCTAAATGTCTTGATTTTGTTCTGCTTTGGAATGAAAACAAGTTTCAAAACCTGACTTTTTTTGCAAAATGGAATTGTTTTTTTTCCAGCCAACCCTTGAAATGAAGTTGCATTCTGGTGATAAGTTGAATCAAGATGTTGTAGTTAAATAAATGGATTCGTCTTTACATTTTCACTTAAAAAAAAAAGTCCTATGATAGAGACACGCAAAAAAACCACAATACATTTGACAGTTTTTAATTAAGTCTTCCCTCAAAACTCTATGGTTGGTTACAGTGCCTGAGATAATCTTCTTCTCAGATGGCTGAATCTTTTCAGATCGAACATTGGATTCTTTGCACTGTGGAAACAAAGCCACAAACGTAGTCACAATCATCTCACAGAGCAGTTCACCACATCTGGAAGTTATGCAGAAAACATTGCTTCTAGTAACAATGCTGAGCACTTTTGGGGAAAGGCCTTAGCATATCACAATTATAAACTCTTTGGGGGCAGGAACCACCTTTCTGTTCTGTGTTTATATAGCATCTGGCAGAATGGGGTCCAGGTCCGAGAGTGGGCTCCTAGGGGCTACCAGAATACAAATCACAAAATTCAAGCACAATCACAGTTTTGAGGCTTATTGAATGTGGACATGCCCATTACGGTGGTTTTGTCAATGCAAGAAACTGTTGTGAGGGTAAGAAAGACAGCCAAAATGTTATGCTACTGTAGTCACTAAAACAGTTTCCTCACTTGATGTGACACATGCATTGCAAGATAATGAAGAACAAAGGAATCTTTGTGTGTTGGGAGAGCAAGGCTCCAGTCTCTTGGAACAAGAGAAGAAACAGTTGTATATGGACTAAACGAAGTCCTGTTTTTCTATAGTCAGAGGTATTTTTGCAGGCAGATAGGACATGCAATCTGCCATTAAAAAAGATTTGCTTTGGCTTTGTAAGTAAATAAGTCTAAACTGCAATGTTGTGTTGTTACTCTCTTACCATCTCTGCTCAAAGCCATATTCTACAGGAGCAGTACACACTGCAGATAAGACGAGGATAAATTATTCATATGCATCTTCATCTGCTCATTACTCTTCCAAAAGCAAAATAACTCACTCTCACCCCAACACCTGTCTGTCTGCTCAGAAGTTGCGACATTAATATTTTGGCTTTCCCCAACAAATCATAAGAAAGGTTGTGGATTGGTTTTGAGCAGAGGATTAAGCCATACGAGGAATGGGCTGACAAACTGTAGAACCTCGGAGTTACAAACACCAGAGGTACAAATCCAGCAGTCAATCACACGACTCATTTGGAACCGGAAGTACACAATCAGGCAGCAGCAGAGACCCAAAAATGCAAATACAGGACTGTCCTGTGTTAAAGAAACTACTAAAAAAATAATGGGAAGTTTAAAAAAAGATCTGACACGGTAAGGAAACGGTTTCTGTGTTTATTTCATTTAAATTAAAATGGTTAAAAGCAGCATTTTTCTTCCGCATAGTAAAGTTTCAAAGCTGTACTAAGACAAGGTTCAGTTGTAAATTTTTGAAAGAATGACCATAATGTTTCATTCAGAGTTAGGGACATTTCAGATTTACGAACAACCTCCATTCCCAAGGTGTTTGTAACTCTCAGGTTGGACTGTATTGATAAATAACTGAACCAACACCAAAAAATGGCCAAGTGGATTCAACAAATGGGGGTGGAAGGGTGAGGTGGGACTGCAGCTCTCCCTCCCCCCCCGACCTGTGAGACAGGAGGAAGACTAAGTTTTTCTGAACTCATTCCAAGGGAGACTGGAGAGTGGGAGACAGTGTGTCTCCGTTACCACACATGATGGGCAGTGGTTTCACACCCAGAACCCTTCTGATCATGGGGGGACCCATAGGAGGCAAGGAATCTCCACACAGATACCCTGTGCTGACTCTGGGGCCCTCTGACTCCCTCCTCCAGCTTCCAGGCAGCATGACTCCAATGGAATCTATTAGCAGGCCACTGAGACATTTTTATCCTTACCCACAAACATACTTCTCCAGCTCAGTGGCAGCAAAAAAGTACACAGCTTCATGCTACTGATGAGATTCACAATATTTCTTTACCTTTCCAATTTATAGATCCCTGTAATAGACATTTTAGGATAACCTCTAACAACGTACCTTCCTTCAATTTGTGTTTCCCAGATTCTATCACACTTTGGACACAGTACACTTCCCGGACTTGTATCCCACCTCCACAAAGGGCTGTGTACTTATGTCGGCGAGGGTCCTGTCCATCAAGGAGGAGAGTAACTTGGCATGCTTTCCATTCGGAAGTCCTCCATGAAAACCTTTGGAAGAAAAATAGTGTGTGTAAAACAAGGTTTTATAGAAGACCACGGGGCAGTGGGTGGTTCTTTATATTACAAATTTGTTATTCTTTAGAATATTCTCTAGACTTTAATCTTTGTCTTCCTACTTCAAGACTTAACTTCCAGTGCCAGGCAATATATTAATACAGTACTTATGTAGAATTTTTCACACCTATGTATCAACAGAGATTAAGTGATTTGCTCCATACAGGAAGTAAGTGTGAAAGCTGGCTGTTAATCCTGCCTTCAGATCACAAGGCCATAACTCTCTGTCAATAACTAAGGACCTAACTGTGAGAGGTACTGAACACTTGTAAAGTCAACAGAGTGCAGGAGGTCAGACTAGATGATCATAATGGTCCCTTCTGACTTTAATATCTATGAATCTATGAGTACCCAGTGTTCAAAGACATGTTGGGATTTGGCCTCTGATTGATAGCTTCATAAAGTTTTAGGGTTTATTGGGTACCTACCAATTGCTTCTAGAAGAGGACTGCAATACTTGAGTTAATTTCTCTTTCTTGAAGTTGTGACACACATCAGATTTAGATAAAAAGTATTTTCTCAGTACAGTTAATTCGTGTATAATAAAGAACATAAATACTTTGGAATTTTCTGTTCAGGAAAGGTTTAAATTCTTACACACAAATATGTAAGTGCCCCATAGACAAGCACCCAAATTTGAATTGGATACATCTGAGGATTTGTGTATTAGAATACATGGTGCAATTAGAGGTTAAAAATGGCTGATATGCCAAAAAAGAATTAATTAAAACTATGGAAAGGAAGAGAAACAAAAATCAGGTTTTTCCCATCTCGTCTACAAGTGTAAGGGATCCTTCAGAGGCACTGACAATCTGATCCAACGAACAGGACACCAGACTGAGAAACAATTGATCATCTGCAAAATGGAGAAAATACTTCCTCTCCTATGTGAAAAACTTTAACATCTACAGATAAAAAAGCCCTATATAAATACCAAGTATTGTAATGTTTCTGTTGATGCGTGTATTGTGTTATCTACCATTCTCCTTAGAGTCTTCTGCAATGTTTTCTATTTCTTTCCTTTCTCCATATTCCCTCAGCCTCCAGATGGTCTTAATTTCTTAAAATATATGCAAAATAAGTTTCATCCCTTCCTTTGCCCCCAAAACAAAACACTCTCTCCGGTTATCTCAATTTCACTGGTTGTTAAATTTGCATGATATGTTTATCTTGTCACATAAATCATAAGAGCATGTATCTTTGGATGTCTTTTGTGGAGAAAGATTTCCAGCTTGAAATTCTGTGTGTTGTCTTTAGAAAATATTTGTAGGTAGGGTACAGATATTACAAGGAAACAAACTGCAAATTATTTGCAAAAAATAATAAAATAAAATAATAATAATAATAATAAATTTTTAAAAAGTATCTGAGCACACTTCAACATTCTCTAAAAATTATATCTTGTTAATATCAGAGTCATTTCTAGCCTCAAAGCACTTATGAATTTTGTAATGTCTTCATGGAAGATGTTTGTGAATATTGCCAATTATTTCTAATTTACAGATTAGCTGTCTTGCTCTCTCTTAAATAATATGCAGTATATCTTGTGCACATTTGGATACATTCACAGGATTTATTACCATCAAAGAGGAATACAGTCTATACATGACATGCATGAAATAATTGTACTCCCATAATACACAAATTATAATGGAGAATTCTTCTGTACAGAAGTTCCTTTTGTAGGTTATCACAGCTTTTCTAATATTCAGTATTAATGCAGGTCTCCAATTTTCATATGAAGACACTTAACTGAACAAGGTAATCTACCACATTTCTCCTCACAGCAGATTAAAATATATCTTTTAGAGTATACAGGACCCAGTTTTCAAAACTGGATGCCTAAAGATAGGTATATATAAGTCCTTATTTCATCATCTAAATACTTGTTTTAGGCACTTACGCACTGGTTTAAATCACGGTAATTTTAGGTTTTACCAAGTGTGAAGATTGGACACCTCTCCAACCCCCAGGGATTGGCCTTCAGAGGTGAGAGTACCTCCACCTCCCAGTCAGTATGAGCTCTGGATATTTGGACCTTCTGAAAATCAGGCCATTAGCATTCAAAATTATACAACATAATTAAATGTATCTCAGTTCAAACATAATTAAACCTCATCTGTCTACAAGGCTGAAAAATCCCCTTAGAATTGCAGTATACAGAATAAGTGGATATTCTGCTGCTGAGCAATTCTTAACTAACAGCAACCATGTGCTGTAGTCATTGCCTGTTTATCAACAGAAAAACCTTAAAGTAGAGGGTAAAAACATATCAATTCAATGGTCTTGTTTTTATCAGTCAGATAGGCCCTATGATGCAATAAGAGTTTACGAAAAGCAAAATCCTACTCGTGTATTAGTTGATTTAAATATACACACTGGCTGTCACTTAAAAAAAAACTATACAGAGAGATATTGGATACACTACAGTTATCTACTGTATCACCTACTGTACAGCAGAATTTCCCTGCACTTAATGTAGGGAGGGTCTGAATGAGCTCTCCCCTAACAACTAGTGATGAATGGGGGGGGGGAGGAGATTTCAGGAGAAGACCATTTTTGCATAGACACACATACTCTGCCCAGGTGAGCAGCAGATAAAGCTGCTGTGCCAAAATGATCATGTAATACAAAAACCAGGGGTCACCCAATGAAATTAATAGGTTTGTTTAGAACAAACAAAAGGAAATACTACTTCACACACCATCATTTGCACAGTCAACCTGTGGAACTCATTGCCAGGGGGTGTTATGAAGGCCAAAATTATAATTGGGTTCAAAAAAGAATTAGATAAGTTCCTAGAGGATAGGTCCATCAATAGCTATTAGACAAGATGAGTGGGGATGCAACATCAAACTGTGTGTGTCCCTAGCCTCTGATTGCCAGAAAGTGGGAGTGGATAACAGAGGTGGATCACTCAATGATTTCCTGTTCTGTTCATTCCCTCTGAAGCACTTATTATGGCCACTGTCGGAAGACAGGATACTGGACTAGATAGACTGTTGGTCTGACCCAGTGTGGCCGTCCTTATATGGATCTCAACACACTTCAGTAGAAATAAAATATAAATACTTTAAATATGACATTGAATATTTTTGCAGCTCTAGTAACACTTGAATTAGGTCACTTAAAGACGATAAAGTCATTGCGGAGAAACTAAATGAATTCTTTGCTTCAGTCTTCACGGCTGAGGATGTTAGGGAGATTCCCAAACCTGAGCCATCTTTTGTAGGTGACAAATCTGAGGAATTGTCACAGATTGAAGTGTCACTAGAGGAGGTTTTGGAATTCATTGAGAAACTTAAAAGTTTCGGAACCAGATGGCATTCACCCAAGAGTTCTGAAAGAACTCAAATGTGAAATTGTGGAACTATTAACTATGGTTTTGTAACCTGTCCTTTAAATCAGCTTCTGTACCCAAATGACTGGAAGATAGGTAATGTAATGCCAATATTTAAAAAGGGCTCTAGAAGTGATCTTGGCAAGTACAGACCGGTAAGTCTAATGTCAGTACCGGGCAAATTAGTTGAAACAATAGTAAAGAATAAAATTGTCAGACACATAGAAGAACATAAAATTGTTGGGAAAAAGTCAACCTGGTTTCTGTAAAGGGAAATCATGTCTTATTAGAGTTCTTTGATACAGTCTCCCAGTCTGACAACAAACTATTGATAACTACTCTGAGTATGTTTTTTTCACCTAGTTGTACACCCACCTTATAGTAATTTTACCTAGACCATATTTCCTTAGTTTGCTTATGGGAATATCATGTGATACCATGTAAAAGCCTTATTAAAGTCCAGATATAACATGTCTACTGCTTTCCCCCATCCACGCTGCTGGTTATCCTGTCAAAAAAGGAAATTAGGTTGATTTGGCATGATTTGTTTTGTTTTGACAAATCCATGTTGGCTATTACTTGTCACCTTATTTTCCTCTAGGTTCTTACAAACTGATTGTTTAACAGTTTGTTCCACTATCTTTTCAGGTACTGAAGTTAGGCTAACTGGTCCATAATTTCCTGGGTCCTATTTGTTCCCCTTTTTAGAGATAGGTACTATGTTTGCCCTTCTCTAGTCCTCTGGGACCTCACCAGTCGTCCATGAGTTCTCAAAGATAATTGCTAAAGGTTTAGCGATTGCTTCAGCTACTTCCTTAAATACTCTAGGGTAAATTTTGTCAGGCCCTGAGAACCTCTTCATCTCTTTAGCCGATCGGATTGATTCTCTTTGTATGTATAAACAGTTTTACAACGCTGTATTCCCTTTAATTGATTTATTCCTGATTTAAACCAGGTAAATGAAAGAAGAATCAGCTTGTGTGTTTAAATTTGCCAAGCATTTGAAAAAATCCCAAGGTATGAATAACTAATAGCAAAACAGAAAAGTACACACAAAGCTTTATAACACTTAACGCTGCTTTAATATTTTCCTTTTCACATTTAAACTATTGATTTTAGGAAGGTATTTTAAATTTTAACTGTAAAGTGAAAAGCTCTTCATACTTTAGTGTCCAGGGCATGTGTGGAAACTGGGGACCTATAACTTATAATGGTCTTACCAAAAAGTCTCCTTTAGAAAAACTAGTTTTCTGGAGCTGATGGTAGTGAGTTCTTTCCTCCAAGCTTTGCTCTAATTAGACAGATGGGGATTTACATAATAATGGCAGGGATGGGAAACTAGGCTACAGACACACCTCTCTTTAATTCCTCATCAACCAGCAGTTGGTGTATTTCAATCAGGTATCAACTGAAACAACTGTACACAGAGCATAAAATCAGCAGGACAATCTCTCATTTTTTTGACTTTGAAATTGACGTGCATTTAGGTGTAAGAGTAAAAATCAGTATATGAGAGCTTGTTTGTTGGATCCAATCAAGTAACTGAATTTTTTTTTCAATCCCCCCCTCTCCTGCTGGGGGCACAGAGCTGATCAGCAATTGGCTGACTTTGAAGGAACTCAATTGTGATCCTATTAATGACACTTGCACAGGTTTAGCCTTTCCAAGAGGATGAGCAGCTTGCAGAGTTCCCACTCACCACCCCATCCGCCAGAGGCTTTTTGGCTGCAATATGGAGTCAGCAATTGTGGGGACAAAGTGTCTCCTTGTGGGAGGAGCTTGGAAGTCATTAAGGTCAAAGCCATGCTGTTCCCTCCCACCAGTCCCTATTTACCCATGAGGATGTTCTTTTCTACAGAGAGAGAAGAAACAGTCATCCAAGATGAGCTTGCACTGCTCTCTTCCTGTTGTGGACCCTTTCAGGTTTTCCGGAGCCAATTAACAGACAGCCATGGACACCTGCCCCCACCTCCATGAAGAAGTCAGAGAGGCTCTGTGTTGCACAGGAGCTCTCTTTCCTCACCCGCAAAGCTACGGCTTCTGCCCCTAGTTCTGGCCTCTATGCAGCAACTAAGCCACAGTCCCTGAGTGGGGGAGCTTTCCATGGAGTCTAGCTGGGCCGTGGAGCACAGCAGCGTGAGGATTATCTTCAGGAGTCTATATAATAAGATTCCAGGATTGTCGTTGTCTAAGTCACTCTGAAGCCAAAGATGTCCGAGTCAGTGCGAAGCAATGGAAGTGGCTAAAGGCATGGTTGAATGTGCTTTCTGTTCAGTCATCACTGGGATTCAGAGTCTGGTACCACCCAATTTTTAAGTTCTCAGCCATTTTAACTTTACATATTATACCCAGGCAACAATGAGACATGTATCTATGCCATTCCAAGAATCCTAGACCATTGTGATATCAGAGGTAATTCAACCAACCACCAGTCTCGCGCCCCAGCTAAGTTTCATTCAAGAGTTTCAGACAGTGGATTACTTGGTCCAGTTGCCACACCCGTGTGCCCAGCTGACACCCCCACAAATCAACACAAATTGCCCAGCACAACTCCCTAGACACAAATCAACACAACCACCAACACAACAGACAAAATAATTCCTAACACATACTGCCCTTCAACATATCATGCCCCCTCATTCACCACCCGCACAAATCCATACAGTTCTCCCAGCATACCACACCCCACACATAAATCAACATAATCAGCACATACACAATAACCTCGAACATTACTCTGAAGACCAGAATGTCTGAGTCTGTGTGAAGCACTGGAAACAACTACAAGCATAGCTGAGAGCTTTTTTGTGTTTAGAGGATTACTGAGATTCATGGTGTGTTACCTTTCAATTTTTAAGATCTCAGCCATTTATGAATTACACCCGTGCAGCAGCATGGGCTTCCAGCTACTAATAGAGGAATAAGTTCACATTTATACTTAAAAAAAAAATCTTTGAATCACTAATCTTCTTGCGAAAATAAGGAGAGAGGGTGCAGAGAGACAGGAATAAATTTGACCCTCATTATCAAAGAGCTTTGCTTGTTCCCAACAAATAGGCAAACAGGGCTTTGCATTCCACTTGAAAAGGTGCTGATAAAAGCATGTAATATACCTGGGGCATGGATGCAGAAGTTCTTTTCCTCCTATGTTGCAGGCCTCCTTCTCTTCTAGCTCAGGGCACTCCTTCCCAGTGCCTACTGCGATGTACTTTATGCTCCTGTGTCTGCTTCGGAATCCTGGTGAGAGATCCCCCGAGTGACAAGTCTTTGAGCAGGTGCTCCATACAGACCAAATTGATGTCTCGCAATCTTTAGGCATGACACATGACTGAAAGGTTGGTGGGATGGTTTCTTGCATACAAAGGCTGTGATGAGAAAATGGTAAAAAAGAGTAGAAGAGTTCTTGTTTGTTGCTGGATTTAAATTTTTCTACAGTCCCCTCCCACCTCACTGCCCTCCCTCTCCCCAAAAAATTATATACTATAAACCAGGTTCTGATCTCACTTCCACCAGTGCAAATCCAGAGTAATTTCAGTTAAGTTAATGGAGTTATACCAGGGCAAAAGTGGTGTAAATGAAAGGTGAATCAGGTGCAATAGCATAATTAATCTGCCATGTTTTAGGAAAGATTGTATTTAGATTTTTTTATGCTAAAATATCTTGCCCAGTATATGTCCAGCTCACCTCCTGAGTTAGAACAGATTCAAAAAGCAGTACAATGATGATATACTCTGCAAACTTCTTTTTATGAGCTGGATCAAGCCAGTACTTCACAGTCTATCCAGGACAAAAAACAAAACAAAAAACACAGAATATTGCAGAATTGCTGTCACTATAAACAGCTCACGTCACCACATTCTTTCTGTTGGATATCCAAGAGTCCAAGTGAGTCAGGAGTTGTAATAGTTCCTGCTGAACAACACTTCTCTGAGAGACTGGAGGGAGCTCAACATCTTTAGGATGAAGCAATAAAATAGGTTTTTTAACCCTGTGATTCTGGGATCACACCAAGAAGTAGCGTGACATGCTAACCAAAAACATATTCGTTCTATTAGACATTCTAGCTTTGCCTTCTCCTGGCTAGATTAAAACCACTAAATTAAATATTTCTATATCCACAGAGTGATTCCAAAGCCAAATGAAAGTAAAAAGCTCCTAGAATTTTGCAGCTGGATTCTGTGGATCTGATTCTCCACTATTTTCTCCTTTTGTCATATATACCTGTGCAAAATCATTGTGAAGTGCTTGCTCACTTTACAGAAGTGAGCATCGCTATGTCAGGTGACCGTGGAGAAGCAGGTCTTAAGAGTTTACAGCTGCAGACAGCTTTATGTTAGAATGACCCAAGAGTACCTCAACAAAAAAACCAAAAAGCAAATAATCCCTGAAGTACAGCATTAAAACAGATTTCCAAAAATACATAAGCTTGATTACTTCAGGCAAGTAACTTCTTACAGCAAAAGCAATGAGGAGTCCTCATTACACCTTAGAGACTAACAAAATTTGTTTTTGCTGATACAGACTAATATGGCTACCACTATGAAACTTCTTACAGTAGGCAGACTCAAGTCAAGTGCCCATTTTCTCTCCGATTAAATATCCCAACGTTAGCTACAGGAGCACACGTATGCAGGTAGCTACCTGATCAATTTCCTTTTTTCTTCTGCTCAATGGCATATAGTAGAACTACAAAAGAGAACCTGCAGAAAACAACCATTCCTGCTCCACCCCTTTACAGTCTCACCTCCTCCACAGCCATCTGCAGTTCAGCCACAGAGCCATCAATGGCCCTCCAGAATAGAAGAAAACCCCTTTCCCACCCTCCAGGTCCCATAGCAACTGGTGCAATGGGAAGGTGGAAGGGGTAAAATGAAAAAGGATGTAGTGACTTAGGGACAGAGGTTTCACCCAGGAGACACCAAGGAAGTGGAGATGGGGGTGGAGAAGATAGAGCCAGCAGGGAAAGAAAATTGTCTGGGATGGGGAGTCCCAGGGAAAGAGAGAGTAAGCAGGTATTTGCCCAGACTTGTAAATGTCCGTGACTAATTTGCAAGGTTGGTATGAAACTATTACAAATGTAGCGCAGCTAAGTGCGGACTTCTCCTTTGTAATTTTATTCTTTTTCAGCCCCCAATGGCTCACAGTCAGGATTTTACCAAATGCAAAGAGCAAAGTGTGTAACTCTTAAAAGGTGAGAAATGTCAAGGGATCAGTTATTGAATCTCTTTTAGATTACTTACTAACACAGTGAAACTAACCGTGGCCTACTGTACAGAAAATACATCAGGGCACATGCTTTCATTCAGGGCTCTTTACTAGAAACTGGATACTTATAAAACTAATATAGAAGTGATCCTTTAACATGATTCTTCCATCGTGATCTAAAATGTCCTAGGTGCCTGACAGTACACAAGAGACCCCTGTCCTGGAAACTTAGAGTCCAGTATCAGACATGTGACAACTAATGGGAAATAAAGCAGAAAGAAGGGTTTGTGAGAGGGAGGACAAGAGTTACATCAATAGCTATTTAGATTGCAAGCTGTTTAGGGCAAGGACCTTCTCTTTGTTTGTATAATGGGGTAGGTGCTATCATAATACAAGTAAATACTAAGATCATACAGTTACTCAGCAATGTATGGTGGACAATTTTAAAAAATATGTAACATCTCTTTTGAGTCTCCCAGTAGAAGTAGGTCTCAAGGAAGAATCCAATAAGAAGAAAGTAGTGGTTTGGTGGACCAGCTCAGGCCACAAAACAGGAAGTAGAATGGGAGAGAAAAAGAAGAGATGGTTGTGGGAGAAGGGGAGAAAGCAGGAGGACAGGGGGAGCATATAGGCTGTGACCTTTGGTGGAGTGGCTCAGTCCTGGGGGTGCGGGGGATTAGGCTCTGGCTCCTTGTTAATATACTTTCCGCCAACATACCCCAGTAAAAAATAATGTGACCTGTGGAACATTTTGGGGGCCAGTTGCACAGGCATTCCACGTGGAATGCCAGTGTGGAGAACAAGGAGAGCAGGATTTTTTTTTTTTTGCTCACTCCAAACTGCTTTCTACTTTCTTGCAAAACCCTTTTTCCCTTCAATATAAACCCATATTCTCCCCCAAGGACCCCAAAGCATGATTCAATTGAATACATACATGAAAAATACTTTCTAGCCAAAGGTAAACCTGAGTTAAGGACTATGGATAGTCAAATCCCTCCCTTACTGCAAAGCTGGCACAAACGAGCACTCTGTGTTTATTTCACACACACACCCAAGAATTTTTACCCTGCCATACACATTTTTCTTTCTCTCTGAAGATTTCTTTACACTTCTAGTCACTCACTTCTCTTCATTTCCCACCCCCACCCCCTGTTTTTTCCCCCAGCTCTGCCCACTCTCTACACTTATTAAAGTAAGAATCTGAGATGGACTTTTGAACCCACCGTATTTAACTATGATGGTCAAGTGATTGAAGCATGGGACTGGGAACCACAGACTTGTGAATTCTAATTCCGGGTCTGATCCTCATTCCCTCTGTCATGGAGGGCAAGTCACTAACCACCTGTGTCACAGTCTCCCTATCTGTAAAATAGGGATACTACCCTCTTCAGTGAGGTGGGCGGAAGGCGGGTTAAACATGCTCAGAAAGCCATTTGAAGAGGCAGAGCACTTTAGCCAGAGCCCAGCTTTATGTAGCCATGAACACTACATTCCTGAAAATACTCTGAAAGCTGTATTAGTAACATTACAACACTTTAAATAAGCGTAGCACTTACATGGGCAGAGGTTTGTGCATTCCTGTCTGCAACTTTTGCCCTTACCAGCAAACATAATGCCTCTTTTCTACTTTATTACCTGCTGCCAGTCATAGGGCACACATAGCTATGCAGTTCTTGCACTATACTTAGATTTGACTCGTAACCAGGAGACAGTTTGAAGGACTTTGATAGGAAACAAACACAGGGGGGAAAGATGGATATGTGGGCTGTGCATTAGAACTACCAATTATTTTGCAGAATATAGGATAATTTAAAAACATTCAAGAGCAGCTGGCTCCTGTAACTATAGTTGCCATCCTGAGACAAACGAAGTTTGGAAGTGCCCTCACCACAATGGGGACAAATCCTGGTCCCATTGAAGTCAATAAGAGCATTGTCATTGTGAGTGCTCTGCACATTTGAAAATAGGGCCACTTAGAGGCTGACCTAGCTGCCATTGAAGTCAATAGCAAAATTCCCATTGATTTTCTTGAATTTGATTTGGTCTTTATATATTGCCCAAGTATGCCTTTAGGGGCCTAACTTTAAGCACCAACATTTGAAATTGTTTAATGTCAACCCTTCTGTGTCTTAGTTTCCTCACCTATAAAATTAGGAAACTACTTCCTTACCTCTGGGGTGTTGTGAGGGTGAATTAATTAGTGCGTAGAAACATTAAGTGCAACATATTGTTATCCTAAGCAAAGATTGTAAATGAGCTAAACATGCAAACTTAGGCACTCAGATATCAGGATGATTGCGGTATAAAAACCTGACTGGAAAGCGTTGACAACACTATGGGATAGTTCTCTCTTGTCCAATGGGGCCTAGGATGAGAACTCCATAACAATATTTAATTTTAGATATAGTAGGTATTGGGATCTAAGTTATGGGAGGTGTAATATTTACTCACTAACCCCCTCCATCATGACCTTTAACCACCAGCACAGGTACAAAATGTCAATACATTTTAACCATGGATTGGCAAGTCATATCCAAACAGCTTCGGAGCTTATCCCCACCCTAACCATTTTTAATCTTTTTCTTTGTAGTATTAGGCTAGGCAGACTGCCTTATTTCCCTGTTACTAGTTTATCTATACATTGCTCAGGACATTAGTAAGACAGTGTGCAACATATTGTTTAAAAACCTTCCTAATTTCTAATAGATAAGGAGCTAGTGAAAGTAAATTCCTGGGATTACAGTAATTACTGGGATTACTGATTACACTGGGAAATTTCAGTGGATCTCAACATGGCTAATAGGGCATCTGATACCAACATTTTAAAGCGAGTGTCATCTGAAACTAGCCTTACATACAGCTGTGTACCCGCATTCTATTTTGGGGGGTTTATAGCTGTAACTGAGATTAGAATCTGCGGCAAAACCTGGATTGAACAAGTTAACGTAAAGCAAGTAAACAGCCCTGAATGGTGTCAAAGAACTGGATTTTCTTTTCATTTTAATATTGCGAGTGAGCAAAGGTAGTGAAAAATAGATACATACACATACACATACTCTGGGCAATGTTACCTCATAACATCTACTCCCCAGCCGATTCGTATGTGCAACAACCCACTAAAATGTGAGTCTCACGGGTTTGTATCTGTTAGCTCAGAGACCTGAAGTCAAAATGATTGTGGCAGTGTCACCCAAAACCAAATGTAAAAACATGCTCTTTCCTCTTGGACAAAAGCTCAGACGCAGTCTTATGTATTCCAGATGTATCTGGGGCAAACTCACACAAGTAAAGACTAGACATGCAAGGCTTTGCTGTTAAGTTTGCTGAGCCTGTGAGCCAAAGATGCGATTTCACTGCCCAAATGAAAAGGATGTTTGGGAGACCTAGGTTCAAATTCCAATCCTAGCTCACTCAGGGTTCCAAAATGGGAATAAGAAAATGGCTTGGGAAAAGACTGAGCACATAAAGCTTTGTCTAGGCTGAGACCACCTCCAGAAATGTTCACTATTATGACAGCACAAGCATTGACCTGTTAAAATGAAAAATGTACTCACAATTCTATTTAAGCTATCTAGGCAGGCATTTATCTCACAGTCATAATCACTATGGTAGCTGGGACCAAGTTTTTCAAAAATGAGTTTCTAAAGTTGGGTTCTGAAATCCAGGTTAGCCTGCTAAAATTGTTTGGCCTGATTTTCAAAAGTGCTGAGTACATTCAGTAGGAACTGAGCATGTCCAGCACTTCTGAAAATTAAACCAGATCTACTTAGGAACCTAAAATGGATTTAGGAGCCTAACTTTAGGCACCAATTTTTGAAAATCTTGATTTAGGATTGTCTAAATCTGTCTGATCTACCTAACCCAACAGAATGAGTAGATCTTGGCCCAGTCTCCTATAGGTTTGCTCAGATGTGACAATGCAGAAACCACCAACATAAGAAGTGCCAGCATATACATTCTGGTGACTCACACAGAGGTTTCTATTTAAACACATAGCAAACTCTGCAGACTCTTTGGAAAAACAAAATGGAAATGCTCTTGAAATCCCTGAAATAAAAGAATGCATGATGTTTGATTTCAGAGTGATCCTTTTCAGGCCGTAATTATTAAAATGCTTCCACAAAAGATTGAGGTCTGGCCGCCCTTCCAACACCTTCAACTCCCCACAAAGTAATTCTAGCTTAGAGCTTTTCTTTTTTTGCAAGGGTGGTGCATTTTGCTCATGCACTTGTGGCTGAAACAGTCAAATGAATCCCTGTAGGGTGCAGGTTTTTTTAACTGAATACCTTATGCAGGGGATTCTTCTCACACATAATGCTTCATGCTGGACAGAGGAGGTTCTTTCAGCTGGCTTCTATTATGTTAGTTAACAACAATTAATGCAAAAATAAAAGCAGGTTTGAGGCAAGTAAGTTTCATACCATTGCTAGCCATCTCAAAAGGGCAGGCAGCTTCTATTAGTATGAACCATAAGCTTATTGGCTAAGAAGCCAAAATGAATTCCCCTCAGTAATCCTGCAGCTGCAAAGAGATGACTGCTGTCTTCCGCCTCATAACACATGAAAGCAGTTTGTGGCCTTATCAACGAAATACACTTTTTTGGCCAGACAAGGAGAGTTCTTTTCTATTTACAGATACATTTGTTTCAGTCTTTGTAACTATCTAAAACAGAGAGTTTAATTTCCATCTGAGGCATCTTTGCAAATATAGGACTGGACTGTGTAATCCTCACTCACAAATATTTCCAATAACTATTGCTAGCAAACGAAAGTAATGGTTGCACAAACTACCGCACAAATTAAACAACTTCAATAATAGGGAAGGCATCATGACTAACACGATACAGTCATATGTGCTGTAACATTCTAAAATTTGAGATCAGACTCACAGGTATTTACCTTCCTGAACTACTCTCTGGCAGTCAATTGACCACTTTGATTACCTGGCATTTTTCTTTTATGATTAAGCAGACATAAAGTTAATGAGCATGGTGAAATTCTTAGGCCATTTATCATAATAATTATTCAATGCTACGAGAGATTTCAGTACAGACATATTGTGTGGTACTTCCCATTTGCTTCAGTTTTTCTCATCTATAAAGACGTATCTCATCAGTACCTATTCAACACATCAAAGAAGAAACCTGGGCCAGGAAAAAGAAAAGGCTCATTTTCTCTTTCCAGTTCCACAGCAGATTTTTGGCTGCCTAAGCTCAGCTCTGCTCAGGGTTATGCAAATATGTTTGCTCTTCTTTGTCAGTGGCCAAAACTATTATTATTGTAAAGAGATGCTTCACAGGACCTGCAAGATCTGGTCCATTCTTCAACAGCAAGCTAGCAAATATGTCATGCAATGAAATGAGTTTGAAATTACTGAATGATTGTTTATGTTGTCTGGGACATGTTGCAGTGGTGACATTTTAGTTCCAGTATTCCAAGTGCAGTATGCTTTGGATTTTAGGTTTCTAGTACCAAATCACACAATTTCCACTAGCAACTGAGTAAAAAAAAAAAAAAAAAAAAGGTGCCCTTATAATGAAACGTGTGATAATCTGAGCACAATAAAATAACGCGATCTTTAACCCCCAACCAAATCACTAAAGGCAGCTTATTTTATTTATGCAATAATAGTAAATTATGAGCTAGATTAATAAGAATCTGTCATAAGAAAGTCTGCCAGAAGGAGGTTGCAGTAGTTATACCTGCCCTATAAAAAGGGACTAGCCCAAAAAAGGGGAAGGCACTGGGCAAGAAGGTGGCATGGCATCCCTTCAGCAGCTAATATCTCCAATGGCCAGTGATGGGACAATAGATGGGAAGGGCTCTGAGTTACTACAGAGAATTCTTTCCCAGGTGTCTGGCTGGTGGGTCTTGCCCACATGCTCAGGGTCTAAGTGCTCACCATATTTGAGGTCAGGAAGGAATTTTCCCGTAGGTCAGCTTGGCAGAGACCCTGGGGTGTTTTCACCTTCCTCTGCAGCATGGAGCATAGGTCACTTGCAGATTTAAACTAGTGTGAATGGTGGATTTTCCGTAACTTGAAATCTTTAAGCCATGATTTGAGGACTTCAGTAATTCAGCTAGAGGTTAGGGGTCTATTTCAGGGGTGGACGGGTGAGGTTCTGTGACCTGCAGTGCACAGGAGGTCACACTAGATAATAATGATGGTCATTTCTGACCTTAGAGTCCATGAGTCTCTGACAGTGGGGCTCTATGGCACCTCAGCTATAAATTGAATCTGCACCTTTCCCCCGACATAATGGAAGCCTGAATAGGGAATGCAGTGGTGGAAACACACTCTTCCTTTTCTTGGGGTGAATCTGCCAATGGATGCTTAGTGGCATGGAATGGTGTAACTTAACACAGAATTTTGTATGCATCATCTGTGGCGAAGCATGCATGTTAAGTGCCAGGAAATCAGTTAACTGGGTATAAGGGGATGTCTACACTGCACACTAAGCCCAGGCTCTGACTCCGGTTTCAGCCCAAGACCTGCTTCCATCCACATACAAATCAGTCTAATATGGGTCAGCAAGCACTCAGGATTCATGTCCTAGGACCCTCCTTGGGACGGGTGGAAGTGAGAATCTGAGTTCTGTTGTGACTCAGGTCCAAGCCCTTTAATTTCGCAGTGTGAATCCAGCTCAAACTGCAGACTTGAGTCAGAAGTTCTGGGTAGTGCAGTATGGACATGTTAGCATGGCTCTGAGACCAGTGTCCTGTAACTATAAGACCAAGTTTACAATGCAGTGTGGATGCTCAAGATCAGACCTGATAACACCAAGTCCACAAGCTCAGAGCCCACAGACCTGAGTTTACAATGAAGTGTAGACATACCCTGAGAGCCCATGAGCCAAATTCTGATATCACTGGGATACTAATCAGAAATAGCTCCATTAAAGTCTATGAGGGTGAAAGTGGTGTAAACAAGATTAAATTCAGGCTACGTATTTAGAGTCATGCAAAAAAGTAGAGCTGTCAGAAACTGCTGAAATAGTTTGCACTGACTCTTCTTCTGACCAATAAAAACATCTGTACTTTGCTGCAGGTATAATAAAAGCAGGTACAAAAAAGGCTACAGGGTATATTTCATCTCAGTATGTGAGCAAAGCATCGAACACAAAATAACCCCAGATCTCTCCAATCTGAATGTGAGCAGGTGCCAGGAGCTACAGATTAGTGAGAAATACACCGACTTCTGAAAAATTCAGGAGCAAGATTTCTGAAGAAGTTCTAATGTTATTGAAAAAAAAAGTTTGAATCCTAAATTAAATGGCAGTGTTAAGGTGTTTTAAATAAAAATCTGAGGAGAAATTGGAAGAATAAAAGGTTTTCACTGCTTGCTGTGACATAATTATAGGAATCCATACCATATGGTCTAAAAAAATGATTAGGTAGCAAAAAGAGGAGGGCAGTCAACAACTGCTATCACAGAAAGAAATGTAAGACTTCATTCTCTCCAAGATACTCTCATACCTACCACTGGCATCAATAAGAGTTGCATATGCATATGGAGGCCCATAATTACGCTTAGATGAAAATATAACTATTGTATTACTGAACTTCCATTAGCTAAAGCAACATTGCTGGAAATATCAATAGCTCAATTGTTACTGTGCCAAAATTCTTCACTGAGTTGCACCCATGTAATCAGTGAGAATATCAGGAGTTTAGGCTGGGGTAGATTTTGGCACATTCAGTCTAACAAAAGTAATATCATATTCTACAAGAATAATTTGTATCTGTAGCAAAAATTTTTTTTAATTGGAATTGTTAATATTAGAAAGAAAGCAATATACTCTTCCATTTCCTTTAATGGCCAAACAAAAATCAGTTGAGACCTATGTAACGGCAACAGACCCCAGCCGTCAGCAGGCAGGATTGAACCGGGGACATCAATGCATGAACCTCTACAACATGAGCTAAAAGCCAATTGGCTGCTAGCTAAGACTGTAGACCAGACTCATTTAGCTCTCTCTCTCTTTAAGTGTTTCGATGCCAGAAGATGGGACAGAACACCACACCCAGGAGGTATGTGGGTTACACTAGCACAAAAAGGAGCATTAAAAACAAAATTCATGTAAACATTCACAAATGGTAAAAGTATGCAAAATAGCCCACTTACACTGGCTTTGCAAGGAGGGTAAACAAAACAAAAAACAAAAAGTGCATTAAAATGTGGTTTTAAAACTCAAAAACTACGTGCATTTGCATCATGTTACCAGGCAAAACCTGTTTGTTTGCCAGCTTTCTGCAAAACAAACCTATTTTGGATAAAATTAAAAGATGAATGTGAAGATACCCTTACCTCAGCATCGCATTTTTTCCATCACTCCTTGTACACCTAACCTGCCTTGTCTGATAACCTATCTCTACATCCCATGGCTTGGAATAGTGGTGGGATTTATAACTTTGCAGTTTGAATGTGCTTCGTTCTGCAGAATCTGAACTGAAATCCAGCATAGTTCTTCCAATAAGACTAACTTCTTTAAGATGAGGCAACCTGCATTTACTCCAAGGTCCAACTTGAAGACTGTAAGTGTATTCCTCTTCCCCAAGAGAGCATGAGATAGGGACATCACAGATTCTTGATTCAGTAAGGTTTGGACAATTGGAACCACCATAGAGCGGAGGAGAGATAACAAAACGAGTTCTGTGTTGTAAACTCTTCACACAGTCTTTGATGCACTCAGACCATTTGGAGAATTCTGATACAACACAATCCCGTGGACAAGGTATTAGACAAGCTTGTTCTACAGGTGGCTGTGGTATAAAATATTCACATATTTCACTTGCAACTGTAGTTCTATTCAGTTTCTGAATACAATGTACGCTTCTGTGTTGTAGCCCGTGCTGTGCAGTCACACAGTCTGTAGTCCTTGGTTTGACTTCACCATGAGCAAAAGGAACAAGCACACATATCTGCCATTCTGAAACTTCCCACTCAAAGAGTTCAAGGTGCCAGTCACATACTTGAAAGCAGCTCCTTTGGTTTTCAGGTTTGTCCCTCAGTTCACAGTTTGAATGGTGGGTTGTCCAACCTTCTACATGGACACACCACACTGCACGACTCTGAATACCACCTGACCCGCAGTCACCGATACATCGCCCCCAAAGACCTATGAAAGAAAGAAAACATTGAGCAAATCGTTAGAATGCTCTTCTACAAGAAAAGTGAGATTTCAGAAAGACTAATTAGAATCCATTGCTGCCATTAATCCATACTAAAAACCTCCTCCTGAAGTCAATGAGGGTTCTGCTGTGGAATAGTAGCAAGATCAAGCTATAGAACAGTATATCACAGTTTCTGTATACTAGTAAATAATTTTCATCTTGACTCTGCAGTATACTGAATGCATCCTAAAAGCCAGACTTGACTCTCTCCCCTTTCACATCGCTGGGAGCTAACCCCTTTCAGAGTTTTGAGGAAAGAAAGTCAGGTTAGACAAAAGAATAAATATTCTTAATCGGGGAAATTAGTCAATGGAATGAACTACATGGTAAGGCAGCTGAATCATCAGAGATGCCAAAAACCAGGATAGATTTAAAAAAACTAGAAAAATAAGATCGTGCTCTTTGCCGGAGGCTGAAGTGGAGGTTCTGACTTTTCTAACCTCATCTACTACTGTATGTACCGTATAGGCCAGGTTTTGTGAGGTGCTTCATTTGGGAGTAGAGGATGTTCAACAGCTAACAGAAAATGATCAGCACCTCACAAGCATTGAACTTTAAATTACTCAGGAGAGAATAAATTTAATATGTACTGCCACTGGAAACTGCATGGTACCATAGCTGACACATCAAGCACAGAGACCAAAAGGAAACTTATTATGAAATTTTGTAACTGCATATGCAAACACATCAGAACTGTTAAGCGTAGTTATACAAATCTTATCTAAAGAGTTGCTAGTACATTTGTTTTAAGCCAAAATTTTGCTGTTTCAGCTTTGTTTCATCAAAAAAGAATATTTCTATGGAATAACTGATATCAAGTTTATGCTGTATGAAATTACTGGCAACCTGGGGGAAAGAGAAACCTGGACTGAATTTGCTGTGTTAAAAAAGGAATACAGCCAACCTGACATGAGAGCTTAGTTATTAATATCATTCCTTACCTCAGAAAGTTTCCGAAGTCCAGTCAAAACACTATTTCACTGGGTAATATATTATGAATATAATGTGCACTTGAAAATATACTGCAACCGTCCTAGAGTTTTAACAGACCTGGCTGATGAGCTTGCTGGACTGTTAATAGTGATTTTCAGTAAGTCTTGGTGCACTTTTTAAAAAGGGTAAATGGGATGAACCAGATAATTATAGGCCTTTCAACCTATCTTCAATCCAGGGCAACATGTTGAAGAGACAGATACAGGACTCGCTTAATAGAGGATGAAAGGAGAATAATGTACTTAGTACAAATTAGCTTGAGATTATGGAAAAATAGATCCTTCAAACGAATGAAGATTTTTTGATGAGATTACAAGTTTGGTTAATAAAGGTAATAGTGCTGATTTAATATACTTAGAGTTCTGTAAGGCATTTTGACTTGGTATTGCATGATATTTTGATTTAAAAAACCTAAGAAGATTTAAAATTAACATGGTTCATGTCACACTGTCAGGAGTGGCTCACTACCATGTGTACCTACCTCAGGGCAGGCTACCAAAAGCACTCCAAACTGGTGATATGTTCAAAAATTAGATTTAACCAACCCAGCAACCAATGTGAATTCCTGGATCACTATAAAAGTCTTACCATGGAATGACAGGACAGTCCCCTTAGACTTTCCAGTCTATCTTGCCATCGAGGCAAACTGGACTTAGTGATAAATGGTCACTTACACCAAAAATCACAACATAGGGTGCTTCCAATCCCAAGGAACTAGTCACTTACTTCAGATCAGTTGGTGCCCTAGATCCCACACCAAAGACCAGGCCTGCAGCCAATCCTGTAATAAACTATTCAAAGGTTTATTAACTTTCTTATTTCTTTTTCCTAGTTATTTACGGGTTAAAGCAAGCAAACACACACAAATGAGCTGCAATCTAAATCTTAAAAGTGACAGAGTGTCTTTCAGGGAAGACCCAGGAGGTAGCCCCTGGGGATCTCTGGCTTCAGTTTGGTGTCTCTGGCTCTGTGAGAGTTCAGATAGCAAAAGAGATGAAATATTATCCTGTGTCTTTGTTTTATTTCCTTCATTTGGCCTCCATGCCCATAGGACGAGCTTCCTTGCACATAGGGTTGGTCAATGGACCTACTGAACCTTGGAAATGCTTTGTATTGTGATATTCCTTGATAGACCATCTGATTTTGATAGTTCTTCTGGACAGGGTGGGGGACGCTTCCCATCTGGATTCACAAGTTTAGAGCTAACATTTTCAAAGTTATAAAGCAAACCTTGCATATTTCCGTATAGCATGGAATACAGACATTACAAATAAGATTAATGCATGCAGCAACTTACAAACATTCTACAGAGTCTAAACACCAAATACATTCTTATAAGATTAATACACTATCATAATTAAATGGTCTGGTCTCCAGCCATGAGTTTGTCAGTTCTTAGCTAATGCCTGCAGCCTTGACAAGAGCTGACATCTGGGCTCACAGCACCACAGCCCACATGAAAAACTGGCTAACTGATAGCTCTCAAAATGTAATTGTAAAGGGGGAAATAGTCACCAAGCAGGTGTGTTTTCAGCAGGGGTTCATTCTTGGCCCTATACTATTCTTCCAGGTCATTGATAATGCTAAAAACATAAAAACATCACAGATAAAGTTTGCAGATGACATAAAAAATGGGTGAGTGGTAAGTAATGAAGAAAACAGGTCACTGATTCCAAGGAATCTGGATAGCTTAGTAAACTGTAAGCAAGCAAAAACATGAATTTTAATACAGCTAAATGTAAATGCATACATCTAGGAACAAAGACTGTATAAGACCATAATTACAGAATGAGACATTCTATCCTGCGAAGCAGTGACTCTGAAAAGTTTGGGGATACTGGTGGATAATCTCGCAAACATGAGCTCCCATATTAACACTGTGTCCAAAAGAACTGACATGATCCTAGGATGCATAAACAGGGGAATCTTGAGGAGGAGAAGAGAGGTTATGTTTCCTCTGTTTGGCTGTGGTTCGCCTGCTGCTGCAATCCTGTGTCAGTTTTGGTGCGCACAATTTAAAAGAAGGATATTGATAAACTGAAAAGGGTTTATAGAAGAGCTACTAGAATGATTAAAAGGTTAGAAAACACACAGTCTCGTGATAGAATCAAGGAGCTCACTCTATTTAGCTCAACAAAGAAAAGGTTAAGGGGTGACTTGACTACAGTTTATTAAATATTTGTTATCCATATAGATACTTACAATGGGGTTTTCATTCTAATAACAATCTAATTTTTTCAAACCCTTCAGAAAAAGGGTATAACGAGCCAATGGTTAGAAACTGAAACTAGACAAATTCAGACTACAAATAAGACAATTTTTTTTTAACAGTGACAGTAATTAACCTTTGGAACAATTTACTGAGGGTTGTGGTGGATTCTCCATCACTGACAACTTTTAAATCAAGACTGGATATTCTTCTAAAAGATATGCGCTAAGAATTCTTTTGGGGAAGTTCTATGTCCTTTGTTACATAGGAGGTCAGACTAGATAACAGAGTGGTCCCGCCTGGCCTTAAAAATCTATTAATCTATTCCTATAGGATTTTTAGAGCCAGAAGACAACTTGCAATAATAGGTGTATTTATAATAATATGTGGAACTCCACAATACTACGTTAATTTCTGTTTTATCAATTTTAAAATCTGTCATATGGTTACAAGTCTAAAAAACAAGACTTAATCGCAATTATATTATAATGTAGTTCAATCAAAAATGCAAATACACACTCAGCATAGTATTGCAAAGTAGGCTATTTTTCAACATTTTTTTTTAACAGAGAGGATTAAGACACTGCAAAAAAGGAGTCATCATAAAACAGACTCAGGTGCAAGCAGTATTCCCTGAGTGAAGACCTGTCTTGTGATGATCTTTGTATTTCTGTTGATTTCTTGATTACGCTCAGGTCTGGAGGTATAGTCCAGGCTCAGCTGTACGATCCTGACTAGTAGCCTACCACTGAAATCTGTACTGAGAGCAAAACTCCTGATAAATTAATAGCCATTTTGTCTGAGCAAGGAGTAGAGGCGCGTATCTGAGCTGAACAGAGCATTAGGAGAGAACACAAGAACACAATACATTCAACATTCTGTCCCTAAACATTATTGCTACCCCTTCTCCTCCCCAGAGCTACAGCAAGTTGCTCTGGTGCTAAACCTGCCAAGACTATTGTTTCCTCTAATACGCAAGCACCGGGGGGAGGGGGGGGAGGGAGGGGGGGTGTTTGAAGAGAGATGGAACTGCATGTTAATTTGCATATTTGCTATATTAAACTTCCTAGTGCTAGCATCCAAACTACTTGTAGGTGTGAAAGTTAGAATGTTTCATAAATATAACATTTAGTTGTTTGTGCCCTGGCTTTTAAGTAAAATCTTTATAATGCTAGCTTTAGTAAGCCTCACCAGGTATTTGTATTGCATTACGAAATATAGAATACTAAGTATTATAAGACATGTAAGAATGTAATTTCTGACATCTTAGACCAAAGAAAAGGTTTTAGGTTTGGGATTTTCTGGGTTCCCTGTACCCTCAGACCTCAATCCTTCTCCTTCCACCATACATAACCAGTAAAGATAATTCACCTCAAAGCACCAGACAGTACTTGTCCTCTGTAGTACAAACAGCAGCCCATCCCCACACCCAGCTTTTAAAAGCCAATTAGACATTTAACAAGGAATTAAATCCCTGTATGCTGAAGGTGCCTCAAGCATATGGATCTAAGGAGAATGATCCCAAGCATGTTGCTACATTCATATATGGCTGTAGAAAAGATAGGAGCAGGCAAGCTACTGGACAAGTGCAACCATGTTTTCAAGTTAACCACAAACCGCTAACAATTTTTTAAATTTTACTTGTGGCAAAACTGTGTTTCAAACCATCCTAGTTTAAACATGTTAGCATGTTTTTAACATGCTATATTTTCACAGTGTAGACAATTGGCAATTTCAGCAAAGAGGCAAAACAAGAATCAGACACAGGGATTCAACTAGACCAGTGGTTCTCAAACTGTGGGTTGGGACCCCAGAGTGGGTCACGACCCTATTCCTGAAGCCTGAGGGATTCGGCCCTGGGTGGCAGGGGTCAGGTTACAGACTCCCTGGCTGGGACAGAAGCCCTTGGGCTTCAGCTTTGACCCCTTCCCCATCCAGGGCAGTATGGCTCGGTCTTTGGCTCCCCGACCCTGGGCAGTGGGAATCACGCAGACTCAGGCTTCAGCCCCCGCTCCTGGAGTCATGTAGTATTTTTTGTTGCCAGAAGGAGGTCATGGTGCAATGAAGTTTGAGAACCCCTGCACTAGACCCCCAGTCCCCACCAGTTCAAGTTTAGTTATACTGATGGGGCAATACGGGAAAGCATTCTGCCACTGCCCCCACTACTCCTGCTTTATGGATAGCTAGAGGATCTCTGCAGAGCCACAATTTGACATAATTCATAAGCTAAAAATGTAAATACAGTAAATATTGTAAATTACACTAAAATGTAAATATTTTTGTTCAAGAGAACAAAGCATCGCAACCCCTTACTTTTAGGTGCTTTGCCAACCCCCACGTTAGAGGCCTAGGCTCCATGTATAATGCATGGGGACAGTCAGGTGCCTAAGAATGGGATCTGCAAAAGGCATCACACTGAGTGGCAAGCCAGTTAATCTAGCCAGTAGGAAATGCTGAAGAGATGGCTATTGACTAAGCCCTGCCTCTCAAGGGGAGTTAGGCACCTAACTCTGGGCTGGGGGGGGGGTGCCTATCTTTGCTTGGGATTCTCAGCCATAAACCTGAAATTCAGCTTCCTTAAATTAGGTTGCAAAGCTGTTTCTTGCAAAAACACACCCAAGGGAAGTGCATCATCCTTATAACTTTTAGCCCCATCACTAGGACATTCATCTGGGATGTGGAAAACCCAGGTTCCAGTGAATATATGAATATATAACTACTGATACTTCTGTTGGAGTTCTTCCATTGGGTAATAGAGACCATTGTCCCAGAATATGCCATAGTCCAGGGATTAGAACCACCTCTGTGCGGGAGGGGGAGAGATCCAAGTTCAAATACCTTTGCCACATCAGGATAAGGGAGGAATGGAATCCAGGTCTCCTGCATGCTCTAACCCTAACTCCTGGGAAGTTACCTTTGCCTCCTCCTCCCATTTTGTGTGGGGTTAGGTGTGTGTGGAGGACTTTAACGACCCAGACATCTGTTGTAAAAGCAATATGGCAAAACACAAAATGTGCAATAAGTTCTTGGAACGTACTGGGGGCAACTTTTTATTTCAGAAAGTGGAGGAAATATACAGCTATTTTAGACTTGATTCTGATCAACAGGATAGAATTGGTTGCAAATCTGAAGATGGAAGGCAATTTGGTCAAAAGTGAGTGGATAGATTTTGTGATTCTAAAGAAAGGAAGGAAAAGAGTAGCAGAATAAGGGCAATGAACTTCAAAAGAGCAGACTTCAACAAGTTCAGAGAACTGGTAGGAAAGGTCCAATGGAAAGAAAATCGAAGGGATAAAAGAGAACTGGCAGTTTCTCAGTGAGAAAATATTAAAGAAACGACAGCAAGCTATCCCAATACAAAGGAAAGATAGGAAGACTAGCAACAGGCCAATATGGCTCCATCAGGAGCCATTTAATCACCTAAAAAAAACAAAAAACAAAAAGCAATCCTACAAAAAGTGGAAACATGGACATATCACTAAGGATGAGTACAAAAGAATAGTGCAAGCAACTAGGGACAAAATCAGAACTGCAAAGGTACAAAATGAGTTACTCCTAGCAAAGTACGTAAAAGGCAATAAGAAAAGGTTCTTTAAATGCATTAGGTTAGGAACAATAGAAAGACATAGGAAAGCATAGGTCCTCTACTTAGTGGGGAAGGAGAGCTAATAATAGATAACATCAAGGCGACTGAGATGTTTAATGCCTATTTTGCTTTAGTCTTCACAAAAAAAGGTGAATTGTGACCAGATACTTAGCACAATTAACAATAACCGCACAGAGGAAAGAATGCAAGCAGAATAGGAAAAGAACAGGTTACAGAATATTTAGATGAAAGTTTAGATGAGTTCAAGTTGACAATTTAAGAACCGTTAGCGATTATCTCTGAAAATTTATGGAGCATGGGTGAGGGCCCAGGAAACTCAAGAAGGACAAACATTGTACCTATCTTTAAAAAGGGAACAAAGAGGACATGGAGAATTATAGACAAGCCAGCCTAATTTAGATACCTGGAAAGATACTGGAACAAATGATTAAACAATCAATTTGTAGCCACCTAGAGGATAATAATAGGGTGATAACTAAGGCTGCGTGTCTGTCACGGAGGTCATGGAAGTCACGGATTCCAGTGGGGGAGGTTTAGATTGGATATTAGGAAAAACTTTTTCACTATGAGGGTGGTGAAACACTGGAATGCGTTACCTAGGGAGGTGGTAGAATCTCCTTCCTTAGAGGTTTTTAAGGTCAGGCTTGACAAAGCCCTGGCTGGGATGATTTAACTGGGAATTGGTCCTGCTTCGAGCAGGGGGTTGGACTAGATGACCTTCTGGGGTCCCTTCCAACCCTGATATTCTATGATTCTATGATTCTATGACTCTCAGTGACCTCTGTGACTTTTGCAGGGGCCAGTGAGGCTAGCTCCGGGGCTGCCTCAGCAGATCAGGCAACCCCTCGGCCAGCAGCACTAGCCGCTGCTGGAGCAGTTTGGGTGTAGGAGGGGGCTCAGGGCTGGGGCAGGGGGTTGGAGTGCGGGGTGGCGCTTACCTCAGGGGTGGGGGTGAAGGGCTCCATGCACTGCCCGCACTCGCAGGCAGAGCTCCCACTGGCTGCAGTTCCTAGCCAATGTGAGCTGCAGAGCTGGAGCTCATGGTAGGGGCAGCGCACGGAGTCCCCCAGCCTTCCCTCCCCGAGAAGCCGCAGGGACACGCGGAGTTGGGTAGGGACCCTGCCAGCCCTCCCCGACAGCACCAGCAGGGGTCCCAGGCCGCCACCCGGTCCCTCTCCCCCAGCACCGTTCCCAGGCCGCATGCCAATGCCGCACACCACCACCACCCCCCAGCAACTCCCACCACCACCCCCCAGCGGGGATCCCAGGCCACCTCCCCAGCACCCGTGGCATCTTTACACCGCCCCCCTGTAGCCCTTAGAAAACTAAGTCTTCTTTTCAAGAGTGACAAACACTTCGGAGACTAATTCCCATTGATTCCTGTGGCACTTAGGCACCTAAGTCTCTTTTGGAAAAGGGACTAAGGCACTTCTGAAAATTGTACTCCTTGTGCCTGTATTTTCCACAATTAGATTCAGTTGTTGAACAGAGGCACACAAATATTCTGGATAGGAAAAAGCTGCATTAAACTATATGATAAAGTTAAAATATGGCATATATCTCCAAGAGAACTATATAAGCATCTGCTAATAGATGAAAAATAGATTTTAAAGAGGATTTTTAAATCAAATCACGTATAATGATTCACAGGCACTTTAAATATACATTCTTGACATTTCTTGTAAAATATTCCACACTGAATCCCAAAAATTATCTAAATATAAAACAACTGAATAGTTAGATGCTGCCATCATTTAACAGTAATAGGCAGTCATATCATTTAAGTATTATTGCACTGAATAGATTTATGAAATGTTGATCATTGAGATGTTATTACTATAAAAAAGAAGAAGAATGCAGCTTTTCCAGGAGTTGATTATATTATCATATATTCATCCTAAGCAGTTTTAATAGATTCTATAAGATGTGTTTTGTTTGGTGCAGAAAAAGCTGCATTATTACTGATAAATTACAATCTGCTTAAGAAATATATTAGCTCAAGTATAATATTCAAGCTTCAACTTAGTTCATGAAAATAGCTTTTTAATTAAATTATTCATTTCACTGGATTAGTTTAAATGATACTCTGCAGCATATCCCACCATTGCTGTAAGACTTTTCTTAGGGATGAAAGATTTTCAGAGTTTAATTAGTGTGATGTACACAACGTTTACCATTTTTAGAGCTATACATCAAAGTAAAAAAAACAAAGGAATGTAGGGTATAAAGGAGGGATGGCCAAAGTGCACTTGCCAAAATGCATTATTAGAATGAGTTTACACAATGCTGCAGTAGAATTGTTCTTTTCTGTAGGGTTTTGCTCACTAGCTAATCCATAAAATAGCTGCAACTTTAACAACAATTAAACGAGAAGAAGCCTGAGCACAAAGTGGAGATAGTACAATTTTATGTCAAATGCGAATTTAGGATAAAGAATTACTAAGCCCTGGTCTACACTAGGACTTTAGGTCGAATTTAGCAGCATTAAATCGATGTAAACCTGCACCCGTCCACACGATGAAGCCCTTTATTTCGACTTAAAGGGCTCTTAAAATCGATTTCCTTACTCCACCCCTGACAAGTGGATTAGCGCTTAAATTGGCCTTGCCGGCTCGAATTTGGGGTACTGTGGACACAATTCGACGGTATTGGCCTCCGGGAGCTATCCCAGAGTGCTCCATTGTGACCGCTCTGGACAGCACTCTCAACTCAGATGCACTGGCCAGGTAGACAGGAAAAGAACCGCGAACTTTTGAATCTTATTTCCTGTTTGGCCAGCGTGGCAAGCTGCAGGTGACCATGCAGAGCTCATCAGCAGAGGTGACCATGATGGAGTCCCAGAATCGCAAAAGAGCTCCAGCATGGACCGAACGGGAGGTACGGGATCTGATTGCTGTTTGGGGAGAGGAATCCGTGCTATCAGAACTCCGTTCCAGTTTTCGAAATGCCAAAACCTTTGTCAAAATCTCCCAGGGCATGAAGGACAGAGGCCATAACAGGGACCCGAAGCAGTGCCGCGTGAAACTGAAGAAGCTGAGGCAAGCCTACCAGAAAACCAGAGAGGCGAACGGCCGCTCCGGGTCAGAGCCCCAAACATGCGCTTCTATGATGAGCTGCATGCCATTTTAGGGGGTTCAGCCACCACTACCCCAGCCGTGTTGTTTGACTCCTTCAATGGAGATGGAGGCAATACGGAAGCAGGTTTTGGGGACGAAGAAGATGATGAGGACGAGGAGGTTGTAGATAGCTCACAGCAAGCAAGCAGAGAAACCGGTTTTCCCGACAGCCAGGAACTGTTTCTCACCCTGGACCTGGAGCCAGTACCCCCCGAACCCACCCAAGGCTGACTCCTGGACCCAGCAGGTGGAGAAGGGACCTCCGGTGAGTGTACCTTTTAAAATATTATACATGGTTTAAAAGCAAGCATGTGAAAGGATTACTTTGCCCTGGCATTCGTGGTTCTCCTGGATGTACTCCTAAAGCCTTTGCAAAAGGTTTCTGGGGAGGGCAGCCTTATTGCGTCCTTCATGGTAGGACACTTTACCACTCCAGGCCAGTAACACGTACTTGGGAATCATTGTACAACAAAGCATTGCAGTGTATGTTTGCTGGCGTTCAAACAACATCCGTTCTTTATCGCTCTGTGTTATCCTCAGGAGAGTGAGATAATTCATGGTCACCTGGTTGAAATAGAGTGCTTTTCTTCAGGGGACACTCAGAGGAGCCCATTCCTGCTGGGCTGTTTGCCTGTGGCTAAACAGAAATGTTCCCCACTGTTAGCCACAGGAGGGGGGAAGGTTGAGGGGATAGCCACGCGGTGGGGGGAGGCAAAATGCGACCTTGTAACGAAAGCACATGTGCTATGTATGTAATGTTAACAGCAAGGTTTACCATGAAAGAGTGTAGCCACTGTTTTATAAAATGTGTCTTTTTAAATACTGCTGTCCCTTTTTTTTTCTCCACCAGCTGCATGTGTTTCAATGATCACAGGATCTTCTCCTTCCCAGAGGCTAGTGAAGCTTAGAAAGAAAAAAAAATGCACTCGCGATGACATGTTCTCCGAGCTCATGCTGTCCTCCAACACTGACAGAGAACAGACGAATGCGTGGAGGCAAATAATGTCAGAGTGCAGGAAAGCACAAAATGACCGGGAGGAGAGGTGGCGGGCTGAAGAGAGTATGTGGCGGGCTGAAGAGAGGGCTGAAGCTCAAATGTGGCGGCAGCGTGATGAGAGGAGGCAGGATTCAATGCTGAGGCTGCTGGAGGACCAAACCAGTATGCTCCAGTGTATGGCTGAGCTGCAGCAAAGGCAGCTGGAGCACAGACTGCCACTACAGCCCCTGTGTAACCAACTGCCCTCCTCCCCAAGTTCCATAGCCTCCACACCCAGACGCCCAAGAACCCAGACGCCCACTCCACCACAGAGGACTGCCCGAAAAAAAGAAGGCTGTCATTCAATAAATTTTAAAGTTGTAAACTTTTAAAGTGCTGTGTGGCATTTTCCTTCCCTCCTCCACCACCCCTCCTGGGCTACCTTGGTAGTCATCCCCCTATTTGTGTGATGAATGAATAAAGAATGCATGAATGTGAAGCAACAATGACTTTAGTGCCTCTGCAAGCGGTGATTGAAGGGAGGAGGGGAGGGTGGTTAGCTTACAGGGAAGTAGAGTGAACCAAGGGACGGGGGGTTTCATCAAGGAGAAACAAACAGAACTTTCACACCGTAGCCTGGCCAGTCATGAAACTGGTTTTCAAAGCTTCTCTGATGCGTACCGTGCCCTCCTGTGCTTTTCTAACCGCCCTGGTGTCTGGCTGCGCATAACCAGCAGCCAGGCGATTTGCCTCAACCTCCCACCCCGCCATAAACGTCTCCCCCTTACTCTCACAGATATTGTGGAGCACACAGCAAGCAGTAATAACAGTGGGAATACTGGTTTCGCTGAGGTCTAAGCGAGTCAGTAAACTGCGCCAGCACGCCTTTAAACGTCCAAATGCAGATTCTACCACCATTCGGCACTTGCTCAGCCTGTAGTTGAACAGCTCCTGACTACTGTCCAGGCTGCCTGTGTACGGCTTCATGAGCCATGGCATTAAGGGGTAGGCTGGGTCCCCAAGGATACATATAGGCATTTCAACGTCCCCAACAGTTATTTTCTGGACTGGGAATAAAGTCCCTTCCTGCAGCTTTTGAAACAGACCAGAGTTCCTGAAGATGCGAGCGTCATGTACCTTTCCCGGCCATCCCACGTTAATGTTGGTGAAACGTCCCTTGTGATCCACCAGAGCTTGCAGCACTATTGAAAAGTACCCCTTGCGGTTTATGTACTCGCCGGCTTGGTGCTCCGGTGCCAAGATAGGGATATGGGTTCTGTCTATGGCCCCACCACAGTTAGGGAATCCCATTGCAGCAAAGCCATCCACTATGACCTGCACATTTCCTAAGGTCACTACCCTTGATATCAGCAGATCTTTTATTGCGTGGGCTACTTGCATCACAGCAGCCCCAACAGTAGATTTGCCCATTCCAAATTGATTCCCAACTGACCGGTAGCTGTCTGGCATTGCAAGCTTCCACAGAGCTATTGCCACTCGCTTCTCAACTGTGAGGGCTGCTCTCATCTTGGTATTCATGCGCCTCAGGGCAGGGGAAAGCAAGTCACAAAGTTCCATGAAAGTGCCCTTACACATGCGAAAGTTTCGCAGCCACTGGGAATCGTCCCAGACCTGCAACACTATGCGGTCCCACCAGTCTGTGCTTGTTTCCCGAGCCCAGAATCGGCGTTCCACAGCATGAACCTGCCCCATTAGCACCATGATGCATGCATTGGCAGGGCCCATGCTTTCAGAGAAATCTGTGTCCATGTCCTGATCACTCACGTGACCGCACTGATGTCGCCTCCTCGCCCGGTATCGCTTTGCCAGGTTCTGGTGCTGCATATACTGCTGGATAATGCGTGTGGTGTTTAATGTGCTCCTAATTGCCAAAGTGAGCTGAGCGGCCTCCATGCTTGCCTTGGTATGGCGTCCGCACTGAAAAAAGGCGCGGAATGATTGTCTGCCGTTGCTCTGACGGAGGGAGGGGCGACTGACGACACAGCTTACAGGGTTGGCTTCAGGGAGCTAAAATCAACAAAGGGGGTGTCTTTACATCAAGGAGTATTTCAGGCAGGACTTCACGGAGGGTTCCAATAAGAAATGGTGCACCTAAGTTATTGTTCTTATTGGAACAAGGAGGTTAGCCTGGCCTCTGATTGATACATGGCTAGATTTACCTCGCTGCACCTTCTCTGTGAGTGACTGCAGTGTGACCTAGAGGAATGAGTCCCCTAGACAGGGGAGGAGGCAAATGAGTACAAAACAAATCTGGTCTATTTCTTGTTTTGATCCACTCCATCTATCTTTTACATCTTTGGCTGGCAGCAGATGGTGCAGAAGGACTGCATAACATCCACATCTCATGGCTGCTCGGCAGAAGATGGTACAGTACGACTGCTAGCCATCCTCATCTCTTGCCTGCCCAGCAGAAGATGGTACAGTACGACTGCTAGCAATCCGTATCGCCTGCCCGCTCACCATAAGACGGTTCAATAGGACTGACTGCAGGACTAAAGAGAATGACCTGGTCAAGTCACTCCAAATTTAGTCCCTGCGCCCATGTCTGCCCAGGCGCTCCCAGCCGACATGGCCAAGAGCACCTCAGACATGACGAGGACGGCTACCAGTCGTATTGCACCGTCTGCTGCCAAAAGGCAATGGGTTGCTGCTACTGTGTAGCAATGCCGTACCGCGTCTGCCAGCACCCAGGAGACATAGGGTGACGGTTACCTGAGCGGGCTCCATGCTTGCCGTGGTATGGCGTCTGCACAGGTAACTCAGGAAAACAGGCGCGAAACGATTGTCTGCCCTTGCTTTCACGGAGGGAGGGAGGGAGGGAACGGGGGCCTGACGATATGTACCCAGAACCACCCGCGACAATGTTTTAGCCCCATCAGGCATTGGGATCTCAACCCAGAATTCCAATGGGCAGCGGAGACTGCGGGAACTGTGGGATAGCTACCCACAGTGCAACGCTCCGGAAGTCGACTCTAGCCTCGGTACTGTGGAAGCACTCCGCCGAGTTAATGCACTTAATGCACTTAGAGCATTTTCTGTGGGGACACACACACTCGAATATATAAAACTGATTTCTAAAAAACTGACTTCTATAAATTCGACCTTATTCCATAGTGTAGACATACCCTAAGAAAACACAATCAAGCAAGACACAGCAGTAATGAGACTGTCACTGACCACAGCCTCGAATTGCAATGAGTCTGTGGTACACAAACCAGGAAATTTGCTATATGCCAGAGATGTAGGGGGAAAATCTAAGTAAGTGTAAGAAAATCAGATGCAGGACTCATTAATATGGATTTGCTGCACCTCTTGATAATCTCTTTTGGACACGAGAGTAAACTAATCCACAATGCTTCATTGCTCAGCCAAATTTCCTGCTGTGTAGCTTAACAGAGTGGAAGGATGCAGATATTTTCACTCAGTAGTGTGCTCTGTAGTTAGTAGTTAATTATTTTTAGGAGCTATTTACACTTCTCCATAAATAAATCTAAGATCAACTAGAAATATCTGCAGAATATGAACAATAAAATACTTTATTAGAAACCCCATAAAATGATGACTCCAAAAAGGAAGCATTCTGGAACGATATGTTAGTTGTCCTGGCCTTACATAGAAGGCCACTCATAATTAAAGCTAAACAACAAATAAAGTGAACTTTATATGTGAGAGAAATCAGCCTATGAAAAGTGGTAAATCTCCATCCATCGCTACATAATGAAAAAACAATTTACTGCCCAAAATTTAAGCAAAGAAATTAATTCTTTTCTTACAGAGCAATTTATACTAGCAATAAAAGATATCACAGTGGTCCTTTATACCGTAGTTGAACGTCCATGGATTATATTGGCAAGAGGGGCTCAACTCAGATAACTAATTTACTTATTAACTTCTAGTCTGACTGATTTTTATTGCAGATAAATAATTCAATAGTTGTCAGCAAAAGAAGTATAAGTCTCAACAAACAATATATAGATGCCATGCTGGGATGGTCCATGTATACAACGCCTTTTCCAGCCAGAAATCACCCTTAATATATAAATTGTAGAGTAAACAATATTAACATACCCCAGTCAGAAAACTAATGGGAGGTAAAGCAATAAAGAAAGAAGCTGAGAACAAGAGAAAAAGAGATAAGAAAAATTCCCACAAGAGAGACTTGAGAGTCAACAAATGATTCCTTTATAGAAGGGAAATTCACAGGAAATGAAACTCAGCAACAAGAAATGGTAAATGTGCTAGGGAAATATGGGATAGGTGTGTGTGTTACATTAAATTAAACATATTCAGAATGGCTTTGTAAGACCTCAAGGTCTAGAACGCAGGCCTGCAGCACTACCAGACTGCCACCCAACAACAACTGTAACCAGCTTGAGCTCCACTTCCCATGACCCACTGTGGAAACAGACCATGGGAAGTTCCATCACAGGGTTTGACAGACAGCAGCCTTATGCCTCTTGATTGGCTTCCTGCCTTACATAAACCCAACAGGCACTCCAAGAAGCATTCAGGAAAGAGTGCGGATCTCCTGTAGTTGCCATGACCATTCCTGCTCTTTACTTCTGCATTCCTGACTTTGATCTCAACTTGATTTGACTTCACCACCTGACTCAAACTCAGCCTGGAATCCGACTACAAACTCCTCTGTTACTCCCAGTCCCAGGCTGGCTCCTGCTCTGGTCCTTGGCCCGGACTGCCCTTATTGGGATCCTGACAGGAATTTAGCCTGCTGAAGTATGAACTGGACCATCGTGGAGTCGCAGAGCAGGTCTACACTACAGGGCTAAGTTGAACGTTGCTGGAGTTACGTAACTTAGGTCGACTTTTTGCGGTGTCTACACCACACTGGGTTGACAGGAGAAAGTCTCCCATTGACTTACTGTATGCTTCTTGTTCCAGTGGAGTACTGGAGTCAATAGAAGAGTGATCGGCTTTTGATTTAGTGGATCTTCAGTAGATCCGCTAAATCAACCCCCGTGGATCGATCGCCGCGCATCGATCCCCCAGTAAGTGGAGATAAGCCCTAAGAGTCTGCTAACATAAGCCAATGCTCTCAGCCTCACAGTGGTGCATCAAAATGCCTACTTGCCATCTGAGAAAATTTCTGTCCAAAAATTTAGACCAATTCCAACAAATAAAGCACAATAAGTATTTATAAGGCCATACTGTGATTTACAATATGGCTCTTTTACACCACTCCAGCAATGTAAAAGAGCCTTACATCTTTTACACCTGTTTTATACTCCTGGGGGAATTCTCCACGAGCAATGGAACAATTCACTAAGCAGGCAGGCTGCTACACTCTGCTCTGTTTGAGGGGACAGAGCCTGCCCACGCCTACCTCCTCAGAAACACCCCAAAGCCCTGCCACTCCATGCCAGGTATGCCACAATAGAGAAGCAAGAGACACAGAGTCTCGCTCACTCGACCCACTCTGGTCCCCCTGGTTGTCATGACATGTACCCACCTAAGTTCTCTGTAAGCTGCACAGCCGCGCAGCAGCCTTCTTAGTGCCGTGCAGGCACTCAGGGAACCTGTCAGGGAACCTGTCCGGGAACCTGCCCAACCTAGCCCAGACTGGACCCAGCTGTGGTCCAGGACAGCCCGAGCCGCGGCCAGTGCAGCACGGCACGGCTCGAACCCAGCCCCAGCCCCAGCCCTGGAGCTGCCACAGGGGGACTGGCACCTCTCCCCCGCAGCCCAGGTGCTGCTGTGGGGGAAAGAGAGCTAGGGGGAGTCCTCTCTCCCCACCATAGACCCAGAGCACCCTAAACCCCTCATCCCCTATCCCAGCCAAGCCCCACCCCCAGCCAGAGCCCTCACCACCTGCACCCAACCCTCTACCCCAGCCCTGAGCCCCTCATCCCCGGCCCCACCCCAGAGCCCACACCCCCAGCTGGAGCCCTCAAACCCCTGCACCCCAACCCTCTGCCCCAGTCCTGAGCCCCCTCCCACACTCCAAACTCCTCAGTCCCCCCACTACATGAATTTTCTTATGTGCACTAATATGAAGGTGATATGTCACACATCACCTCCATATTGGTGCACATAACAAAATTAATTCCGCACATGGGTGGGAAAAATTAGAGGGAACACTGCTCCCTATGCAGGCACTCCCAGCCCCTCCCCACCTCGGTGATGATTTGTCTCCCCGCTGACTTCTCAAACCAATGTGCCTGTACTGCTGGGGAGGGGCACATGACTGCTCTTGTGGCTTCCCTTTGCTTCCCCGTCAGAAGTCATTTTTCTGTGGGGAAGCAAAGAAATCTGCAGGGACATGAATTCTGAGCACACTCAGTGGCACAGACTTCCCCCAGGAGTATACCATACTTGTGTGGTGTTCTGTCCCATCTAGTGGCACTGAGACTACTTAGAGAGAGATTAATGAGTCTGCTCTACAGCTTTAGCTAACAGCCATATGACTTTTAGCTCATGCATTTAGCTTCAGAGGTCCCAGGTTCGATCCCGCCCACCAACGATCGGGATCTGTCAGTGTTCCATGTGCAGCTTCTATTCAGTAAATTAGGGTATGTCTTCATTGCGCAATTAACCTGGTTTTAGCCCCAAACCACCACATAGAAAAACCTCTGACCTAGGTTTGGAGCTGCTTTAAAGCCTGGCTAGTTAACATAGTGGAGTGTATAGGTGAGAACCTGGCCTCTGGCTTAACTCAGGCTGGAACGTGTCACTGTTTCAAGGTAACTAGCTTTGAACACCACCCCTCTTCCTCAGTCCTCTCAAGGAGTGCCCACTTAGGTCCCAGACCTCTAGCCTTTACCTGTGTCTGAGCTGAGATCCATCTCCCACTGTCTTCTAACTGGGGGTTTTCTGGCTGCAGTCACCTTGTACTTCACTGTGACAATCCCAAGCAGGTCTGGCAAATGCCCAGCCCTTGCTCCTTAATTGCTGTCCAAGACAATGACAGAATTTTTATCAGTGACCACACAGCTCTTACAAAGCAAAGTACTTTTATTTAGGGACAAAATCATACAAAGAAAAGATCTAAGTCATGTGTAGCCCATCTGTCCTAAGATGACCCGGGGATGTTCCAGTCCTTCCAACTCTTCAGCAGGGTAGAGTCCTCCCTTGGACAAAAGGTCATTTCCATTTGTTGGATCAAAAGGAAGACCCCTGAGCCTATTTCCCAAAAGCCTTCATCTCCCAGCCTCCTGACAACAGGTAAAACCACTTACTGTCCCCTCCCACAGGGGGCCCAAGCTTCAAAGAGCAGGGTATCTGCATAATCAGCTTTCGGATTTTGTATTAATCACTCCCAAGTGATTTTAATTCCTGAAGACCTTGACAGCCCCCCACCCAACCAGCCAGCATACCATCCACGACTCCCAAAGATATACATAACTTTTATAAAATTGAATACAATCAACTCAAGATACACCTGTGTTCATCATTCCTGTCTCAGAACCCACCCATTTTGTACAGCGAACACAAGCAAAATCATTCCAGTGCTAACAGTCCTCCAATGCCCATCCCATATTTCCCCCCAAAGGATAGACAAGTTCTCCCACAACTGATCAGAAAAGAATCCTAGAGTGTCTCAGCACAAAGACCAGGGGGATATGGTTCCAGACACACACAGACAAGTACAAAAAAAAGTGAGGTGCTTTGCTGTGAAGATATTCACACTTGGGCTAACCGAGATGTCCAGACATGCCTGCCAATCATGCAGGTTAACTCTGCCGTGAAGACTATAGAAGTTGGAGTGAGTGCAGATTTGCTGGATCTGCCAAGGGTGAGAGTTCCAAAAACCTACAACAGTATGAAAAAAGTCCTTCTTAGTTCTCCTCTATAGTCATAGAAGAGGAGGAACTCAACCAATATAGAACATAAGAACAGCCATACTGGGTCAGACCTAAAGGTCCATCTAGCCTAGTATCCTGCCTTCCGACAGTGGCCAATGCCAGGTGCCCAGAGGGAACGAACAGAACAGGTAATCATCAAGTGATCCATCCCTTCACCCATTCCCAGCTTCTGGCAAAAGAGGCTAGGGACACCATCCCTGTCCATCCTGGCTAATAGCCACTGATGGACCTATCCTCCATGAACTTATCTAGTTCTTTTTTGAACCCTGTTATATCTCATTATCATTCACTAAAATGAGAAAATTAAAAAGACACTCTCGAAAATTTTAATACAACATAAACAAATAGATTCCACAGAATGTCTCAAACTGTCTAACACACTAGAGTAATAATGATGTAAGAGCAGTTACTAAATTAAATTAATCCAATAAAAAAATCTATAGATCATTTTATTTACCAGCTTTTATCTGACAGAAAAAGTCCATATTGCTTATCTAATTCAGTTACCACCAAGTAATATAACACAGTAATTGTAGCTTGTAATCTGAATTGCTTTTCATGCCTACAGACTAAAAATTATGCAATAATTATGCTCGCAAGGACACAATGACATTTGGTCTTCCACTCTGACATGCAGGGCTCATGAACATCAGAAAAAACAAGCTATTTAGATAATGAGTCTATATTAGAAATAAACTGTTTCAGTACTAAATATCAACCCTAAAATGTACACTTTAATAAGGGCTGCTTAATAAGCGTGTTATTGCTTAATAAGGACGGCTATTATAATTATGATTTGTTTAATATGACATTTAGCTGACTTGCCATCAGTTCACCATCTGAGAGATCATCAACAATAAATCTCTCTCAAAGTTTGTCCCTCTGGCTATGTACTCATTTATGAGCTCAGGGACAAAATTAGCAATTAATTAAATATTTGTGTTTGAAATTTCAAACAGATATTGTCCCAGTCACATTTAATATATAAAATAATGAAAGAACTCTGAAGAAAATGAACAGGCAATAACTCCAGCAGTCTTATTTTTCTTATGTTTGTTTTTATTTGTGTCTTTTGGCATAGATCATAAAAGAAGGGTTATATTTAGAAACCAAAAATATACCGAGGAGCATTTGTACATGGCCGAAACTAGGTTTCCTTAAAAATAATGTATTAATAATCACAGTAGACAAAAATCACCAAATATAACAGCAGCAAATCATGATTTTATTACTACCAGACTGAAGAATTACTTCAGGCAGCTTCTATCATAACTTGTCAAGATCATCACAGTGTACTTGGACTGAGTATTTGCAGTTGGCATAAATCCAGCATCTTTCCATGTGATCACATTTGAGTCTGACGCACTAGAAGGCTACAAGTTATTTTTATGTCTTCATGGATGGGTGCTGCTGACTCAAACAAAATGTCAGTTTTTTGTTTAGAATTTTTTTTAATTATGAATTATTGGTCACTAGTTGCAAGGAAAAATCAGTTAAAACTGGCTTCCTGGAAAACTCTACTAGAAATTTACCCATAAAATACTCTTTATCTAGTGGAAACAATATGAGAAAGAGAGCGTAAATGAAACACACATAAATTTCAATGAGAACTGAATATATGTTTTAAAATTTGCATTTTTGGAACTGAGCCGAAATCAAGAAGTACTAGTCAAACCTCTGTGAGCTTTGGTAGTTTAGATAAAAAGGAACCAGGGCCAAGTCACTGCGGATTTTATAGGATGTCTGTAATGATGTTTCGTAAAATTGAAACCCACTTGCTTGTCAGACACCCTGGACTTTGGTGCTTTTTATTTTTAATATGCATGCATTGTTATAAGCCCCCCACACCTGCTTTGTGAAACTCTAGCAGCACAAAGCTGGCAAATTCTGTAAATCCAGGTACACCAGCACAGGGGTTGTGTTAGGGGTATGTCTCAGGGGAGAGAGTGGGTGGAAAGTTGTTAGTGATAGATAACAGTGTGGGGAAGAGGGGAAAGAAGAAAAAATGAGAAATTCAGTTTTAGACAAACTAAATTTGTGGAGGTGGCAGTACATCCATGACATTGGAAAGACAAATCTCAGTTGAAATATTGCTTTTTCGTCTTGGTTGTACTTAATTGTCTCAATTAGTTTGCTATTTATTATTAAACAACAATTCAGCAAAAGATCTTCTACTATAATTTCTATGAAAGATGCTATAAAAATAAAATTGTATTGTATTTGTAGTGTGTCATACGGAGCATATAAAATTCCTCTGATTTTTCTGATTAATTTTAAATATGTGCAGCACTATTTAAAAATTTCATGACACAGTATTAAGTAATTCAGAGCCTTAGTTATTCATCTTACTCTAGATTTGAATAAGGATGAAGTTTAGCGATTTACAGCAGTGCAGTGGTTCCCCCCCTCCAATTTTACAATTAAAGTCTTCACATTATTACCCACATGGGGACACACCATAGACACACTCCACCAAATAAGATGTTCTGCAGTAATGGATAAAGAACAGCACTGCTTATGAAGATCCAACGATTTATTAACCTCTTGGCACTGGGAGGCAGAATTTCTCAACACTAAGCACTAATGTAAACCGCATTAGCTTAGCTGTTGGATCGTGTGCCCACATCAAGGAGACAGCCTAGGAAAACATACTCCCTCTCTCCACTCCCTAGTTTTGAAAGCAGGAAAACACCTCCCAACCAAAGCTGTTTCTACAATACCGATACAGCGGTTTTTGAGAGAAAGTTTCTCCTAATTCACTGTCTTGATAACTTTGACAATTAGAAAGACAGGTCACACTTTATAGTAAGGTTCAATTCCTAAATGTTTTTAACTGGTTAATAAATGATTAATAGACATCATCAGCATGCTACAGAAATAAGTAGTGAGTGCTATAGACAGTTATCTACATCAGTAGAAGGTGTTATAGGTGGTTATAAGCAAGCTCTTACTTTCTCTAACAATCTATAAGAATTCATTAACCATTTATTTAAACACTTATTAATCCCTTATCAGCTATTTATAAATGCAACCTTTATACAAAGCCTGACCAAAAAAATATTTTTTTAATCATTTTGCTTTGACTGAGGATTTTGCACTCTGATCAGAATCATCAGGTCCTCAGTGAAAAAGGCAAGGAGAACCCAATACAAAGCCCCTTGGAGTACTGTATTTCTAGGTTTCCCTTGCTTGGAGTCAAATCCATGACTGACTGAGGCCTCCTTCCACTCTGACAACACAAGGTCCCTCTACACATGATCTCAGGTGCATAATCCTATAGTTTGATAGTTGCTACGTCAGCAAAAGCCTTTTTTTCCCTCCCTGTTCCTTTCACAGACCTAGCTCCATCTGGCTTTTATGTCCATAAGAGAATTGTTCCAGTTTATTCTTCCGCCATGCATAAGGTCCAGATTTGACGTCTGGACCTGCCTGCTCACTAATCAGGCCTGCAAAGGGTAAAACTGCTGCAGAGGCGTTATGCTTAGCCAGAAAGAGAGCGACCCACACATCTCTCAGCAGTGAACTATACCAGATGATTTATGAAGCAGCATTAATGGATTCCAAAGGGAGCCATAACCAGGCCATCTCTACTAGAGGTTGATTTTCCTGACACAGGGCCACAGTAGGAAAGTTAAAGAGGAAACCCTGGCAGGTGGTTCAACATCTATTGGGAATTCAAGCTCCATATCATAAGGAGAAATTCTTACACTGATTCAGAAACAATGAAATATACTCGGCTTAAATCACAAAGAATTGCCATGTGTTGTTTTAGGCCCCTGAGTGAAACCTCAGGAATGAGGCTGATTTGTTTATAAAACGTAAATGCTTAGAATTAAAGATAAATCTCTGCACCTCATCATGTAGTCCCTTTTCTCAAACAAAATTCCCATTAATTTCAATGGGTATTTCACATGAGAAAGGAGTGCAGGCCTAGACCTTATATCTGACTTTTGATAAGCAAACGCATTTCCTCAAAGAAGACCAGTCATCTGGATTTTCTTACCCTTTTGTGAAGCTAGAGTTATAATATTTGCCCATCTCTGTGTTTTCAGTTGTCCGGGTTTTTTCAAAGCAATTTTGACAGGCAAGAAATTAAGCGTGTCCGACATTGAAAGCAAGTGTGAACACTGTACTACTCTGACAGATGGACTATGCACCTCAGATAGAAAAACCTTCGGCACCTGGAGTAATAGTAGTTACTGATTGAGACACTGAAGTTCAGTTGTCCCAGAGTTGCAATTCCCTCCCACACAAACATCCCAACACATTGTGCTGCTTCTTGCCACTGACGTTCATCTGTCCAGCCATCGTAGTCACTTTTAGGGAAAACCATTAATGACTTTCAGTAATCAACAGTTGAAAGTATTTCATAGCTTGTGGTGCAGAGTGTCAAATCTGGGATGCTTCAGAGCAAGTGTCACTCCAAAAAACATTAAGAAGGTTCACCACAAGAATCTGTCAGTTTCAGTAAGAATTGAAAACAACGGTTTAGACTCTCAGATGCGTTGTGGCCACTTTGCACCAAGCCACAGACACAAACCCACTAACCTCATGTGATCTGACCAGCGGAGTATTTTTATCCTATGCCACACATCCCTAATGTAAGGTGATGGCAGGAACAAGGGAATATGGCCAGGCATACCTGCTCCTTGGTGAATTCTGTTAGCTGCAACAGCCCTACGAGTGCTTTGCTTTTGATCAGGAACTGTATCAGCAACTGAACAGTCTCAGGACTGACGGGATTGGGTGCCGCCACCATAAAGCCATCTTTTCCCTCCCACATCTTCTACACCTTAGCTATACCAACCACAGTCCAGGATCCAGCCCGTTGGCTTCATATTAAGTCAGTTTTAAGTACCTCATTCTTCCAGTGAAGAAATTTTCATTAAGTTTCAATAAGATTTAAAATAGCACTCTGAATTTTATTAAATCTTTGTCATTGACACAGCTTGGCAAAATTGAAACAGTTTTAAAAAACTCAAACATTTTATAATAAAATGCAGCTCTATGGATTCTTAGGTAGCAAACAGTCCATTCTGGAATCAAACATACAGGACTGAGTCTCACATTCAGCAAAGCACCTAACCAGATGATTAAGTTAAGTGCTTAGCAGAGTAAGAATTAAGTGCTACCTAAAATTAACTGCTTAAGCGCTTTGCTGAATCAGGGCTCTAACTCCTACAGTTATATGAGAGTTTGGAATAGGCATCTTTTCATCACACATGATCAGTAACACAGCAGTTCTGTCAATGCTTCCATGCTATAGGTTTCTATCCTGTTTATACAAAATAAAGTTATGAAAAGCATAAAAAATCCTAACAGAAGATTTGTTAAACAGTAAAACAAGTAAAATCCTGTTTATTAAATCCATATTTCTCTTCTTGTGATAAAAGATGCAATTATTGTTTTCCCATGGCAAGACAGAAGAAAATCAGAGTTTTATTAAAGACACCAAAGTGAGAAGTAGTCATATTTAAATACCTTGTGTATACATTAACAAACAATATCATGAACATGCCGTGAAAATCAGGGTCTACCCCGGGGAGAACAGAAGGTTTTAAACCCCAGTAACGAGCAGCTGAACCAACTGATTGCACACTATATTATTGTACTATAAAAGTATATCAAGTAAGATATTTTATGAAAGCTTGTAATGTTCTGAACTTGACAATCATTATGAAATACGTTCACAGACTGTGGTTATTAATCTATGTATTTATGTATATAAAAACTCTGCTCATAACCTGTACTACAACTTCAACTACAGCTAAACAGTAGGGAAGGGCACCTCCCAAGCCAGTTGTTTACCAGAAGCCAATTTCAAGTACTCCTCCATTGTCCAGCCCAAGAAAAGACAATGATGGAAAGTTAATGAGAAGACAGTGAGACATCCTGGCTAGAATTTCCCCACTCTGAATGACCATGAGTCACCATGCCAGGAGAGGAAGAAGAAGAAGAAAAAGAGAGAGAGAGAGAGAGAGAGAAAGGAAAAAGCCTTTTAAAAACCTTGGAACTGAGGGTTGTCATCCAGAAACTGAGGCAGAGGTGGATTAAGATTTATTGTGGCCCTGGGCACAAAGAACATTTGGGCCTCTCACACTCCAGGGGCTCAGGGGCACCAGAACAGGGGAGGCAGGGGGGCATGCCCTCCCCGACTTTTTAACATGGGCGTAGTAGCCTCGGGTAGGTGTGGAGCGGTGGCGGCCTGGGCGTAATTTGTAGGGTGCAGGAGTTGTTGTCCTTCCAGACTGCAAACCTTGGGCCAAAGGCAACAGGAGGAGCAGTGCCACACGTAGCTGCTGCCTCGGGCACAAAGCCCAGTGGGGGCACCCTGTCACTGGGAGCAGGAGGGGCCCAGCAGGGCATCCTGGCAGCAGCAGGACCTGGTGGAAGCAGCCTGGCAGCAGGAGCTGGGCACAGGTACTGAGTGAGCCCAGGTGGAGTGTGACCTCTCTGAGGCTCCCTGCTGTCTCCCAGCGGAGGCAAGGCCTCCTCTCCTCACAGAGCATGTCTGCATGTGCTGGGCAGGGGGGCATGAGGCCAGACCGGAGCCCCTTCCCCTGGCAGTGGCATGCCCCAGGGGGCAGGAACACGGGCTGAGGGCTGCTCTTGGGCACTCCAGTCCCCAACCAGAACAGGTGGAGGATCCGGGGCTCCCTGGCCAACTCTTACCACTGCCCAGCTCCAGCTTCTGGCCTGGCCTCAGGAGAAGGAGGATGAGCAGGGGGCAGGGCCACAGTTCTGGTACCGGTGCCTCCCCCCACTCCCACTTCTACCTAGGTCCCAGTGCCTGGGGGCACCCAAATTGGCCTGGGCCCTTGGGCCCAGGCCCCATGCATTAATCTGCCACTGAACTGAGGGACAGCATCTAGGCAGGAAGCTGAATCTCTCCTAGAGATGGAATATGCTTGGAAACTGTTCAAAGGCAATAGGTAACTTGTACCAGAAAAGGGATTTTAGCTAATATGGAAGTATAAAGCCTGAGGTTGCATCTTTACATTTATTTTCTGTGTAACTCATATATGTTTGCTTTTTCTTACTATTTCACCTTTGAATCTGTTTTTTCCCCCCCATTAAATAAGTTTTTAGTTTATTTTTACTCCAAGCAGTCTCTGGTGTACAAACTGTGTGGAGCGTGTATACAAAGGTGAACTGGTAACAGGGTAACTTTCAGGGTGTGATGAACCACAGAGGAATGATCCGAGTACTTGGTACTTAAGAACAAGGAAAGTATGGATTTGGCGAGACTCGGGATTGGAGGAGCTCTTGGTGTTATCCTGTAAGGAGTAAGTAGACTGGTGAAGCCAGGGTGATACCTTGGCTTTTGGGAAGGGCTACTGGTGTCAGGGAATTGAACCCTTGCTGCACAGCCTAACCACCCACAAGGTTACGGGGCAGTAGGTGACAGAACCCTGTACTGATGGATCCCCCAAAACATCACAGGTGCACATCAAAACACTTACACGTCTATTCTTCCCTCAGTGCATGCGTACAATTTTCATTAACATTAATGGAAGTTATATGAGAATGCTGAGTGGAAAAGGATGTCAACATGGCTACTAATTAGCATTCAAGGCATTCACAAAGTGCACCAGAGCTAGCAGGCCTATTTATTGTGCAAGTGTAAGAAATTAAAGTGAAGAGTAGAAATTTTGAATATGTACACAATACATTAAAAATGTGCATGCAATGCATTTTAGATGAGAAGCTTCTTTCGATCTATTACTATATTGAGCAGATTTTCATTTTTTAATTTACAGTCTATGTCTGTAAAGTAAGATTACATTTTCATGGTTCCAAATTCTGGAAAAGGAAATGCTGCTAAATGAATCTAGAAGAGAGTGCATTGATCTACACAACTTGGAAACAGATATGTAGAAGTAAACATTATAAATTTCTATGCCATGATTTCAGAATGATGTCTTTTAAATGTTCTTCAGTAGTAAATCAACCTGCTTGTTTAAAAGATTCTTAAAGAAAAGGCTGCCATCAAAAAGAATAGATGAATTTTGAGTAGAGTCCAATCAATCTGAATCTAAGAGGGAGAGATAAGCAACTTTCTAAACAATGTAATGCAGAAGGTTGGACTTTATGATCCAGGTGCTTCCTTCCAAACCCTATTGTGTCTGATCCTTTTATCATTTACTAAACGGGAACATTTATTTTTAATTTTTACTGCAGAATTCCCATTTCCCTGATCTATGATAAAAGGGCTTAACTAAATTGATCACTTTAGGAAAGAGCAAAAAAGGTGAGGCAACTGCTCATTCCCCCAAATTGAATGGTGGTGCTGTAAACTCACTTTTCTTTGAAGATGAGATGCTAGAAGAATCTAATAGTTAGAATTGTGTAGTTATCTTTTCAGACTTCAAACTTGATCTTGGAGAGTGTGACCATAAAAACTCCCTTGTATTCATAAATTTTAAGGCCAGAAGAGACCACCATTCTTCTGATTATTTAGTATTTGTTTTACCATAGCATCTCAAAGCCACAGTCATAGACCAGCATCCCATTATGCTAGGTGCTGTACAAACAGACAAAAAGGATGATCCTTACCCCAAGAAGCTTACAATCTACATATAAGACTGATGGACACAGACAGACAAGGGAGTACCAGGACACAAAGACAATACTGGCCAGCATGATAGGCCAGTGGTATCAGCTCACCAGCACTGTCATGTTTTGTTTTGTTTTTTGTAGGCATCACAGCAAAGGAAAGTTTTAAGGAGGATTTTGGGAGGGAAGATTAGTTTTGTGGATTTTTATGAGGAGCTCCTCCTAAGCAAGAGTGGCAGCATGGGAGAAAGTACAAAGGTGCTTGTTTGAACAAGTAACATGTGGATACTGGAGGCTGACATCACAGGCTAATCAGAGGCTGGAGTTGATATCTCAACAGCAAATGAGAGATGATAGGTTGCATGGGGATAGGCCATAAAAGACTTGAAAGTGAAGACAAAATCTGTTATGTTTGGTAAGATCCATGAAGGGGAACTAGTGGAAGGAAGCAAAGAGGTGGTAACGTGGTCAAAGTGGCAGGCTATGAAAATGAGGACCGAGTCCTGTGGAATGCCAGAGAAAGGTGGAGGAAGGATAAGGAGAGTCCTCAAAGGATGTGCTGAAGGAGCAATTAGAGAGGCAGAAGGAGCACCAGGAAAGGACAGAATCACAGAATCCAAGGGAGGAGCATGGTCAACAGTGTGAATGGTAACTGATGGGTTAAAAAGAATGAGGATGGAACAGTGGTTCTGAGCTTTGGCTAGCAGAAAGTTGTTAGAGACTTTGGTGAGAGCTGTTCAGTGCAGCATAAGGGGTAGAAGCTGGATTGAAGAGGGTCTGGGATGTAATTGGAGGACTGGAATTTAAGACAGATTATAAACAGCACATTCAATGTGCTTAGAAATGAAAGGGAGTAGGGGCAGTTTTTGGAGAGAGAAAATGGGGTCAAGGATGAGGGTTTTTTCTAAGATGGGAGAGCTACAGCATGCTTGTACTGTGAAGTGAAAGAGCCAGAGCAGAGTGAGAGGTTAAAAAGAAGCGTAAGGGAGAGATGAGAGTGGGTGCAAGGTAAGATCAATGACATGGACACAGACAGACAAGGGTGTACCAGGGCACAAAGACAATATTGGCCAGCATGATAGGCCAGTGGTATCAGCTCACCAGCACTGTCATGTTTTGTTTTGTTTTTTGTAGGCATCACAGCAAAGGAAAGTTTTAAGGAGGATTTTGGGAAGGAAGATTAGTTTTGTGGATTTTTATGAGGAGCTCCTCCTAAGCATGAGTGGCAGCATGGGGTTAGAGGAGGAGAGCAAGCAAGAAACTTCTGCATCTGACACAGAGGAAAAGGAGGAGAGAGCTGTGGAAAGGGAAGGGTGAGCCAAGGAGAAAGGGAAGATCAGCTAATAGTTAGTCAGTTCTCTCTTGGAAGAAATCAGTGAGATCCTGTGCAGAGAGAGAAGTGAAGGCAGGAGGAGGGAAGGTTTAAGGAGTGAGTCAATGGTGGTGAAAATGCAGCTGGGATTGCAGAGGTGAGATTCAATTAAGCTGGAGAAGTATAGTTGTGTAGCCAGAAAGATGGCAGAACGGCAGAAAGAAAGAATGAATTTGTAGTGGAGGAAGTCAGCCTGGCCACATGATTTCTACCAGATAAACTCTGCAGCATGACAGCAGAACAGGAGGAAGCAGACTTTACAGGTGAGCCAGAGTGTTATGGTTGACATGGTAGACCTTGCAGTAGGAAAGGGGGAAACAGTCAAAGACAGAGAAGAGTGAATAAGAAAAAAATCAGTGGAAGAAAGGGAAGAGGGCTGAGAAGTTTTCAGTACTGATGCATGGGAGTCACAAAATGGCCAAAATGATAGGGCATAAAGAGGGGGCTAATAAAGCAATGCTGAAAAAGGCCAGATGATAGTCAGAAGTGGGGGGAGGCTCAGCAAGAGAGAGCAGTGCTTGGTGAACAGCCATGTTGGTGAATGGGTGAACTGAACCAGGGCTGCAGAGTGAACGAAGAGATCACAGAAATGTGAAACTAAGGGTTGGGATGGGTCATCAACATGGAAGTTGAAGTCCTCACGGATAAGTGTGGGAGATTGTGAGGAGTGGAAGAGAGAGAGAGAGGAGCCCAAATCAGAGAGGAAGCTGACGAGGAGGAGTTGGGTGGATAGTAAATCACAGCAGCATGAAGGGCAGAGGACAGAATAATCAGATGCAGAGCTGTTCAAAAGATGAGAGAGTGGGAAGGGGAGAAGGGGTTGGAAGAGGCAGGAACAAGAGAGTAGGAGCCCAACACCCCAATCATTCTAGAGATGCCAAGAGAATGGGAACAGGGAGGCAGGAAGAAGGGGGATGGTTGTGAGGTTAGGAATGGTGGCATAAAGGGGGCAGAGGTGGTGGTGAGGATGAGTGTGGGGGCTGAATGTGGGGAGAAGGAGAAAGGGCCAGGGCAAAGGAGGGTATGAATGTGGGATTTGGATTTGTGTTGGTGGGAGGAGGGGGAAGATTGGGATGGAGAAGGGACGTAGACCTTCTTTGTGAACACAGTTCCCAAATTAGAACAAAGAAAAGAGAAAAAAACCAGAAAGACTCAATAATATTGGGCTGTAGAGAATTACTACATAAAGAGCATTTTCTTCCTCTGGGTGTTTTCTTTTCAGTTTGTTCCTGCGAGCAAAGCCCAGAGAAAAGCTAAGGAAAAATGGGGAACACAGTCATAAATTCGTTGTCAGTAAATCAGCAAGAGCACAAGTACCGTGACTTTTGCAGGGAGCAGAATATCAACTGACAGTTCTGAGCAATGAAAAAGCACAAACTTCTCTTTTTTATTTGCTGCACCATAGAAATTTGAATGAAGAAAAAAGAAAAACAGATTTTCCTTTAGTTCCATCTTACAGATCAACAGTTTAAAACTGATGTTTTTTCCTTCAACGATTTCACGTAATTTCTTGATCTCAAGCCACATTTTAAAAATAAATGGAAAGACCATTTTAAACAATGTTTAGTTTACCTTTCACAGGCTTTTTACTGGTAACTGTATACCTTATAGAGAGAGGATACCTTTTTAGTTATCCTAATATTGCAGTAGTCATACATTTCTGAATATGCAGTAGTCAGGGCCAGATTAACTCTCCTGTGGGCCCAGGGCTATTAGATTTTGTGGGGCCCCTGTATACAAGTCTTTTTCCTGGGAGGGAGTTTGGGTGCAGGAGGGGATTCTGACCTGGGGCAGGGAATTGGGGTACTGGAAGGGGTGTGAGGTGCAGGCTCCAGCCAGGAGGCGCTTACCATAGGTGGCTCCCAGCCGGTGGTGCAGCAGGGCTCAAGCTGCCTGCCTGCTTGCCATAGCCCCATGCTGCTCCCGGAAGCGGCTGGCTGCTAGCACATCTCTGCGGCCCCTCGGGGGAGGGAAGCAGCAGGTCTCTGTGCGCTGCCCGCGCTCACAAGCGCCGCCCCCCTAGCTGCAGGAACAGTGCTGGGAGCAGTGCGCCTCCTCCACCCCGCTCCTCGCCGGGGGCCAGAGAGACACGATAGCAGCCAGTCACTTCCGGGAGTGGCGTGGGGCCACAGCATGCAGGCAGCCTGCCTGAGCGCCCCTATTAGGGGCCCGGAGATCGCTGCCTGTGATCTATTTTTGCGGGGGTCCCGGGCTGCAACCCTTAAAGCCCCTGCCTTAATCCAGCTCTGGCAGTAGTTACTACTGAAGGATTGAATACAAAGGCTAAACTTTACACGTACATCCACAAACCACTTTTTAGCAACAGTTTAAAAGCTTGATCTTTATAGGTCCTAAGAAACCTACTGAGTGATATGCTTTCATTATACCCAAGATTCCATTGTTTAGGACAGATCCATTTTTCCCACGGCCATCACAGATGCAGCAGGATGTACAGAATGAAGAACAATACTATAATAGTGTTTGTTGAACATATACATCAGCAAATTTTTCCCATGTGGGAGTTTAAACTGCACGTTGAAAAATACATGTGCGATCAGAAATCAGATAGTTGTGTAAACAAAGGATACCACATCCACATTTTTTTAAACTAAAAGCACAATTCCATGCACAAATGCAGAATCTGCAAACATATATGTTGCGTGCATATTGTACGGCTGAACTTAGGCATTTGTATTTGAAATTTCGGTCCACATTGCACCTGACGATTTTTAGAGTCAAATTTTCATATGCATGAGTAATCACTTAATGAGACTCACCCCTCACACAGGCCTTGGAAAATGTAGCTCTTAACAGGTTAAATTAACAGGTTAATAGTGTGTAATGAATGCATGTTCCCAAAAGCAGACTTTCACATTCAACTTGTTTCTAGTTCCTAGAAGTAGCTTCTTGTAATGTATCTGTACTAATGTAATTATAGGTCCAGTACCACTGTTGCCTCCAAATTGCAAAGATATTCACACATAGTATCACCAATTTGCACAAAAGATTGAAAAACTAGAACAGTTTTTCACATTACAAATAGATATTTGCATGAAAATTTCATTTTTAAAGACCTTTCCTATATAACCCCACGTGCTTTAAATGAAGCATGCATTGATTTCTAAATTACACCTTTTATAAAGGGGTCAAGTATAAATCTTTAGACTGTTTTGAATTAAACATTAGCACTGGTAATCTTTCTGCAGCATCTTTGTTCTGCTATGCCACCAACACAGAAAATCAAATGTTTTCAAATATCATTTCAGAGAGATGTTCATTTATCATCTTCATTTTAACTAGGAAAAGATAGATAACTGGGTCTGAAAAATAGAAATCTCATTATCTTTACCAGTATTGTCAAGAAAATGTAGTGGTTATTAATTTAAATATGCTTCAAAGAACTATTACAACTTTTCAAATATGATTTTAAAAAGATAAAAAGGCGTACCTGTCACAAGCTGGTTTCAACTCAAATAGGGTCATTTTTAGGTTCATCATGACTGGACATGAAGTCCCTCAACTTGCTAAATACTGACAGTCGAACAGTGTTACTACAAGTGTAATCAGAGCAGTGTATGAATTCAACTGATAAAGTGGGGTCACTGAAAGTATATAGCTATCACAAGGTAATCTTTAAGCACTTAATGATCAACTAGAAATGGACTGTATATATAATAAGATTAACCTAGATACATGTTCTTTTGGTTAGCATTTTTAATGTACACCTATTCTACTAAAACAAAAACTCATTTACCAATTGTTAACACCATAGTTTTGTCTAGATTTCATTTATAATGTTGCTAAACATTAATCCATTAAATTGTCACATTCCAGAGAGGTATCTGACTCAATTATTTACTGTTACTCCTTTTGTAGTGGCAGGGAACTGTGTGCAACTGTAAATTCAATGTTCTAATCCATCACATACTGTGACTGAAATTTAGAATGGGGAGAAAATGCATTAAAACTAAATACAAGGGCATCATCTAAAATTTCCACTGTTGTCATTCTGACATATTGTGTTTGTGTCTCTTTTCTATTCATAGTGTAAGAATAACTGCAATATCTCCAAGGCCATGATATGGTAGCTGAAGGTGTATGTGAACTTTTGATGATGACCACCAGTGGACAGCAAGTTCCTTCCCACCCACTTATTTACTTCAAGCCTTCCTATACCAGTCCAATAAAGTAGAAAGGGGAGCAATCAATGCCGTGTTGATAATAATACTTAGCATTTAGATAACACTTTTCATCCACAGACCTCTCAGCACTTTGGTGTCACTGCCCCTTCATTAGTGGCCAGCTGATTGACACACGTCTGTTGGTTCATCAAGCAGCAAAAGAAAATTCAACAGCACCATAATTAACAGTAAACTGTATTTAGCAAGAACATTTTAATTATCCAGACAGATGGGCTATGCGAGCAGTTGAGAAGACTGCAGAAATCAAACTACCTGACTCTTCTTCAAAGCTCCATTTGCAAGTCCAAACTGCAGCAAGACCAACAAACTGATGAACGTAGGGTATTAATAGAACTTAGGGTGTGTCTACCCTGCACTTAAACACATTCAGCTCGCCCATGCCAGCTGACTGGGGCTCCTGGAGCTCAGGCTAAGGGTCTAGTTAATCGCAGTGTAGACATTCCAGCTCAGTCTGCAGCCCAAACTCTGGGACTCTCCCACTGCACAGGGTCCGAGAGCCCAGGCTCCAGCCCAAGCTGTAATGTCTGCACCGCAATTAACTAGCCCCTTAGCCTGAGCCCCATGAGCTCGAGTCAGCTGGCACGGCCTGCTGTAGATTTTTAATTGCAGGTAGACATATTTTTAATTGCAGGTAGACAGAGATTAGCATACCCATCTACCTGGCAAAAATTTTAAGATGAAACTTTTTGTCACTAAACAAATGCACATTTGGGTCAACCTAAACATTTAAGTGAATTTGCATCAAATTCACCAATTTGTTTTGCCAGCCAAAAACACTGAATGTTTTATTTTGAGGTTTTCAAAAGGAAAAACATTTTGATGCAAAACAACTGCTTGTTTATAAGTTTACTTCCATTTTATTTTTAGGAGTGGTAAAAATCCCTCAAAATTAAACTAAACAATTTGTTTCAAAATCAAACATGTTTCATTTGACCCAAAACATTTTTTCAACCTTAGTTTCACTGAAAAATTCATTTCAGGTTGACCCAAAACTAGTTATTTTTAGTTTAACCACTCAACCAAAAAAAAAAAATCACTTATTTACACAGCCACATCAAACTACAAAAACAGAGTGCAGAGTGGTCCTGAGGGTTGCCCTATTTTGTCCAATATGAAAGATCTGTTCTCTCTAGCCAAAAGGTTGAAATAACTTTACCAACTGAGCTTTCATTCCAGCAGGCACTCTTACGCAGTTCATTGATCCACTGAAAAATAGCATTCTAGAGACTTTCATTCCTTCCTTTTGAACCCCCAAAAAAACAAACAAAAGGCACAAGACTAGTAAAGTTAATTTAATTTGAAATAGATCCTAATAACCCTCTTAATCATTAATTACATATTTTGAACCCATGGATAGAAGAGATTGGATGACTACCAAGTAAAATCATGTTAGAGCTGAGTTGAGCCATAGGCTATGAAGATAATACTATTTGACTCAAGTTATTTTTAAGTGAATTGATGGACACTTATCTGGGACTTCCGAAGAATTTTAATGTGTATCATTAACGTTCTCTTACACTTGAATAGCTTACTCATTAAACCCAAGCTGATTTGAGCTCTAGCTCATTTGGATTTAGTTACTATAGTTAATGCAAAAAAGTCAACATTTAGGCGTGATCAAGAAATATTTACATAGGCAAAACTCCCATTCTTTGGCTTTAAATGGGAATTTTGTCTGGATAAAGATTGCAGGATAGGGTCTCAACAATGCTAAGAAATGTAACTCAGAAATGTCAGGAGGAAGAGTCTCAGCTATGCATGCATAACTTCAAAATTTGTCCTTAGAATACAATGTAAAGGATTAATTTTCTGTAAAAGAGTTATGAGTTTTGGTGTTCAAATCAACCAGCTAAAGAGAGACATAAGGCATGTTGAATCACATATTAACTTCTTATTTAAAACAATTTAGGGCCCGCTTTTCAGAGTGGCTGAGTACTCATGCTTCCAACTGAAGTCCATGGGAGCTGGAAATCCTCAGCACCTCTGAAACTCAGCCCTTAATGACTTCAGATTTTCCACATGATTTTAATTTGTACTGGATCTTTATATCCATAGTGAGGACAACAACAAAAAAGAGTTCCTGAAAATTCGTGTGTCTGATAATGTGCATTGCTTCCCAGAGCAGGTAGCAATCTAAAATATTAACATATTCACTTGTCTTCTTTAAAATGTTATTTACTGATCATTAATATTACTTATTGCTCACAGGGCTATGACAGTAATGTTTTGTCACACAATGGAAGCATAACTCCTGTATGTTAAGTCTTCAGATAATATATGGATCAAAAGTTTCAGACTTCTCTAACATTTCTTCCTGTGCGACTTCTCAAAATGAATTGCTGCTGCTTTGTATAATTCCTCTTCTCAACCACTACAGGATATTGTCATCTTATTCTTCTAAATATTCTGATTTAAATCCATAATATCATTTTGGCAGCTAAAATAAGCAACTAAATGTTTTCCTGTTTTAATTTTTACATATGCAAGTACACAATATTAATAATTACTTAGGCAATGTTTTCATACATCTAAATGTGTCTTTGTATAATGATTGCCACCCAAAGAATTTCCCACTGATGACAAATATTTGATTACATTGCATTTCTATTCATTCTCCACATATACGTTTCTAGCAAGTTTATAAAGACTGCATGCGGTCAAACTTCCCAATAAAACCAAATCCCAGAAAGGGGGAAATACAACAATATCATAACAGAACATCAGTCCCCAGCCTTAGCTTTCCCACTCAGCCTGGCTGTGCTCAGGATTTCTTTCAGGATCTCACTCTTCTACCCCTAGATCTCTCTGATCAGAGTAACATCCACGTCCCATATCACCAATGGAATTAGGTCAGACCTGGACAATGAGTCAGTAGAGTTTACTTAGCAGCTACATGCAAATTTCTAACTCCTGCTAACAGAGTGAGTCAAAAGAAGTATTTTCTACTGAATGCATCCGATGAAGTGAGCTGTAGCTCACGAAAGCTTATGCTCAAATAAATTTGTTAGTCTCTAAGGTGCCACAAGTACTCCTTTTCTTTTTACATTCCTAAGTGGCATTGTAGATCCTGCCAGGCTGTTACAACCAGTGTTGTAATGAAACTGCAGATCCCAATGGCTGACTTGCTGAATATTGGTTAGCATGTGCACTTCCATAGGCATGCGATTGGGGGGTGGGGGGGTGGAGGTTAATAATTCAGTCCAATGCCTACATTTTGGACCACAAAGACACTTCAGGATTTCTGAAATTTTATTTCTCTCAAATATTGTCTGTTATTTACTCTTGATTAGAAGTATACATTGCAAAATGGTATATAGACAATGTGATTTTTCCAAAACAATCAGATCTTGCCTCCTGTCTAACAAAAAATTTGAATTAGAAACTGAATTTCATTGAGCCATGTTTTCAATTGCTTTTTTGCAAGTACTCGTGAACATGAAGCTTTGTTCATGGAAATGAGTTTCAGGCTAATGGTTATATCCATGTCATGTCTAAATGAAATTCATTTTGGATGGAGTAGCATAGCAAACAAATGTTTATCAGATTAGCAGAGATGGAAGATAGGCAGCCCATGCAGAGAGGTAGAAAATGAAGGGGAGGCAGAGTAGGGTGGAAAAATGGGAGAGTTAGGGCTGGAAGGATCCACTCATCACCTGTGTGGACCCAGTGTGCAGGGGATAAGCCCCCTGCAGCCTCTGTGAAAGGCAGGCAAACCAAGGTGCAGGTGGGGACAAGATGGGCACTTTGACACAATAGAGAGGAGTTGAAGACCTTGACAGGTGGAGTAGTATCTCCTCAATGCACCTTCACCAATGTACCTGGAACCCACTGCCTAAGAGAGCAAAATCCATCCTAGAAGAAGGAACAACAAAAGGTAGAGCAGCCACTAGGACCCCACCTTCAAGATGCTATATCTGCACAAGACCAACTGGTTCTCCTTCCTTGAAGAACTTCCTCTGGTATCTGCTCCTCCATCCACAGCCAAGCTGTAGAGGAGAGAGAGCTGGGCCTTGGAGAAAGGGAAGAGGGAATTTGCTATGAGAGTTATTTTCACTTCTGTGAGAGAGGTGAAAGCTATCTTCTCCCAGACAGTGCCCCCCTCCTCACTCTATATACCTCCATGGGTTCAGTGTTGCCAGAACTCCAGTCACTAACACAATTAAAAGACAGATAAATTCAGGACCACACCTCTCACAAAATGGACTGTGCAAAATTCCTGTGCAGAGTCCCTAGCACAGAGCCAATTTAATAAACCAGCCAAGGATCCAGCTGCACCGTTACATGTACGCACCACACACAAATACTTTATGCAACAGAAAATTAATTCTACATATGCCCTTACCCACAATGTTATGTAAAGATATAATAGTTTAATTTTTATAGCAGCGATTCTGGCCAGGCCAGACTCAAGCAGTTACAAAGGAAAAAGCTTCCTAAAAACAGGAAGTCTGCATGGGCAAAGGGACAGGGCACTAGACTGGGACTTAGGAGAGCTGGGTTCTATTGCCAGCCTCTTCTTCTAAACCGCAGCATGACCTCATGCAAATCACTTCCCCGCGTCTCTGACTGTTTTTCTCCTCTAACCCCATATCTATTAGTTCTGATTAGGCTGTAAGGTCTTCAAGGCAGAGACTGTATCTTACTGTGCATCTGTATAGTTCCTAGCACAACAGGGCCCCAATCTGTGTGGAACTAGGATTGCCCACCCTCCAGGATTGTCCTGGACTCTCCAGGAATAAAAGATTAACCCTTAATTAAATATTATGTCATGTGATGAAACCTCCAGGAATATATCCAACCAGAACTGGCAATCCTAGGGGAACCTTCACACCAACTACTTGGCCATCTGCCCAAGTAAAACAAAGGCTGGGGACATTATCGCACTCTCCCCATACCAATTATAGTTATGCTCTTCGAGCCAGGAAAGAAAGATAATCCCATGGGGGTAATCACAAGGCATTTAATAATGAATATGCGTACAGTGAGAATAGCTGAAAATCTGCCTGTAAAGTTTTGCAAAAAACTCCGCTTTAATACTCTCCCAACTACAATTTTATATTGGAAGCTATAATCTAGCTTTCCCTTAGGAAAGGAACAAAAAGACGTCTAGCCCAGATTTCAAAGCTCAGAATCAATGTTCATCATAAAAAAATAACTACTGCAATATGCTAATGTTGAGGACAAATCATTTCAAAGGATTTCATTTCAGACACAAGCATTGTTTGAAGTACGTTACCTTACACTACAAAGATGATTATAGTGTTTTCAAATATTTTCCGTTTTTTTTCAAAATACCAAAATTGATTAGTCTGTTTTAGAAACGGTTTGTTAAATTACATTTACATCAAAGCCCCCTTTGATTTTTACAAGTACATGAAACCATGCAGATCAATGAGCCTCTACATTTTATATTCAGAACTTAAATATGGGCAATCAGTTTATTTGTTTTTCCTGAAAAGTGTTTTTGAAAAACTTTTAGTTAGGCTGGGAAGTAAAATTGCATGACCACCTTAAAAACTCCTGAATCTTGTAATTGTAATGAAAATGCTGATAGCAGCTACTGTAAAATATGTATTCAATGCTATTATGTTTAAATGGTTCAGTGCAGAAACACCAACATACATAGTCTGACTCTCTAGGATTACAATGTCTAACAGCTAAACTGATACAACAAGTCATCAGGTATCTTTTACCTTGTTTGACTGATAAGTGGTTTCACTGATCACGACACCTGTCTCTTGCCCTGGGGAAGAACAACAGATGCCACTTCCTGTCGAGTTTTGTGTATTTCCTTTCTTTAGGGAATTCAAGATCCAGGCAACTGAATCGTTTTTCCTGGCAGCTGACCTTTTTAATGTCTCCAGTACACTTTGTTCATAAAACACTTGCTGGTTCTAGAAGGAAAATATCTGAACAAGGAGGTCCAAATGTTTTATATATTAAATCCAAATTCTCAAATCAAGGGATTAGCCATGTTAAAAAATCCCAATCTACACCTATTACTCACATATTCTAATGCCAACAGCTAAAGTTCCAAAGCCAGAACAAAGATGCAGGGCCAAATTCTGTTCTCGGTTATACCGGTGTAGCTTCATTGAAGTAAATGGCAGGAAGCCCTGACAGCCCATGGGATTCCCGGGATCCTTGCAGTGGAATCAGAGACTGAGCCACAGTTAGAGCTATAGGGGAAGCAACCAAGCTAACTGACTGTTTGGGGAAGGACTGGCAGCCCAGAGCCAGCATAACAAAGCAATGCCTTAGAGAAGGAACAGGGAACAGTATTCCCTTTTTGCATTATGAATTTTTTGCTTTGGTTTGGCTGAAGAGAGTGTTGCTTGGACCTACCCTGAGGCCCACCTTGTAAGATATTGAAAAATAAAACCCAAGTGTGGAATAAAAACACTCTGGAGTGGGACTAATTTACTCCAGCCACCCCTCTTTGCCAGAGGAGGAAGTGCTGAGCGCAGCAAGGCGAAGGAGTTGCCTTGCCACGGACCCCGTCTTTCTATTTGTTTTGGAAATTGCTATGTACAGTTATAGCCCTATGAAAATAATCAGCATCATTTTCACAGTGGGTATTTTCATATATGAGAGGAAACAAACTCAGAACATAAGTATCTGCAGTAGATAAGATACAGATTATAAATAGTCACAAGTTAAAGTTACTGCCAAAACTCATATTTAAATATATAATAGTTGCTGTGATCAGATTTAACTCTGTCAAACTAAAATGACTAACATCTACAGTGATGATAGTTCATTAATTAATTATCAGAAAAGCATTTGCTTCAAAATAATTGTATGCTTGTATGTGGATATCTTATTTGATTACAATTATCACAGACTTCAGAAGTTAATTAGGGATAATTATTTCTTAATGTGATTAAAATACTGGAGAACAATATAAACTATTTTTATGGGTAGTAGTGATTGGAATAACAACAATTCCAAAATAGAAGATAACAATCACAGATATTTTACAGTGGATTTTCTCAAGTAATCAGGCTACAATATAATTAGTGAAATGTTAAGTCTCAGTTACATGGCATGCTGTATTTTGGACTACTTTTAGTCCCTCTCAAGTGTACCCCTTTGTGGGACTGATTTTGCTGCCTTCTCCTTACTGGATCACTGGGCTGCATTTCCAAACTGCTTTAACACAACAACGCAGATCGGTTTAACCCCGGTAAGCCTTTTTACTCCGTGAGTCTGTGACTGTTAAAGTGAATGAAAAATAGTTTCTTCAGAGCAAAGCATTATTTCTAGAGCTGAGGGAATAACTGCTTTGTGAGTTCAGGGTCTGAACCAAAAAAAGTCCCCAAAAATTTAGTTTGGACTAAAACTTATTTTTCTTTGCTTGCCAAAATAAAGAGAAAAAAATCATTTGTAGTCAAATGAAATGTTTTTAATGAAACAAATGAAGTATTTCCGGTTCTTAGTTTCTCCTTGGTTTGTTCGGGAATGTTTTGCACTTCTTTTTAATTAGCTACATTTCAAATCAGTGTGTTGTTTTGAGAAGTTGAGCCATTTTGTTTCAAAGTGATCAAAACAATTTTTTCCCCCAATGAAACTATTTGCCAAATTCAACCAGAATTTGCAAATAATTTTAGTGCTCTGGAAAAAATGTTTGCCTAATTTTCTATTTGCTGAAAAAATTCACTCTGTTCTAATTATTTATTCCTTCATTCAAAGGCACACACCATGCAGACCAAAGGGTAATACCAATAAAAGCTCTGTATGCATGGGTCTTACCTACACCTTAACCTTTCCTTGCAAACTTTTTGAGAGTTCCCCTCACCTCCATCTCTAGGCTAAGTGAAGCAGACTGCTCTCCTGCAGCTTCTGCCTCACTCTGTGTCTGTCAGCATGTTGACAGCCAACCCACGCACCACCCCTACTTCCTGCCTGGATAGCATCTTTAAGGTTATAAAAATATTAACCTTTGATCCTAGGTTCGACCTAGGAAGAGTAAACTTTGCCAGGCTAGTAGGCACCAGGCTGGAGGATATTTGCTACTTAATAACTTCCCCATTGTTTTCCCAAGAATCCTTGGTATTCCCTACGATAACACCTTATTGTTGCCATTGTTTTATTTCCTGTTCCTTACAGCCTCCTTCGATTTATCTCTGTGCATCCAAGCAGGATAATAATCACAAGATAACCTAAATGTAATATCCTATTTATAAAAACTGCTCCTCATAACTCCCTCACTCTCCACAGTAAGTATTTATACAGGACCACAGGATTCCTTTTGCAGTGCTATCGTTGATTTGAGAGACAGGTTATGAGGAACATCCATGCCCAAGAGGAATTCCTCGAGAGTACTCATATGGAGTCATCCAAGGCTGAGTAAGCTATCCAGCTACAGAGGATTGCTATCACGCCACTGGGGGAGGAGGCGGCGGCTATGGCTCTCTCACAGGGAGGACACTGGCAGCTGGTTACTTCTGGCAGCAGGGAGTGCTCCACCCCTATTCCCCACCCACCCACCATGGTGATGGAAAACCGATATGCTGCCCAATAAGAGATGAGGAATCACCCCCAAAGGTGGAGAAGAAGCCATGTACCCCCAAGGCTTGGAGGATCTCAGCCACCACACCCAGGAGGAAACGTAGAGTAGTGATAGTTGGTGACTCTCTTCTGAGGAGGATTGAGGCACACATCTGTCACCCTGACATGGCATCCCAGGAGGTATGCTGCATCCCAGGGGCCCATATCCGAGACAGTATGGACAGATTGTCGAGGATCATCGGCCCTCTGACTACTATCCCATTCTACTCATCCATGTGAGCACTAATGATACTGCAAGGTATGACCCTCAGCAGATCAGAAGTGACTACAGGGATATGGGAGTAAGGGTGAAGGAGTTGGAAGTGCAGATGGTGTTCTCTTCAAGCCTTCTGGTCAAGAGTAGGGGCCCAGGCAGAGACAGATGCATCCTGGAGGTGAATACCTGGCTGCGAAGATGGTGTCGCCAGGAGGGCTTCAGCTTCCTTGACCACGGGATGCTGTTACAGGAGGAAGGACTGCTAAGCAGAGATGGGTTCCACCTATCGAGCTGGCATCACAGAGACCTGGTAGGATAATATGCATGACTGGAATATTGGTATAGACGGGTACAGCTTGCTCAGGAAGGACAGATAGGGAAAAAAGGGAGGAGTTGTTGCCTTATATATTAAAAACGTATACACTTGGACTGAGATTAAGATGGAAATAGGAGACCGATTTATTGAAAGTCTCTGGGAAAGGATAAAAGGGGTAAAAACAAGGGTGATGTCATGGTAGGGGTCTACTACAGACCACCTAACCAGGAAGAAGAGGTAGATGAGGCTTTTTTAAAATAACTAACAAAATCATCCAAAGCACAAGACTAGGTGGTGATGGAGGACTCCAATTACTCAGACATCTGTTGGGAAAATAACGCAGCAGGGCACAGATTATCCAATAAATTCTTGGAATGTATTGGAGACAATTTTTTATTTCAGAAGGTGGAGACAGCTACTAGGGGAGAGGATGTTCTAGATTTGATTTTGACAAATAGGGAGGAACTGGCTGAGAATTTGAAAGCAGAAGGCAGCTTGGGTGAAAGTGATCATGAAATGATAGAGTTCATGATTCTAAGGAATGGTAGGAGGGAGAACAGCACAAAAAAGACAGTGGATTTCAAGAAGGCAAAGTCAGGGAGTTGGTAGGTAAGATCCCATGGGAAGTAAGTCTAAGGGGAAAAACACTTGAAGACAGTTGGCAGTTTTTCAAAAAGACATTAAAGGCACAAGAGCAAACTATCCCATTGCGTAGGAAAGATAGGAAGTATGGCAAGAGACCACGCTGGCTTAACCAGGAGATCTTCAATGATCTAAAAATCAAAAAAAGAGTCCTACAAAAAGTGGAAACTAGGGCAAATTACAAAGGATGAATATCAACAAATAGCACAAGTATGTAGAAACAAAATTAGAAAGGCCAAGGCACAAAACAAGATCAAACTAGCTAGAGACATAAAGGGTAACAAGAAAACATTCTACAAATACATTAGAAGCAAGAGGAAGACCAAGGACAGGGTAGGGCCGTTACTCAGCGTGGGGGGGAAATAACAGAAAATGTGGAAATGGCAGAGATGCTAAATGACTTTTTTGTTTCGGTTTTCACCAAGAAGGTTAGTGGTGATTGGACGTCTAATATAACGAATACCAGTGAAAATGAGGTTGGAGCAGAAGAGGGAATAGGGAAAGAACAAATTAAAAATTACTTAAACAAATTAGATGTCTTCAAATCACCAGGGCCTGATGAAATACATCCTAGAATATTCAAGGAGCTGACTGAGGAGATATGAGAGCCATTAGCAATTATCTTTGAAAAGTCATGGAAGATGGGAGAGATTCCAGAAGAGTGGAAAAGGGCAAATATAGTGCCAATCTATAAAAAGGGAAATAAGGATAACCCGGGGAATTACAGACCAGTCAGCTTAATTTCTGTACCCGGAAACATAATTGAGCAAATAGTCAAGCAATCAATTTGCAAACATCTAGAAGACAATAAGGTAATAAGTAACAGTCAGCATGGATTTATCAAGAAGAAATCATGTCAAACCAACCTGATAGCTTTCTTTGACAGGGTAACAAGCCTCGTGGATATGGGGGAAGTGGTAGATATGGTATATCTTGACTTTAGTAAAGCTTTTGATACCGTCTCGCATGACTGTCTCATAAACAAACTAGTGAAATGCAACCTAGATGGAGCTACTATAAGGTGGGTGCAAAACTGGTTGAAAAACCGTTCCCAGAGAGTAATCAGTGGTTCACAGTCATGCTGGAAGGACGTAACGAGTGGGGTCCCGCAGGGATCAGTTCTGGGTCCGGTTCTGTTCAATATCTTCATCAATGATTTACATAATGGCATACAGAGTACACTTACAAAGTTTGCGGATGATACCAAGCTGGGAGGGGTTGCAAATGCTTTGGAGGATAGGATTAAAATTCAAAATGATCTGGACAAACTGGAGAAATGGTCTGAAGTAAATAGGATGAAATTCAATAAAGATAAATGCAAAGTAATCCATTTAGGAAGGAACAATCAGTTGCACACATACAAAATGGGAAATGACTGCCTAGGAAGGAGTACTGCAGAAAGGGATCTGGGAGTCATAGTGGACCACAAGCTAAATATGAGTCAACAGCATAACACGGTTGCAAAAAAAGCGAACGTCATTCTGGGATGTATTAGCAGGAGCGTTGTAAGCAAGACAAGAGAAGTAATTCTTCCACTCTACTCCGCACTGATTAGGCCTCAACTGGAGTATTGTGTCCAGTTCTGGGCGCCACATTTCAAGAAAAATGTGGGCAAATTGGAGAGAGTCCAGAGAAGAGCGACAAAAATGATTAAAGGTCTAGAAAAAATGATCTGTAAGGGAAGATGAAACAAACCCAATTTTTTCAGTCTGAAAAAGAAGACTGAGGGGGGACATGATAACAGTTTTCAAGTACATAAAAGGTTGTTACAAGGAGGAAAGAAAAAAATGTTTTTTCTTAACCTCTGAGGATAGGACAAGAAGCAATGGGCTGAAATTGCAGCAAGGGAGGTTTAGGTTGGATATTAGGAAAAATTTCGTAACTGTCAGGGTGGTTAAGCACTGGAATAAATTGCCTAGGGAGGTTGTGGAACCTCCATCATTGGAAATTTTTAAGAGCAGGTTAGACAAACACCTGTCAAGAATGGTCTAGATAATAGTCCTGCCATGAGGCAGGGGACTGGACTAGATGACCTCTCAAGGTCCCTTCCCGTCCTATGATTTGGTAACCCATCACACGACAAAGCTTCAAAACAACTTCCCCAAAGTTGCATTTTCAGCAATATCCACATTACTGCCTACACAGAATAATTTTTCTTTAGAAAAATTTAGAACATGTCTGCAGACTGGAGCCCTGATTCATTTAAAAAAAAAAAGTTGATTTACAATTCCATTAAATTCAAAGAAGTTGCTCCTGATTTTGTGTGGGTGTAACTGAGAGCAGAGTCAGACACAGTATCTTACATGCCAGACAAAACTCTAGATGGAAAGTAAACAAAAACAGGGCCCAATGCCCAGTGAAACCACCCATCCCTTCAAATAAAACAGAAGAAAACAGTTCATAAAGAAAAAACTAGTGAGGTGTGGAGGAAAGAGACCAAAATTATCACAGATGAACTGATCTAAATTAAAAGGTCTTTCTATCTAGACAGACATTTATACCAAGTTCATCAGGAAGATACCCAAGTGTATAAAAACAAGAGACCAAGTGCAATTGTATTTCAACTAAAGATGCCCCTGCACCAACCCCTGAAGGCAGTGAGAGAGACTCTGGCAGACATCGTCTGGGAAGGAGTGCTCCAGTAGGGGTTCCAGAGTCAAGATAACTCTGCCCTTGAACTTCCGGACAGAAAGCAACTTCCTTTGCCAAGGAGGGGCATAGGGGAGAGGAATCAATAGAGGCAGCACTGCAGAAAGAGTTAAGAAATTAGGTTGTGATAATTTTAAATTCTGAGAGTTTAAGCAGAGGACCTTTCTAGCACAGTAACCAGAAAAGGTTTTATTGCTAGTAAAATGTTCCGCTCTGTATGCTTCAAACCACAGATGGTACCATTTGATTTTGTGTTGATATGCCACTATGGAGTCTTGCCTCCTGAGACTTGTAAGATTCTTCCTTTTATAATCCTATGCCCTAGAGAAATCTCAGCTGCTAATGTGGGCAATAAATAGATTTCCTGTGCCAATTCATGAAATGGGAAGAAGATTAATTTCTTTTATTCACCATTGTATTTGGCTGACTCAGTGGCACTCAGCACAGGTCCTGGAACAAAGGTGATTTCATGTAATCTTTTCAGTGCCCTGATCCTGGGAATAGTAGTAGTAACTAAATCAGCCAATCATGCAACTTAGAACATCTTCAAGACTATTTTAAATTGCACCTGGCTGTCTGCATCACCAACAGGCCATTCTGGCAGCCTGAGATAGCTGGAGTGCAGTAGAGCTCTAGGCACACTCCATTTTCCCCAGCTACCTCCCTGTGCTGGTTTCAAGCAGTGAAGGAGGCATAGAGCCAGCTACGACACAAGGCCACCCAGGGCTCCATCCTAACATTAGGGGAATCCTCAGGAAGCCATTTAAGATGGCTTCATAGTCCCTTTACACCACCGAAAGATTAGCCCCTCGGTCTTAAAACCTCATTAGTTCCTTTCCTGCTACACTCCTGCCTTAACCTTCTCAGCACACACACTCATTCTGCAAAGTTTGTGAAAGAATCAGAGGATCAGAAGGGACTGCATGGTCACCTAGATGTGGGATTTGTTGTGTCTAAACCATACAAGGCAGATCAGTATCCAGCCTCCTTTTGAAAAACTCCCGTGAAGGAGCTTTCACAACCTCCCGAGGCAGTCTGTTCCATTGTCCTACTGTTCTTACAGACAGGAAGATTTTCCTGAGATTTAATTTAAATCTGCTATGCTGTAGTTTGAACCCATTGCATCTTGTCCTGCCCTCTGTGGCAAGAGAGAACAACTTCTCCATCTTTTATATGGCAGCTTTTCAAGTATTTGAAGTCCACTATCATGTACCCCTTCAATCTCCTCTTTTCTAAAGTAAACGTACCCAGTTCCTTCAGCCTTTGCTCATATGGCTTGCATTCAATCCTTTTGATTATCTTTGTCACTCACCTCTGTATCCTTTCCAGTTTCTCCACATCCTTTCTATACATTGGTGACCAAAATTGGACACAGTACTCCAACTGAGACCTAGCCAGCATCTAACCTAGTGCAAGTTGTATTAGTTTCCCACTGACAGGCCCTGAATCTGTTCTCACTTATCCTGGTGTAAGTCAGGCATTATTCCATTAAAAGTCAATGGATTAACAGGAATGTAAAAGTGATGCAACATTATCAGAATTAAACCCAAAGTGTAACTTACGTGGTCAATTATGTCACTGCAGAATTTGGCCTGCTTATTGTGAACAGGGAGTTCCTGCTCTCTCTCTTTTCAAACTGAATATATTAAAGCAAAACATGAAAGTTACCTTACATGAAACATTTAGGATCACAGATAAATAGATAACTCAGCATCCCTTTTTAAATTGTTCTGTGTAATAACAAGAAGTCAATCTGAGTAAAAGGGATGGTATGAGGCGGAAAAGGGTCAGGGGGCAGAGATCCTGCAAGCATGTATGATAACTGCCTCTAAGAACTTATTCAAACGGTTAAGAATTGACCAGTTTGTAAAATGCAGAGGACTTTGCACGTGGAAGAGAGTGCTTCTAAGCAAAGGCTGTCCTGGACCACACTCTGAGGCATCTGTTAAGGTAGTCCCGGTAGCAGTAATCTCACAAGCTTGTATATACAAAAGTACCTGACACAATTTTCAATGGAATATTAATTTCACCATTTCTCCACAATAAACAGAAACAAAACATAACATTTTTGTACAGAAGCCCAGCAGCAACACATTCACAACTATTTATATATTTAGGAACAGATTACAGACCAGATTCAGATTTGATATAGACCAGGTGCGGATTTGGCTCTGTATGCCTCATATTGGCAAACACAATGGCACAGATCAGATTTTTTTTTTAAAACGAACACTGATACCATCACCAAGAGTAAAGTTACCATAGGGGCTAATCCAATGACTGAAGTCAGTGGCAGTCTTGTGAACATTTGGGGTATACTTCTTGAAGATAAAAAAAACAGGGAAGATCATTGGCATAGAAGTGTATAGCTGGCATGAAATTAAGTTTACAATTGTAGGCATTTTTGTATCTGCCTCTGTATTCAATTTCACACATGTAAGTTCAAAGAAGATGGCTTCCTTAAGCCTTCATGCTGGCAAAGAATTTGATCCATATGAAATGGAAATCACCACTTCACATCCAGTGGCTAGACTAGTGTCTAAATGAACTTGTATTTTCAAATACATAACAAATATTAGGTCTAAATTTATTAAAGTAATGAACAGAGGTAAAGGAATTTATGTCCAACGGGCAGCTTATAGTTATACAATATGTCTTCCAGTCACACCCCATGGACTTGCTTCTATGGGATCCTGAAGCCAGGGCAGATAAATGGGGAGGGAAAATGCTACACAGGACTCTGAACGTGGTAATATATAATTGCTGCTTTGCTAATCAAAAAGCGATGTACTCGAAGGCCAGGCTTACACTAGAAACTTTTGCTAGGATAGCAGCTTCCATTGGAGGTGAAATTTGTGTGACATTTTCCATGCCAGCAAAAGCTCTAGTGCAGATGCAATGCTTTTGCCAGCGTAGCTTATTTTGCTTGCCGAACCAGTACAAGCAAAACATTTCACACAAAAATAACGTAATTTGAGGAGGATCACTTATGTACAGAGACATTTTTCTGCGCCCAATCACCTCCTCCAGCAGATAAACACAAACTCTGTGGGAAAGTTCTCACAAGTTGCTGTTGCAAGGGCAAATGGGCTTACATGGGCACAACGTGAGAGCCTTGGTTCAGCAGATGCAAAGGAGTAAAAAGAAATAGAAAGAGTCTGTATACTCCTTGCTATAACTATTTTATTCATCCTTCTCCTATGAACTACTACAGTGGCAGGGTGTAGTGGTGCTAGATTGGATTTCACTTCTGCAGCCCCAGTCCCAGCTAGAACCTTAGTATTGTGGCTGTATGTGGGAGGAATGCATTTCACCCACAGTCCTTTCCTTGTACTGATCTCAACTGCTCTTTGCCCCACAAAACAAAAAATTGAGCTCAAAATTCATTTTTAGACATGTTTAAAGCCTCTCTCCTCTTACATAATAGAAATCACCAATAGAAATCAATCAATGGGGTGGCATCAGATAACTAAGTGGGATTTGGTCCAATGTATGAAGGTTCATATGGACTCATTCCATGTAATGTGGTCTTTAAAGCTGTACTAAACTTTTTTGTATGCAGTACCATGTACATGCCAGAGCTAAACTACAGTACATAACTTCCTTGCCCTTCTCCAAGAGGCCTGCCGTAGTTTGCATGATTTTTAAATATATTGGGGACCACAACTCCCAAGGACTAGGGCCCTACCAAATTCATGGTCCACTTTGGTCAATTTCACAGTCAGGATTTTTTAAATCATAAATTTTATGATTTCAGCTATTTTAATCTGAAAATTCACAGCATTGCAATTGTAAGGGGTCCTGACCCAAAAAAGGGTATGGGGGGGCGCAAGTTTATTGTAGGGGGGGTCGCGGTACTGCTACCCTTACTTCTGCACCGCTGCTAGTGGCGGTGCTGCCTACAGAGCTGGGCAGCTGGAGAGCGGCGGCTGCTGGCTGGGAGCCCAGCTCCGAAGGCAGAGCCGCCGCCAGCAGCAGCGCAGAAGTAAGGATGGCAATACCATATCATGCCACCCTTACTTCTGTACTGCTTCCAGCAGAGCTGGACCCACAGTCAGCAGCCGCCACTCTCTGGCTGCCCAGCTACGAAGACAGCAGCACAGAAGTAAGAGTGGCATGATATGGTATTGCCACCCTTACTTCTACACTGCTGCTGGCGGGCACTGCCTTCAGAGCTGGGCACCTGGCTAATAGCCACCACTTTCTGGTCACCCATTTCTGAAGGTAGCAGTGCAAAAGTGAGGGTGGCAACATCACAACCCCCCTAAAATAATCTTGTGGCCCCCCCTGCAACTCTCTTTGGGTCAGGACATCCAATTTGAGAAACACTAGTCTCCCCCATGAAATCTGTATAGTATAAGGTAAAAAGCACACAAAAGACCAGATTTCATGCTGCGGAGACCAGATTTCACGGTCCATCGTGCATTTTTCACGGCCGTGAATTTGGTAGGGTCCTACCAATGACTAACTGAAGTGCCAAAAGCTCAGCACTACTGAAATTATGGCCCTAGCAATCAAGATATTTTGCCATCTTTTATGGCCATTATATTTGGAAAAAAACAAAAAAGCTCAATCCCATACCTTCTGACTTCAATGTTTATCATTTCCTTACCTCACATAAAGAGTGAGCCTCCCTCTGCTGTTCTCTAACAAATCAACTACACTATATAACCACAATAATAGAGTTTGAAGTGAAGCCCCAATCCTGCAGAGCTTTATTGACTTTGGTGGGGTTTAGCACCAGCACAGGGCTATCCCACATGGATCCAATTGCAGACTCAGGGCACCATGTTCCTGTTCTCTTATCAGTGTACCAGATTTCAGTACAAATGAAACACTAATGGGACAAAAAGAATTCCCATCGGAGTCACAGGATTTGGTCTATATTCTACAACGTACATCATGCCTCTAGTTTAAATTAAATAACAATGTCTTAGAAATAGTTACAGTTGCAGTTATGACCCTCTTGCAGTTATGACCGAAATAATTACATCAGTCACCTGAATTTACAATTGTATTGAATCAAGAGAATGCATGATATTGAGTAGGTTTTCCATTGCTGCTAGATGCCTTCCCAACATTTCACAAAAGTAAGAGCGGATGGCTAATGCAACCTTTAAAATTAAAATTGCAAAACAGTAACAAAATTAACATTACAAGGCAGTAAATGCATGTATTCAGAAGGGGATAACATGCCTTTATGTTCATATTCTCCTGACATCGCTTGATTCCAATCTCTCACACAATGAGCTGTGCCACAGTATAAAACAGGAACTTTTTTTTAAAAAATTGGCCTGTTCTTGTGCTAGAAAGAATTTTCAATCTGCTGTGAGTTTTTCCAGATAGCATATTTTATACGCTATACTTTTGTCATCTAAGGAGGTCTTGAAATGTGAAGAAGCATTATTATGCGACAAACCCTGTTCAGCAAAGCTTTTTATCTTGTTTGCTATTAAATGTCATTTTACTGCTATATCATTCAACGAAATGATTTTCAATGTCTGCAAAATTGTATATTGGTATAGTGGGCAAAGGAGACAGTGAAGAAAGTTTTAATTTGTTTACATCTTTGGCCTTGAAAGTTTATGTGACTGTTAAGGCAATTTTTGAAACTTTCATTACTGTAGTGATTAGAAGCCAGAGTAAAAATGAATAAAAGAATATGTTTAACATCCACATGAGACCCTGAATGTTTTGAAAACCAAATATATAGTGTGGGAAGGGAGCCCATAAACCATGAGTGCCAAAGGACCGTTGGCCATCTTAATTTAGACATGGCAATGAGGAGGTGGCCAGAAAAAGGTAAGAAGAGAGAAACAACTAAATGGGAACAAAATGAAAAGGGAGAGGGGAGTAAAATAGGAGAGGAAACGGAAAAGGAAAAGGGAAAGGGGGGGGAAGGTTTGATTTATTATATCAACCCCATGCTCTTGTTTTCCCTAAACCACTAACTGCCACAAGCTGGGACTGGACAACAGGGGATGGATCATTCAGTAATTGCCTTGTTTTGTTAATTTCCTCTGAAGGATCTGGCATTCGCTACTGTCAGAAGACAGGATACGGGCTAGATAGACCATTGGTCTGACCCAGTATGGCCATTCTTATATCATTAAATTACTGGCTTGAAAAGATTACTTCTTCTCTGATCCTGCACTAGTGCGATTATGTATATTACTGCCCAGTCACATTCATCTGGATTCCCCCTACACTTCTGCTAAATTAACTGAGGAAAATTGATAATTTTGAGTTACTCAGCCTCGGCATTTACCTTGCCCGAATCTCAAATTCGGATACTATAGTTATAAATCTTTCAGCCTAATATCATTGTCTCACTCCTGCACCTTTTGAAGTCATTGAAGTCAGTAGCAAAAGTTCCAAACAGGAACATGATTAGGCCCCCATATTTTGACATGGTTACTTTCTTTCCCAAAAGCCATGTTATCAGCAACAAGTAAAAGGAGCTATTCGCCAAACACCATTTAACAATACACACTCAGTGAAACATTACAATTCAGAGAAATATTTTAAACACGGGAACTCACGTGTATTTTTTAAATAAACTTAATTATGCAAAACATTGAATTCATGAATGTGCTAGCAAAACAGCAGTTTGAAACAGATGGGTCATAATTTATAATAGTTTGCTACAGATGGAAGGATAGTACAAACTATTTGCCACATTAGGTTTTGATCAAAACATTGCATAAAAGAAAAATTACATTTCTCCTGGCGTGTACTGCTCAGCATATAGAAAGGGGAAAAAAAGGTATGGAGTTATGCCACACTTTTTGCAGTGTATGTTGGAAAATTCCTGAATTTTAAGTCTCCAGGAGGTGGTCTCCTATATCCATATAAACCTAAACTCCCATCAAATGTTCCTCTTTCCCTTGCCAACAAAGGCTATCAATACTTTCCCCTAATTTTAGCAGGGGTGGGATAACCAATATTTTAACCAAGGGGTTCTAACACAAAACATCCCTTTCGTATGTAACAAACCCCATGCATTAGAGTTTGTGCTTTTAAAACCTTCCGTAAATTCTTCTAGCCTCTCATGTCATGGACCAGACCCTAAAGCAATTTACTCCAGTGAAGTCAACGCAGTTGCACTGATGTAAAACTGGTCTGCTTTTACTAACTAACAAACAAACAGTGTACTATACTAAACAGGATAATTTCGTGTACCTTCTACCTGGCTTGTTTACACTATTGAGCTGTTTCATCTTATGGTAAGATTGTAAACTTCATGGGTCAGAGACTATTTACATGCTATTTACATTACTCTTAGCACAATAGGGTCCTGATTAGGGCCCTCAGGTGCTACTCCATCACAAACAATATCCATTTTAGATTCATTTAAAATGACTGTTTAAAGCCCAGTCCCGCAATCCTTTGTGCACATTGCTACCTTTATGCACATGAGCACTCCCATTGGTTTCAATAAAGCTAATGATGTTGGTAAGGTGAGGCACATGTGTAAGCCCAGGCCTACGTTTGCTAGTAATGCTAGAATAGCTAATAGAGTTTGTACTAGCAAAAAAGTCCTTTTTCCAGTATATCTCATACTAGCTCCCCTGGCATAACAACTATGTCTACACTTGGGCTTTTGCCAGCACAACTACATCCGTTGTGGGTGTGCTTTAGGTCTTTATTGGGTGGTAACTAGGACAGAATTTATTTTGGTCAGTAACCACAAAGGAGGTAAAAACCAAAGAGTCTCTGCCAAAACGTTTAATATAGAAGACGACAAAATAGACATATGAAGAGAGGGAGGAAAGTGGCTCACGAATAGTGGTCAGTGCAGAGATTATTAAACATGGGGGTAACAAAATGTTGATTAACACAATGTAGGGATTTTTGCCACTTTTTCAAAACACATTATATACACACACAATATATAGAAGATATCCACAACTACCTCACAGCCCTACCATTTTTAGTCAGCTAGTTTCTTCAGGGTACTATGGTAGAAATGGGCCTTCAAAGGCCAGTAGAATGTGGATAGTGTAGTGGCCTTGCAGACCAGCTCAGGAAAAGTGTTCACATGCCTTAGGGACAGTGTGGAAGAAAGCACAGAGATAGTAATGGGAGAAGTGATCAGTCTGTCAACGCTGACATGGCTGGTGAAGCAAAGGGGAGGACCACACAGAAAGACACGGGCAGATGAGCAGGGTGGGGCAAGAATTATGCAGGATCTTGAAAGCAAGGACAAACTACTTGAAAGTGATTCAGTGGAGGAGGGGAAGCCAGTGAAAGAACTCAGAGTTGAGTGCTAGAAACATAAAAGATAGTAATCTGACAGCACTACGGAATCACAAAACCAGGGGATTCAGCCCCCAGAGGAGATCTTCAGGTGGCATCAGGACACTATATTGTCCCCTAGATCACCCCTTTCAGTTCAGGGTGCATGTCTGAAGTGGCAGTAGTTAAGCTTGTGCATCTTCAGCTGCTGAAACAAATGACTGTTACAATAGGAAGCGAGACATAAGTTAGAGCAGTCCTAAAGCTGCTCTGAACTTATGCCCAGTGCTGCTATAGGCCTTGGACAACTCGACAATTATAGGACAGTACTGTGACTTCATCTTTTGCTACTGCCATGCCCCACACTCCAAGATTCTAATGCTGAGGATCTAGCGTGACCAGACAACAAGTATGAAAAATCAGGACAAAGGGTGGGGGGTAATAGCACTATATAACACTAAGCCCCAAATATTGGGACTGTCCCTATAAAATCGGGACATCTGGTCACCCTATGAGGATCTAGCCTTAAGTTGCTTTCCCCCCACCCCAACCCCCGAAGATGACATATCGTTGGCATAGGAGAAAAATCAGCTTGTTAAATTGTGTTGAGAAAATAAGTATTTTGCACTTCTCCAAATTCATTTGGAAATAATTTGTTTATGCAGTGATAAAGCAGTAAAGATATTCATGTTTAAGTGTAAAACAATGAGAGACATAAATTTATCTTCACTGGAAATGAGAGCGTGTTCCACTTTTCTGCACAACCCATTAGCTAACTATACCTAAACCAAGTCTTTATAATGTTATGTTTCTCATTTCATGAATTTTTATAGCTAATGTGTTTTCAGCCAAGAATAATGTGGTGATTAGAAAAAGAGTTCAATAAGAATGTGACAATGTAATAAGTATAGGAGTTAATGAATTTCTCTGACTAAAAAACAATTATTGATCACATTTTTTAAAGCTTTAGATCAATTATTATGTCATTTACTACAAAAGTTTCTAAAATGAATTAATGACAAGTTACAGATAAAAGGCTTTGAAAGTAACAAGTTATTGATTTTTGCAAACTTTCTATGCAATTTAAGGGTTTGATAGCACCTAATTTAATTAGACTAATGCTTTTCCTTTTTAAATGCATCAAGATGACTTGAAGATTCCCTTTCATAATAGTGTCTGGATTCCTCATAGTTCTCCCCAAAAAATAATTAGGAGAACCTATATTTTGACTTACCTGACTTATATAACCTTGTTTATCTACCAAATTATTATTTGGGCTGTTCTAAATGTAATTGAGGCAAAAGTGCCTCTTTTTTTTAAATCAATGCACCAAAAACACATTCAGCATTTTAAGTATAAATGTAGACACCCTTCAAATACTAAAACAGGTGGTTTTATTATTTGATTCTTTCATGTTCCAGCAGTTACTTCAACTATTACTACGTTTTGTACAAAACAGAACATGTCATTTCAAAAATTAAAAAATTCTAACCAATGGCTTTGCAGATTGTCAATGCCCATGGTTTGGCACTATTACTCTACTTACAGAAGAAGCTACCGAGCTGGACTTCATACTTGCATAGGGATTTGAAAAAAAAAAAAAAAAAAAAAAAAAGACTACTTCCTGACTGAGGGCAGTGAGTATTTTGCAGCTAAATTAAATAAAATATAGAAACCATCTGTTTTACACACTTAAATGATTAATTTTTGGTAGACGTTATAAAAATGGGTTATTTTTTGGCATAACATTTATTTATAAGACACTATAACTGGCAATCCAGCATTCTTCAAAGCAGGGTTATAACTACATTTTCCAGTTATCCATCTGGGCTTTTTCAATTCAGTGGTTTAATTAAAACTCAATGGTATTATCAATCTGTTGCATTTTTCATTTTGATGGTTATTACATTTACAGTACAGCAGGAGTACAAATTAAAGGAGGATGATGAATCTGATCTTAAAATTTTATTTCTGGTTCTTTAGTAATGTACATTGTTGTAATATTTTCTATCTCATTCATGTTTATAAAACAATTTTCATGAGCTATTTCTTTATGATTACAAAAATAAAAAGACAGAAAAAATATATTTTTGGAATAGCTTTTCACATCTCACAAGGCTTCTTTCATCATTTATTCCATCAATCTGGTATATAACTTGGCACACATCCATTGACAAGATTTAGGATACAGCTGTTGATGGTATTTGCTTTTTCCTTCTTAAGTCTAAGGTTTTCAACAATAAAGTACACAGCTAAGAGACAAACACATAGGAAGAAAATATTAATAGACTCCTAGGAGATGATTATTGTAAATTTCAATTAATGTTTAAAGTTACACAGTGGTAAGATGATAACAATTAGAAGTGAAGCATGATTGTAGATGTTTCATTAAGCAATACAGTCTAATCTATGCAGAGATGTTGCCATGTTGGTGATCTAAGTTTGGGTCACAATCTTAATTCCTGACTCACTGGTCTATAAAACAGGAAATAGCGTTTATTGTGCAACAGCATGCTCAGTCCTGATCCAGAAGAGTGGAGAAGAAAGAAACAGAAGGCAAATGGACTCCGTGCATACTTACCTCTGTAATATGGCAGAAGTAAAAAACAAGCAAACATACCAACCAACTTTTTGTAACTTTGGGTAACAAGGGACAAGCAATTATATTCAATCTGTTACCAATGCTCCTGATACTAGGCTTCCTTCCAAAATAGGACATTTTTAACATACTGGAGCATGTGCCCATTTTGATTTTTGATATTTAATTTTATTTCATTGAAAAGGTGTTAAACTTTATTTGCAACATTAATAAAATGTACAACCTACAGGTGAATACAAAGTATTAATTACTGAGTAATAGCAGAGGCAAGAAAGTACAAAACTATTAACTTCAAATATAATACCGTAAATGTAAACTAGATTCTTTCCCTTTTAATGATAAAATTATTTAAATCATTACAAAATGTTCAGCTAAAAGGAGGGAAAACATATTTTCATATTTGTGCTTTATGTCTTTAGAAAATGAGAACCCTGGAGTTTATTATAATTATGAAGATACCACAGTATTAGTTCTTAACAGCACAGCATATTAAAAAATAGCGGTCTCCCAAAGAAGGGATCAAACAAAGACAATAATGGTGATACGTTACAAAATGAGGACACTAGGACGTGGGCTGCATGAAATATAACAGCTCTTTTGGAACGTACAACTAGTTTGGTTGGGGTGGGAGTTGGTTTTGGTTTGGGGTGAAGACAAAGATAAAATGAAAGTGAAAGAGGAAAAAGTGGGATAGGACACACATTTTGCTTATAACTTGAGAAAGTTAAGTAAAATAGAGTGAGCTTTGTGTAGTCAACAGGAAAGCAAAAAGCTAGCATTTCATATGCACCCTCAGTAAGAAGTGAAACAAGAGTTTCTGTCACACATTCAAACATTCTCCATTTTCTTACTACAAAAGAAAATACATAACATATTCATGACTTGATGGTTTCTCAGAATCCATGGATGGGATTCTCATTCTGATAATGAAGTAGCTATATCATGTCACCATACCACACTGACATTTTAGTGTCCTGCAGTAGGGGGTCCAATATATAGAGCTCAAAAATGAATTGCAAAGCATAACATTGTTTACAGTATTCCCCAAAAATTGTTTTGGGTGTTTTCTGTTTGTTCATTTCTTTTGGTTACCATCTTTACTTTACCAGCAGAAAATGACCAAAGGGTAAAGTACTTTTTAAAACTCCATGAAATTCTAACCACATCAAGAAAAGACAGAATCTTACAAGATAGAAATGGGAAAGACCTATTAGGTCATCTAGCCATTCCCAGACAGCACAGAGTTGTTCCTTATAGCCTGTTGTATTTCTAGTGCTTTGTCCATTATCAGTCTAGTTTGTTTGAAAGGTCTCAAGCACCCCGAGGTTCTCAGTTTCCTTTAGGAAATTTATTCCAGAGTCTAATACATCTGGCTATTATACATCCTTTAACACAGCCTCTAGTAGTTTCATTGGTTCAGGTGGCAGGGCATTTTGGGCAGCACCATTTAAGGAAGGTCGATTTGGTTTAATTAGCCTTCCTTAAATGGTGCTGCCTCAAATGAGCTGTTTCTCCTGCTTGGTTTGCAACCTCAGCTAAACATAAGGGCAAAAAATCTCCCTCTGGCATCACAAAGGTATTCTAAAAGCTTCAGGCTTTCAGGAACAAACACACTTCAAATATTCCCTATAGAAACAACAAAACAAGGTTATCTCCAGAAGATATTAACACAAGTCCAGAGACGCTTTAGTTACTTTTATTTATTAAATGGTAAACGGATCTGTTGACAGTCAAAGTTATTTGCTTTCAAAGGCAGTAAGAGAAAGAGGGTCAGATACTCAATGTTACTGAATAAATCAGAGTTGAGCCAGGGTGTACTGTAGGTTTCATGTGAATAGAACAGATCAAGCACAGTTTGAGGGAAGGAATATTTTCATAGCACTTGTGCTGTCCTAAAGAGGAAGGCATATCCTACCTATCTACCATTCCCTCCTTCCCTCGCTGGCATTTTCCAGATATTTGGCAGATGAAGATTCGCAATGAAAGATCCGATTCTCCCATCAGTTTTCAAGGGTTTGCAGAAACTCAGTTAGTCTTAACTGAAGTTAAATCTCCTATTTACATCCTCAGTTTACACAAAGGGAGCAGAACCCATAATTTAATTTAAATACGCAAGAACGGCCATACTGGGTCAGACCAAAGGTCCATCCAGCCCAGTATCCCGTCTACCGACAGTGGCCAATGCCAGGTGCCACAGATGGAGTGAAATTTAGAATTTCACTAAATTCTAGTGAAAAGTTGATGAATTTTTCAGTTAAAAACCCACATTCGAATGAACACTAGAGATCTGGCAAACCTAGTAAGCCATGGAAATGTTAAACATGGGTGCCTACCAGTCTGTTATTCAATTAAACATTTTTACCAGGTGTTGAAATGACCTCAGAACATAGCAATAGCTCACATGCAAACTACAGGGTACAATACCTGACAGCATAAATTAAATGCAGAGTAGAAGATATACCTTTTAAAAATCACTTGTTTTCCCCCCTCTTTGTACATTAAGCCTTTATTGTTATTTTATCTTGTTGGCACAAATTCATTTATAGTTTAACTCCACTGACTGCAACAGAAACTGTGTTGAGAATTAATTCACCTTAATTGCTCCCTGTAACAGCATTGGCACCTGACTCTCGTGAGCACCCACTCTGTTCTGGCTGATACACGCTTGCAATCACTCAGTTTTGAATGGGGTGACACCCACCTCTCACAGATGTCCCCTATCTGGTCAGGTGTGAGCCTGCTTTTCCTTCAATTCTTACAACCTAGTGGCACCTACCTCTTGAGAGCACCCCTCTTTCCCCTGCCCCCCAGCCAATGGTTGTTCAGCAGGTCTTCAGTGATTCAGCTCTCCAACCGAGTCACATATACGGTCCCCCTTCCAGGGTCTACCGTCTCTAGCTCACAGCCTGGTATGGGGCCGTAGCACCAAGGCTTCCTCCCCGGAGGCACTGTCTTCTTTAACAGCCCAACAGGGATCCCACTCTGTACCCTTGGTTGGTTTCCTTTCAGTAGCCCTCACCTGGGTTCAGTCTTCAGACCAGAAGGGCACATCACAGTACCCTCGCCTGGTCTGGCTAGGTTCTGGGCTCAGCCTGCCTGCACTGAGCTGTCCATGGTCCTGATACTCTTCCCACCAGCCAGCCAGTCTTCAGCAACCTTCCCTAGGCTGAGTCCTGCCTGCAGTGAGCTGTCCACGGTCCTGCTGCCAGGATCAGGAACTTTGAAGGTCCTGTTGATCCTTCCAACCAGCCAGGCACCCAGTCCTCCCCCTCTTCAGGCAGGAACTGACAGCTCTGCCTCTGCTGCTTCCTTTTATATGGCCCTTCTGGTCGTTCCAGCAGCCCCTTTGATTGGTTGCTCCATTGCAGCCACTCTAGACTGTCTCAAGGACTTTTCCTCTGCTTTTTCCTAGGACAGGGTAATGCAGGGCCATGAGATCTCCAGCAGGGGGCCTCCAGACCTACTCTGCCCCGTCACACACTCAATAATGGCATTTGCCAAAGTTGTGAATTTAAAAAAGAAAAACAGATGGACATTGCATCAGGTCATACAGAAACCAATACAATATAAATTACAAATAGTCGTCTTTTATTGACAATGCTCCAACTTATTACAACCTATGTAAGCTCACAAAAGCTCATGCTCAAATAATTTGGTTAGTCTGAAGGTGCCACAAGTACTTCTTTTCTTTTTGCGAATACAGACTAACACGGCTGTTACTCTGAAACCTAACAAAATACGGTCACTCATGTTGCATCGGATCCAAATGACATGACAATCACCTGACATTCTCTACTCTGTTCATATTTTTATACCATGAAATCACCATGGTATCTGAGCACCTCTCAGAGTGTACTAAGCGACATGACCGGAAACATTCATTTGTGATTCTCTCCCTTCCTCTCACTTGGAGAAATATAAAGTAAGATTTTTGTTTTAAGTTTATGTATGTTGTACTATTGAAGGTGACTTCAAACACATGCACTTAAATTTGGAATGGGAAATGGGAAAGTATGAGGTGGTTCTTAGATCTTACAGAAGATAATCCACAATACAGGACTGTATTGGCACCTGAGAAACGTCTGTTTCCTGCGTAAAAGTGGCTCACCCTCCCGGCAGACAGCTCCATTGCTACTGAGGAGCAGAGATCCCCATCCCACACACACGAGACAAAAATCCAAGAATCATCCAGGTCAGAGACTCGCAGAGTTTAATAGTATAATCATGTTTATTACAGTAATGCCTAGGGCCCAACCAAGAATGGGGCCCTATTGTCCTAGATACAGTACAAACACAGAGTAGCAGGCAGTCTTGAAGACCTTACAATCTAAATAGACACCACAGACAAGAGGGAAGAGCAGAACACACAAGCAGAGTGAACAATATGATGGCAGCAAATGGCATGTTAGGTCGTCCCCCCCACCCCCACCACTTTTTTTTAAGGGAGTTTCCTCAGGAGGGGATTAGGTAAATGGAAAGAAAAGGATAGGGAAGGGACAGGAGAGGAGACACTGAAAAGAAGAGGACTAAGTGGTCAGGGCAGGTCTGGAGAGAAGCTAAGGAGAAGAGACTGAAGCAGAGGAATATTGGAGCAAGCAGCCAATCAGGACAGGGTAGGGAAAGTCCAATTAAAACTATAGGAAGTTCTCAATGTCCAGAGGTCTCTGCTTTGGCTGCTTCTGCAGCTGTTCCTCCTGCAGCTAGAGTCTCTGGGTGGTTCCTCTCTGCAGTTTTTGTCCAAAGCCAGAGTGGTAGGGAGGGGAGGCATCAATTGGTAGCAGGGTTTTGATCCTTTGTCCCATCAATGCCTGCACTAGACTGTTTTGGCACCCTTGTTATGGGGTATTCCTGCATGCCAGAAATGCTAACAAGAGATCTGAACCACAAGAAACAGCCTAGTGTAGCAGTCTTAGTGTTTTCACAGTTGATTCCATCTTACAATTACACTGTCAGTCTGCTGGGGAGGAGATGTGGTTGTCAAACTCCCATTTGCATGCAAATTCCTTGAACTCTTCTGAGGCAAGTTGCGGTCCATTGTCAGTGAATAATATCCAGAATATCGTATCTTGCAAAGTGTGCCTTCAGTTTGCCAATCACTGACTTGCTCCTTGTGTCAGCAGGGCACTGGCCTCCCAAAAGATTTAAACAGTCCAGGGCAATCAATTATTGCTTTCACTTCAGGTAACTAAGGCTGCTCCCACCTTTTCCCATAGTGCAGTGGGCAACACATGAGGTAACAGTCTCTTCCTGCTGGCAATTATTATGTGATGAACAGGTGTCACACCCTACCTTTATATCAAGGAGTGGAGTTACGAATTCATGCCCAGCCAGTAAACACACTCTTGAGCCCATTTAAGGCAGCTGTCAATGCCCAGATGCAAAGCATGCATTTTTTGCATGACATCCTTACATAATGAGGTGGGGAGAAGAGCTCTCTGATCTTGAAATAGGATTTTATCCTGCAAACAGAGCTTATCTTCACTTTGAAAATATGGTTATGCTTCTACCCATACTTGGCTTACATCTTGTGGCCACCCTGTTAGTATCGCTCTCTTGACTGATTGTAGTCGGATGGCTTTTTCTAACAGCTTTGCTGCTGAAACTGGGAGACTGAAACCAATGTAGCATGGTAATATGTCCTGATCCTCTTTCTCCAACTCACTGATGCTAGGTATACATGCTCTGCTCAGGATGCCCGCTAACACCAGCAGTCATCCTGAATAATATCTGCTCTCCATCTGGTAGCACTGGAGTTACAGCAGCAGGTGCTACAATCTCTTCAGAACCCTGAGGAGGGGCTTTGCCATGATTGTCTCAGCGGGTTTGTGGTCTGACTGCTCTATTCCCAGAATGGACAAAAGATAATACCACAATCAGAAGTTCTTTTTCTATTTGGATGTATCCCTATTCAGTCTGACAGGGTTCTGCTAGCATAAGCAACTGGCTGCTCCAGCAAAAGAAAACTACATCCAGTCCCTTCTCTGTTGCATCACACTGGAATATTAGTGGCTCTCCTAGCTGGTGGTACTTCATGACAGGGGCATCAGTTAACATTTGTTCAGCATGTCAAATGCTTGCTGTTGGGAACCTGCCTAGACCCACTCAACAACCTGTCTTGTAAGCTGATATATGGGTTCCACTACTGCAGCCAGGTGTGGCCAGAACTTGACGGTTTATCTCTCTGATCCCTAAATCCACCCCCTGTACACTAGGCTTCCCTTGGGAGCAGAGATCAGTAGGGTAGCCAAATCTCTGTTCTGTAGCAGAAATGCATCAGTTCCATTGGATTAGGCCCCTCCATGGCTGCAGAGGAAAGGGCAAGACTAAGCCCTAAAAGATTGAACTATCTTATGCGATCATATATGGTGGCTACACTTATTCCACTTTTGAGCAATTACACAAAAATAAATAAAGCTCTTGGTGAACACTGGAAATGCCAAACAGTAACTGAGTAAAATTGTCTAGATTCACAGAAAAGCACCGTGCTCTTGACTTTGCCCTCTGTTTTCATTCAGTCAAAAGCTCTGAGTTATATACTAGTCTGAAACACAGCATTAATACAATCACTAACTCCTCTAACTTCAGTGGTGCTGTCAGCTGACATTATATTAGTTGTTAAGGTCTTTATTATATTCTTCCAGAAAAAGAAGAGTAGAAATACAATATGTTGTTTTTGATCTCTTACCAGAAGAAGGTAAGAACAGACCATAATAACTATATTTGACACAGTGATAGAAGAGAAATTCAGTAGGTATTTAATTCCTCCCCACCCCCACCATATTGTCATATTTCTACCTCAAGTGAAATCACTCAAGCCTAAAAAGACTTATATGAGGGTTTATACATTGAAGGGTTGTAAGGGTGCAAATAAGGGCAGAATTAAGCTTCAAAATTTATTTTGTTTTAGGGGACTAAACTGCAATGCTGCCAACTCATGATTTTTTTTTTGCAAGTGCTGTGACATTTTGGGTTTTTCCCTTAATGCTTCAGCTCCAGGAGTCATGTTATTTTGTGTGCATCTCAGCTTTCATTTAAAAAAATAGTTTCTAGCCCTCATGATTGTGAAGAAAAGCCTGTAAACAGGACTGAACTGCACTGTAAAGGCTCAGATGCCTGACTCAGAACTTTTGATTGCCTATGTTGGGCAATGATGAAACTAGCAATAAAAATAAATAAATCCATATGAAGTAAAATGTTAAACTTCAGGGCCTGATTCTTATTTCTCTTACTCTACTATAGACCTGGAGTAACTCCTCTGCCTTCACGATTTACATCAGTGTTCCAGGAAAAATTAGGCCGCCCTAGCCATTAGAACTGACTGTACAATGCCTAGCACACTGATAATACTACATGAATTAACAATAAGCTTTTCATGCAAAATACTAACTTAAGCTAAACAAATGGGACAAAATATGCACAGTACTTTCTAGAAACAAAAGTTGATTAGGTCTTGCCCTCAAATTACTATACAGCTATATACGAAGAACCTGTCAGATCTCCTAATGTAGCATTTTTCCTCTACAATAGGTGTAGTCTAGTTCTCGTTGGTACCAAATTCATCCTTGGTGGAACTCAGCTGAAGCCAGTGCAGTTCCACCAGGGATGCATTTGGCATATGATGTTGCAATTAGGCCTTTCCACTACAGTGAGGCAACAGCTCAAGGCATATTTGAATTTTCTTGACTCTAATGCTGTCAGCCAGCAAGACAGACTATTTCCTTTGAAAATAAAGAGTCCTTAGGGGTGGCAGAACAGACGGAGCCCTAACCTTTACTTGTGGCTCCGGTAACAGATACTGCACCTTAAATAATTTATATGATGTGATCATCTGGTAGCTTCAGCTGCAAGAACAAACCATGCTGAAACAAGATCCATCCCAATCTGTTCAATAACCACTGTTCAAAGACTGGGTAAAGTGGACAGTCTATTAGGCAGGCCAAAGCCTTCAGGAACCTGGAACCTTAAGCACTGAACAAATGTTTATTACTGTTTAAAACATCTTATACCACAAAGCTTAGCTTTATGATACACCACACAGACTTCAACTTTATTCCAATTTTGCTATAAAACAAAGCAGTAAACGCCTTCAAATTACAGGCCAGATTCGCTGCAGGTGTAAATAAGTTAGACAATTGCTCGTGGTACACTACAAATATTTGAGCTGCACAGGAATAGTCTGCATTTAAAATAAGATGCAGAAAAACCCTTAAAAGCCAGTAACAGTGTATCAGCATGATCAGAAATGGTTAACTGGAGGATGATTTCAGAAGCAGTGAGATGCAGCATGTTCCAATCCCCTCCAGAGAAGTGTTAGACTCCTAGTCACTTGCTTGGTTAAGATAAAAAAATCCAAATAAAATATAGTGTTGAACAAGATGCGTGCTTACATTCACCATTCAGTCACACCATTATTCTTTGCATCCCAACCTCTAGTCTTCATTTGTACGCTACCTGTTTAGACTGTAATATCTTCAGACTCAAACTTCATATTTGTCTATAAAGCACAGGTCATGTCATTGCTGCTATGCAAATAATATGCATCCCAAAGGCATCACTACATGACTGAAACAGAAGGGCACTTTACAGAATGAAGACAGTAATAATTCCAACCCCAAAACACAATGACACCAACAGAAAGGATCTAGGATTTAAATCTGTGATTATGTCCTGTCCTTGTAGGATACACAAACAGCAATAGCATTTCAAGCAGACTGTGGGAAATAAATTTGCTCTTGGCTGAGAATCTGCCAAGCTTCAGCTCTGAGTACATTTTACTTGGTCATTAAACTTTTAATAAAAGGAGTTTATAATGAAAACATTGACAGACTTATAACTGCAAAATACTGCTAGAATAGTGCTAATAATGTGTAATAAATTTTTTTTAAAATACAGAAATTGACAGAGAAAGATGTATAGTATGTAGGTCCACAGTTTCCAAAGATTTTTCTTCTCTGTGCACACTAGATATGAGCTCCACTATCCACACAGGATGGTTTCCATTGTCAAAGATTTGTGTGTGTGCCTCGTCAAGCTGAAAATTAGGTTTGTATTGTGTGCAGCCAAGGTCTGGATGGACATACAGATTTTGATTGGGTGCACAATAGGAATTTTGGGAAGTGGATTCCTGTGGACTCCACTGCCCGCCAGATCTGCAACTCAGAGTGTCACCACAGCAAGGTAAAAGAGACTGGCATCTGGGCAGCTCACCCCCAAGAGACAAGTGAAAAGATACCAGACTATTATTTCAGACCCTTTTTCCCAGTTCTTGAACATCTGGATGGTCAAATGTGATGGAACATACATGTTATAAATGGGCTCTCTGGATCTTTTCCTGAACACTTACAATTTCACCAGGGATTACATTCTCCTTTTCCAGACTAGATAATAGGTCAACATATTCAAAACACTGGGAAGCTCATCCAAATATAGTAGATGTGCTTTCTGGTCATTATTACAAGATTTTCTAAAGGTGTTGGGAGGAGATTGAGTGAATCAGGACCAGGGAAGCCTTTACACCAACTGGAGAAACAATGCTTTGAATGGCTAGCTGCTGCCAGACACCAGGTAGCGTTCAACATTCTATCCGCTTCTCACATTCTGGGGTGCAATCCAGACCAGTGAGGAGTTGCATCGTCACCTGCTCTGCAACCTTGGGTGCCTCACAATGCTTTGCTGTTGTAGATCCCAACCTGGGCAGCTCACAAACAGCATGCAGGTTACACCCTGAGTGTCCATGTCTATGCCCTGGTCCAGCAACTCTGACCCCAGCAACCTGTCAGCAAACACCAGCCAAGCTCTTGCTTCCAGCAGCCTTGGTTACTACTTGCAGGGTGACCCCAACACACCCAGTCCTGAATTTTCCCCAAAAACATGTGTTCTGCCCTCTCCTGGACAGTTCAGATATTATATTTCCATTGCTCCGTAAGGGGTCAATATCCAACAGCCTGCTACTTTAAACAGAGTTACTAAACAGCTCAGTTTAAACACAACACTGGAGTAGTTTTGATTTTAAAAAAATAAATTTATTTAACTACAAAGAGAGAGAGATTAAGTGAGTACAATGCATTAAAGTCAAAAATAGTTACAAGATAAAACACTAGTAGCTTGAGACTTGGTTCAAGGTAAAATCCTTAAGACACGTTCCCAGCAGCAGGACTGACCAAATTCTCAAGTCAGGATGCCTCAAATTCGAAATGCTGTTTCTTTTGTTTTTTTATGTGAAAGGGGGGAGGAGAAAGAGATCCTAGGGTGCTTTTGACCCTCACTTTTATAGTCCAGTCACCCTTTGAAATGCATTTTCATTAGGGTCACCCCTAGATAAAGTTCCTTCCTGCTGTGAGGACAGAGAGATGAAGTCTTGTGGTGAGAGAGGTTCCATGTTGATGTTAGCTAAAACGAAAAATCAATCTGCTCCTGTCCTCCTTTTTTGCAAAAGCTTGACCATTTGACAGGTGATTGCCAATCAACTTTGATGACTCCTGCTAAAAGTGCTGTCTCGTCCTTTGCCTTTGAGGAACAGATTTACCCCTTCACAGACTTGTCTGGTAAACATATTTCAGCCATAATTTCAGCTTATGTTCATCACACTACATACATTTCTATATATTTCACATTACACATATTTCACCATGATATTATTGACCATTGAGTTATTAGTTTTCAGACGTTACCTCACAAGGCATATTTTGCACAAAGATTATTACAATAGTGTGTAGGGTGTGAATACAGGGATGCATTCGGTCAGACCTCTGCATATAAGTCCTGGCCCACGTATGCCTGGATAAATTTGCACTGCAGCTTTTCAAATGCGATGGACAGATACAACAGTGGCTATGGTGAAACTGAGCTGCCAGGAACCTTGTGACTAAACTAGAGGAGTGACCTATTGAGCCTCTCACAATTCTGATTTGGGGAAAGAGCCATGTTCTCTCTACCAGATAGGGAGAAATTTACCAATAAGTTCCAATAAAAATTTTTCCATGCTACCTGCCCTCACAACACACCAGTACCTTCAGGGAGCAATATTTAGTATGGGATAGACCCCTGGTGCTTGAAGAATAGTTGCTACACAGCAATGAACAGCCATTTGCATATAATTTAAAAAACTATGCCTGGAGAAAAATGGGTTTCTTCTCATACAACTTTGAAATTAGCTTTCTGGGAACATTCATACCAGTAAAACTGGATTGACAAATGTTTGTAGAAAGCAAACATAAAAGGCGTGCATATGTGACAGGAGCTAATAATTTTAAGATCTGAACAAATGCTCACAGAAACATTGTGTCCCTATTCACCCCACCATACCAACTTCATTAACACCTCTTCAGTTCCTAGTCTTAACCTCCATCTCAAACCCCTGTCCCAGTTCAAACACTGCAGACTAGTACACACAGCCCAGCGAAGCAGCTTTCTGAGGAGTACTCTAGGCAGACAGTTCACATGGCACTTCTTCAAAAGGTAATTCTGCTTCTAGCAGAAGCCGGGTATATGGAGGAAGGGGAAGGCATGAGACAGAAGAACAGGAGCATAAATCCCAAAGAGTTGGTAGGGTAAGTGGGTGGGGAGACAGGAAAGATTGTTTGCTGGGAAGATAGAGTAAAAGGCTGCCAGGTTGCGTGTAGGATTATGTCCATGCTTCAAAACAGCCATATCAGTACTATGACTCATTTCTAAGACTACAGCAGAATAAAACGGTCAATGACTGTTCCCTTTCCTTCCATATGAAAAGCAAAGAGCATGTCTAAAAACTTTCCTTCCTTCCTTAATGAAACTATTATTGATTTTTCATCCTTGTGAATCATTGCCTTGGAGCAATTTCTTTTAGCTGCAGGTTCTCATCTGATTTGTACGCATGCTTAAGGAACAGTTTATCAATAGAGTCTCCAGAGATACACTGAAAGGATTTTTTAGAAAGCTAAGAAATAGTACATCCATCATCTACCATTTTGGTTAAACAAAGAGACAAAACAGAGAATTATTCATTAAGTGAATTAAGCATCATCATTTCCATGTAATATCCTGTGTCACATCAGGATTGCTGTCAGGGTAAAGACAAAGTGATCCACATGCAGAGGAAGTCAGATCAAAAGGAAAAAAACTAGCATCAGCAAATTGAAACCCCTCATTTCACCACACAAAGTATGTTTACGTTACCATGGAGCCTGTTTACATATGTGGGCATTGAAACACATCAACCACCTCCATATTAGTGGAGGGAGCTATCAGAAATGACATAATTTGCCTGCATCGTTAAATACCTGCATTGCTTTTGCTGAGTGATTTAACAATTCCCAAGAAAAAAGTATTGATAAGTAATTCTTAATAAACAAAGTTGTTATTTCAGCTGGTAGAGGTAATTCAAATTTACTGAGTAATTTCTTATGAAAGTTAAGTAATTCTAAGTACTGATACCAGTACATTACAAGCAATTTTATTTGCTTATAGTCAATATTTTTCTGTTTTCTGAAGAACTCTTGTTCATGCCTTACAGTATGGATGCAACTACTAACAAACAAAGAGGAATGAATTAAACATGCAAAAGTTTAAAACATATTTTTCCTATGATTATTTACTTTGAGGATATAATTCATACCTCTAGTCTATGCTTGTGTCGGTGGTTTTTAAAACTACCATATGTGAGGAATGAGAACCTAGTTTTCTAACTAGCTGTAAACCAAAAAATAAAATGTGCAATCATTTTCATGCATGGTTTCCATTATCCATCAAAATTTCATTTTGGACTAATCTTTCCCACGAGCTCTAACCTAGACATATTGCACTAGTGAAAGTAAGTAAGTAAAGAAAGAAAGTTCTGAATCATGATTCAGAACTCATCCTGTTTACCCACTTGGATACTGCACTTGCTTAGTTTCCATCTTGTTTTTCTAGCCTTATCTTGCCTGTAGCAGACGGAGAACTCACTGCCATGGCGCTTCCTGCTGGTCAGTCTGGGAATTAGCTCTTTCCAGTCTCAGAGCGCCCCCTGCAGGCTGGCGTCTCACCTGCTGCAGGCCCCGTGTCCCTCCCGGACCCTGGTGCCCTCTTATCTTGGGGTTCCGCCCACAGCAGCACCACCACACTCTGGGTTTCCCCTCCCGGGGAACCCCCTCCCCCTATGCCCACCTTGCCTCAGTGGCTACTGCCAGTCATCATCTAGCCCCCCTTTCCCTGGGGCAGCCTGCAATCTATAATGGCCATTCATAATTGGCAAGGCGATTGGACCAGCTGCCTCTGCCTATCCCCGGGCTGCACCTCTGCAGCCCCAGTACTTCCTTAGGCCTTAACAAGGCCTCAGCCTTGGGGAGTTGTCAGGCTGGAGCTCCCCAGTTCCTCATGCCCTTCCCCAGCACTGCTCTGCTCTGCTTCAGGTACCCTGCTCCCAGGCAGCTAGGTCCTTCCCACTCCAAGGCTGGAGTGAGACTGACCCGCTTCCTCCCTTAGCCCATCTTATACTGGCCCAGCTGAGCCCTGATTGGCTGCCTCAAGGCTCTCTCATGATTGGCTCCCCAAGGCAGCCCTTACCCAGGGCCGTTTTTAACCCCTCCAAACTAGAGCAGGGTGACCGCACCGCCACATTGCCATCTTTACTTTATGTAGTAAATCCCACAACTTTAATAAAAAAATGTATCCTATGTTTCTCTTGGACTAACACAGCCCTTGGACTAACACAGCCCATGAAGCACACTACAAAGAAAAAAGGAACACAACATAAGGAATTCTCAGTCAAGGTGATTTGACTGTGGAACAAACTTCCAGAAGAAGTTAGACTAAATAAACCAGCACAATGACAGACTATGGTCTGAAGTATTCCAAAGAAAAGAACCTTAAACTGAACAGGAACAAATCCCAGATCAAGCTGAATGAGATTAGTTATGTAGGACACATTCAATGACAAAGAAAAGTGGAGAAAATTATACATATGGACAGGAGACCTTAGAGATTCATTGGCAAATTCATCCCTAGTTAGTCACAATTAAGTCCTTCACTCAGACTGCCTCTTCAGGAAAAAACAGGGATTATTGGCAAGATAAAGAGCTTCAGTATTTGCATTTAAAAAGCTGTTACAAAAAAAACAGTGCTCAAATATTTTGAGATTAACAAAGTCCAAAATCTTATGTGATGCAAACTCACAGTACCTGGGGATTGGGAGCCCACAAGATAATCACATTTTGTAGCATAAACTTCCAGAGCAGTTACTAAAACATAACTGAACTGCGCCCAGATTAAAAGAGAATTGATCATAGCTAGTTTTGGTTGCAGGTGATTTCATTCGTGTATATGGTCAGAAATCTGTTGAAGCAGAAACAGACCATAAGCCATTGGAAAGCATGTTACAGAAAACCACTGTGCATTGCACACTTAGACTTCAGAAAATAATCAAGTTTTGAGAGTACTCAATAAATGTAAAAAGAAAAGGAGTACTTGTGGCACCTTAGAGACTAACCAATTTGAGCATAAGCTTTCGTGAGCTACAGCTCACTTCATCAGCCACAAGTACTCCTTTTCTTTTTGCGAATACAGACTAACACGGCTGTTACTCTGAAACCTCTCAATAAATGTGACATACATGCCTGGTAATTTCTTAGAGTTAATATTTTCAAGAGGGTCTATTAAAAAAAACCTAAAGCAAAAACACGCAGGAAAAGGAACCTGAAGTAAATGGGATCAGAGTATTACACATTTTCAAAGTAAAATCTGGTATACTCAGAATGTGAAAACACAAAATGACCCAACGTTACAAGAGCTATAGAGAGAGAATTACTCTAGGTGAATGACCAACAGATAAAGCACAAGTATAGAAACTTAAGACAAAAGAGATGAAATTGCTGATTAGGATAAGAGATCTGTAGAAAGGGTATCGATCCCATCATAATGGCACAGCATGTTAAACATACTACACAGTGCCCCTTCAAGTATTGAGATGTGTAAAAAAAAAAAAAAAGCCTGAAGTGTCCTCTTCTCATTAGTCATGAAAAATGCCATCAAAGACAAGTTATCCATATGTTGCCATACAGTAAGATACCCAACTAGTTGTTATACAGTAAGTGCTCAGTCATGAGGGATAAATCCCATCCCTTTCTGCTATTATATGATTTGGAGGAAGCTCTGTGATTTGATCCTCAAATATTTCCTCCCCCACAAAGCCCCCTTTAATTGTCTTACCATGAGAGGAGATAATTTAGTCTCCACTTAGGTCCCATCTACTTCCCACTGAACCAATGGGAAAGTCTTTCCCTACATTCAGAGAGCAACAATTTTAATATTGTTTAATAATAATTCTAAAGAAAGTAAAATATCTAGGACTAAAATTGTGGACTTTTATGAAGGTCTGTCCCAGTTAAGACAAAGAGATCCACATTTACATATTCTTGCCTCCTCTTATCGCCTTACTTATTTCTGTTACTGTAGCACCCACAGTTGGTTTGTCACTGTCCACAGAAAGACGGACAGTCCCTACCCTAAACAGTCATGATCTAAGAAATGGGATTTTGATACTAGTGGGGCTCAAAGTTGGAGATGTGTGCGCATTTTAAATGCCTTGGGAAAAGAGTTAATTCAGTTCACTTGGGACCTGTAACTTTCAGGGTGATGCATTGTACATTTTATATTGGATATATTAGTGGATTCAACATAGAATTAAGAAAAGGAGTACTTGTGGCACCTTAGAGACTAACCAATTTATTTGAGCATACGCTTTCGTGAGCTACAGCTCACTTCATCAGATGCATCCGATGAAGTGAGCTGCGGCTCTCGAAAGCTTACGCTCAAATAAATTGGTTAGTCTCTAAGGTGCCACAAGTACTCCTTTTCTTTTTGCGAATACAGACTAACACGGCTGTTACTCTGAAACCTAACATAGAATTACTTCTTAGTGTTTCACTATTTTATGACATTGTTGGGGTTGATTTATTTCATTTTAAGCCAAATATTTGGCTATAACTCTCTGGCTGACTGGGGCTAGTGATCAACGCTGCTAATATTGGAATAGCATTTGAATTTTATACTCAGTTTAATCAATCTGTTGATTTAATTTTCTTGTGTAATATATTCAATAAATTGTGAAGTTACCACCTCAGACTCCTTTGCTTTTGAAACACAAATTTATTTATGTGCATATACGTGAAATATATACACACTCTCTCTGAATCTCTTTTACAAGATACCAATGTATTTATCCCAAAAGATAGCAGATGAAGTGGAACAATTAAAGTCAGCCTCCTGATGTACAGGCCTATAAGTCAATATGGTGGTATCCAGTATCAGCAACTTCATATCCTCTGCATCTGTTCACTAGTTTGTTCTGCACACTACCAATATACTGCAAATCTGATTTGGTGCCTTGTGTGCTGTAATTAAATAATTTTGAGGGCTTTGAAAGCTGGCTCATCTATTTCAAAACCCATCAAGGACAAACAAATCAGAGAGTAACGAAGGTGAAATAGTGATGACAAATTTTACTTTTCTTTGAGCATTACACTGTCACATCAATTGATGAAATTAAAATATAGAAACCAGCAAAAAATAATCCAAGTTTCAACCTTGCTTGTAACTAGGGATTCTACATTTCAGGTACTGGTGTACTAATATTTCAAAGATGCTTTTTATTCTTTTAAGAATGCAATGTCTTCAAGAAGTGCACACATTTCTTCAAAGCAAAAGTTAGTTGTGTTTTTTTCTCCAAACACTGTTTAAAAGTTAGCTATCTGTGTGAGGAGTGCTTAAATCCATGAAATTCCTTTCATACCCAGTTTATTCCAATGATTTAGCATTGTAATCCTCCACTGGCATTCATCCACACAGTTTGTCTTTTTGGACGGTATTTTAGAAAAAGGTCAGCAGTCAAATTGCCATCAATAAATACCAAATGTGAAAGTGTCTCAGTATTGGAGCTGCCCAACTTGAAGTCCCATCACTAAATCAAATAGCATGTTGGGCTTGTTCTAAAAACCTACCTGAGGTGAGCCTTAACAAGAGTATGTTAGAGAAACATGTATGAAAAAAAATTAAAGAAAGAGTAAGGCTCAGTTCTGCCATCTACTTTACACACACATTGACTTAACTGGAAGATACAAATTCAAGTGAAAACAAAAATCCGCTCTGAGCAGCGTATTTCATAAGATCATTAGGACACAAAAACATTACTGTAATCATTTCCTCCAACTTCCCTGACTCACATTTGCCTCCCTTCAATCTATCCAAAAGGTCACAACTCAATAAGTTTCCCTTTCTGTGACTATACCTATATCACTACCTATTTGTGGCTTGGAAAAAGGCTAATGTGGTGCCCATCTTTAAAAAAGGGAAGAAGAAGGATCCTGGGAACTACAGGCCAGTCAGCCTCACTTCGGTCCCTGGAAAAAACCATGGAGCAGGTCCTCAAGGAATCAATTCTGAAGCACTTAGAGGAGAGGAAAGTGATCAGGAACAGTCAGCATGGATTCCCCAAGGGCCAGTCATTCCTGACTAATCTAATTGCCTTCTATGATGAGATAGCTGGTTCTGTGGATGAGGGGAAAGCAGTGGATGTGTTATTCCTTGACTTTAGCAAAGCTTTTGATATGCTCTTCTTGCCAGCAAGTTAAAGAAGTATGGGCTGGAGGAATGAACTATAAGGTGGATAGAAAGCTGGCTAGATCATCAGGCTCAATGGGTAGTGATCAATGGCTCCACGTCTAGTTGGCAGCCGGTATCAAGTGGAGTGCCCCAAGGGTCGGTTCAATATCTTCATTAATGATCTGGAGGATGGTGTGGACTGCACCCTCAGCAAGTTTGCAGATGACACTAAACTGGGAGAAGTGGTAGATACGCTGGAGGGTAGGGATAGGATATAGAGGGACCTAGACAAGTTAGAGGATTGAGCCAAAAGAAATCGGATGAGGTTCAACAAGGACAAGTGCAGAGTCCTGCATTTAGGACGGAAGAATCCCATGCACCGCTAGAGGCTAGGCAGCAGTTCTGCAGACGAATGGATAGGCAGCAGTTCTGCAGAAAAGGACCTAGGGGTTACAGTGGACGAGAAGCTGGATATGAGTCAACAGTGTGCCCTTGTTGCCAAGAAGGCATTTTGGGCTGTATAAGTAGGGGTATTGCCAGCAGATCGATGGATGTGATCCTTCCCCTCTATTCGACATTGGTGAGGCCTCATCTGGAGTACTGTGTCCAGTTTTGGGCCCCACACTACGGGAAGGATGTGAAAAAATTGGAAAGAGTCCAGCTGAGGGCAACAAAAATGATTAGGGGACTGGAGCACATGACTTATGAGGAGAGGCTGAGGGAACTGGGACTGTTTAGTCTGCAGAAGAGAAGACTGAGGGGGGATTTGATAGCTGCTTTTAACTACCTGAAAGGGGGTTCCAAAGAGGATGGATCTAGACTATTCTCAGTGGTACCAGATGACAGAAAATGGAGTAATGGTCTCAAGTTGCAGTGGGGGAGGTTTACGCTGGATGTTAGGAAAAACTTTTTCACTAGGAGGGTGGTGAAGCACTGGAATGGGTTACCTATGGAGGTGGTGGAATCTCCTTCCTTAGAGGTTTTCAAGGTCAGGCTTGACAAAGCCCTTGCTGGGATGATTTAGTTGGGGATTGGTCCTGCTTTGAGCCGGGGTTGGACTAGATGACCTCCCAAGGTCCTTTCCAACCCTCATATTCTATGATTCTATGATCTAGTCCTTAGATTATAAGGACAGCAATCACCACTTTTAATTTTGATAGAGCAGCATGTGAAGTTATAGCCCTATATAATAGTTAAATATATTTTTCTAATGTATGCAGATCAATGCCAACTCCCCCCCCCCCCCCCCGAATTTCATTTTAAAAAAGTATTTTTGTTTATTTGGGAGAAAATTCTGGAAGCAATATATTTTTATAATCCTTTCTTTTTGTAAGAAGAACTGTAATGGTAGATGGGTCATATTTGTTTAAGAGAAAAGTGTGATCTCTACTGATTAAAATGTTTTCACGGATTATTATAACTGTCATGGGGTGCACCACTCACCGCTGGGCTGGCGGCTCCTCCTGCTCACTTTGGGGATTAGCTCAAGGCCGACACCCTCGTCTATGGTTTACACACCGCCACTCTGACTCTCCCTCCAGTCTGAGGCCCCTCTCTCAGCCTCATGAACTGCCACATCCTCCAGCTAAGTTGCTCTGTTTCCCCCTTCCAGGGGGGAGAGGTAATCACTGTCCAATAGTCTGGCCACTTCACCAGTGGCTAATGGAGTGGTGGGGACCCGGGCCCACTCACTACTCTGGGTCCCAACCCAGGAACCCGATAGATAGCAGCCTCTGGCTGCAACTCTTTAGCTTCTCCCAATGCTGCTACACCTCCCTGGACCACTTCCCCATTGCCCCGCCATCTTCTTCACCCTTACCTCAGGGCATTCAACTACCCAGTCTCAGCAGCCAGCCAGAAGCTTCCTCTTGCTCTCCCGGTCCCTGCCAACAATTGCTCTGTTCAAGGTGCCGCAGGTCTCAGCCTATTAAAGACACAGTCCTCACATCTTGAGCTCCTAGCAGCAACTGACCCTTCTCTGAACTACAGCTCCTCTTATATGGGCCTGCTAGGCGTGGATTGGCTGCTCCCTGCAGCCCTTCTCTAATTGGCTGCAGTCCATGCAGCCTCTCTATGCTGCTCGGAGGATTCATCTCCACTGTTCCTTTCTGGGGACAGGATATGGTAGGACCCTGGCCCCCCTTAACACTTTCCACTCCTGTGTGGATGGACACCCCATCATAATAACCAAGATCAGATTTCTTAAGACGGTTTAACATTCAGAGCTTTGAAAATAAGTACCACAATTCCACTGCATTATGCACAATGTTTAGGTCCCAATCCTGCAATGATTAGTGCACATTCTTCAGTTTACACACTGAGTAATCCTACTGAACTCGGACTTCACATGCACAGTGTGTGTGTAAAGTTAATCTCTTGCAAATGTGTTTGTAGAATCAGGGTTTTAGTTATATTATCTTAATTTCAATCAAAGAAATTAAAATACAGTTATGCTAACGGAGATCTAATGTCACTTGAAATGTATGAGCACTGAATTAGAGTTCAACTGGAAATACTGTATTGTAGTGTTAATGCAGCAGTATATTGCCATTTTCAAGTGTATATAATTAATACATTTAGTGGTATAAAAATTATGCTGTAATTAATTTGGTATTTCAGCATGAATTCATTGCTCACAAACACAGATATTTAAAATGTGTTACGCTGGTCATCTTGAACGAGTACCACATCATTATACATTCTGTGTAAGGTACATATTTAATAGAAAAACTATTTTTAGAAACATTAAGAACGATTTTTTTAAGAACACTGTGCCTGTAAAATGAATCAGACTTTGTATCATAAGTTCACCTGTAAAATCTAAGCAACAGAAAAAAATGTAATTAATATCTTTTAATATCTGCTAAAATTTACCTAAAGTCACTTTTCTATACATAGAAGTGTAGACCTACAGGGATTAGAAGCAAGTACTGTATCATTAAAAAGCATTCAAATGATATATATCACTATATCTAATGGTTCAAAAGAGATCAAACCCTAAATCTGAGATGGATTAGTGGGCAGAGTTCAGGTGAGATGTCAATGGATCATAATAAACACAAGTTATCATAAAAAGAAAAGGAATGCTTGTGGCACCTTAGAGATTAACAAATTTTTGAGCATAAGCTTTCGTGAGCTACAGCTCACTTCATCCGATACATTCAGTGGAAAATACAGTGGGGAGATTTATATACATAGAGAACATGAAACAATGGGTGTTACCATACACACTGTAACCAGAGTGATCACTTAAGGTGAGCTATTACCAGCAGGAGAGCGGGGGTGGGGAAGTGGGACCTTTTGTAGTGATAATCAAGGTGGGCCATTTCCAGCAGTTGACAAGAACGTCTGAGGAATAGTGAGGAGGGCGGGGGATAAACATGGGGAAATAGTTTTACTTTGTGTAACAACCCATCCACTCCCAGTCTCTATTCAAGCCTAAGTTAATTGTATCCAGTTTGCAAATTAAGTTATCATGTAGCTCTGCATTTATTATTTGCCTATCACCACCATGAGTATTTTACATATTTGAACTGTATTTAAATTATCTCTCTTGATACAATAAATCAAAACTTTTCTACTAGTTAGTGCAAAAAGTGAGCAAACTATTCAAATACAATAAGGTCTCATCTGGAGTACTGTGTCCAGTTTTGGGCCCCACACTACGAGAAGGATGTGGAAAAATTGGAAAGAGTCCAGCTGAGGGCAACAAAAATTATTAGGGGGCTGGAGCACATGACTTATGAGGAGAGGCTGAGGGAACTGGGATTATTTAGTCTGCAGAAGAGAAGAATGAGGGGGGATTTGACAACCTGAAAGGGGGTTCCAAAGAGGATGGATATAGACTATTCTCAGTGGTACCAGATGACAGAACAAGGAGTAATGGTCTCAAGTTGCAGTGGGGGAGGTTTACGTTGGATGTTAGGAAAAACTTTTTCACTAGGAGGGTGGTGAAGCACTGGAATGGGTTACCTAGGGAGATGGTAGAATCTCCTTCCTTAGACGTTTTTAAGGTTAGGCTTGAGAAAGCCCTGGCTGGGATGATTTAGTTGGGAATTTGACCTGCTTTGAGCAGGGGGTTGGACTAGATGACCTCCTGAGGTCCCTTCCAACCCTGATATTCTATAATTCTATGAATAAGAATGTACATTACACTGAATCCTAGGGGATCTCCCAGTCAATCGCGATCTCCGGCGGCACTGTAATGTGGCTGATGCTAAGGCAGGCTCCCTGCCTACCCTGGCCCCACATTGCTCCCAGAAGTGGCCACTGCAGCCCTGTGGCCCCGGGGGCAGGGGTCTCCTTCCATGCGCAGTTCCTGCCTGCAAGAACTGCCTTCTTTGTCTGGGAGAGCGGTGGGGGTGGTGCTTGCAGAGGGGCAGCACGCGGAGCCACGTGCTCCTCGCCCCCACCCCCGACCCCAGGGGCCGCAGGGGCACATTGGCCCCTTCCAGGAGCAGTGTGGGGCCAGGGTAGACAGGGAGCCTGCCTTAGTCTCACTGCACCCGCCGCCGACTGGGAGCCACTGGAGGTAAGTGCTGCCCGGTGGGAGGCCGCAATCAAACCCTCATCCATGAGCCCCCTCCCAGAGCATCCCATACCCCTTCCTGCTCCCTGAACCCCCTCCTGCATCCCAAGCCCCACCCTGAACCCCCTCCCAGAGCCAGCACCCTGTACCCCCTCCTGCACCCCAACACTCTGCCCCAGGCCAGAGCCCCCTCCCAAACCCACACTCCCTCCTAGAGCTTGCACCCCTCACCCCCTCCTGAACCCCAACCTCCTGCCCCAGGCTCAGCCCAGAACCCACTCTCACACTGCAAACCCCTCAGCCCCAGCCCAGAGACCACACCCCCTCCCAAACTCCAACCCCCTGCCCCAGCCCAGTGAAAGTGAGTGAGGGTGGGGTAGAGCGAGAGACAGGGTGGCGGGGGGGTGGAGTGAGTGGGGCAGGGTAGATCCTGGGCTGCCCTTCAATTCAAAAAGTGATGTTGACGGTAAGAAGGTTGGAGACCACTCCTTTAATATATCAAGCTTTTGTTCATAAGTAATACATTTAGGGGAATCATTGCAAATTTAATTGGAGTATAATTCTTCAGCTGTTAGCCACTAATTTATATTGTTTTATCATATCTTTGTTACTATAGTATGTAAGCCAAACTCTGAATGTATTTACTATTAAAAAAATGCAACACTGGTACCAGTCGCCTTTTTAAAGTGTCCAGTAGAGTGAAAATGGTGGTGTCTTACATAGCATCATCCTAAATAGCTTCTGAAGAGTAGTCACTGTAGAAAAAAAATAGTCGAAAAAATTGTGCAATGAATGGGTAGAACCAAATGTTTAATGTATTGACTAGATAAATTACATTGGTTTGTCAGTACTTTTCTCAGGAACAGTTGGGTACCAAGTCATGTAAGCCTCAGTGCTGCAAGGATGTCAGATCCTCGTTCGTGGTGTTCCGACTGGATTCTCTTTGAACACATGCCCTTTCAAGTGAAATTAATCAATCTCTTTATCACTCGCACAGCATCTGGAGCCATAATCATTACCCAACTGCTGAGAAAGAAATGAAACCACTAATCGCACAGGGAGTAGGGCTTAGTGTTCTGAACAGGAAAGTTTGTATTAAGTTCTAATTTGAAAAGTGATTTTTCATGGCTAGCCTTCCAGGACACACTGCACAAAAAGGAGGCTGTGTTTCAGCAACTGTCTACTACTTATACCCCCCAGCACACAGAACCAATATATTTAGAACTGCGGTCATTAGCTTTTTATCGTGCTTTTCTAAATTTAATACCATAATTCTAAATCACTGGAATACTAAAGTATGACAGTTTCTTCATGCATTTCACGATGAAACTTCACAGACTCTGAATGAAGGAATAGCCAAAAAAGAAAACGAAAAAAAACCCACTACATCAGGAAAAATTGGCAGACAGTGGATTAAATATCATGTCATGGACATTAAGGACCATACACTGCCTCTAGTCTCGATAAAAGTACATCTCTCCCATTGATCTCAATGGGAACTCTCTATGCAAACGAAGGACAACCTATTTGGCCCCAAAACATTAAGAAGAAACTTTGGATACCAACCAGCTAATGGAATAAATTTAAAATGCACAGTACAGCCACCACCACCAAAATGTTAGACTGCCACACAGTATGCTTTACACATTCCCATTTTCTCATTCTCATTTTCAGTCTAATCCTGCTCAAAGTGAAGCCAATAGCAACACTGCCAATAACTTCCATTTCAAAAGGAATGAGATTGGACCGCAAATGTGTTAGAAATCTAGAGAAATTCTAAAATCAGTGGAAAGGTCTATTTAACAACTGCTGGCCCCTAGAAACCATCATGATCCATGTTATGTGCGTACAGATAACATTCTTGCATATTCTTTAGTGTTTTGCAATTAGAGGGAGAGTGTCCTCATACTAATTTTGTGTTCCAAATAGATACCAGTTGTCTGGATGCGCCATTATCCCCAATATATTGAAATAGTTCATTTAAATTGTTGAGTAAAACCCTTGCTGAAGCTAACTTGAGATATAAATTATTACAAAAATACTATGTAGTACTGAAGTGCAGCAGAGTAATTAAGCCAAGCACTCCACTGAAATGTGACTATCCATTTTTAATGTTGTGCTCTTACCTAGCAACAGAAGTCTTTTCAACAGCTACATTCAATTAAAAAAATATTAACCCCAAGGAAAAAGTATAAAAACATCCCCATCTGTTTTTCTTACCGCTCACTGTGCTTCTTTTGTGAGTGAAATATGCACAACAATGGAATCCAACAAAGCTGAATGAAAAGTACTACAATTCCAATAATAAAGTACCTTTAAAAAAAAAGAATTTAAAAGAAACCACATTTGCAGATTTTCCTGTGTGACCCACAGTTCTGTTCCCATAGTAACTATAAAGAAAAGAAAAGGATAAGATGGCTAACTCATACTTTTCCCTATACTAACAACAAAAAAGCAGCCCTATTTTCATAACCTATTATTGTAAGGGAGGGAAGTGGGACATTAAAAGATTAGTGTAAGAATCTCCTATGTAATCTAGTTTAAAACACCACCTATTGTGCACTTAAAGTTTGCTAGAAAAACATATTGAAAGGTATATAGACTTTGGATATAAACTACTGAAATAGTTTCACAAGTACAGGAATACCAATATTAACAGATATATGCAATAAAGTTTTCTTTCTGCAACTAGTCTAACCAGTATGGTCCTTACGCTAGCAGCTGTAGCAGTGGATACAGAATTCGATTTCCTGGATTCTCCTGTATTACTAGTATTTTGTACATTATCTTCCAATACATAAGGAGAAAATCTTTTAGAATATTTCTACTCCCACCCCCCCCCCACACACACACCTCCTTAATGGATTTTTTTTCTGTGCCTAGTACCCCAATACTTACATGATAGTTTGGCAACCTCTTTTTGAGGAGAGTACAGCATCTAACAAGTTTTGGTTTTGTTTTGTTTTTTTGTTGTTGTTTTTTATCAGCAATGCCACCTCCACGACCACAGAACGCTCCTTGGCAGGACACCCAGTACAGTTCTGCTGCAAGAGGGGGAGGTGTGAAAGGGGTATATGCTTCCTGTGTAGCATGGAACCCAGCTGGGCTGTTGTGACCAGAAGGGCAGCACTTAGAGGAGAAACGGAGACAGGGCTAGTAGAGAGCGGGGGAGGTCAGAGGATCTGCCACTTTGCAGTTCCTCTGGTCTTCCTCCCTACATCAGGAGAGAGACAGCACATGCACTCATTACATATACAATTGACACCATTACAACATTAGTGGAATGCCTTGCTAACAACAACAAAAATCTCTGCACAAGCTGTATCTTTTTCATAGCACTCAAAATCACACCAGATACTTCAGATGTACCATGACATGATCTGGTCCCTGCCACAAGAACTTCCAATCTAAAGTTATACAAGAAGCAACAAGAAATAGTAATAGATATATGATATGAGCAGAGGTACGAGGCAGGGAGCCCAAGGGTCACAAAGGTAATGGATTATTATCCTTGATTATTCCAAGAATATTTTTTTTTAAAAATTGTTAATAAGCTAGTATATTTGTGGAGTTACGAAAGTGTTAGAAGAACTGAATTGATAAGGATGAGGGTGATAGGAGGGTTGGTGGAAGTAGTAAAAGTTAGCAGCCCAGGGAAGTGAAGTGGAGTAGTGAAACAGAGAGAGTGCAAGAAAGGGCCAGGAGCCACAGGGATGCAGACCAGTTAGCAGCATGAGAGAAGGCACAATCCTGTAATTAAGAAAATGTCCATTATATTACCCTGAAATCTCCTTGAAGATAGTTGACTATGATAGGCAGGAAGTGGGGAGGAGGAGGAGGAAGATAAAATTCGGAAGCAAGGGGAAAGAGATGGGATGTGAACAATGTGAGAAAGAGATAGGGAAAAAATAGGTATGCCATCTGGAGATAGGGAAGTGGGGAAGAGACAAGAAGTAACAGAAAAGGATAAAAAGGTGATACAAAGAAGAAAGTGAAGAAAGAAGAGAAGGAAAAGTGGAAGAAAAAAGGAGCAAGAAATCGTGCACAATCTGAGGTCAGAAATGATTTTGTTTACCTCTCTCCCCCACCCCTCTGAAATTCCACACCAACCACTACCATTGGGCACCTTATTTATTTCCCTATTGGAGCCTTAAATCCACCCCAGAGTCTGCTAAGTGACTTATATGGTGACTATGTACATTCTCCCTCTGCCAATACAATCTAGCTTTCAACCCAGTGCAAGCTATAGAAAAAATGAAGGCATTGATTCTTTTGTATTTTTAAATAATAATACCCAAATCCTTTTTCTGATCAGTGTGCTGGATGATCGTTCCATGCAGCATATTTTCCCCACGTTAGTTCCTTATTCCCAGACTAAATTTTTTTTTCTATTTGTTATTTAGCACTCAACAGCATCAGTCATCTGCTGGCCCTAACATATCAGCAGATTATCTAGTGAAGTTGTATTTAAACTATATTGAAAAGTTGACAGAATATTTTATTTCCCTCTTAATCAGTTTTCCAACTGGCTTTTTAGCTGGTTGCAAAAATGGGGGGCGGGAGGAAGAAAATCAAATTTTCATTTGTTTAATCGACATTTTGTTGCTATTGAAATTTTGCAAACAACTCTCCTGAGGCCTCGTTCCTGAAAAGATGTACACAATAACTTTACTTGGCACACGTGTAGTCTCATTGACTTGGAAAGATTCTTACAAAAACCGTAAGTGAGGCGTGTTTTCTTGTGTTCTCATTAGATGTGTTTGCTGGTTATTTAATACAAATGTATAAACACAGCTCAAAGACAGCTCAACTACTTTTGGTCAAACCTTCCATAGGTTTCTGGCTGACAGAATAGCATAGAAACTTTCAGTCCAAAAGAAATATGGGTGAAGATTATGAGTGACCGAAAAATGGGATTCAAGGCTTAATTTCACCCTTAAATAGTGATACAACTGACACTGTTACAACATACTATTCAACATAACCTACTGAATTCAAACTGCAAATAAGAAACATTGCTCTGTTTTATTCCAATGTGTGTAGCATTAAAGGGGTACCTACATTAAAAAAAGGGTTGGGGGTTAGAAAAGTAGGAGACCAGCAAGAATTCAGCAACTGCTTCAAGAATCCAGTGGTCAAAAGCAGAAGTTGGTAAAAAGCACACTGACTTAGCTGAGTCTCAAGTGCCATGAAACTCCCACATAGGCACTATATAAAGGTAATTTAAAGTATTTATTTCCCTCATGTAGTTAGCCCTAATAATCTTAGATGGATTTTCATTCTCATCTTGTGGAAGACTATTACTTGTCTCTCAATAATCCCTAAGAAGATAGGTGGTTCTCTGATTTTCATAAGGAATGAACCCCTTATCAGTAGGTTCGTGATCCAGTCTTTCGAAGATAAAGATTTAGACCCGTTTTAACATTTGGTGTATTTAGATGAAAAAGTGTCTTTTAACAAATAGGTCAAAAGGACTTTCAAACTAGCACCTGATCTTCCTGAAATTAAGACACTGGGAAATTGAGGCAGAATCATCTGAAAATGAAACAAAAAAGGTTCTTTTTGGTCTTGTCCATAACTGCGTCACCGATATTCACTAATAGTTCAAAGGCTCCTCTTTCATTAGAAGAGCATTACCTATAAAGTGGATATCATAACTTTTCCATTATAGTTTATTCCTGAAGGACTAATGATCAAAATAAGGTTAGCAGGGTTTTTTGTGTGTGTGTTCCTCTCAGATGTTGGTAACAACTAAAATAAAGGAAGATTTTTAGTTATCTTTGACAATCAAATTTATGTCTCACGAACCCTGGCTTCCTGCAACCTACAAATACTTGCAAATGAACAGTATATTCTTCAGGATTAAATCTGTTTTCTGAGGTTACCTACAACTCAAACTATTCTTCCAGCATGATGGCTCACTCTTAAAGTTCCTCCATTCAGAAAAGCAAGTATTTCTCTCTTGATATGATGAGGAATTATATCCTGATGAGGAATGCAATGGGCCTAACTGTCTAAGATCTACATTTGTTAGAATTGCATTACCTGGCACATCCCTCAAGTTTTTGTCAGACCACTCTCTCCCAGAATGTTAATATAGTTTGTTTTCTTCTTTTGTCCATATTTCTATTTTTATTTTCTCTCTGAAGCTGCCAGATATTTTTGTCCTGATCTTCTAGCAATAAGACTCCCTGGGTGAAATCCTGGTCCATTGAACTCAATGGCAAACCTCCCATTGGCGTCACCCCTTGATTCTAGAGAAATAATAGGAACTGAGCAAATTGTCACCAGGCCAATGGGATGGTCTTCACAAAAGGGGATTACGACTAGTAGATGTAATCGGTTTTGTACAACAGATTTTGAATTCTGGATTAATTCTGACACAAAACCCTTCCTTGATTTTTGGCAGCTCTCTTTCCTTTTAGGCTAGAGAGAAAAACCATTCCCAAGTGCACTGAACATTTAACCAGAAAGAGAGAACTCATTCCTAAAATCGCTATTGCTTCTATGTTGTAAAAAGATACGACTTCTTCGAATTGTCAGCTGAAAAGGGTGCCTCTGCTATCCCTTCCCCCAATTTCCACAAATTGGCAGACCCAGATTACATGTTACAAATATGAGGATTACATGGGGAGTCAAAGGCACCACCAGTGACATTTCCTGATGGCCATAAGAATGCACCCTTAAGTTCCAGAAACACATGGCCATCCCCAGGAAATACAGAGGAGTATTGTGAACTAGCATTGATCCCTGAATTTTGTCAGCCGTTTTAAACCCATAATTGGCTATTCCCATTACTTGTAAATCACTAAAAATATATCCCTATTTTTAACATTTTTAGACCAAGATCTTCATACCACAGTCTCAAATACCAAGTAAAAACTGCACTGTAGATTCATAAGGGTATGAATATTTAAACTTAATAAAATGTTTCATTTGTCACTGTTAAAACAACAGCCATATTTGCATTAAAGAAATTGTATATACAGTTTAGGACTGTTCAAGAGATGAAGAAAGTTAACATGATGAAATATGGAAATCACTAATTGGATATCACAAGGAACACTATTAATTTACGAGCATTTAAAGACAATTAGATTTTTGCCAGATTCTATCACTAACAGTGCTTTGTTAACAATTGATAAGCTTTAGAGAATTATTCAACCATTAAAATTTGCAGAGTAATTTAATTGGTATAATTAGTGCTTTTATGCATAGGCTTGTGGTCACATTACAAGTATGGTGACAAGCAGCATCCTGAAACCAACAGATATCCTCAGTGCAATGCTATATTAATGTATCGTCTCTAGAAACCCAGAGCTCAAAAAAATTCATTCTGAATAAGAAAGTTCAGCAACCTGTATTAAATTTAAGTGTGGAAGTCTTGACTAGTTAAGAGAAGAGTATTGTATAATCCTCATGAAAGTCATACTTTCAGGTTCCTACAGTTTAAGGATATGGGGCCCAATTTAGTTGCAATTGTATAAATTTGAATGGAGATGCACTCACTTACACCAGGGCTCAGTTTGGCCCACAAAGTCCAGTTTTACAATGTCTGGACTTTCATAAGACACTCAACCTAGCACCTAGGCAAGGAAACCGCTATTTTATCCACTTTAGTGTTTATTTCATTCAGGTTTCTGACATCCTGTAAGGAGCTCATATGTGTCCCCATGACTTTAGAGGATACAAAAATTCTCTTTAGAAAAACAATTTTACACTAAAGGTTCTATTTTGAAAGAAAATGGTCAGAATGATCAAAATCAAAATTACAAACCATGACAGTTAAATCCAAGTTATGAAAATCTCTTTTAGTGTAAGAATTAATTTACCAAGTAGACCACAGTTGATATGCATGTACACACAAATGGATGCATATTATTATTCAAGTGTATACATAACATTGTCTGAGGGTTGCATTATTGTCTACTCGCACAAAACTAAACACCCATGCCCCGCCTCTTCTCCAAGGCCCCACCCCTTGCGCACTCCATCCCTCCTCCCTCTGTTGCTCACTCTTCCCACCCTCACTCACTCGCTCATTTTCACCAGGCTGGCTCAGGAGATTGGGGTGTGGGAGGTGATGAGGGCCCCGGCTGGGGATGCAGGCTCCAGGGTGGGGCCATAAATGAGTTCAGGGTGCGGGAGGGGGCTCTGGGCTGAGGCAGTGGGTTGGGATGTGGGAGGGAGTGAAGGCTCCGGCTGGGACTGCGGGCTCTGGGTGGGGCCAGGGATGAGGGGTTTAGGGTGCAGAAAGGGGCTCTGGGCTGGGGGTGGAGCCGAGGGGTTCAGAGTATGGAAGGGGGCTCCAGGCTGAGGCAGGGGGTTGGGGTGTGGGAGAAGGTATGGGCTCTGGGCTGGGGCCAGGGATGAGGGATTTGGAGGTGCAGGAGGGGGCTTCAGGCTGGGGCCAAGGGGATTGAAGTGTGGGAGGGGGCTTCAGATGAGGGTGTGGGCTCTACGGTGGGGCTATAAATGAGGAGTTCAGGGTGCAGGAAGGGGCTCTGGGCTGAGGCAGTGGGTTGGAATGCGGGAGGGCTCTGGCTGGGAGTGTAGACTCTGGGGTTGGGCTGGAGATGAGGGCTTTGGGGTGTAAGAGAGTGCTCCGGGCTGGGACTGAGGCGTTCGGAGGGTGGGAGGGGGATCAGGGCTGGGGATGAGTGATTTGCGGTGCAAGAGGGGGCTCTGAGCTGGGACTGAGGGGTTCAGAGGGCAGGAGGGGGATCAGGGTTGGGGCTGGTGGGAGGGGGTCAGGGGTGCAGGCTCCAGGTGGCGCTTACCTCAGGCGCTCTCGGAAGCAGTGGTATGTCTCCCCTCTGGCTCCTACGCGGAGACATGGCGAGGCAGCACCACCCCTGCAGCTCCCATTGGCCACAGTTCCTGACCAATGAGAGCTGCGGAGCTGGCACTTGGGGTGGAGGCAGCGTGCGGACCTCCCTGGCTGCCCCTAGGGATAAGAGCCAGAGAGGAGACATGCCGCTGCTTCTGGGAGCCACGCAAAGCGTGCTTTTGCCCCACTGCGCCACCGACCGGACTTTTAACAGAGCCGCCAGAGTCCCTTTTCGACCAGGCATTACATTCGAAAACCGGACACTTGGCAACCCTAGTTGCATATGGGTGTCCACGCTCCACAACCACACTCCACAAAGTCAAGTAAGCTAAAGCTACATTGTAGCTGAAATTTAGGATTTACAACAGTAAAGAAATTCAAAGTTATGAGTCCACAGATACCTAAACTAGGCCATACTACAGAAAGGGGTCATGATAACAGTCTGGGATCAATGATTTAACTCCAGTGAAATTATTCAAGTCCCCAAGTCTTACAATTTCCTTATTTTTCTGCATTTACAATTTCAGCAACGTTGCATGAAAGCAAGTTCTCTTCCTTCCCTACTCTTGCCAAATATTTCCTTGGAGTCCTTAAATTAGAATATAAGGGGGAAAAAGAAATGAGATTCATTGTACATATACATAAATGCATGTAAAGCTAAATATACCAATTAGAGATGCACACAAAGGACAGCCATGTGCACTCTCGTGAGGGCAGAATTTAGGTGTGTTTATTCTAATTCCCTTTTTCCTATTTCTTTTTCAACCTTATTGCGTTTAATTTTAATGTCCAATGCTTTAAAACCATATCTTTTGAAAGGTTTTCAGCATTAAAAAAAAATGTCTGAAAATGTAATCAATGAAAACACTAGGGTATTTTTCCATACTCTGTTTTGTTTTTTTTAATTTAAACATCAGTTGGACTACTACTATAAGACAGTTCAGCCTATGGGGCAGGATTTATTTTCCCCACACAATTTTAAAAGCCTGAAAATACAGGCTTTTAACTTAAATGCCTCTTTCTTAGCCATAAACACCACAAGAGCATCACAATATATATCTTACAGTATTGTTACTGCAACACTGCAGCTAAGGATTGACTGTATCAAACCAGCCCTAGGATCTTACATATTTGACTGCTAAAAAAAATTTTTTTTTACTTCTCTCGGGAAAGGATATATTTATCAATCACTGGGGCACATGCACCCTGACAAGAACAGTTCTATTGTTTTCATTGGAGTTTCATGACAGAAGTGCATGTTCATGAAAACCACTGAACCATCCTTTTGCTAGTTCTAGAACATATTTTCTAAGGCCCTCAAGGGTTTAATAATTCTGTGTCAATTGGAATCAAGTGAAGTTGACATTTTCAGAACATTTTATGTACACCTCTAAAGACTTACAGTACAATGCATTTCAGAACTGGACAGAAATAAAATAAAAACTTGAAGGACTTCTTTTGTTCTTATATAAACTACCTTCCAAAGTATAGTGGGGTTGTCTGTTCAGTCAGCAGGCTTAGTTCTCAGGGCCTGCCACTTGTCTCTCTCTTTTGGTTCAGTATGTTCAGGACCACCAAAAATGGGGTTCAGCTGGGTCAGCTTTCTTATTGGTAACCTCCTAGTCCTGCATATGCCGGGGCTAGGTGTAGTGGAATGTGGGATGGGTAGGGAGACCTGGGGGCCTTTACTCCACTAGGTCCCAGCCTATCCCACATCCTGCTCACCTTCCCCAGGCCACTTCATACCATACCCAATGCCTCAGACTTATAGACTTGAATGCCAGAAAGGACCACTGATCACCTACTCTGTCCTACTGCACATCACAAGCTACAGAACCTCACCCAGTCACTCCTCCATAACCACTGGCTGAGTTACTAAAATATCCAAATCATGATTTAAAGACTTCTAGTTAAAGAGAACCCATCATTTACTCTAGTTCAAACTAGCAAGTGCCCCATGGCTCCACACTGCAAAAGTTGAGAAAGGGGTCTGCCAGTCTGACCTGGGGAAAGATTCCTTCCTGACCAAATATGTCAATCAGTTAGATCCTGCGTATGTCAGCAAGACCTGCCAGCCAGTCACCTGGGAGAGAATTCACAGTAGTAACTCAGAGCCTTCCCCATCTAGTGTCCTATCTCTGGCCACTGGAGATATTTGCTAATAGCAGTCAGAGATGGGCCACATGCCATTGTAGGCAGTCCCATCATACCATCCCCTCCATAAACTTATCAAGCTCAGTCTTGTAACCAGTTAGGTTTTTTGCCCCCACTGCTCTCCTTGGAAGGCTGTTCCAGAACATCACTCTTCTGGTGGTTAGAAACCTTCATCTATTTTCAAGCCTAAACTTGAAGCCAGTTTGTATCCATTTGTTCTTATGCCAACATTAGCCCTTAATATTAATAACTCCTCTCTCTCCTTTTGTGTTTATCCGTCTAATGTATTTATACAGAGCAATCATGTTTTCCCTCAGCCTTCGTTTGGATAGTGAAAAGAAGCCAAGCTTCATGAGTCTCCTCTCAAGAGACAGGTTCTCCATTTCTCTGATCATCCTTCTCTTTACCTGTTTCAGTTTGAATTAATCTTTCTTAAATATGGGAGACCAGGCTGTACACAATATCCCAGATGAGGTTTCACCAGTGCCTTGTGTAATGGTAGTAATACCCTATCTCTACTGGAAAGACTTCACCTGATGTATCATATGATTGCATTAGCCTTTTTCATGGCTGCATCACATTGATGGCTCAGTCTTTCTGTGATTGACCATTACACTAGGTCTTTCTCCTCCATCTCTTCCAACTGATATATCCCCAGCTTATAGCAAAAATTCTTGTTGTTTGTCCTTAAGTGTATGACCTTGCACTTTGCATTATTAAATTTAATCAAATTTCTATTACTCCAGTTTTCAAGGTGATCCAAACCTTCTTGTATGATATTATGGTCCTCCTCTGTACTGTCAACACCTCCCAGCTTTGTGTCACCTGCAAAAGTTATTAGCACTGTGACACATGGCCAGAAAGGGTTAAATATCCTTCAAAATAAATAACCCTCAAAAGACATATGGAGATATAATGTTTGTGTTTTTGTGTATTTACGTATATACAAGTAGGGTCAGCAATGTAATCAGCAGTCCCTGTCTATGCTGTATTCTGATAGTTCAGAGATCAAAAGAACATCCTAGCATTTAAATGAATTGCAAACACAGGATATCTCGGTATTCATCTCTCTTTGAAATGTATTGTGAATGGTGGAGGAACAAGCAAATTGCCTTCTGTTAATTCGTATAGCTAAGTACCACTGATGGACTACCTTCAAAGTCATCCTAAATTACCTTTTGTTCCCCGACGAACTCCAACTTGTCAAAGAGGACATTAAATTGTATAAAAGATCCTTGGGTCCTGATTCTGTCATCCCAGATCTGCATAAGGTGTCATGCAGGGGAAGCCTAAGACGCAAAGCCTGAGATCCCAGTTCTAACTGGATTGCCCTGAAATATGAACACTGGACTATAACCTATGAACTATTTCTGAAAGAACTCTTTGCAACTACAAAGCTCAACATCTCTGCTGTAAATCTGAACCTCAATGAATTGAGCTCATGTCTGTATATATATTGATCTTTTAACCATACTCTCTCTCTCTTTTTTATTTTATTAATAAATTTTAGTTTAGTTAATAAGATTTAGTTGTAGCATCATTTGGGTAAAATCTGGAATATTCAATAACCTGGGAGGTAATGTATCCGATCCTTTAGGACTGGTAGAATCTTTTCTTTTATATGATGAAGTAAGATTTTCAGAAATCATCATATTTGACTTAGATTTACCAAACCATCATAAAACAGCTTCTTTATTAACTTACTGGTTACTCAGAAGTCCCTTAAAGTGATCCAGCCTCAGATCTCCATCCAGGTACCCAAGTATTGGAATATCCACCAGCTTTTTGGGGATTGTCTGCCCCATTCTTTGCAATTCACCCTAATTGAGTGACCACAATTCGCCCCCACTGGGATCTCGGTCACAAGCACACTCTCACTTTTTGTGCTAAGGTCAGTAATAAATATGTTAAATAAGATTGGTCCCAAGACCGATCCCTGAGGAACTCCACTAGTAACCTCCCTCAAGCCTGTCAGTTCACCTTACAGTATGGCCCATTGTAGTATCCCCTTTATGCAGTTCCTTTCAATTCTGGTATTAATCCCCATGTGGAACTGTATCAGACGCTTTACTGAAATCCAGATAGGCTAGCTTTGCTGCATTTCCTTTGTCTAGAAAATTGGTAATCACTGGTCTGGCACGATTTACCTTTTGTAAAACCATGTTGTATCTTATCCCAGTTACATTTACCTCTGTGTCCTTAAGTACTTTCTCTTTCAAAATTTGTTCCAAGACCTTGCATACAATTGAGGTCAAACTAACGGGCCTGTAGTTTCCCAGATCAGCTGTCCCCCACACCCATTTTTAAAAATAGGTACTATATTAGTAATTTTTCAGTCACAAGGTAGGACCCCCAAAATTATGGATTAATGAAAAAAACCATTCCTATTGGGCTTGCAATTTCACAGGCCATCTTTTTTAATATTCTTGGATTGAGATTACAGGGGCCCCCCAGTTGGGTCTCCTTAAATTGTTTATATTTGACTTCCATTTCAGATGTGGTAATTTCTACTTCCATATCCTCATTCCCATTAGCAACACTGCACTAACCCTAACCTCCTTGTTACCCTTATTAAAAACTGAGGCAAAGTATTTCTTTAGGTGTTGGGCCATGCCTAGCTTATCTTTAATCTCCACCCTAACCTCAGTGCTTAATGGTCCTCTTCTTTCCTTTTTTGTTTTTATTTATATGGCTAAAACAAAGTAAAAGTTCTTCAATTTCCTTTGCAAGGTCCAACTCTGCGTGGTTTTTGGCGGTTCTCACTTTTTTCCCTACACTTTCTCGCCTCCAAGAGATAGCTTTCCTTGCTGATCCATCCCTTCTTTCATTCCTTGTAGGCTTTCTGCTTTCTCCAATAACCTGTCTGAGGTTCTTGTTCATCCAGTTTGGTCTGCATGAATTAATTTTTCTGTCTTGCTTGGGGATACAGCGTTTAGATTGTTTCTTGCAATTTTGCCAAAGTAATTCCAAGCCTCCCTACATTCAGACCCTTGAGTTTTTCAAACCAGTCTACTTCCCTAACTATTCGCCTTAATTTTTTAAAGTTTTCCCTTTTGAAATCAAGTACGCTACTTGCAGACCTGTTTGTGTTTATCCTTCCATTTAGTTTAATCTGAATTAGCTCTTAATCACTTAAGGGTGTCCTCTACACCCAGTTATTCTACGAGGTCCTCACTTTGGAGCACAGCAGCTGTTTAATTATAGTCCCTTTCTTCAAACCCCAGAGTCTTAGAGCTGATACAAGAGGACCTTCTGCTGCCCGCACTCAGGATTCTCCCTACCTGTTGGGTGATGTATCAAAGGAGAGGAGGAAGACTCACAGCCAGACCGCCTCAGTCAGAGCTTCTCCTATTGTGACAGGGCAGTGCTCCTCCAGGGAAATGGCTTCTCTCCTTTTCCCTGGGCTGCTGGACCTTTCTTTATATTGCTGCATTCCTCAGGATCAAGCTCAGCAGTGCCTGAGGTGCGGAGCTTACCTGACCCTGTACTGCTCCAAGCCTTTCCCCTGCCTAAGCCCCGGGCTGGGATTTGCAAACCCCATCACACAAAGCTAATTCAAAAACCATTTGTACAACATTACACAGGAACCAGAGGATTTTTGTTTTGTTTTTCAAATGTAACACTTCTGAGATTTTGTGAATCTCTCAGAGAAACACATTATGAAGAAACATAGGATACTGGATCAGACCTGTTGTCCACTGAGTGCAATATCCTCTCTCTAGCAGTGGCCAGCACCAGAAGCTTCCAGAGAAGATGCAATAAACCCTGCAATAGGTAGATGTGCGATATTCTCCACCACCACCTTGCCCCTCCACAAAGCATGTCTCATCCTAATCTTTAGTTGTTAGGGATTGGTTTAAACCCTGAAGCATGAAGTTTCTTTTCTATAAAAAACATTGTTTTGACTCACTAAAATTCCATAGAATTGTGAACTAGATGGAAAGACATTTGAACTTTGGCTCTATATAGTCTGAGTAGACACTTATGGCACAAGTTAGCTGAAAGAGGTCAACAAGACCCTCGATAGGCAATCGTGAATAACAAAAGGATGAAATATTTCACAGAAAGCAGCAAAGGTGACAATCATCTGTATCCAATGAAATTATGACCCTTCACAGATTCCAGGGCCAGAAGAGACCATCGTGATCATCTAGGTCAGACCTCTTGTATAACGCAAGCCATAGAACTTCCCCCAGAGAATCTTGATTTTAAAATTCTCAGTGATGAAAAATCCACCACAAACCTGGCTAAATTGTTCCAATGGGTAACTACTCTCACTGTTAAAAATTTACATCTTATTTCCAGTCTGAATTTGTTTAGCATCAAGATTCAGCCATTGGATGATGTTATACCTTTCTCTGCTAGATTGAAAAACCCACTATTAAATATTTATTCCCCTTGTAGGTTCTTATAGACTAATCAAGTCAACCCTTAACTTTCTCTTTGTTAAGCTAAATATACTCAAGTAGCTCAATCTATCACAGGGGTAGGCAACTGGAGGCACGCGAGCTGATTTTCAGTGGCACTCACGCTGCCTGGGTCCTGGCCACCAGTCCGGGGGGCTCTGCATTTTAAATGAAGCTTCTTAAACATTTTAAAAACCTTATTTACTTTACATACAACAATAATTTAGTTATATATTATAGATTTATAGAAAGAGACCTTCTAAAAATGTTAAAATGTATTACTGGCACGCGAAACCTTAAATTAGAGTGAATAAATGAAGACTCGGCACACCACTTCTGAAAGGTTGCCGACCCCTGATCTATCACTATAGGGCAGAGACTACTTCCCAGGACAGACTTCCTCAATCAGATAAGTATGGCCTACACATTTTTTCCTAGATGTATACATGTACATTTAGCAGTTTTAAAACACATATTGCTTGCTTGCACCCAACATACCAAACGTTTCAATTCGTTCTGAATCAGTGACCTGTCCACTCTTCATAATTTACCACTCCCCCAAATTGTGTCATCTGCAAAACTTTATCTGTGATTATTTCAGGTTTTTTCCATGTCATTGATAAAAATGTTAAAAAGCATACAGCCAAGAACAGATTCCTGCGGGACTCCTCTAGAAATGCACACCGTGATTTCCAGTTTACAATTACACTGAGACCTATCAGTTAGCCAACTTTTAATTCATTTAATGTGTGCCATGTTAATTTCATTTTGTTATAGTTTTTTAATCAAAATGTCATGCAGTACCAAATCAAATGCCTAACAGAAGTCTAAGTATGCAACAGCAACACTATTACTTTTATCAACCAAATGTGTAATCTCATATCAAATTAGTTTGACAGGATCTATTTTCTATAAACCCGCATTGATTAACAAAAAAAATAAAGGAAAGTAATATAATTAGTGCCAATCAAGTGTGACAAATGTGGCAATTTCCTGAACAAATCTTGTTGAATTAAGCTAAACTTTACTGAATTAAGTCGACATATAATTGTGGGCCAGGGATTGTTTGTAATTCCATGGGGAGTTACAGGGGAGGATGACCAGATGTCCCCATTTTATAGGGACAGTCCCGATATTTGGGGCTTTGTCTTATATAGGCGCCTATTACTCCCCACCCCCATATGGATTTTTCACACTTGCTCTCTGGTCACCCTATGGAGGGGGATCACAGCCCTCCAGGAACAAAAAACAGGGTGGTGGATTAGGGAGATTCACTCATGTGGTAACACCTCCAAAGATGTACCACCACCTGGAGATACTTGCATATACTGATTCAAATTGGATTCTCTAGAGACCAACAGACAAAGAAAGGGCTTTTGGATAAATAACCTGAGTTTAAACTGACTCAGGGCCTGATTTCTGAGCCATAAAATGGATAGGACTTTCTGTCCAAAGCAGGGCTCCAGTTCATGGGCTTACTTATTCTGAGCAAAAGGTGTTATGAACTTGTAATCACAGAAAAACCTGTGTGGGGTTTGAAGAACTGTTCACCTGCCAGAGACCTTATTGGCACTGGGGTGATCTCTGGCAACCTTTTAGCATGCATGTACATTCTTTTATTACTTTTAATGTGTTTTCTATCATGCTTTTACCTTAAGAATGCACATGCTTATTTAGAAAGACCTAAGTGGTAATTTAGCTGTGGGCAATTACACTGTTCACAGGCTCTGAGAAGAAGGCAAAGCAGGCCTGCTTAGACAATCTGACTTGCTGGGGAATTCAGTCCAGGCAGAAACTGTGCAGCCTGGAAATACCCTGGTCAGGAGGGAAGAGAGACATGTCTCCGCCCAATAAAGGTGACTGCTGGGAAGCTGAAAGCCTAAGAGTGGCGCCCTTGCTGGACCACAAAGGTGGAATACAGATGAAATTGCTCAGAACTGTGACATAATTCATTATATTACCCTCCTTTAATTCTTTGTTAAATCGAGTCCTGTATCAGCCTCTCCATTATCTTGTCCAGGCTTGATGTCAGGCTGACAGGCCTATAGTTACCCAGGTCATCCCATTTACACTTTTTAAATATTGGCACATTAGCTTTCTTCCACTCTTCTGGAAATTCTCCAGCATCACACAATTTAGTGAAAATCAATAGGTGTGATTCACATCTTCCTGAGATACTACTGGAATGGAAAAAGTAATTTTACCCTATGAGGAGACTACACCTATTTGTCCCCCAAATACAGAGATATTTGTTGAACACTTCTGCCTTTTCTGCATTAGTATTGATAATTCTACACCATTTCCACCTAGTAATGGACCAATATTATCTTTTTTGTCACAATTCTTTTTTGTTCCTAAAATACTTAAAAGCTCCTTCTTATTGTCTTTAATTATGCTGGTCATAGATTTCTCCTTGAGTCTCTCTGCTTTCCTTATCAATTTTCTACAATACCTAGCTTCGTATTTATAGTCACTGCTATCAACTTCTCACTTTCTCCATTTGTTATTTACAGTTTTATTTTTTGTAGCTGCCTTCATTTCCCTTCTAAACCAGGTCATATTTTAAAACCAATACAGCCTCCTTCCTCAATTGCTAGATTGTGCCTTTTTGGGCATCTATTAAGTCCTTAAACAATTCCCAATTATTCACATTCTTCTGATTAAATTCTTCTCCCAGCTGATTTGACTCAATTGTTTTCAGCTTTGTGAAATAAGCCCTGTCAAAGCACTAAGTGTGTATGTGTATACACACACACACACTCACACACACACACACACAGTGCTTTGACAGGGCTTTTATATATATATAAACTGGTCTGGACTTTATTCCGTTTACACAATATAAATGTGATTAGTCATGATCACTTGCACCTAATCTACCATTAATTTTTATTTCTCTAATCAGTCCCTCTTGCTATTGATATACAGGCATATGCTAAATAAGGTACAGGTATGGATTAATTCAGTAATGCAAAAGTCTACAGGTCCCAAAACTGTAAAACAATAGCTTAGCCAAACTACCTAAGGCCCAAGGCTTAAAGACTTGACATAAGTAACTAACCAGTAAATGACCCTACATCGCAAGATAGAGTGCTGTAATAGACAAGTGTTGCTAAACTGCTGACAGGTAACCACAAAATGACACTGTATATCAGCTTTAGATATTTTAAGTTAACCACAGCAGCATTTGTCGAACCATGAGAATACCATGACAACTAACTGATTAATACTAATAAACTTGAAGTAAAAGGCCTATTCACTGATGGGTAAAGGGCACCCCAACGTTAGCAGGGTAAGGAAAAACAGATAAGGAAAAAGAGCTGATGCACATACTGAATATGCATTAGCCTTAGTTAGTATTAGCATAACCTCTAATATAGGGTGGCACTTGGCCCATGGACCTGGAGCCTACCAAGTGAAGGACCACTCCTGGGTCATCTTACTACTACATGGTTCCCTGGAAAGGATGGTATGAGTAGGCGAATTCTGGATGCTTGTATTATCTCTGTCTGCTTTGCTACGTCATAGTGTTTGTGATATTGCTGACTGTGCTAATAAAACTATTGCAGATTCAATAGGTCTTGCCTAAGTGTAGGTGTCTGTCTTGCATACCCGGGGGTCCTCACTCCCAAATTAACTGTGATGCTGTGGCCGATCTAGAGGCAAATAAACCCTGCCAAACCACGGAATGTTAAATTGGAAACTCTAAATAATACCTGATTACACATTACTTGTCTATACTAGGTGGAATCCCCCTGTGTCGGTTGCAATCAGCTTTTTAGTTTGGAAATGGTCATCTACAATATTTAGAAATTCTAAGGATGTTTTACTAATGGCAATACAAGACCTCCTGTATATGTAATTGAAATTGAAGTCCCCCATTATCACACAGCTTCCCCTGCCCGCCCCCCATCTATGCATTATAGTTAGGGGTATAAAAAACCAGTCAACCTGTTTCCTGCTGTGATTTGGTGGTCTGTAGCAGACACAACTAATACCCCATTTTGTGTTTTATCTGTTAGAAGGTTCATCCATAACCATTCAAGGTAAATATTTTCCCAAATCATCAGTGACTCAGAAACAGGTAATGCCATTTTTCAGAGTGCCACTCTTCCTCCCTTTTTGTCCACTGAGTCCTTCCTAGACAGGTTATAACATTTATTTTAACGTTCCAAATGTGTGAATCATCCCACCATGTTTCAGTAATATCAACTAGATTGAATTTATACTCACAAATGAACAATGCCAAATCCTCTTGTTTGCTACTGAGGCTCCTAGCATTGGTGTACAGGAAATTAAAGAATCTCTTCTCTTCACATCCTTTGGTTCCCTGGTTAATTTTGTTCTCAACTTCTTGATTCTGCACTAAATGAGTTCTCATATCTTTCCTCTTTTTACCCTCCCATTGTGTTATTTTAGTTTAATACCCTCCTTACTACTCAAGCCAGCTTGTTCTTGAGGTGATTGGTTCCGTTTCTACTGAGTTCCCTCTTCTCATAGAATAGACTGGAACAATGTTCCACAAAACCAAATCCTATACCGCTTACCTAACCAGTGGTTCATTTTAATAATCTTCTGCCTTCTGTCTCCCTTTGCTCTCGAGACAGGAAGATAGCATAGAAGATCGCTTGGACATTGTCCTTCAGCATGCTTCTGAGTTCTCTGAAGTCATCTTTTATCCGTGATATATCCTGTGATGCAGTGTCATTAATGCCCATAAATGGATCCTTGCCCATTAACTTCAGAAATTCCTCCAATATCATGTGAGCGATGTCTTGTGTCTTGGTTCTGAGAAGACAACACACCATCCTGTTGTCTGCTTATCCTTTGCAGAATGTTGTTTTGATTCTTCTGAGTGTTGAACCTCCAGCAAGGATGGACAGACTTTCTTGGACAGTTGAGGAAACTTTTTATGGGCAAAACTGATTCTTTGAGGTTGGGCTTAGCTACCATCCACAGGCATGTCTCATACATCTTTCCTTTCACTTAGACCCCCTGGTTCTTAAGAGGTATCTTCCACAGTTTAAACACTGAGGACCTGGTATCAACTTGAAGCAGTGGCAATCCTGGAGTCTCTGCCAGTCAATCTTGATCTCTGGGCCATTAAAAGTCTGGCGGCACAGCAGGGATCAGGCAGGCTTCCTACCTGCTATGGCCCCTGCTGTGGCTGCTCCCGGAAGCAGCTAGCAGCTGGCACATCTCTGTAGCCCCTGGGTGAGGGCAGTGGCTTTGCACGCTGCCCCCGCTCCCAGCACTGCCCCTCCAATGGGAGGGAGGGACGGCCAATGGGAGCTGTGGGGGCGATGCTTGCAGAAGCGGGCAGCGCACAGAGACCCACTGCCCCCCTTTCTCCCAGGGGCTGCAGAGACGTGCCAGCAGCCCAGCTGCTTCCAGGAGTAGCGTGGGGCCACGGCAGGCAGGCAGCCTGCCTGAGCCCCACTGCACCGTTGGCCGGGAGCTGCCTGCAGTAAGAGCCTCCCAGCCAGATCCTCCACCTTGCACCCCCACACACACATCCCAACCCCCTGTCCCAGCCTGGCGTCCCCTCCTGCACCAAAACTCCCTCCCAGAACCCACACCCGTCACCCCCTCCTGCACCAGCTCGGAGGCCCTCCTGCACCCAAACTCCCTCCCAGAGCTTGCACCCCTCACTCCTGCACCCCAACCCCATGCCTGAGGCTCAGCCAATGCACACCCCACAGTTGAGAATGTTACGCTAATTTGTGCAATTCCTGAAGGATTTTGGATCTATAAACCACAAATGACACTAATAAAAAGTAACATTCATGAAATGTCCAGTGGATTCTATGAGATTTGGTGCAGTGTGACCATCTGACCCCTGCACCCAAAGTGCCTCCCAGAGCTTGTACTCCTCACTCCTACACACCAACCTCCTGCCCCAGGCTCAGCCCAGAGCCCCCTCCCACACTCCGAATCCTTTGGCCCCAGCCCAGACCCTGTACCCCCTCCCAAACCCCAACCCCCTGCCCCCTGCCCCAGCCCAGTGAAAGTGAGTAAGGGTGGGGGAGAGCGAACAACGGAGGGAGGGGGGAATGGAGGGAGTGTGGCGAGGCCTCGGGGAAGGGGCAGGGTAGATCCTGGGTTGATCTTAAATTCAAAAAGTGATCTTGTGCATAAAAAGGTTGGAGACCACAGACTTGAAGCTTTTAGCTGTATGGAATTCCTCCTGGTTCTCTTCTCTCTAGTAACCACAGTCCACCCATCCTCCTCTGTCTCCAGCTGTGAAAAATGCAGATCTGACCTCTTGCCTCTGATAGTTTTGAATGGCCAGACCTCCTTTCTGACTTCCTGTCTCCCCAACTCCTTGGTGGCCAGCTTCTTTCCTCCTTGAACCTGGTGTACTTCACATTTTCTGCACTGGGCTGTCTAGGAACTCCTCAACTTCTCTAGTTCTCAATAATGTCTCTATTTGCCTGTCCAATCCAAGAAGCTTCTCCAGCATGAGCTTTCACTTCATGCGTAGTAAGTCCCTTCTCGCTTCAGGCAGGAAAGGAAACAAGGCACATCCATTGCAGGACTTCCACAGTTCCATCGCTGGCCATCTTGAAACTGCATGTAGGAGCTGAACCTGGAAGCAAAGCTTTTCACACTCCTGCTCTCAACAATCTCTGAAACTCTATTAGCTGCCTCTGTTTGTGGTTCTCAAATTCACCCAGCAAGATGCTCTTTATCCCAAGTCTCTCTCTTTAGCTATGCAGCCTGTCCAGAGAGAACCCACAGATGAAGCAAAAGCACCACTCACTACGCACCACTGCCTCCCAGGACAGAGCCCAGGCTATGCCCTCCAAAACTCTCCTATTAGCTGCCTCTGTTCAAGTGATAGCATTGTGAAAACCCAGACTATACCAAGTGTCACTGCAGGGTACAGCATTTCAGTGAACAAGAAGATGGATTAAACTAAAGGAGAGGGGAAAATATATGTATACACACAGACACACATATATACACACAAATAAATGAAACTACATGAAAACACTATTAGGACATTTTTCTTTGGGAATTTCTTATAGTGCTAAATCAGAGTAGGAATAGGTAGCAGACTTCTTAAATCACAGGAACTAGAAAGTAAATAAATAACAATATGTTTATTCCTACCTGTTTTCCAGACAAATTGATGATCTTTCCTGGCTTCCAAATCAGTTGTTTGTAACATTGAGAGCACAAGTAAAAGCAAGATATTCCTCATGCCCCATGCCCAATGAGCAGAAACCCAGAGATCCCTCAGAAACATAATTCAGTCTCGTCGTCTTCTCTAGTCCTAGATTTGAAAGAAAAAGCAAATTAGTTTGCTAAAAATACATAGTAATAAAGCAAAGCAATCAGTCTCAGAGTCAGTGCTACTCAGTGTACATTGCACATCCTCTTCTGTGGTGCAGAGTCAGTTACATGGGTACTTTAGAGATGGTACTTGTGGAGATGTGTACTTTTAGCTCTGGAGGCCCCTGGTTCAATTCTAGGTGTCAGTCAAAATGGTGGCCATTACCAAAGCCCTCAGTGAGTTCCTAAAAAGCAATTTGCTAGTGTCTCTGCCTTGAATTTTAAAGCTTTCACCACAATATGCCATGCGAGAGACTTATGCAACACTTTTTTCTCTCTTCAATCTATTTATCTTTAACATGCCCATCACCATGATATCTGGTATTTTATAGTTAAACAAACCATGAATGGTGACAGATTCAAGCTGCAAAGTTCAGCTCTGGATATGAATCCCAATTTCCAAAAAGCCAAGGGCATTGAGACACAAGATCTGGGTTGCCAGTTCGTCTCTGCATACTGTATGTAGATGATATAGTTTAAAAATGGCATTAGAACTAAGAACTGAATTTTGATGTGAAATTGAATGTTCGAGTTTATACTATGTGTATTTGTCCTATAAGATTGGCTTTTGCATTTATATTTCCTGAATTCCTACATTTGTAACCGGTCATTAGTTCCACATTTCATATGTCAAAGTTTCCCTTCTGGGACAGGGCAAACAGACTGATAAGGTTCTTCTGCAGCATGTTATTGTCATCATTTATGTTATTGGCATCATTTGGTGTTTTTCATTAAAGTTATCAGATATTAGAAGTTTAGTTCTGAAATTCCATTACATTTCCAGCCTTATAAAAAAGCAGCATTATTACAATACATAATACAAGTATGGTTCTTGATAAGAAGTCAAAAATAAATCTGAAAATAGTGGATAGTGGATATGCATTAAAACTTTTAATTTGGAGTTTATTGAAATTACTCAAACAATTTCTATCATGATAAACTCATGTAATTATAGTTAATCAGATATTTACTAACTGCTGTGGAGGATACAGTGTTATATCTGTTTAGCTTAATTCATTTTTATATTTAGCTGCATTACAAAACCTGTAAAGATATCAAATTGAGCTTTTACACAGGCAAAGTAATGCAGGCAATGTAAGACACTTGCATTCATGGACTCTTCCCAATGTTTTCGGGTTAACTTTAGGACCTAGACTTTCAAGTTCAAGAACAAACACTGCACCCTGAATTGAAGGAAAAAAAAGCAAATCCTAGTCCCTCGTCTACAGCTAAATCCTAAAGTTTACAGGGTCAAAGGACCAAAGGACTTGTAAGCAAGTCTGCACTGGGCTAATCAAGAAGCCAGCCAGGCTTGGTATAGAAGTGAGGCATAGGGGCTCTTCACCCTGCTCTTTGGAAGGATGTGGATCAAGTGCATTGCAAATGGGATGACTTCAAGAGAGAGAGTGACACACAAACACACACACATCCCCCTCAATTCCATGCCAGTGGAAGCTCCAAAAAAGTTTTTGTTACATTTCAGAATGAAAACTGCAAGTTTCAGTCAAAAAGAAATTCAAAGGGAAAAAAAAATAAGAAACCAAAAGTGAGAGGTGGGGCTCTCAGGATTTCCAGGCTCCCAGCTGCTGAGTCAGAAGCCAAACATTGGTTGGACCTGGGGTTCCCAGGGCTTTCAGGCTCCCAGCTCCACGGCAGAGTCTCAGAGCTGTGAATGTTGGATCCCTTGTCCTGGAGCTCTGCACCATGGAGCTGCCCCAAAGCCACAGACCCTGGAAGCTGCAAGAGACCCTGAGCTCACTAGGCAGCTTTCCAGCATAAACTTGCCTGTGATTGGACTAGAGTTCATCAAACCCACACTGTTCTTGTGAAACATTTCGGGTTTGGCAAACCAGCATTGTCTGGTGAAGTTCTGCTTCACAGGAAAATTTTTGGCCAGCTCTAACACTAGGCCATGCTGTAATTAACTCTATGCAACTATCACTCATCTGGACTAATCCTCACTTCACAACAAATATCGAGGGGCACCGCTTCCCCTAAGGTCATTCCCAGCATCACAATCACCATGACTGATACTATGTATGACAGATGTCCGGGAGTGGGAAGGAGGGGGTTGGGGAATTGGCAGGGTTTGGCAACATTGGTTCTGTGACATTCTGTACCTTGGGGGGAGCACCCTGTAACCCCCATATTCCTCATTTCTTTATGATTGTGAAGCATGACTTGTAAGGTATCAGGGGAAAGGTTACGATCTGCTGAAAGTAATTTCTCTATCCATATATGTGTATCATTAACACATATGAAGTTATGAGAATTATGTTGTATGGCTGTCACTAAAACATATTGTATTGTATGGGGATTCAGCCAGATATTAGCTCCCCAGAGGCAACAGCAAGGAAAGTAACCAACGCCTGGGTGGGGTGTCACACAACCCATCAACCACCATTGTCCAGCCAGGGAGCTACAATGCAATGACTCACCTGCATGAGGCCACACCCTGGCCTGGAGACTCAGCAATGCATTCAGACATGCCTGGACTTGTGTTTTCCAAGCACATGGACTGAGGGTATAAAACCAAACACAGGGGGCCCATGCTGGGCCTTTCTCCTTCACTCATCTACGGCTGCAAGCAACAAGGACATTCTGAAGACTCCAACTGAGGGGACTGACCCATGTGTACTATAAACTGCAATATCCAGTAGTGTGATAAAAACTGCTTAGTCTAGTTGTTGCCCAGTCTAATAGGGCTGAGAGTTTAGACTGCATGCTTATATTTTATTTCTTTTGGTAACTAACTCTGACTTTTTTGCCTATCACTTAAAATCTATCTTTTGTAGTCAATAAATTTGTTTTTTTGTTTGTCTTTACCAGTGAGTTTGTTTGAAGTGTGTGGCAAATCTCCTCTGGTTTTTCAAAGGCTGGTATATGTTCATTTTCAATTGATGAAGTGGCGAACCAATTAATATATCTGCATTGTCCCTCTTGAGCCGTCCAAGATGGCATATTCTGGAGGTACAGTGCTGGGAGGGATTTGGCTCTGGTGCCTCTCTGTGTGATTCATGAGTGGCTCTGGGAGCATTCATGTAATCTAGCTGGGCATGGAGCATCTACATGCGGTTGTGCTGAATGATAACAGCACCTGGAGGGGTTTGCTGCTGGTCATTAGCAAGGCATTGTGAGAGACGGCCCAGGCTGGAGAGAGTTCAGGGGGCACAGCAGTCCCACAGTCCCAGGCTGCACTCCGGGGATCCCATCACAGGTTGCAATCCTACAAGGAACTTAAGCATGTGCTTAAGTTCAAGAATGTAAAACATCTCTCTGAATGCAACGGGACTGCTCAAACTTAAATTTAAGTACGTGCTAAAGAGCTTTACTGGATCAGGGCCAGAGTGCTCAGCACTTTGCAGGATCATGCCCTGTGCGGGCACTCTTCTACTGATCCTCATGAGACCTCTGTAGGTCCAAGTAGGGCTCTATACACCTGGGACCCAGCCAGCCCTCTACATTGTGGAGCTGAATAAGGCCAGGATAGGGACTTTAATGAAATATCTTCTAGTGGAAAGATAAAGACCCTAATGCGCAAATCCAAAGAAACCTCAGACAACACTCACTGCCAGTTGTGTTTTATTTTTTTAAACGAAAACTCAGGGAGCACTCATCAGCAGCCTTTTGAACATACTTTCTCCAGCTCAGAATTGGAAGGGTTAGTGGGTAGCAGTAACTCCCCAAGGGTAGGAGACTCCTGCCATAGTCAGGAGGCTTGGCATCTGTTAGTTCCTTGAGAAAGACTACAAAAATAACAGCCTGCTGTTGTCTGAGTACAGAGATTACATTAAGTCTGGAAAAAAAAAGACCCCACAGGAATAAATTAAAGACCCTGAAAATGATTCCCATCTCGCCTACACCAATGTAACTCCACTGAGTTCACTGATTTACACCGATGCAAGTAAAATCAGAATTTGTCCCTATATCTCAGTTTGTATAACACAATTTGAAACACTAGCAGTTCTGTGCAGATATGATAAAAAGTTACCACACAGGCAACATATGCCATCCACACTAGCATGAATAAATTACATTATGAAGGCCACCAAGATTTCACATCAAATTTAGTTACTGAATATCTCAAACTTCCAAATGTGAAGGCATAGTTAACTTTGAATTGGCAAATACAGAGGGGAAAAAATGTTTAGTTCACATTTAAAAAAAATAATTTACAGATTATTCAAACTATTAACTCTGATCAGCACTTCATTTTCATGATTTATTTTCCTTATAATTATTTTTTCCCCAGATGAGGAATTTAAACTTCAAATCACAACTGAAATTTTAAAAAAATATTTTTTTTTCTCTCCCCCAAAATTCTATTACTGTATTTTCTTTTCTGGTCACTTCTAGGTTTCTCTCTCCACTTACTCCAAAATTTAAAAAGCGGCCCATTAGGAGAGGTAACAATGATTTATACAGTCCACAGTTATCCAAGACACCTCATTACCTAAAATAATTTCATGCCCCAACACTACATGTGCATTGATCCTACAAACACTTATGCATGTGCTTACATTTTAAGCACAAGAAGTCCCACTGACTTCAGTTGGACTATTCACATATTTAAAATTACACATGTGCATAATGCTTGCAGGATAGGGGCATCACATTAAACATTCCCTTGATATTTCCAGCTTATCCAATGTCTTTTATGAAATCCTTATATCTATCTGAGTATCCTACCCATACTGTATTTTCACACCACGACAACAGCAACATAGAGCCCAATCCTGCAAATACCCACATTGGTACATTTCTCAGGACATTAAAATCAGGTCTTCTCCCAGTCCTACACTAGTATGTTTGAAGGATCAGGCCCACAGTGTTTACGTTATATTTTGACCTGATGTTAAAGATCAACCAGAATGTGAATAAAATAGTTCTCATGCACATGTGAAAGTAAAGGTTCAAAATTTCATTTTCTTTTAAATACCTTCCACAAATGGAAACTACATTGTAACATGTATTATCATAAACAGTAATGTCATCTGATTAGTGAGCATGTATTTAAAAACAGTACAGTAAAGATGGCTAACTAGTAGGGAGTTTATTTTTGTTTTTTAATTCTTTTCTACCCACCTACCTCAGATAAAAAATGAAAATTTACCCAACAGAATGCAAGCTGCAGAAGCCACCAAGTACAACAAAACTACCAGTCCCTTTACAGGTGAGCAGCTATAGAGCACATCAAGAGACTCTGTTCTCTCTGTATATTAAAAAGTCTCATTTGGTTATCAGACTCCTGGATTTTCTAGTGAGAAATCAGTGAACGTTGTCAACCAGATTGGCTTTCCCTGCACAGATGAACAGCAAGATGGAGAGGCTGTAATGAAACTTGCTGCCCGCTCCCACTCAGATAACCAGAATGCTAGTGCTTGCACACCCAGAGCACAAGAACCAGAGTCCCAGCAATGCTAGACACTCTTAAAGCAGCAGGGTATCTGGCACTGCTGAGTACCCAAGGCTATGCCTCTTCCTGTTCTCAACACCAGCCAGCCATCAGTGACCAGCACTGGAGGAAATACACAATGAATGCACCCTGTTACAATAGTGTAGTTATTAATGTTTCTGCATGTACCCCAAAGAGAAAATAGCTGAGATCACTACCACTCGTGCAGTATCCCTTCACACTCCTTGCAGTGGCTTCTGAAGTCATAAATCTAGCCCTGTTCTGGATGAGTTTGCACAGTATTTGTTACTGAACCTGAAAATGAACTGGCTGAAGTCTGAAAACCCAAGTCAAAGAACTTAATTCACCTTTGTCATAAGGAAGTAAAATTCCCTTTGAATTCAGTAGGAGTTGTGCCCACTTCAGCCATGGTTGAATTTGCCCTAGTATTTTTCTTTTACAATGAGAATACTTATGAAGAGAGCTGGTAAAACTACTACATTCAAAAAACATTATGTAACTAAAATAAATCAGCACAATTTTAACAACAATAGAAAAAGCACTTGCGGGTCTCATATCTGACCTGAAAATCATTTGGCAACTGTCTAGCAAAAAACACTTTAATGATTATTCAATTCTCTTAACAGAAAGAACAAAATTAAAAACAGTCATAACAGTTTGCCTGAAATGCAGGGAAGAAACTCATCACTTATTTATCCTAAGATTTATAGATTCTCACTTATCTTGACCTTTCTGAAATGTTAACACCCTCTACTATTAAACTCTGCCCTGCCTTCTGCAAAAGGTATTATCCAAAGTCTAATCCTATTTGATTCCTCATCAGCAGATCATAGCTTGAAATAGTTCCTGTCAAACCACCCTTTACATGTGCCACAGATAACCTGTGGTAATCAGCGGATCAAAAGTCTTCAGATAAAGTTATTCTAAATTTTACAAACACTGAGATTTACAGAAAAACTAAAGACAAAATAATGAGCTAGACTGTGAATTTACACCAGCCCTGAGTAAGCTCTGTACAGACATGTCCACGGAGCCAGGATCTGGTCCTTCACTATTAGCTATTGTTTTGTGTGCATGTAAGCACACAATTTTTAATATCATGAGAAAATACTAAGCTAAACCGGAAAAAAGGTTTTAAGCCCATATGATTTATACACACATCATCAATTCTTCCACTGCTGACATATTTTAGAGGAAGATAGTCTTGTGGTTGAAGTGCAGTGACCTAGATTCTATTCTCAGCTTTGCCACAGACTTCCGATGTGACCTAAGACAAGTCACTCAGGGCCAGATTCTGCCACTTGTGGAGTAAAGTATTAGTAATCCCACTGACTTCAATAGAACTACTCAGCAAGAGTAAGAATGGCAGTCTGGACCTTTGTGCCTCCCCTTTTCCATTTCTACAATGCTGTTAAGGATATTTACCCTCCTTTGTGAAGCACTTTGAGATCTATGGATTAAAATGCACTGTGTAAAAGTGCCAGATTTATAGATCTACAACATTAGTTGGCAATTACTTCTAAATGTTGCTTCTTAAGTGGTTATTTATATAAATCAGAACATTAAACTGCAGAATACTTAATGTAGTTTGCTACAGTAATTGTGAGGGTGAAATATTCTTAAAAGAACACACAGTGCTAATAATATATCTGCATCTGGAAGAGAACTTTTGCAAACAATTAGGGGATATATAGTCTAAGTCAGTCTACTCTGGGGTATTATCCAGAGTAAGTCATACCATTGCACTGTGTCTACCCAAGGGTTTGCATCCATGCAATTACAGTGAGACAGCTATACCAGTAGCTGGTAACTCCAATGTAGACAAGGCCCAATACAAACTACAGTATTTGGTTCTTTTTCCATTTTATAACATAGAATCATAGAATATCAGGGTTGGAAGGGACCTCAGGAGATCATCTTGTCCAACCCCCTGCTCAAAGCAGGACCAATCCTCAATCTTTGCCCCAGATCCCTAAATGGCCCCCTCAAGGATCGAACTCACAACCCTGGGTTTAGCAGGCCAATGCTCAAACCACTGAGCTATCCCTCCCCCCCAATCAGTGACTCCTTTTTAAGAATAGACGTTTAGCTGCCAAAAAAAGCACCACTATAAAAGTTTTCACTACCTTTATTATTTCTAAATTATATCTGTAAATTCAATAGTGCCTGCTTCTTGTTCTGCAACTATGGAGGAGACTGAAGGATTACATAAAGTAATGCTTAAAGTACCAACAGTAAAGGCCATTGTTGTGTAAGCAGAGACAGGGTGGGCTCCACCCTGACATCTGGTGGTGAGGTGTGGCAAGTTGTGGAAAAGAACTTCAGGGGCTGATCTCATTTGCATAGGCACACCCACCCCGCCTAGAATGAGGCCATAACTGCCCAAATGGTCACTTTGGCTGCTGTGGGATCCCCAGTGTCTCTGTTATTGGGGCGGGAAGAATAAATTGTTAGTACCCTGATTATGGGAACTGTGCTTGGAACTGTACTTGGCCTTTTTGTTATGATGGAGGACTCACCATCAACTGAGTAGCACTCGCTAGGCAAGGGACATGGGTTCCAAAACTCTGTGAATTGAGAGAGACTTGAGACAGGTATTAGTGCCTGGTGGTGTAGGCCCCTTTGTGAGGGCCTGAAGCACCAATTGCACCTCTGTCTCTCTCCACTGTGGAATGTCAGAGCTAATTTTGGGTCTATTAAGAGTTTTGTTACAGGTACTGTGCTGAATTCACTTCAGCCTTATGGTGCACCAGCACTAAGGCTCCCACTACTATGAGCTGAAATCACTGAGAGCTGAAATCACTGAGCACTGTGTCAAGTAGTGGGGAATCGGAAGATCTAGTGTGCAGCGGAGCTGTTCGTGAGCCGGCGAGCTGAGCGGAGCTGGTCGTGAGACAGCGGTGTGTTCGTGAGACGGTGAGCGGAGCTGGTCGTGAGACAGCGGTGTGTTCGTGAGACGGCGAGCTGAGCAGAGCTGGTCGTGAGACGGCGAGCGGAGCTGGTCGTGAGTCAGCGGTGTGTTCGTGAGACGGCGGTGTGTTCATGAGACGGCGAGCTGAGCGGAGCCGGTCGTGAGACGGCGAGCTGTGCAGAGCGGAGCCGGTCGTGGTGGAGCGGAGCAGAGCCCTGTGGGGCAGTCAGCTTCAGGACACGTAAGGTGCCCCTTACCTCTTTCCCCCCCCCCCGCCCCCAGGCACATTCCGGCCAGACTGGGGAGTAACACTCTGCAGATGAACTTTTGAACTCCGGGGCTGGACTTTTTTGGACTTTGGGTGATTTGTGGATTGCTGGACTCAAGAGACGTTTGGGTTCTGGGACTCAAGGGCCTAAGGGAAAGGATGTGGCCCAATTTTTCTGGGGTGGGTCGGTGTTCATGGTTTGGTTAATGAACACTAGTTGTGGTGTTTCCCCAATTTAATGCTGATGTTGTTTACCTCATGTTATTAAAGATTCTCTACTACACCGAGACGCCGTGCTTGCGAGAGGGGAAGTATTGCCTCCTTGAGGCGCCCAGGGGGTGTGTAAGATTTTCCCAGGTCACTGGGTGGGGGCTCGAGCCAGTTTTGCATTTGCTTTAATGAGAGGGAACCCCTGTGTACTGAACCCGGCCCTTGCTGCTATCAACTTGGCCTGGCAGAAGGGTTACAGTTGCACTGTCACTGAAATGCTTCTGAAATTATATTGACCTAATTGGGAGAAACATATAAACCCAAAAATCTTCCTGTTTTCTGTCATCAACTTTAGCTTCAGAGTGCATCCTGGCAACTTAATAAAGATTTACATGTAGAAAGTTTATAATTAAACTTAGATGAGTGGGTTTTAATAAAAGATATCTCTAGCAAGAGACCCCAAACAGATGCATTACGAATACGTTAAACACCAGAGAACGAACTTTCCATGAGCAGAATGGTTTTAATTAAAACAGCAATAGAACACAACACTTCTGTGAAATGATACTGCTGTTACATCCAGTTCATTGTAAGTACTTACAATACATACTATGAAAAAATACTTGACTGTCAATAATAGACAGTATATATGATTTTAAACTTCCCTAAGCAGTCCAGATCAACAGGTCATTTAAAGAAACGCAACTGGAGCAAAACTTAATTCATCTGTATGCAAGTGTATATATTATATTACATTACATCAACAACAACAAAACCCTAATTTAAAAGAATATTAAGGCTGCAAAGTCAAGAATTCAGAAGTTTTATCAAAATGCTGGCATTTCCTGTTTTAATTACACAATCTTATAGTATTTTATCCACAGGAACGTTGCCTTATTCTGCACACAGAATGTTTGGTGCTCACTGAATGGTTACCAATTTAATATTTTTTTATCCTCGCCATTTAACGCATGGCCACATGCATTATTTACTGCACGCCATCCAAACCCTGCACTGAATACAGATTTATTTCCTCATGGACTTTTCTATGGTGTTATCATTGTTGTATCTTAGTGCTTTACAAGCATTCATGAATTTATCTTCACAACATCTCTGTGGTATTATCCTTCCCATTTTACACACAAGGCAACAGTAATTAAGGCCAGAATTGTCAAAAGAGTGTCCAGTTTGAGAAACATAGGGACTCATTTTTCTGACTGAAATTGAAAACAGGGTCTTATAATAGAAAGTGTCAGAGAATACTATTTGCACTGTCTTTACTTTGCACACTGTACTTAAATTCCTGAACTGTTTGTTTAGTACAGTGATAATTAAATTTTCCCTGAAGTTTCCTCAGATTATAGCAAAATTAATAGACATAGAACGTGTAATAAAAATATTCTGAAGATGCCAAGACAAGCAAAATTTTGCATTCAAGTACAAACATTAGGATTTTTTTACGAAGTGATGCTTTGATGTACAAAAAAAAAATTTCAACAGGCTAGTGCCCAGACTGGGTCTGTTATCAGTTTAATATCTGACACACCTTTTAGCACTGGCAGTCTTATGGACTGGATGATCCAGTAAGTCTTCCCCATCTCTAACCCATTGATTTATAATAAGAATAGTGCCCATAATTGTGCTGATTCTGGAATGCTGTTAAAATTCGATTAACAGGACAAAGGGAAATATATCTAGTTAACACTACCCTTCCATCTCTATTTAACTAATAGGTTGTGATTTGCAAAGCTTTTGCTGAAACAATGTTGGGTCTCATTTCATTAACAAAACCCTACATATAATGCAGATTTAACAATTACAAATAAATTTTAAAACTAAATATTTGAAAGAGTTTTGCCTTTCCAGCTGAACCTGGAATTCAGAATTCAGTACAGCACAGGTCCCCTTATAAAGGGTCATAATCCCACACCATGAAACACACCAAAAGTTTCAAAGTCATCAGTTACAAGGCAGCTCAATCTTCCTGCCCAAATTTTGCCTCTACAACAGCAACCCTATTAAATCACTTTTAGTTCATAAAAGTTCCGTTGTTTTACTGCAATAATTTGTGCTTGCTTTCTGACATTTTATTGGATGTTAATATGGGTAATACTGGTCATAGGAAATTCCCCCCCCCTCCACTGTAGCATGCTCACCACAGAGTTTGCTAGTCTTAAATACAATGAGTAGCAAGCACAGCGGTTGATTTCAACCTTATTTAAAAAGGGGAGAACCATCCACTTTCCCCCTAGTCTTTAAGAGCTTTGCAGGATATAGCTGAATCAGAAGAAGTCCTCCCCCAACCATTTGATAACTAAAGGAGCGTGGTTTGAGCCACCCATTTCAGAGATAGTTGGTGTCAGTTGCAATGACAAGTCCCGCAGCCCACCTGCAAAAGACTTGGCTCTAATATACTGTTAAAAGGACAGATACACACAAGGCAATCTAAAATGTTATGTTCTACATGGGTGTGGACAACAGCCAGAACAAATGACTGCATGTACGTGCCCAGCTACCTGATTCAGGAGATCAGATACAGAGATCCAGGAAAATTTTCAGCAGCACTGGAACAATTATTATAGTGGCGGTGCTGAAAGCCACTGAACAAGCCTGTAAGTCACTTCAAGCCAGGGGGTTCCTGCCACACTCCCAGCACCACCACAGTTCTAGCACCCCTGAAAATGCAACCATTTTTACTTGCAATTAATTGCAGGTGAAAACATTTGTGGGTGTAAAACTGTATCCCCAAAATTGGGAGATAACTGGAAAAAAATCTTATCCATAATGTGCTACTGCAGAGTTATAAATGGCATAGGCCATCTTCAATTCTTTTTTAAGCTATAAAAATACTCAATTTTGCTGCAATGCCTACATTTTAAAGAATAATATGGTCTCCACAGTGTTGGTACCTATGAATTTTGCCCTTATTACTCTTTCCTTTCCCACTACCTAGTTTTAGGCCAGACACAAATTGGGTAATATAAACAGACACAAACACATCCACATGATAAATTCTATTGTTTCAACCACTCATTTCTGAAGAGCTGAAATAAACATTTGTTCCAACGCATGCTGTCTCATCAGATGTTTACCTCAATACATTTAAGTATCAACCTTCAAAAAGGGCAAGGATTGGAAAACCTGAGTAGCACTCTGTAGGACTCAAGAAATTGATAGGTTCTAGAATAGACCCATGCTAATCCACACACTAAAACAAGAGTCCCAGCAAATAGCCAAGTGTTGTAACAAAGCTCTCATATAATTAAGGCTTCATTACTTCTACAAAATATACTTTACAGTAATAAGTACATTTACTTCTACCACATTCTGACATTTTACTCTAAATAATTAAAGCTAGAGGTGTCAAAATAAATGAACAAAGGATATTCTATGACTTACATTGGTTCATGCCCTTTCTTTTCAATTCCCCACCCCTAAAAACTTAGCAATTTGCAGTAGGTCTTCCAGTCATTAGAGACAACTGGTAATGGTATACTGCACTAAGACAAATGTGTAAAGAGGATTCTACTGTGAAGTATAACAGTGCTAGTAACAAAAAAGTCCTGAAAGGATATTGGAACACACACACACACACGAACTCAAAGAAGTTGACAGACAGGGGTGTGAGCGTATGAGTGTGTTAGGAGCCTAGAGCGGACCCAGCATTCTGGCCACTAAGGGTGTTTCTACACTGCGATGAAATACCTGTGGATAGGCCAGTCAGTAGACTAGGCTCTCAGGTTACAGGCTGCAGGGCTATAAAATTGCAGTGTAAACATGCGGGCTCAGCCTGGGTTCTAGATGCTTCCCCTTCGCAGCTCATATCATTCTGGGGTGTATTAACTAAAATGTTATGTCAGGAATGGGAGGCAACTTTCCTGCTCTACTCGATACTGGTGACTTTAGGAAAGATGTGGACAAATGGAGCAAGACAAGGAGAGCAACAAAAATTATAAAAGATTTAGAAAATCTGATCTATGAGGAAAGGTTAAAAAAAAGGGCATGTTTAGTCTTGAGAAAAGATGACTGAGGGGGACCAGATAATAATCTTCAAATATGTTATGGGCTACTATAAAGAAGTTGGTGATCAAAAGAAATTGATCACGTCCACTGAAGTGAGGACAAGAAGTAACGGGCTTAATCTGTAGAACAAGAGATTTAGGTTAGATATTAGGAAAATTTCTAACTATTGGTATAGTCAAGTACTAGAATAGATTATGAAGGGAGATCATGAAATCTCAGTCTGGGGACGGGGAGTAGGGAGAGGGTAAAAACAGATTAGACAAATACTTATCAGGAATGATCTAGATCAGCATTTGTCAAATGCAGCCACCATAGCCATGCGGCCACCAGCAGATTTTTTTTGTGGTCACCTGCGCCTCCAAAGTAGGGTTGGAGATTGGGGGCAGGGTGGAGGGGAGAAGCACCACCTCCCTGCAGCACCCAGCTATTGCTCCTGAATAACTGCTATCACGGGCTGTGAGATGTGCCACCTTGGTGTTGGCACCAGCGCCTCCAGCAGGGATCAGCACCCTGCACCACGCAGCCTCCTTGGGGTCTCCGGGCAGTGCCTCTGGAGACATGCAGGCCAATGTGCACGACACCAGAGGTAGATTGTGACAGTGGAGGTGGCTGCAGTGTTCAGTCGGCATGGCACCACGTAGGCAGCTCCCCCAGCCAAGGCATGGCCAGCCTGGGACTCCATAGGCGATTGGTGAATCCCTGACCCACCTTCCCTGGGACGGGCGCTAGATGAAGGGCTACAGAAGGCAGGGACAGAGAGACGGGTTCATCAAAGCAGCCACCAGCAAGAGTTGGTGGCTGCACTCTGAGGCCACAAAAAAAATTGTTGTCAGAACCCCATCTAGGTATACTTGGTCCTGTCTCAGCTCTAGAGGGTGGACTAGATAACCTCTTCAAAACAACGAGGAGTCTGGTGGCACCTTAAGGACTAACAGATTTATTTGGGCATAAGCTTTCATGGGTAAAAAACCCCACTTCTTCAGATGCATGAAGTGAAAATTACAGATACAAGCATAAATATATATTGCACATGAAGAGAAGGCAGTTACCTTACAAGAGGAGAACCAATGTTGATGGCCAATTTAGTCAGGGTGGATGTAGTCCACTCTAAATAATTGATGTCAATACCAAGAGAAGGAAAATTGCTTTTGTAGTGAGACAGCCACCTCTTAAGGATACTTCCAGTGCTACATTTCTATGATTCTGTCTCATTCAAATGACTTGGAAATCACCCCAGTTGTGCTAAACCACAACCCTACATGAACTGCATGATTTCATCTTTATTACCCTTGTCCTCCTTCCCTTTTCTTCTCTTCTGGAGTTTTTTAAACTCACTTGTATGTTGGTTCATATTGGAGCGTAAACTCTTCCAGGCAGGGATCAGGTTTGTTTGGAGCTTTCACAACCGAGCCCCAATCTTGAGTGGGGCTACGGACACTACCAGAATACAAGTAATTAAAAAAAAATCAATCATAATAAGGCTGTGGACTTATAAAAACTAATATGATAACATTATCTAAGTAAGGTCAATTATCTGTTCAGCTTGTAGGAGACCAGAGTTCCTGTTACATCATTGGTCTTATCATTTTGACCTTCCCTGCTGTCATCCTCATTATAGTTCAATTAACAGAGGAGTCCTACAGTGGCCTGATGAGCATCTGCTGCATCTACCTGGCAATAATTCAATAAGGAAGCGCCACAGGAAGAAATAATGAGAAGTCAACCCAGTTGTGCCATTTCCCCTTGGGAGTGCAGAGCAGTTTGGTTTATGGGGAAGAGCATGACCTTCGGAAATTATCAGTTCATTTCACATTTCAGAGCTTCAACATATTATTGCTGACTGAAAAACAAAACACATCAGTTTGCTTTTTAACTATGCAGCCAAGAACTTTCTGAAATCCGTTTTTCTGACACGTGTGTACTATTAGTATCCCTTTCCAGATTGTAAACAAAAAAAGTAATTGCAGCTATATTCTGCATCTCGGTTCTCCCAAATGAATGGTGGGTTTCACTCACTCTTCCCTGAGTTAAATATTAAAGCTTAGAATGCAGCAAAACTGTATGTATACAACCACACACACACACACATCATTGATGCCAGCTAGCAATTGGGTTCACTGTTCTGTAACAGCAACTCCTAATAGGCCTGACATATTCACTACACCTAGCACACTGTTTTCATAGTATTTATCCATAAAGAATATCATCTGAAGTCTTAAATGAAAGCCAGGATCATTAATATCACTGTGAAATATACATACACACAGTATGTAAGAAGTTATGTATATTAACACTGAAAATATGTTCCCAAAAGTCTGAATCAAGGCAGGGTTGACAAACATGTTTCTCCCAGACAAAGGAAATATATTTACCTGTCTTCCTCAGTGCATATGTAAATTAAGCATTGTAAGCCAACACAATGGAAGCCTCATTTCCATACGATGTCAACATGAGGATGTGATAGCAACATGGAATCAGGAAAGAAACCATGAGGTCATCGTGACTCTGGGGACAAAACAATGACCTTTGAGATATATAAGGAGAAGGCAAAAGGGCACCATTTTATCCTGCACCTGAGGAAGTACTCAGGCAAAGCAACTACATTCATGAAAATGGAATTCCAACTAGCCTTTTGGAAATGCTGTAAAAGACATACGGAGTATGGCACGATTGCTTTTAGACAGCCTGTTAAAGTTAAGTTTAGTTAAAGTTATGGTTTTGTTTTATATGTAACCTCTCTGTTTCCATTTTCCTTATTCACCATCTCTTAAATATTAACCTTTGATAATAATCTTACATGATTGTTTTGACAATAAATATATTTCAGTGCTGTGGTGTTGTGTAGGAATTGATCCTCATTTGAATCAAATGAGCTGTGTACACTGTCCCCTTGGGCATAACAAACCTGGTATGTCTATCAGTAGCCAGTGACAGAGGCTGGATATCACAGGTGAATGCTTCAAAGGGGCTCAGAGACTGAGGTTCACCAATTTATAAGCTGCAAAGCAAAGCAAGGGCTAGCATTACCCTGAGGAGATTGAATGGCTAGCAGGCTGGCATTGTCCGGGTGCTAACCCCCAGTTAAGCACCCGCAAATCTCTCTTGCGCTGAAGGCAGAGGGTAACAAGGTGGCTCTCAGTCCTGGGCACACTGAGAAAAAGTGTCACAACTACTTGTTGACCACAGAAGAAAGCAGAGACTCAAAAATCCTAGGTTCAATTCCAGGTTTTGAAGGGATCTGTGTACTAATGATTATAGACTGTTCTGCCCATGTCCCCAGTGTTTGTCCCCCTTGGTCCCATCCACCCCCAATCCCATCCTGGCTGCTGCCCCCCGCCAACCTCCCCACTACTTATTGCCACCATCCCCCAGCACACAGCTCCTGCCCTCCTCCCCACCCCACCCCTGGCTCACACACACACACACACACACACACACACACACACACCCCATCACACTTCTGCATTAGAATAAGGTGCTTCCTTTCTTCTCCTCCTCACTGCCAGGGTACTAATAGGGGATCATTGAAAGAACAAAGGAATCTCCCTTTTCTCAGTTCTGGAGACTGGAGCCACAACAGCCCCTTAAAGCCAGGCAGAACAACAGGGAAAGTTATACTCAGCCCTGAAGTGTAACTCAGTCACATTCTGTGGGGAGGGTCCATACACAGTGTGGTCGGCATATAGGAGCTGTAAGGGGATGGAGCATGCTCAGTGCACACTGAATCTTCAAAGTATTTAGCTGCCAAACTAACAAGTTTCTACAGAGCATATGTAAACTCATTTTCTCAGAGAGGCTTATAACTTCTCCAAGCTTGGGTAGATTTTCATTAGGTTAACAAAAGACATACCTGACATCAGGAGGACACCTCTGCTAGATTTCAAGTCCGAGCTCCAAAGCATGGTGGCATTGGAACGTCTCAACAGAACAGTTGGAAATTTTAAAACATGGGCAAAGTATTTTTCTGTAAGGACATTCTCAGAAACAATGAATCAATTTAGCTCAAGCTTTCCAAAAAAAGAATTCAGACAGACACACAATATGGAACATACCAGCCCAAATCGTAGATTGGTAAAGTTGTAATTGAAACAGAATCTTATAAGGGGAAACATTGGGCAGCTTCAACTACAGGCAACGCTACTAACTCTGCCTCCACACACACACACACACACACACACACACTCATAATTAAGGGAACTATACAATAGAATATATATTACTTTAAACTGATTAAAAATTTCTTTAAACCAAGTAAGGTCTAGCTTGATTTTGGCTCAAGATCAGTATCTGAGGTATACACCAAATACTGTAGTGGCCAATTTTGCTTTAAAGCTATATTACAATATTAATAACCTTTACAGGAACAAATATCTGTTTACACATATTTGGCCCAATTCAAAGCTTCATTAAAGGGGCAGGGTGAAGGACAGGGAATAGGATATAATGTGTATTTTGAGAATGTATTAGCCTAATGGGGGGGGGGGGGGCTAGACTTCAAGACTTCAATTCAACCAGCTAGGACATGCTGAAGTACAACCTGCCTTGTCCACATTTTAGAGTTTTAATCAATTTTAGTTAGAATATGCTAGCTAACTCAGAGTTTAAGGTCAAAAGAGACCACCAGCTTATCTAGTCTAACCTCCCATATACCACAGGTACCAACACCACCAAGCACTTGCACAGTAAAACCAACACCCAAAATTAGACCAAAAGTATCACAAGCCACAGGAGACTAAACTATTATGTGCTTCAGGGAGACAATACGAGGGAACAAAGTGCACCAATTCTCAAGCCCCCTGCAATGACAGGAAAAGGATTAAATGAGATGTACCCAGATAATCCTGGCAAGTGATCTGCATCCACATGCTGCAAAGGAAGTTGAGAAAACCCCAAGGTCACTGCAAATCTGGCCTGGGTGAAATTCCTTCCTGACCCAATATATGACAATCAGTTAGACCCAGAGCATTAAATAAGAACCAGCCAGTCAAGCACCTGAGAAAGAAAATGATGAGTGCCATCTCAGAGCACGGGCCAACCCTGCCAGTGTTCCATCTCTAGCCATGGTCATCTCTGATGCTTCAGAGGAAAGAGGAAAAAAAATACACTGGGGAACAGGGGAGGAGAATCCCTTCCTGACCATTGCAAGTGACCAGGTAAAGCCCTGGAGTTTTTAGAAGCATAAGACAAACCAGTATTGAGCTCCTGTAGGTCTGAGCCTATGCTTTAAGCTCTCGGCAGGGTATAGGTGGGGTGCCATTATTTGAGCAGGTAACACCCCAGGACTGCTAAGCCCTGCTTTCGACCATCAGAAGCAACCCTCTCATACAATCGTACATATATTTGTTCCACTCTCTATCAAAACCAATTCAGATGTTTGCCCCATAACATGAACTGCAAGGTTGTTTTATTCCTGTGATGGTTACAAACCACATTCTAATTTCCAGCCTGAATTTGCTCATGGCCAGTTTATACATATTTGTTCCTGTGCCAATATTGTCCTTTAGCTTAAATAGCTTTTTACCCTCCTTGGTGTTTACCCCTGATTTAGAGAGACCAATCATCTCTCTCCACCCCCCCCCCCCGCATCCTTCTTTTTGCTAGACTAAACAAGGTCTTCTAGTCTCCTCTCATAAGACAGAGCTACTGGAATGACCTTCTTTGCACCTGTTCCAGTTTAAATTCATCTTTCTTGAACATGGGTGACCAGAACTGTATACCATATTCTAAATGAAGTATACTAGTGCCTTGTACAATTACAATAATACTTCTCTATCTGATACATTCTAAGATTGCATTTGCCTTTTTCACAGCTGCATCACATTCGTGGTTCATTCTGTGATGGACCCACACTCCCAGGTTTCTCTCCTCCGCCGTCAATTCCAACCGATGATCCTCCAGCGTGTAGCATAAATTCCTATTAGGCTGTAATTACATGGCCTTGCACTTTGTACAATTGAATTTTTTCCCATTTCTGTCACTGCAGTTTTTAAGGTCATACAGATCTTCCTGTGTAATATTCTGATCATCTTCTGTATTGACAATGCCCCCCAACTTTATATCAGCAGGAAGTTTCATTAGCACATTCCTACTTTTTGCATTTCCCTTACCTTAAAAAAGGTTATTTTCTCAAAAGAAAGAAATCAGGTTAGTCTGGCATGATCTATCTTTGGTAAATCAATGTTGCATTATATCCTTTTTACAGTTTACCTCCATAAATTTAATTATTTTTTCCTTCATAATTTGTTCGAAAGCCTTGCATACTATTCAAATCAGATTAACAGGTCTGTAACTGCGTGGGTCACTTCTCCCTCCTTTCTTATATAGAAGTAAGACAGTAGCTATTCTCTAGGTCATATGATACTACCCTCCTAGGTAAATGTATTAAGAATCCATGCTACCAGACTAGTAATCTCCTGTCACAGTACTCAGTAGTCTGGGATTTAAATTATCCAGTTCCCCCTGATTAGAGTGCATTAAACTCTAAGTTTTTCCTTCTACCTCAGAGATGGTAAATTTTCATTTCTATACACTCATTTTCACCTGTTGTCCCGCCTTCATGCACATTTCCATATTATCATCCTTATTGATAACCATGGCCCATTTAGTTATGGGGCCAGATTATCTTTCATCTCCTTCCCATTCACACCACATAGCAACTCAACCTCATCTTTACTTTTTTTATTTATTTATAAAAGTACAAAACCTCTTATTTTCATTTGCTTGGCAAGAACTAATTTAGCTTGACTTTTAGAAATGCACGTTATTCCTACATTTTCTAACCTCCTCAAAGTACCTGTCTCTTCTGATCAAGCCATTTTTCCATCTCCTGTTGGCGCTCTGTTTTCTCCTAATGTCTTCTTTGAGGTGGTTATTCGTTCAGCTGGATCTGGAGCCTTCCCCTACAAGTTTTTTCCCTTGTTTGGGATGCAAGTCTCAGGTGCTTTTTGAATAGTTGATTTGAAGAAATTCCAAGCTTCCTCCACAGTTATGTCCTTGAGCAATTCAGTCCAGATGACTTCTTTACCAAATTTCCTTAACTTCCCAAAGTCTACCCTTTTGAAATAGCTGATGATTTGAAATAGCTGTTTTTGATTATTTTTCCATTTAATTTAAATGGAATCAACTCATGATCACTCAATCCAAGGTTATTTCCTACAACCAGCTCGTCTATGATGTCTTCACTGCTTACCAAAACCAAGTCTAAAACTGCATCCCCTCTTGTTGGTTCGGTGACAATCTATCATGTCCAGGAATCACTGGGCCTTACCCATATTAGTAGCATTTATTCTCCAGTCTGGGAAGTTAAAGTGTCCATTTATAACATAATTCCCAACAGTATTTCTCTCTAATAAATATCAGAGATCTCCATCCATACCTGAGTCCACCCCTGGAGGTCTATAGCAGACTCAATAGAACCTCTTTTACAATCCTTCCACAAAATGATTTTTGACCTAAACAGATTTTGCTTTGTTTACTGTCACTTCTCATTTCTTCACAGTTTATAGCTTCATTGATGAACAACACTACTTCACCACCTCTATCATTATTCCTCTCTCTCCTAAACAGAAAATTATCTTCAATGCCTGTATTCCAGTCAAGAATACTATTCTGCCATGTTTCTTAATCCCTATAATATCCAGTTCGATCTCCTGCACCAGTAGGGCCAGTTCCTCCATTTTATTTCCCAGTCTCATTTCATTTGTGTACAATCATCTCAGTTGTCTCACCCAAACCTCACTCAGTTTTCTAGATGGATTAGGTATAATTCTTTTACTAAGTGTAACATCTCCCTGACTCCTACTCCAATCAATATGTGTACTTTCTTTTGCTTTGCTGTCCACACTGTTACCTTGTAGTTGTCCACTATCCCATAGTAGATCTTCATTTAGCTGATTTTCTTCTTCATGTATATTGAACCCAGGCATGGAGATTTCATTAATCTCTCCCAAACTTCTCCCCTCATTTCCTAGGTTAAAGAAAATACTAATTATTCCAGCCTTTACCCCAGAAGGTTAAATTTCCCAGGGACTCAAATGAAGTCCATCAGCCAAGCAGAGTTTTCTTTCTGTGAATGCCACTCAATGGCCGGTCATCTCAAAACCTTCCTCACAGCACAAATCCTTGAGCCTTCTGTTGATCTGAATTATCTTGTCACACCTTCACCCTCCTTCTCTAGGGACCAGAAGCATTCCACTAACTTTCAACTGAGCTTCCACTTCTTTAAACATTTTTCCTAACCAAGCGTAGTCATCCTTGAACCATTCCTTAGGGAATCTAGCAGGGTCATTCATCCCAACATGCAGCTCAGTCAATGGATTTTTCCCCATTCCCATCCTTTTTCAGCCTCATGTCCATATCTGATATCCTTGTTCCTGACAGACAGCCCACTATTCTGTCCTCTGGATCTGGCCTGGGGACAGACCTGTTATTTCTTCTCAGTATGGAATACCCAGTCACACAGACCTGTCTCTTTCTGGTATGAATTAGTTTTATGTTCTCTCTCACAATCCCCTGAACATCATCCTCATTATTCTTCTGGTTCCAGTCCCTGGCTATCTCCATTATCTCTTCCTCTCTTCTGCAGGGATGGCTTCCCTTCTTTTCTTCCTCCCCTCCCCAGCTTCTACCTGTTTCTCTTCTCCTTGTTCCCCAGTGCAGCAAGCTTGTTACCCAATTCAATTTCACAACCACTAGCTGGTCTTTTTCTCTGCTTTGTTTCCATGGGCATGTTCTTTCATGGATCATGTTCTTCTGGCAGTCTGTCTCCCCCACCCAGGTCCTTTTGTTGATCAGGTGTCTGCAAATCTTCTCTTCTCTCATGCACTATATCTTCAAATCCACATCTGAATCCTATCATCATCATCTCCTCCAGCTGCATCTCCAATCCCTGAATCTTTTCTGCCATGAACTCTGTCAAATGACAATTCATGCATAAGTGACTTATATCAGATACCCACTCAAGGGGTGATGTACATCCTGCAGCTTCGGCATCTGATCACATTCCTTGTCTCCTCTGTTCCTTGGGTCACTTCTAGTGCTGCCTCAGTAGCCATTGTTGTCTTCTCTTCCTAGACCCTATTGTTAGAAAAAGAAAAAAAGAAAAGGGGGGTGTGGGGGAGCACACACACACACTCTCTCCAAATTCCCACTTACAAACTTCCACAGAAACTCTGCTTTTAGCTGCTTGCTGCTCCAGTGTTCACTACTGACAGGCTTTTGAACCTAGCAAAATTAAATCAGCACCGTTCCCTCATTAAGGAATATCAGCAAGCACTGAATCAAGCCATGCACCTGGAATAAATCGCTCGCACACATAAAAAATCAAGACTAAACCTCCAGAACACAAAATCACCACTCTCCTCTCAGGCCAAACTCCCTCACCCTCTTCCCCAGAAACTCCAGTGTTAGTTGTTCACACATGCTAAACAAAAACACCTTATTGTAAATAATCTTTCACAAATGGCACTCTTTCCAATCTACATGCATTAATCAGAAGAGCAGAGTAATCCAATGCTAAAGACATTTTTATAAGGGAACATTCACTGATCAGTGTTTTGCCAAATTTAAGCCTTCATTCTGCCATCTGTAACAATGCTGAAATACAAACTGATGCAACATCCTTTAAAACTGGGAGGAATGGATATTGGCAGAAATTCTCTCTCATGTGGATTTATATCTGGAAGGATTACCAGCTTCCTCTGCAAAATGGCTTTACTTGAAATTACATGAAATCTCTTGTTGATTGCCGACCAAGTTAACTGAATTCCTGCTTGCCTACCATCCGAGACAACTCCTACAACTCTTTTAAATATTAAAAACTTAATTTTTCCTCCCAGTTATGCTCAAAATTGTCTGCCATGTTATTCTGCTGTTTTACCCAACTTGTGCATTTCAATCTCTCAGAGATGGGAATGTGAGTTAAATGCCTGCCTTGATGGTAAAAACAGTCAAATATATTGACTATGCTACAATTTAGACAAGCAAGTCTAAAATGAAGTTACAATTTAAAATCATGCAAATAATTTATTGACATCCTGTACATTTATTTCTTCAAAGCTTGGTCTATTGGACAATATGTGCAGGCAGTATGGGAATCTGAGCCATATTAGACATTTTTTGTTCAAGTGGTAAAGATAGTATGGAATCATGAGTTACCAAGAGCCAAAACTATATCTGCTACATAATTTTTCTTCAATATACGAGACTAAAAAAAAAGTCTTTTAATAACATACCATAATTGCCCTGGGTTCTACAGAGATTGATCCTTAGAAAGTGTAAAATCTTGTGTGTCTTACGTTTAAAAAGATTGGGATGTTGATGTGCCAGAAACTGCTTTTTATCAGCATCTTATTTATAAGAATAATGGCAAAACTCAAGATTTTCTTGTGTTGGGGGAGGACTATCTTTCTTACCTAAAGGAAGACACACATGTGCAAGTGAGAAGTGCATAAGATCACTAGGCAAGATTTAAGTTACCGCATTTGCTACTTTTCTTACTACCACAACATTGACAGTAATTTGGGTTAGTCATTCTGTTACGAAGGATTTCAATTTGCTATATACAAGACAGTCTTTAACATTTTTAACCACACACAAATTAAAAATAAAATGAAAACCCAGGACATTTAAATTGAAAAGCTCAAAAAAATCTTCATTTTAACAATCACCCCAAGCAGCAAATCGGGGGGGAGGGGTGGAAGGGGGAGAGAGAGAGAGAGAGACACACACACACACACATACCCGCCCTTGCGAGACAAGAATAAAAAACACAGAAAAATGCAGCTTTTGTCTCTGGATTGCAACTCACTCCTGGATCCTGGCTGTACCTACTCTGGCAAACATAAGAATCCTAAATTTTAAAAGAGTGCTCAATATTCAGCACCCTCTCCTAAACAGTGAGTTTTAGGCACATCACAAAAGTTAGTCAGCTTCTGAGTGCACTACTCACTTACAGGTAGCAACAGTGGTGAACAAATGGGAATGTATTTACAGCCAACATTCCGCAAAACAAGGAGAGAGCATTCTCAACACCCATCAAATATGTGCTGTTCTTTATAAATGAGCCACTAATCTCTCCAAGTGCTATGTAAATTGACCACGATTAAGAACTACATTTAGAACTAGCATGGGCATTCCTTACACACACACACAAAAAAGCTCCTTTGCTCTCTCTCCGTTCCGATATTGCTGATTGTAATAGTTATGTGTGGGACTGAAAAAGCCAGGAGAAAATAACTTCTATCAATAAGACTGGTAACTAATTTTCTAGAAAAATGTAAGGTTCTCCAAGATGTGAGTCAGAGAAGATAAAAAGTCAGTATGAATTGTGACATAGGCAATGTCTAAGCTTACAGTGGCACTGCTGTGCCGCTGTAAGAGCACTTGTGTAGCTGATTTATGCCGATGACATAATAAAACTAGCCTAATAAGCAGCGGCAGCTATGTTGGCAATAGAGCATCTCCCACCAACAGAGTGCTGTGCACACAAGTGCTTATGCCGGAAAAAAATTGGTCATTCAGGGGGTGTGAACGAACACACCCCTGAGCGACTTACGTTTTGCCAGCATAAGTGCTAGTGTAGACATGGCCTTAGAATATCTAAAACCAGTATTTCAGCATATTTCTGTATCTTCAGAAGCACCTTGCTGAATATCATCCATGTATCTATATAGGGGTTTTCTTAGTATGGAAGACCTGACCAGTCAATTGTGAACTCACAAACAATAAATCAGTAAGAAAAAGAAAGGGCGAGGTGGGGAAACTAATGCCCATTTGTTCCAGGATAGTATCTTAAAAATAAATAAAAAACTTTGTACTTCCTATTATATAACTGTGCATAAGCTCATGTTGATCTTATTTGACTATATTTATGGACATCATCATCAATTCTATTTAATAAGTTTTGTAAATGTCACCTATTAGGTATTAACTTCAAGATTTCTTTTTAAATTATAACATAAATACAACTGTTTTATTCAGTCCCTTCTCTCTCCCTCACTCCACATGTTCACACTGCACACTCACCCACACCTAGAAGCATGCTTAGATTCATCCAAGATTTATAATGGGTTCTGATGATGTAAACTGTAGCACAGTGCTCTGGCAGTCTGCCAGGGAGGAGGCCATAGCTCAGTAAAGCAGCCACAACTACTCCACCACAAGAGGGAATGGAAGAGGCTCGGCCAGGATACGCATCAATTCATTATATCCCCCTCAGTAGCCTCTAACGCCCTGCTATAAAAATCAAGCTGCACCACCTAGCAGAAACCTTAGGAGAGGGAAATCAGTAGTGGCAGAGGCCTACATTCCCATGGGGTAAATCCCCCTCAAACACAGGGAAGTGTAATGTATACCTCCATGCACCAGCTTCAGTGAATCTAGCCCGCAGTTAGTTATTCACCTTTTTATGTATTTATTACCAAAGTTATTTATCATCCCATCTTAAAATCCCCAGGTGAAGTTGCTACACATACCATAAACATTTTGTTCTAAAACAGTTATTCTGGATGCTTCAGAACATAAACTTTTGATATTTTAATTTCAGAGATATATTTAAATTGGTGCTGCTTAGACACTGCAAGCACTTGAGACAGCATAAGAAACAACACCGAAATGGTGAAAGAATAGTTTACGAGTCCACTTCACTTGTTTTACATTGCTTAACTGAATTTCACAGCCTATTACTACATGACAGCATTTGTAGAGAAGTCAGTCAGAAATTTTACTCTTTCCACATTTTCCCCTTTTCTCCTTCCATTAACTGTCAGCTGTTAACACACCCGAACACTATCCAGAGGAGGATTAAGCCCTGGTCTACATTAGGACTTTAGGTTGAATTTAGCAGCGTTAAATCAATGTAAACCTGCACCCGTCCACACAATGAAGCCCTTTATTTCGACTTAAAGGGCTCTTAAAATCGATTTCCTTACTCCACCCCTGACAAGTGAATTAGCGCTTAAATCGACGTTGCCGGCTCGAATCTGGGGTACTGTGGACACAATTCGATGGTATTGGCCTCCGGGAGCTATCCCAGAGTGCTCCATTGTGACTGCTCTGGACAGCACTCTCAACTCAGATGCACTGGCCAGGTAGACAGGAAAAGAACCGCGAACTTTTGAATCTCATTTCCTGTTTGGCCAGCGTGGCAAGCTGCAGGTGACCATGCAGAGCTCATCAGCACAGGTGACCATGATGGAGTCCCAGAATCGCAAAAGAGCTCCAGCATGGACCGAACGGGAGGTACGGGATCTGATCGCTGTTTAGGGAGAGGAATCCGTGCTATCAGAACTCCGTTCCAGTTTTCGAAATGCCAAAACCTTTGTCAAAATCTCCCAGGGCATGAAGGACAAAGGCCATAACAGGGACCCGAAGCAGTGCCGCGTGAAACTGAAGGAGCTGAGGCAAGCCTACCAGAAAACCAGAGAGGCGAACGGCCGCTCCGGGTCAGAGCCCCAAACATGCCGCTTCTATGATGAGCTGCATGCCATTTTAGGGGGTTCAGCCACCACTACCCCAACTGTGTTGTTTGACTCCTTCAATGGAGATGGAGGCAATACGGAAGCAGGTTTTGGGGACGAAGAAGATGATGATGAGGAGGAGGAGGTTATAGATAGCTCACAGCAAGCAAGCGGAGAAACCGGTTTTCCCGACAGCCAGGAACTGTTTCTCACCCTGGACCTGGAGCCAGTACCCCCCAAACCCACCCAAGGCTGACTCCTGGACCCAGCAGGCGGAGAAGGGACCTCTGGTGAGTGTACCTTTTAAAATACTATATATGGTTTAAAAGCAAGCACGTGAAAGGATTACTTTGCCCTCGCATTCGCGGTTCTCCTAGATGTAGTCCTAAAGCCTTTGCAAAAGGTTTCTGGGGAGGGCAGCCTTATTGCGTCCTTCATGGTAGGACACTTTACCACTCCAGGCCAGTAACACGTACTCGGGAATCATTGTAGAACAAAGCATTGCAGTGTATGTTTGCTGGCATTCAAACAACATCCGTTCTTTATCTCTCTGTGTTATCCTCAGGAGAATGAGATATAATTCATGGTCACCAGGTTGAAATAGAATGCTTTTCTTCAGGGGACACTCAGAGGAGCCCATTCCTGCTGGGCTGTTTGCCTGTGGCTAAACAGAAATGTTCCCCGCTGTTAGCCACAGGGAGGGGGGAAGGTTGAGGGGATAGTCACGCGGTGGGGGGAGGCAAAATGCAACCTTGTAACGAGAGCACATGTGCTATGTATGTAATGTTAACAGCAAGGTTTACCATGAAAGACTGTAGCCACTGTTTTATAAAATGTGTCTTTTTAAATACCGCTGTCCCTTCTTTTTTCTCCACCAGCTGCATGTGTTTCAATGATCACAGGATCTTCTCCTTCCCAGAGGCTAGTGAAGCTTAGAAAGAAAAAAAAATGCACTCGCGATGAAATATTCTCCGAGCTCATGCTGTCCTCCCGCACTGACAGAGCACAGACGAATGCGTGGAGGCAAATAATGTCAGAGTGCAGGAAAGCACAAAATGACCGGGAGGAGAGGTGGCGGGCTGAAGAGAGTAAGTGGCGGGCTGAAGAGAGGGCTGAAGCTCAAATGTGGCGGCAGTGTGATGAGAGAAGGCAGGATTCAATGCTGAGGCTGCTGCAGGACCAAACCAGTATGCTCCAGTTTATAGTTGAGCTGCAGCAAAGGCAGCTGGAGCACAGACTGCCACTGCAGCCCCTCTGTAACCAACCGCCCTCCTCCCCAAGTTCCATAGCCTCCACACCCAGACGCCCAAAAACGCGGTGGGGGGGCCTCCAGCCAACCAGCCACTCCACCACAGAGGATTGCCCAAAAAAAAGAAGGCTGTCATTCAATAAATTTTAAAGTTGTAAACTTTTAAAGTGCTGTGCTTAAAGTGCTGTGTGGCATTTTCCTTCCCTCCTCCACCACCCCTCCTGGGCTACCTTGGTAGTCATCCCCCTATTTGTGTGATGAATGAATAAAGAATGCATGAATGTGAAGCAACAATGACTTTATTGCCTCTGCAAGCGGTGATTGAAGGGAGGAGGGGAGGGTGGTTAGCTTACAGGGAAGTAGAGTGAACCAAGGGGCGGGGGGTTTCATCAAGGAGAAACAAACAGAACTTTCACACCATAGCCTGGCCAGTCATGAAACTGGTTTTCAAAGCTTCTCTGATGCGTACCACGCCCTCCTGTGCTCTTCTAACCGCCCTGGTGTCTGGCTGCGCGAAATCAGCAGCCAAACGATTTGCCTCAACCTCCCACCCCGCCATAAACATCTCCCCCTTACTCTCACAGATATTGTGGAGCACACAGCAAGCAGTAATAACAGTGGGAATATTGGTTTCGCTGAGGTCTAAGCGAGTCAGTAAACTGCGCCAGCGCGCCTTTAAACGTCCATATGCACATTCTACCACCATTCTGCACTTGCTTAGCCTGTAGTTGAACAGCTCCTGACTACTGTCCAGGCTGCCTGTGTACGGCTTCATGAGCCATGGCATTAAGGGGTAGGCTGGGTCCCCAAGGATACATATAGGCATTTCAACATCCCCAACAGTTATTTTCTGGTCTGGGAATAAAGTCCCTTCCTGCAGCTTTTGAAACAGACCAGAGTTCCTGAAGATGTGAGCATCATGCACCTTTCCCGGCCATCCCACGTTGATGTTGGTGAAACGTCCCTTGTGATCCACCAGAGCTTGCAGCACTATCGAAAAGTACCCCTTGCGGTTTATGTACTCGGCGGCTTGGTGCTCTGGTGCCAAGATAGGGATATGGGTTCTATCTATGGCCCCACCACAGTTAGGGAATCCCATTGCAGCAAAGCCATCCACTATGACCTGCACATTTCCCAGGGTCACTACCCTTGATATCGGCAGATCTTTGATTGCGTGGGCTACTTGCATCACAGCAGCCCCAACAGTAGATTTGCCCACTCCAAATTGATTCCCAACTGACCGGTAGCTGTCTGGCGTTGCAAGCTTCCAGAGGGCTATCGCCACTCGCTTCTCAACTGTGAGAGCTGCTCTCATCTTGGTATTCATGCGCCTCAGGGCAGGGGAAAGCAAGTCACAAAGTTCCATGAAAGTGCCCTTACACATGCGAAAGTTTCGCAGCCACTGGGAATCGTCCCAGACCTGCAACACTATGCGGTCCCACCAGTCTGTGCTTGTTTCCCGAGCCCAGAATCGGCGTTCCACAGCATGAACCTGCCCCATTAGCACCATGATGCATGCATTGGCAGGCCCATGCTTTCAGAGAAATCTGTGTCCATGTCCTGATCACTCACGTGACCGCGCTGACGTCGCCTCCTCGCCCGGTATCGCTTTGCCAGGTTCCAGTGCTGCATATACTGCTGGATAATGCGTGTGGTGTTTAATGTGCTCCTAATTGCCAAAGTGAGCTGAGCGGCCTCCATGCTTGCCTTGGTATGGCGTCCGCACAGAAAAAAGGCGCGGAACGATTGTCTGCCGTTGCTCTGACGGAGGGAGGGGCGACTGACGACACGGCTTACAGGGTTGGCTTCAGGGAGCTAAAATCAACGAAGGGGGTGTCTTTACATCAAGGAGTATTTCAGGCAGGACTTCACGGAGGGTTCCAATAAGAAATGGTGCGCCTAAGTTATCGTTCTTATTGGAACAAGGAGATTGATACATGACTAGATTTACCTCGCTGCACCTTCTCTGTGAGTGACTGCAGTGTGACCTAGAGGAATGAGTCCCCTAGACAGGGGAGGAGGCAAATGAGTACAAAACAAATCTGGTCTATTTCTTGTTTTGATCCACTCCATCTATCTTTTACATCTTTGGCTGGCAGCAGATGGTGCAGAAGGACTGCATAACATCCACATCTCATGGCTGCTCGGCAGAAGATGGTACAGTACGACTGCTAGCCATCCTCATCTCTTGCCTGCCTGGCAGAAGATGGTACAATACGACTGCTAGCAATCCTCATCTCCTGCCTGCCTGGCAGAAGATGGTACAGTACGACTGCTAGCAGTCCGTATCGCCTGCCCGCTCACCATAAGACGGTTCAATAGGACTGACTGCAGGACTAAAGAGAATGACCTGGTCAAGTCACTCCAAATTTAGTCTCTGCGCCCATGTCTGTCCAGGCGCTCCCAGCCGACGTGGCCAGGAGCACCTCGGACATGACGATGACGGCTACCAGTCGTACTGTACCGTCTGCTGCCACAAGGCATGGGGTTGCTGCTACTGTGTAGCAATGCCGTACCGCGTCTGCCAGCACCCAGGAGTCACAGGGTGACGGTTACCTGAGCGGGCTCCATGCTTGCCGTGGTATGGCGTCTGCACAGGTAACTCAGGAAAAAAGGCGCGAAACGATTGTCTGCCCTTGCTTTCACGGAGGGAGGGAGGGAGGGAGGGAGGGAACGGGGGCCTGACGATATGTACCCAGAACCACCCGCGATAATGTTTTAGCCCCATCAGGCATTGGGATCTCAACCCAGAATTCCAATGGGCAGCGGAGACTGCGGGAACTGTGGGATAGCTAGCCACAGTGCAACGCTCCGGAAGTCGACTCTAGCCTCAGTACTGTGGAAGCGCTCCGCCGAGTTAATGCACTTAATGCACTTAGAGCATTTTCTGTGGGGACACACACACTCGAATATATAAAACCGATTTCTAAAAAACCGACTTCTATAAATTCGACCTTATTCCGTAGTGTAGACATACCCTAAGAGTTCCTGCCAGAGCTAAAAAATGTTATTCCATGGACCATCCATTGGATATGGAGTTTTGATGCAGTAATACAATTCTTTTCCCTCACTTCTCTATCAATTCACTTTTAAGTGCACTTACACTGCACTAGACTACATTTATCCATGACCTAACAATCCTTCAGATCCATTTTGTGGTAGTTGTGTTGATCCCAGGATATTAAAGAGACAGGGTGGGTGATGTAACAGCTTTTATTGGATCAACCTCTGTTGGTGAGAGAGACAAATGCTCAAGCTTACACAGAGTGTACTCGGTGCCACAGCTAAATACATTGTGGAACAGATTATTTAGCATAAGTCGTTAACACGTTTCAAGGGACGAGGAGTAATGGTCTCAAGTTGCAGTGGGGCAGGTTTAGGTTGGATTTTAGGAAAAACTTTTTCACTAGAAGGGTGATGAAGCACTGGAATGCATTACCTAGGAAGGTGGTGGAATCTCCTTCCTTAGAGGTTTTTAAGGTCAGGCTTGACAAAGCCCTGGCTGGGATGATTGAGTTGGGGATTGGTCCTGCTTTGAGCAGGGGGTTGGACTAGATGACCTCCTGAGGTCCCTTCCAACCCTGATATTCTGTGATTCTAAGGGACCATTCAAGGTGAAGTAGCCCTTCAGTAATGGGGAAAGGGGAGAGGAGCTAGTATTGTGTAATCTGCAGTTGAACCTCTGCATTTCCATTCCAACGTAGCTAAATTGTTTCTAAATCCATATTCCATTCATTCAATTTTTTTAAAACATTTTTCCCCTTAAATGAGTGCACTACCAAAAATTGCCAGTTCTTATTAGGTTGGATATTTTATTTCCTTTCAACCAAACAAAAGCAATTCTATTTTCCATAAAATATTTTAATTAGTAGTTTTATTGTAATAAAGATTCCCAGATTTTACAGCCAGAAGTACCATTATGATAATCTAATCTGCCCTCCTGTACAACACCAGCCAAAGAACCTCACCCAATAATTTGAGCATCAAGCCCATAACTTCTGCTTGAGCTATAGTATCTTTTTAAATCAAGATGCGATTATTTTAAGACTTCAAGTGATGAAGAATTCACCCTATTCCTAGGTAAATTGTCCTAAAGATTAATTACCTTCACTTTATTTGTGCTTTAACGAAAAAAATAAAGAAAATTAAATATATGCACTCCAGCCACCCAACCCCATACTTCTCCCCTTCATTTTAATAAAAGGGGCTAGTGATTTTGGGTACCCATCATGAAACACCTGAAAGAGGCTTAACTTTCAGAGAATGCATGCACAGCATATTCTAAAAATCAGGCCCCTTTTAAGGTGTCTTAGGTTGGGCATGAAAAAATGAGGAACCCCAAATTAGCCCTCACATTACATATCTTTGTTGAAAGCCCTTTCTTGTGATGATCTCATGACCCATGAAAAATAGTCACCCATTGGTTTCCTTATTCGGAAAGATATTGCATTCATATTTAACTCTGACATGCCAGAGTATTGTTGTCACATAAAAAATCAGACTCTTTATAGTGTCTTAATAGAAGCAGATATGTCACCATGGGGCGGGGGAGGGGAGGGAAAAAACAGAAAATCTGAATATTTTAAAGTCATGAACACAAAAAAGAAAAAATACTACTTTTCTTTTAGGCCTGATTTTCTCTAAAGAGGTAACTTTAGATAGGACTCAATTAAGTGAACACAACAAAGTGAAAGGGAGAGATGGAGCAGGTAGAGAGAGAGAGAAGGAAACAGGAAACAGACATTGAAGAAGTATGTGTTGGTAAATTTCAAGCCATGTCTATGCATGTAATTTTTAAACAAAAATGGGTGGATTTTCCATGGAAAAAAAATGAACTACATGACTGATAGAAGCATTTTTGAAGACTCAAGGCTACTTCAGACAAAAAAAATAAATCAAGGTGAAAATAAAAAGGTTTGCCTAAACTAGAGCTGTCAAGTGAGTAAAAAAAATTAATCGCAATTAATAATAGAATACCATTTATATAAATAGATTTGGATGCTTTCCACATTGTCAAATACACTGATTTCAATTACAACACAGAAAACAAAGTGTACAGTGCTCACTTTTTTTTATTACAAATATTTGCATTGTAAAAAAGAAACTATTTCAATTCACTTAATACAAGTAATGTAGTGCAATCTCTTTATCATGAAAGTTGAACTTACAAATGTAGAATTATGTACAAAAAAATAACTGCATTCAAAAATAAAACAATGTAAAACTTTAGAGACTACAAGTCCACTCAGTCCTACTTCAGTCAATTGCTCAGACAAACAAGAGTGGTTACAATTTGAAGGAGATAATGCTGCCTGCTTCTTGTTTACAATATCATCTGAAAGTGAGAACAGGCCTTTGTACGGCACTGTTTTAACTGGTGTTTCAAGATATTTACATGCCAGATGCACTAAAGATTCATATGTCCATTCATGCTTCAACCACCTTTCTAGAGGACAGGCGTCCATCCTGATGATGGGTTCTGCTCGTTGAGTATCCAAACCAGTGTAGACCAACGCATGTCCATTTTCATCATCTGAGTCAGATGCCACCATAAGAAGGTTGATTTTCTTTTTTGGTGGTTCGGTTTCTGTAGTTTCCGTATTGGAGTGTTGCTCTTTTAAGACTTCTGAAAGCATGCTCGACACCTCATCCCTTTCAGATTTTGGAAGGCACTTCTGATTCTTAAACCTTGAGTTGAGTGCTGTAGCTATTTCTAGAAATCTCACATTGGTACCTTTTTTGCGTTTTGTCAAATCTGTAGTGAAAATGTTCTTAAAATGAACGAAATGCTGGGTCATCGTCTGAGACTGCTGTAACATGAAATATATGGCAGAATGCGGGCAAAACAGAGCAGGAGACATACAATTCCCCCCCAAAGAGTTCAGTCACAAATTTAATTAACACTTTTTTTTAAAACGATCATCATCGGCATAGAAGCATGGTGGAATGGTGACTGAAGCATGAAGGGGCATATGAATGTTTAGCATATCTTGCATTTAAATACCTTGCAATGTTGGCTACAAAAGTGCCATGCAGATGTCTATTCTCACTTTCAGGTAACACTGTAAATAAGAAGTGGGCAACATTATCTCCTGTAAATGTAAACAAACTTGTTTATCTTAGCAATTGGCTGCACAGGAAGTAGGACCAAGTGGACTTGTAGGCTCTAAAGTTTTACATGGTTTTGTTTTTGAGTGCAGTTATGTAACAACAACAATCATCTACATTTGTAAGTTGTGCTTTCATGACAAAGATTGCAGTACAGTAGTTGTATGAGGTGAATTGAAAAATACTATTTCTTTTGCTTATCATTTTTACAGTGCAAATATTTGTAATAAGAATAATATAAGGTGAGCACTGTACACTTTGTATTCTGTATTATAATTGAAACCAATATATTTGAAAATGTAGAAAAACATCCAAAATATTTAATAAATGTTAATTGGTATTCTATTGTTTAACAGCGCGATTAAAACTGTGATTAATTTTTTTAATTGTGATTAATTGTTTTGAGTTAATTCTGTGAGTTAACTGCGATTAATCAATGGCCCTAGCCTAAACCCTTTCAAGAAATAACTGTAGTAATTAGAAGGCCACTGACTGTACTTGACAGGCAGGTAAATTAAACATCCCTTGTAATCTTTGGACCTGATCCGGTTTTCACTGAAGTGGGTAAGCATTTGCCATTGGTTTTTCTCAGCTCTAGGAATGGGCTCGGAGTCACATTCTGTGTGACTTGGGGTGGGGGCGGGCAATTTGTCAGAGTGAAGTTCCAGGACATACACATGGAAAAAAGTGTCACTGAGCAGTTCTACATACACAACAAGCTACAACGATTTTTTAAAAGTACATCTTACCCAACCTCTTAGAAATAGTCCTTAAAAAAAAAAATGTATCACGAATTAGGGGACATTCAGCATCAATGAAAAAAAGGATTTACATTTTCTACATCCAGTTCACCCAAACTAGAAGCATTTGGCCATCTTCTGTAATCTAAATTCAATTACAACTGATATAATGTAAGCATTTATTTTGGATCGGAAATCCTTTAAGAACGCCTGATGTGTGATAAGATTTTTGCTGACAATGGTGGCTGCACAGAGAAAGCAATTTGGACTCTCAGTGTGGCTCCGTCCTAAAACCATGTTGTAACAAAATTGTGACATGTAAAGTGGTTAAGGAAAAAATACCAGAAAATGTTCCACAGGTCTTTGATCCATACATCTTCCAAGCTCTACCCTGAATTACAATAAATTCCTGCTCCCTAATAAATCAAGACTAATATACAAGAGAAAGTGGCAATAAATGAAGCATCTTGTCCTACATATGCTATGTTCTTACAGCAAGCCACCCAGTCGTTTAATGTCACTTCACTCATTCATTCATTGCTTTTCACAATTTCTAATGTAAAACAAAGTCATCATAATAGAATCTAAACAATATCTTCCTGTTAAGTCTTTGATTCAAAATTCTGGTCTTGTTTAAAAGGTAAGATTTTTATTGAAAATATATCAGGCAAAATATCTGCATATTTTAATTTATTTTATTGTTTTCCCTTATTAAACAACCGACGATACAATTTGTAAAATAATATTACGTGCCCAGATTACTTGATGCAAACTTGACTATGCACAGCTGGCATGCTAAAAGAACTTTGGCTAAAAATAAACATTAAAAGTATGCTAGAAATAAAAACTCAGTATTGCTAACTCTCATATTTTATCATGACCCATGCAATAGTTGGTGTTTTACTTAAAGCCGCAGCTCCTGAAGTCATGTTATGCAAGAATCTCAACTTTTTTCTTTTAAAAAATATACAAGTATCTAGCCCTTATGGCTGTGGAGAAAAGCTTGAAAACATGAATCTTAAGAGGCTCAAAAACAAGAAGGCAAATAAAAAGACCCCAAAATTTATTATGCTTTAAAATATGATTGTGGGGGGACCTCACTTGCAATTTTGAGCTTGAGATTGGCAATACTGACTAAATATTAGGCCTTATCATAAGCTCTCTCACCGAAAGCCAGATTGTAATATCCTTTTCCACACTACAGTAGGACCTTACTCCCCAAAGGGTCCCATTAAAATCAATTACGAGTACTTGTGGAGTAAACAGCTATTCAGCATGAGTAACAGCAACACAACTTTGCTCTGAGTGAATTTATAGTCTAGCAGACGGTTTGGGATGATTTAGCCTTCTTTCTTTACCGGTCTCCTCATGCAAATATCTAAAAACCAACTACAATGCTTAAAAATGGAATCCAAGTGCTGCAGGAAGTGATCCAGCAAGCGGAACTCTTCCCTGTGGGTCTATATCAGCTCTCTGTCTGTGTAACGTTTTCCATCACTAGTGGCTTTCAACATGGAAGACTTTGTAATTTAGAGTAATAGAAATAAAACAAATCTCCATGAGAGAGACTGTGTGAGACTTGCTATGTAACAGCAGCCACCCTAAATTGCCTCACAACACTGCCCCTTCTCTCCCCTCATGAGAGAGAAGCAACACTAAGGCCAAGTCTACACTGCAACTCACTTAGGTACAACTTACGTTGCTCAGAGGTGTGAATAAGCCACCCCCTAAGCACCAGTGTGGACAGTATTAGGTCAGTGGGAGAGCTTCTCCTGACTACTTAGCTATCACCTCTCATGGAGGTGGATTTATTATGCAGCTGCACCGATGTAGCACTTCTAGCGTAAACTAGCCCACAGAAAATTGCACGATAAACACACATAGCTACATATAACCATGCCCCAACACACTGGGGAAATATACGGTCTTTTGAAAGCGACTGAGGGCTGGTCTACACTAACGCTGTAAGTTGACCTAAGTTACGCTACTTCAGTTATGTAAGTTACTTAACTGAAGTCGATGTAATTTAAGTCAATTTACAGCGATGTCTACACCAGACTATGTCAATGGGAGATGTTCTCCTGCCAACTTACCTTCCACCTCTCAGAGAGGTGAAGTACAAACATCAATGGGAGAGTGCTCTACCATCAACTTAGCTTGTCTTCACCAGACCCACTAAATCAACACCGCTGCATCTATGGCAGCAGTGCCAATTTAGCCAGAAGTATATACACGCCTTTAGAACTGGGCCCTTATTTGTGAGCATCAAAGGCCCAATAGCAGTTTTATTAAGAGGAGGGATCCTGCTTACCTAAATCCCCCCACTACTGTCCTGGTGGAGTTCCTCCTTCCAGACAGTCACCAGTCTTCTGAATTAGACCCAATTTTTGCATCCCATCTCCTTCCAGCCAGCTGGGTCTGAACAGAGTCCAGATAGACACTGTCTCTAGTTCTGCATCCCAGAGTGCAGGCTCCCACTCTCTGGCACCTCTCCTTCCTAGATTCTTTGGGTTTTTGGTCAGTGTCTTGAGGTGGAAAGCAAGTTCCTTCTGCCCCACTTCTCCAGAGGCATCTTCTCTTTCTGGTGAAGGCATGGTTCCCTGCTCAGACAGCATGTCTCTTTTTAAAAGCAGTCTAATGCTTTTGTCTTTATGTCCTTCCACTGGGGAAGTTGCATGAACCACCATCTTCCCCCCACCCATGGGATTCCTGGGCAAAGAGTTATTAAAAAAAACCACCAATGGTTCTGCCAAGAGCAACCCCATTGTTATACCAAAGTAGAGCTATTCAGTTAATACTCCTGTTTCACCTTCCCAGATATTACCTTAAAGACTAACAGATTTATTTGGACATTAACTTTCATGTGTAAAAAACCCACTTCTTCAGATGCATGGAGTGCATACATCTGAAGAAGTGGGTTTTTTACCCATGAAAGCTTATGCCCAAATAAATCTGTTAGTCTTTAAGGTGTCACCAGACTCCTCATTGTTTTTGTGGATACAGACTAACATGGCTACCCCTCTGATACTTGTCTGTTCACTATGTACCAAGTGCCCACTACCAAAACAATTATCTAATTCATGACTGTCACAACCAAACAATATTTCACAAAATGTAATTCATAATTTGACACAGGCATACTCCTCAAACTGCTACTATTGTTTAAATTAGATAAGGTATTCTTTTCCCACTTCTTATTCTAAACAGTGTTACAATGATGTGCAGTGTTATGCTGCCAGTTATATCCCATCCAAAGGCAGCTGGATTTCAGTGCCAGTTTAAGTGAAGTGAGTCAGTTATTAACAATTACAATGATTTATTAATTATTATAGTAAACACCAGACCTCACCTGGAAGTACCAACCAGTAAGTTGCTCTTCAAGTAACAGCATGGCAATGTTGTCAAGAAGCACAAAAGTATTTATTTACTTATAATTAAAATGTAGAGAGACTGTTGGGCATTACCTGTAATGCAGAAAGTATCAATAAAGCTGTACAAGAAAACAGCTTTACAAAGTAATGTTTTATATATTTGAGACAATTCTTAAAAGAATATTTTTGAAATAACTTTTGCCTCTTCCTCCTGTGAATTTCCTGGAAGCTGAAAGTTTCTCTCACCTGTGGATGACAACTTCTCATCCAGTGGCAATATGGACGTTTGACAGGGTTATGTTACAAGTTAATCTTATCTAAACTGCAAAATGTTGCAGAACATTGCTTTAGCAGAGGTCAGAGTGCCTGATTTCACACTACTTGTTGACAGCACATGAGCACTGCTTAGTAGTAGATATTCAGTGTAGTACTTGGAACACCAGAAAAAACTACCCTGCGTTCCAGAATTTATAAAAAGAAAAGGAGTACTTGTGGCACCTTAGAGACTAACAGATTTATTTGAGCTATAGCTCACGAAAGCTTATGCTCAAATAAATTTGTTAGTCTCCAAGGTGCCACAAGTACTCCTTTTCTTATTGCGGATACAGACTAACACGGCTGCTACTCTGAAACCAGAATTTATAGTTTTCTGTCTATCTCTGATAGCATTTAGATTCCCAGTCATAATATGATAGTGTTGTTCAGGATGACTTACCTACTTGCAGCGAGCAACAGAGGCAGTATAATTTTACTATCTCGGAAGTAGGAATATTCTGACAAGACTTCTCTGTGCTATGAGCGGTGAATCATAAAAGGAAATGAAAGGTTCTTCTTTAAATTGCAGTAAGACATAGAGACCTCAATCAGGGTCAGGGTCCCATTGTGCAGGATGCTGTATACGCGCATACGGAGACAGTCCTGGCCCAGAAGAGCTTATTATAGTTTATGAAGGGTAATGTAATGTGATATGAAGAAGCAAAACAGGAAGTATGCATAGAGTTTGTGTGCACAACTTTTTGGCTATATATCCAATAAATATTCTATGTACAAGCCAGGAAGAGTGAAGTACTGCTACTAATCTAACCTAATGATCATAAACAAAAATGTGAGGTAAACTAGGATCGTTCACTTGTTCAACTAGGGAAGGATGTAATTCTGCTTGTCCACATCTACACCTTTTTCCAGAAAGTTTGTGCTACATAATCAGAGCATCCATCCGTCTGACCCATTTGTATCAATGGCATCACTAAGACATCCCATGCACTCTGATACCAATTGGTGATAAAATGTGAGATTACTTTAATATTCTGGTTAATATATTTTTAGCTGAGAACACTTTTTTAAAAATGGGAGACATCAATGTTCTTGGAACAAGGAAACTGTGAAAGAACACTATACCATATCCTTTTGACAGCTGACTGATGCCATTGTGTATATGGAGAGAGAAATCCATCCTCCTAAAAAGAATAGCCTTGAAGAATCCTTTATATGGCCTCAAACTTTCTTTGTATCCTTGTTGGTTCAAAACTTTTAATCCTATTCTTTCTGGCTGCTTGGCTTCTTGGACAAGTGTCTGGAATTCAAGGATTCGTACCAAAAGCAACTTGAGGATATTCTAAATGGGGTCTTATTTTTAGAGGGGGTATTTAACTGAAGTGTCACCTTTTAATTTCCCAGTAAGGATGTTTTCCAACTAATGTTTTAAAGCTATATCCTCCCCTTCTCCTGCACAGCATCTGCCCTTTAAACCGGAGTCCAATTAAGCAAAGTTAAGAAGTGAAATCCAGGGGGCATAGTTTTTACTTAAAGATTTCTCTGCCAGATAGCAAATTAAATGTTACATTCTGAAGCAAGAATGATATTCTGATCCACACATTCATCGTGTATGTATGCACACACACACACACACACACCCACACACACCAGCCTGCTACAATAGCTCTAGTTAGTTCTTCATTCTATGCCAATGTTTCTCAACAACCAGATGTGGAGTCGCACCAGTCCCAGAGATCTCCCTGATACAGTGTAGGAAAGCAGCAAGCCAGTTCCTGGTATCAAAAGGGTTGAGAAACACTGTTCTGTGCCACTAATCTGAGCAAACTTCATAGCACTTCATTAGTGCCGGACCTGAGGCTATGTCTACACTAGAGACCTTACCAATGCAATGTGCTTCTGTAAGGTCTCTAGTGTAGCCACTCTATGCCGACAGGAGAGACCTCTCCCATCGACATAGCGCTTGCACACTACTACTTATGCCGGTGAAACTTATGTCACTCAGGAGAGAGTTTTTTTCACACCCCTGAGTGAAACAGTTTTGCCGACATAAGTGGCAGTGTAAGCATGGCATTAGGCTCTACCAGATCATTTAAAGCCACAAAAAAAGCTCAAAGAGAACATGTGCTGTAGTTTGTATTGGCTAGATTATGCCAAATGGTGCATCTTCAGGGTGGTAATTTCAAAAGTGCTCTGTGTTGGCCTCCGTTGCCACTGAAATGAATAGAAGCAGAGCTAGCAAAATGCTGAGCACTTTTGAGAATCCTGCCATTAAAAACTTAAGACAAGACTCTAATGTGTGTAAGAGCCTAGTTGAATAACACTAGGTGAAGATTTCAGTGGACTTTGGGGCATATCTTCTAATATTTCTGTCTGTTATTTTTTCAGTTATAAGAGCATTTGAAAATGGCTATACAAGATGAACCCCAGCAAGTACCATGGCATGCATAGAGTCCCATACAGCAGCATCATGACAACCAAACTACAGAATGCTTATTTTGGCAGGGGCTGATTCTGATCTGAAAAAGCAAGGCCAAGACTGGAATCCACTTTGTGTGGAGAGAGAATTAAATGTCTGCTTAGAGAAGAAGTGGATCTCCAAATGTATGGGTGAATAACTGACCCAAAAGAATGTATTCCTAAAAATGCACTGAACTGTGCACAGGTTACTGAATAACACACAACCAAGTAAAATGAAAGTGAGGGAGGGGTTAGGGAAGAAAAATAATCTTGATTGTTTTTTCTCCCTCATTTGACTTCTGGATTTTGCCCCTCATTTACTGGTTCCCAAAACCTTGCCCCATGAGGGGCTAGAAATTGAGGTGCAGTATGTTTTGATCTCAAGCCATAGCCTTTTCCATCTCACTCTTCTTTCCTTCATAAATTCTTTGTAAAAGTATTAGTAAGTTTTCATGGGACAGAAATAACTGTCAGATATGAGCTGTAAACCGACACATATCTACCTATGAGAATCAACCTACATTTGACCCTCATACTATGACCAGGTTGATATGGCTAAGATTAATGAGTCAATTATTTCTGGACAAGGTACAAGGCACACAAACTGCTTCACTGTTTTCATACAAACTAGTATGCTCTTTGAACAGCTTTTCATACCCATACAATAATTCTCTGTAATTTTTCATTAAGAGGGTTAGTCTGAAAATACAGAAATCACTGAGATGAAAAGGAAAGGGGAATAATGGTATAGTTCAAGCAATTCTTAAAAAACACTGCCCTTAATTCTTTTTGTTTGACAAATTTAAGCTCCTACAAGATTCAACATAATACAGCATAACAAAGTGTTCACAGTTCCATTGACCTCACATAAGAGCTAAAAGCCAGTGCCTAACACCACCACTTTGGGCACTGAATCCCCACAAACTTAAATAAAGCACACACACAAGACACTAAGTAAGAAATTAAATATATTTTTAATTAACTGGGATTCTAAGATCTATCACCATTTCAAGCTATGGGTTGAATCAGTATAATCCAAATATTTGTTATTTTGCAATAAGCAACATTACAACATTTAACTAGTTGCTTAAAATGGTCTTAGTGTTGGACTATTACCCCAGGGCCAGTTCTGCGCCACAACAGCACAGGATGGAAGATGAGCCAAAGCTGCTGTAATGTCTTCAGTGATATATTCTTGCTTCCTCCTAAACATTTGGCATAATCTAGCCATTATGGGCTATGGTACAGATGCAACCAGAGCAGTAATGCTGCACTGACCCCTCTTGAACCTGTAATGTAAGCTCCATGACTTCCCCACCCATTAAGGAAGAAGTTAGGGAATCCATGTGTCAAGGTTCCTTCCCCACTCTGAACTCTAGGGTACATATGTGGGGACCTGCATGAAAACCTCCTAAGCTTACTTTTACCAACTTAGGTTAAAACTTCCCCAGGGTACAAACTATTTTACCCTTTTGCCCCTGGACTTCCATTGCCACCACCAAACTTTATCTGGGTTCCTGAAAAAACATAGTTTGGACACGTCTTTCCCCCCAAAATCCTCCCAACCTTTGCACCCCACTTCCTGGGGAACGTTTGGTAAAAATCCTCACCAAGTTGCATAGATGACCATAGACCCAAACCCTTGGATCTTAGAACAATGAAAAAGCATTCAGTTTTCTTACAAGAAGACTTTTAATAGAAGTAAAAAGAAATCACCTCTGTAAAATCAGGATGGTAGATACCTTACAGGGTAATTAGATTCAAAACATAGAGAATCCCTCTAGGCAAAACCTTAAGTTACAAACAAGACACACAGACAGGAATAGTCATACTATTCAGTACAGCTCTTTTCTCAGCCATTTAAAGAAATCATAATCTAACGCATACCTAGCTAGATTACTTACTAAGTTCTAAGACTCCATTCCTGTTCTGTCCCCAGCAAAAGCATCATACAGACAGACACAGACCCTTTGTTTTTCTCCCTCCTCCCAGCTTTTGAAAGTATCTTGTCTTCTCATTGGTCATTTTGGTCAGGTGCCAGCGAGGTTACCTTTAGCTTCTTAACCCTTTACAGGTGAGATGATTTCTCCTCTGGCCAGGAGGGATTTTAAAGGGGTTTACCCTTCGCTTTATATTTATGACACCATGTCTAGCTACAAGCCCTAATTATGGGAATCCCTTCCTACCCTGAGGGCTGGACCGCACTTTAAGACATGGCTCCAAATAAAAGGCAGAGTAGAGCCACTCCATGAGGAACTCTGCACCAGAACTTTGTACAACCCCTGCCAGAGCCTCCTGGTGCAGAAAGAGTGGGGCTCACATGCAGCGTTATCTTGCATCCTTTGAGGTGATGTACATCCCTGGGATGCACACAGTGGAGCAGTCCTCATGGTCTCCAGAGCTCAGAAAATTGCATTTGGCCTCAGGCCATACACACATGAGGAACAGCTGGAGGGAGAGGGCTCCTCACAAAGGCCAGTCAGAATCTGGCCCTTAGCCTCGGTCTAGGTTTTAATTTGACAGTTCTTGACGTTCTGTACTATTAATTCAGCTGTTACCATATCATGCATGCAGCCACCTGCCCACGCTCAAAATTCCCAAAGTGTCAAATGTCATGAGCGTTTAAACAGAAATACTGCAAATCACAGAACTCCTGACTTTAAGGACAACAATAAAGGGTTAGTCGTAGCATGCACTGCTTTACTGAATTAGACACTGCAGAAAAGGGGACTACGCACATCTCTAGTGTCTTTTCTGTATTTGTTCAATGAATGAATGGATGTATATATGTGTGTGTACTCACACACACACCCCGCTGTTCCACTTGCGCACCCATACCCCAAGAGAGAATGTACTCTCTCTCATAATGGAGAATGGTAGACACTAACTCCATTCCCTTGTTTGGGTTATTCTCACTATTAAAATAGTTCCTTGCATAAAAGGAAAAATGGGTGTTAAGTAATTAGCCAAAGTATTCTACTTGGCCTTCTGCATCTTTTCTCCGAGCATAAGAAACACTGAATCTTCTTTATAGACTGGGGTTTAAATCAGAAGTTTTTAAAATATGTGTTTGAATCCAGAGGAAAGTAGCAAAGGAAGATATGTCTAACTAAGTTCATTACAAACCGCTTTAAACTACTTTACCTACACTTGAACTTCCATAGCTCATATGGCAGAGTTTGCTTCAATTATTCTCATAATCAAAAAGAAAGAAAAATCATAAAACAAAGTTACTTGAAAAAAGCAAGAAGCTAAAAATAGGACCTACCAAAGTTAACAAGGTGCTAATTGGGATTTGATCATATATCCCCCTCATTCATATCAGAGAGAGAGGGCACATGTGCAAGCCTTCAGAAGATCGTATACAATGACGTATGTAAACACACTCGGGTCTCAGTGTGTAATCTTCCTAAAAGCATTTTAATTTTAACTGTATTTTTAATATGTTTATGTGGGAGTAGGATTTGTATAGGCAGTCTAGCTCTTGCCATCTACCTCACGATAGCCGCCTCCGTTATGAGAGAGATATTCTGTATCCATTACAACAATGCCTCTCATAGAATCCTAGACTATCAGGGCTGGAAGGGACCTCAGGAGGTCATCTAGTCCAAACCCCTGCTCAAAGCAGGACCAATCCCCAACTAAATCATCCCAGCCACGGCTTTATCAAGTCTGACCTTAAAAACCTCAAAGGAAGGAGGTTCCACCACCTCCCTAGGTAACACATTCCAGTACTTCACCACCCTCTTAGTGAAAAAGTTTTTCCTAATATCCAACCTAAAACCTCTAGGTGTTTTATTTTCCAAAGTCAGGCATAAACTCATCAAATAGAATAATAGAGAAATTAGAAATGAAGGAGCCTTTTTGTGTCATCTAGTCCAATCTCTTGTCAGTGTGGGATTGTTCCCAAGTGTATCTTCTCTGGTGCCCTGTCTAATCTAGTTTTAAGAATCCCATAGACCCTCTCCTGGAAGTCAATTTCACTAACAGCTTTCACTATTGGGAAGTTTTTCCTGATTACCTACATTTTCCTATTCTTAATTTCATCCCATTACTCTTAGTTTTGCCCCTTATCTGGCTACCCTAAAGTTTCTTCTATACCTGGTATTTACACGCCCCAAAAATTGATAGGCTGCCCTAGTAATAGTAAAGAGGAACAATGCTAGTTTAGATTTGCTTATTTTGCAATACCCTTCTTGCAATCTGTTTCCATTGTGGGTAAGGAAGAGATCACTTGCTGTGAAGCTCCAAGAGTTTTCCACCATTTAACTGAATCACTAAGACTGTTTTACATGCTAAATCTAATTTATCAAATATCAACACCTGCACTTACCTCAGGCCTTATAGTCAATTCCAGTTTTGTAAAGTACCAGATGTTGCTTATTCTTTGTTTATTAACTTGATATATAAGGAATAAATTGGCTGTACCATTTCATCTTGCTCTCTAATTAAAGTTCTTGAAAACTTTAGAATGACTGGAAAAGACATAGCTGAAAATGGTTAGGAATAACTATAGACCTAACGCTTCCCTATAGGAGCTATTTTCTTCATTTCAAGTGATTTTGAGCACGCTTGAGAAGACAAGAAAATGTAGTCTCTAAATTAATTTTCTCTCTCTTTCATTTTATGAATGTTAAGTAAATGTAATTTGCTTGTAAAAGTTTCTGGAGTAAAAACCTTGGAGATATGTCGGATGCCTCTAAAAATAACAGCACCACAAACAGCAGCAGAAGCGTCCCCGCGACACATGTATGTTTCACCTCTCCTCTGGAGAGCACAAATCCAGGAGGGAAAGGATTATTCAGTTTCCATATCCATTTCAATCTTGATAACCTATGCTGAAACTATAATACAAGCACCACCTGAAATGGTGGGTTTTGTGGCATGAGATTGGGATTAATGATGTTTGAAATAGCATGTTAACTAAGCGGTAACTTTTGCTCCATCTGCAGATTGCAGAGATGCAATAAAACTGATAAAATTCCACTGTGAGGAAGGGCAGGATTTAGGGACCTGGTGCAGGGCTCCATAGGCCTAGTGGTCCAGCTCTGCCTGTTACCGTGTATTGGGATTTCAACTCATAGCTGGACCAAGGAAGGTCCATAGACCATTACCCGATGGAGGAGATATGGAGAAGCCCTGATGCTGCTCTGACTGCTACTGCAGCTGCACTGCCGGGGTGGGGGGGGAAGGATTCCTTCCCTCACTATTCCCACAAAGGTAACACTAGCACATAGTCCCTCATGCTGCCTATGAGCAGGGGTGCCTCAGTTAGTTTCAGGTAGCTTAGTTATTGAGCCAAATTCTGCTCGCTTTATTCACTTGAATGGTACCAAATGGGTTCCATGGAAGCTTTGCCATTTACTTGAGCAGAAATAGGATCCGTCACTAGATTTTAACACTCCTCTGAATACCTGTAATCACAAGGGCACTTTCTAATTTGAGATGTACAAAGCATTTGGGGTTTCCAGTGATCTTAAGTATGTGAAGGAGTGAAAGAAAGAATACAACCAACACTTAAAATACTCATAACAGGAGGGGAAAGAGGACTTTAAAAAAAAAAAAAAAACAGCTGCCCCTAAAAAAATTACTTTGAAATTTTTAACAAATAAAAAGCCAAATCCACCTATTACAAAAATAGGTTAGTTTGTTCTGGTTATAACATTTTCTTGCTGAAAAGGGTATTTACACACAAACACACACACTCTTTCTCTCTCTCTTTGAATCCCAAATGTAATGTTGAAAACAATTAGAAAATAAACTGCAAATTCCCTATACCTATTACTTTCCTGAAAGCTTTGGTTGCACAGAAGCAATCTTAAACATTTAAAAGAACATAATGTGAGCTAAGCTACACAGACACATCTTGTCAGTGCTTGAGCAAAATATTTCATTACTGCATTTTCCTAAGCCTGTTTGCCTGTCACGAAGCGCGTGGCAGTTAATGAGATGCCTTCCCAAGGATTTAGCATGCAGCTGCAGCACAGGCTCTGCATAGCAAACACAGCTGATTCTGATCTCATCGCCTTATCCATTTCTACAGAAACAACGATCAGGAAAACAGAAGGGACAATGTATTAAACCTTTCCTCAGTCTCCTTAAACTACCAGGATTAGAGAGTTTGCAAATCTAATAATATATTTTGCAGGTACAATATTTAATCAGAACATTGTTGTATTTGGCATAGCCAGGAGACTGAGCTCTGGCTACACAATAATGTGTTTTGGCAACAATATGAAAAGTCCTCGGAGACAGGTATTTGTTTAAATTCTGCTTCTTTTCTTAAGACTAACTGAACATGTGAATTTTTATATATAAAGTTGGGTCAAAATCAGATCTGATGTAAACAAGTGCAACTCCTATAGAAGTATCTGGGAAAAATACAAATGACAACAGATGATTGCGCAGTTTGGTCAGAAAATAAATATATGTAGTGCAACTCACACTGATCTAGTGTTATAGCTGATGTACAAAACAAGTGTAACTTACACAGCAGTGGGGGAGAGAGGGCACACAGGGCAAGAACAGCACAATAAAGCAAACAGCAGGGTATAAGAAGAAGTTCTCAGAAGACAAGTTTACCCTCCATTATTGCTTGTCCTTCTAAAGCCTCCTCTCAGCCCCCTTTCTTCTACTGTCCTTTTGGCCCTGTTGACAGGTAAACCTATATTAATGTTAAACAATATCCACTGTTTATAGCACTGCTGAGTTCAGCCCAAGGGGGCCACGTCCTAGGTGGAAATCACAGAATAACTCCATCCAGTATCAAGGGAGTTACTCCAGATTTACTCAAGCATAACCAAGATGAGAAATTGGCACAAAACATCTACATTACCACTTTGGTGTTTATGCCTCTTGTATTTCTAGTTGCCAAAACACTTTCTAGAATTCTAGCTTTTCAAAAAATCATACTCTTGAATCAACACTTTGGAATTGTATAGTCTGTAACCCGCTGATTTAACGTGTGGGAACAACAAATATAGAGAAACCTTAATATGCTGGCCAGCCATTTGCTTACATAATATTGAAAAAAAAAACCTTCCTTACAAATCTTCCTCCCCAGAAAAAGAAGTACTTTAGGGCCTGCTGCTGACCTCATTTATACAAGTTTTACACTTCAATGAAGTTACTCCCAATTTACTGTGATGTAAGTGAAATCAGAATCAGGAGTTAATACTTTTCTATGGCAGGAAAGTATTGTAGTGGGTGAAAACCATCAGCATGCCCCTCATTCCTTAAATTACCTTAAACCCACCCCTGAAACATATGTTCTCCTTCAGTGCTTCTGCTACTGGCACACTATCAATCACTAGAGAGAAGCAATAGAGAATAGTTGACATATTCCTTTCTTTTGCCCTAGAGAAGGGTATTGTCTGTCCAACATGCTTGATATCTAGTGATCAGACAAGCTGGAGTCCTGTGGTTCTCTCAAAAATCAGGTCCAAGCGTAAAGTCCTACTGATTGGTATCATATTGTAGTATACAGCAAAATCATATTGTACAATAGCCCACAGTTTATTCTTTTTTCACAGTAATCCTCTATAGCAGATAAATGGAAAAACAGATTAAAAACCCTAGTGTTCACAGCATCCTTTTGTTCCCAACAAAATTGTTTCCAACAACAATGTGGGACAAAAATTAGATATACTAGGCCTTCAGGCATAAGTTATGAATACACATCATATGTTATTGGGTTACTCCTCACTGTCTTCTACAGGTCATCTGGAAAGTAAAACTGAACTCGTCTCCTCTCAGACAAGACCGAACAGCACCATTTCGTGTGTTATACATTTAGTTGATGTATCTGCACTGAAATCAGTCACACGCAGAGTAAGTACAACTTGCCCAAATCATATAAAATACAGTAGCCAGCAAACTTTCCCATCAAAGACTTAGCAGGGACAAAAAGTTAATCAGTCATTCTCAAAGCCTAGGCAATTCAAAAACAAAATATTGGCATACTTTACAATAATATTGTACTTGGTTTTTTGCTTTTTTTAAAAGTTATTCTATCTAAAACCACTGAAAGGTACAGCTTCTGGAGATTTTCAGTACCATTTTTCAAAGCTTGGCTCTGATTTTGGTCATTTGTCTCCAATTTCTATGCTGAAAAGTTGAGAGCTTCCAAAAGGAATAGGCACACAGAGCTACTAATGCATTTTTTTTGCGGGGGGGGAGACTTCATTTGGGAAAGAAAAGAGTGTAGAAAACCCAAAATGAGTAAAGATAGTAGTTTCCCCATTCATTAAACCTCTCTTCATCCATGCATAAACACCTAATTCTCTACTGAGCTTCCTGGAGTATTAAGCTCATTTGAAAAAAACCAAGACAGTGTCTTGACAGTTTTGCTTTACAAAATACCATTTTGTTTCTGCAATAGGACAGTAGCAAAATAGAAACTACCATTCCACTACTCAGAAATGAAGGTCATGAGCTGTAACCAGAGTGAAGGTATGGCCTATGGAGCAAAGAGAAGGCGCATTAACTTCCACCAAGCAGGACAAATACCACGTGTGGCAAAAGCAGGAAAAAGGGCAGGGCAAGAGGTGAACCTCTTGAAGCTTGGTTTCTTTGACTTTGGTTCCAACATATCAGAACCAAGGACCTACATTAGGACACTAAGAACTTAGTCAAAAAAAAATAAAAAAATAGAAATAAAGAACAGACTAATTAACTAAATCAAAAATGTGGTGGCACTGGAAACAATCTGGTCTGATGAACTGGGGTCCAAGTGTCCAAAGAGGCTCCTGGTCTGCTTCTATGATGGAAGGAACTGAAACTGTCAATATACCACACCCCTTTTTATAGTTCTACTCCTGGGCACTACTCCTAGAAGCTTCCACTCGTCCAAGCTCTGCCATCGGTGCATCCCTAGAATGGGAATGTGTAGAGGCCACTTGAAGAATTTAGACTACCAAGAACTAGCGAGCTCCACAACAAAGCTCAGCTAAATATTTTTCCATCTTCACAAAAAACCACCACCAGTTTTGCATCTACATAAAATTAACTTTTGGATACAATTGTTTCAGTCTGTTATATTTACCTTTGTCTTTTGTTAATCCTCATCCCTGCATGAATTTATTATTCTTATTATTTGCACTGCAGCAGTACCTAGCACCTCCAGTTTAGGATCAGCCCCCCACCATGCTAGACACTGTAGAAACACCATAAATTGCCCCAAAATAAAGTGTTTGTTAATGGATCAGAAGCCTTAAAATTGGACCCTCATTTTTTTGTTCTTTTCAATTCTTTAGCGCCTTCCATCTGAGAATCTTAAAGCAATTATTCCCACTGAGTTGCTGTAGAGATGTTTCTCCCCATTTTACTCATGGTGAAATGAAGGCAGAGACACGTTACCTGGCTTGCTTCTGGTCACACAGCATGCCTGTGATACTCCAGGAAATGATATCTACATCTCCTGACTATCAGATATATTAATTACTAGACTTTGCTTAATCTCTAATTTTTGTAATTTTGTTCTGTAAAGCCTTTCTGGGATCTTGGTACCTTAAAAATTTGCCTCTCTCTATGTACAATTACAAATGCTATGGTTAGTTGAAGTATGTTGGTAAGGAACCCCCCACCCCCAAGCTTTTGGGTTACCACATACATAAGTAATTGTGATTTCAAATATTAAAGCAGACCTCTAGATTTACCATTTTATTTGGTATATATTACAACTTAAAAACACTCATTGACTCAGATCTACCTAACTCAGTATAGAGACTCATACAGGACAATTCAGAGTTCAAATTCACAGTATAATCAAGTATTAAAACACATGTGGATTGAAAAACAAATATACATGTGTTGCATATTTATTTTTCTCTACTTGTGTTGATTTCTACAGTCAGTTATACAATGGCAAAATTAACATTTTCATTAGAAAACGTTAAATTGGGTAATTACAAAAAATGTGTGAGTGAGTGAGTGCTGACAGGCAATACAAACAAATGCAGTAAGTCTTCATTGTTTCCACTGATACTGAAAGTAAAAGGTAAGTGGGAAACACATCTCAACGTCAAAAGAAGATTGAGATTAAATATGTCAAATATATCCCATTCATTATCTCTGTGTTTGTTTTCAGAACAGAGTTTTTACAAGATACCCAAATATCTACAACAAGCAAGTTTAGCTACTTATTGTAAATGCTGGCAATTCTAAGAGCCATCAGCTAAACTGTCCTGTAAATTTTTCTCTTGTTGCAAACTATGAAAACAACAGAACACTAAATGCAAAGATCTTGCCATCGTTCTGAATGTGCAAAACTGCCCCTCTCCAAAAGACTGTATACTGGAATAAATAAAAATTAAATCTTCCAGCAAACACCAAGAAATAGGTACTGACATGTAGCAAAACATTTAATACTCAGAAAATGGAAATCTAAGACACCTCCATACAATTATGGTTGAAAGAATTGCCAAACAGCTTTGATGGAGAAAACAACATTGGTAACAAAATAGGGAAAAAATATATTAAGACTTGTTACCTCAAAGCAGTTGTGATATAACATGGCTGATACATGTTGTTATCTAAGAGCCTGATCCAAACCACACTGTAGTCAATTTGAGTCTTTCCATTCCCTTACTGGGCTTTGGATCATGCCCTACAATATTTCTTAAATTACATTTATAACTATACTTTTCGGTCTCCAGTAAAAGAAGATTATGAGTATAAAGCAATAGGAATGTGTTTGTATTCTGTTGTCCTGATTGCTAGATGTGGTTCTATTAATTGTCACAGTACATCAGCTTTGCAAAGCTATCATAAAAATTTACCAGCCCAGATCAGAATTTACTCATCTGTTTTTTAACAATATTTATGCACAACATACAGACTAGGGTGAGAATAATTTTGAAAGAACATGTAAGCTATAAAAATATTTAACTTGCGAATATAGCTTCTTGTACTATAGAAGATCATTTGCATAACAATGTTTTGAATAGAAAGTCAGTTGATTTACCCACGGATTCTGAACCTGGATCTTTGGCTTTGCCACTACTGAAATTCAATTATTTGCATAGTTAAATAAGCTACATTTAGTATAATGATGTATCTAGCTGTCATAAATATAAAGGGAAGGGTAAACCCCTTTGAAATCCCTCCTGGCCAGGGGAAAGCTCCTCTCACCTGTAAAGGGTTAAGAAGCTAAAGGTAACCTCGCTGGCACCTGACCAAAATGACCAATGAGGAGACAAGATACTTTCAAAAGCTGGGAGGAGGGAGAGAAACAAAGGGTCTGGGTCTGTCTGTATGCTGGTTTCTGCAGGGGATAGACCAGGAATGGAGTCTTAGAACTTTTAGTAAGTAATCTAGCTAGGTATGTGTTAGATTATGATTTCTTTAAATGGCTGAGAAAAGAATTGTGCTGAATAGAATAACTATTTCTGTCTGTGTATCTTTTTTGTAACTTAAGGCTTTGCCTAGAGGGGTTCTCTATGTTTTTGAATCTAATTACCCTGTAAGATATCTACCATCCTGATTTTACAGGGGGGATTTCTTCATTTCTATTTACTTCTATTCTTATTAAAAGTCTTCTTGTAAGAAACTGAATGCTTTTTCATTGTTCTCAGATCCAAGGGTTTGGGTCTGTGGTCACCTATGCAAATTGGTGAGGCTTTTTATCCAACATTTCCCAGGAAAGGGGGGGTGCAAGTGTTGGGAGGATTGTTCATTGTTCTTAAGATCCAAGGGTCTGGGTCTGTAGTCACCTAGGCAAATTGGTGAGGCTTTTTACCAAACCTTGTCCAGGAAGTGGGGTGCAGGGTTTTGGGAAGTATTTTGGGGGGAAAGACGCGTCCAAACAGCTCTTCCCCAGTAACCAGTATTAGTTTGGTGGTGGTAGCGGCCAGTCCAAGGACAACAGGTGGAATATTTTGTACCTTGGGGAAGTTTTGACCTAAGCTGGTAAAGATAAGCTTAGGAGGTTTTTCATGCAGGTCCCCACATCTGTACCCTAGAGTTCAGAGTGGGGGAGGAACCTTGACACTAGCTAAAACCTGGAATTTCACAACTAAAGTTACTACGTGTTGCATCTGATGTAGAATGCATGATAGAAACGATCATAGATAGAAATGATAGAAATGATTATCATTTCTAGATGCAAGAATAAGGACTTAGGTTTGGCAATTGTTCACAGCTTTCATACTTTAAGATATATAAAAATTAATTGTTACACTAAATCCACACAGAGAAATCACAATTCATGGCTGTGACCTTACACAATTCAATCAATATCTTACGCTATTTATTCCTTGGCTATAAACAGCTGACATAGCAAGAGATCATAGCCACTCCCCAGAAACGCAGGTCAGATCAGTGGGCAAGGAGTAGAACAGTAACTCCATGCATGGTCAAGCCAGAAGTTAGAACTATCTAACTATTATAGGCTTTCTATATAGCGCCCAACACCATAGTATCTAAAAACTTCCCAGATAAATCTGATCTGCAGGATAACATCCCTAGCTTCCCATTTATGGGAGAATGGAGAAAGGAGAGGGGAAGAAGCAGGGCAGCTCACGTTCGAAGAGGAAGGGATCAATATCCCATGCAGAGCATGTAGTCTGATCCATGTGATATATAAAATAGACAGTGCAGTTTGAGTTTTGGGACTATAACTCCATCTCAGGGTTCTGGTAACTGCATAAAAATCACTCAAGCTTTGCTCTTGTGGTTTATGATATCTCCAGAGCGCCTAGATTGAATTATAGCCTTAATATTCAGAGTTGCCTATTCATATAAGCTCAATATGATTTCAGTGTAGATTCTGTAATCTAAATTCTATTTAAGACCAGAAGTTAAAAAACAAGGAAATTTTAGTCGTCTCAGAGCTTGCACTCAGATCTGTACTTAAATAATGATAGATCAGTGTTTCCCCTCTCCTAAGGATCAATCATTAACCTTCCCACCAATAGCTCAGTATTCACTCTGCATGGCTAACATAAGATGTTAGCAGTTATAGTAGTATTGTTTTCTTAGGTTAAAGGTTAACCACTTTCATTTTTTTAAAAAAAGAACAACATTCTACTGGACTGTTCACTGCACTGCCCAATCTCTCTCAAAATAGCAGTGAAGCACTGGGGGAGAGGGGAAATCTTTGCTTCATCAGCAGAAGTAAATCTTGGTGTTTTGTATTATTAATAAGAATCTAGGTAATTAGAGAAGTAATAGCTGCCTTCCATCCCATAATACAGTTAAAGTTGCTTGAGTCAAGACTGTCTGGTAGATGACATTCCCAGACAGTTTAAGCAACCTTTCCAATTATAACAACTTCTATTAGAATCATAGAATATCAGGGTTGGAAGGGACCCCTGAAGGTCATCTAGTCCAACCCCCTGCTCGAAGCAGGACCAATTCCCAGTTAAATCATCCCAGCCAGGGCTTTGTCAAGCCTGACCTTAAAAACTTCCAAGGAAGGAGATTCCACCACCTCCCTAGGCAACGCATTCCAGTGTTTCACCACCCTCTTAGTGAAAAAGTTTTTCCTAATATCCAATCTAAACCTCCCCCACTGCAACTTCAGACCATTACTCCTCGTTCTGTCATCTGCTACCATTGAGAACAGTCTAGAGCCATCCTCTTTGGAACCCCCTTTCAGGTAGTTGAAAGCAGCTATCAAATCCCCCCTCATTCTTCTCTTCTGCAGGCTAAACAATCCCAGCTCCCTCAGCCTCTCCTCATAAGTCATGTGTTCTAGACCCCTAATCATTTTTGTTGCCCTTCGCTGGACTCTCTCCAATTTATCCACATCCTTCTTGTAGTGTGGGGCCCAAAACTGGACACAGTACTCCAGATGAGGCCTCACCAATGTCGAATAGAGGGGGATGATCACGTCCCTCGATCTGCTCGCTATGCCCCTACTTATACATCCCAAAATGCCATTGGCCTTCTTGGCAACAAGGGCACACTGCTGACTCATATCCAGCTTCTCGTCCACTGTCACCCCTAGGTCCTTTTCCACAGAACTGCTGCCTAGCCATTCGGTCCCTAGTCTGTAGCGGTGCATTGGATTCTTCCGTCCTAAGTGCACTAATCCTTATTGAACCTCATCAGATTTCTTTTGGCCCAATCCTCCAATTTGTCTAGGTCCTTCTGTATCCTATCCCTCCCCTCCAGCGTATCTACCACTCCTCCCAGTTTAGTATCATCCACAAATTTGCTGAGAGTGCAATCCACACCATCCTCCAGATCATTTATGAAGATATTGAACAAAACCGGCCCCAGGACCGACCCCTGGGGCACTCTACTTGACACCGGCTGCCAACTAGACATGGAGCCATTGATCACTACCCGTTGAGCCCGACAATCTAGCCAGCTTTCTACCCACCCTATAGTGCATTCATCCAGCCCATACTTCCTCAACTTGCTGACAAGAATACTGTGGGAGACCGTGTCAAAAGCTTTGCTAAAGTCAAGAAACAATACATCCACTGCTTTCCCTTCATCCACAGAACCAGTAATCTCATGATAAAAGGCGATTAGATTAGTCAGGCATGACCTTCCCTTGGTGAATCCATGCTGGCTGTTCCTGATCACTTTCCTCTCATGCAAGTACTTCAAGATTGATTCTTTGAGGACCTGCTCCATGATTTTTCCAGGGACTGAGGTGAGGCTGACTGGCCTGTAGTTCCCAGGATCCTCCTTCTTCCCTTTTTTAAAGATTCTCTGCAGGGTTCCATGTGTAAGGGGGGGAATAGTCCCGCTATTGTGGGGAACTTTCCTGGCTTCTGCACTACCCCGGTGAAGTGGGCTAGCGAAAGGATCTGAGTCCTCGCTCCCACTTCCTTTACCCAGTGGCCCTCCTGCCCTTGAGGACTCCCCTTCCACTCTCCTGTCTGGCAGAGAACTCTTAACCCCAACAAGGCTGGGCCCAGGATTCCTGGAGGGCTCGACCCCCAACTCTGCTGTAGTCACCTAAGACAGGGGCTAGGGTGTCCCTACTCCGGAGTACTCTCTCTGCACTGGGCACTTCTCTGACCCACTGACCATTACATACAAGTTAAAGCAAATGCAAGTTATTTAATCAACAATTAATTTTAAAAAGAATAAGGGAAAATGGGAAACGTTAAAGGAAACACATCACCCCGCTCTGTGGCAGGGAACATCACAAACAGTGTCTCTGGAATGTCAGAGCAGTTCACAGTCTGGTCCTTGTAAGTCCCAGGCCTTCTTCTCAGGCCCTGGCTGTGCTGCAGGGATGCTGTGGGTTGGACACTTGCTCTGGTGGTGGCCACACACTCTCAGGCTCTAAGTGGTAGGACCCTTCTGCCCAGTGTCACCCCGCCCTGTAGGGGTTATGATCCAAGCCTGGCCTGCAGAGCCTCTTGGCTGAGGCGTCTGCCTGTGCTGGGCCTGCTGCCCAGGGTCCCCCTTGGTCTCCCCAGCCGCTCACCGCACCCAGCTCCAGACTGCTCCAGCCCCAGCTGCACCACTCTGTCTCTTCACTACTGCTGCTCTGCCTCCAGCTCCCTGGGCTGCTTCTTTGGCCCCTCTGCCTCTGGTTGCTACAGCTCTGCTCCCAGGACAGGTCTGCTCTGCAGGCTGCTTCTGTGACTCTGCTCCCAGCACTGACCTGCTTCGTGGGCTGCTTTTCTGGCCCCTCTGGCTCTGGTTGCTGCAGCTCTCCTCCCAGGGCAACTCTGCTCTCTCTGGGCTGTGCCTCTGGCTTTGGGGCTGCAGCTCTGCTCCCAGGACAGGGTCTGATCCCTTTGGGCTGCTTTTCTGGTCCCTCTGGATCTGGCACAGCTCTGCTCCCCAGCTTAGCTTGGGCCCCTGCTTTCCCCTTAGCTCAGCCCCACTCTGTCTGACCCAGGCAAATCCAGCTCACACGGAGGACGGGACCTTCCTGGCCTCCTGACTCCCTGATTAGCCTGCTCGCCCTGTCATTCAGGCTGACCTGGAGCATTGGCCTCTCCCCACTGATCCCAGGGACTATCAGTCTCAGGGTCCTGGTTTCCCATAGACCCTTCCCCTTTTAGTACTGGGAGGTAGCCAACCAAAACACCCCCACTGAATGTTAGTAAGGGGGCAACAGTCCCCTTACACATGCCTATTTCTGTATGAGATGGAATCACTACAGAAACTTGAAACTCTTTGGACCTTCAAACACCCATGCCTGTCTCCGAAAAGGTTCTAAAGTCAGTAGAGACACACACAGTTCAGAAGCTCTACAGAGAATAATCAGGAATTTTGATTGAAATTCGAAGGGAAAAGCTGCAGCTTGTATTCCAATAAAGTGACATTAAAACCCTCATTAAGTGACAGCTCTCTCTGCTGAGTATTTTGGAAATCAACTTGGTTCCTTGAGAATCTTCCCCCATTAGGTGGATTTCAGAGTTATCTATGTTAGGACTGAGCATATTAAGTTCCAGTTCAGGGTCTTTCCTTCCTCCCAGGTGTATCACGGTCTCAACTGCAATAGAATCAGAGCTCTTCCAACCACGGGATACAGACTTTGTACCATGAACAGCTATCAGAAGTTATCATTAAGCTCAAGCAATGGGGGGTTGCACTATTAGAGCAAGGGAATCTGTGAAGTTAGAAATATCTCTGGTAAAAGTGTTAAGCGTGGAGTCCAGTGGTATGTCTACACTGCAAAAAGCAGTCATGCCAGGCTGCATCTGGCTATATCTGCTTATGCAGGCTTGCAGGACTTAAAATTGCAGTGTAGCCATTTGGGCTCGGGCTGGAGCCTGGACTCAGACCCACACCGTGGCTACAGCACAAGTGTGTACAATGCATTTTTTAGCCCTGCAGCCTGAGCCCCATGTGCTGAGTCAGCTGACCCAGACTCAGTGTCATGGGTTTTTTATTGCTGTGTAGACATACCCCTAGATAACTGGATTCATAATCTAACAAATATCCAGCCAAGCCTGATCCATAGGAACACATCCAATGTTGTGCCCTGATATGTTGCATACCCCTGGATGTAAAAAACCCACACATGCACCCACACACCTCCCCCAGTTAGGATATATACAAACTGACAATACTCAAATGCTGGGGGGAAATGCACAATATAGCAAGTGTTGTGCTAAACTTCAGAATATTTGCATCCAAAACCAAAATGGCAAAAGTGCCTGAGGTTCATTGGTTTTTAATTTACTTAAGAAAAAAATATGCAGCTCCAATTTGCACTCTGTGCTCAGGAGAGGCCAATAATTGGAATAGCAGGATTAAATATCAGGAATCAGGTGTACTGGCAGAATTTAGCATGCAGGGAAACTTGCACAGTGCTACAGCTTTTCTAGTTAATGTGTTAGTTTCTTACATTTAAGAGTGCAGAATGGAAAGGTTTTTTAAAAAGTGGGTTTCTACAACACTGCTTGCTCAGCAGTGCTCCCAGTGAATTTGGCCCAGAGCATACTGTGCATTTTTGTTTTTGCCTTAACCCTTTCTCCTCAGTGTACAACTACGGTTTCATGCATCCTTAACAAGTCACCTCTTTATATTTTATTATCCAGCCTCTTCAAAAAACTCAACAATATCGAAATACTGTTTCAACCTGCACCATTTTATTCTGCATCATTTTAATGCCAGTATGGATGAAGGTTGTTTGAACTGTTCACACTATTATAGCAGCAGACTGCTGACTGTGGTGGCCTTTTCAAGTCTCCCAGAAGCAGAGCCAGAAAATGTGAAATAGGGACCCAGAAGGCATTGCAAATGAAATGGTTTAGAACAACACTAGTGTGGCCACAGGACAAAACTGTAGCAGTTCAGAACATGATTTAGCAAAGCTAGCAGCGACACTCTGAATTGTTTGTGCTTAAATCTCTCCTATCCCACTGGTTCAATTCAGAACAGTTCAGTTCTCCAGCACAGACATGGTCTGCACGTGAAAAGGCAGTTTTTATATTTCTTCACTACTCAATGCAGTACAGCTGGCCAATTAAATATTTAGTGTCTGATATCTGAATATTTAATTAGATACAAATAGTCTTGGCTTTGCACTTTCCCTGGATTTAAAAAAATGTTCTGCAACAGGGCTGCACATGAACATTTAAGAGTATATCATAATTTACTCAACTGACAAACTATGAGAAGCATTTTTGTTGTAATTCAATCAACTGGTAAAAAGGAGAATCTCAGTGTTCATGCCTCAAATGACTGGCACCCAGCACATGATGAAAGACTCATATTTGTATCCAGTGAATGGATAAAATCAATGCTATTTATCACTAAATAAAGGAGACTAACTATACAGTTATATAATAAGTTTCAAGAAATTATGTAGAGTAATTTTCACAGACAAAACCTTGAAGGTAATGTGTAAAAATACAGAGCAAGATAGTACTTTATATTTTGAGTAAAAATTGAAAAGCCTGAACCGTTAAAATAATTTGGGTAATGTTATGGCTAACAGCAGTCTCCATCCTGAAACTTCAACTTCCATTGACGTCAATGGTAGTTGCAGGCACTCAGTGCCTTGCAAAATTGGACCCACCAGTTGTAGATCTGCACCCTCAAGTCATCAAATGTTTATTTTATGCCCTGAAACATGTCATTTGCAGGGATCAGGACAGACCGTTCTCCCCACATACAGCACTGTGCAAGGTACTGAGTGCCCGCAACTACCATTGTCCAGAGGACAACAAGAGCTGAAAAGTGCACAAACCACTTAGTTTCTTATTTTGGGGACTTTTATCTCATTTACTGGGGATGCCTCAGTTCTTTTTTTTTTTTTTTTAGGGTGTGATAGTGTGAAAGCGAATGAATGAAGGTATGAGCATTAATGGAAGTTCACACAGTGAAGACACCCAGAGAAAATATTCCACACATACTCCTACACAGTATTTCAACAAAGCTGGCAACTTGAAGAAATCCTGGCTTTTAGGCATGAGCATAGTGTGGTGGGGAGAGAGGGGTGTTGTCCCCTCAAACCGCAAGCCTTTGGCAGGCAGGGAATTTTCCCCACAAACACACACACATAGCCCTGTTGGCCTGGCTGGAGCTGCCTCCCAAATACAGAAATCAAACTACGCCTATGCTTTTAGGTGTAAAGAAGAGAAACACACTCAGGTGTTTGCCATCTGAGTGCTTTAATGATATTTTGAATTTGTAACAGTTTATCTGCCTTGCTGGGAAGTTGCTTTGTAACTGTGATGATAGCTCAGGTAAATTTGCACTCTGAATTGTAAACTAGGTTGGCTGTTCTAGATCAAGGCTCAGTTATCTTTTCCCCCTGAATTCAACCTTCACATCAACAAAGCAGATATCAATTTCACACAAAAAAAAGACATGTTAAAACAACATTAATGAACACATTTAAACCATAAAAACAAGAACATTCAGCATTAACAATATGATCCTTGGAACAGGTGTTCATCTCATGCTGCCCTCAATACTGTACCTAGGTACGGTCATTGATATGTTAGGTCACCTAATCTTTTCTTTTGTTTGTACTTCGCATTAAGTTTTCTTTATCTCAACAATGATTTAACATTTGTGGGAAATTTTTTGCTAGAAAACACTGAGCAAAAACTTGCTTTTACTATATGAGGGAAAGGGGGAGAACGGAAGAAATGCTAGTGACAGCACAGGTCAGGATGGCATACAGTGGCTGGGGGCAAACAGCATATACTACAGTAGTAGCATATACTACAGTGCACATGGGGCCAGGCACCTCAGTTCCTCAAGACACCAGACCACATCTCTTGTGGCTGTGATGTTCCAGCACATATGGTAGCCAGTCCCGCAACGTAGCTCTCTTGGGGACTAAATTTTGACCGGGGTTGCTCTTCCCTCATTACTACACTTTGCCAGCCAAAGGCAATATTTCTGGGCTGGAGTGGTAGAAATGTGCACAGTTGCCAAGTTTTCATGTATCAGGGGGTAGCCGTGTTAGTCTGTATCCACAAAAACAACAAGGAGTCTGGTGGCACCTTACAGACTATACCAGAAACCTACTGACCACTATACTTACCTACATGCCTCCAGCTTCCATCCAGGACACATCACACGATCCATTGTCTACAGCCAAGCCCTACAATACAACCGAATTTTCTCCAATCCCTCGGACAAACACCTACAAGATCTTTATAAAGCATTCTTAAAACTACAATACCCACCTTGGGAAGTGAAGAAACAGATTGACAGAGCGAGATGGGTACCCAGAAATCACCTGCTACAGGACAGGCCCAACAAGGAAAATAACAGAATCATAGAATATCAGGGTTGGAAGGGACCCCAGAAGGTCATCTAGTCCAACCCCCTGCTCGAAGCAGGACCAATTCCCAGTTAAATCATCCCAGCCAGGGCTTTGTCAAGCCTGACCTTAAAAACCTCTAAGGAAGGAGATTTTACCACCTCCCTAGGTAACGCATTCCAGTGTTTCACCACCCTCTTAGTGAAAAAGTTTTTCCTAATATCCAATCTAAACCTTCCCCACTGCAACTTGAGACCATTACTCCTCGTTCTGTCATCTGCTACCATTGAGAACAGTCTAGAGCCATCCTCTTTGGAACCCCCTTTCAGGTAGTTGAAAGCAGCTATCAAATCCCCCCTCATTCTTCTCTTCTGCAGGCTAAACAATCCCAGCTCCCTCAGCCTCTCCTCATAAGTCATGTGTTCTAGACCCCTAATCATTTTTGTTGCCCTTCGCTGGACTCTCTCCAATTTATCCACATCCTTCTTGTAGTGTGGGGCCCAAAACTGGACACAGTACTCCAGATGAGGCCTCACCAATGTCGAATAGAGGGGAACGATCACGTCCCTCGATCTGCTCGCTATGCCCCTACTTATACATCCCAAAATGCCATTGGCCTTCTTGGCAACAAGGGCACACTGCTGACTCACACTGAACATTCAGCCACAGAACACTACTGGCCATCACGTACAGCCCCCAGCTAAAACCTCTCCAGCACATTATCAACAATCTACAACCTATCCTGGAAAACGATCCCTCACTCTTCCAGACCTTGGGAGGCAGGCCAGTCCTCGCTTACAGACAGCCCCCCATCCTGAAGCAAATACCAGCAACTACACACCACACCACAGAAACATTAACCCAGGAACCAATCCCTGTAGCAAACCTCGTTGCCTACTCTGTTCCCATATCTACTCTAGCAACACCATCAGAGGACCCAACCACATCAGCCACACCATCAGAGGCGCGTTCACCTGCACGTCTACTAATGTGGTATATGCCATCAAGTGCCAGCAATGCCGCTCTGCCACGTACATTGGCCAAACCAGATGGTCCCTTCGTAAAAAAATAAATGGACACAAATTGGACATCAGGAATGGTAACATACAAAAGCCAGTTGGAGAACACTTTAATCTTCCTGGACATAACAGATTTGAAAGTATCTATACTTGAACAAAAAAAACTTCAGAAACAGACTTCAAAGAGAAACAGCAGAACTAAAATTCATTTGCAAATTTAACACCATTAATTTGGGCTTGAATAGGGACTGGGAGTGGCTGGCTCATTACAAAAGCAGCTTTGCCTCTCCTGGAATTGACACCTCCTCATCTATTGTTGGGAGTGGACTACATCCACCCTGATCGAACTGGCCCTGTCAACACTGGTTCTCCACTTGTGAGGTAACTCCCTTCTCTTCATGTGCCAGTATATTTATGTCTGCATCTGTAATTTTCACTCCATGCATCTGAAAAAGTGGGCGTTTTACCCACGAAAGCTTATGCTCAAATAAACCTGTTAGTCTTTAAGGTGCCCCGGACGCCTTGTTGTTTTCAAGTTTTCATGTTCTCACAATGAGGGGCAAGTCACTTTTTTCATTCTCACTCCCAGAAGAGTAAGGGCAAGTGTCGGAGGCTCATGCCGCTCCCTCCTTTCCCCTCTCCAGAAGCACTGGGAGCAAGTGTGGGTGAGAAGGAAATGCCTTTTCCCACACACTTGCCAGAACTACACCTAGAGGCATACAGTGCCTCTTGTACGGCTCACATCGAGGGAACTATTGTTGGAGTTTAGCTCCACCAGCTCCTAAAGACATACTGCCATTGTGGCAGTATACTAATTTTCTAGAGTGATCATGGAAAGTGAACACAAAAACAGAATGCATCATTTAAATCGTTCAATATTGGTGGAAAGTTTTCCCTTTAAAATAAAATTAAAAATGGAGAAATCTTAACTAATCAGTGAGAAAAATCCTGCAAGAATAGAATGTAAAAGTGAAGTGCTTGAGTGTGATCCGTTTATATTGGATTTATACCAGCATATATGCAGTCACTCTGGATTGCCACTGGTGCCAAGAAGATTCACAACTCAAAGCATGTCGGTGTGTAGAGTTCATTGTACCTTTGTCCATTTTTAACAAAACAAAACAGTGTTTGTGCCAACTGTTCCTGAACTAGAAGACTGATTCAGAAATATAACCTTCTGGTTTTGAATGAAATCAAACAGATGTAATTGCCCTACAAGTGAGAATGTTGTTTACATGAGTATTTACATGATTAAGCTTTTCTTCCCCATTCTGTACTTTGCATGTTAATCAATGTTTTTCCTTCTGTAATTTGTCATTTTAATAAACCTTAGCATTTACAGAGGAATATCTGGCTTCTGTCTATGACTACCTGCAGTCTAATTAATTGATCTGATCCCAATCTTACATGGTGCTGCTGAGTACCCCTAGTTCTCACTGGTTTCAGGCAAATGGAGGCTTCTCAGCCCATTACATGATTAGGCTCAAAAGTCCATAGGACTTTCATACGCTTCTTTCTATTTCTAAGGTCCCTGCAATCTCAAGTTTGACAACCTGTCTAAACTGAATCTCTTAAGAAATATAGGTGGAAATTGTATTTAACCTATAGTTATGAAAGCTCTATTTGGAAAGTTTGTAAACAATTTTTCTTCCCCTTGGTTAATCCTAATATTATCATCCATATTTACAATGAAGTTCATAGGAACATAAGAACAGGGTCAGACCAAACGTCCAGCTAGCCCAGTAGCTAGTCTTCCGACAGCGGCCAATGCCTGGTGCCCCAGAGGGAATGAACAAAACAGGCAATCAGAAAATCACAGCCTTAGCTTCAAAACTATATGCTCGTTTATGAAAAGTATCTGTAGATTGCTTCGCAGGTGGTGTCGGAGAGAAGGCTTTAGATTCTTTGACCATGGGATGCTGTTCCAAGAAGCATGAGTGCTAGGCAGAGACAGGCTCCACCTAACGAAGAGAGGGAAGAGCATCTTCACAAGCAGGCTATCTAACCTAGTGAGGAGGGCTTTAAACTAGGTTCACCAGGGGAAGGAGACCAAAGCCCTGAGGTAAGTGGGGACGTGGGATACCGGGAGGAAGCACAAGCAGGAGAGTGCAAAAGAGGAAAGTTCCTGCCTCATACTAAGAAAGCAGGACAAACAGCAAGTTATCTCAAGTGCGTATACGCAAATGCACGAAGCCTGGGAAACAAGCAGGGAGAACTGGAACTCCTGGCACAGTCAAGCAATTATGATGTGATTGGAATAACAGAGACTTGGTGGGATAACTCACATGACTGGAGTACTGTCATGGATGGATATAAACTGTTCAGGAAGGACAGGCAGGGCAGAAAAGGTGGGGAGTTGCATTGTATGTAAGAGAGCAATGTGACTGCTCAGAGCTCTGGTATGAAACTGCAGAAAAACCTGAGTGTCTCTGGATTAAGTTTAGAAGCGTGAGCAACAAAGGTGATGTCGTGGTGAGGAATCCACCACGACAATCCAGGAAGTTTTTGGAAAGGGTAGGGGATTGGTTTTGGAAACAATCCAGGAAGTTTTTGGAAAGGGTAGGGGACCATTTCCCGGTGCAAGTGCTGGAGGAACCAACTAGGGGCAGAGCTCTTCTTCAGTTCTGCTGCTCACAAACTGGGAACAATTTGTAGGGGAAGCAAAAGTGGATGGGAACCTGGGAAGCAGTGACCATGAGATGGTCGAGTTCAGGATCCTGACACAAGGAAGAAAGGAGAGCAGTAGAATACGGACCCTGGACTTCAGAAAAGCAGACTTTGACAACCTCAGGGAACCGATAGGCAGGATCCCCGGGAGAATAACCTGAGGGGGAAAGGAGTCCAGGAGAGCTGGCTGTATTTTAAAGAATCCTTATTGAGGTTACAGGGACAAACCATCCCGATGTGTAGAAAGAATAGTAAATATGGCAGGCGACCAGCTTGGCTTAACAGTGAAATCCTTGCTGATCTTAAACACAAAAAAGAAGCTAACAAGAAGTGGAAGATTGGACAAATGACCAGGGAAGAGTATAAAAATATTGCCCGGGCATTCAGGAGTGAAATCAGGAAGGCCAAATCACACCTGGAGGTGCAGCTAGCAAGAGATGTTAAGAGTAACAAGAAGGGTTTCTTCAGGTATGTTAGAAACAAGAAGAAAGTCAAGGAAAGTGTGGGCCCCTTACTGAATGAGGGAGGCACCCTAGTGACACAGGATGTGGAAAAAGCTAAAGGTACTCAATGCTTTTTTTTGCCTCTGTCTTCACGAACAAGGTCAGCTCCCAGAGTGCTGCACTGGGCAGCACAGCATGGGGAGGAGGTGACCAGCCCTCTGTGGAGAAAGAAGTGGTTCCGGACTATTTAGAAAAGCTGGACGTGCACAAGTCCATGGGGCTGGATGAGCTGCATCCGAGAGTGCTAAAGGAGTTGGCGGCTGTGAATGCAGAGCCATTGGCCATTATCTTTGAAAACTCATGGCGATCGGGGGAGGTCCCGGACGACTGGAAAAAGGCTAATGTAGTGCCCATCTTTAAAAAAGGGAAGAAGGAGGATGCTGGGAACTACACTCCAGTCAGCCTCACCTCAGTCCCTGCAAAAATCATGGAGCAGGTCCTCAAGGAATCAATTCTGAAGCACATAGAGGAGAGGAAAGTGATCAGGAACAGTCAGCATGGATTCACCAAGGGCAAGTCATGCCTGACTAATCTAATTGCCTTCTACGACGAGATAACTGGCTCTGTGGATGAGGGGAAAGCAGTGGATGTGTTGTTCCTTGACTTTAGCAAAGCTTTTGACACGGTCTCCCACAGTATTTTTGCCAGCAAGTTAAAGAAGTATGTGCTGGATGGACTATAAGGTGGATAGAAAACTGGCTAGATCGTCGGGCTCAATGGGTAATTATCAATGGCTCCATGTCTAGTTGGCAGCCGGTATCAAGTGGAGTGCCCCAAGGGTCGGTCTTGGGGCCGGTTTTGTTCAATATCTTCATTAATGATCTGGAGGATGCTGTGGATTGTACCCTCAGCAAGTTTGCAGATGACACTAAACTGGGAGGAGAGAAGAATGAGGGGAGATTTGATAGCTGCTTTCAACTACCTGAAAGGGGGTTCCAAAGAGGACGGATCTAGACTCAGTGGTAGCAGATGACAGAATGAGGAGTAATCGTCTCAAGTTGCAGTGGGGGAGGTTTAGATTGGATATTAGGAAAAACTTTTTCACTAGGAGGGTGGTGAATCACTGGAATGCGTTACCTCGGGAGGCGGTGGAATCTCCTTCTTTTGAAGTTTTTAAGGTCAGGCTTGACAAAGTCCTGGCTGGGATGATTTAGTTGGGGATTGGTCCTGCTTTGAGCAGGGGGTTGGACTAGATGACCTCCTGAGGTCCCTTCCAACCCTGATATTCTATGATTCTATGATTCTATTGAAAAACAGCTTAATCTTCAGATTCTGATTTTGTCTAAGTGTTCTAATCTGGAGTTTCACTTTATGTCAGCTTTAGCACATTATACGTTATTACCTTCTCACTGGTCAGTCACTGATTGGTTCAATTGCTCGGCATTCTAAGGCACTCTTTCCTTGTTAAAGCTAAGTTAATGTGGTTGAAGTGGATTGAGCACGGAGCTAGACATTTATGAATTCTAGACTCAGATCTGCTATTAACGTGCTGTGTGGCCTTGGGCAAATCACTTGGGCTTAATTTCAAGAGTTCACTAATTTTAGGTGTCTTCATTTTACGTGCCCAACCTGAGACCCCAGAGGGCCAAAGTTTCAGAGGTCATGACCACCTTCCACTTCAGTGGAACCTGCATGTGGTCAGAGCCTCTAAAAAACCAGGCCTAATGAGAGGTATTTCAAATTGGGTATCCAGAAATGGAGGTAAACAAAATTGACTCTTTATAAACAAGTAGATTAATTGTTTGGGTTGGTTTCTCCATTTGAAAATTGTGGATACTCGTACTTACTATACCTACTTTCCCGAAAAGGGTGTTGTCTGAGAAATGTTCACAAAGCCTTTTGAAAAGATCTAAAATTCATGTATAATAAAATGTCACTTTAAAAGTGTAGAAAGTGTAAATTTTTAGCCAAATCCTAAATCAAGGAAGTAATAAAATCCCATCATGCCATTATTTCCAAAATGGCGGCTGCAAACTGCCTAGAAGAGTCATTCTGAAAGTTATTAAAGGCATATTTGAACATAGTTGCATTTTCTACAGAAAATCAAACAACCCTTCTAAGGACCTGATTTTGCTCAGTGCTAAGTTTGAAAAACTTCCCAGGCTCAAGGATTTAAGGACACCCAGCATATCACAGGAAGTACTTAGCACTATTCTGGATCATGCCTTAAATTCATTTTTGCCTGCATGGAGGCAAGCCATCTCAGAATCTTGTTTTTATAGGATTAATCCTGCCTGAGCATGGGGGATGGACTAGATGACCTCTTGAGGTCCCTTCCAGCCATACGTTTGTATGATTTTATACAACTTCTATGGGGCTCTTCCAAGTCTACTGCTTTGGATCATGTTAGAACATCACTGAGGAAGGGCTGGTTCCTGCAAGGTAACAACGGCCTTGACTCTGATGGTCTTCAGGTGGGAGTGTGCATGCTCTGCACACACAATATTGAACCCCACTTGATGGCATTACAAACTAGGCAGGAATGGAGAAGCAATCTTACTGAAGTTGGAAGCTTTGTGCATAAATCTTTGAGAGAGAATTTAAGAGTGCTTAGTGACATCACCCTTGAATATCAATATCTCTGGGAAAGGACAAGTCTGTGTGTATGTATATCCATGTGTCTCGGTAACAAGATGGTAGAATTCAGAGTAGCAGCCATGTTAGTCTGTATTCGCAAAAAGAAAAGGAGTACTTGTGGCACCTTAGGGACTAACAAATTTATTTGAGCATAAGCTTTTGTGAGCTACAGCTCACTTCATCGGATGGTAGAATGTGTGTGTGTGTATTTGTGATAAAGTAAACATTTCCAGTTAATTTAAAATAACTTAAATCATGGTTGACCTGAAGATCCTAAATCCTTCAACATATTGCTTTAATTAAAAAATAAAAAAGTTTCAAAACCCTAGCTTTTTTTTTTTTTTAACATGGAACAATGTTCCAACTTAGTTGTGAATTCAATATGCTTTTAAATGATAAATTAGTATCAGTATTTTCCTGAAGCAGATTGTACTACAAAGATAACTGATAGCAAACGAAAGGAAAGTCAAGGTACTTTTATCCGTCCTTCCTTTTTTTGTTCCTGTAGCTGTGGCATTCTCCTACTCACTTTGAAATTGCCCCAGTTAGGTTGTTCTGAAGTTATTGTTGCTATGAGGGGGAAAAAAAAGTCTTTTCGTTAGAAAAAATGTATTATTTGCTAGGTTTTGAAATGGGAGTTACTATTAGAAACAAGGGGAGAACATCACCCAGCATGGGCTGGGATCAGGCTAGTTAGGAGATCAAAGAAATATATTTCCTCCTTTACTCAATACATTTCACTTAGCTGAATGACTGGAAGTCTTTCACATTTTTTTATTTCATGTAAACAGTGCAGGTTCTGATCTCAGTTACTCTACTATAAATCTGGAGTAATTCCAAGAAAATGGTAGAATTACTTTGGATATACAGCAGATAACATTCTGGCCCCTGGAGTTACCTTCAATTAGAGCTAAGAAAATAATTTTCAGCATAATCGCTCTGATTAATTTAGCACTTTTATATCTGTGAATTGATTGCATCTTCTGCAGATATTATTCAAAATTATTGGTTTAAGGTTTCTGCAATTTTTGGAACTACAAATTGATTACCAACATCTGCAAATCTTTGTTCACTCTTTGAGCTGTGTGTAGATGGGAGTGGTCAGATAAGTCACATGGAGCTGAAGATCTGACTCCATCAATGGAGCTAGGGCAGTTTACACCACTTGAGGGATCTGCGTAATGGTGGTTGTTTTCTCATTGGTAAAGTTGGAAGGCATGGCTGTGATGAATATTCAAATACTACTCCTGGGGGAATTCTCCACCACTGCACATGTACAGAATTTATGTCCCCCACAGATTTCTTAGCTTCCTTGCAGAAAAATGACTTTGCTTCCTCTTCAGAAAGGGAAGCCACAAGAACGGTCATGCGACCCTCCCCAGAAGTATGTTTCGGATACCCAGGGCAGCCACTAGAGAGGTAAATCACTGCAGGGCAAGGGGTGGGACTAGGGAAGACCCAGCTGGTGGCTCCTACTCTGCGTCAGGCTCAGCTGCTAGTCCTGGCTGGTCTGGGGAGGACAGGACTTCCTCTTCCCCGTACGGCACCAGGGGCCAAGTCAGACCCATCCCCAGATTTCTTCCTCAGCTGCAGGAAGCTCTGCAATCTCCACCCCCCACGCCCCGCTTCCTGCGCACGCATCGTTCCTCAGCTGCAGGGGGAAGGATCCCTGTACAGGGAGCTCCTACATCTTCCCCTCCCCTCCCCAAAACCCTGTGTATCCGGACCCCCTCATACCCAGACCCCCCCACTGAGCCCCAACCACCTTCACCTGACCTCCCTGCAGAGTCCCCTTACTGTTACACCTAGAACCCTCCAACAAGCCCCTGTGCAGCCCGATACCCCCAACACGCGGATCCCCCACTGAGCCACTGGTACCTAGATGGCCCCATACAGAACCCTTTCAACCTACATCTGGATCCCCCACACTAAGCCCCCCCTATACACTTGGATTCTGCTTTGCTGAGCCTGCCTGTCCACACCTGGCATGGAGGGGCAGGGCCCTGGTGTGTTTCTGGGGTAGATCCGGTCCTTGCACTGTGTCAGGGCGGGTACAGCCTCACTGCTGAGTCCATGTCCCAGAGGGGAGATGTACAAGTCATCTCCCACCGCTGTGCAGCCAGTGGCCTGTGCTTTCCAATACCATGCTGGAGCCTCCACATTTATTTTTCCCTCAGGAGTAAAATACTCACCATGCACATTCATTTTCTCTAAATATGTGCATGTCTTTTGAAATTTGTTGAGTAATCGTTCCAACAAAACTCAGTTGTGTGACTATTTGAAACAAGTGAACACAAAAGGGAAACAAGAATAGTGAAAGTAAATTTGTTTAAAAGTTGAGGGGAATAAACAGGGACTATTTCCCCCCCACTACTCATCGCTTGCTATCCATCTGAATAGCTCATGGTAGGATTTGGCTAAGCTTGAACTAAGGAGAGCTTGGGTGCAGATCACAATAGTAGTACTGTAGAAGACAAAAGCCTAATCCTGCAAGTAGACCTGCCCTTCTTGCACAGAGACATGGACTTCATAGGGAGCTCTGCTCACAGAATGAGGCCCTTAGCTACCACCACATGTGTCACTAGAGTTTACCCCTTCCACTTCCTGTTGCACAGTCAAATGATTTATTTCTGAACTCATTAGAAAGGCAACAGCCTTAGAAATGAGAATGAGCCTCAAGCCAGAACTTGTAGGGCAGTGAGTTAATAATATATTTATAAGGGTATTCTAGATATGTATCATAGAATCATAGAATATCAGGGTTGGAAGGGACCTCAGGAGGTCATCTAGTCCAACCCCCTGCTCAAAGCAGGACCAATCCCCAACTAAATCATCCCAGCCAGGGCTTTGTCAAGCCTGACCTTAAAAACTTCAAAAGAAGGAGATTCCACCTCATCCCTAGGTAACGCATTCCAGTGTTTCACCACCCTCCTAGTGAAAAAGTTTTTCCTGACATCCAACCTAAACCTCCCCCACTGCAACTTGAGACCATTACTCCTCGTTCTGTCATCTGCTACCACTGAGAACAGTCTAGATCCATCCTCTTTGGAACCCCCTTTCAGGTAGTTGAAAGCAGCTATCAAATCCCCCCTCATTTTTCTCTTCTGCAGACTAAACAATCCCAGTTCCCTCAGCCTCTCCTCATAAATCATGTGTTCCAGTCCCCTAATCATTTTTGTTGCCCTCCGCTGGACGTTTTCCAATTTTTCCACATTCTTCTTGTAGCGTGGGGCCCAAAACTGGACACAGTAGTCCAGATGAGGCCTCACCAATGTCGAATAGAGGGGAACGATCATGTCCCTCGATCTGCTGGCAATGCCCCTACTTATACAGCCCAAAATGCCTTGGCCTTCTTGGCAACAAGGGCACACTGTTGACTCATATCCAGCTTCTCGTCCACTGTCACCCCTAGGTCCTTTTCCGCAGAACTGCTGCCGAGCCATTCGGCCCCAAGTCTCTAGCAGTGCATGGGATTCTTCCGTCCTAAGTGCAGGACTCTGCACTTGTCCTTGTTGAACCTCATCAGATTTCTTTTGGCCCAATCCTCTCATTTGTCTAGGTCCCTCTGTATCCTATCCCTACCCTCCAGCGTATCTACCAATCCTCCCAGTTTAGTGTCATCTGCAAACTTGCTGAGGGTACAATCCACAGCATCCTCCAGATCATTAATGAAGATATTGAACAAAACCGGCCCCAGGACCCCTTGGGGCACTCCACTTGATACCGGCTGCCAACTAGACATGGAGCCATTGATCGCTACCCATTGAGCCCGACGATCTAACCAGTTTTCTATCCACCTTATAGTCCATCCAGCACATACTTCTTTAACTTGCTGGCAAGAATACTGTGGGAGACCGTGTCAAAAGCTTTGCTAAAGTCAAGGAACAACACATCCACTGCTTTCCCCTCATCCACAGAGCCAGTTATCTCATCATAGAAGGCAATTAGATTAGTCAGGCATGACTTGCCCTTGGTGAATCCATGCTGACTGTTCCTGATCACTTTCCTCTCCTCTAAGTGCTTCAGAATTGATTCCTTGAGGACCTGCTCCATGATTTTTGCAGGGACTGAGGTGAGGCTGACTGGAGTGTAGTTCCCAGCATCCTCCTTCTTCCCTTTTTTAAAGATGGGCACTACATTAGCCTTTTTCCAGTCGTCCGGGATCTCCCCCGATCGCCATGAGTTTTCAAAGATAATGGCCAATGGCTCTGCATTCACAGCCGCCAACTCCTTTAGCACTCTCGGATGCAGCTCATCCAGCCCCATGGACTTGTGCACGTCCAGCTTTTCTAAATAGTCCGGAACCACTTCTTTCTCCACAGAGGGCTGGTCACCTCCTCCCCATGCTGTGCTGCCCAGTGCAGCACTCTGGGAGCTGACCTTGTTCGTGAAGACAGAGGCAAAAAAAAAGCATTGAGTACCTTAGCTTTTTCCACATCCTGTGTCACTAGGGTGCCTCCCTCATTCAGTAAGGGGCCCACACTTTCCTTGACTTTCTTCTTGTTTCTAACATACCTGAAGAAACCCTTCTTGTTACTCTTAACATCTCTTGCTAGCTGCACCTCCAGGTGTGATTTGGCCTTCCTGATTTCACTCCTGCATGCCCGGGCAATATTTTTATACTCTTCCCTGGTCATTTGTCCAATCTTCCACTTCTTGTTAGCTTCTTTTTTGTGTTTAAGATCAGCAAGGATTTCACTGTTAAGCCAAGCTGGTCGCCTGCCATATTTACTATTCTTTCTACACATCGGGATGGTTTGTCCCTGTAACCTCAATAAGGATTCTTTAAAATACAGCCAGCTCTCCTGGACTCCTTTCCCCCTCAGGTTATTCTCCCAGGGGATCCTGCCTATCGGTTCCCTGAGGTTGTCAAAGTCTGCTTTTCTGAAGTCCAGGGTCCGTATTCTGCTGCTCTCCTTTCTTCCTTGTGTCAGGATCCTGAACTCGACCATCTCATGGTCACTGCTTCCCAGGTTCCCATCCACTTTTGCTTCCCCTACAAATTGTTCCCAGTTTGTGAGCAGCAGAACTGAAGAAGAGCTCTGCCCCTAGTTGATTCCTCCAGCACTTGCACCGGGAAATGGTCCCCTATCTTTTCCGAAAACTTCCTGGATTGTCTGTGCACCGCTGTATTGCTCTCCCTGCAAATATCAGGGTGATTGAAGTCTCCCATAAGAACCAGGCCTGCAATCTAGTAACTTCTGTTAGTTGCCAGAAGAAAGCCTCATCCACCTCATCCCTCTGGTCCGGTGGTTGAAAGCAGACTCCCACCACGACATCACCCTTGTTGCTCACGCTTCTAAACTTAATCCAGAGACACTAGGGTTTTTCTGCAGTTTCATACCAGAGCTCTGAGCAGTCATACTGCTCTCTTACATACAATGCAATTCCCCCACCTTTCTGCCCTGCCTGTCCTTCCTGAACAGTTTATATCCATCCATGACATGCGAGTTATCCCACCAAGTCTCTGTTACTCCAATCACATCATAATTCCTTGACTGTGCCAGGACTTCCAGTTCTCCCTGCTTGTTTCCCAGACTTCTTGCATTTGCTTATAAGCACTTGAGATAACTTGCTGTTTGTCCTGCTTTCTTAGTATGAGGCAGGAACCCTCCCCTTTCGCGCTCTCCTGCTTGTGCTTCCTCCCGGTATCCCACGTCCCACTTACCTCAGGGCTTTGGTCTCCTTCCCCCGGTGAACCTAGTTTAAAGCCCTCCTCACTAGGGTAGCCAGCCTGCTTGCGAAGATGCTCTTCCCTCTCTTCATTAGGGGGAGCCCATCTCTGCCCAGCACTCATCCTTCTTGGAAAACCATCCCATGGTCAAAGAATCTAAAGTCTTCTCTCTGACACCACCTGCGAAGCAATCTACAGATACTTTTCATAAACAAGCACATAGTTTTGAAGCTAAGGCTGTGATTTGCTGATTGTCTGTTCTGTTCATTCCCTCTGGGGCACCAGGCATTGGCCACTGTCGGAAGACTAGATAGTGGGCTAGCGGACGTTTGGTCTGACATCAGACGCTAGCTGGATTTGGTCTGATATCATTCCCTCTGAATTCTTTCTGCAGACAGAAGTGTGATGAATGGTCACATAAAATCGAAGTATGTTGCTACGACATCTGAGAGAGAAATAGATATGAAGGTAACATCAGAAGTGCACTTTAACAAGAAAAAAGAAGAGGAAAGTCTAACATTTAATTCTAGTGGAAAAAGCAAGGACTCAAGACATTCAGGATCACTTCTGAACAGTAAATAAGGACCTAATCTTCCCTTCCATGGGCAAAAGGAAAACAAGAGACTGGAAAACAGGAGTTTCAAGTGATCATGTTGGCAACAGGTAGGGTCAGAGTCATGGGACAGCCCATTCTAAACACTCACCCAGAGGGTGAGGGTTTCTGTATAATATAATGCTGACAGGCTCAATTCCTTATACTTTTCAGGGAGAAGGAAGCCCAATCCACAGACATACATCTCCACACAGCCATTATTTGAGAATCCACAGAGTTGAAAACATGGGGAGGGGCTTCCTCTGGTTCCAAAGGCAAGGAGATGAAGCCATTGTCACACATCTCCCTTTTTTCATATGTGTCTACTGGTTATAGCTAGTAATCAGGGTTGGATATGCCCAGAGGTGTAGAGGGAACTCATCCAGAAGGCCCTTACCCCCCCAGAAGCCTGACCCACAGATTTCAAGTATAGTTCTGCAATATTTTACTGCTTCTCCACTGAGTAACTTTTAAAGTCTTTTAAATGTAATTTTAAGAGAAAACAATGAGATGCAGCACCACTTCACATTACATCAGCCATCCAGGAGACAGACAGACACTAACAGTCCACCCCGAAAACATCCACCTCCACAATTCTTAGGGCCTAATTTTTCCATAGTTTAGCCCCAAATGATTTTAAGCACTCTGTGGTTTGGGGTGGAGCCAGTCCATGCGGGATTTCCCTCCCTACAGCCTTTTTCCTGGAAGCCCTTCTGCCTACGCAGTCTCCAGCCCCCTATACGTACTTGCAGATACTGGATGACTGGGATTTAAATCCATAATAGGCTTTCTAGCCTCATTTTCTGAAGGGGAAGTGGGAGGAGGAGAAGAGTGGAGAATCCTCAAAGTCTAGCAGAGATACCAATACAACTTACAGCATCTAGCACAATGAGGCCCCAGTCAGGTTGGCCTCTAAGTTCTAGAAGACGACAAATGTTAAATTATAAATCCACAAATGAATTAGGATCACCTGGAAGATTTCAGATCTTCATTCCCGAGAGACATCATCCTGAAGATTTCTGGTTCTCTCACACCAGAGCATTACTAGCAGTAGTGCAGGAAATGTTAAGCTCTGCACAGCAGCACTAGGAATGCTTTCAGGACATTAAAGAGACCAAAAATCCCTGTGTAAACACAGCTACACCTGGCTGCAAATTTGGGGCAAAATTCTCCTCTGAGAGCCACATGGCAGATCTTGACTCTGCTCACCATTCAATGCACAACTCCCAAAGTTTATTTGGAAACAAATGCTAGAAATAAAACAAATTAAAACAAACTAAAATTAAAGACAAGGAACAAGAAAAACCCAGAAGCTAAAATGTAAAAAAAAAAAAAAAAAAGCACTGCATGCCAGCCTATGTTCTTATTACCTCCTCAGGTTTGGCCATATTGATTGCTACAACACACCCTATATGCAAGGGCAGTGCAGAATCCAGTCCACCTGCAAAATCCTTGCCTTGCCTTGCCCAGCCCTCCCCTTCCCAACCCCACTAAATACCATGAGTACCTGGCTTTTGTATCAGACAGGATGCTGAGTTCAGAGCCTGCTGCCATACATTACGCTATTCCTTAAACAAGTTAGCCTTTATCAGTAGATCCAGATTTGTTTGGGTGGGAAAGTTGTTTTAATTTAAGTGAACAATTAAGTTCTCCAAACTCTACATGGAATCTGCACTGCTTTCCTAATGACCCTGCAATGCCACAGAGCTGATAACCCCAGGTCAATGAGAACGACTCACCCAGTGAAAAGAACGTGCTCAAGTCTGGGTAGACTGCTCATAGCTAAAACCAATCATCTGTAAAAGCACCTTTCTGATTACTTTTGTTTTGCCCTAGAGAATACCTTGATGTTTTATGGTAAAATAATTTCTGGATGGCCATATTGTCTTGCCTATAAAAGCACAAGAAAAGAAAGGAAATAAGGTGAAAGATTGGAAAAACAGTATTGTTGTTATTAAGCCTTTAAATTACAGGCTTAATTTCAACTAAACATTTGCTGTCTTTTGTACTGTTTATATTAACCTGATTTTTTTCTGAAAAAGAAAATCTCATTACTGCAACACAGTGTCAAACACCTATATGGTTAACTACATCTGTGATGACTACACTTCAGCTACAAGTAATCTGTTAAACAGCACATCCCCAGCTGGGGACCCTAATTAGGGTGCAAACTGCCATACAATCCCCTTGACAGATTGATGAAGGAGACCTCTCACAAGGTGATCCAGAAGGCAGCATAGATACCATTAATCATTTACCTGTTGATGAGAATACAAAAAATTCTACCATTTAGAGTTTTATACTAGAAGGTACCTTGAGAAAACTAATGCCAAGAACACTAATTAAGTATAATGAGAAGGCAGACTTTAGTCCTTAAATTTTAAGCTAAACTTAAAATCTAAAAAGACATGCTCAGACTTTAAAGAAATTTGACATTTATGCTTCTGTAACTTTTCTGAAAAGTAGAAAAAAACAGACAGGTCACAGAGTTTTGTTACAAGGGGAATAAAGGTAGTTAGGCACCTAAGCCCAGATTTAGCCACATAAATCTCATGTTTAGGTGCATCAATCCCAATTTTAGGCTCCACTGAGATCCACAAAACTCCCACCAAACCCTGAAGGGGCTTCAACTCACTTGTCACCTAAGTTTGAAAGATAAAAGTTCCCCTAGCGCCTCCGGTCATGCATACTGCTGTCTCACTCCAGCTGTCTGGAAGCCTATCTACCATATAAATCCCAGATTTCAGAGTAGCAGCCGTCTTAGTCTGTATTCGCAAAAAGAAAAGGAGTACTAGTGGCACATTAGAGACTAACCAATTTATTTGAGCATAAGCTTTCGTGAGCTGTAGCTGTAAGCTGTAGCTCACGAAAGCTTATGCTCAAATAAATTGGTTAGTCTCTAAGGTGCCACTAGTACTCCTTTTCTTTTTATAAATCCCAGAGTGATCCCTGGATCAGGGGAAGGCAGGCAGGCAGACAAATACCTATATCACATGCAGACCCAACTAGTAGGTGTGCTCACAGACTATCTACGTGATCAGGTCCCGTTCAAACTCTGACTGGAGGAGGAGGTGGTCCTGATGCTGCCATCCCTTATAACTTTTAGCCCAAAGATTAGAGCACTTGCCTGGGCTGTGGGAGAGCCAGGTTCAATTCCCCCTGGTGTTGGATGGGGAAGGAATTTGAACAGGGGTCTCCCACGTGTCAGGAAATTGTTCTAACCACTGAACTATGAGATATAGGGTCCTTTCAATCTCTCCTGCTGAAGTTGTTCCACTGTAGATTTAAATAATGAAAGAGCAATTGGAAAAGGAGGACTGGACACTGGGTCTCCCACCTCCCTTGTAAATGCCCTAACCACTGGGCTACAGAGTCATCCCCCCTTTCAATCTCTCTCTCTCCCACCCCCCACTCTGGGTGATTAAGTATTTATCCACAGTGGACAGCCATTGGACCAGAGGGAATGAGAATGACGCTTCTGAGAAGCAGGAGACCCCTATTCAAATCCTTTCTCCCCCTCCAGCAGAAAGGGGAATTGAACCTGGGTGTCCCACATCCCAGGTGAATGCTTTAACCCTGGGCTAAGAGTTATAAAATGGGCCCCACTTTCACCTTCTTCTCTGGTGGCAGCCATTTTGTGTGGAGTGAGGCAGGCACCTAACTCACTCCTGCAATAAACTACTTTGGCTCCTAAGCCACCTGACTCATTCCTGTTCATAGATCGCTAAGCCAAGATAAGCACCTCCATTCAGTCCAATTTGGGACACAAACCTATATACCTTCCCTGCCTCTGTATCAGTCCGCACCCCCTGAAACTGAATGGGCAGCTGGGCCCATTGAAAATTTAATTTAAAATGTAAATGCTCACGTTTTCTACAATATGTAACTGTAGAATTTTTTAAAATACAAAAATCAATATAAAATCTACACAACAAACATTAAGTATTGAATAGCTGTATTACACAAAGGCCTGTCTGCCCTAAACATAAAGGCCTTGAGCTAGCCGAACAAGCATGTGCTTAACTTTAAAAATCACACAAATAGTTCCATTCGCTTCAATGAGACTACTCCCATACTTAAACTTGTGTGCATGCTTAAGTGCTTTTCTGGATTAGAGCCTGAATGAGTAGCCTGTGGAAGACCAGTATATGATCATATAATTAAAGACACTATTGTAGTGCATAGGCACAAAGGGGCAGAAATAAGATTGCATGAGCTGCCTTAATTTTGGCATTTCCTGACTTTGAAGTGCTTTTCTTTGCATATACGTTTTCATCTTCCTCATTTAGTGTATAACCCCATGCCTCAGACACTCATATCATTCAAACCTCGCAACAAGGCACTCCAGAGGTCAGCCGTATTGGCCACACAAACCTTCTCACTCACATCTAACCATCACACTGATTGAGCAGGGATCTTGTGGCAGGGGAGAACAGTATGCCATATAATTAAGACATATGTGCAAAGACCAGAGACAGGATTAACTGGGCAACCTCAACTCAGGTGTTTTCTGACCTGAGTGCTTTGCTTTACACATGTAGCATTCTCTTCATGTAATTTTGTTATGGAATTTCCTAAGATTCTTTTTTTTTTTTTTACAAAAATGAAAAAAGAAAGAAATTCTAGCATATGCAATTATTTGCCTGGCAGAAATAAAAGAAGACATTGTCCTATCCACATAGTACAGGGGTGGCTAACCTGAGCCTGAGAAGGAGCCAGAATTTACCAATGTACATTGCCAAAGAGCCACAGTAATACATCAGCAGCCCCCCATCAGCTCCGCCCTCACCCCCGCTCCCAGCGCATCCCACCCACTGGCAGCCCCGCCAATTAGTGCCTCACCTTCTCTCTCCACACCTCCCTATCAGCTGTTTTGTGGTGTGCAGGAGGCTCTGGGGAGAAGTGGGGCGGAGCAAGGTCACAGCAGGCTCCAGGGAGGGGGCAGGAAGGGGTGGAGTGGGGGCAGGGCCTGGGGCAGAGCCAGGGGTTGAGCAGTGAGCATCCCCCCGCACATTGGAAAGTTGGCTCCTGTAGCTCCACCCCTAGAGTCAGTGCCTATACAAGGAGCCGCATATTAACTTCTGAAGAGCCGCATGTGGCTCTGGAGCCACAGGGTGGCCACCCTGACATAGTATATAATGGGGCAGGAACCTATTCTATACACAGCATTATATATCATACAGAATGATACAGGGCTCTTTCCCAAACCTGTCTTGTTCCATTCACACCCTCCCAAAATCATACTCCACAATCACCTACACATTACAAATAAAATTGTCCATGTAAACGGAATGCCCACAGTACGTTCAGAGATATTTCCATCAGCTCACATACGCATTACTAGTGGAACAATGGTAAATCATTAATTTTACAAAAAGCTGCACATATCGGAGAAGTTCATTTTTCTGAACATTTATAACTTAGCCAAATCAAAATTATTTTCACCAGACCAATGAAAGGAAAATCTGAGACACGAGAGCCAAATTTCACGTTTCTGCCATGTGCTATTGAGGAACTAAAGCAATTTTAAAAGAGTTTCAGTAAATACCCATGATTGCAGAAGTGCATATTTTCTCCACTCACTTCACTACCACAGTCGGCCAACTCATTTTTGCTTAAATTAAAAAAAAAGAAAAAAAAATCTCCTGGCATGAGAAAAGGTAAAAGTCTGGCAACGTTATAAACATTCACAAATTGCCTTTAGAATGAAAACTCTTGAGCAATCTTAACTATGGGAGTTAGTACACGCTCAGCTTATAAGTCTTTTCTGCAACAAGGGCATTAAAGCAAAGTACCTTTAGTTCATAGAGTCCTAATATCTGCATGGGCAGTGCATGAACCACCAGCTGTGGGAAGGCTAGCCCCAACCCCGCCCCTTCTGCCCAAGACCACACCCCTTCCACACTCCCTGCTGGAGCCCAGAGGGCCCCGCCCCCGTGGCTGCCGGCCTCCACCCCAGGTTATTGCCCCCAGCCCCGGAGCACCGGGAGGGCAAGCGGTGCAACCCCAGTGTGCCAGGAGGGCAGGTGGCACAGCCCCAGCCCTCCCAGCCCCAGAGCACCAGGAGGGCGGTGTAGCCCTAGCGCCAGCCCTAGCCGGGGCCACGATGCAGATGGGAACTGGCAGGAGGGGGTCTGGGGGCGGAGCAAGGGAGGGGCCAGGCCTGGCTGTTTTGAGAGTCACAGCCTCCTCCAGCCTATGATATCCACCACCCATGACTATCTGCTAAACCTTCCAGGCCAGTTCTGCAACCATTGCTCATTCACTTACTCATGCAAACAGTCCTACTGACTACTTTGTGTGAGCAAAGATCGCAGAGTCAGGTTTACAGTAATTATATGGAACTGTAGTTTTATATCTGGTTTCAGAGTAGCAGCTGTGTTGGTCTGTATTCGCAAAAAGAAAAGGAGGACTTGTGGCACCTTAGAGACTAACCAATTTATTTGAGCATAAGCTTTCGTGAGCTACAGCTCACTTACCTGAATGCATCAGATGCAGTTTTATATCTGTAGTTCTGAAAAAAAATTCACATTTCTTATAATATTAGCCCCATTAATGCCACCATCAACTGGGGACAGCATATGTATCATTAGCTCAATAAGCATGTGTATTTTTTCATTTCTCAGTATAATCTAAAGTAACGGGAACTCAGCAACAAAGTAGAAACTAGTTACTCCTTGCAATGTGACATCAACAGTCCTTCCAGTCCTAAATGTCCCCAGCACTGTCCTCCTTGAGTTCTTAAGGGCCAGACACTCAAACCATTCCCCTCTGGTTTGTCACCCCCAAATGTGTGAAAACAGCTCTCCAGTTATCAGCTCATTTTAGCGCACACACTCCATGCAGTTTGCACATCAGAGACCTGCTTGGGATAAAAATAAACCAAAGTTTATTCTATAGGAAAACCACAGATTCAAAAATGAAATAGTAAGGGAAGGCAAACATATACAAGTTACACAGAAAGCAAACAAAGACAACCTCAGGCTTTACACTTTCATATTAGATAAAATCCCTTGTCTAATATAAGTTACCTTTTGCCTTTGAACAATTTTCCTGTGTTCATGGACATCTTCCTGAATAGAGGCTGTCCCTTGGTTTCTGGATGAAAACCTCAGTTTCAAGCCTCCTTTTTAAAAACACTTTTTTCCTTTCCCCCTGCCCTTTCCTCGCATGTAACTTATGGTTATTCAGAGTGGGGGAAATTCCCTCTTGGCTTGATAGCCAGGATGTCTCAAACTTCCCATCATTGGCTTTTACTGGTCCGGACTATGGATGGTTACTTGGAGCTGGTTTTCTGTAAACACCTGGCTAAGCAGGGGCCCCTTCTTGCTGTGAAGTTCTAGTTGAAGTTCTATTATAGATTATTAACACAATTTTCTATATGCATAAATACATAAATTTATAACCGCAGTCTGTATACATATATAGTAATGACCATCAAGTGCAGACTATTACAAGCTTTCACAAAAGATGTCACCTAATATACTTTTATAGTACAATAACACAGTATGCAATCAGCTTATTCAACTGCTCATTTTGGGGGTTTAAACCTTCTGTTCTCCCCTTGGGGTGTCTGAACCCTGATTGTCACAGATGGGTTCTAATATAGGGTAATTTGATTAAAACTGAATGCTTCTGGGGGGGAAAATAATGTGCTCTTCAGATACTATTTAAAATGCAGAGGGATGGCCCAGGGCAGTGGCTGACGTGTGAACATGCAAGATCCAAACCCTAGAAAATATCACAGCAAAAGCATGATCATCCACCAATCCAAGGTATGATTCGGTAGGCAGATGGTGTTAGAACACAGGACAAGGCTAAAGGAGGTGTTCTTGGGCACAGCCATAGTACTTAAGGTATCTGATTCACAACACAAAACAAGTGATTAACATGCTTACCTTGTTTAGTGTAGAAAGTAATAGACAATTTGGCAAGTGAAGCATTTCAGATATGGCCGTTAGGTCAATTTTTCTGTTATTGTTTTACTGGTCATTAATATTACTTTCTCTGTTACACTTAATTGAGTCCTTTAATGTTTTGATCCTTTTTCCTTTAGAGGGAAGAATTAAAGTTGTTATTGAACGTTTCTGACCCTAAGCTATTGGTCCCAGCAGGATTATTCTGATTTTACTTTTGCAAGTGTAGCAGAGAACAGCAGGTATGCAAATCCCTATAAAAGACAGATCGTATCAATTCTAACCATGCAGATGCGGTCATCATTTTGGTTGGAAAAATAGTTGTATCTTCATTTTCAAATCTTGATTTGCAAAATACTCTCTTAAATTCATCTCTTCAGGGCTTGACTCGACATCCAGACCTTTTGAAACAGAGCCAACCTTACTGAACAATTCCATCTAGCTGCACCAGCATCTAAAGCTATTCCGGCAAATACCTTCCAAAGCACTTTTAGCAGCTTTATAAACAGGGCCTTACATCCCTTACTGCACTCCCTTATGCTCCTTTACAGGGGAAGATTATTACTATCATTATTAGTGAGGCAATAGGGCTAAGAAGTTCAGCTTGGGTACGCCCAAAAGAATTTTAGATGCACAGCCACAACTTACCTAAACCTCTTGGGTTCTCCTGTATTTCTAGCACCTGCCTGCCCTCTTCCAGTTCCCCTCTCTTCCTACATCTCAGAATTGACACTGTCTAGTACTACCCTATTTCAAATTTATTCGTTCTAATTTAAATTTTAAAAAAATTCTATCTTGGTGTTTGAGGCAGTTTTAATTAAACAAAATGCACATCATCTTCAGACAAACTCCCAAATACAAGCATCTTCCTTTTGATTTTTGAATATAAAAATGAAAGTAATTAATATTCCGACTTCTAGAGGCGCCAGATATCCAAACAAACAAACTCATTCGGCTTAACCACATTGATCAGATCCCCCACCTCCCTCCCAAACAATAATCAAACCCTATCACCTCAGCTCATCAATCTTCTTTCACCCTCAACCTCTGAGACAAAAAGGATGACCTTTGCAACATGCCTGGAAGCTTAACAAATTCAGGCTGTTTTGAACCCGGGTGAAAGAAAGTTCCAGAATTGAGAATCTTTCAAGAACATCACCCTGGTGGAAAGCTACTCCGATCTCTACTGGAGTAGTGTCACTTGGGGAAGGGGCCATCAGGTTGATCATGGATGTATTTAAGGGATCCTCTTTAGTTTGTTATGAGTTGTTTTGTTTTTCCACATTTCTTGCCAAAATTAGACCTGATATAAGTAGATGCATCAGAAAGATTTAGCCTGATGTATTTAGCACATCAGTGGTATAATGCATAAAACTGGGTGGGTATTTGTTTGTTTCTTATACTTTCTGTTGAGCCGTTTCTCTCTCCATCGTTTGTTTGCTCTTTAAAGTTTCTCCTCCTCTCCTTTCTAGCTTTGACTCATGTCATGATCTGAGTGGCATAAGCTGCTCTCCCCACCCCACCCCCAATCTTTTTTCTCTCTGTTGCAGATAACTAAAACCAGAGCTATATCATGTCTTTTTTCTTGCCTTTTCTTCCATCTTTGTCATTCCATGGTTTCAATCCAGTGATCTTTCTGAACACATTTACAGTCCCAGTTTTTTGTTATCAGCTTCCTTGTTTGTCTCCTCTCTTTCCTGTTTTCATTCACCAGAACTCTTTCTTGTCATTTCTCTTCTTAGCTCTAAGTTACCACCATCTTTCCATTTCTCACTCATGCATCTCTCTTTTTATTCACATACCAAATTTTAATAGTCTTTCTACACCTCCCTTAGCATAAGTAATTTTCTGCTATTTAAAATACATAAGCCGTTTTCTTTTCTATGAACCAAATATTTATCTTACTGCTACCTGTAGACATTTTAAAGCCTCTCTACATTTGTTTATTCTTCAGCCAGATTAGACCATGGAGCAACCATTGTCCAATTACACTTTTTTGCTTGATCGTTTCAGTACACTGTCCAAATACTTAGGGCTCAACTGGATCTGAAAGTACAAATTGCTTAGCACCAAAAAGTCAAATAATTTAAGTATTTGAAGAGCCTACAGTAATTTCTGCACTAAACCTTTTCTCCAAACGGATACAGTTAAATATACCTGTGCTCAGGATAGTGAAATTGGGACACAGTGTGATCAAAAACTGAGAAGTTTTAATGCAAGTTTTATATGATTCTGTTTGAAAACAACATATCAGGAGTGTAAGTGCAACATACTTAGAAAAGTAACACAGACAAGTTTAAGGAAGCAGGAAAAAACATCACTGAACAAACAACATCTTAGAATGACAATCCATTCTTTCACATATACACACACAAAACAATACATGTATACAGAGTTTGCAAACTCCTCCCTCAGAATCATGGGGCCATGTGACTGCAGCATGTCTGAATTTGCCCAATAAAGTAACTTGGGCTGATAAAGTTTAAGCCAAATTCAGATATTTATCATTCTGGGAAGTTGTACTTATTCCTCTACCCAGTCCCCAAAGGTTTAACCCTAGAAGTACTGCTTCTTGAATGCCTCTGAGTAGGCTTGTCTGTGTTATTCCAGAAAATATAGAATATATTGCACTTAGATTCCTGGATAAATTTATTCTCCAAGAAAATATAAATCAGGTATGTTGAAATTCAGAAGTGCTTGGAAATTGGGTTTTGGTTTCATAAGAATGGCCACACTGGGTCAGACCAGTGGTCTTCCGACAAAAAGAAAAGGAGTACTTGTGACACCTTAGAGACTAACCAATTTATTTGAGCATAAGCTTTCGTGAGCTACAGCTCACTTCATCGGATGCATACTGTGGAAAATACAGAAGATGTTTTTATACACACAGACAATGAAAAAATGGGTGTTTATCACTACAAAAGTTTTTCTCTCCCCCCACCCCACTCCCCTGCTGGTAATAGCTTATCTAAAGTGATCACTCTCCTTACAATGTGTATGATAATCAAGGTGGGCCATTTCCAGCACAAATCCAGGTTTTCTGCCCCTCCCCCCCTCCCCCCGGATTTGTGCTGGAAAGCTTATGCTCAAATAAATTGGTTAGTCTCTAAGGTGCCACAAGTACTCCTTTTCTTTTTGCAAATACAGACTAACATGGCTGTTACTCTGAAACCGGTTTTCCGACAGTGGCCAATGCCAGGTGCTTCAAAAGGAATGAACAGGGCAATCATCATGCAATCCATCCCCTGTCATCCTGTCCCAGCATCTGTCAGTCAGAAGTTTACGGACACCCAGAGCACGGGGTTACATCCCTGACCATCTGGTCTAAGAGACATTGATGGACCTTCCTCCTTGAATATACCTAATTCTTTTTTTAATCCAGTTATAGTTTTGCCCTTCACAACATCCCCTGGCAATGAGGTCCACTGTGTGTTGTGTGAAGAAGTACTTCCTTTTGTTTTGTTTTAAATCTGCTGACCATTAATTTCATTGGGTGACCCCTGGTTTCAGCCCATTAGAGAGAAAGAGGTCGAGCTTTAATCCCATAAATTAATGACTATTCACCATATCTGACAGACAGACAGGCAGTCCATGTTGTGGGCAACAGTCATGTTATAAATAATCATAGTGTAACTGAATACACATTGAACAGGTAAATAGGTTAGAAATATTCTTTTTTCTGTATCTGTTTCAGCATATTTTATGACATAGCACACAACCGAGTGGCAATTACCAATATAAAAAAAGTGAGAGCAAGGCATCTAGGCCTGGGTTTTTGTTGCTGTTTGTTTTTATTTAGAATGAGGTGTGCCACAGTCTAGGTAGTATGTCAGGCAACCTGCCCTCTCCCTCCCCCCCACCGCCCAAAAAATATAAGCTATGTTTCACTGAAAGTAAGTCATGCACAACAAAATGCTGCCACATAAACTGCAAATTGTTGCAGTACATATCCTTTTAGTATTAGTAGATGCACTGGAATTTGTTGCAACAGTGACACAAGATATGATATGTAAGGATAAGTTATGTTTACTGTTTATACCTGTACCGAACTGCTCAAGCCTTTAGTTGTCACAGTATCTTAGAGATCCTGTGTTATGCCCAGGTATAGGTGCTGGAACCAGGGGTGCTGATGGTGCTGCCGCACCCCCTGGCTTGAAATGGTTTCCATCAGATGCAGGGTTAACAGCTTGGTTCAATGGTTCTCAGCAACCCCACTATACAAATTGTTCCAGCACATCTATGCCCAGGAATTATTTCTCTCACATAATGTAAATCTCAGATCCTATTCTGGTCTCTGCTATTTCTGGTAAAAAGAAAATGGCTAGGAAACCAGTTCTGAGTACCACAGCCAAAACAAAGAACACTCAAGTTATCAAATGCCCAAGCAGAGACCCTAAAGTACTCCTAGGTAGAGATTATCCACTGGCCATGTTTTCTGGGATTACATCAGGGCTTCTTCTGCCCACCATGATCTGACAAAACAGAAGCATACAGAAGACTGTGTGCTTTCCTTATATGGTACGGAAATACAGCTGTTTGTGTTATTGCCTGTTGTTGAAGAAATATAGATCAGAAACTGCCAAAATTACAGTTAATTTCTACAGCTATTATGTGAGTTGATGTTTCTTTATTCTGAAAGGTTGAACTGATCAGAAAATGAGCCAGCCCATGGATAAAACCTACGTACTCACCATTACCATTATGCTGCTGTACTGGTGATGATATTTTACTTGCCCATTAACAAAAAAAAAAGTTATTCATTCCAAGCCAGAATGGAAGTAGACTATTGCTACTCTGCTTTAGAATCCAGATCATCTCATTCATTTTAATATTACCCAATATTCACTGTTTTCAGACTATTTCTTTTTTTGAAGTCCTTTTCACATTTTCTGTTTAGGTCTCCTATCATTCCCCCCCCCCCCCCACCTCCGTTACTACATTTAAATAATGTAAAATGTTCATTATTTGGAAACTGTTTATCTCTGCACGATCATTGCTCCTTTACTTGCCTTCCCCTACTCTTCTTTTCATACTACACTTCCTAGTCAAGCTGTATGCACTTGAGTTTTAATAGCTTTCATGTTCTTTGTACCATAATTGTGTTTCTATATTTGTTTACAGCCTCATACTGTCATATCTCTTTTTCCTCATTTCCAGTACCTTGGTCAAGGGCATCTTACATACATTTCTGTACACACACAGGAACAGAGGAATTGCCATAGTGGATCAGGCCAGTGGCCCATCTTGTGCAGTATCCTGTCTCTGATATTGACATATACCAAATACTTCACCAGATGGGGCAAGAAACCCTGAATAGGGAGTTATGAACTAACCTGCCTGCATGGAAGTTTCTTCCTACCCTCCCCCAATTAGTTTATGCTGCGAGCATGAGGATTCCCAGACTCTTGAATTTTTGGTTTTAAAAAAAACCACAGACTACACCCCTCTTTTCCCTCACTTCCACACTACGGGCTTGTTTAGGTGTGGTCTACACCTAAAAACTTTGGTCAACCTAGCTACATCGCTCAGGGCAGTGAAAAATGTCATGCCCTGTGCAATATAACTAGGTCAACGTAACTCCCACTGTAGGCACAGCTAGGTCAACAGAAGAATTATTCCATTAATCTAGATACCACCTCTCAAGGGGGTAGATTTACTACAGTAATAGAAAAACCCTTTCTGTCACTGTAGTAAGTGTCTATACTACACTAGTAGCATAGACATACCCTTAAACTAGAAAGTTTTGCTGCTTTAATTATACTAAGATAGTTAAAGCAGCCACCCATGCCACCCCCCATCCCATCCCCTAGTGTGAATGCAATTATACTGGGATAAAAGTGCTTATACTGACATAGTTGATTTTGGTTCAGGAAGCAAAATAAGCTATACCAGTATAACTATATCTACACTAGGAGCAGGTCTACACTACAAACTTGCATTGCTGCAGCTGCGCCACTGTAGTGCTTCTGGTGAAGATGCTCAAAGCCAATGGGAGCAAGCTCTCCCATCAGCTTAATAACTTCACTTCCGTGACAGGTGGTAGCTATGTCAGTGGGAGAAGTTCTCCCGCCGACATAGTGCTGTCTACACGTAGGGTGACCAGACAGCAAATGTGAAAAATCGGGATGGGGGTGGGGGATAATAGGAGCCTATATGAGAAAAAGACCCAAAAATCAGGACTGTCCCTATAAAATCGGGACATCTGGTCACCCTATCTACATGGGGCAGGGGAGAGTGGGGTTAAAGTTGGTATAACTATGTCACTCAGGGCGACCTAGTTGTACCAAAATAAGTGTGTAGTATAGACCTGGCCTAAGAATTATACTGGTATCATGATATCAGTAAAAAGTCACAGCCCCTACCCATGGTGAAACTTTTCTAGTATGGACTAGGCCTAAGTAACTACTAAAATCGTGCAAACTCAAACTTTGAGACAAGTTTGCCAATTTCAAGCAATACAGTATTATAAAAGTCCTGTTTCTTGAGCACTTGTCAACAATACATGTGTATACAAAGAAGTTAAGAAAGCTTGAAGAAGAAACATCCCATTCCTAAATTCAGACTCCCTGAGCATCAGAGACACAACTTAAAAAGCAGCCACTACAACATGTAGAGAGTTTTCCTGAATGTTGTTACTGATCCAGAAGTAATGAAGTAGGAGGTAACATGACCCCAGAGCACAAATCACCTCTTTCCCCTAGTGCATACATATGGAGCTCAGCAGCTACCATCTGTCTGGTCTTCTATTTACAACCTATTGAAACATGATCACTGAAAGAAGATCATGTTAAACCAAAATATATAGGTTTAACCCTTAAATATGAGGTTTATTGTATTTTAGTATCTTCGGAGGATTACAAAAAGTTTTTTTAAAATCACATAATAAAATCCGACCAAATTACAGAATATTAATATAGATAGATTAGATAAATTAGATAGCTATTCCTCGCAGAAACATAGTAAAAAAACAAACAAACAGATCTCTGGTCAGATTTTGAGGAAAGACTTTTTAGATAGTCTTTAGTAGGAAGAGCCACTTCCTTGTGAACAATAATCAGGTAATCATACACGTTCCTCAACCCCATTGAAGTAAATGTCAAAACTACCATTGACTTAGAGAAGGATCAGGCTCCTCATATTAATATTCACACAAGTTAAAATATTAAACACTAGGCTGATTGAAAGCCCACATTAGCACTTTTAAAAGGTAATATGTGGGTACAGAATCCCTCTGCTTTTGAATTTTAAGAACTTTAAATGATCACATAATTACTAAGTGCCTGATCCTGCAAAGACTCGTGCACATGTTTAATTAATGCCCTTTGATGGGTCCCATTGAAATGAATGAGACTACGCACAGCGCGTAGGATTAAACTCACGGACAAATGTACACACAGACACTTTTTCAGGATCAGGGCCCAATTCTTTTAAGAGCCCCAAACAAAGAGATACCGTTGTATTTAGACTAGTAGTGCAACATTAAGAAGTATAAAATTCCATTCTTTTGGCATGTACCCCACTGGAAAATATTTTCTTCAGTATCTGTTATATAATGTGAATGCTGTACACCACCTACATGTAGCCAATGGAGGCCTGATGATGATTAGGGCTTTTGGGTGATAATCAAATGCAAATAATCACTAATAATGTAGCTAAGAGTGTAATTCTTTACCATTAATTAGTACTGTAAATTAGCATTAATTGTACATTTTTATCTCATTGTGAGAAGTTTCTTTCAAGCATCAAAATACCCCTTTATTGCTTATCTACTTGTTAAAGAGTATACATGTCTGAAAGCTCTAATTTTTAAAAGTTCATTGTACTGTATCTATCTCAGAAGCATTATAATTTCTGAAGATCCTCATAAATGTTATTATAAGGTTACCTTTCTCATCTTTGAGGTATTACTTACACAGCATTTTAGTGCTTTCAAACATTAAAAAGTTTGCCCATTCTGTTCAAACTTCTGAAAAGATTTTATTCCCTCAGCGCTTAACTTGTGGAAGCATAAGACACCTGTAAAAGCACAGCCTGTGCAAACCGCAAAAAATATTACCAGGTCCCTTCTCAAATACGCTGATTGAAATTCACGTATATCAGATGCACTGTACTAGCTCTCATGGTTTATAAATTCTCCTCCGCCCCCACTTCTACCCCTCACCACACTTCTTTATCGCTCATAGCAGATATAAAAATATGAATAGTTGTCTTCCATCTTCTGCACAGCTTCTTTCACAAACTTCAAAGACAATTTACTACCAAGAAACATAAAATTAAAAATCTCATTATTTAAGGTGCATAATGTTTTTCTGTTTATTAGAAAAATGAAATATTGAAAATGCTAGTTTCATGTCAATAAAGGTTTAAATCATGTGTGACAACTGGAGACGATGGACAACAAGTACTCCTTATGGCCATACATCCTTTTAAAACACCCTCCACAAATGGTTAGCTCATCATAACAGGTTTATTGCGGGTCATCATTCTTTATTGTCTCTAACACAGATATAGAACAGGTTTCTACATGGTTTGACCTTTGCTGAGTAGTAAGACATGGAGTAAATTGAAATATGAAGATGGCTAAGTCAAAACCTGAGAACCCAGTGGTTAAGGAAATAAGGCACATATAAAAGTCCATTGTTTCAATCACTAACTGAAGTGTTAATGTAGAAAAAAGACAAAACAGATGTGCTGCATTATTAACATTCAAAGTACAACTTCAGAAGTTATGTAGCCATCGAGCACTGGACATAGGAGATGAGGTGCATGTAAACCAAAAATGACAACTGAGTACAAGCTATGCTACTTTTAAAAGCCTTTAAACAAGTGCTGAGTTTACAATGTATCTCCTCAAACCCATTTTTTCCACATGCAGGTAAAAATGTAATTATATTTTGCCCTGATTAATTTCATATTTAATAGCACTTTTGAATCTTTTAAAGACAGTTTTAAAACAGCTATTACAGCCATATACCAGGGGACACAAAGGGATATCTCTGAAGATTAGCTGCCTTCTAGTTACCCAACAAACCTGTACCATCCCTGACACTCTTCCTGAAAGATAAATTTATCATTTTGACATTCAGCTATTGCTTGAACAAAGAAAACCTCAAAAAATGGGGACATGTTTTATCATATCCTGTACTATGATTATTTAATACAACATATTCAGGATATTTAAACACTGCAGAGACTACCTGTATAATTCTGAAAAATACTACTTGAGCTCCTCCAGAGACAGTTTATCGCCTGCAGCAGGACAGATGCTATGTACATTCACGAACTGCATGATAGTATCCCTCACTTTTCCAATCAAAAGATGCTTTTAGCTTTGGTGATGCAAGAACTGGTGTTTACAGTTGACCAGTGCAGCAATGAACTATTTCCAACCATTTTTACAGAGAGTGTATTTCAAAAGAAATGAAAAGCAACTAATACCATCCCAAAGCTCTTTGAAGGAAGAAGAAGAAAAAAGTACTGAAGACAGTGCAGAAACTAGACAGCAAAAAAAAATCCGCTGTTTTGCTTTCACAGATGTAGCTAAATCCCAGTTTTACACAGGATCGCAGGGTATTTAAAATCAGGACATTTACTGCAGAGAGTTCTGCTAGGAGACGTAGATATTTCTTCAACGAAGTATATACATTTTAATTGCAGCTTTAATCTGCTTCGTTTAAACACTGTTGCAACGTTTGTTTAATGCCACAGAAGCGGCACTTTCACAGCAAGCGTTTCAACTCCGATTCCAAGTAGTTGATATTAGTAAAACAAGACCGTCAATTAGACTACAGGATCCTACTATAAAACGAGTTTAACCATGTTATAGTCTAGCGGATTACAGAACCCCGCGAATTTCTTCCTTGTTTTAAGGCATGCACAGACTTTGGGGGAATCGCAATGCAGATTAACAACCCTACGGAGAAGAAATTAACTCTCGTTTTTTAACAGGTTGACGCGCTCCTCGCCCTAGCGGCTCCATTCCGTCTCAAGTTTACAGTGCGGAACAGGGTTTGTTGGGCTTCAAAGGTTTCCATAACAATCTGAGAACATGGTTAGGCTGAAATAAGATCAGAGTTTGTGGAGGTTTTTTTCAGAAAATAACCAGCTTGTGGGGGGGGGGCGGGAGGAAAAGTCAGTTGTGTGAGAGATTCAACCCTCCTGCGAGCAGCTGCCGCCTAGGTCCCTAAATCACTGACAAGGTTTAAGGTGACCGTTTACACTGGCCTCCCCAATCTGCCTGCTCCCAGATCAGCGTCCTCTTAGGAGCTGCAAAGTCAGCACGGGGAGGCTGGCTCCCCGAGGAGCGCAGGCGGCAAGCGCAGGAGCCGAGGCCGCTGCTGCTCCCTGCTAAGGGACGGGCACTTACCAGCCTTGCCTCAGTCTGCCACGGGGGCTGGGAGCAGCAGCGCGCTTCCCCGAGCGGAGGAAAGATGGTGGTTTCGCAGCGGACCACCCATCCCAGCGCGCGTGCAGGCGGCAGCCGAGAGGGGTTAAGCGCTGGAGGTGGAACAAGCGCCTTCGAACGCCACCTGCTGTACGGCGCGGCAGCCTCATTGGCTGCTAGGTGACTCCCCGAGGCCAGCGGGGGAGCCAGCCCCAGCCTCCTCCTCCCCTCCCTCTCCCGCTCATCACAGCAGCTCCTCGCGGCAGCCTGGGCTTGTCCTGTTGCGGGGGGGGGGGGGGGGCATCCTTCGCCCCCATTCTCCGACCTCAGGGGCCTGCTGGATGCGCTACACCTGCCGCGCGCTGGGCAGCTCCAGGGGCGAGAAAGTCTCAAATATCCCCTGCCCCTGCACAGAGGTGGGGGCCAGAGAGCCCAGACCCTTTCCCTGCCCAGGAAGCGGGGGGGGGGGGCTAGAGGGTTTAGACCTAATCCCCCCCCCTCCCCAGCAGAGGTGGGGGAGAATGATGGAAGGCAGAAGGCTCAGACCTCACAGAGGGCAAAGTTGGAGGCAAGAGGGTCTCTCATTTCCACTGGCTGGTTTTCCACTCCCTCTGCTGCTCCAGCGCAGCAGCAAGTCTGCCTGTCACCCGCCCCTGAAGCACCCGGGTGCCCAGTGCAGGGTGCACACAGGGGAAGAGCAAGTTGCACCTTTTATCTAGGGGCAGCAACACTTAAGAAAGAACTTTGAATTTAGAACAAGTAAAGACTTCTCTTAGAAGTGGCATAAAAAACAAGGAAAAGGATCCCCACTACACTGCAAGTGGGACTAGCATTTAGAAAAGATTTTGGCCAAAGCCAGTCGTCTGCACCAAAGCACCGAAATGCTGTCAGTAATTTGTAACTAAAAATAAATAAATAAATAAATAAATAAATAAATAAAGAGGCTTTCCACGCTCTTTGCAAAATAGCCATGATGGTTAAAGCAAGAGTGAATGATTGTCCCACAGACTATCTCGTCCCACTGGGATGAGATGGAGATGCAGTAACATGCACCTTTTCCAGGTCTACCAGTACTGGCTTCACGCTGTGCGGCCCGAGACGTTGAGTCTCTCACAGTAACTTCCTTCACCTCAGGTAGCTAGGTGCTGCCCTGCATCTTCGCCGCCTGTGTTGGCTATGATTTCACGGTTCTTGTTGGACATGTCCACCTCACATAATGCCCAAGGTGATATTTTGGACAAGCCTTCATTGCTGATGGCATAGCTCAAACAAGCAATCCTCTACTTCAGATGTTACAGCCCTCCACCAGGATGAGGTACAGGTCTGTCTCAGGGAGGGGGGAGTCAGCATCATCTCAGAATAACAACCAAGTTCAGGATCTATTCAAGCTGTAACCTCTCCATACTGTTGTACACCTGTGAAACCTGGACACTATGCTGCTCAGACTGGGCAAAGCTGGAGCCTTTCCACACACAATGCCAACGTCATATATTGGGCATTAAGTGGAATGACTTCATTAGTAATGCAGATGTTTACGGTCACTCCGGTCTACAGGCTCCCAGGGCCGTTGTCCGCAGATGGCATCTTACGCTTTTTGGACATGTGGCGTTCTCGTGACAAGACGTTCCAACGAACATTGAGGGGTGGAGGTGGCCCAGAGGCAGACCCCCTATTACATGGGTTCATCAAGTCTGTTCCAGTGTTGGACTCTCAGGCTGTCAAGCCCTTGCGGTCACACAGGAACAGACCAAATGGTGAATGATCACTACAGCCAACCATTCGGCTAAGCGTTGAAGAAGAAGAAGAAAATAGCCATCCCAGTGCTCATTAGTTTTAATTTTGAGATTAAACAAAGTGTGCAAGTCAGTTGTTAGGCAGGTGAGTAGGACTGAATTACAAAGGGCCAAGTGATCTGAAATGACATGGGATATGGGAGCCTGCACTTCCAGTCACCATTTTAATTGTGGGGAGGCATAGACATCACAATGGCAGTTCTACCTAGCACGCAGGCACTGTTATTACCAGTGCTAGAGCAATGGTGAAAAAGTTAAGGAAAATGGCAGTGTACTCTGTCAGAACAGAATCTGGCCCATATTTAAGTAGATATTTTATATTGACGCTTGGGGGAGTGCAGGAACTGTTTTGATAGAGTGGGAAAGGGCTCAGTGGTAAATGACCTCCTTTTTACCCAAGGAATAGAGGCACTGTCTTTGCACCCCTTGGTATAGCTGAGGCAGTACCTTTGAAGAGGTCTGATTATATCTTCACTCCAACAGGGAGCAGCTTCTCTTGCACTCCCCATTAGGAGCAGCTGCACCAAGAGAAGAAACCTCCTAAGCCTTCTTCCTATGAGACATCTTCTCCTCAACTCACTTTATCTCTTCAGCAAGTACAAGAAGAGGAAGTAGATGATAATCCCTTTGGAACACAGCACTTAACACTTATCTGGTAGGTGATAAATGCTGCATTCTAAAGGGATTAGCATGGAAACTTCACTATAAACAGAGGAAAAATCCACTAAAATGCATTGAATCAACTGAGGACTTTTACTTCTCTATGGGCATGTCCATATTAGCTCTTTCTCTCTAAAAGTTTCCACTATTGCTACCGCAGTTTCATAAATTCATAAAAAGAAAAGGAGTACTTGTGGCACCTTAGAGACTAACCAATTTATTTGAGCATGAGCTTTCGTGAGCTACAGCTGTAGCTCACGAAAGCTCATGCTCAAATAAATTGGTTAGTCTCTAAGGTGCCACAAGTACTCCTTTTCTTTTTGCGAATACAGACTAACACGGCTGTTACTCTGAAACCTGTCATAGATTCATAGTTTTTTATAGCCAGAAGGGATGATTATGTTCAACTGGTCTGACCTTTGGCATAATACAGTCCATAGATCCACAGACAATTTCTGCATCAGGCCCATAACTTCTGATTGAACTACAGTGACCTGAAGAAGAGCTCTGTAAACTCAAAAGCTTGTCTCTCTCATCAATAGAAGTTAGTCAGATAAAAGATATTACCTCACCCATCTTCTTTCTCTGAGCTACAACATATCTTTCAGACAGACACCCAGTCTTGATTTGCAGATTTTGAATGACGGAGAATCCATCATACCAGTAGGTAATTTGTTGAAATGGTAATTATTCTCACTGTTAACAATTTGTGCCTTATTTCTAGTCTGAATTGTCTACCTTCAGCTGGATCCTGTTATGCCTTTTTCTGCTACACACAAGAAGAGGCATCTACTGTCAGAATCTCTTTCCTAGGTAGGTACTTGTAGACCATGATAAAGTAAACTCTTACCTTTTTTCTTAATGACAGGTTTCAGAGTAGCAGCCATGTTAGTCTGTATTCGCAAAAAGAAAAGAAGTACTTGTGGCACCTTAGAGACTAACAAATTTATTTGAGCATAAGCTTTCGTGAGCTACAGCATCCGATGCATCCGATGAAGTGGGCTGTAGCTCACAAAAGCTTATGCTCAAATAAATTTGTTAGTCTCTAAGGTGCCACAAGTACTGCTTTTCTTTTTTCTTAAATAAATTAACTAGATTATTGAACTTTGTAAATTTCTTACTACATATTTAATAATAATCCCAAGAAATAACTCAATATTGAGTGAACTTTTTATATTTAGCACAATAAAATCACAATATTGTATTTTCTTCAGCATTACAATTATATTCACCATGAAATATTTAAGGCACTTCCATAATGACTCGTATGGGTGAGATTTTCAAAAGCACTGAAATGGCTCAAGAGCACAAATTATATTGACTTTCAAAGTCACTTAAATGCTTCTGAAAATCTTATCCTGTATTTTCAAGAGTTGAATTATTAGTACAAGAGAACTCCAAACTGGTTGAAGTTCTCAAATAAAGGGGGAATATTGATTTTTTGAGCGAAGTCTGTCACTTTTTAAGAAAAGAAAAGAAATATTCTTCTCATTCTTCACTGATACTTTTTGAAGGTTTCAAAAGAGCTATCTTCAGTGCAGTCAACCGATTTTTATACTTAATAACCCTTTTTCCTATATCAGGATATTTTAATGCTCACATCCAATTAACCAAGTACCAAATGACTGTATACATAATGAAATTATTCCAGCATGTATTCAGCTATTTCTCATGGCTTTTTTCTGCATTGTTGCTGATGGTTTATCCTTATACTCCATATACTGTGAACCTAATTATGAGCAGTGTGGATCAAGAAAAATTCCACTGACTTCGGTGGTATAAATCTGGCATTAATGAATGACAATCAGGCCCTTTACGTCTAATATATGACCTTTGTGATATGACTGTACACCAGGGACAACCTCTTTAGGCACCAAAAATTAGTTCACTAGACATGTTTCCCAATTTCCCATTCAGCAATCTACACCTAATAACAGAACGCCGCTAGCCATCACCTTCGGCCCCCAACTAAAACCTCTCCAACTCATCTCAAGGATCTACAACCTATCCTGAAGGACGACCCATCACTCTCACAGATCTTGGGAGACAGGCCAGTCCTTGCCTACAGACAGCCCCGCAACCTGAAGCAAATACTCACCAGCAACCACACACCTCACAACAGAACCACTAACCCAGGAACCTGTCCTGGCAACAAAGCCCGTTGCCAACTGTGTCCACATATCTATTCAGGGGACACCGTCATAGGGCCTAATCACATCAGCCACACTATCAGAGGCTCGTTCACCTGCACATCTACCAATGTGATATATGCCATCATGTGCCAGCAATGCCCCTCTGCCATGTACATTGGTCAAACTGGACAGTCTCTACGTAAAAGAATAAATGGACACAAATCAGACGTCAAGAATTATAACATTCATAAACCAGTCGGAGAACACTTCAATCTCTCTGGTCACGCAATTACAGACATGAAGGTCGCTATCTTACAACAAAAAAACTTCAGATCCAGACTCCAATGAGAGACTGCTGAATTGGAATTAATTTGCAAACTGGATACAATTAACTTAGGCTTGAATAGAGACTGGGAGTGGATGGGTCATTACACAAAGTAAAACTATTTCCCCTTGTTTATGCCTCCCCCCTACATTGTTCCTCAAATGTTCTTGTCAACTCCTAGAAATGGCGCACCTTGGTTATCACTACAAAAGTTCCCCACCTCCCTGCTCTCCTGCTGGTGATAGCTCACCTTAAGTGATCACTCTCGTTACAATGTGTATGGTAACACCCATTGTTTCATATTCTCTATGTATATAAATCTCCCCACTGTATTTTCCACTGAATGCATCCGATGAAGTAAGGTGTAGGTCACGAAAGCTTATGCTCAAATAAATTTGTTAGTCTCTAAGGTGCCACAAGTACTCTTTTTCTTTTTGCGAATACAGACTAACACGGCTGCTACTCTGAAACCTACTATTTAAACAGAGAAGACAGGCAAAGTGTAGGAGGGGAAATAGAGGCACAGAGAAGTGAAGTGATTTGCTGAAGACCGCCCCAATCAGTAGCAGAGCCAGGAATAGAACCCAGGCCTCCTGACTTCTAAGCATGTGTCCTATCCACTTGGGAACACATATTTCCTTCTGGTTTTCAGATATCTTCCTGAGAAGTTCCCTGGAAAGAAAAACCTATTAGAGTACATACGCAGTTAATTTCACCTAGTAGCAGTTCTGGAGATTTCCCAGTCCAGCTGTTAAGCTAGTTGCCAGTCCTCAGTGTAGCAGCACTGATACTGTGTATAGAGAGGCAAAGGTACAGTTTGCACTAGTGCAGTTTACCCTGAGTTGAAGCAGGGGGCTGTCTACGCTGGTGCAAGTTGCTGCTTGTATCAGCTTTGCCTACATTACCTACATTAGGAGTTTGCACCAGAGCAGCTACGCTGGTGCTTGGCCACCGATGGCTGAAATCCGCAGAGGAGACAGGGCCTTAGGTGTAAAGCAAGCCCACCAAAGAGCAGTAATGCATACAGAAGGATGGGAGATGGTCATTCCAAATGAGTGCCAATTCCTTCCCCAGCATATATTTTGGCTCAGCTCCTAACCCCTCAAGAGTTAAAATTTCCTCAAAGCCTTTTGGAAGAATATATCTTCCAAAAGAAGTGCATGAAGTAAACAAGGAGGCATATCTGCACTGGTCAATTTGAATTGCAGAGCCTCAGTAGAGAGAGAGAGAGAGAGACAATGAGGAGAAGATAAACAGACTACTGTACAGTGAGAGGATCTTAGAAATCTAATCAGTTTCCCACCTTTCAACCCAGTTCATTGTTTCCTCATCTAGGAATTGGATGATCTTCCTGTCATTCCTGCTCATCTTGTTAGATGGGTCCTGTAGATCTACTCGTCTCAAGTAAAGGAGAATGAAACCTGCAATAGAGTATTGGAAGTGCTAAAATAATTCTCTTTTATGGATTACTAGGTCAGATTAAAATGGGAATACCAAAGCCACTTGAATGACAGTCTGGATAAAGCTCATAATGATCTGGTTTGTGTAGGCCAGGTGTTATGTAGATTGCAGCTTGTTATTGTGCAAAATTTTGGCAACTCACACTTCAGCAGCCAGTTCCAAGGAATTGGGCAGAAAGTCACTTACTACAGACAGATCTATTTTCAGCAAGATAGGCAGAGAAGCCTTCCTCTTCTGATGCCCTGTGCTTTGGGGGTCTCAGCCAGCCTGCTATATCCTGGGCTGCTTTACAAGCTAATAAAAGGATGGAGTTTCAAGAAACAGGAGAGAGAAAAACAGCTCAAATATAATACCTTGTATTTAAGAGTCACATCTCTAAGTATGCTTTTTCCTTTCCATAAGTAGTAAAAAATTAAGTGCAAAATTATCTAGGAAACAAAACCTTCAATTTTTTGTCTTAAAGATGGTCAAACTATTCATTACAAATTATATTAGTTACAAATTTAGTCTCTTTTCTGTTAGAAAATCTTTCACAAACTGATCCACCTATTCTTTGAACGTTTGCAAGTAATCACTGAATAGTTTGAACCAATAATTCTCAAGACTAGGGCTTGTGTACGACCTGTTTACCTCAGCTTTTTTTTGCTATTCTTTATTCATATTGCAGGACTGGTTATATAACCCATGGTACTTTGTCTGCTCCCTGTATGGATAACTAAAACATTTTAATTACACATGGCAGAATTCAATTTTTTTTTATTTCAACAGATTATCAATGTTTATTTTAAGCATTTTTAAATCAATTTAAATGTTCACAACTGTGGGAAATATGGAGGGGGTCAAACAACGTTATTTAATGACAGTAGATGTCTGCACACTTAAAGCTTTATAACCATTAAAACACAAACTGTCAAAACTACATGTCAAAATATACAACGTAAATATCCTTAAACCAAACTCTAAGATGTTTTCAAGCAGCATTTTTCTTATTTTGCTTATCTGTAAATTTTGGTCATCAGCAATAGAAATTTTTTTTCTGTTCCTGTGTGTACAACATGAAATCAACATTTACCAATATTGACCAATAAAAATCTAATCCTTACAAGCCTAATTTTAATACAAGGAAATAATGACATGCAAAATGTCAAAGTCAGATTCAGGACTCACATAATTTGTCAGACCACTCTGTTTATTAGCAAAGCGCTTTGCTAATGCACCCAGATGTGAGCCCCTCTCTGAGGCTCAAGATAACTTATTTATACAGAAAGAAAAGGAGTACTTGTGGCACCTTAGACACTAACCAATTTATTTGAGCATGAGCTTTCGTGAGCTACAGCTCACTTCATCACTTCATCTTATACAGCTAAGCCAAAGCCAGTTTAACATAAGAGACAAAAGAAAGCAGAAACTGACAAATATACATACATATCTTATTTGCATACTAACGTTTACCAATCTCCTAGCTCAGTAGGAGCTCTAAGTTAATTAGTTTGAGGACCCATTGTCTCACACTCCTTAATGTTTCTCTTCCTGACAACTATATTTCAACAAATCCTTCAAGTAGCATTTCTTTAATGAATTATAATTTCAATATAATTCATTCTACTTTCACAAAAACAAGAAATTAAGTATTTTTGGTACGGATTTTTGTAAGAATAATTATTTATTCTGAAGTCTGATGTACTTTCAGGATATGTGAACATTTTCACAAATACCCAGCATTTATTCATATATTCACAAATAAGTAAAGATGACTCCACAAATCAGAGCAAACCAAGTTAGTTATTGTTATTCATGAATCAGATTTATACTTCTTGTTAAGCGGTAGTGGATTTTTGTTGGTGATGGTGTTTTTACAGTATTCTACCAATGCTGGTCTTACTCCCATGCCTTTTTTTTTTTAAAGGAAATTTATGGAAGAGAACAACTTTGGACCATATGAATCCTACTAGTATACTGAAACTGCAAAACCATGGCGGATTTTTCAAGTACTAAATACCATACATTTTCTGTTGCAATAATAGTAAAGTAGTGAAGTCAACATACATGGCACTGTAAACTGTAAGAAAAAAAGCCAAACAGATAATGAATCCCAACCCCAAAGGTTTTACAGTCTAGAGGCACAGAAGGAGGCAAATTTTACAAACAAGACAAGCAGAGGGTAGCTGTAGTTATTGGGGATTTAATACTTCCCGGGAAAGTGGGTTCTGAAAACTGTCTTGAATCTGTTTGTTTCAGAGTTCTATCAATGGTCAGAAGGTATTTTTAATAGTCTCTTCTGTGCTTGGATTATGAGAATTTGGAAAAAAAAAAACCAACTACCCTGTCACCCCTAGAGATGGCCCTTCAGAAATCAATGCTAATGAACAAAGTGCAGCATTGGGAGCTTGCATCTCCTTTGCAGTATCAGTTATGTGCATTCACAGGGGACTCTATTTATTTATAATTAGAGGGGGGATAGAAGAAAGAGATGAAGTCATTCGTTCATGCTTCACAAGGGGTCATATCTCCCTGGCAGATTTAACAGGGATTAACAAATATTCAATTTAATAATATTCCTATTTGGGGGGCAGAAATCAATTATCCTACATAATGGAGGGATTTATCAAGACACCAATCATAATTTGGTAGCAGTGCTGACTTCAACATACACTTGGGCAGTGAGCTCCTTAAGAGGTAGGAAAGAGACAGGATATGTAGCTAGAATATTAACAGTGGTTCTGGATCAGATAGTGGCGGCATGGTTACCCTGTAGAGAAGCAGCCTATTCCAACTGGTCCCCTCATTATCTGCACATACCACATTGGGTAACAATTGTTGTCCATTACATCTAGGGTATTGGAAAAACTAGATAAGTCAAAAGAGCCTTTTGGATAGCAGACATGTAAGTAAATAAACTGTTTACTCTGAAAGTTACTGATCTCAGCCAATTTCTCTTTTTGTGGGGGAGGTGCTAAGAACTAAAATGTTTGAGGCGGGGTGGGTCTGCTTTTTCTTCCAAATACAAAACTTGCAAAAAGGCAAGATCCAACAGCAGGAAGAGCCCCTTTTAGAACTTTATACATTATAAAGTTATCAAAGTGCAAATTAACTTTTACTCTAGGGGAAGAAAAAAAGTAAATCTTTTACATGCATAATTACCACTCTGGACACTGGATATAATCCAACACAGAGCTGGTTAATGTAGAGGATTATCTGCAGTCATAAAATATTTACATTTATGGGCCTGGTCCTGCATTCCTTTAATTAAGGACTGGTTCGTTTGTGCCAGACTGTACAAAGATGGCAAACTCTCACCTGGGGAAAAGCTCACAGCCCATGTTTTATGTATACTACAAAGGAGCTTCCCAATTTTTATTTTTGTACACAGTATTCTCAGCGATTCTGGAATTCATTTCCCACCCCTTTGATTGACAAACTTGGGTTCTGTTGACCTTCAAAGCAATGTTGCAAGACAAGTCTATTCTCACTTCAAACCGGGAGAAGCCTGAGTTGTGGAGAGTTCTAGGTTAGTTTTAGTTGACATTGGTTCATTAGGTAACATTAGCTCATTGATGAATTCATATTTTTCCTTTTAATTATTTTTTGAACACACATCTACAGGCTGCAATAAGTGTCTTCAAGAAATACAAAGCTAATAAATCAACAATTGGTATCCATAGGCTATTATACCTGGAATGCAAAAACTGAAGGGTTTGATAAGGACGCATTTATTTAATATTGAATGTTTGCCTTAGTCGTCTCACACACTATGCAACTTACTATTTTGCTATTATTTGAAATACTCTTGTTTATGTATGCGTACAGTGAACAAATGCATAGGGGACTGGGGGGAGAAAAGCTTGAAAGCTCTGTAAGTAGGAAACCAATACAGATATTTTAATCATACTTGCAGCGAGTCTTTTTTAAAACTGAGTGGCTGGGAGACAAAATGACACAATGACAGTTAATTATAACTGATCCTGCAACACTTCAACACAGACTAATAAGTTCAGAGAGCTCTGCCATCAGTTGGCTATCTCCTCAGGAAGCACTGAGCCTTTGCCTAAAATAGGTGCATTTGTTTCTTGGTGCAAAAACAAGTATAATGATTTGCTTTGTAAATACATCTTACAAGGTGCTGTAGAGTCTTTAGAAAAATGAAGACTGTAGTGAGAGGAACTATGTGCTCCAGCACATGTACGGTTTAGGATTACAAAGTCTCTTTTAAAAACAGATTTGACAATATGTACAGAAAGGCCATTAAGACATTAAATCTATGAATCAGCAAAACCGCTGTTTGTCTAAGTTGTTTGTCTTTATTGTGTGTGCATTCTGAGACTGAGCATAAATTACTGTGGAGCTGTAGGAAATAAGGTGGTGAGGATTATGGAACGACAAGTATGGTGTTAGTATGTGAACGGCTGCCTTGATCACTTAGTAATAGTGATGCATGCTACAGCACAAGATGGCTATCTTTACGAAAGGCTTTGGGTCTGTCTCTACCCAGGCTGCTGATGCTCCTGCATATCACGCTCGTGACAAGCTTGTGATCTAGGAAAGTGGGAGAGGGTGGCAGTTTGCTTCACAGGTACCATGTCTTATCTGATTCATGGAATGGCATTAATTGTGACCTCAGCAAAGACAAATATGTTATAGGAAACAGAGAGGATGGACAAACTGACCTAATCTCTAAATTTTGCGAGGAGTCTGCCAGTTTTCTTCAAGTATTTGCAAGGAAGGAGTTTACAATTTAGATGTAAAACTGTGTATTATGTATTTATTAGGTTATATATGATACTTATACACAGACACACAAACTCTTATATTTGTGAGGACACTGGCAGATGTGTACAAAGCACCAGAAGTGGTATAATATTTAGATACCAACACAACAGGCACCTTTATAAAAATGATAGATAGCTGGGACAAAGACAAGGGTGCAAATTCTTCAGCAGCCTATATTCTGTGCAATGTCACAGGACTTCAGTGGGATTGCATGGGATGTAGTTTACGCCTGAGCAAAATTTAACATAAGGCTTTCCAGTCAGAAACGAGCACTGCATCCAGTGATTAGACCTGGCTGATACAACTAGCCCAATCATCTCTATGAGCTTGGGTTCTTTGGGTGGAAAGTGTTGCCTCGTTTCTGTGTCTAAATGGCATACACAACTGTGACAGTCTGTACCCTTATGTTCACCCTTTCACAAGACTATAATAAATTTGGTACAAAGAATGCCTTGTGAGGTATCATTTGAAAGCTCATAAGCCACTGAATATTACTGTCCTAGTAAAATATGAGTGGCAACAGTGTATGTAAAGTTATAAAATTCTTCTAAGACATGTTCCAAGTCCAGGGAACAGCTTCAAATCAATTCCCCAGAGACAAAAGGCCAGCCAACACCTCAGGCAGGTGTCAGCATAATCAAATGGACCACCATCTGGTTAAGTGGCCATTCTTTGGCAGGAAAAAGGGTGTGAGCGAGAAATTTACATGTTGGCAAAGAAACAGCTGGAAGTTCCCATCCCACAGACTGCTATCACCTGAACCTCAGCTGTAAATGATTTTCAAAAGGGAAAATAACTATAAGTGAGGGCAGAGGACACAAATTATCTCTCCCTTCATCTCTACTCACAGCATCGACAACACTTGAAAATCAAAGGAAGCATCATTGAACTGGGAAGTGATCCTGGTGGAAGGATTCAGCCAGTAAGACTGCTAGAACATGCAGTGAAAGAGATCCTTTGCTTTGAATTCACTTTAGTTTGTTAAGTTAGCTATTAGTTGCATTCTTGTAAAGAAATTCTGACTTTTATGCCTCACTTGTAATCACTTAAAATCTATCTTTCTATAGTTAACAAACTTGCTTTATCTAAGCCAGTGGGTTTGGATTGGCATGTTTGGGGAACTCCATTTGAGATAACAAGGTCTGTGCATATCATTTTATATTAATGAAATGACAGAGTTTATATGAGCTTGTATTGTCTAGGAAGGTACTGGGCAGTTTGCCCAGATGCAAGTTTCTGGAGGAAAGTCTTGGACTGGGTATTTGCTAGTGTTGGTCTGCAGTATAATTCAAGGGTGGAAGGCTGTCTTGCTGAAGCACTCTTGCAGTATAGCTGGAGGTAAAGTACATGCTGAAGGCTGTGAGAGAGCAAGCCAGGAGTGGTTGCTCTCACAGCAAAGTAGTGTAGAAGGTATACCAGGTTGGAGAACTGAGAGGACACAGCTGTCCAACAGTCCAGATTGTACCCTGGGTAACATCACAACAACTTCTGGAAGATATGAAAGAATATTACGTTACTGATTGAATTCCCAATCACTCCACAACAGAAACCGAGTGGATGGAATCTGAAATCCTATTTGTTTTGTCTTTAAATTGCAGAGGCCAAGATATTGTCTGAGCACATCTTATATCAAATTGATGTGAAATTTAACAGGAATTAGCTACGGTAATAAGTTGTGCTGTGGTATCATTCCACAGTCTAGTGAGGAGACGAATCTCCTCAGATAAAATATTGTTAGAAATGTTTTTGTGTACCGAGAAACTGGCCATAGATTAAAGAGGCAGGCAAATCCAGCTCAGGCTGGCAGTGAGTGAAAGCTTTTTTAAAAGTCTGGTGGCTGGGTACGGGGCTCTGTAATAGGAGTTTGATCAAACTAGATTCCTGTGGGCACTTGTCTGCATCAAAAACTCATCAACATCCTCGTTGGGACCCTCACTGAAGTGACCAGGGGTTGAATGGACATGGATGGTGTCACACGGTCTAAAGTGAGTGGCAATCATGAATGCCACCTTCAGGGCAGACTGTCAAAAAGCAGGACAGACATCCCAAACTGGTGGTATGTCTATAATTAGATTTCACCAACCAAGTGACAAATGTGAACTCCTGGATCACGGTAACAATCTTACCATGCAGTCACAGACAGTCTCTCGGGCACTCCAGTCTATCTTGCCGCGCAAGCAAGCTGGATGCTGGAACGCCCAGTCGAAAAGGGACCCTGGCGGCTGTGGTCATCCTGTTGGTGACGCAGCGTTGGCCCAGGACTAAGGCAGGCTCCCTGCCTGCCCTAGCCCCGCACGGCTCCCGGAAGCAGCCGCCAGGTCCCCGTAGCCCCTAGATGCATGGGCAGCCAGGAAGGCTCTGAGTGCTGTCCCTGTCCCGAGGGCTAGCTCCACAGCTCCCATTGGCCGGTAACTGCGACCACTGGGAGCTGCAGGGGCGGTGCCTGAGGGCGCGAGAACAGCACACAGAGTCTCCCTGGCTGCCCATGTGTCTAGGGGCTGCAGGGACCTGGCAGTCGCTTCCCAGGAACTGCGGTAAGCACTCACGGGATCCTGCACCCCAACCCCCTACCCCAGGCCAGAGTCTGCTCCCCCATCCCTGCCCCAGTCTGGTGAAAGTGAGTGAGGGTGGGGGAGAGTGAGCAACAGAGGGAGGGGGAATGGAGTGAGTGGGGGCAGGGCCTTAGAGAAGGGGTGGGACAGGGCAGGGCCTCGGGGAAGGGCAGCACGGGGCAGGTTTTGTGCAATTAGAAAGATATCAACCAACCCCAGCTCAATTTGTACCTTAGATCTCACATCAAAGACAACACAATACCCAATCCTATAGTCAACTAACTAAGGATTTATTTACTAGGAAAAATAAACGAGAGTTATTTACAGGTTAAAGCAGGTAACACATAAGCACAGATGAGTTATAGTCTATGGTTCTTCCTTTCTGTAGACCCACACTAGAGGGGGATGGGACACACTCTGTCAGTGGATTTCATAGTTATTTGGTGACAGCAGAGGAATGGTGAGACTCTGGAATCTTGGGTTCCATTCCAGGCTATGGAGGGCTGTGTGCTCTAGTGAACATAGACTCTTGCCCATTCTCAGAAACTTGACCCCTACCCCTACCCTTACCCCATCCCCTCCAGCCTCTCCCAGTCCCAGTCCTGTCTCCCTGGCATACTCACAGTTCCTTTTCCCAATTCCATTTTCTTTGCCTACCCAGTCGCAGTCTCCACTCCTCTAGCTTCTCATCCCCATCCCAATCTCCTTGCCCAGCCAATCCCAGTTCCCACTCTCCTACCTCAACTCCTTGTCTCCATCTCCTTGCTCAGACAATCTAACCCCCGCACTTCCTGGCTCCTCATCTGATTTTTCTCTCCCCTCTCTCTCTGTCTCACCACCACCACTACCCTGGCTTCCAGTCCTAGTCTCTCTCCCCAGGTTTCTCATCAAGTCTCAATTTTCTGCACTTGGCTCCTTGTCCTTACTTTCCAACACCCCACCCTCAGATTTCTAATCCAGTCCCTCCCCATCCATTCCCCCTAATCCAGTTTTTTGGCCCCTCTGCATTTGAATTATACAGCTTCCTCCGTGCTGCCTGGGTGCCACAGGGAAGACACTGCCTGTCACTGAGAAGTCAGTGAGAAGTCACTGAGAGCACGGGAGAGTCAGGTCCACACTAAGAGCTGAGAGAGGTTCAAGCATGCTTAGTGAGTACTAAATCTAAGGAGATTTTAGCTGCTTAAATTAAAGTCTCTACTGAGCACGTGCAAACTGGGGCCGGGGGCGGGGGGGTTGGGGTATTCCTGAGGCTTGTAACTTGGCTAAATGTGGGTGGATTTTTCACTGGGATGGCAAAAGGCACATGCCTGACACCAAGGCTGCCTCTTGTCAAATTTCAAGTCCTCGCCCCAGAGTAATAGAGCTTTTCAAAGAAAAGGTCACCAAGAATTTTATAACATTAGCAAAACTACATATTTTTTCCCTAGCCTTTGTCTCAGAAATGGCTAAACTGTTTTAGCTGAAACTTACCAAAAAAATTCAGCCTGAGGAAGATATGCAGCATGTAGAATTTAAGCCCACTCAGTTAAAGCACTATGGCAGTCAAAAAAAACCTAACAACGTTAGGAACCATTAGGAAAGGGATAGATAATAAGACAGAAAATATAATAATACCTCTATGTAAATCCATAGTATGCCACATGTTGAATACTGCATGCAGATCTGGTCATCCCATTTCAAAAAAGATGTTTTTGAATTAGAAAAGGTACAGAGAAGGGCAACAAAAATGATTAGGGATATGAAGCAGCTTCCGTGTAAGGAGAGATTAAAAAGACTGGACTTTTCAGCTTGGAAAAGAGACAGCTAAGGATGGATATGATAGAGGTCTATAAAATCTTGGCTGTTATGTAGAAAGTGATTAAGAAAATGTTATTTACTCCTTCACAGAACACAAGAATTAGAGGTCACCCTCTGAAATTAATAGGCAGCAGGTATAAAACAAACCAAAGGAAGTACTTCTTCATACAACACAGTCAACTGCGGAACTCTTTGCTAGGGGATGTTGTGAAGGCCAAAACTCTCTCAGGGTTCAAAAAGGAACTAGATAAATTCATGGAGGATAGCTCCATCAATAGCTATTAGCCCGGATGGTTAGGGATGCAACACCGTAAGAGTGTCCCTAACCTCTTTGTCAGAAGCTGGGAGTGAACGGCAGGATGGATCACTTGATGATTACCTGTTCTGTGCGTTCCCTCTGAAGCACATGTCATTGGCCACTGTCAGAAGAGAGGACACTGGGCTAGATGGACCATTGGTCTGACCCACTATGTCCATTCTTTTGTTCCAAAAGGTGAGAGAGATGTAATAATCTGTCCACTGAATGTCTTTTAGAACAGTTTTCAGAGTAGCAGCCATGCTAGTCTGTATCCGCAAAAAGAGCAGGAGTACTTGTGGCACCTTAGGGACTAATGAATTTATTAGAATGGAACATATAAGAAGATACATATATACATACAGAGAAGGTGAAAGTTGCCATACAAACTGTAAGAGGCTAATTAATTAAGATGAGCTATTATCAGCAGGAGAAAAAAAACTTTTGAAGTGATAATCAAGATGGCCCATTTAGACAGTTGACAAGAAGGTATGAGGATACTTAACTTAGGGAAATTGAATCCTCACACCTTCTTGTCAACTGTCTAAATGGACCATCTTGATTATAAGTAAGTGTTTTTAATTTATAACACCATTATAAATGCTGGAGGCAAAGCGGGGTTTGGGGTGGAGGCTGACCCCTGACCCCCAGTTTGAGAACCCCTATTTTAGAACTAATTTAGGTTGACCCTGGGGATCATTGTGATTGTTTCCTAGCTCCAGCCCTATAAGAGTTCAAACAGCAAAGAGATAAAGATGCTCACAAGAAGAAATGGTTATTGCCCTTCTCCCAGAGTTCAGACCCATGGGACAAAGGCTAGCAACTTCTTCATGGATGGATAAGGCAATCAAGAAAGTTTTTGTCCTACTGTCAAGGTTTTTGTCCTACTGTCAAGAACTCTAGGGTACAGATGTGGGGACCTGCATGAAAACCTCCTAAGCTTACTTTTACCAGCTTAGGTTAAAATTTCCCCAAGGTACAAACTATTTTACCTTTTGCCCGTGGAATTTCACCACCACCACCATACGTCTAACTGGATTTATAATTGGGAAAGAGTCGTTTGGACATGTCTTTCCCCCCAAAATCCTCACCAAAACCTTGCACCCCCCTTCCTGGGGAAGATTTGATAAAAATCCTCACCAATTTGCATAGGTGACCACAGACCCAAACCCTTGGATCTTAAGAACAATGAAAAAAGCATTCAGTTTCTTACAAGAAGAATTTTAATAGAAGAAAAAGTAAAAAGAATCACCTCTGTAAAATCAGGATGGTAAATACCTTACAGGGTAATTAGATTCAAAACATAGAGAATCCCTCCAGGCAAAACCTTAAGTTACAAAAAGACGCAAAGACAGGAATATCCATTCCATTCAGCACAGCTTATTTTCTCAGCCATTTAAAGAAATCATAATCTAACGCATATCTAGCTAGATTACTTACTAAATTCTAAGACTCCATTCCTGTTCTGTCCCCAGCAAAAGCATCACACAGACAGACCCAGACCCTTTGTTTCTCCCCCCCCTCCAGCTTTGAAAGTATCTTGTCTCCTCATTGGTCATTTTGGTCAGGTGCCAGCGAGGTTATCCTAGCTTCTTAATCCTTTACAGGTGAAAGGTCTTTTCCTCTGGCCAGGAGGGATTTTAAAGGTGTTTACCCTTCCGTTTATATTTATGACACCTACAATGGCCCATTTAGTCTTGATTGTCCTTCTTGATGGGTGAGGGAACCACTCTTGCTGCCTAGGTTCACAAGTTCAGAGCAGGCCTTTCTTCAGTTATAAAGCAAAAAACTTACATATTACCTGATAGCATGGGAAACAGATGTTACAAGTAAGATTAATGCATGCAGAAACTTACAAGCATTTTATAGCGTCTAAACACATCTTTACAGGCCTAACACCTATCCTGAACAATACTAACATACAGGTGGGCTAGGCTGGTTTCCACTTATGAATTTGTCAGTGCTCAGCTGATGCCTACAGCCTTGGCAAGAGCTTGCACCTGGTTTTCCAGCACCACCACAGATGGTGACTGTTGTTGTCTCTAAAGCTGGTTCCCTCCTCTTGCCCCCACATCAGGCTTGAAGCACATGAGTGAGGTAGTTCACCACTTCCTGTATTGTACCCATAATGTGGCCAGTCAGTAGACTTTGGTTTCCAGGAAAGTCCCCTCTGCACAGCCTGCAGGATGTGTTGGATAGCAACAGTGTTTACCATACCAAAAGATAATGCAGCTTGAGCATCCTCTTGAATACTGGGGAGTGTGGGGATGGTCGGGACCTCCTTGAGGCATAGTCTTTCACTAGACTTATGGGATCTTCCACTTTCCAGACAGTGTCAGATCCCATATCAAATAATTAGTCCACAGCCACTCCTGAGCCTATTATCTCTTTCATCACCTTCATAACAGAATACTTGAAGTAGTCCCAGAGTAGTCCCACACAAAAATTTATCACTACAAGTAGCACACAGTTTCCCTGGTACTGAATCACATTCATGATATTCTTCTGCAGCAAAACCCAGCTTTACAACAGCATGCCTGCCTCTCTTTCTGCACAGCAAGACTCCAATCAGGAAAGGTTAATAGCTTGCGAAACACATCCATGATGCTCCTATTGTTTTACACAGCAGGTGGAATTCTTTCCCTGTCATGATTGTTGTACAGGTGGCAGATACATTACATTTTGCAGCACTTTACACATGTTTTCCTTTCACCAGCATCCTACAATACTTCCACGGCATGTAGGCCAAATTGTCTTCAGTACACTAGTATCATTATCAAGTTATCCAGCCAGACCAACAAGACCATTGTGTTCTTAGTTCCCAGGGACCACAACTATGATAATAATAACTGAATGGTCTTTTCTTGAGATTTCTGTCCTATCATTTGTTGTAATAAAATGTTTCTTAAATATTTCTTCTTCATAGGAGCCATAAGGTCTGATTCTGCGTTCGTTTCACACTCAAAACTACCTCTGAAGTCAATAATCTCAAACAAGTTTCAGAGTAGCAGCCGTGTTAGTCTGTATTTGCAAAAAGAAAAGGAGGACTTGTGGCACCTTAGAGACTAACCAATTTATTTGAGCATAAGCTTTTGTGAGCTACAGCTGTAGCTCATGAAAGCTTAATCTCAAACAAGATACCGTCTGGGAAAATCTCCCACTGGCTTAGGTAGCTCCATTGGTGGTAGCAATGGAAGCAGTGCTCCTGTAGAAAGGGCTTAGGCATGACCCTATCATCTAGGTTTAGCAGATTTAGACAACAGCATAGGGAAACCATCATTTACCCTCATATACTTTCTCAGCCATAGACAGTGATCTCTCACTATCAGGAGGCCTGAGCAGGGCAGCCAGTATGCCTGCTCAATTTCCAGAAAGGAATCCTGAACCAAGGACTAAGGAATTCATAGAATAGAGTTTGCAAAAAGAGTGTCATATGTTGAGCTTCATCCCACAGCACCCTGATGAACTGATAACCATACCTACGTGCCCTGTTCACCAAGTCATCGGGCACATCAAGGATACATGACTGTTTCTCCACTGGTTTCAGAGTAGCAGCCGTGTTAGTCTGTATCCGCAAAAAGAACAGGAATACTTGTGGTACCTTAGAGACTAACAAATTTGTTTGAGCATAAGCTTCGTGGGCTAAAACCCACTTCTCTAAGGTGCCACAAGTACTCCTGCTTCTCCACTGTTTGTCTGGTGGAACAGGCATCTATTCTTGCTATTGCCTCTACAGTTATGCTCTATGAGCAGATTCAGAGGCATTCCCATGTTTCATCTGATCCCTATACAAACTTTAGCAGTAACTTCTACTACTTCTGCAATTCTACTTTGACCATCTTTGATGACCCTTAAGCAGATGTGCATTGCTGGTAGTCCATCCTGCTCCAACATGGCTAAGGGTAGGAGATCAGTAGCAAGAGATAGGTTATTCCAAGCGTATCTAAAGACAGATGAGCAGCTGGAGCAGAAAAAAGTCACAGATTTTTAGCTTGTTTATGCAATTCTTTCTAGGCATAATATAAAATAGCACCAAATAGTAGAAAAGTGTTTTTAAAGGTTTGGCAAATAGCATTATATGGGGCTAAAGAGGGAATAAATAGAGATCTTCAAGGCCATGCTCACATGAAATCCAGTGCTAGCCTAACCCCTAAAATAAGTACAGTGGAGTCTAGAAGATTTCACAAAAAGAACAGGAGTACTTGTGGCAGATACAGACTTACACGGTTGCTACTCTGAAACCTGTCATGATAGAATATTTCAGTTCTATTGTAAATCTTGGAGTGGTATATAGGGCTTTGTTCTTTCAGTCAATCAGGAAAAAGTTCTGGGTTGGTGAGGAGAGGGAAGAGGAACTAATAAGTGGTTGAGTTCAACTTATTACTGAGAGTAGCTCCCTTTCATTGGTCCAGTACTAAAAAAAAATTTTTTTCTGGATCATTCCATGTTAATCTTAATTCAAAGTCTGATTGGTGGTAAGCATCCATGATTTGATTGATGTTTTCCCATCCATCTAGAAATCTGAAAACAATCTTTGTAAATGATAAATATTGAATATCTAGCAACAAAAAGAATGGAAGAAATAAACATGGATGAAAATTGTAAATATATTGGGCTAGACCCATGCCAGAGTTCTTTTTTTCCCCACTAAGAAGAGAGCAAAGACAGCTCTATATCACCTTTGTGCTCCCACAATCCTTGGGGCAGTAAGGGCCATTTTTGACCCGAGCATAATTTAGAGTAGCTTCATAGCAGCTCTAAATTATTACCAGCTGCAACAGCCACTAAGGGCCATGAGATAGCCAGGATCAGCCAGGAACATGGCATGCTATAGCTACACTTCTTCTAGCTATGCTATTTCTACACAAACTAATGGCTTCCTTGTGCCAGGAGGTTCCTTACATGCCCGGAAAGGCACACAGGGTATGTCTTCATTGCAGCTGGGAGTGAGCCTCCCAGCCAGGGTAGACAGACTTGTGCTAGCAGGGCTCAAGCTAGCAAACTAAAAATAGCAAAGTTTACATTCCAGCTCCAGGTCTCAAGACCACTTGACCCCCTCGGCTTGAGAGCCTGAGCCAGAATGTCCACATAGCTATTCTGAATATGGTTGCTCAAGCCCCGTGTTGCCTGATCTATGGATTAGATTATTGATTTAGAATCCCCAGTGAAAACTCTGAAATTTGGTAGCTTCAAATCAGGCCCAGTATTATCAGAATTACTGCTTTGGGAGTCCTGTGGGGCACACCCATGACAACAACCCTCACACTCTGGGAAGACCATCTGTCACTGTAAAATTTTTATTATTAAAATAATTAGTCCAATAAGTAAACCAATCCAGACAAGTAAAGCGAGGTACATGGGCGCCAGGTTTGTATAATTTTTGGTGTTGCCCAGAACAGGTCCAAGTCCCTCCCCACACATCTGCCGTGTAAGTGATATAATGGATTGGAAACAGTAAGTGTTTAACAGTTTCTCTGAATTGCACAATATCACTATTGTAAGAAAAATTTATTTAACTAAGAATATTAACTTTATTACTACTACTTATGTACGACATACTGTGTTTGAGTACATTCTTCCTGTCTATACATGATCATGACACAACCTTTTTGAATATGGAAACAACCAAGCACTCTTGGATCAATAATCGTCAAAAGCAAATACTTTCTAAAATTAAAACAAAATGTAGCTCCTTCTTTTGTGCCACAAGATTACAAGGGCCATTTAAAAGGGGAGCGTCAGAATCAGCACTTGCCTGCTTCAATACACTATATTTTGTTGCACGCTTATACAACCAATTATATGCTTTACTTTAAAGAGTATAAAATAATCAAGTATTGTGCTAAACACGATCATACCCCAAACTGACCGCCAAATTTAAATTGCATATTTTTTCCCTCAGGCACTCAGACAATATACAGCACTGTTCCCTCTAATTTTTCCCACTCAAGTGCGGAATGAATTTTGTTATGTGCACCAATATGAAGGTGATGTGTGACAAACCACCTCAATATTCCTGCACATGACAAAATTAATGGGGTGGGGCTGAGGGTTCAGAGTGTGGGAGGGGGCTCAGGATAGGGCAGAGAGTTGGGGTGTGGGGGAGATGAGGGCTCTGGGGTGGGGCTGGGGATGAGGGTTTGCAGTGAGGGAGGAGGCTCAGGGCTACAAAAGAGGGTTGAGGTGCGGGGGGGGGTGCGGGCTCTGGCTTGGGGTGAAGGCTCTGGGGTGTGGGAGGGGGCTCAGGGCTAGGGTAGAGGGTTGGGATGTGGGGATGAGGGCTGTGGGGTAGGGCCGAGGATGAGCTCAGGGTACAGGAGAGGGCTCAGGGCCGGAGCAGAGGGTTAGGGTGCGGGGGGTGAGGGCTCTGGCTGGGGGTGTGGGCTCTGGGTTGGGGCCGGGGATGAAGAGTTTGGGGTGCAGACTGCCCTGGGGTTGGGGCCAGAGGACTCCCCCCAGCCCTTTCCCCGCCAGCAGCAGCGAACTCCAGGGGAAGAGCCCCTTCCTCCCCACCGGCAGCAGTGAGCTCCGGGGCTGGGGGAGAGGCCCACAGCAGCCCTACATTGGTGGAGCTGGGCCCACATTCTTGAGTATTGCTGGAGCACGGGCATCACAGGCCCATATAACTCACTGCCTATGGCGATGTAGTACAGCTCTAAGGATGGCCAGCACCAGAACAGGCCTATACTCACTCTATCCTTGGGGAGACCGCTAAAGGTTGAGACAGATCCTGGTCTGACTCTGGTATCCCAACGAAAAACTCCAATGGCTGTACCTGAGATCTGATGTTTTATAGACCTTGATAGTCCTCATGCATATGTATGTATAGCTTTTCTCTCCTTTACCATATCTTAACTTCCACACTCTCATAATTTTGGGATGCCTTTATTCTATAAGTTAGTAAATTAATTAAGCAAAGCTCATTAATGTATACAATACATCAGTTGAATTACTATGATTACCTGTGGTTAAGTATCTGCTAATATTCCCTCCAAAACTACTCTAAAACTGGTACAAACTGCCTTCTTTCACCACTTGGTACTATTTTAAAACAATAAATAGAGTCTTTACCTGATCACTCTTGTTACAGTGTGTATGGTAACACCCATTGTTTCATGTTCTCTGTGTATATAAAATCTCCCCACTGTATTTTCCACTGCATGCATCCGATGAAGTGAGCTGTAACTCACGAAAGCTTATGCTCATATAAATTTGTTAGTCTCTAAGGTGCCACAAGTACTCCTTTTCTTTGTTACTTAAGGCCATCTTGTTACTTAAGGTCACTGTTAATTTACTTACTTATGCTAACTTTTTGAGCAACTACTCCTAGACAGACTATAACGCGCTATACTTATGCACACTTTTGCTTAAGCTATTCTTATAGGTCAAAGGCTACAGGTCTCTTGCATTTCTACTACCAACTCCTTACCCTTTTTCTTAAGATTAATGTTATAGTTACTACATGGCTACGCCTGCTATTGTAAGTCTGTCTACCTGGGCTGGGAGATTCGCTCCCAGCTACAGTGTAGACATACCCAAAGGGCCTTAATGTGGGGCAGGAGCTGGCCTTTATCAACATGGGTTATATGGCTCCATTTAATCAAAGCCTAACACTGAATAATAGAAATGGTCACATAGACTTTCTGAGGGGAAAGCTTTGCCCCTGAAATCTGACAAAGGTGAGAATAAGTAAAAACACTATTTAAAGCACTGTCTTTTTAACAAAAGAATACTGAGACATCTACAAAAGCCTACTTCCCTCCATCCAGTGATTGATTAGATATGAAATAACTGGGAAATCAGAATTCACAAAATCCCAGACAGTCTTCCATTTCATGTAAAGTTGCTGTCTTAACCTGCCAAAAGAAATCAAGTATAAAAATGTAATAAAAGGAATGGCACCTCCCCCTTGGACTTCAAGTTACTGTTTGACTTTAAAAATGTCCTTAAGAAATAAGTATGGTGGTTCATTAACCTTGTTGCATTTACATGCTTTTCAGAAAGGCAAATATCCATTTAATAGATCTATTCCCTATTATCTATTTGTCAAAGAATAAATCTATTATCCAGTATTATCCAGTGGAAAAAGAAATTTAAGATGAATCAGATACTCCTTATAAACAGATGAAAATAAAAGACATCTGGGAGCTGAGTGACATGCTCGATCTGTCTGCTGTTAAACTGAACCTTTACTTACAAATCCCCAAGACTGCACATGCCAAACAGCCTCAGGTTATTGAGGTACAACAATTCTTAACAGCAAACCAGGAAATAATGTAATACTCACAGGGAATGGGTGTTTCTAACTACTGTAGCACAAAGGTGTGATGCAATAAGTGTTCTAATTACTTATGGCCAGATTGTGTAAGCCTTACAGTGAGTAGCACTTATTCACTAGAGTCACGCTGATCTCAGTGAGACAACTCACTGAAGAGCTACTCTGTGCATAAGGTTTGCACTACTGGGCTCTTTCTAACTGTAGTCTATCTGGAGGTAAAGAGCTTCCATCCACTCAAATGATAAACAGTAAACATTTATTGGTACCGACATAAATAATTCTGAAAATCCTCACTGGCTTGAATTGTATTCAACAGCATCTAGAGACTTCTCTGCAATGAATAATAGCAGCTACAAATTCAACACAGTCATCATATTCAGGAATCCACAAAAGGAAAAATGAAAGTGTTCACTGCACCTATTTCCTCCAGAGTTTTAAAGTAAGACTAATAAGCATTTAGGGCAGATCATCAAAGGTTAAATCATCATTTTAACTCCCACTGAAATCCGTGTTGTTAAGAACCTAAATACTTTTGATGATCTGGGTCTTAGATACCCAATGCTGGAGAAGCTTGTGTAATACACTAGTTTAGTTATATACTTGCAAGATTTTTCAATCATAGGAAATCAGCATTTAATTTTTTTATGTTTTATTAAAAACAAAACAAAAAATATTTTCAACATTTTGGGGTGGTAATACAGTTATTAATCAGGATATACCAGCCCAAACTTTTACACTCTGAAACTCAAAGGACTACACACACCGTTGGTACTCAACTAATAAAATAATAATGATGCACAAACACCACACCAGATCATGCACCATAGAACCAAAGGCAGTAGTGACTCTTCACACATAGAGCTGCCCACGCTGCAAGGAAAGGGGTGCATGAGCTGTCACTGTGGCAGTGTTTCTACCTACTCCAAATCTAGACACATTGCCTTTAGAGGAACCTCATGATGTTTCTCTCTCTTCCCCCAATGCAGATTTTTCCCCTACAGGGAAATATGACTTGGCCAGAGAAAATTCTTCTCACAGACGGTTGAATAATATGAACTAGCTATTTGGTGAAAAATTGGGTTTGGAACTTACATTTACCAAAAAATGTGCTATGAATTAAGCAAAAATGATCATCCTAGAAAATGACTTTTCACTCAATAAGTGGGTTAACTGGAAAACAGAAAGAACGCTCCTTGGTCCAGGAGTTCTTCTTTATAATTGATCATATTGTTGCATTTCAGAGACAGTACCATGACATTCCCCAAATCAAGCTAAGGCCAAAAAGACTGAAAATCATTCTAATCTAATTGCAGAGTTCAGCAGTAGCAAGAATTCTGTAGTCATGTCCCAATAAAACAAAAGAGGCTTTTGCCAGAAATGTACCATCCCAGCTTGGAAACTGCCTTGATATCCTTCATGTGCAATCTCCAGAAGTACTCAAATTCCTAACAAAATATAATGTACCCAATAGGAAGGAATACTTATAAAGAGTTTTCGCTTCATCAGTTTACTTACATATAAAAACATTAGGGAGCAATAACTTTTTTCCACTAAAACTAAACTGAGCATGTGTCCAGTGTCTGTTTTCCTTCTAAGGGGAGATGCTACAGTAGGATGACCAGATGTCCCAATTTTATAGGGACAGTCCCAATTTTGGGGTCTTTTTCTTATATAGGCTCCGATTACCCCCCATCCCCTGTCCTGATTTTTCACACTTGCTGTCTGGTCACCTCATGCTACAGTCTAGAGAATAAGAACTTGTCTACACTAAGGAAACTTGCAAAAATTTCCACAGCTAGTAACACCATTCAGCTCCACTAGTGGCAGCAATTATTAGAGCCCCGGGGTAGACCTGCCGCGGGAATTTTAAGCGCCGTATCATCTACTCTGAGCAGTGTTAGATGACATGATGCTTACTATTCTGCAGCAACCAGTGACCTTGTCACAATTTCAGGGTAACTACTCCTATGTTCCCCCTCCATGGTCCCTTGAGGTCACCCACTTAAAGGTTTCCAGCTCCCAGGTGTCACCTCTCCTGGGTGGAGACTCACGTCTCACGCCCTCCTGAGCGGGGTTTTTAAGACTGCACGACTCCCTGTTCAATACATTGATAATCCCAGCAAGCCAGTCTGCCTAAAAGGCCAGCGCCCGTGCCGTACTTTCTCTCATAGGGCTCGGACCAGTGTATTGCCAGCAGCTACAAGTGTACCACACAGCTCTTTCTAAGCAAGAACATTTTTTCTTCAGATGAAAGCATTGCAGAGCTCATAATAAAAAAAACCCCAATAAACGTTCCAACGTGCCTGCTAAAAGCTCACCACAAGTTACTCATCAATCTTATGGGCCCCTAGCAGGCTAAAGTCTTTCCAAACCTTCTGCAAGGGTGATAGAAAATAGAAATAGAAAATCCATCTGCTGGATCTGACGGAAGAGCCCTGAGTCAGTTTAATCTCAGGCTATTTATCTAAAAGTCCTTTCTTTAGCTCTTCGTCTCTGAGGAATCCAATCTGAACTAGTATATGCGAGCCTTCCCAGGAGGTAGTACCTCTCTAGGGTATTACAATCTGGGGGATTTGCCATAGTCACCTCCCACAATTTTAGGTTCCTGAAGGAACTGTGGCAGCCATAAAGCAGAAACCATTCATTTAATACAATGGACCCAAAAGATTAATAATTCAATAAGGTCTCCCAAGGATACGACAGGAAGTTGCCCTCTCTTCCACAGACCATGCTACACTAGGGTTTCCAACATTGCTACCACAAGTGGTGCTAATTGGCATTAAACAATAGTGAGAAATTTCTGGAAAGACAAACAATATGCAAAGGGTTAATGTACAAACCTTTCAGCCCAAAGGCTGAGGGCAAATCCTGTTCAAATCATAAAGTGAAATGACTTGGTCTTCATCTAAGAGATTGATCCTGTGAATTGCTAAGTGCCCACAACTCCCACTGAATCCATTGGTACAACCATGGGGGTCGCCTGCGTGAAACCAAAGGAACAATATGGTCTTGGAACCAATCACATCACTAGTTTTACCCACACTGGTCACTCCCTCTCACAGTTATACATGTTAAAGAACTGATTTTGTCCAGCAATTTCCTCTTTAAGCTTCCCCTCTGGTGTTTATCCTATTTAGGAACACATTGCACATGTTTGTCTCTTATGAAGAGTTTCAAAGATTCAGTTTTTTAGAATATTACTATTATTTTATAATTGTGCAAACTTTGCACGTGCCCAGTGAATAAGGCTTGGCTAGGTAGTAATAAAAAAAGGAACCTTCAGATATTGGACAAATTCCTCATTATAGGCCATTATTATCATGTGTCACAGATCCTAGCAAGCTCCCCCTCCTGGCCACCCACTAGGACTACTGTGAGGGGAATCCAAGCCTCTGTGCTCTGGATCCCCTGTAGTGTTTCAAGCCTGAACAGAGTCCAGCCACTGCCCAATTCTTGAAGCCCCTAGGCATACTCTCCGGGTGCAGATTTTCTATCCATCCCCCCACACCCGAGTGTTGGAACACTCTATTCAGCCACCACGCATCACTGGGCGCAGCGCTAACCCTTCAGCCTCCCCGGCACATAAACACACTCTTTCCCAGGACTCCACCCCCACAAGGCTTCTGGTTACATCCATCACTTTGACATCACCTGAATTCTGAGAGATTCACTTTGCAGCCTAAACGTTCTTTTAACATTGTTTTCTGGGGTGGAATTTTATAATGATTGCCAATTACTGTCTATGAAATATGAAACATTTGCACTACTGCTACATTTACAATTCAACCATAAAACAAACATTTAAATGTATTCTGCCAAGTGTCTGAACTCAAATACAGCAGTCAAAACAAAGGCAAAAGGTACAAATAAAGATGTTACAATTAGTCAGATGAAATCAAAATTATCTTGCATTTTGTCACTTAAATGCTCATCTGCTTTGAACAATTTTACAATTTATGAATTTAAACACAGAATTTCTCCTTTTTTTCTACATAGTAATGAAGAGGTGTTATAGGATTTGTAACAAGTGAATGGCTTTCAGAAGTGGCACTTGCAAAAAACTGATGTTTATTTGCAGTTAGACAATTAAAAATGTTAGTTTCTCAATGGATCTGTTTACCCAAGCTATGCAATGTGTTATAATTATGATCACTCATCCAGAGAGCTGCTCAGCTAGCACAGCTAATAAAATCAATATGATCAAGAGGCACAAAAACACAGTAAAAAAGAAAAAAAAGTTGCAAGGAAAACTATTTAGAATGACACGCCTGCCCTCAACTTCCATACTCTGTTACTCACAATCTTTAGTGGACACTTGCTCATTATTTAGACAAGGCAAGACAAGAATGGCTATACTGGGTCACACCAATGGTGCATCTGGCTCAGTTTCCTGTCTTCCAAAAGTACCAAGGCTAGGTGCTTCAGAACAGAACAGGGCAATCATCGAGTTATCCATCCCATCGTCTACTTCCAGCAATCAGAGGTTTAGGGACACCAAGAGCATGGGGTTGTGTCCCTAATCATTTTGGTTCTAATAGCCATTGATGAACCTCCATGATCTTACATAATTCTTTTTTGAATCCAGTTATACTTTTGGCCTTCACAACATCCCCTGGCAATGAGTTCCACAGGTTGACTGCACATTGTGAAGAAGTACGTCCTTTTGTTTGATTTAAACCTGCTGCCTATTAATTTAATTGGATGACCCCTAGTTCTTGTGTTATGTGAAGGAGTAAATAACACTTCCTTGTTCACTTTCTCCAAACTATTCATGATTTTATAAACCTCTACATAACCTCCCTTTAGTTATTTCTTTTCCAAGCTCCAAAGTCCTAGTCTTTTTAATTGTGCCTCACATGGAAGCTGTTCCATAACCTCCATCATTTTGGTTGCTCTTCTCTGTACCTTTTCCAATTCTAATATATCTTTTTTGAGATGAAGTATTGAAGGTGCAAGTATACCATGGATTTATATAATGTCATAATAATATTTTCTGTCTTATTATCCCCTTTCTCATGGTTCCTAACATTCTGTTAGTTTTTTTAACTGCTTCTGCACATGAAGCGGATGTTTTCAGGGAACTATCCACAATGACTCCAAGATCTCTTTGTTGAGTGGTAATAACTAATTTAGATCCATCATTTTGTGTGGATAGTTGGAATTATGTTTTCCAATGTGCATTACTTTGCATTTATCAACATTTAATTTCATCTGCCTTTTTTTGTCAAGTCACACCATTTTATGAGATCCCTTTGTAACTCTTCTCAGTTGGATTTGGACTTAATTATCTTCAGTAATTTTGTATCATCTGCAAATTTTGCCACCTCACTGTTTATTTATGACAGATAAAGGAGATGACACTGAAGGCCCCAGGTCAGAGAAGATTTTTTATTTATACCTCTATTAAGAGGTCTTTGCCTGTTGGGTTTCTACACTGGAAGTCAGTGTTTTAAATGTTCTGTTCCATGTCCGGGTGAAGGCAGCATTTGTCTAGTTTTCTGAGCAACTTGAGAGGAGGAGGGAGGGCAAGAATCAGAGTTTTAGAAACATAAGTGTCTCCCCAGTGCTGCTCACGTTTTGCTTTTAACTGAGCATCTTAAAAATTTCCTGGATTTGTGTATTTTGGTTCTAAGGTAGTTTTAATATTTTTTATTTCTAATTTAAACAAAAATAAACAAACAACTAAAAACAGCAGCAAACTGCCCTGTCCCTCCTAGACAAAAAGAATGTACAAATGGTGGCTTTTGTTTTTCCTTTCTATTGTTCTGGTGAATTTCCAATAGCAGCTACATAGCATTTGGGAGAAAGGATAATGTCTTTCTACAGAGAGGGGCACTTGGCTCTCACACCTTAAAACTACTTGCTAACTCTACTTTTCACCTCTCCAGGAAATACCATCCTAGGTTGCAGCTGAGGACTGTCTCTGAGAAAAGGTTAGTAAGCGATTTAATTTCAATGAAAATATTGTAACAAATCTATGGTCATCTATGATTCCATGATAGTCCCATTACTTTGCACACCATATCTGCTATAAAGTTCTGTGACAGCACAGATAAAATTCAGATGCTTTTTCTCCAACAGCACAAGCCTCTACAAATAGGAGAAACCCCCGGCTATTAGCAGTATTGGGATTGTGACACACAGCTGAGCTTTCATGACATTCCATATGGTAGAGATCGATGGCCCACAAACACCCTAATTCTTTACAGTTTCAAGTTACGCTTCTTGATGGTCCTTGCATTTTCGTTTCATACTTGCTTAAAGAAAGTTAGCAAAACACTGGAACCTGAGAGAAAGGTTTGCTGCATAAACAAGGCCTAAATCAACTTGACATTTTTAAATACTGTTTAAGTAGAATTAGGTTAATTTCTCTATATTGAGATCCTTTGCAAACCAAGCACAGTTAACTATAGCGATAAGAGACAGCAAAGGTGGTATTTATTCAGGGCAAGAGGCCAATAAATAAGACATTCACAGCACTATACTAAAATTATAAGCAATATTTTTGTGACACTTTCCACCTTTATCAGCAAGTGGTTGGAGAGCATTTGGTATCCATCTGATGATGCTGACTTTCACAGCTCAATTGTGACTTGTGTGACTTGATTTATCTTGATTAGCATAATTATTTGCTAGACCCTTTTTTCAAAAAGGGCTAGTCAATTTTAGGTCAAAATAAAAGTGCCACACAGTGCTTTGACCATTCAACAATGGTGACATCTGTCATCAGGAGTTATTATAACAGATAAGAAGCCCCAATTGCTAGTGCCGGGGGGTTCACTGGGGCAGCTTCTATACGCCCCATCCATCAGCAGAGGATGGCTTCACGAGTCCTACTTAGTACCCAGTGGCAGCAACTGATTTATGACAGAAGGTTTCTCAGATTGTACCTAGTGGCAATCAAGTCTTCAAAGCCCAAAGAAACAAAAGAAAATCTCAGTTGAGTTAGGAACAAAGGTTTTAAACTCTGAGGACTGTTTATAGTATTAACTGTTCGTGATTCTGTGTTTGTCCACATCATTAGGACATCATCAAGTTACAAGGTGTAAAGCTCTAAGACTGTCATGACAGTAAGAATGATGTTACATGCATATAATCACTCTTGTCTCAAAGCACTTTACAAATTTAACAGCATAATATGCAAACTATGCCCAGTGATTACTTAACCCACCATTGACATATAGACAGGTTTCAGAGTAACAGCCGTGTTAGTCTGTATTCGCAAAAAGAAAAGGAGTACTTGTGGCACCTTAGAGACTAACCAATTTATTTGAGCATAAGCTTTCGTGAGCTACAGCTCACTTCATCAGATGCATCGGATGAAGTGAGCTGTAGCTCACGAAAGCTTATGCTCAAATAAATTGGTTAGTCTCTAAGGTGCCACAAGTCCTCCTTTTCTCATTGACATATAGCTTCCTCTGCAGCTGAAATGCAGTAATACACAGAAACCCATATGCAGTTTAGGACAGGAAGTAAAGAATACGTTTTCCAGTTCAAAATGCAGGAGGACTTGAGGAAGGCAGAATGAAATTGTCCACATTTTGGATTGTTGTCAGGCCACAGAAATTAGCATCCTCATTCGTACAAATATGCCATAGGTCTTTAAAGAGCACAGTTGGTCTCACATGAAAGGCAGCACTTTGAGCAATGGTTTGGCCCCTTGTATCCTGCCTGGATATAGTTTAAATGTTAACTCAGAAGAAAGAGTCAAGAGTGCTACCCGTACCCACAGGCGGTAGCTCCAGATACAAGAGTGAGAATCTCCCCACAGAGAGGTAAATCCTGCGAAGTGTGGAGCACTTTTTTCCAACTCCCACTGAGCTCAATGGCAATTGTGAGGTGCTGAACACCTTACAGGACAGAGCCTATGCTGCATAGCACACAGTCAAGTAGAGAAGAACTAATCAGGCCAGCAGCAGGCAAATTTGAAAATTAAATCACCTCAGTATGCTCTGCTGAAGTTGCCTAAATTGGTTTTCTAACTGCAGGATAAGAAGTTGTATAACATACCATTCTTACAGAATATGCCACGATGCTTTGGATCTTAGTTTTATCTTATCTGGCGAAGAACATGCTAATTGAAGGACCCTAGAACTGAAGCTTCTAGTTTAGAGCAGATCAGAATTTTGAGTGGCCAAACTTTCTCATTTGTTGGTCTCAACTTCTCAGCCAGTGCAGAGTAGCGAGAGGTTAAAGTCAACTGCAGATCTTCTAGGACTATTGTCTTCAGGATAACGCTTTTGGAAATGAGGTCTGGGTTCTGCCTCTCACTCCAACCTGCAAATAAAACTCAACATATTCTGTACATTTTTTCCCCTGAATATTGACACCCCTAGCAACATAAAACCTGGTGAGCAATGTGACAGCTGCCAAGGTCAATAAGAGTTATGGTGAACTGCTGAATAAGGGTTGGCTGCACAAATCAAAGCTGCATAAGGACAGCCTTAGTATACACAAATATGCAACTTATTCAGAGTGGTTTTTGAATTGAGAATGTGTGTGTGATTATTTATCCCTTCTTTAAAATGAGTTATATAATGAAGTGTGATTAAGTCAAAGGGTGATTACCAAACCCTAGGATCACATTTCATGTCAGTTTACTAGAGACAGTCTGTCTCTGTTGAAAATAAATTTTAAATGCTTTTTTTAAAAACACTCTCACCCCAAGAGTAGTTTTATGAGAGCAACAGTAATGAAGGAGAAGGTGGAAAGTTCCTAGCAGGAAATTTTAAAATCTAGACCCTTTACTTTGGCACAAACTCTGATTTGCACCTACATGAGCTATAGATACAGGGTTCTGGATTAAGAATAGATGGAAACATTTTTAGCCTCACTGTCTTTGCTGTATTAAAAAGTCTTCCTCCCCAAAAGCAGCTAGCTCATATTATTAATGAATTGCCTGCCAAATGTTAATTTTTAATGTATGACTTGGAAGAAAACATAAAGTCATCAAAGAGAAAGTTTACAGATGACCCAAAAATTGGGGGAGTGGTAAATAATGAAGAGGACAGGTCATTGATTCAGAACAATCTGGATTGCCTGATTAACTGGCACAAGCAAACAGTATGCATTTTAATATAGTTTAAATGTGAATGTACATGTCTGTGAACAAAGAAAGTAGGCCGTACTTGCAGGATGGGGGACACAGTGGGAAACAGTGACTCTGAAAGATTTGGGATTGTAGTGGATAATCAGCTGAACATGAGTGTGCCAGTACTGGCCAAAAGAGCTAATGCGATCATGGGATACATAAACATGAGAATCTTGAGTAGAAGTAGAGAGATTATTTTTCCCGTATATTTCGTTCTGGTGCAACCACTGCTGGAATATTGTGTCCACTTCTGGTGCCCACAATTCAAGAAGGATGTTGATAAACTGGAGAAGTTTCAGAGAAGAGCCAAGAGCCAATTAAAGGATTAGACAAGCTGCCTGATAGTGATAGATTGAGCTCTTTGAGTCTATTTATCTTAAAGAAAAGTATAAGGGGAGGACTTGATTATAGTCTATAAGCATCCACATGGGGAATAAATATTTAATAATGGGCTCTTCAATCTAGCACAGAAAGGTATAACACAATCCAATGGCTGGAAGTTGAAACTAGACAAATTCAGACTGGAAATAAAATGTAAATTTTTGACAATGAGGGTAAGTAATCATTGGAACAACTTACCAATGGTCTCATGGTGGATTCTCCCTCAGACAATTTTTAAATCAACATTGGATGTTTCTCCAAAAGATATTCTCTAGGAATTATTTTGGGGAAGTTCTATGGCCTGTGTTATACAGGAGGTCAGACTATACTACATGATCACAGTGGTCCCTTCTGGCCTTGGAACCTATGAATCTATGGACACTCAAAATGCTGGCATGTATCAGGCTGCTAGCCATCTGATTGGTGAGGATGATAATTAAAATAATAGGAGCCACCAAAAGGTTAATATCTGTGTCAAGGTTCCTCCCCCACTCTGAACTCTAGGGTACAGATGTGGGGACCTGCATGAAAAACCTCCTAAGCTTATCTTTACCAGCTTAGGTCAAAACTTCCCCAAGGTACAAAATATTCCACCCGTTGTCCTTGGACTGGCCGCTACCACCACCAAACTAATACTGGTTACTGGGGAAGAGCTGTTTGGACGCGTCCTTCCCCCCAAAATACTTCCCAAAACCTTGCACCCCACTTCCTGGACAAGGTTTGGTAAAAAGCCTCACCAATTTGCCTAGGTGACTACAGACCCAGACCCTTGGATCTTAAAAACAATGAACAATCCTCCCAACACTTGCACCCCCCCTTTCCTGGGAAATGTTGGATAAAAAGCCTCACCAATTTGCATAGGTGACCACAGACCCAAACCCTTGGATCTGAGAACAATGAAAAAGCATTCAGTTTCTTACAAGAAGACTTTTAATAAAAATAGAAGTAAATAGAAATGAAGAAATCCCCCCTGTAAAATCAGGATGGTAGATATCTTACAGGGTAATTAGATTCAAAAAACAGAGAACCCCTCTAGGCAAAACCTTAAGTTACAAAAAAGATACACAGACAGAAATAATTATTCTATTCAGCACAATTCTTTTCTCAGCCATTTAAAGAAATCATAATCTAACACATACCTAGCTAGATTACTTACTAAAAGTTCTAAGACTCCATTCCTGGTCTATCCCCGACAAAGACAGACTATAGACAGACACACAGACCCTTTGTTTCTCTCCCTCCTCCCAGCTTTTGAAAGTATCTTGTCTCCTCATTGGTCATTTTGGTCAGGTGCCAGCGAGGTTACCTTTAGCTTCTTAACCCTTTACAGGTGAGAGGAGCTTTCCCCTGGCCAGGAGGGATTTCAAAGGGGTTTACCCTTCCCTTTATATTTATGACAATCTGGGTTTATATCTCAATTCTGTATTCCAGTCATAGGAATCAGTGTATTAAACTGGAAAAGTTGTCTTTTGTTATGCTTTCATGCAATTTAAAATGATTTAAAAAAGTCCATTCAAAGGAGTTTGATTTCAGACACAGACCTTTGGTGCCAAATTTTATCTCTGAGCAAGAGTTTACAGCCAAGTTATAAAGCCTTGAAAATAGAAGCCCACAATAGAAGTGCTGACACAACCTTAAGTGGAGTACTGTGAAAAATAACACTTCAATAATTACAGTGAAATAAGTGTTAAAAAGAGGGATGAGTTCTCTGTCCTTCTTCAGATATTTGCTTGTTTTTGGATTTTGCTTTGAGCAGGAGAGCTACCAGCAGCAGTGCTGAAAGAGCTTCTGCCTTTCTTTTATTCTATTTTAAGATTGCTTATTGACACTCTGAAAGGACTTAGCCTTTCCCGCAATGCAGAATCACCAATAATAAAATCTGAAGACACGTACCATTGGTTGAGGGTGAGTGGTTGTGGCAGTTATACAAGCTTTTATGCCAGCCTTGTCCATAATGACTCACAAGCCATGGAAGTTAGAGCATCTTTTTTCACACAATATGAAAAATTGTTCTTGCCTGCCTCCTAGTTGGCAGGCTCACAGGGCCATTTACACATTTCCAAGTGTGTTAATGAAATTCATTGATTGGCGTTCAGCTTGTTTTGCCTGAACTTAGCCAGGCTGAGCAGAGTTTCAACCACAGGTGGAGTTGTCTGGTCAAGCAAAGAGGGGAAATGCTAAGCAAAGGGGCCAGATTGTGTGGCACAGTCACCATTGGTTATGATAAAGAGAATATATTAAGACATTTTGCAATCGTAGAGTTAGACACAGTAGTTGCTTTACACAGTGTTAGTGCATTTTGTTTGAAATAAGCAAGACAAACACTAAGGAAGCACTCACATTTATCAGAGGCCTTAGCTTTGTACCATTGCAAAATGGATTCATAATATCCAGCTTCCCTTTATCATACAAGATAGTGTCAAGGCAAAAAGCAGCAAAAAACCTAATACAGTTTACAGTTAATGCAAACCAGAAAATTACAAAGCGTGCTGGCAGCTTATTCCTTCCTGACTAATGTGTTAGTTTATTGAAGCACCACCATAACCAGGCAAATGATAATTGTAAAAAGGGCTTGCCATTTCAAAGCAAAGCAACTTGCCAAACAAAGAGGCACAGGATAAGAGACAAATGTTTCAATTTATTCCTTTCTGCAGCTGGGGATACTTTAAGTTAGGTCTAAGACACTATCTCAGGTAATGTTTGCACTGTTCTTAATAGGATATACAGTTAGTTGTATCGAGAAGCGCCACTCTCTAGTGAAATGGAAGGTATATTCATAAACTATGCATATTTCCCCCATCCAGCCATGAGATCTTTGTTTTTCCATTTTCTTTAATACTATTCAAAAAGGGTCACACATAGTCATGCCCATCATGCCCTTGGGCATGATCCAGCTCTCACTGAAGTCAATGAAAAGACTCTCATTGACTTCAGATCAAGCACCAGGCTAGAAGTCCATTGACTCCAATCAGAGTTGTATTGGGCCCTTGGTATGAATCTGCTCATGCTACTATCACACTATGTTAAATATCCGGGTTCCTAAGCGTGCACACAGTCTTCATTCTGCTAACCATTTTTTACTTCTATATAGGTGGTTACACTATGTTCATCACCATATCTGAACATGCTGTGGAACTCGATTCAAAGTGGATGGAAAGATTCTCATTGAACTCAGTGGGCTTTGAAATTGGGGTCTATAAAGCTCTAGCACTCCCTTTGAACACTTGAAGTAATTGGCTTTCAAGGATTATTTTAGGAGTATACTCTTTTGGAGATTTTAGTTTTGTTTGTTTTTCTTTTCTGATAAAAGAATTAATTTAAAAATGTCACTGTTTGAAGAAATTGGCCATTTTCCCAAGGCATTCTGTTGCTATTTCATATTTCCTTATATACATGTATCTCTTAGAATACAAAGTCTTAAATCAGTCAAGTGTTGGGTTAGATTTAGGAAAATCTGTTTTATTTCATGCGTATTTCAGTGTTAAACCTGGCAGTGTTTTAGTATAAGAGCATGCAAAATTGATGAAAAGTGCTCCACAGTTTTGTTGGAAAATTACACTTGTTTCATGCCCAACCTCTCAAATTTCACTTTACCACATGGGGAGAAAATGACAACATGACTATTTTCACATTAAGTACATGTAAAATGCTGATAACACAAACTGTGAAGCTACATTTCACTTCAAACATGCTCAGCTTTCACTTAGAATAAGAGGCCCATTTTCAAGTGGAATTTTCAGGAAATTGTCTAAGAAATGCCAGAGTTGGAAATGAAATGTTGAAACATTCAGAGTTTGAGTTTCTTCATCCATTCATTTCAAATATTATATATAATCTAGTACTGATTTACTCACATTTTTGTACAAAAATACAAGGAACATGGGTCCCAAACACAATCTAAAATGGTTACGAAATGAAATTGCTTGTGATATAGGGCAGAGTCTTCAAAATATGCTCCACAGACGAGCAGTGGCCAAAGGAAAAATTATGGCAAGATAGATTGTGCCAGCTTTTCCTCTCCACTCTCTGTCACAAGGTGCTTTATAAGTCTCCAGTCCATGTTCTTCTTTAAAAAATGCTATTTCCACTAAGGGCCACTGCTACAAAAATGAACGCTGGGAAATAGATGCCATCTTTAGGCAATGGAGCAAGCAGTGGGACCAAATCATCACCAGTGAGAGAATTCTACTATTGAGGGGTCGTTTGGCTAGCAAAACAAAAAAGTGCACAGGAACGAATAGATAGAGGAGGGGATAATGTGAAGAGAAGGAATGATTTCCACTCACCCAAGAAACACAGACAACAAGTTTCAGAGTAGCAGCCGTGTTAGTCTGTAACCGTAAAAAGAAAAAGAGTACTTGTGGCACCTTAGAGACTAACAAATTTATTAGAGCATAAGCTTTTGTGAGCTACAGCTCACTTCCGATGAAAGCTTATGCTCTAATAAATTTGTTAGTCTCTAAGGTGCCACAAGTACTCCTTTTCTTTTTCAGACAATAAGGACACTTTTCACATCAAGTGGTTAAATGGGAGTTTGAGCTCACCTGTACGCTGACATTTCAGGATCATTCCTGCCTTTCTCAGTTCCAATTTCCAGAAGTCTGAAGTAACTACAACTCACCATAGATATCCCTGGACTTTCTAAAAACAGCAGCTGTCCAGTTACTAATATGACTTTTACAGGGGTGAAACAATACTTTCCTAAACCTGTAACTGGCTCTGGACCAAATCCTTACCATATCTGTGTAAATTTATAAATATCACACCCATCACCATGGTATCGTAGCCTGTCCTGGGTGCAGCACCTGGACAGAGTTCTGGGGGCTCACTAGTCTCCATGCCTACAGAGAACTACTCAAGCCTTGAGAAGGGGAGGGCTAACAAAACAGTTGCCACAGAGCTGCTAACCAACCCCACAATATTCCCTGAAAGTAATATCAGTGATTGCCCAAACAATGATAATGGAGGCACAGGGAAGTGACTCTCCCAGGGTTTCTGGGTGGGGTGCAGGCATCTATCCAGTTCTGAGAGCGAGAGTCAAATGGCCTCAAAATCAGCTCTGAAGTGAGTTATCTGAGGATTTGTTCAAACACAGGGTTGCAAGTCAGAATCTTTGGGCCAGATCTTCAGCGGCTGTTGATTGGCTTGAGTCCACTAAAGTCAGTGGGGCTATGCTAATTTACACAAGCAGAGAACCTGAGTATTAGAAAGGTTACTGTTTTTCTAAGGATTCTTGTTAAGGGAACTTTCGGGTTTTTTTCCTCCCTAAACCAATTTCTCTTCATTTCCCCCTTGTTCTTTGGAACTGCTTTGTCTGAAATGAACTTTTCCTTTCTCTCACCTGGTTTTTCATTATTTGACTAACTTGAATGATTGAATGACAGCAACAGAAAGTCTAGTACTTTCCTTATACAGGAACAAATTATTTTAAAAAAAGAAAGAAACTTCTCACATGAAATATTGATCAAACTCTTGCAATTGGAACTTTTAAAGAAGATTCTTCTCCCTTTTTTAAAAATTATTTTAAATTTTTAATGAAAATTAATTTCAGCTTTTCCTTGGCTGAGTCTTTGATAAAGAGCAGATCAGAATCCTCTCCCTCCATTTTCCTGGAAGTTTACAGATGAATGTCTTTGCAGACAGAATACCTGCACACTTAAGGCATGTAATTTGACTCAGGAAAGAGTTATTGGCCAGGGGCTTGGGGGTTGCCTGAGGCCGCATGAACTTTGTTTTCAGGATTCAGCAGGTATATTCAGGAGCACATAGAAATATGGACCTTTTTTATTTTAAAATCAATAAAATGAGCAATCTTATTAAGTTACAAAAGGGGTTTTGCTTTACCTTTACCAGTGTTTGTCCTTTATTGTGTCTCATATTTTGTTTTTCTAGTCTTTACTGTCAGACAATCAGTCTCAACTCCTATTGAATTTTAGCTTTCAACATCACTGTCTTGTCAGGCAATTTTTAAAATTTTTTTCTTAAGGTCAGTATATTGGTTCCCTTCATATTCTGGCTATTTCTTTGAAAGCCAATTAAAGTGAAATTTAAGTTAATAAATAATGTGAGATAAATACTCTACAAACAGCTTGCTCTTTTTCTGAATCAGTCAATAGGGAACCAGAGGAGGAGTCTAGAAATGTTATTTCTAACCTTAGCTCTGCTACTCACCAACCCCATCAACTCTGTTTCATGATCTGTAAAATAGAAAAAAAAAATTGTAAAGTGCTTTGAAACCTATGGATGAAAAATATTTTTCCTTACCTACAGAATGGGTACAAACAGTGTAAGCTTCCCTGACACTTCCTCACCAGTGTCCTTCACCGCTGACCTTGTGAACTCTAAGAAGGAGACAGTAGTGAGCTCTAGAGAGGATAAAATAGTTCATGCAACTTAAATCCCTGATTTCTTCAAAATGGACTATAATTTCAAAAACATTTTAGCATGTTGTGTCACTACACTGGATTCTAACATCTTAGTATTTATATTAACAAGGTCACTTCTAGTACAATACGGTTATTCCAGGATAATAGACATGACGCAACCTCCACAAGAATGACATTCAGGCAGATAGACAGCTGTACATATCTTCACCCTTATTTCCTTATGTAAAGCTCCCAATACAAACAATAAAGCAGGATATGGATATGGGACACTGCAGGATTGTAATTCTATAGCAAAAATTGCTTTGCATGGGATAGATGATTCTGCTATCTATTTTTAGGTGTTTTCTCATGTGTACCGCAGTAGTATTTTAAGATGCTGTCATAAACGTTATGCTATTTAAAAAACAAAGTATATCCATTTTCTCAGAGGGGCATTGAAATTCCTGCACATAAAAAAACCCCACATCTGTCCCAAGGGAATAAACACAGATGTATGGGGAAATTCAACTAGCATTACACACTGACATTTCAGATACGTGGTGAGTAAATAAGGCCTAATTCTTTTCTCTGTTACACTGATAGTAATCCAGAGTAATTCCACTAGTTTCAGTAGAATTACACCAGGTGTTCAGTGGTAAAACTGAGAACACCGTGTGGTCTGATATGAGAAATTTTCTTCCAAAAGCATTTGAAGACTATCTGTGTGAGAATACCCAGCAGAATCAACACTGGTTTCTCCTGGTACGAGAGAGTTATGTATCAATGAAGTGATTTATGTAACAACGAAGTGACAGACACATCATACTCTTACCATACATTGTGGCATACAACTCAAGTAAACCGTAATGGCATAGCCCAGTGTAGTTGAAAGCAATTGTGGCATCCCTTTCACTCTAACATGCATACAACTAAATGTGAGCTGTTAATGTCCTTTGCAAGTGGCAGGTTTCAGAGTAACAGCCGTGTTAGTCTGTATTCGCAAAAAGAAAAGGAGCATTTGTGGCACCTTAGAGACTAACCAATTTATTTGAGCATAAGCTTCCGTGAGCTACACGGAAGCTTATGCTCAAATAAATTGGTTAGTCTCTAAAGTGCCACAAGTACTCCTTTTCTCTTTGCAAGTGGGTATTCTTCAAGCTCAACCTCATCCTAATGGCTTTATTGGACTTTATTGGCTTTATGATCCTTGCCTATTAGTTCATAAAACAGACTAGCAAAATTATGCTTACTTTATCACCCCCCAAAAATGCCCTGGTGTGTCTGCAGAACACTTACACATTTTCCTATAATCATGGTACTGGTAGGAGAATAGATTTTTGCAGGTAAGCTGGTAAATTTTCATGACAATTTCACAAGGCTGCCCTAATGTACAGCATAGATTTCCAGCGGAATTCAAAGCCTATCCTAATCTCAATCTCAGCTACATGTTACCCATTAATATGGCTCTTCGGCCTCTCTTTTCTGGCTCCAGTGAGGATATTAATAGATTTCTCTGCTAATGCCTTCCACAGCAGTTTTTATAGAGCCTCCTGGCTTCACTCTTCACTCTGCCTGTATTTCTTTCCGGACCTTCTCCTTTTTGCAGCTGTCTTTGCATGCCACCCCTGACTACACCCTGGACCAAATTCTGCCCAGTTATGTATAAGTAAATCCAGATTAGCCCCATGAATGGTTGGTCTGGATGTACACCTGTGTCTCTGAGAACAGAATTAGGCTATGTGTGGGTTAATGATGCACTCACTGCAGTACGACATAAAATGAGAGGCTGAGTCAGCCAGATTCACTGGAAATCAGCTAATCATTACTTTAGCATTTTGTTTTATTAATCTATATTTAATATTTTCAGCCAACAGAATTTCCGAGTTCACGATGAGAGTTTTATAATTAATGACGACTCCTCTGGTATATTTTTGTGGATCAATTAATGTCTAAAGGAGTTAAGGGCCCAAGGCAAGCTTGTCATTAAATGCTTAGTTTAAAATGCCAGAAGATTCATTATTGCTATTATAAATTATATTAGGAATGATATGGTGCTTTTTTCCTTGTTAGAAAATAAAAAGTTGATAAGTATATTATACATCTCTACATTCACTGTGAACATGAAGTGAGCTGCATGGTATGAAACATCAGTTACATTAAAATAAGAGAGCATGGGAAGAAAAAGAGTTTGGTGAACCAAAAAATAGATATAATTATTTGAACTGGTTTACAATTTAAAGTTCTGTTGCCTCTCTGTTTTTCACCTGCCAGATAAGACCCAGCTTTCCCATCTCCTTAATAAAAAATCCTAGCAGTAAATATTGATGGTAAACATACATTACAGATAAATAAAATAGAATGGTCACCTTATCTTAGTACACTCATGAACAGCGCATTCTTATTATTAAGGGACATTGCCAAGTAGGTAAGGCCCCCAATTTTAAGTTTTGTTAAAATAAAACATGGAATAGTCAGTTGAGTTAAAGCCTTATGTACCAAATCCAGTGATTCTTAGTCCTTATTCATACAAGCTTTCATTGGCCTCAACAGAAACAGTAAGGGATAAGTATGGATTGACTACTACTACTCACATTAATCGAAAAGCCATCTTTTCTTGTTTGGGAATTCTGGAAAAAATCACCAACAATTAGAAACCCCTGAATTCTACATTTCTGGAAGCATTATCAATCCCAACCATTCAAAAAATCACAAGTCAGGCCAAAAAGAGTAATAAGAATTTTTTAAAGTGATAGAATTGAGTTAATTTTATTTATTTCTTTTTGAGGCTTTAGGGTTCACATTTTCAAACTTTCCTATGCAATGAAGAGGGCTAGAAACTTAAAAAAAAATCAATGCCAGCATTCTTACTTAATCACAGGACTCCAAGAGCTGGAGTTGGGGGGAAAACAAACAAACACTGGATACCATCACACTTGAAAGAATTGGCAACACTGTGTATCACATATTACTTCTAAAAACCACTTCTTTCCTCTCCAAACAACTAATTATTGTTACTCCTCCCCAAAATCTACTCTTCTACCATCAGCCAATTAACACTGCCCCTTCCTTGTTTGCAGGCCCTACTGCTGCTACCCCATCTCACCTTCTCCCTGGGCAGCAGCAGCAGACTCTGCTCCCCAGCTGCGCTTCCTCCTGCACCTGGGCCATTTATTTCCTTTTCTGTTGTGTGTGACTGGTGGGATGGAGGAAATGATGAGTTCCAATTAAACCAATATAAACGCCTGTTTCACTAGAACCAAGCAAGGTAGGCCTTCCAGATCCAAACAGGGACAATCCTGTTAAACCAGAATATCCAGCCATCCCAACTTTCATGCACAGTGCTGGAAAATGTGACTTCAATAGCATTATGCTAGCGCATGAGGGCTACAGCTGTGTAAACAATTTTTGATGTCAGAACAGGACTTCTGGCCTTGAAACTCAAAAAAAGGCTTTGGAGAACTCTATGAAAAGTAGCCACCACAATCAGTGAATAGTGTCCACTGCTGTGTGACTATAACCCTGATATATGCCGAATGTGTGCCTGAGTAAGGAATAGAAGCCTGTTTTCCCGTGGTTGAAAACCCTTATGAACCTATAAGTAAAGTTCAAGTCTGATGGTGTCATGCATGCAACTGCCAACTTGCTACAGATCAATCTGGACTGAGAGGCCATCTTGGAAAATTACCCTGACTCTTGTCCAAAGTGAATACTCTGAGTTCTACATTCACTACTTTTTAATCACAATTTTGGGAATAGTGTATTACAATTTTATATCCCACATAATCACATGTAAAAGCTTTTTTCACTTTTATTATATTTTAATGTTTAATTTTTTTCTTTGATGGACTGTATTACTAAATCTTATTTGTAGGATGAGATCTGGAGTGTTCTCAGCTCCCATTGAAGTCAGCAAGAAATTAGCACTAAGATTTTCACAGAACTAGCTTTTGAATTCATGTATTCCTTTGCACTTGTGTGTGTCTCTTTTTGTATTGTAATTGGCAAGGTTTCACTCAAGAACAATTAATGAGGAAAGATATTTACCCTGTTTCCCCACACACGCATAGAAATTTTTTTAAAAGGTCCATATTACTTGCTTTGAACTACAACCATATGATGCATTTTCTATTTGTATATTTGCATTCAGATTTGTGCCTATATCTTAATATGTTGATTTTAACCTACCAAAAGCTGTTTCTATATCAAAGACAGTAGCATCATATTTGAGTCACTTTTAAATGAGGCAAGAAATTAATCCAAATGACATTGCATATGCAGCAAAATATAGAGATTTAGGATAAAAGAAAAACAGATATATCAGTTTAGAAGAGAATATACACAATATGAGTATATGCTGGTGATCCATTGCTAGTACAGTAGTTAACATAGCCAAAGAAAACATTGAGTACTTAGTTTAAAAAGTTAGTAGAACAGCTTGAAACATCTATGGATTCCAGTATAACTGATCAAAATATGAACTACTGCTATCCTCCAAGACATGGCTTTAGAACCTGTGAGCTACAAAGGGATGCATAAGAACTGTGGCAAAAATCGACCAATTAAGGCAAAAATCTGCCTATTTCCACAGAAGCGAAAGGACCCAGAGGGGAAGGAAGACAGTGATTTGAAAAGCAGATTCATGTCTAAAAATTACATAACAAAAAGAAATCCAAGTTGTACAGAATAAGCTTTCTATGAGTATATCCAGATAAGAAACATTATGCAGGAACTGCTCAAGCCTAAGGCACCCCACCCATTTAGGATAAAGATGGGAATTTACAACATTATTGAAAGCACATTGTTCCAAACCACACAGCATGTCTCCATTTTACAGGCCAAGTTTTCAAAATAGGCATCTCATAGGTGCACACCCATTTAATACTTTTATTTACATTGTGGTAAATGACCAAGAGGCTCAAACAGGATCAGGTCTTCATTGTACTAGGTACTCTATAAACCCCCCCAGGGGGCCATTCACCCTATTCTGAAGACCCTACCATCTAATTTAAGATAGGATGCAACAATAAAGTGTGTTACAAACAATAGGAGGGAAAGAGGAAGGTGGATATGAGTGCTACAAAAGAAATATTCTGGTAGAAATGAGCTGCTGGTTGGTGATTTCTCAGATCTCTTTGTTGGTGAAGTCTTTCCAACCGATGCCCAGAATCTTTTGTAGGCACTTATTTTTTAAGGTGCTTCTTCTATCCTGTGTAGTATCACACTGCAAAAGGCTTTCCCTACAACTGAAAGTAATGCAAAACTATGCTCTGAAGTGTCCCTAGCCTCTGTTTGCCAGAAGCTGGGAATGGGCAACAAGGGATGGATCACTTGATGATTACCTGTTCTATTCATTCCCTCTGAAGCACATGGCATTGGCCACTGTCAAAAGACCGGATACTGGGCTAGAGGGACCATTGGTCTGACACAGTATGGCTGTTCTTATGTTCTTAAAGTAGTGTAATTCTGCTCCAGTTGTTACAATCAGTAAGATCACCTCTTCTGGGTATTCTGACAATGATTCCCTTGTTCTACGGTCAGGAGGGATCTCTTTTCTCCAACTTAATTGAACGGCTCTGTCAATTTTGTTAGAATGGTTGTATCAAGTACTTTTAGCATTCTGCTGTATTTGGATCATCACCCACCACTTCTTTATTTTTCGTTTTTTTTATTGCAGCCTGTACTTCTGATATCTTTATTTGACCAATGTTAATGTCAAGTGGACCAGGATCACATGTTTTATCAAACTCTGATGCTGAGGTAGGATGGCTATATTGATGACAGAAATGTTCCACCCATCTTTTTTTTTTCTGTCCTACCTCAGCTGTAAATTGTAATGGCAAGTGAGCTGTAGCTCACGAAAGCTCATGCTCAAATAAATTGGTTAGTCTCTAAGGTGCCACAAGTACTCCTTTTCTTTTTGCAAAGACAGACTAACGCGGCTGTTACTCTGAAATTACATGTCAGTAAGCCTAACCTCAGTACCAGGCAAATTGGTTAAAACTATAATTAAGAACAGAATTATTAGACACATAGATGAACACAATTTTGGGGGGAAGAGTCAACATGTTTTTTGTAAAGAGAAGTCATGCCTCACCAATCTATAAGAATTCTTTGAAGGGGCCAACAAACATGCGGTCAAACAAACGTGGACAAGGGTGATTCAGTGGATATAGTGCACTTTGACAAGGTCCCTCACTAATGGCTCTGAAGCAAAGCAAGCAGTCATAGGATAAGAGGGAAGGTTCTCTCATGGATCAGTAACTGGCTGAAAGATAGGAAACAAAGGGTAGGAATAAATCGTCAGTTTTCAGAATGAAGAGAGATAAATAGTGGTGTGCACCGGGGTCTGTACTGGGACCATTGCTGTTCAACATATTCATAAATGATTTGGAAAAAAGGCTAAACAGTGAGGTGCAAAATTTGCAGATGATAAAACATTACTCAAGATAATTAAGTCTAAAGCAGACTGCAAAGAGTTACAAAGGGATCTCACAAAACTGGGTGACTGGGAAACAAATGGCAGATGAAATTCAATGTTGATAAATGCAAAGTAATGCACACTGGAAAACATAATCCCAATTATACATACAAAATGATGAGGTCTAAATTAGTTGTCACCACTCAATAAAGAGATCTTGGAGTCATTGTGAATAGTTCTCTGAAAATATCTGCTCAATGTGCAGCAGAAAAAATATTTTTTTTTTAAAAAAAAGCTAACAATGTTAGGAACCATTAGGAAAGGGATAGATAATAAGACTGAAAATACCATATTGCCTCTCCATAAATCCATGATACGCCTGTATCTCGAATATTGCATGCAGATCTGGTCACTGTGTTTCAAAAAAAGATTTATTGGAATTGGAAAATTACAGAAAAGGGCAACTAAAACAATTTGGGGTATGGAACAGCTTTCATATGAGGAAAGATTAAAAGACTGGGATTTATCAGCTTGGAAAAGAGACGACTAAGGGGGAATATGACAGTGGTCTATACAATCTTGACTAGTATGGAGGAAGTGAATAAGGAAATGTTATTTAATCCTTCACAACACAAGAACTAGGGGTCACCCAAAGAAATTAATAGGCAACAGGTTTAAAAACAAACAAAGGAAGTATTTATTCACACAACAGATAGTCAACCTGTGGAACTCTTTGCCAAGGGATGTTGTGAAGGCCAAAAGTGTAACAGAGTTTAAAAAAGAACTAGATAAGTTCATGGAGGATAGGTCCTTCAATGGCTATTAGCCAGGATGGACAGGATGGTGTCCCTAGCCTCTGTTTGCCAGAAGCTGGGAATGAGTGACAGTAAATGGATCACTTGATGTTTACCTGTTCTGATCATTCCCTGTGAAGCACCTGGCATTGGCCACTGTCAGAAGACGGGATGCTGGGCTAGATTGGTCTGACCCAGTATGACTGTTCTTATATTCTTATATAAGTATTTTTCAGTTTTTGCTTTTTATTGGCCCATGTCCTGCTTTGAAATCTCCACAGAGGGTTTTAATCATTTGATAAATGGCTCTGTGGTTTCCTACCATAGCAGCAGTCTCAGTTTTAGCTGCTGGGCCTTCAACATTTCTTTGTTTGTCTTTCCTTGCATTGCTTCTCATGGCTTTTTCTGCTTTCGTGTACTCCTCTTTTGCTTTTTCTAATACTTTGTTGGTCTTAGCAGTCAGGATATTTCCTTTCAGTGCTTTTCTTTCTTTGATGAGACATCACATCTGTTGGCTTAACCAATTCTTGCTCTGTGTTGATATCTACCTGTGACAGCTGCAGCTTGAGTCACATTGTCGCTGAACACCGCCCATTCTTCTTCAGGGCCAGTCTGTCTCTCATCTTTCTATGTCTCTGGCAGTGCCTCAATCTATTCCTTAGTTCAGGTTGGAATTTCTCACAGTACTTTTTTGTTTTCAGTTTTGTACTGTTGATTTTCTTTACCATTTTGAAATTGATATTTCTCTATTTTAATTTCAGTTTAGCAATGAAACCAGCAACTGCAATCTTTACACCTGCTGCTCGATGTGCCGTTATGTCTTGGACGGATGATCTGAATCATGAGCTAATGCAGATGTGATCTGATTTTTCATATTGCCATCTGATGAATTCTATGTTTCTTTGTATATATCTTTGTGAGGAAACAGGGTACTACAAAGAACTAGGTTGGATACCAAGCATTCAATGAGTCTCTCACCATTTTGGTTGATGGTTCACAATCCATGCTTCCCCATTGCTCTTTCCATTCTTTGGTTGTAACATCCTACTACTTTAGCATTAAAGTCTCCCATCACAAGGAATAAGTCATATTTTAGGTACTTTATCAATCACACTTTGGAGGCAATTGTAGAACTCATCTTTGTCAAAATGTCTGGAGTGGCTCAGGAACATGAGCACCAACCTTAGGCAGACAATTTAGCAGCCGGGCATAAACCCCAAACTGGCTGTAAGTTCTGTACTTAGATTTCACCAACCAATATCAAATGTAAACTTGTCATGAACTATAACAGCCTAACCATGGAGTCACAGACTGTCCCCTTGGGTACTCCAGTCTATTCTGTCACCTAGGCAAGCTTACCTTTGTGATAGATGGTCCCTTACACCAAAAATCACAACAATAGTCCAGTTACTCCTGATCCCAAAGAACCAGTCACTTACTCCAGGTCAACTGCACTCTAGATCTTACAAAGACAACAGTTGTAGCCAATCCTATACTAAGCTATCCAAAGATTTATTAACTAAGAAAAAGAAATAAGAGTTACTTACAAAGTTAAAGTAGGTAAACATACACACAAATGCAATGTTGCCGACTCTCATGATTTTGTCATGTGCCTCACGATAAGTATTGTTTTTCTTAAAGTCCAAGCTCCTGACATCAAGTGGATATGTGATGATTTCAGCCTTCATTTTTAAAGAAAAAGTAATTTTCTAGCCCTTATGGCTGTGGAGAAAGCTTCAAAATGTGACCCCAGTACACTCTAAAGGCTCAAAAAGCAGAAGGCAAATAAAAAGAACTGCAGAGCTGATATTTGTACATAATCTCATTATTTTAAAAGTCAATCCCATGATTTTTGGTGAGCCTGACTCATGATTTTTGAACATTTGGGTTTTGCAATATTGAAAATTACTTAGTCTTAGGTTCCAAAAGCTAATAAATGCTGCTATGATATGCAAGCTCTATATGTCCTTTAGGGCTAATCCACGCTAAGCAGCTGGGTATCGCTTGTTTATGCTTCAGCCTGGTCTACACTAGGAAAATAGGTGAGTATAACTATGTAACTCAGGGGTGTGAAAAATCCCTCCCCCGAATTATGCAGTTAAAGTGACCCAACCCCCAATGTAGACCGCACTGTATTGAGGGGAGAATTCTCCAGCCAACCTGTGCACTACCTCTTGGAGAGGTGGATTACGTATGCTGATGGGAGAAGCCCTCCCATTGACATAGGTAGTGTCTGCACTGAGGCACTACAGGAGCGCAGCTGCAGTGTGTGGACAAGCCCTTAAAAAATCTTGCCCTTCCAAAGTCCAAGCAGCATAGAGATATAGATTCTCCTTGTCAGGGTTCTTTATTCCCTTCCCCACAAAGTTCAAGATGATGGGTGAGTTCACTTGCACTCTTCGGGGGTTGAGTGGTGAGGAATGCAATTAAAGTCTTTGTTCTTTGATGTTTCACCAATGCCTCATTTGGTTTCAATGGACCCTTTTGGTGGGCGGGACCTAATACCTTCTGTACGATGCCAGCTTTTTACATTCATTAATGTTTGTTTCCTGTTTGATGACTTACACAATTACAGAGGATCACAGTTCAAACACTTATAACACTTATAGGGTACAGATGTTATAAATGAGATTATGAAGTGCTTGTAGGAGGCTGCACATATTAAAGTCTAAACACATTCTTATAAACTTAACATCTATTTTAACAACAGTAACACTCAGGTGAGTCAGACTAATTCCAGCTATGTATTTGTCAGTGTTCAGTTGACACACAGGGACCTTGGCATGAGCTGGCACATGGTTTGCCAGCATCACAATCTTTATCCTCATCACAAAGTTTTTCTGTCAGACCATAGCACAGTATGATTGACATCTTTAGTAATCTGGTTTGGAATATGGAATATACGATGCATTGGTTAATAGGGTCACAGCTGATGAGTGATTCTTCCACAAAATCTGTCATAATGCATGGTACTCCTTCTGAGTGTTTTTTACCACTGCAACCTGAGTATCTTTCCCTTGCTTGAAGCATTTCCTACCAATACCTGATGTCTGCTCTCATTGATATCCAGGACCTCAAGTCTATAGCTGCCATCTCCCTGATGATCTGTGAGATCTTTGATGGCTGAAACATTGTTCTCACATTCCAGTAACTAACTCTGAAGTGTTTTCTTGCCACCAGAATCACAAACTTTTCAGAGTCCTAGTTTCCAGAAACTGACTTTCCCAAGGAGCCTTCATGCAGCATGAGGGATGGGCAGTGTTAATTTTTACTGGAATGGTAGATTGGTTCCATACCGGTAACCACTGAGATGTTTTTATGAGGCTAGGTGGTTAGCCTTGCACTCAGACACATCAAGGTGCTACAGGTAAGGGGTGATGGGGAGTGACAAGTGAATAAGTTAATAGGACATGGGATTAGGAAGAAGTAGACATGGTGGGAAAGGGAAAGGATGCAAAGAGATGCATGGAACACAGGAACAATGAGGCCAGTGGTGGAGGGACAATGATGGAGAAGAGTGGGAGGAGCTTGGAACAACCAACCAATCTGCAGACAGACAAAAACGTCCACAGTTCAACATATAGAATGTAGTCTGCTGCCATCACTGGAGTCGCTGGGCTCTGAAGTTGCCTCTCCTCCCCTCCCCAGTTGCAGGGGAAGATTCTATTTTTGCAGGAATGGGTTCTACTCCAGAAAATCCTGCTCTGCTTCCCCTTTCCCACGTATTAGGGGCCCTGACATTCCTGGAGACGGAGGGTTACCCTCGGATGTGGTTCTCCTCACCCTCATGCTTCTACTTGCAAAATCAGGTTACTGTAGGCCCAGGGACCTGTTTGCATGAGCAGTCTCCCACCGTATGTGGAGGTTTCTCTTTAGAGCACTTGAGAAGTGAACTTTGTTTCCTCAGACACAATTTAAGAGTCAAGCTGGAAAAGGAGACTGAACAAGCATTTAAGTAGTCTGATCCATCAGCTCAACTAAAAACTTACTGGAAAACAAACAGTAGGGGTAAGGAAGACACCATCAATGTCACACACCAACACACACTAGGGAAGCAGGAATTCTGAGGTAAATGGTTCTAATTGCAGACTGCAACAAAGGATAGCACACATGGAAAGGATAGCACACATCCTGGAAAGGATAGCACACATCCATATGGAATGTGGAGTATCTAGCTACTGAGAAAAGTTTATAAATGAGAGAAAAGTAATTTTAGACATGAGAATACAGCCCACCCAGGGGCATACTTAAGGACATTTTAGACCTGCAAGTTGCTGCACATATGAATACAATATTTAGTATAATACAGATATCAGAAACGAATAAAACTGGAACACTAAAAAAATTAAACATAGCCTCGTATAGCAATGCAAAGTAATATCAATATCTAATTCAGTAGCATATGAAAAATGATGTACAGACTACCAAAAAAATAGTTACTCTTTTGATGACACATGTAGGCCTTTATTATCTACACCAATAAATACTTTAATGATAGTAAGATTTGGGGAATAGAAATCAATTCAAAATATAAAACCTGGGAAACTTATAAAAAACAAAATCCTTAGCTATTGAATAAACAGAGTGAAAAAAAGAAAAAGATCATTTATATTCTTCATTGTTTTGCTAAAGAGACTGTACACTTACAGATATGTGTCAAAAATTCGGTTATCCCTTTCATGCTCCTCTTCACCATACTACTTCACTTGTCCCCTTAAGTCAATGGGAGTTTGGCCCTAGTAAGTACTGACTGTGGAATTTGGCCTTCAAAGTCTGTAAAGCACTTTGTGGTACTTGGATAATGATTAAATAAATCTGTAAGAAAAAAGTATTTATTTTTGAGCTTTTGAATTTGAAGTTATGGGGCGGGGGAGAGGCAGATGGCACAAGTGGATGAGAAAATTCCCTTGTTTTCCGCCTAGAAAGCGCAGCTTAAATTTTCAAATGTGACTAGTGATATTTGATGTGCCCAATTTGAGATACCAGAGAATGGCCCAACTTTCAGGAAGTGATGAGCACCCACTCTCTGAAAACAATCAGGCTCATTTACAAGTGTGTTCAGTTGAACACTGAAACTGGGGCACCCAGAAATCACTGGTCCCTTTTTAAAAATGTGAAAAAGTTATACATTCTCAAATTATAGGTCCATAAAATTGCAGCATTCAATTTAAATATACTGGATCAAAAAATCTCCCTTTGTTTATTTCTCTCTATGCTGCCTGTCAGCATTCAATTAAATAAACTGAGAAATATAAAGTATTTTCTTCTCACACTCTGTATTCTATACAGAAAAAGCTGTAGTAAGGACCAATTTCAATCAGATTTGAAGTGACCATTTTCAAGTATTCCAAAGTCTTAAAGCACAACTGTGTTTGAACGTTGAAGGTTGAGTACAACCCTTACCTACAGAATGAGGAATTTTTGGCTGATCACATGAGTGTTTGTTCTCTTATCTGTTTAATCAACTTAATAGTAGTCACCCATTCATGTCCTAAATATGCAATTACAATTACTTTAGCATTTCCTGTACTTAATATAAGGATAGCTTGAACTGTAAAAATATTCAGGTCACATTTATTTAGTTACCTCAGGAATTTGGCAAAAATTAACGATGGCCATTATATCAATCACTGAAAATTAGAATTTATATATTCAATTATTATTCCCATAATTTATAATGATAGACTTTACTACTTCAAGATGGAAGCTTTTCAAGGCAGACCTCTGAGCCTCGATATTCAAACAGCTCCTGATTTGCCAAAAGGCAAACTCAGTAGAGCAGCAAATGAAACAAGTCTAGAATGTCTTTGGAGATTAGCCACGTCTTCACAAATGGCACCACTTGCAAAGACAGGCAAGTGAAGCATCACTAAACCAGTTAACACTGAAATCTTTATCTCAGCTGTATTCATTATATATTCACAGCTCTTTCTAAACTTACATCAAGAACCAATCATAATCCATTTGATACCCTGAATCTGAAGCCTGGCAATGGAAAAGAAAAATCATACAAGCAGAACTTTTCTTCCATTGTTGCATATATTTTTCCTTTAACATGATTTGCAGATTGCCTAATTTTAGCATTTTTGCATCTTTTTGAGTAGTTTGGCTTTTCCTAAGCTTAAACATTATGGCTCAAAGCCTTATCTTAGCCCCATACCTTCTACATATGTAAGGGTGAAATTCAACCCAACACAGAGAGTCTGCAATAGTTAAATCCTGTAGAAATACCCACTAAACAGAGCTTTGTACCAGCTCAGGAACAAGAAATGGGACTGAACCAAAACCCCATGTCTAAATGTCACAGGTGTAAAAGAGAGAGAGGGAGAGGGAGAGATCCGCCTAGTGGCTGACCACAGAAAGTATAATGGCTTGCTACCTCAGAGTTACCCACTCTTGTGATTTTAATCACAAATCTTGTGATATTTGGTGTTTATATAAAGTCCTAGCTGCTGGAAACAAAAGATTTTATGAGCTTTTCTTTTTTTTAAAAGTAAGTTCCTAGCCCTCATGGTTTCACAAAAAAAAAAAAGCTTAAAAACATGACCAAAGTGCAACCTGAAGGCTCAGAAACCAGACAGGAAATTAAAATGTTGCTTCCTTTTATCTTTAAATCTCATTATTTTTAAGCCAATCTCATGATTGGGGGTGGGGGCTGTGTCATGATTTTTGAGTGCTTGGGGCTGGCAATTCTACTGTCTTATTCACAGCTAAGGGAGTTCTCCTTTAGCTCAGCCGATTGAAGCTTTTAGTTTAGTGCAGGTCTCTTGTTCAATACTACTAACCCCAGAATCCGAGATGCAAGTGAGAGCTGACTGAATGACTAAGCAGCCAGCCCAGATAACTCTGGGACTCACTCCTTGGACCACAGGAGGAGGCGGCCAGGTTTGGATTTGTCAGCTTCTGTACACAAAATATTTGTTACTGCCCTGTCTGGATGGGAGCAAAACGTGTTGCTTAACTGTGTAAAGACCAGGGCTGTGGCACGATTTGGTACAAGCTGCACAGATGACACCAAGTGCACTATAATATGATCCCCGGCACAACAGAGTTGGAAGCATAGCTGGGTCTTTTTGTGTTCAACATCAGATTTTCAACTCAAACTTCTCAGGATTTCTCAAACTGAAAGACACAATGGTGTTTTAGATGAGAAATGTTTGATGTTATTTTAGCCTGGCATTTGTTTTCAGTCATAGTTTTTATTATCATATTTTAAAATATTTAAAAAGCATATATTGTAGGGCACCAAAAATAATGCTGGTTTGTTCCTTTTACTTCTTTATTTGGTTACATTTATATTTCACACACACAGTGCCCATTCTAATCTGGGTACCCTCGATGCTCATTTTAAAAATATACAACATAACACTCTGCAATCAGATCCCCAATTATCCCAGCACAGCACTCATAATAAACTCTCAAGCCCTTCAACAACAAAAACCTAGCATTGCTCCCATTACACAGTTTCACAAATCTCCTTTTAATTCTAGCAGCATGAGAGAGATCACCTCAGAGCTGAAATTGACAATCAGTATTTCAATTAATAATAGCTATCAAAAGCCAGATATATTTCTGTTACAGAAAATGTTGCCAAGAACGATGCTTACGCACTTTATGTACACATTTACTACTGTTTTATCAGTTGAATGGGCTGTACAAATAATATGTCTAGATTGGGACTAGCTATGCCTACAAAATTCTCTCTAATAGGCCTAACTACTTTTTTTATTTAAGTTACCTCAAGGCTTTGTCTCACTACAAGCCTGATATTTCCATTTACTTCATGGTAATTGGACTGCATTCAATATGTTTGGAAAACAGCTGGTCCAAACTGCAGGCATTACTATAATTAATAATATTTTAATATTTATTTACTCTATTAATCTTCACATTTTTGTTTACATTCTGATATTGTTTCACGTTTGACAGTGTCCAGAGATCTACATTGCTTAGATCCTAATCATATGGATATTTAAGTACCTGAGTAACTTTTTGTACATGAGTATGCCCACTAAGTTCAATGGAATTACATGTATAAAGTTGCACATAGACATAAGTACTTGCAAGACAGGGAATTGAGTATAGCTAAGCAAAATGTTAAGCATATGTATGTGCACGGTATGTAAAATTATGCCCAAACCATCTAATTCAGCATTATACCTGAAGCATCTAAATCTGTTCTCCTGTGTGTTTTAAATTTTACTTCAGGTACTACAAAGAAATATCAAGTCCTCCATTATATTTCTCTATATTAATTATAAAAGATTAATTCTGTGTTATGCTCTGTATTAGAATTCTGTGAATGGTACTATGAATTTAAAAAATGTTATTCCAGTGCTCCTTGAAACATAGTGAAAAAAAAGTAGAAATTATTATTTTCAGTTGCTGAAGGGTTCTTTTTAAGCACACTAGAAAAATATATCTGTCTTAGACACTTAACACTGCTCCAGCAGCCTGGTAAGTCAGCCTGTAGCACTCAGCAATATAAAATCAACATGCTGCAACCATTCAGTTGTGCCACACTGCATACTCAAAAGAAAAATAACCAAAACAACATAATTATGTGACAAAGCAGACGGACAGGAAGATTTAGAAGTATTGGGTTTGTTTTGTTTTTTAATCCTTCCCATCACACTGTTCAATGTACTTTATGAAAGACAGAAGTGAGAAAACCCATCATGGATAAATTATAGAAATGAAGGAAAACAGACAGCTGTCTTAAGGTAACACTGTTCATTTCACAGTTCTTAGCACAGTCTGGTTTTATATATACATACTATATATATTTCCCCCCACTTATTTTAATTAGTAGGATGGAACCATGATCAAGGCTCCATAGTTAAATTGTGATAACCTCTTTTTTCAGCACCATATAATTTTTGGTTACAAAAATGGAACCTTGCCTGAAAATTGCCAGGTTTACTATGAAAACAAAAGAGTTTTGTCTAAAAATTCTGAAGAAACTTGGTCATGCTGTTTGAGTTATGAGGTCACTTAAATTACTATAACTTGAAACATTGGCCTTATAGCTTAAAATGTCCTCTGTCTGCACATTTGAGCATCCCATCCCCTTGCAAACTAGTATGAAAGAAATATTTGAAGAAAAATAAGTTGCAATGAAATAAAGTTTAAATTGTTGCATCTAGTTCTCTAGTGAGTTTGCTGCCTATACATAAAGACATAGACAAGTTTTGCCCTGTAATGGCTGATTGCAAGTTAAGAAGAGAATAGGTCCTTACACTCTTCGCAGCTAACAAAGTGTCCCCTTTAGCTCAAGTGGCAGAAACCTGTGGTTTTGGTGCTGAAGCACCAAGGATCTTGTCCTAGCTTTGCAGGCACATATGATTTATCTAATAATGTGTGAGTTTATTTGCAGTAAGAGATCACATCCTGCCCCAGTACCACACTGAACGGACACCAGTCTGTTGTGAGTGGCCCAAATCACTTGTTCCCACATGCTTCTAAACTCACTGGCTCTAGATAGACTCTAGTCACTGTTTCTAGCTCTGGGTCTTTAGGGCACACACCCAAGCTCAGACCTTTTCTCTGAGCTCTTCCTGAGGATGTAGGACTACTCAGACCAGCTGCCCCAGACCCTGAAATCAGAGAATCAAACCTCCCAAATTCTCCCTTCCAGTCACTTGCACACACTCCCTCAGGGTTCCACCTGGCTGTGGGCACTCTGGGCTTCTAGTTTAACCCCTTCAGGCAAGGAAGCAAGGAGCACAGGCTTTAGCAAAGGAATTTCTTTGCCACAGTCACTTTACTGTTAAAAGAAAACTAGAGAGAGATACAGAACTTTGCAAAGCAACAGAAGTCCTGCAATGCCCCCTTTAGTCTGATCTCACCCCTTCTGCGGGTCCAAAGGTTTGTCAGTGTTTCAAGCTAAGCAGAGTCCCTCCTGCCTTCAATCCCTCTCCAGCCAGACATCTTACATGTGCTGATGGCCTGCCTCAATGCTCAGAGAAGCACCCCTCCCCTTAATATAGTTTCTTTTGCCATGTGCCTATTCTGAGAAGCTGCAGATCCACCAGCCATACTGGTACCCCTGCGTAGAAAAAACATTGTTCCCTGGGGTTGGGCGAGCAGTTAAGAGACAATCAAAGTTGATGGCTCCAGATTGCTATGATGGCTTCTCAATTATGGTCTTTCAACCATGTGTTAAGCATCTTTCCTGGGAAAGTTGGCCATATGGAAAACCACTTAATAACTTTGTCCAAGGCAAGGTCAGACAGGTGTTCAGTACAGAATACAAAATGGCGGTCCTAATAGAAAATGCAGTTCACAGTCTGATACAGATATACACGACTGTCACAGCAGACTCACACCCAAACATTTTTTCTGGCAAAGATTGGAGAGATATAGGTCAAGGTGCATTAGATGCAATTAAAAAAAATGCCAGTTTGAAATGTTTATTAGCACCTAATAAGCCAATAACAAATCAGAGATAGTTATTAACATTCCAAATGTTCCATAATATGGATTGGGTTGTTAACTGCCATATAGATTTATGAAACTGTTCCTGCAAGGTGCTGAGCACTTTCAAGAAAGGCAGTGTGCAATTAAAGTGTGTTGGGAGTTATGGACACTCTGCACCTCTCTAAAGTACATTGAAGGATTGGGCCCTAGAAACCTTGTTTTGTTTTTTGTTTTGTTTTTTTACAGGAAAAGTAAAGTATTTATAATTGCATTCAGATTTTTCAAAATATTCTAACGTAAGTTTGAAGGGTATAAGATACTGTTGTTATTGGTGGCAAACTCCTGACAGATTCAAAGCAACTGCTCACACGTTGTATTGTTTGTAGATGCTTAAAAGTGTTAAGTGCCATTGTTAGAGATCTTTCTAGCTAAAATTGGCTTGACAACATTTTAATCTTGACAACATTAATTGTTATTAAAGTCCAATGCGCACACTTTTTGAAGGAAACATAAGGCCTGTGCAACAGGAATAAGACATTGTTTGGGAAAGCAAAACACACCTTTGCATGGGCCCGATGCTCACTTTTTATGAAGAGTCCATAGACCAAAGAGGCACACAGCATGGATTGGGTACAAGTGGATATACGCTCTGTATCTGGGAAATGGCTTGTATCAAGAGGATGAGTATGGAAGGTATGGCAGGATTTTTCAGTCTGTGTAGGAGAGTGAGTTACCGGTTAAGAGATTGTTCTTGTCTCATCAAGGAATAAGTAGAAAAAGTTATATAGTTTCTGAATTGTAAATGGAGAAGATGAAATATGTTTCTCTTTTAACTATAGAGGGACACTGGGACAGTGTAAGGAGAAAGGTGGATCCTCAGGGATTCTCAAACTTTTTGTCACAATGACTCCATTTTAATGGATTATTTCCTTCTGGGACTCCAGACAGCATGGAGGACACCATTCTGAAGAGCAAAATGGTATCCTCTGCACACTGTGACCTTCTACATATGATGTATGCGAGGCCACACTGGGCAGAGTAAAATGGTGTCCCTCCATACATCATGAGCTTGCACACACTATAAATGCGAGGTCACACTCTGTGGAGCAACATGGCATCTGCACACTAGGAATCACCATGACCCCAATTGCTGATGGCATGAGCCCATGTGGGGTCTCAACCCAAACTGTGGGAACTGCTGCACTAGATGGTGGGAAGAAGGCAGCGAGCTGGTATCGCTAGCCCACAACATGTTATAAATTGGATGGTAGTCTATGCGCAGGTTTGTAGCCTATATCGAAGCATACCTGATACCGATTGGGTTTAAGAGTGTTTCTGTTCCATTGGCTGAAGCTGGGCAAAACTCTGAATGACTTTAGTGGTACAGGATCAGGCTTTAAGTGCACAGGGTGATATTTTGCACTTATAATGTGATACTTGTGGCACTTTTAGTCTCTAAGGTGCCACAAGTACTCCTTTTCTTTTTGCGAATACAGTTAACACGGCTGTTACTCTGAAACCTGTTATAATGTGATGAATTTCGAATCTCTGAATATTTATCTTCCTTCCCTTAACTGTTCATTTCCATACATTCAAATGCTGAGGTTTCTTTTAATTGTAACATTCCTTGGTGTGTACACACACACACACACGCAGAAAGAACTTATTTTAAAGTTAAAGCATTTAACATTAATGCTCAATTTTGGGGTCAGTTATAACAGAATGCATCTTTCCTGTGATGCCAACACTTTCACATTCATATTATCATTTTGCAGAATCAGCTCCAATATCAAAGTTAATAGAATCTGATCTGGAAAAAAAATGGTGCTGGGAGTTGTTTCTGACATCAGTGATATCAGTACTTGAAAAAAGCTGCACTGTAAGCATCTGGTGCAGCACTGTTGTGACAAAATCCGGAGCTCGCTTCCTCCAGTGCTACATTGTCACAAAGTGGTGTTTCTGTGTAATGTATAGGACACGGAGGGGCTGACAGTCAAACAAGGGAGTGCCAGTACAAATGGAAGCATTAATAAAACCCCCACTTGTTTGCGTTATGCTGTCTTAGGGGCAGACAGCAAGCCAATTTACCCCAACAGCAGCCGGGGAATAGGCAGGAGAATAAAGTATTTGGTTTCCACAGAGTGAGAAAACTCAGCAGATGAGATACACACTGTAGTGGCTATATCATGCATCCCATTTCTTGTGAGTAATCCACTTGAGCATTACTCAGATGGATTGTGATCTCACCAAGACTCCTCAATAAAATTACAACTTGATAATGCACAATTGGACCTATATTATCCCACATATGCATATATAATGTATACATGTTTTAATATTGAAACAATGTTTTGACCGTTTAAAAATTAAACTATTACTATTTATCAGAACACAGCTCGGCATTTATTAACACCTTTAAAAACATTTTTTGAAGGTATTCAATGGTATTTTCAATTACCAGTCACCGATTTAAGAGCACTGTCCTTCAGAGAGAGTTTTACCTGTTTAAGGATTATACGAGTGGGCACTACATCAATGGATGTACTTGATTTTTATGTAAATCTGGGGAAAGTGTGTGTGAATTAATTTTATAGGGATGGAAATTACTGACCAGTACCTGTATTCAGAGAGGCACTGATCTATTCGGGTGGTATTGGCAACAGGACAAGACAGATGATGCTCAATGCATTAGAGGAGCGAAAAGAGGCATACTTGCTCCTGATGCATAGCAAAGCCAAGTTATATTGTTAACCAGATTCTCCATCTTGAAAGAGGCTGTGGGTGACACAGCATTTTATTGTTTATATTTCTTAAGCAATGACTGGGTTCTTGGTGCTGTACAAGAGCGTGAAGTGCACTGAAGCACAGAAAAATGCAGATAGTACTCTGAATTACAGTTTCCTCTGCTATAAAACAAAAAGAAAAGGAGTGCTTGTGGCACCTTGGAGACTAACCAATTTATTTGAGCATAAGCTTTTGTGAGCTACAGCTCACTTCATCGGATGCATACTGTGGAAACAGCAGAAGACATTACATATACAGAGACCATGAAACAATATCTCCTCCCAACCCACTCTCCTGCTGGTAATAGCTTATCTAAAGTGATCACTCTCCTTACAATGTGTATGATAATCAAGTTGGGCCATTTCCACCACAAATCCAGGTTTTCTCACCCCCCACCTCCATATACACACACAAACTCACTCTCCTGCTGGTAATAGTTCATCCAAAGTGACCACTCTCCCTACAATGTGCATGATAATCAAAGTAGGCCATTTCCAGCACAAATCCAGGTTCCCCCCCCACACACACACACACAAACTCACTAGCCGTGACATTATCGGGGATAGTGTTCTTGACGGCTTGTAGTCCATCTTTGTGTGGAATGTTGGTGTAGAGGGCTTCTACATCCATAGTGGCCAGGATGGTGTTATCAGGAAGACCACCGATGGATTGTAGTTTCCTCAGGAAGTCAGTGGTGTCTCGAAGGTAGCTGGGAGTGCTGGTAGCGTAGGGCCTGAGGAGGGAGTCTATATAGCCAGACAATCCTGCTGTCAGGGTGCCAATGCCTGAGATGATGGGGCGCCCAGGATTTCCAGGTTTATGGATCTTAGGTAGTAGATAGAATATCCCAGGTCGGGGATCCAGGGGTGTGTCTGTGCGGATTTGATCTTGTGCTTTTTCAGGAAGTTTCTTGAGCAAATGCTGTAGTTGCTTTTGGTAACTCTCAGTGGGATCATAGGGTAATGGCTTGTAGAAAGTGGTGTTGGAGAGCTGCCGAGCAGCCTCTTGTTCATATTCCGACCTATTCATGATGACAACAGCACCTCCTTTGTCAGCCTTTTTGATTATGATGTCAGAGTTGTTTCTGAGGCTGTGGATGGCATTGTGTTCTGCACGGCTGAGGTTATGGGGCAAGTGATACTGCTTTTCCACAATTTCAGCCCGTGCACGTCGGCGGAAGCATTCTGTGTAGAAGTCCAGTCTGCTGTTTCGACCTTCAGGAGGAGTCGGCTGAACTTTGTGACTTTGTCCTTACCCATAACTATTTTACATTTGGGGACAATGTATACCTTCAGATCAGCAGCACTGCTATGGGTACCCGCATGGCTCCACAGTATGCCAACATTTTTATGGCTGATTTAGAACAACGCTTCCTCAGCTCTCGTCCCCTAACACCGCTACTCTACTTGCGCTATATTGATGACATCTTCATCATCTGGACCCATGGAAAAGAAGCCCTTGAGGAATTCCACCATGATTTCAACAATTTCCATCCCACCATCAACCTCAGCCTGGTCCAGTCCACACAAGAGATCCACTTCCTGGACACTACAGTGCTAATAAACAATGGTCACATAAACACCACCCTATACTGGAAACCTACTGACCGCTATTCCTACCTACATGCCTCCAGCTTTCACCCTGACCACACCACACGATCCATCATCTACAGCCAAGCTCTGTGATACAACCGCATTTGCTCCAACCCCTCAGACAGAGACAAACACCTACAAGATCTCTGTCAAGCATTCTTACAACTATAATACCCACCTGTGGAAGTGAAGAAACAGATTGATAGAGCCAGAAGAGTTCCCAGAAGTCACCTACTACAGGACAGGCCTAACAAAGAAAATAACAGAACGCCACTAGCCATCACCTTCAGCCCCCAACTAAAACCCCTCCAACGCATTATTAAGGATCTACAACCTATCCTGAAGGATGACCCAACACTCTCACAAATCTTGGGAGACAGGCCAGTCCTTGCCTACAGACAGCCCCCCAACCTGAAGCAAATACTCACCAACAACCACATACCACACAACAGAACCACTAACCCAGGAACCTATCCTTGCAACAAAGCCCGTTGCCAACTGTGCCCACATATCTATTCAGGGGACATCATCACAGGGCCTAATAACATTAGCCACACTATCAGAGGCTCGTTCACCTGCACATTCGCCAATGTGATATATGCCATCATGTGCCAGCAATGCCCCTCTGCCATGTACATTGGTCAAACTGGACAGTCTCTACGTAAAAGAATAAATGGACACAAATCAGATGTCAAGAATTAAAACATTCATAAACCAGTCGGAGAACACTTCAATCTCTCTGGTCACGCAATTACAGACATGAAGGTCGCTATCTTACAACAAAAAAACTTCAAATCCAGACTCCAGCGAGAAACTGCTGAATTGGAATTCATGTGCAAATTGGATACTATTAATTTAGGCTTAAATAGAGACTGGGAGTGGCTAAGTCATTATGCAAGGTAGCCTATTTCCCCTTGTTTTTTCCTACCCCCCCCCCCCCGGACGTTCTGGTTAAACTTGGATTTATGCTGGAAATGGCCCACCTTGATTATCATACACATTGTAAGGAGAGTGGTCAGTTTGGATGAACTATTACCAGCAGGAGAGTGAGTTTGTGTGTATGGAGGTGGGGGGTGAGAAAACCTGGATTTGTGGTGGAAATGGCCCACCTTGATTATCATGCACATTGTAGGGAGAGTGGTCACTTTGGATAAGCTATTACCAGCAGGAGAGTGAGTTTGTGTGTGTGTGGTTTTGGGGGGGCGGGGTGAGAAAACCTGGATTTGTGCTGGAAATGGCCCACCTTGATTTTCATATACATTGTAAGGAGAGTGGTCACTTTGGATGGGCTATTACCAGCAGGAGAGTGAGTTTTTGTGTGTGTGTGTGTGTGTGTGTGGGCGGGGGGGGGGCGGAGGGTGAGAAAACCTGGATTTGTGCTGGAAATGGCCCAACTTGATTATCATACACATTGTAAGGAGAGTGATCACTTTAGATAAGCTATTACCAGCAGGAGAGTGGGGTGGGAGGAGGTATTGTTTCATGGTCTCTGTGTATATAATGTCTTCTGCAGTTTCCACAGTATGCATCCGATGAAGTGAGCTGTAGCTCATGAAAACTTATGCTCATATAAATTGGTTAGTCTCTAAGGTGCCACAAGTACTCCTTTTCTTTTTGCGAATACAGACTAACACGGCTGTTACTCTGAAACCTGCTATAAAACAGTGCATTGTCATGACTTCAGAGGATAAATTTAGTGTTGGAGTAAAATATGGTGAGAGTTCTGCAAGACTGATTTGGGGCAAGATCCTGGTTTACATTGTTGCCTCCTAATCAACAGTCATCTGACAACGTGGACATGTTCCTCTGTGGTAGAGCTTCTTCCCAGTTGCATAAGAAGAATTCTAGTGACACAAGCAGTTGACCTGCAAAGTGGGTTTGAGACACTGGAACAATAACCTGAAGAATAGGACTGCAAGAATAGCTCTATCAAAAATTACAGTCATGACCCCCAAGAAATACATTTTTATCACAGGCACGACGAGTGATTGGGATAATTACTTATGATTCTGGTGTATCTCCATTTTACTCAAATGGCAATTATATAGTATTGAGAGTTCATGGCAAATCTCTAAATATTATTGCAGTGTTACGGTGTAATTTCAGTCTGTGTTCTGTTGCAGTTACGTTGTTACTAGTGCCACAATTGCAGTTTGGTAGAATTAGAAACAAAGGCATGGTTTGAAATTAGTGCAGATAAAGCACTTAAATCTGTGAGGTACATAGTGGTAGAAATATAGGATTTGCTAGACCTGATCATACCAATGAGCCATTAGGTCTGGTATCCTGCTGCTTGCATTTCGAAAAAAGGGAAAGCAACAAAAGCCACATTTAAAATCTACCCATTGTCCTGTGCTGTTCAGGGAGAAGTTTCTTCCTTGCTGAATCTGCAGGTTTGCTAGGTCACATAGACACACATGCGTGTGTGTGTGTGTGTGTGTAATATAAAAGTCTTTCTTACGAAGCTGTGCATCACCCTTCTTCAAGCCACAAAAGAATCCAAGTACTGAGGATCTTCTATACTCAGACCAAGAACATTTGTTAGGGAATTGTTCCAGTAGGTCTTATGCCAGCATGCCTCCGCTATTTCTACCTTGTATGTGTAGCCCTGGCAAATCCAGCACTGAACTTGTCTTACAGTGTCTGGTTACCTTGTCCCAACAAGTGCTTTAGTAGCCAAGGTAAAAGGAATTAGCTATTCTTTCCCAGTCAGGCACGAGAGGAGGAGCACTAGGGTACTTCCCACTGTGGTCTCACTATCAAGTGCAGAAAGGACTTCCTGTCCACCTTGAACCTGGGAACTCTTGTCTAGGGCACTGAGTGAGGCAGCACTTTGGACCAGCTTCCCAAAAAATCCTCCTGCTGTTTTCCCAAGACAGCTTCCCCTCCCTCAGTGCCAACTAAAATCAAGGCTGTAGCCAATCTAAAAACAGACAGCCTTTTGGATTCCTCCCCTCTTCAAAGAAGAGTACAGGACAGCCTCTAGCTAGACTGTCAACACGCTCATAGAGTTCCTTCATGCCTCCATGAAGCAAGACTTGTAAGCAGAGCACTAGTAAGTGTGTACGCAAGCTGCAGGGATAAACAACCTGTTTGGAGTTCATCTCTAGATAAAAGCCTTTCTAGACAGGTGTCATGGTTACTGGACAATCTGCAATTTAGGCCCCTTTTAGTCCATCTTGAGTGTACTCTTCAGGTGACAGACCTGGCGTCCTGCATCTCATTCTGTGAAAAATCATCTCACTCTGAGAAATCCAAGCTCTCTTAGCCCAGATCTCTGGGCTGCAGCTGCCCATTTCACAACTGTATTAACCTGACAGGTCCAACTGAGTTGGCATATGTAAGCTTTTCCTCTGGGTGCCTGTAATAGGGGCTGAATAGTGACTCCAAAACTACTTCTTCCAAACAAAGCATTATTGAGTCTTTCACCCACAGGTGTATAGAACAAAGCAAAGAGTTACAACAACAAAATCATATATACATATTTCTTCTTACCTACACAATCTTTCCCAAGAACTATTTCTAAGCTCCCCTCTGGCCAGTTAACCCCATCTTTGGCCGGGAGAAGCTGACTGCCCTGCTTCAGCATGCTCTCATCTATATATCAGCCAGTCAGTCCAGCTGTCACACACACTGCTGACAACCCACTCCTCTGCTTCTTCCCTAGGATGACATCTTAAAGGTTTAGGATACCCTTTGATCTTAGGCTTTTTGGTCTGGGAAGAATACACCTCACCAGACTAGTTGGATCCAGGCAGGAGTATTCCTGTTATTAATTATTTTTCCATTGTTTCCTCAAGGACTCTAGGTACACCATATGATAGCACCTTATCTTTGCCATTGTTTTGTTTTCTGTTGGTTTGTCCCTTACGGTGTCCTTTGGTTTAACTCTATGTATTCAGTTAGGATAATATCACAGATAACTATCATATTTATAAGGGGCATATTATATATTACATATATATATAGTGACAAAGCTCTGACTTTGTCTCAGTGGGTCCCGCGCTTCCTGGCAGATTACGCTAGCCTCAGAGGCTCACTGTGACCCTCCATGTAGCCCTTCTCTCTCTAGAGGCAAGGGTCACAGCCTACTGAGCCATTTTCATCATAAGCCAGCAAGGGAGGTGAGAAGTTATCCTCCCTCGCACAGTCTCTGTTGTCTCCCAGTCTCAGTGATTAGTCAGGGAAGGGAGGGGGAGCCCCGGCCCACCTTCTACTCTGGGCTCCAGCCCAGGAGCCCTAAAAGTAGCAGCTCTTGGTCGCTGACTTTTTGGAAACAGGATGAGTACGATTCCCTGGGCCACTTCCCCACAGCAGCCCCCACTTCCTCAATATCTACATCACTGTTAGCTCAGGGCCTCCTTCTTTGTGCCTGATAGGGTTTGTACTGCTCTGTTTGAGAGAGAGAGAGAGAGAGAGAGAGAGAGAGAGAGAGAGAGAGAGAGAGAGAGAGAGAGAGAGAGAGTGTGTGTGTGTGTGTGTGTGTGTGTGTGTGTGTGTGTGTGTGTGTGTGTGTGTGTGTGTGTGTGTGTGTGTGTGTGTGTGTGTGTGTGTGTGTGTGTGTGTGTGTGTGTGTGTGTGTGTCCTACAGCTCCCAACACATACGCCCCCACCTGACTAACTGGGAGGCTTTTAACTAGTTTCAGCCAGCCCTTGATTGGCTTCAGGTGTTTCAATCAACCAAGCTGTCTTCCCTGGTTTCTGGAAGGATCTTAATTGGCCCCAGGTGTCTTCATTGACCTGGAGCAGCTGCTGTTTGCTTACCCTGGTTACAAGGATTTGTTTAGCCTGGGGCTAATATATCTGTCTCCCACTACTTTCCTACAGCGATCTGGCCTTGACCCATCACTATATATAACACAATGAGAGAGAGAGAGAGAGAGAATATAAATATATACATATAAATAAATAAATATAAACACAACAATAATATAAAAAAAATTCAAGCAACTCCCTCATTCTCTACCCCAACTTATAATCAAATTCATGGAGAGAGAGCATGCCCAACCCCAACACATACTCCACAGTTGCTTAGCAGGGTTTGTGTCAATTAACCTGTCTCCCTAGTCTGAAGCGCTTAAACTCTCACATCACTTGCATAAAGTCATGTAGGGTCTCAGAAGTGAATGTTAAACAGAGGCTTAGGTATCACCTGTCTACCAGTTAAACCTGGCTATAGTGAACCACAGAACCACAAAGATGCACTATGCAGCATAAAAATGGCTACTCAACACCTCACTGAAGAGCAACAGAAACTCTAAGCATTTTATGCCAAAATACATCATGCAGATTTCCTGTCCAGGTTACTTTTTTGGGCTTGTTTATCCTGCTAATAGATACAGCACTACAGACTTCCCCCACAGTGACTGTGAGCCTCACACTTGAGCATGGATGACATCTATGATTAGGAAAATTATTTAGTTTCCTGTGCATTCAGTCTCTGACTTCTTTGCAGACTGGCAACAAAAATGCCAAATATGTTGGTTATTTTGGTGGACATTGTTCAGTAGAAACTCATTCAAAACACACAGAACAGTCTTCAGAAGGTAATGATTTTAATTACTATTGTCCTGGGTCATATTTGAACTAATGACCTGAAGGTGTCCTATATCTGGTTAGCATTACATGATATAGAACATGGAGATGCTAAGTGTTAATTTTCACGTGTGTGGTTATTTTGTCCAAGTTTTTATTTGTTGAGCTGGAAAAAAGAAGAAGGAATTCACATACACATTATCAGCAGTGTTAATAATTTTTCCCACTTTGGTCATTTTTCTGGGTTCTTTAGACTGTAGTTTTCAACTTCTCAAAAGAGTTTGTGCACTTCAATGCTTGAACTGTTCTTTGTAGTCTTGTAGAATAATGAGTGTCCTCCATTAAATATATTCCCGGAGCAGATGTAGCACTCTACTGTAAGTGGGTCCAGCTGCACACCAGAGAAGTGCCATTATTACAAACTACTATAACATAGATGCATGGTAAATTTAGATGCAGTATTTTTTATAGGGAACAAGTGATGCACTGAGATTTTCTTTTGATAAAAAAGTTATTGTCTTTTAGCACTCACTGTTCTATCACTGTAGAGTCACAGCTGGTCAATTTATTAGACTTCCTCAACACCGATAAAGTAAGCCATTACATAGTGGGTGTTTGTGATGCTGTACCTCAAAGTAGCACCCTGGAACCCCCATATTGACCACTGTCATAGGATTAGGATATGCTTTGTAGAAAGTATGCCTTATGAGGTATCATTCAAAAAGTCTTGATCTATTGAATTTTGATATGCTGTTGGATTGTATGTGCTATCATTGTATGTGAAGTTACGAAGTATTGCTATATGTGCTACTGAAATATGTTGTGAGGTTGGGAAACACCCAGACCAGCCTTTCAGTTGCAACAAAGGAGGGCCAGACAGTGTTAATGGCCCATCAAGAAGAATTAACTATTCCAGAGACTTCTCAGGAAAGGCACGTATGCAATGAGGGCAGGCTAATCCACATCACAGCAAGGATCTTTTTAGCAGCTGGAAGACCGTATAAAAGAGGGACATTGACATCATCACTTGGCCTCTCCCCTCCCCCCATCTCAACAAACACCTGGAAGATTGTCTGGAAGACAAAGACTTTGAACTAGGGAGATTGGTCCCAGGCTGGAAGGGGGTCCATCTGTGTATTGAGGAACCATAAGCTGTCCGTACCATCTGTTTGGGTGTGGGACAATTTGATTCAAATCTTACTTAGTCTGTTTAAGTTAGAATTTAGACTGCAAAATTATTTTTATTTCTTAGGTAACCAACTTTGATCTCTATGCCTACTACTTATAATCATTTTTAAAAAATATCTATCTTTCTGTAGTTAATAAATCTGTTTTATATTTTACCTGAAACAGTATGTTTTGGTTGAAGTGCTTGGAGAATCTCAGCTCAGATTACAAAGGCTGGGGCATGCCCACTTTCCCATGAAGAAGTGGCAAACTAATTAATGAGTTTGCACTATCTAAGGGAGTTCATGAGTGGCTGGGAGATCATTTATGTAACTCAGTTGGGTCTGTCCCTGCCTGTGAATGGCTAAGTGCAGTGCTGCTCAGAGGCTTGTAGCTTGATACTAGCATCACAGTGTGAGGGATGGCCCAGGCTGGTGAGTTTGGAGGGATCAGAGGTCCCACGGACCAGGCTGAACCCTGGGGACCCCATCGCAGTGTTGCACTGTTTCTTTAAACCATTTTCAAGGATGCAGATGAAGAGTTCTATTGATTTTAGATACTTTTCAGTATTAGGCCTGGGCTACACTGTGGGCGGGGGAGGGGTTCGAACTAAGATACGCAACTTCCGCTAAGCTATTCGAGTAGCTGAAGTTGAAGTATCTTAGTTCGAGTTATCTGGCCATCCTCACGGCAGTGAGTCAACCGCGGTGGCTCCCCCGTCGACTCCACTTACTCCTCCTGCTGAGGTGGAGTACAGGCGTCGATTCGGGGATCGATTTATCGCATCTAGACGAGACACAATAAATCGATCCTCGATAGATGGATAACTACCCCCCAAGCCAGTGGGTAGTGAAGACGTACCCTGAGGAAGAAATAGCCTGTAGTTAATTTAATTTTTTTTTAAGTAATAAAACTTGTTTTCTTACACCACTTAGATGCCTTTCTACAACTTATAACACAACTTTTCCTACTAAGGAAACAGTCTTGTGTTCAGAAGTTTTCAGATTGCAAAGCTAAGAAGACTTCCTTGCTTTGTATTCAACTGTGATCTCTGAAGGTGATTTACTCATATTAGAATTACAAGAAACTGTACCAAAAGAACAATTAAATCTACAAATTGTGCTGTGTAAAATATAGTAAACCCTGTGAATTCAGAATACCCATGAGTTTGAGAGAGATGTTCAGAGATTGCGCCAGTTTCATATCTTAAAATGGGTATTACTCAGCCACAAGAGTCCCCAGTTATGTTAGCATGTCTTATACCTTAAGGAATCTTATTCCATTTTATATGTTTGGCTTATTCTGGTCACAGAAAATTCTTTTATTTATCTAGTGTCTAAATGTGCACTATGCACTTCAGAGCAAATAGACATAGTTCTTAACCCAAAGGGTTTGCAATCTCATTTAAAACAAGACATAGTCAGGCCCAAGGAAATAAGTGTTACAGTAAGAAGATACTGCAGTTACTTATGCTTCTTATGCATGGAACTGGATGACTACATTATTTTTAGAATTAAGGGGATAATTTGTTGCTGTCTTTTTTTTAAAAGCACGCTAATAAAAATGTTATCTTTTCTAAAAAAAGGTATCCATTTACTATAAAAAGTATATCCATATCAGTATCTTTCTATATACAGGTTCCATATATCCCAGCACAATTTCAAAAGTCTCCAAGAAGCACCTGCAAATATGCATGGACTTGCAATCCACTGAGATTTCTCTAGTCCTGAACAGGACACAAATAGTATGCCCAAAACACCTTGCTTGAAAGTCCTTTACTTGAGTCTTCTTCCTCGTTCTCTACACTTTTCTGTTTCACTGTTCACTTTGCCATTAGTTTTAGGATGCACTATTACCTCCATGTTCTTCTCCCAAACTCTAAGAAGATATGGTTTCATTTTAATGAATTATAACAGCCATGTATTTAATGCATTATTGCAACCTTTTCTACTCAGTATGCACTCCCCAAATCCTTAGTCTTTCTCTGCCTGCTTAATCTCTTACTGCTCTCCTAAGAATATTGTGCTTGCATTCCCCAATATTCCCTCTTGCCTCCTGCAACCAACAAGACAGAGAGCTGTTAAGACTACTCAGGCCATCCTTGTTTTAGTTCCTTATTTTGTTGAGTTTCTGTCTCTAAATTACACTTTAATTCCCTTATCTGCTCCTTCATTTAACTAGCTTGATTATTTAATGCTATGCATGTCTCATTAAGCCCTTGGATTGCATGCATTTCTGCTCCTTATCTCTCCCCTCTGTCTCCAATTCAAACAATTTCCAACGGTCATTTTTGTCAATTGTTCCCAGTGCAAATAAAGTGGTCCCCTGACCAACAACATACCTTATTAGAACATGGTCAAGCATTTTCTATTTGTTGGCTGACATTATTTCCTCTTCCTTATTTAACCTAGCACTTCTTACATTTATTGTATTTATTCTTACAATATTCAAGGCCTTTCTTTTTTGTCACCTATTTTCCCTTAAGGTAGCCAGCTGCAAATATGTCCAGATATGCTATGCACCCAGACTTTGTGACAGTCAAAGTCGAAAACCTCTATACTGTTTATACTGTAAGTGGATCATGAGTCTCATTATCCAAATGATTAGGGGCCCTCTGGTACAGAAGGTTCTGTCCATTTGCTGGATAAGAAAGAGGGCCCAAATCCTTCCTGGGAAGAGTTGGAAGGACTGACACCAGACAGAGCCCAAGAGTGGAGTTGGGGGTGACTTCTGGTATGCTTTTTAGCATGCATGTATGTTCTTTTATTGTTTTAATATGTTTTCTCTGTAATGCTATCATCTTAAGAATAAATCTGCTTGCTTATAAAGTGCTGTGTGGTAATGTATAACTGTGGACATTTACCTGGTCATAACCTCTTAGGAGAAGCCCAAGTGCAGACGCTGGCTTGTCTAGGAAGTCTAGCTTGCAAGGAATAACACAGTGTAAACAGGGAACTATGCAGCCTGGAAAAACTCTGGTCAGCAGAGGAAGAGGGACTCGGGTCTCTGCCCAAGAAAGGTTACACATGAGGAGCTAGGAATCTAAAAATGGGTGCCCTTGCTGGACCCCAAAGGGGAAAATACAGGTGCTGTTGCCCTGAACTATGACATCCAGTTTCTACAAAGACAGGAAACCATTCACTGGTTTTAGCCTCTTTGTCCTTTTTCCATCATACTCGCCCCTTTTTCTTGTAAGCCTCACTCAGCCCAGTACGCTGAACTCCCTGCTGTAGCGTGTACACTGGAACACTTCGCTACTTCTCATCTACAATTACTTTTTCTCTCTGATGCTGTGTGGGCCTGCAGCGCTCTTACAGAATTAATTCCCTTCCGGCACTTTCACAACTTTGTATGCTCTGATGATCTTCCCTGGCTCATGCATCAATTCTTTCCTATATTGCTTCCCTTGCTTCTCCCCTCCCTTTGTTCTGAAGGTTAAACTTCATAGCAAAAACCAGTTCCATTTCATTTTGAAAATTCTGTTGCTGACTCTCTTGCACAACATGATGTTCAAAGGGGTTGAGAAGTGGATCTTGACACACAAAATTCTGCACGTCTCTGTTTCTGCAGTTAATACTACAGGAGCTGTACCTGTGTCAGCAGTCAGCATGATACAGACTGCAAGAATTACAGAAGCAGGATACAGTGTTATTAGAAGCAATTAAACAGGTGCAGGGGGGAAAAGAATTGTCAAAAGATTCTCCATAAAAACCTCATGAATTAAAATTGGCTTGAGCAACAGAGACCTGTTTGCTCATGTATAAAGGGTATGCGACACCAGCATGGATGATGCCAGAACAAATTAAGAAGGATTTGATTTACTCAGTCCATGGTATACTTTCATGAGGACCTGAGGGTGTAGGAGTAGGATTTTATGGTTGTATTTTGTACAATTTAGAATGAAGGATAAAGAATAATAATGTAGCATGAATTAAATGTATTGGTGTAAGATTTGATCATATCCTGCCAGCCACCCTTTCTGAAAACAGAAAGGAATGACCTAATGGGCTATTAGTAATGATTCATCAGCCAGAATCTGTGTCTGGGCTGATTTCAAGGCAGTAATAGACCTTTTAGGGTCACCACTTTGTTGTAGGTTTAGCATTTTAAAATAAGTAAAAGAATGCAATGATTGTTTTCTCTTGCATTGCAATTTGATGTTCCTGTTCAAATGCTCTTTGTAAATCAATACTGTTGTGTGTGTGAATGAGGAATGTATGTATGTTAGACTATAAGTGTGAAGGCCATCACCAGACCAGATGTCTTAGGGAGGAACCAAGCACAGACGTAAGGGCGCCAGGAGATTGCAACACGCCCCTATTCAAATGTCAGAAGAGGGCAGATTGACAACTCTAAAGATGAGACAGGCATCTATCTATGGGGACAAGATAACTGTGATCAAAACCAGCATGGAGTAACTCCCTGAAAGATTTGATGAAAGATAAAGAATGAAAAGAACAATTTCAGAAAACAAGCAAGAGCAAGAGAAAACAATCATTGCATTCTTTTACTTATTTTAAAATGCTAAACCTACAACAAAGTGGTGACCCTAAAAGGTCTATTACTGCCTTGAAAACATCCCATGTGCTTCTTATAAGCTTAATAAGGGGACAGACAAACAAACAATGCAGAGATTGGAAACTTAGGCTGGTGTGAAGAGGGGAGCAGAGGGAAAAGTTTCCATAGTTGGGACCCTCCTTCCAGATGATGTCATGGTATCCTCTTGCACTGTGGATACCTTTCTGGGGAAGGGGACCCCTCTTATTAGGAAGAGACAAGAAATAATAATGTGGGATTTGATTATTAGAAATACAGATAGCTGGGTTTGTAATGAGGAGAACCACATGGTGAATTGCCTGTTGGGTGTGAAGGTTGCAAACCTCTCAAGACATCTAGACAGGTGTATGTGCAGTGTTGGGGAGGAGCCAATGTCACGGTACATGTATGTACCAGTGACATATGGAAAGGTAGGAGAGAGGTCTTGGACACCAAATTTAGGTTGCTAGGTAAGAGATTAAAGTCCAGGACCCCCATGGTAGCATTCTATGAAATGTTTTTAGTTCTAAGCGCAGGGCCAGTTAGACAGACAGAACTGCAGGGCCTCAATGTGTGGATGAGGGACTTAGGTTTATTAGGAACTGGGGAACTTTTTAGGGAAGGAGGAGCCTATATAGGAAGAATGGGCTCCACCTAAACCAAAAATGGAATCAGATTGGTGGCACGTAAAATTAAAAAGGTCATAGCAGAGTTTTTAAACTAAGGGCTGAGAGAAAGTTGATAGGTGTAGAGGAGCACATAGCTTGAGCATTCGGTTCAGACAGAGACTTCCCTCAGGGGAGGATTTATTAAATGGGATATGTTATATCCTAGTAAAGAGAAGAGATAGAAGTTGAAAAAGTACAGGTAGGAGCTGAAAAAAAAACACAGTCAAATGAAAAGAGTCCCATTCAATTACATCACATGAAAGCAGACAATTAAATATTGACAAATTGCTTCTATGCAAATTCAAGAGGTCTAAATACTAAGGTGTGTCAACTTGAGTGCCTGGTATTAAATTACCATATTGACATAATAGGCATCACAGAAACTTTGTGGAATGATGGTAATCAATGGAACGCTGTTTACCAGGGAACAAAACATATAGGAATGACAGAGAAGGTTACACTGGTGGTGAAATGGCACTATATGTGAAAGAAAGCGTAGACTTAACTACAGTAAAAATCTCAAATGAATCAAACAGTATCATAGAATCTCTATGCATAGAAATTCTCTGCCTGAATAATAAAACTATAGCAGTAGGAATACACTACCAACTACCTGATCAGCATCGTGAAATGCGCAGGAAGATTAGAGAGGCTACAAAAACAGAAAACACAATAATAATGAGGGATTTCAACTATCCCCATATTGACTGGGAACATGACAGCTCAGGATGGGATGCAGAGAAAAAAATTCTGGACACCATTAGTGATTACTTTGTGGAGTAGCTAGTCATTGAACCCCAAAGGAAGAGGCAATTCTTGATTTAGTCCTAAGTGGCACACTGGATCTGGTTCAAGAGGTGACTGTAGCTGAACTGCTTGGTAATAGTGACCATACGGTCATTAAATTTAACATCGTTGTTGGGGGGGGGGGGGGGAAATACCAAAGAAACCTAACACCGTGGCATTTAACTTAAAAAAGGGGAGAAACACAAACATGAGGAGACCACTTAAACAGAAATTAAAAGTGAAATGCCTGAAAACTATTTTAAAACACCATAATAGAGGCTCAAACTAAATGTATATCCCAATAAAAAAAAATAGTACCTGGACCAAAAATGTCATGATTGCTAAACAGAGTGAAAGAGATACGTAGAGGCAGGAAGGCATCCTTTATAAATTGGAAGTCAAATCCTACTGAGGAAAATAGAAAGGAACATAAACTCTGGCAAGTCAAGTGTAAAGCATAAAGGCAAACCAAAAAAGAATGTGAAGAGCAACTAACAAAAGACACAAAAACTAACAGAATTTTTTTTAAGTACATCAGAAGCAGGAAGCTTGCCAAACAGTCAGATAGCCCACTGGACAATCAAGCTGCTAAAGGAATCCTCAAGGAAAACCAGGCCGTTGCAGAGAAGCTACATGAATTCTTCACATCATCTTCACTGTAGAGGATGTGAGGGAGAGTCCCACACCTGTGCCATTTTTTTTAGGTTACATATTTGAGGAACTGCCCCAAATTGAGGTATCAGTAGAGGAGGTTTATTATTAAACAGTAATAAGTCACCAGGACCAGTCACTCAAGAATTCTGAAGGAACTCAAATATGAAATTGTAGAACTACTACTTCTGGTATGTAACCTGTCACTTAAATCAAACCTCTGTGCCGATAACTCGTGTAATGCCAATTTTTTTAAAAAGGTTCCAGAAGCAATCCTGGCAATTACAGGCTAGTAAGCTTAACTTCAGTACAAGGCAAATTGGTTGACACTCTAGTAAAGAGCAAAATTATCAGACACGTAGGTGAATATGATTTATTGGGAAGTCAACATGACTTTTGTAAAGGGAAAGCATGCCTCATCACTCTATTAAAATTCTTTGAAGGGGTCAACAAACATGTAGAGAAAGGTGATCCAATGGATATAGTGTACTTGGACTTTCAGAAAGCCTTTGACAAGGTCCCTCACCAAAGGCTCTTAAGCAAAGTAGGTAATAATGGGATAAGAGGGAAGGTGCTCTTGTGGATCAGTAACTAGTTAAAAGATAGGAAATGAAAGGTAGGAATAAATAGTCAGTTTTTACAGTAGAATGAGGTAAATATTGGGGTCACCTGAGGGTTTGTACTGGGACCTGTGCTATTCAACATATTCAAAGATGATCTGGAACATCTGGAAAGGGGGACAACAGTGAGATGGCAGAGTGTGTAGATGAAACAGAATTACTCATGATAGTTAAAACCAAAGCTGACTGTGATGAGTTACTAATGGATCCTACAAAACTGGGTGACTAGACAACAAAATGGCATATGAAATTCAACGTTGATCAATGGAAAGAAACACACATTGGAAAATATAATCCCAACTATGCATACAAAATGATGCGGTCTAAAGTAACTGTTAACACTCAAGAAAGATCTTGGAGTCATCACGAATAGTTCTCTGAAAACATCTGCTCAAGGTGCAGCGGCAAGCAAAAGAGGTAACAACTGTTAGGAATCATTAGGAAAGCAATAGAGAAGACAGAAAATGTCGTAATGCCACTATATAAGTACATGGTAAGCCCACACCTTGAAAACTATGTGCAGTTCTGGTTGCCCCATCTAAAAAAGAAAGATATATTAGACCTGGAAAAGGTACAGGGAAGGACAACAAAAATGATTAGGGGTATGGAACAGCTTCCATATGAGGAGAGATTAAGAAGAGTGGGACTGTTTAGCTCGGAAAAGAAACAACCAAGGAAGGGATATAATAAAGGTCTATAAAATTGTGAATTATGAAAAGTCAACAAGGCAGTGTTATTTACTCCTTCACATAACACAAGAGCCAACAGTCACCCAATGAAATTAATAAGCAGCAGGTTTAAACCCACACATAAGGAAGTACCTCTTCACACAATGCATAGTCAACCTGTGGAACTTGTTGCCAGGGGATGTTGTGAAGGACAAATGTATAACTGGGTTAAAAAAAAATTACATAAATCAAGATGGTCAGCCATAGATGACTTGTGCCTCCCCATACTGGGGGTGGAGCACAATCTAAAGGGGAGTACACATGACCACCCCATGTGTCTCCTTTGCCCAGCAACCTCCTCTACCCTGCGCCTAGTCCGGGGCTGCTGTGCTCCCCCTCACCCCATGTTACCTGAGTAGGTGGCTTTGTCCGTCTCCTGCTGCACCTTCCCCCGCCCCCCACCCCCACCTCAGCACATTCAGACACTCTCCCTGGCAGCCAGGCCCGGACTGGGAGCAGGACAGAGCTGCTTCTCATGTAGCTGAAGATGGCCATTCCAGGTCGCTGCTTTGTGCGGCATAGCAGCTGCTGGAGAGACCCTGGCTCAGGAGGCAGCAGCAGGCCACCTGCCACACAGAGCCGGCTGCTGGGGACAGGGGCCAAGCAAGCTGGAAATATGCCAGAAGGGAAAGGGGACTCTGGTTTGCTTGGCCCCTGTCCCCAGCAGCCGGGCCCAGGTGGGGAGCAGAGGGGACAGGGTGGGCGCCCGGCCACACAGAGCAGCGATCTGGCGCAGCTGACGTGAGAAGTGGCAGGTCCCACCCCTTCTACCCCAGCAGCTGGGCCTGGGGGCAGCCCACTGCTGCTGCAACCTCCCCAGCCGGGCTCTCTCTAAGGCAGTCGCCATGCTGCACAGAGCAGCGACCTTGAGCAGCTGGCGTGAGAAGTGGCTGGTCCTACCACTTCCAGTCCCCACCTAGGTCCAGCTGCCAGAGACAGGGCCTGAGCGTGCCAAAGGTCAGGCATAGTGGGAGAAGGAGAGAGCCCCTCTCCCTTCCCCCCTGCCAGCAGGCCAAGCAGAAATCTGGGGGGTGTCACTTGATCTCGCATGCCCCCCAACACGTCGCTTAGGGACACAACCACTTTCTTTAGGGGGTTCCCAAAATTCTGACTGCCAGAAGTTGGGACTGGATGACAGGGGATGGATAGCTTGATAAATTGCCCTGTTCTTCTCATTCCCTCTGAAGTGTCTGGCACTGGACACTGGCAGACACAGGATACTGGGCTAGATGGACCATCGGTCTGACCAAGTAAAGCCATTCTTACCAACTGAAAAAATAATATGAAGGAATACTGTGACAATTATTTATTATAAGAACAACTCTTAGACCACAGCGAAATTCAGGACCATGGTCTACTTTGCAGACTGACTTTGTAGGACTGTGACCTAAGACTAAAAAAAGGGAAACAAATATCTGTTGGTGGTAGTAAACCATGTTATTCTTCCAACAATAAAAGTAACGTGTAGCATCAATGGACAGTATTGTATGGTACCTAACCATAAGAACTTTCTGTATGGAAACTTCTCACGTAATGTCCCCTTTCAAAATTTCTGTTTTGTTCCTCAAGCACACAGTCTTATTGGCAAAATTATAATTAAGCTTGGCAGAATTTAATTATTTTTTATAATTGTGAAAGATAATATCAATATTTTTAAGCTTTTTTATTTTTATGAATTTACATTTTCACAGTTGCAGGAAATATGTGGGGTCAGACAATAATTATTTAATGACAGATATTGAGATTCATAAAGTTAAAGCTTTATATCTGCTCAAACACAAATTGTCAACATCACATGTCAAAATATACAAACTAAATATCCTTAAACCAAACTCTAAGAAGTTATCAAGCAGCATTTTTCTTACTTTGCCTATCTGTAAATGTTGATCATCATCAATGGAAATATTTGTGGTATGTGTGTATATGGTGCAATCGACATTTACAAACATTTTCTAATACAAATCTAATTCTTCCAAGCCCAACTATAATTATGCCTGTCAGTCTTCCAAAATGAAACTATTATTCAGAGTGAACGTGACCACCTAAAAGATGTTGAGAATAATGCAACAGTCTTTATTGTAAAGATTTATCCATAATGATACATTTAAAACCTAATTGATTGAAAGGATGCCATATTGTTCAGACGAGCAATGATATGCATAAAAGAGAAGGGGCTCTAGAAGATTTAATATGAGATGGTGATTTGGACCTACTTATTTCCAACACATGCATTAAAGTTTCGTTTTAATTATTGTACAAATAGTGCTATGTTTATCTATATTAATTTAACAAAATACACAAATGGCAATACAAAAACAACAAATCTCATATAAACGAATTAACAATAACCTCATATAAACACCTTGCCAAGTAGTTTAGTGCTGCCATGACTGGAAATCTAGGCAGCAAATATCTATCTGTTAGTATTACTGATATTAAAACTCCTACAATTCTTTGAGGTCTAGTGTCTTGCTGCCTGGAGTGAGTCACATCTAAAAATGTCAACCTCAGGACAGATTGGAGTGTCTGCCCTGTTTTCTGACAAACAGGCAGTATATTCTATCATTAGATTTTACCAAGTAATAAAAATGTACTCCTGGATTACTACACTAGTTTTACCATAGAGCCACAGCCAATCCCGTTAGGCATTCCAGCTCCTTATTACCTCCCAGACAAACTGGAGTTCTGTGATGTTCATTATTATAACCAAAAAAACACCACACATTAGGTTCTTCCAGCCCCAGGAGGTCAGTCACTTACCCAGATCAATGGATACTTTAGATCACACACCAAAAACCATGCAGATAGCCAGTCCTTTAATAAAACTACAACTAAAGGTTTATTAACTAAGAAAAAGAAATGAGAATTATTAAATGGTTAAAGCAGATAAAATACACTACAGTTGGATCAAAGCATATCGTCCAAATTAAGAGCAGGGATGTTAATCTGCTAGTTTTCTATAAATCTCTCTGGGTTGCTCAAATACTTTTGGAGACCTCGGTCTTTTTGTTCAGAGTTTCCCTGGTTAGAATTCACCAGTCCAGAGATGGGGTAGGAAAGAGGTGGCCAGGCATCTTTGTTCTCTCCTTTTGTATCTTGACCCTTTTTGCTGGAAAAACTTAGGTTGATCAAATGAAGGAATGTGTGTAATCAATAACAGAATAAGTATAATCTTTTACTCGGACTCCATTAAAGTGTGGAAAACTGTGTCCAGATGCCTAAAGATGGACCACTGGTAATTGACAAGAGATGTTTGTTTTCATACATGTTCTGTGATTGATGAGATCCTGGTGATTGACAAGGGTGGGTTGTTATCAGATGTGTTCTCTGATGAAATAATGAACTATTGATTGATGCTTAGGAATATAAGAACCACTTATTGTCACAAATGTTTTTGGGAATAATGAAATGGTCACAGATATCTTTAGTTTATTGAGTAGATAAATTGAGATATCTGGAATAGAACTCAGATCAATCATGAGAAAAGAATTTCTTCATTCTAAACAGAATATAAAGGGAAGAGTTCTGGGAGTAAGTCAGGAATGGATCAAGCTGCAAGGTCATTTCTCTAGTCTTGTATGTATAGCTTTTCTATATTATGGTTTATTAATCTCTGACTAATTGAGTTTGATTAAACTCTGCTTGAGCCTGTTACCTGACATCTTGTGTTGTTATTCTTAAATTCATACCACTCACCACCTCACATATGAAAAATCAGGCCCATTATTTGTATTCATAGATTCCTTATTCCATAAATACCTGGTTCCAAATGTCTGCTTTGTGCTGTCTCATGGAAATTGACTATAAATCTCTTCCAGAACAAAAACACAAGGACCATAGCTCAAGAAACCTTTATCTTTGTAAATATAACAGGTAAGGCTTTAGAGATGTGACGAGTACTCAGATATTTAAAATATCTGACAGACTGAAATACTGCTGTATTTCACCTTGATAATGGAGTTATGCTCAATTTGGCTTCAAATACTTAGGCAAAGTTCTTACTATTAGATAGCTGCTTTGCTTCTGGGTAATAGCGTAAGTGTTCCTGCTTGTTGCCTGCTCTAGGATTCTCTGTCATGGAAAAATAAAGAATTATAAAATTGACTTAAACAACATTTAATACATCACTATGGGTGTATGTCCAAAAGCCATTTTACAGTGTTACAATACAGGTAGGAGACAGCTGCAACTGCGAAGGTTAGGCATCTAACTGCCACTTGTGCCTTTGAAAATCTCCCCTGCCATTAATCAAATGAGTTAACATGAAAAGGAAGTTAACTTTTTTTTTTTTTTTCAAAACTACAAAAAAATAGTTTTTACTTCTGATTGTCATGCAGTTTACAATTACAGAACTGGTTAACCAGTTCAGCAATATTAGTAAGCAGCCTTCATAAGTCAAGAACCCTTTTATTGAAGAGTTGAAAAGCTTTCTCATATGCACAGTAAAAGAATATTAACTTCCTCCCTTCAAAATATACAAAATATATGTCCTCTGAGAAAGAGGAAGTTATCTAAGAACTAGAAAATTGCAACATCAAATCTATTTTATAAGTGAGATGATGTACCAATGTGACAGATAAGTGCCAACAAAGCAATCAACAGAACAAAGTAATTTGCACAAACCGATCTCTCTGCCCACTAAAACAGGAGGAAGAAGTGTTGAAATGTAGGGCATAAATGCCTTTTTAATTGGAAAATAAAAATTCAAAGTACTTACACATTATATACTATTTCAGACAAAGTGGACACAAAATAGGAAGAAATTGCACTGTTTGAAAAATAAAGCAGAGCAAATCACAGATTACTCTTAGTCCATCACGCCTCACTCATACTGATTATTAAGTAAGACTGGTTAAGCCTCAATCTACACATGTGTATTTCAGATATATGTAAAAGACAGGAATCAGAAATTCACTTTAATGAGAACACTTTTAGTTACTTCCCTGGTACAGCAGTCTTCTACTCTCCAGACAGTTTCCTCAGTCACAATTACAATTTGCATTGCAGTAGTTGAGCTTTCAGTCAGGGTTCTGGGCCCCCTTGTTCTAAGTGCTATACAACCAGGCAACACTAAGAATATCCTTACTCCCAAAGAGCTTATAATCTAAGTTAACATGCTGTCTTTCCAAACTTTCATCCATGACTCCAGCTGGAAGAGAAGAAATCCTCATTTAACTTTAATTATTTGAACATCTTGATGGTTCCAGTACCCCACTTAATTCCACCTGTAAGACAATCTAGAAGTACGTAGGGCCTGATTCAGTGGTGCTGAGCATCTCACTGCCTTCAGCTGGAATTGTGGGCGCTCAGCACTTCTGAAACTGTGCCCTTATGGAAGAAATAACTAAAAGTCACTTTCATTCCTTTTGAGGACGTTGCTTTTAGAGTGGAATGTGTCAGAACATAAATGTGTAAGGCCTAAAACAATGTGCAATATTTTTGCCTAATCTGTGTGTGCATTTAATGCAATTTGCGAGCTAATCTTCTTAGTTATGCACAACTAGATCCAGCCCCAGACACATAACATACTCAAAAATCAAAGTTGGGATTGTGATTGAAGGCCATTAATATTCATATCTAAACGTAATTGAATATTAAGTCATTTTAGGTACTCTCCTGGCAAGTTATTCCTTTTGGTTGAAATCCTGGCCCCACTGAAGACAATGGGAGTTTTGCTATTGACTTCAATGGAGCCAAGATTTTACCCTCAGTACTGTTGAACAGACCTACACGTTCTACAGTCTCACAAAAAGATGCTGTACAATATGGTACCAATAACAAGATATGTCTAAGCCACAAGAAAAAGTTTGTTCTTCAACATCATACTTTTCTTATGTTTTCATCCTACATTTCTTGGGTAAATGCTAACATCTTGATATGAACAAGGAAATATACACTATGAACTTCATTGCTCTTCTATTTGATTTCTACTGCATTCAGAGATTGGCAGAATTTGCTGGAAAATGAAGGTTTGGTTGACCCAAAACTATTTGTGAATTTGACACAAGATCACCAAATAGTTTCAGCCAGAAAAAAGTTTCAGATTAGATTCACAAAATGGCAGGGGGAGGTGGTGGTAGCAGTGCCCACCTTATAAACAGTATCACAGTGAGTAGGGCACTCACCTGGGATGTGAGACACTCAGATTTGAGTCCCCATTTTGGAACAGAATTTGAATCCAAGTTTCACCCTCCCCTCCAGCCATTTTGTGATGCTACCCTTTTAAAAATGCCTGGAAACAAGGTCTTTCAAGTGAAACAACATGTTCCATTTGACCTGAAAGGGCTTTCATCAGTGTGGTGAATTTTTTTTGGAATTTCCTGATTCGGTTCTGCAAAATTGTGCAAAATGTTTCAGAACCAGCAACTAACAAAAAAAAAAACAAGTTATTTGCCCAGCTCTAATTGTAAAAATTGATGAAAAATATGGGAGCCCTGTCATGGCCAAAATACTTACAGTTCCAATGGGGGCTTACTGAAGACTCTAGCCTGTTAGATCATGCAGCTACTTCATATTTCAAAAGGTACTGTGTTCAGCTTAAATCCTTTTATTTAAGCTTCATATCTTTTACTCAGACTATAGAATGGACCACTTCAGTTACAACGCTGTTACATTTTCAATATAGAATCCTTGAGTGAGAAAATGTATTTCAGTAATCCGGGTCTGAGGGATCCAGGAACAGAGGCCAGATTCTCAGCCAGTGTAAATGAGCACAGCTCCACTGAATTCAAAGTTGCACCAGCTGAAGATCTGGCCATCCATCTTAAATTTTGGTTCTGTGAAACAGCAGCACGTTGTTCTGCTCACACTGCTAAATCAGCCAATAGGTTCACTATTTTCAGGGAGAATGGTAGTAGAAGGTAGATATGGACATCAGGAGATCCTGGTTCCAGTTCCCAACTGTAATTCTGGAGACTGTGCGCTGGGAACCAGGAGGGAGAGCCTTATTCAACATAAAAAAACAAAAATCAGGGGGGATATGGGTTAACCCCAGTGACACTTCACATCATCACTTTTCCTACATGTGGTTATTGTACAATTTTGCATCCACCCTTTTAACAAGTAAAAACCACTTGTAAATTTACTTTGCCATTTTTGCATTTGTTCTTTTTCCTCTACTAGGCATCTTTTCCTCCGTCTGAGTGTATTTTCCCTTCATTCTCATGTTTCCATATTAGGCAATAAGTGTTCCCTTCCCACTCTCCTTTCTCAGTTTTGTGTCTGGGTCAACTTAACATTCTCACCCCTTTCCTCTCTTGTGGGCCCTGTCCCAAGTCTCTGGACTTTCCCAACCTTTCTGTCATAATTTAGTCTGAACAGAAGACAATGTGCAAAGCAGAAATTGCCATAATCACCATCACAAAGTCAGTACTACGTTGGCTAATTCACTAAATGTGTATTAAAAAGGCAGGAGAAAGGGATAATTGCCTGTTTGTTCATCTGCTTGTCAGCTGTGTTTTGTGCTATTTTTTTATTAAACCTCTTTTACAAAGGGCAGCCTGCATTAAAACAAAAGCTCCAATACTAACAGTGCTGACGGGATACTTCCCTCTCCCTCACCTACCTGCAAAATGCTGCAACCTTACAACCTACAAGCTGCCCCAATTACCTACTGCTAAAGGAAGTCTCATGTAACTCATGTATTGATTAAAACATGAATTTAATAATGGCAGTTAAAACGTGGGACTGTGCACTGGATTACATATAACCTGCCGAAATATGTTAAGAAATCATCCAAATAATTACACCCAAGCTGGGTAAAAGGTTTTCCAGCAAAATGAAATTGCTGCTTCAGTTTCATTTATTCTCAGTGACAATCTTTTCCCATCATAATGGGAGATTTGGAGTAGGATGGGTGTTTAAACAACATTGTTAAAGCTGTACCCTCTTCTTCTTCTCGGTGGCTCATTGATGCCTATGGGGCAAGTGTCCCTGCTCAGAAATCAAGTTAGGAGGAGCAGTCCTTATTTCTGGGCAAATAATATAAAAATAATTTCTACACTGCTCTGATGCACTTTAAAGAGGTCCCCCTAAGTATCTGCGTTTATGGCACTTAAGTAATTCAGAGACAGAGATGCAAAAAAGTGGGTAGTTCTGGAAAGGAAGGGAATGGAAATTTACCTGAGTAATTACCATAAACGTCATTAGGTTTTTTGTTTGTTTTTTTTTTGGAGGGAGGGGGGGGAGGGAGTTAGGGTAATGCTTTTCAACCTGGGGTCCACAGACTATGTCTAAGGGGTCCGAGAAAGGTTGTCATTACCATAGAACAGTAGTTTTCGACCTGTAGTCCAGGGACCCCCTGAGCATCCACCAACTACGTGTAAGATTTCCAAAGTGGTCCGTACCTCCATTTGAAATTTGAAGGATCTGCAAATGAAAAAAAGGTTGAAAACCACTGTTTTAGGGCCTTAAAACTGATTTTTCTTCTCTTGTTTTAAAGGACTGAATTGCATGGCCACTAGAGTTATATGGGCCTACAGTCACAGCAGAAAAGAATCAGTCATTAAGCATATTCTATTACAGATTTATATCATTGAATTTATCATCATAATTGGGTCTAGTCCTAATATTCCCTTATTCAGACAGAAGTCCCATTCACATCAAGGATACATTCAGGATTGGCTCTTGATTATTACAGGAATTTTTAAGGTGCCCAGTACAGTAGTAACTGAGTGCCCAGATTTCCTACAGACTACGTGTGAGTAACTGGTTCTCAAGTAACCTTGGAGAGGGGTTCTCAGTCTGGTCAGGGAGTGTCACAAACAGCAGTCAGAGATCCTGGTATGGAAGAGAATGAGAACCTTTGATTGAAGACAAATACAAGAGTCCAAGAAACTAGACTCTAGGTGATGTGTGAGAATGACTGAATCTGCTTTCAGAACTCTAGTTATTGCTTTGTAATTTCCTCTCTCTCTCTCTGTCTCTCTCCCTCTCAAGGTAAACAATGCAACCTCTATAAATCAGCACCCTTTTGGACTTCAAAACCAGGAGGAATCTCTTTACTAATACAGCACTCAGATTAAATAAGTTTAAATACACTGTTGGACTAGTAAATCGTCAGTTAGCGTTAGGGGGAGGGAGAGGAAAGGAAAGGGCAACTGATAACTCTAATTGTTGTTGTTTTCCTGATAAATTAATAGTTCCAGGAAGTCTTATCTGTCTGAAGCTAGTTTCGACTTTAGGTTTTTATTTAGAAACAATCATGTGTGGAGCTTTAAGCCATAAGCCTCAACTGCCACGTGTCTGTGGGATCTCTTCCCTCTGTGCATCAGAATGGTTGGCCCACTAGGGAAATCAGTCACCGAAAACTGCACAGCTGCCTAAAAACTGGAACTCCAATTTCAAGCCTCCCAAACTAAGAGCTGAATCTGTACAGTGTGACCACACTGAGAGGTGAATGCTTTAAGGCCGTTCATCCTCTGATGGGCTAAATGCACCTTGGAACCCTGGGGTGGGACTGGTGACCTGGAATGGCCCTGGAAGCAATTAAATACCCACAGTCATATCGCTTAGCCCTTATGTCCCTTTTCCTGTTCTTTACTGACTTCCTTGATTGTTCCCACTGTCAGCCAGATACAGGTGTTTAATACAGCCCTTTCTCACTCCCTTTCGTGAAATGCCTGGAGCTCAGTAATACAATTGTCAGGGTCTGATAGGATAAAGCTCAAACTCTGGGCTATGGATAGGGCCCTACCAAATTCATGGCCAAGAAAAATGTGTCACAGACCATGAAATCTGCCCCCTCATCCCCCCAAGAAATCTGGTCTTCTGTGCTTTTACCCTATACCAATACAGATTTCACAGGGGAGACCAGCATTTCTCAAATTGGGGGTCCTGACCCAAAAGGGAGTTTCAGGGGGGGTTACAAGGTTATTGTAGGGTGGGGAGGGTCACAGTATTGCCACCTTTACTTCTGCGCTGCCTTCAGAGCTGGGCAGCCAGAGAGTGGTGGCTGTTAGCCTGGCACCCAGCTCTGAAGGCACATCCCGCCAACAGCAGCACAGAAGGGTGGCAATACCGTGCCAAGCCATCCTCACTTCTACGCGGCTGCTGGTGGTGGTGGCTCTGCCTTCAGAGCTGGGCTCCAGGCCACCAGCCACGGCTCTTCAGCTGCGCAGCTCTGAAGGCAACTGCACTGAATCAACTGCACTGAATAGCTGAAATCATGAAGTTTACAATTTTTAAAATCCTATGACCATGAAATTGACCAAAATGGACCATGAATTTGGTAGGGCCCTAGCTATGGAGCCTTTAAGGTCCTCCTCAACTGACTGAATTGTGTGAGCAGAGAAAGAGACTCTCTCTACAATAAAGAGAATTGGGAGTCTCCTCATATTCAACAGTCCCATACATCATTCTGATGAATCAATCAATCTAGCTAGGTAGATGTTTTCCCCTCAGAAAAAGAAAAGGTTGTGGCATTATTGAAATTGTCCCACTGATCAGAAAAGGAACTTTTCCCCAAAGAACTGCACTTTGACTTGATGCTGAAGGGTACAGGAGTTTTAGTAGATTAATAGTCATCGACAAGCTTTTTATCTGCTGACTCAAACCCATTATTAGCTAGTGCTTTTCTCCTGACAGTCATTAGCAAATTGCAGACTTAACACAGTAGCCCTTTAAACCCCTGCCCCTAACATGGATTCTGTCAACAGCCTGCTATAAGGTGACATTATACTAATGCAACCCTTAAAGCCAAAGTCGTCCTTAGTCAGAAAAAACAAGTTTAGTGGCGTAAGCAATTTCATATTATTTGACAAAGGACAACTGTTTAGGGCTCAGCCCTGCATTCCTTGTATAACCCACATGCTTTATATTGCAGCAGTCTTTTTCCACTTTGTTTCTACAAAGGAGACATGGATCTTAGTTGAATACTCCGTATGCCGCATGCAGCTAGAAAGACCCAGAAATGACCAGAACAGGGTGTGACAGTTACCTGCATGCTCAGTAGCTGTTCTGAAGCTGCATATGAATCTTTCATCCTGGGCCCACCTGGTAGGTAACACCTTAGCCAGTTTCTGAGAGCTGAGCCAGACAGAGCACAACAGGGGAAGGTTATAAATACAGGAGTTAAAGACAGCCTAGTGGACTCAGTGGCTTATCAATGCAGGACCAAGAGATGTTCCTTATGGTGAGAGCTGGGTCCTACTTGCCCTATCACTTTGGATACAGGTCAGGGCCATTCTAGCATTATTTATTACTCTGAAACACTCTGTTGGGATAATGTTTGACCCACCCTGGTGTGGTTTATGGACCTGGAGACAGAGCTGGGGAGGCGGAGGGAGTGACTGTTATCCCCAGACACTACAGTATGGAACTTATATTGAGCTATCAACTCTAAACTGGGATTGTGTCTCAATTAAAGAGAATGGGGCAGCATTTAGTGTGCGGAGGTTTTGTGAATTCTTGCCTAACTTAGCTGGATTTACAGAGAGAAGATAGTATCCTATAAAGTGAAAGCCTTACAGAGATCCAGGAAATGGATTTTTATATGCTGACCCCAGTCCCTGAACCACTTTGGAGAGAGGCTACAGACTTCTGTTTCACCAGCAACTCAGAAGACGAATCCGCTATTAACACAAGGGCTGGAATGCTACTAGCTGTGGAGTTCCCCAGGCTGATTGCTAACAGGGTTCTGAAGTGTTTGAATGGACTGAGATGCTGCCATGTTTCAAGCTCTGAAGAGTCCAAGTGACACGCCACACTACATACCAGGGTCATGCTACAAAGACTGAGAAATCATCTCAGAGAAAAGACCAGAGGGGGCTGTGCCAATGTGTGCTGAAGATGGAAGAAGCCATGATGAAAATTTGCACGTGTATGTTTGTAACAGACACAAGCAGGAAAGCTGACTAATAACTTTGTTTAAAAAGTTGTTCATAATATTCCAAATACTATTTACAATATTGTATACTACTTACAATGGGTTGGGTGTGCATTAAATCTTTTACTAACAAATTGTCTAGTACTCTCTCTCTCAGAAATTGACTGGGAATTAACATCCCTTTACCAGGGGTTTACATACAATAGACCAGAAGTTTAACTTTGTAATGCTCTATGAAGAGACAACTCCAGCCTGTGCTTCAGCAAAGAGTTACACTGGGGTGCAGGAAGAAAGGGAGTGTACAATGATACAGAATATTGCCTGGAGGCTCCTCCCCAACCCCCGCCAGGTCCCATTACACTTACATACCCAAAACTCCAACTGAAGTGAAAAATAAAAAAATCATTGGTGTGCATAGTGTTGAGCCAGAGTGTCCTTTCAGTGGACGAGGCATGCAGAACAGGCCCTTAAATGCTAATAACTAAGTGCCAGATTGTGGCCAAGGCTACACAGCCATGTAGGAAATTTAAGAGAAAATAAGCACCTCCTCATGGTCTCTCCTGTATGGGCTTTGTAGGATAAAGAGGAAACTGCATAGCGGCTGCTGCTTCTCCCCTGGGCAGTTGGAGAGAGAGGTAGCTCCAACCCTTCCCTACCAATGCACCAGCCAGCACAGCTAAGCCAGCATGGAGGAGGTTAGTAATTTTCTACAGACTCTGGCCATGCCAGAGAAAGGAAGGCTTGGCAGGCTAACGAAGTCATGATCCCTTTCCTGAGTTGGTATAACAGCAGAACACCCTATACAAAGGGCAGCTGCACACAGCAATATATTAATGACTAACTAAACAATTGGAAGACTATTAAGGTTATTGGGCAAACTTGTGATCACATGGGCATCCATGGGTAAGAATTAGCTCTAAAGCCTATGGAGCACAGCAGGATAGTGATTTTGTCTATGCATTGGTTGTTTACTCCTTCACTGCAAACTGTCTTGACTAGGTTTGTGTTTTAATTTTAATGGTTTTTAGTGCTCCTTTAATTCTGTGAATTCTTTTACAAATGGTATTGATTATCATGCTATGATGTAGTTATCACAATCAAATCAAACAATGAATTTGCTCTATTTAAAGTAATCTATTTCACTATTTAAAGTGATCTATTCATGTAAATACATGTAGCAAAACTGCTGGAGTGTATAACGTTGCTATTTGATGCTATAATTGCATGTAATGACGCTGTAACAGTGCAAGGAGGTTATAATGCATCTTATTTAAAGTGGGCTTCTAATCTGAAAAATGACTCTGTAAATGTGCCATCTTGAGGTTGTTTACCAGGGCTCAGTGCCTTCCTGATTAATCTGCTCTCCTTCTTCCCACAAAAAAACCCCAGAGTCTATCCTGCAAAGTCAAATCAAAATAAAGGGGCAGAGTGTGTTGGCCTCCAGCCACCAGATGAACTGTTGCAGACTCCAGGGAAAAGTATCTTCTGTTTCAGAGTCTCTGCTTTCATTTTTAAAAAAGTCTCTAACCTTTATGATCGCAAAAATCCTTTTGAAATGAATTTAAACCAATCCATCTGCCGACACCTGAAATAATAGCCCAACAAATGTGATTTGCCCCATTCACTTCAGTGGAGCATGAACTCTAAAGCCAATAATGAGGAAGGACAGCCCACTAAATCAGTCACTGGCACTTGGGAGACCCAGGTTCAATTCTCTGCTCTGCCACAGACTTCCTCTATGATCTTGGACAAGTCACTTAGCAGGCAGTTTAAACTGTGGCTGTCTGGTGTTAGAGAGACAGATTCTGGGTTCTGCCAGCCTGGAGAAAACCTGAATTCTGCTCTTATTTACCCAGCGTACACAACGGCTCCTCATCTCCAACAGCAGACAGCCACAGTTTAAACTGCCTGTTATGCACACGCACCAGTGTTGACGGGATTGTAATGTGGAATTAAATGTATTGTAGTCAGAACAATAGCAGATATTAACCTCAAAGGGCTAGATTCTGCCCCTCCTCCCCAGCCCTATGTTGAGTAGTACTTTACACCATTGGTTTTAAAAGAGACTCTTGTGGTGTCAAGTACAAGTGAGCTTGAGGGTGGCAGAATCTGGTCCGAAGGGAGCAACTCTGTGAAAAAGGTGGTGACCTTTTATATGATGGCCTGGATTATGAACCTCTTGCTTACAATGGTGAGTAATTCTAGGCTCAAGCAAGGCTACGCAGGTGTGTAACAGCTAATTGCGAGTAAGGGGTTCACAGTCTAGCCAAAAGTCACTTTTCTGACTGCAAACTTTAAATGTAAGAGATATGCTGCCCAAAGTGAAGAGATATACAGCAAACACACAGTACTGCCACCTTGGAAGATGCAATATCTGAGTGATTCCTAAACATGTTTCTCTAAAAGCGCCTTAAGCAATAAGGTCACTTTAAAGAAAAGAATCGTGTGCAAAAATCAAATCTTTCATTCCATGTCTTTCATTCCATGTCTCAGCCCACTGAGGCAAACCCAGGGGAATTTATCCCTTCAAGCTGGCCTTTCATAGGCACCGAAGCCATCGTATTTCCTGCCAAGCTTCAGGTAGGTTACAAGGATAAGGTCATATCTTTTAAGATGTACCACTGGATTTCTCACTGCTAGAGAAAATTAAAAAGGAAAATTGCCTGTCACACCCAGAGAGCTAAGGTGATGAAGGCTGAAGTCTGCTCAGATTTTCATTCTTGGGCTCAGCCTTTAAGGTTGGTTTATTTATTTAATGCACCTTGTGTGCTGTTTAAAATACATAATATTGGTTTTCACAAAAGTGATAAATTGGGCTGGAGTTTCAATGTGCTGTACATATCCAATCCCTCTTTTTAGATAGTCTGGATGAGTCTTGGGGAATTTTATCATTTTGATGGCATGTAATCTTCAGTGTTAGAATGAGACATTTCCTTTCTGTTTTCATTCGCCATCTAGCTAGTGGCAGGACTGATGGTGCCAGGACTGACATGCCTAAGAAGTGCTATTTGCCATTTTACTAATGCTTACATGTTATCTTTCACTTCTACTATTAGTTTTCCATACATACTCTTTGGAGACCAGTAGACATATTACACTGCATCTCTTTGTCAGTGTCAGATTACCCAGACAGTGACCTTGCTGTACTTGGGCAATCTTAAATATGCATTTGTTAAAACAGGCAATGGGGACATGTTGAGATAGCTTGTTGAGCTTTGTTACATTGTTTGTATGAAAGATTCTATACAAGCTGATAATACATCCTTTTGCCTGGACATATTGCAGCTCAATCTTGCATTATAGATCATGTTTTAACAATATCTGCCAAAAGAAATTTTTAACAACTTCAGAATCTAAACAAGAGAAGACTTCAGTAAAGTAACCATAAGGATCAAATTTAAACCAAGAGAAGCAAAGGAATTTAATGCTTAATATCCATCGGTAACACACCTGATAGTACCTAGCCATAGCAGAATTTGCAAGGGCAGTTCTGCCACTGGGGCACCTATCCATGGTCCTCTTGAGAAAGAAACTGAGAATGTAAAATCAGAGCACAGTAAGACTCATCTCCCACCTCAGTTCTGAGAGTCACATTCAGTGGTTAATTTAACAGCGGAGCACTTCCCTCTTGCAGATGAAGGATTTATATCCTAGGGGGCAGCTATTCTGGTGCCACGCACTGCAGTGCACATTCCAAAGCACATTGAGAAGTATGACCACCAGCGAGCCCCAGTCCTAGGCCTTATCTACACTACAGAGTTTTGTTGACAAAAGTGATGTGGCTTTAATTAAAGCACATTAATTAAACCACTGTTGCATGTCTACACTATGCTCATTGTGTCGGCAAAGCGCATCCACACTAGCAGCTCTTGCATGGACACAGAACAGTGCACTGTGGGTAGCTATCCCACTGTGCAACAGGCCGCAGGGTGTTTTGGGAAGGATTTGCAATGCCTCATGGGGCAGGTACAGTGTCATACGATGCAGGTTTCTCAATCCCCTCATTCCATGGGTATCCTACTAGATTGCCAGCAGCTTTTCAACTGAAGTGGGGGGAGGGAAGAGTGTGTGACGGGGGTGAGGGGAAAGAGATAGAAACAGAGTGTGTGTTGAGGAAGTATGTGAGAGATTGTGGGTGGGGGGCGGGGAATGTATATGAGAGACAGACCGAGTGTGTGCTGGGGAAGTGTGTGCACTGGGGGCGAGTGTATCAGCATGCTGTCTCGAAGTTCAGCCAGCCACCTAAGCAACCAATCCTGAGGCGGGGGAAGGAGATACCTCTACACACAATTGCCCCTGGCTCTGCACAGAAGTCTCTTCCTACCTCCCTCCTGCAGCAGCAGCAGCCCACTCTACCTGCCTGATGATTCCATATTTATGGTTCTGTGATTCCCTCTGAGTTCTCACAGACTCCTCAGCTATCAGGAGTGGCATCCTCAGCAGCTCTGCGAGCTCTCCAGGCTGAGGAATGTCAACTCTTCCCAGAACTTTGAAAGGGAAGGAGAGCATGCCTGCATACAGGCCCACTGACTGGGGGCAATGGGGAGGGAGGAAGAGGCAAAGGGGGCAATTGCCCAGGGACCCAGGCAATTTAAAAGGGCTCAACAGCCAGGAGCCCCAGGCCCTTTTAAATTGCCTGCAGGCCAGCATGGGCAGTCCGGGAAGTGACAGATTCATCACTTCCGCCCCTGGCCCTGGAGCCTGGAATTTTTGTCGACAGGCCTGCCTGCGTAGCTAGATGCAGGGCAGCCGAGTCCAAAACACCGCACAGAGCAGTCACGGTAGGCATTGTGGGATACTGGGAGAGGCCTGTTACGGCAACATAACAAACGGAAGTGTCTACACTGATGCTTTGTCACTTTAACTTTACCACTAGAAAGTCTATGTCTCTCGTCGAGGTGGTTTTATTGTGCTGGCAAAAACAGCAGAGTTTTGCTGCCAAAAATAGCTTTGTAGTGTGCATACCTCCATTGTTTTGTCAGCAAAAGCTGCCTTTTGCCAACAAAACTGTGTAGTGTATACCAGGCCTTAGTGGAATGACAGCTCCTCTTAAGAGGAGGCCACTATCCTATCAGGTTATGCATGCCTAGAAGTCAAAATGCTGCAACCCACCAAGTCCTAGATGCAGGCTCATCCCTGGCTACGGGCTAGCTGCAAGCAGTGGGTATAAAGCTCAAACACCTCCCTTAGCAAGGTCCAGATATCTGGTTCCCCTCCCCCCCCCCCATGATTGATGGCTTGCACAACATTCTTGGGGGTGTGGCAGGACTTTTCTCTCCCTTTCAGGAGCTTGTTAACAGTTTCTTCCATGTGTCACCAGGAAGCATAGGCGCCAACTTCTCCTGGCACTGGTGGGCGCTTGACCCTCCCCCACCCCCTGCCCTGCCCCCATTCCAACCTCTTCCCCAAATCCCCGTCCCGGCCCCGCCTCTTCCCCACCTCCTCCCCTGAGTGTGCCGTATTCCTGCTCCTCCCTCCTATAGCTTGTTACGCTGCAAAACAGCTGTTTTGTGGCAGCAAGCACTGGGAGGAGAAGCGGGGACGCAGCACGCTCAGGAGAGGAGGTGGAGGTGAGGTTAGCTGGGGCAGGGGGGAGCTTGGCTGCCGGTGGGTGCACTGCACCCACCAATTTTTCCCCCTGGGTGCTCCAGCCCCGCAGCACCCATGGAGTTGGCGCCTATGCCAGGGAGGATATTCACCCCATCACAGAGGCTTTTAAAAATGGTTACAATGCCTCAATCAATCATTTTGGCCTAGAGCCACTAGAGAACAGAAATCATCAAACACTGTGTGATGTAAAGAAGCTCATCTGCTACAAAAGAGATATCAAAGGAAGACAGGAGCAAGAAGAGATGCATAGCAGTCCCTTTAGAGAAGACAATTTTCCCCTATGAAATGGATTTCCCTCATTCCTTTTGCCATCTCCTTCAATTTCCAAGTTTTACCACCCAAATCCAGGTTCCCTGTGTGGAATCCCTCCCACTTGCAGCTGGGATTCTGATTAGCTTGGGCGTCTGTCTCTGCCAATCCTTAATGAGTGAGAGGGGTTGCTGTGGGACAAGACTGCCTCCACAACCCAAGAAGCAAGGGACTAGCATGACATTCAGAATCTAGCTCTGCCACATGCTAGTGATAGCCACCACCAGGCCAGCCTTCATTTTTGTATTTTAACAAGGCACAGCCTTCCACACTGGAGTGAGAGAGCGCAAGGACAGCACTGAGTGAGTGGGTGCTCATGAGTGATTGTCTAGTAGGATCAGGGCAGGAAGAAAATCAGGGAGACTGGTCCCTGTACTCACATAATGTTTTGATTAACTTATGCAGTCAGAGTAGCATTCTGATGCTTCTTGGGGCACCCAGGGATGAGAATCACCTCATCATCACCTGCCTCCAGCACAAGGGAGTCTTACTTGAATTAGTTGGGTGTTAGCTTCCTAACACAACCAGCCTGAGAGCCACACGAGCACTCTCCTCCACGCTACCCCTTTGCCTTGCAGGCTGACATCTGATGTACCCCAGCCTCGAGTCCCTTCAAAGTGTACTCCTTTGATATCCAGCTCTGATTCCAAAGGAACAGCATGTCACAGTTTACCAGCTTTACCTTAAACCTCTGCCTCTGTATCACACACAGCACTTAAGTTCGATTATAAAATAAAAGGAGATTTATTTAAGAAAGAATAGAAATTCAAATTAAAACCTGTATGAGAGATAGAAACAAATGGTTACATAAGAAAAAAAGTCATATACACATTCTACAGGCTAAACTTAACTAACAAGTTATCCACCTCTCTAGAGAAGTCTCTCACACACCAAGTTCTCTCCAGCATTTTCAACCAAGCCTGGCTGAGATTCCCTTTTCATGAAGCAAACTTGGTGTCAGTTTACTTCCTAGGTGAAGGCTACAGCTTTAGTCTACCTACCTCTAGTTATAACCCAAAAGTTCATTGTTTTCGCTTGTAAATTGGGCTCCCTGCTGTTGGTTCACTTCTTCCTGTAAATTCCTCTCTTCAGAGATTTCACAATCCTTCATTAGCATTCAGCTCAGACTGCAAATGTTTGCCCATTGTGAACCAGACAATTATCTAGTTTACATGTAAACAGATGAATAAACATCTCTTGCCTCAAGAATACTTGCTTTTCACCTTTCTGGTGACTGACCCCCAAGCCCCATAACATAAGAACATAATTTTTAGTATATACCACAACTCCTTACATAATAATTATGATCTGTATGTACAGATACTATGATGACCGGTGTGACACAGGTTTTCAATACAGATCTTTCATATCACCCTTCGGTGAACTATTATGTATACCTCAGACGCAGGGCCTCCCTGTAACCCCTATTTACTCCTTCAATGCCCTTTGCCAGTTGGCATTAAGAGATTCCTCGGACATAGTGGCATAATGACACTTTAGCAGAGAGCAGTAAGCTTTACCTTGAAGCTATTCTGCAATACATGGCTACCTGCTGAATGATTTAATAAAGCAACTGGTGTATTCAAAACCACAAGTTTCAGAAGAATGTTAGAACTCTAAGGCCTGGTCTACACCTAAAACTTAGTTCAACCGAGCTACACACCTGAGAGACATAGTCAAGCCAACCTAAGCCTCAGTATAGACAACATTAGGTCACCAGAAGAATTCTTCCCTCAACCTAGTTAGCACCTCTCAAGGGAGTGGATTAACTACAGTGACAGAAATACCCCTTCTGTTACTGTAGCAAGTGTTTACATTACAGTGCCACTCTAGTGTAGACGTACCCTAAATTACCTTGGTAACCCTTTTAATATATGCAGCAGCATATACACTTGGAACCCAATGGACTGCAAGCTTCAAAATTTAATGGCGTTGACACCTTTTAACTAGCTCACCCCTTCCCCTTTGATAAGGTGTTCACTGCATTTCCCAACTTCTGCAGAAGACAAAGACGATATTTTTGGACACACGCTTCTGTTTTCCTTTCTGTTAATGTTGAATTAACGGACCAAAACAACAGACAATATGACAAATGTATTTATCAACAAATTCAGATTTTATTTACAATGCTAACTAAAAATCCTTAAATGAATAAAACATGATGCAAAACATAACGGGGTGTATTTTTACGAGGCAAACTTAAACCTTGATTTATTTCCATTTCACTAAAACTTTATTGCTTCCTCGTCAGATAGAACACAGGCTCCTTTCTGTATCTCAGACAGTAAATATAGTTAATGTGCTGAGGCTGCAATGCATCAGCAGTGAAGCTGTTTAATAGTGACATAAGTTATTTCAGTGACTTTTCCCACAAGTGAGAGATGAATCCATGTGCTATAAACTAATACCACAGGAATGATGCTATTTCATCCTAGCAAAGTGCCTGAACAATATTGTTTTTGTATCCTGGTGGGATGGTACAAATGTAGCATCTATTACAACTATATGCACTTAGGCCATTTTTCTTTGTTTTGGTTGTGTTTAATACTTTCCTACACTGAAAATTGAGTTTCAGTGTCTAAATGATGTCAAAGTCAATTATTTTCATTTGAACCTGGTAAAATCTGCAGACCCCAACAGAGGGGGAAAAGAAAAAAAGCTTACCATTTTACATTTTCTATAGATCTTAAAATAATTATACCTCCAGAAACTGAGCAAGGGACTGCCCCACTCCCATCACACACATACACCGCAAATGCTACACAACAAGGGCCCCATCTCCATTAGGCCACCACTACCTCAAGAGATCATTTTAAAGTTTCCAGAACAATTCCGTTCAACCTGTCGTTGAAGTGCATTTTTGCTAGGTAACCAAATGTTGCTGGTCCCTTAAGTGGTCACTTATAAAAATAGGTTTCACTGTGTATTGTGATTCTTTAATAGAAATCTCACATGCAGGGAAACAGAGTGAACATTTTGTAATACGCTTACCAGAAATTACAGGAAACATCTTTTATTGACTGATGGTAAAGTTCAGTCACCTAACAGTATTCATCTATTCAATATTAATACATTGCATATTCATGGCAGTCCTTAACCTCCAACCATGTACTCTTCTCCCTTGTCGTACAGGTTCTTGCTGATTTCTTCTAAGATTGACAAGCTGGACTATGATATCCCTGATGCTTGCTCCCCTCCCCTGAATAATTTTGCCATGACAAAAAAGTGTCTCCCATGCTGTCCACCTCTAATTAAGGGTGCCCGCAGACATTTTTCACATGGTATGCATAACTAAACATAGTGGAGAAGACACAGGGCCAAATTTCAGTGAATGCCATTGCGACCTGGTACATGGGGTCAAAATGCCACTTAGTTTGGGTCCCTCTCCAATGGGGCCACAGGGAAAACTGCCTCTTTTCTCCCCACTCAGGCAACATATCCCTGTCACCACCACCACCGGCACCCCAGCCAATGGTACACACTGTGTATAATGGGCATAGGGTTCCACTGCCTCCAATCCCTCCATCTGTGTCTGCAACCCCAGGCCTCCAGACGGTCTGACCTCCCTTGCTGCAGTTCCTCCCCACTGTGTAGCTTTCCCCTCTAACTTCTCACTCCTTCCCCTCATAACACAAGCATTCTCTGGGCTCCTCCAGCCTCAGAGAGCCATCCCACCCCTCCACCTCTCTAACTACCAACCCATATCCTATCTCTTTCTTTTCTTCTCCTCAAACACAAGTGCATAGTCTGCAGTGTAACAATTATATTTTATTCCCCCCCCCATACCTACAAATAGACAAGCACAAAAAGTTCAACATCACTATTATAATAACAACACTTCTGAATTCCACAAACTTTAATATAATTGCAAAGGAATCCTGTAAAAAATGTATATATAGTCTTATATTCATTGACACAGAATAGCTATCTCAAAAGGCAAGTCTATTGCATTTTGGACTATTTCTTCCCAGCATTCGTCAAAAAAACTAACTGGATTGCAGAATCCAAACACTTCTGCACTAGAAATGTGTATAGTATACAGCCTCTGTGAAGTTTAAACTTGTTTTCTTTTAAGACTCTAAATTTCTATCCAGAGATAGGCTTACTACCAGCAGTTTTGCAAACAGTTCTTATTCTGAGATATCACCAGAACTTCTAAATCCATTTACCTTCTCTTAAACTGTGATAAAACTAATGTTATTTTCATGTAAATCTTCTATACTTTTAGGCCTGGTCTACACTTAAGAATTAGATCAATCTAGCTATGTTACTGAGGGCTGTGAAAAATTTCAGTGCCCCGAGCACCATAGTTAGGTTGATCCACTAACCTGCAATGTAGACAGCACTAGGTCAATGGGAGAATTCTTCCATTGACCTAGCTATTGCCTCTCAGAGAGGTGGATTAACTACGTCAACGGAAAAATCCCCTCCATTGACGTAGGAAGCATTTACACTACGACACCACAGTGATACAGCAGCAGTGCTACACCTGTGCCACTACAGTGTAGACATGGCCTTAGTCCAACTCTACAAATGATCCTTGATGCAGCATATCTACTAAGGGGATGTTCTAAGTGTGCTGTAAGTTTTTCACAGGATCCCTGTCCTCTCCCTAGCTCTTACACAATTCATCCTCTAATTTTCAGAAAAGTCTTAGTCCATTCCCTTTAGTAATATGAGCAAGGATGCTCTTTAATCATAGAATCATAGGGCTGGAATGGACCTCAATATGCTATCTAATCCAGTCCCCTGCACTCAAGGCAGGACTATGCAACAACTAGACCATTCCTGACAGGTGTTTGTCTAACCTTTTCTTAAAAACCTCCAATTATGGAGATTCCACAACCTCCCTAGGCAACTTGTTCCAGTGCTACCCGGAGAGGAAGTTTTTTTCTAATGTGTAACCTAAGCTTCCTTTGCTGGAATTTAAGCCCATTGATTCTTGTCCTAGCCTGAGGGTTAATAAGAACAATTTTTCACCATCCTCCTTGTAACAACCTTTTAAGTCCTTGAAAACTGTTATGTTCCCCCTCAGTCTTCTCTTCTCCAGACTAAACAAACCCAATTTTTTCAATCTTTCCTCATGGGTCATGATTTCTAGACCTTTCATGATTTTTGTTGCTCTCCTCTGAACTTTTTTCCAATTTGTCCACATCTTTCCTGAAATATAGCACCCAGAACTGGACACAATACTCCATCTGAGGCCTTCTCAGTGCAGAGCAGAGTGGAAGAATTGCTTCTCATGTCTTGCTTACATCATATGAATTAAGTTGCTTCTCAGATTTTGAGCCAGCTGCCAGAACATAGCATGGACTCTAGGAGTGAGAGCAGGATCTGCCTTCCCCTGCTGCCCCAGCCAACACTAGAAGATCACAAATCCCAGTAGCTTTGTGCAGGCCCCAGACTCTCAGGAAAGTCTGAAAACTTCTGCCAGTGCCTTTAGCACAGCAAGGACTGCAGGGCTATGCCTACAATTTCCAGACAATCCTCATCATTTGAATTAGTGCACCTTTGATCTCATACTACTCACCTCTTTCCACTTGAATGTATCCTTCTTCCTTAACTGCTCAGACTCTACCAGTGTTTGCCATCTTCCTCTCTCACTGCTGATTAACTGCCTATCATTCTCAGGGATCCGGGTATCCCAGGATTCCATAGCAATAGCATTTGCTGTAGAATCCACCTCTTGATGTAGAACTGTGCTTTCATTACATAGATCTCCTGTGATTCCATTCTTACCTGTACCAGTGCAAGTCAGGGTAACTCCATTGAAGTCAATGAAATTACACTTGTTTAGAACTGGTATAGGAGGAAAATCACATCCTTTGTTTCTAGCCTTCATGGAAACATAACCTTGAAGGCCTAAACTGTGTATAAACAGATGCAGGACTGTCTACCTGGCCTACAGCCAGCCAGAAATAGCTCAGAGAGATGATCATTTTAGCTGAAACATCAACTACTCCACAAACTTAACCCATTTCCCATGGCTCCCTGGGTGCCAAAAGCACATAATGAAAATGAGATGGTTAAAAGGCAGTGCAGCTAATTTGCCTCTCACTATTTTGTACTTCAGTAGAGTTCTATCTGATTTACCCTGAGACAAGTGAAATGGGAATCAGGCCCCAGGTGTGCTGGGGGAGGTCTACAGCAAAGGCACATGGATACACCTTCTATTGTGGCTTATTGCTTCAATTATTAGATATAATATTAAATATAATAGGGTGATATATTATTCAACATCCACGGCGGGGCGTGCGGGGGGGGGAAGCCTCTATTACACTGGGTTAGCTTTCCCCACATTTGACAGAGCTCTGTGTCTTTGAACATCTAATGTCAGGCTTGTGTGCCCATCCAAGTTAGTCAACAGAACTCGGCCAGAATGAAGAAACCATTTGCTCATACTTGCAGGAGTACTGCACCAACCGGAGACAACTGACCAGGCCTGGAGACTTCCTTCCAATGTACTCCCTCATCTCCAGCTGCAATAGAAGGATCAAAAAACCTGACCTTTGGGCAACAAACATGGAGGATTTTTAACAGCAGCGGAGGTTTTCCTTCCTCGCAATGTCACTCACTCCTCCCCAACCAAGGCACTTGACATATTACTCCTGGGTTAATTCTGCGCCACTGCATATGCACAAAATTTATGTCCCCCGCCGATTTCTTTGCTTCCTTGCAGAAAAATGACTTTGACGGGGAAGCCACAAGAACCGTCACGCAACCCTCCCCAGTAGTATGTTTCAGGTGCCCAGCGCAGCCGGCAGAGTGGTAAATCACTGTGGGGCAGGAGGCAGGACTAGGGAAGACCTGGATGGAAGGCTCAGCTACTAGTCCCGGCTGCGCTGGACTTCCTCCTCCTCTGCACAGCATCCGGGACCAGGTCAGACCCACTCCTTGATTTCTTCCCCGGCTGCAGGAAGCTCTGCAAAATCCCCTCATGCCCCCTCCCCCCTACCTTCCGCACCCCCACCCCCCTGATTCCTGCACCCATTGCTCCTCAGCTGCAAGGGGAAGGATCCACATACAGTGAGCTGCTCCCCCATCCGCCCAACCCCCATGCATCCAGACCCACTCATATTCAGACCTTTCCACCGAGCCAAGTCCCGTCCGCCCCACCGCACTCAGAACCTCCCCCCAGGAGCCCCACTCCCCCTGCACCTGGACCACTCCGATGAGCCACCCACATCTGGATCCCCACCCTACTGAGCCCCAACCAGCTGCACCTGGATCCCTACCCTACTGAGCCCCACTCCTCCAGCATCTGGACTCCCCACTGAGCTCCCCAAGCCCCCCCAGCTGAGCTCGATCCCCCCCACACCTGGACCCTGCCCACCACTGAGCTCCAACCACCTTCACCTTCATCCCCACTGAGCTTCCTGCTTCCGGATTGCCTCTAAACCCGCACCTTGATTCCCACACATTCAGCCCCTCTACACTTGGATCCTGCCTTGCTGAGCCTGCCTGCCCACACAAAGAGGGGCAAGGCCCTGGGGTGTTTCTTGGGCAGGCTGGGTCCTTGCACTGTGTCAGGGTTGGGTGCAGCCTCACCGCTGAGTCCGAGTCCTGGGGAGGTGTGGGGGAGCTGCACAGCGATCTCCCACCTCTGGGCAGCCAGTGGCTGTGCTCCCCACTGCCATGTTTGAGCCCCCACGTTTATTTGATAAATAAAATTTGCCCAGAATTTTAATTTTTTTGGTGTAGAAGGTCCTAGGGAGTAACATATGTATATACCTGAGTCCCTGCTGGCCCCTGCAGTTGTCCATGATGCATGAAAAGCATCATGCTTCTTTCTACCTTTTTGTACATTAAGTGCATGGGCAAACATCTGCAGTTGATTGGTCTGTAAGACATCTCCCATTGTTCTCATTTTGCAGTTTGATCTATTTAGCAGGTTACATTTTCAGTGGCGGTAGCCATCACCCCAGTGATGTTCTAAACATAGTGGTTCTAAACATTCACAACTCATACCACATAATATTCCCATAAAAGTAGTGTTAGAATATAACTAGACAGTCACACACCAGAGTGTGCTGCTATAGGCCGAGCACATTCCACACACCAGAGGCTCCTTGTATTCCTCCATTCCCTCTTGAGCTTCGTGTGCCACCCTCCCTGCAACACCTGCCAGGGGCTGTGTGCCTCCCTATTCACCCCCTCCCCATACCATGGATCCCCACTCCCACCCCATGCCCATTCCCCACTTTCTCCACCACAGAAGTGACTGTGCCCCCCAATGTCTGCGCCCTTGCCAATGAGGTTGCTCAGATGTAATGATAGGCAAAATTTGGCCCTTAGTGTACAGATTTACTCACTATACATACAGAACACTGGGCTACTGCTTCTGTTTCTGTATGTACAGTACATAACTAAACTCCCCCAGAAGTGGACCAATGGAGAATGAATTTGAATAAAGGTGTAAATTTCTCTGCAAGTCAATACACAACACATTTACATTAATTTTAAAGTCCAACTCACTACCTACAGTCTAGAAAATGTTGTAAGAGTTAAAAGGGGATAATGATGATGGGCAGGCTGCGAATGCCAGAGTAGTTGAATATCAGTTCCATTTGGAGTGCTTTCTGTGATGTCGTCTTGATATTTACATGTTGTTTACCATAACATGTCCTGACTATAAAACTATGATGTTTTAATGTCTGATTCCTGCCTGCAGTGGGAATTTTGGCATTGTTTTCAACAGGAGCCGGACAGGGCTCTCATTTTTAAGAGAAGGCTTATTGGTAGTTTCTCTAGTAATTGCCATTTCACAAACTACTTTTCATTTATTATGGAACATCTTCTTAAAATGGTAAGAGAGCATATAATTGAACAGTTTCCAATGTCCCTCTCTTTCCGCTCAACCCCCCAACACAGAGTGCATTGTAGTAGAAAGATCTCATCATTAAGTGATTAATAAATTATGTTACATTATGTAGCCTTTATTATTTAATAAGAGTACCGAGAGAAAAAAAACATGGGTTGCAAGCAAGAAACACAACTGTGTGAATGTTTGATCTCTCAGGTTTCTAAGTCCCACATTAATACTGTAACTCAGTACAGTGAAAGCAACATTCTAATTATTTATATAAGGGCCCTGTCTTGCTATCAGTGACTTCAATGACAGTGACTTCAATTAACTTTAATGGGAGTAGGATTGAACCTTCAATAACTCTCCAGCATGTGTGGGTCTCGGATCATGGGCAAAAGAGTTATCCTCATTTTGTTGTTATGTTCCCTAGATCCTGCATACGTGAGTTAGATTTTCTTTATTACTTGTGTATAGGATCCTTGCTTTCAGGCACACATTAAGAACTAAAGACTATCTTTTGACCTCCTTCTTCATAACAAGGACCCATTTCTATTTAGGGTAGGTCACAACCTTTCCTCAGTAGAATTATATATTGTATTCCTCCCTGAGGCAAAACTCAGGAGTACAGAGCACAATATATAACTCTAAACTATGGAAGGACTGTGACCGACCTAAATAAAAATGGGTTCTTTGTAGGTAATCGGGACACTATGGGTTGAATAGACCAGAACAAAAAATTGACAGCTTGTGTAAGAAGCTGTAATTATCTGTCAACTATCTCACAAAATAACCCACATTATAGGGGATAGATAACCTACATAGGGCTAATTATTTCAGCTTTGTAAATAAAATGGGAAAAATCACTTCTAATGGCAACGCCATTTATTTTCCAGCAACTATTCTTTCAATCCAATCATTCTACCTTTAATCCAGAGCTGTAGCACACTTTCAAGTAAAACACTTTGCGTACATCAGACTCTCAGTAATCTTATTTTTTTCCCCTATGTCATACATACATTCAATAGCTCTCTGCTCCCGCAATATGTTCAGCAATTCTCCTTTTTTAGGCTCGGCCTTTTCAACTCAAAATAATGTCACTGAAGGTTTTTCTTTGACAAGTTTTCAGAAATTTCTGCACCTTAACATTTGAATTGTGCACATTCTATAATGCCTATTATAAACAAACTAAGGTTGCATGTGTAAACTAGAAACAGGAAGTCTGATTCTCCTCTTACACTCTGTGTAGACATTTACATCAGTGCAAAATGGATAGGGAAACTGCCCAAGTTTTCATCTGGACACATTTACATCCTCTTTGCACATGTATAAACATGTATTTGCACATGTTTATACAAGGTGCAAGGCAATGGAGAACCAGCCACAAGAGTTATGTCATAGGATTTGAGGAGGTAGAGAAATATCGAAATTCTGGGTGCAAATAGCCATGTAAATAGGATGTGTTAGAAATACTAAATTGTACTTCATATATATGCACAATGTTGTCAGTATATACAGCCCCAAAGTTTCCTTGATATATGGTCTCTCTGAAACAGGACTTAATAAACAGCTGACTAAATTGATGGCTGTTGGACTATCAATCTCTAGAAGATGTGTAGGATTGCACTGGTCAAATAAATAAATTATATAAGGGGTAAAGACTGAAGAAAGGCACTGATGCCTGTATTCTGATGGAAAAATTGACTTCAAGCCAGAGGTAGACAAGAAATATTTTGAAAATACAAATTATGTACTAGGACTATTCCCCAATGGAGTGAATAAATGAACAGCACAGATGCATACTTTAGCATGGTCCCCACAATGTAAATGGCAACTACAACACACTTTGGATTTGAGCACACACCTTCTCCTGTTGTTCATGGACCTGAACTGTAATAGCACAAGTGATGCTTATTTTATTGGTCTTACTTCATTTTCCTCCTCAACTTCTGCAATAGAAAATGCATTTCATAAGGGAAGCAGTATTGTTGAATAGGTAGGACACTAGAGCAGATCTGTGTTCTATTCCAAACTATGCTAATTACTTGCTGTGCAACCTTGTCACTTAACCTCAGTGCATCAGTCTATGAAATGGGGGGAAGTAATGTTTGCTAACCTTGGTAAAGTGCATTGAGATCCGTGCATGAAGTGAGCTATATACATGCCAAATATTAAGATAAAACATTAGCTATATTTATATAAACATATGGACACTTGATGCAAGATTTTATTGAACATATTACCCAGTAGACAGAAGTCTACACAGCTTCAACTCCATGAAGGCCCCATAAGGTTCTGATTAAAAAGGTGACTCCTTATAGTCCTTCTTTGGGCACTAATTGTCGAAACTCATGTTCTGATTGGCCAAGTGGACATTTTTTGGTGATGACACAGCCCTGAACCAACTCCCAATGGCTAGAACTTCCTTTTTTAAAATAAAGGCCCATTTGGCCCATTATATTGTATGGGAGTGTAGAAAAGATAACAAGGATACAGAGAGAAGAGAGGCAGCTTGTTGGTTAGGATGAAGAGAGGAGATGGAGAAGGAGAGACCATTTTAAACTGGCCCTTCCCTCCATAATGCCAAGTTGCACCGTCAGCAGCATTCTGGGGATCTCAGGCACTTGGAAGTGTAAAAAGTGAAGTGAGAACTGTTGAAAAGTTCCTGTTTTAATTTTTAAAGTTAAAGGTAGTTAAGATTGAGTTCCGGTGTCACAAACTGCTGCTGAAATAGCAGCTGGGCTTCCAGGAGGGTGGAAGAGGTCCTTAGGCTTGTAAGAGTGAGTTACAGAATGGTATTCAACCAAGAGCCGAGCTGCACTATTGAAAGCTCTTTTACATTATTGGGGAATCTTAGCTTTTACCGCCTTGATGACTTGTAGAGTGGCACTAGCAGTTTCCTGCACTGAGGTAGTGCAAGTCTCAGCTCTGTTAGTGACCTCTTGATGAAATTTGTCTAGTTAAGAGAAGACCAGATATCAGATGAGTGATGTTTGTCCTCTTGTGTTCCAAGACCAGAAGTACCAGTTTACAATGTGAGCTGGGCATCGCACCTATTCACCAAGAAAGATGCTGCAATTAGAGAGGTAAGAGGGAACATTTCCCAGGACATCTAAATGAGACACACTCCAGCAAAGGGAACATAAAGCCTTCACAATACAGAATATTGGTAACTTTCCTTAGTCTCTAAAGACGAGAAGTTAATAATGCCAATAAACGTGATGAGTGAATGAGACTAGTGTCAGGTTCAGAGGGAAAAGTGTAGGTGATCATTTATCTATCTTAGGTAATCACTGTCATATCTAGACTCTGACCACAGTTTAAAAAACTGAACACTTTTCAATAAGAGCCATTATGGTCTACACAATAAAGGAGAAATATCTTGCCAAGTTCACCCATGTTATTGATTTAGTCTGTTCTGAAACCAGCATATTAAATCCTTCTAGACTTGCTGTTTAATGGAGTTTACTGGGCAAATGCATATGCAAGAAGCTTCCATCCATCATCATTTTGATGCAAGTTACAGTCACTTTTAATCGCTACATAATACATGGGATTATGTATTCATTTAATATAATCTTGGCGCACCAGTCCACAACAGGAGACTAATATGCAAAACTCTCCTGAATAGCTATTTGCCCATTCTTCCAGCATGAGGTATTATATATGAATACCCTTTCATTATACAGCTGACTTATTCATTTGATGGACAGTCAACACCATGGAGTTTTTGTCAGACAAGGCTCACAGAATACCATTGCTGAGTGATCCTTCGGGCATTAGAAAACATAGGAAAGAGCAAAACAGCTGAAGTTATAGGGAGAAAAATTGAAGGAAACCTGAAAGATGCAATCAGAAGGCAATGTGAGAGCCAGGCAAAGGTGGGAATGTTAGTCTAGTGGGCAGGAGAAGATTCATGAGACCTAGGTTCAATTCCTGCTTCAACAGCAGACTCCCTGTGTCACCTTGGGCAAGCTACTCAATCTGCTTCATGCCTCAGCTCCTGGTCTATAAAACATGGCTAGTATTTCCTCTACTCAGTATAGTGTTGTGAACATAAATTCTATTAATGATTGGTGGTGCTCTCATACTATGGCTCTGAAGGCCATATAAATATGCAGGCTAGGTCTATCTAGGTGCAAGTAGCAGAAGCAATAGGTGTCCAATCAATGGTCCCTTCTGACCTTAATATCTATGAATCTATGATTTAGCAGACACCCTAGTGGAGCAGTTGCTACAGGTGCTAAATGTATAATGGGTTACCACAGCAGATGCACATGGGAACTAAAGGAAGGGGGAGAGCACACACAGTCTAAGCCTTGGGAATATTTACTGGGTTGATCTGTCCTTGCATCTGGCCAATCCCTAAATACAGAGATGCCAGATCACTTTCCATAAGCCCACATCCAAGGCAGCATGCCTTCATTCCCCCAAACCCCACAGGGAGTCCCTAGGAAAGCCGTTAGAGCAGCAGGCTGTATTAATCTGTCACTCTTCCCTGCGGGCTGCATCTTTAAGTGTTCTGGCTGTCGGAGCCTTGGCAGCATAGCTGATATGTGGTGCCCCTGGAGGGGATGACTTGGGGTGTAATATGTCAGTGTCCATGAGTGCATGTCCCCTGCCATCCAACAGGGGGCAGGTACACGTGGTACATCCCAGCCTTTTCCCACAGCCACTAGTTAAAAACGAGGTAGATTAAGTTCAATCATCTTCCTTATTGAGATGTTTAGTTACCATATCTTTACAAAAAGAAAAGGAGTACTTGTGGCACCTTAGAGACTAACCAGTTTATTTGAGCATAAGCTTTCGTGAGCTACAGCTCACTTCATCGGATGCATACTGTGGAAACTGCAGAAGACATTATATACACAGAGACCATGAAACAATACCTCCTCCCACCCCACTCTCCTGCTGGTAATAGCCCATCCAAAGTGACCACTCTCTTTACAATGTGTATGATAATCAAGGTGGGCCATATCCAGCACAAATCCAGGTTCTCTCACCTCCCCCCCCCAAAAAAAAACCACACACACACAAACTTACTCTCCTGCTGGTAATAGCTCATCCAAAGTGACCACTCTCCCTACAATGTGCATGATAATCAAGGTGGGCCATTTCCAGCACAAATCCAGGTTTTCTCACCCCCCCCCCCAAAACACACACACACAAACTCACTCTCCTGCTGGTAATAGCTCATCCAAAGTGACCACTCTCCTTACAATGTGTATGATAATCAAGGTGGGCCATTTCCAGCATAAATCCAAGTTTAACCAGAACGTCTGGGGGGGGGGTGTAGGAAAAAACAAGGGGAAATAGGCTACCTTGCATAATGACTTAGCCACTCCCAGTCTCTATTTAAGCCTAAATTAATAGTATCCAATTTGCAAATGAATTCCAATTCAGCAGTTTCTCACTGGAGTCTGGATTTGAAGTTTTTTTGTTGTAAGATAGCGACCTTCATGTCTGTAATTGCGTGACCAGAGAGATTGAAGTGTTCTCCGACTGGTTTATGAATGTTATAATTCTTGACATCTGATTTGTGTCCATTTATCACTTTAAATAAGCTATTACCAGCAGGAGAGTGGGGTGGGAGGAGGTATTGTTTCATGGTCTCTGTGTATATTATGTCTTCTGCAGTTTCCACAGTATGCATCCGATGAAGTGAGCTGTAGCTCACGAAAGCTTATGCTCAAATAAATTGGGTAGTCTCTAAGGTGCCACAAGTACTCCTTTTCTTTTTGCGAATACAGACTAACACGGCTGTTACTCTGAAACCTGTCATATCTTTACAGTTATTGTTACGGTCCTCACCATTGTAGTACAAGAGAAAAGCTTCAGGTGGGTGGTGGGGAGAAGAGAAGGGGAGCCAAAGGCGAACATCATTGAAACAAACCTTATATATGGTCAAGTGTCAGGTCCCCCTGGAGGATTTCTTCCCAAATACCCGACTCCCCACAAAGGAACTCAAACTACACAAGAGTGAGAGCAGAAGTTATTTGGTTTAACACGAAGCAGAGGCATTGGGAAGAACGGAAGCAGACAGTCTTGGAGCTGATGCATTCTGACTAACTGTTAAAGCTTGTCATTAAACGCAGCACAAACGCCCAAGGGGACAGCAGCACAGGCTTCTGGGTCTCTAGCATTTTAAACTCCCAGCAGATCAGATTTGAGGCATCTGGTGGACAAGGAGCTCTCCAGCCAGCCACAACAGTGCTTAAATTTCAGTTCTGGGAGGAGATAGCAAGGCAAGTCCTATTTCAGGGCTGAAAGAAGCCCAGAGGAAAGTTTCAAATGAGAGTCTTATTTGTATATGTGATCTAGATTATTTTCATGATCAGAAGGAAAAAAAGACAGCTAAAGATACATAGTCTGAACTATGGATCTGATCTTCAGGACTTCAGGGTGGAATTTTCAGAAGTGCCTAAGAGCAACCTGGAGAACAAGTCCCATTGATTTTCAAGAGAACTTGTGCTCCGACGTTAGGTGCTTATGAAGACATTTAATTTCCAAGGTGCATCTCCCTAAGTAGTCAATCTATATTAAAATTTGATCTAAATTAAAAACATGCAGGCCATATGATTGATCATCACTATCAAAGTCTACTATGTCTTTCTTTCCCCACCCCCATGACAATGGTAATTTGTTTACCAGCTATTTATTATATATACACAGGACATCAAATTAAATATTGATTGATAAATAGCATTTAATTTTCATTGCAAAATTCAGAGTTAAACTTGTCTATTCAAATGAGATTAATCTTCATAGAAGCTGATCAAAATGGTATGCAAAAGAGAAAATGTTCAGTTTTCCCATTTTTGTCAAAAATTGACAATTAAAAGTTTCATTGACATTTCAAAATTTTAAAAATGTTGAGCAGTTCTAAAATTTACATTGTAATTGCTATATCAAACATCTTAACATCACAATTTATTCCATTAAGACCCCTCTCTGCCTCCTTATCTACAATGTATTGGTCCACTTCCCAATCAGTAATCTGAAAAAATGGGGGAGAGGACATATCCACAATGTTAAGTTCATGTGCACGCTCACTTGATATGTCAAAGGTAGAACTAGAATTCAAAAATGATTAAAATATCATTGTAAATAGAGATGAGCCCCAAGTTCAGATCCTGAAAGTGATCCTGAAAGTGCCAGATATTCCATTTCTTATTCTATATTTCAGGATGAGGCCAAGGGACTGCCTTGGGATCACAATTAAACTTTTAAATACCAACTCTACTACATAGTGGCATCAGTCATTCAAGACAGCTTAATATTTATTCAGTTCACTTCAACAGAGTTAATTATAAGATTACCTTGCTGTAATTTGTTTCAATATATGTTAGATATACATCATAAGTATAGTAAATCATCATGTTCCTCATTTAAAGGGTTTGAGGACCAAACAGTCTTTGTCAAGCTTCACTCCTGCAAAACACACACACAAACACACACACACACAGAGCAATATGGAGTATTCTATACAACTCCATGGGGATTTTAGGCCTGACAAAAATCAATAGTGAAGATGCCAGACTGAGTAGTGACCTATCTGTACAGCAGGAAGCATCTCGTACAAACTTTATGCAAAGTCCAGAATTAGGATTCCAAGAAAAGCAATGAAAATCATTTTAAAACCATTTGTTCAACCCTAGCTTTTGCTGGAAATTTATTTATAATTAAATATAAAACAAAATGAACATTCTAAGTAAAATGTCCCCACTTTCCTATCATGCTTGCAATCAGATGAGGAAGTACAAAAGTGTACAGAATAGTTCATAAAGCTTTGTACAGTGGCACAGGTACTGCACATGCAGAAACAGTTTTTCCAAGCAAGAGTCACACAGTTAAAAGGCCACAAACTCCCTAAATCAGCCACAGATCAGAAGCTGAAGGTAGCAGCATTTTGCTGATCTAGGAAAGCCACAAAACCCAGCTGGACCAGCCACTCTCGATAAGGATAAAGAAAAGCCCTAGATTAACCCTGCTGGTGCAGCTGCAACAAAGAGAGCATTTACTTCTGGGCAGGGCATTTTGCATCATTACCCTCCCAAAGGGTTCTGCCAGGCGAGGGAAAGTAACTTTGGTTGAAGGTTCCATAGGAACCCTGCCAATGATAGTCATGCTGAATCAGATCATCTCTTGTGCCCCTGTCACTAACCAACATGTGAGCAATCGTGCCTAGTGGTCAGAGCAGAGGCAGTCAGGCTAGGAAGAGCCAAGGGGATAGAACCAAGCAGGGCTGGAGCAGATGGGGTGGGACAGTAGCAGGGCTGGGAACAAAGGAGGAACAGGGCTTAAGCAAAGCCATAGCTCACTTGTTGCTGTTGGGCTTAAGAGCAGGCTTGTTGACTTCCTCAGCCAATCAGGTTGCCTTACTATGTTCAACTATGCTCATAGGCTCAGCTATGCTCATAGGCTGCCTTGACACTGGGCAGTTGTGGCTGAAAATCCTCATTCCAGACAGCCTGAGCCATACCTCTCTTTAGCCACTGCTGTCCACTTTTTGGACAGCATTGGCCAGCTGAAGATCTCCCTAGAAGAAGCATTTGTAGGCTCCTTGTGCCACTATAACACCCCCTCCCCACACCCCAGGCCCCCAGTGTATTACTTTCTGTAGCCAGAGCCCAGCGTCTGGGTTACGCTGAGAGATACTGGAGCGTCCCAGAGCTGAACAAACCCGCAGTGTGTGTATTTCCTGTGTGGGAAGAAAGTGTGGTTTTAATAAGGAACAGGCTGACATGTTAAAAATGTGAGATTCCTTTTTAAATAAGAAAGAGGCATCTTGATATTTGAAGCCTCTGATCCCAAAGGACCTGAAATGTTGAAATAAAAAACTGATCAGATATGAGGAAAACTAATTGCCTGAAACAGCATAGGCCCTGTTCTGAATAGCCTTAAATGGCTAAAAAGGCTAGTGTTTATTTTGGCTGAAACCATGGTGAATATTCCCCTTTCTTTTGAGTGTCTGCTTTGCTGCAATGAAATCCTCCTATCCAGAAAAAACTCTTCCTTGTGAGATGTTTCCCAGGTAAAATCCACAGAATGATTTATTATAATAAAGGAGGACTTCACTGAATTCAGAGCAACTGTGCTTCAGACCAGGAACAGTAAAGGGCCTCTCACAAAGGCTTCCATAAACCTAAGTCATGCTTTGGCTCTGGGCAGGTGCATCTGCATGTGAATAATATTTCTCTCTCTACTACAAAAAATCAGCAGCAAGGATGCCTATTGAAGAACAGACAAAGACTGCCTAGCCTCTGAGCGATTTAGTAAAACACAACGGGGCTGTAGAAGCTTTAATCTCCATACATCGTGGGTACCTGCAAGGGGCAGCTAAAAATGGAAGATTGGTATAACAGGGCCAAATTCTGATCTCACTGTAAAACTGGAGTCACTCTATTGATTTTTCAGTTCATAGCAAAATTTGGCCTTGAACTTTTACTCTAATGAGTTTCTCTCTTCTCCCGTTCACTACTCTTCTTTATTCAGTGTGGCTTGCTGCAGAACTATCAGAATTACAGGAAATAGAACTCCCTGAGGTTTCTCCAGGTCTCACTATATTCTCTGGTTTTCCTATACTCTAATCATACTGTAAAAGGCATGATGCTAGCTGGGAAGATGGCAAGTCTGCATAGAACATGAATGCAAGATTGTGACATTAGTTTGGTCTTTCCTTACTTAATAAATGACATAATCAGTTTACATATTTAAAGCACTGAATGGTGGGTTAAAATACATATCCCATTGATAATGGAGTCGTATAGCTACAATCCTTTGTTCTGTGTTGAAGTAATGTCTCTCAGTGGGCTGTGATAGAGATAGAATGAACCTGAGCAACAGAGTAATAGAAGGCCTCTGTTAACTACCCTTTCCCAGCCCAATGACCACTTTTCAGCCTCTCAGATTAAAGGACTCAGCAGTGTTATGCACACTGCCAGGAATGAACAACTCTTATCTGCAAGGCTCACAAAGATGCTCTATAAATGAGAGATGCAATACCATTGTGAGGTATATTTAAGACATATTTTCCCTGTTCTGGCCTTAGTATAGGTAGAATTACAAAATCACTGAATTAGAGATACAAGGTGGGTGAGGTGGTTATCTTTCTAATATCCTGGGACTGACACAGCTAAAACTATACTGCTTACCAAAAAAAAAAAATCACTGAATATGCATTTGTTCCAATTTCCTCTTTACAATCACATTTCCCTTTCCTGCATTGGCTTTGTAAACTTGAGTAATGGGGAGAAAACACAGATTGCACTAAGTACATCCTTGGTGTAACTTCGTTCTCTTTAATGGAGTTACACTGGGGTGAATTTGGCACAGTCTCTTTTCCATAGGCATGCAGTAAACACAAGTGCTAAGCCCTGATACTCTACATGTATTAAAACGTATTAGGCATAACTCCCCAGGGTGGTCCTTTACACCATTATGTAACACTGAGTGGAAATAATATAAAATGGGTAGATGCATAGGGGGAAAAATACAATGCCAAACCACTTTGGAAAAAGCATGATGTAATGGTGGGTGTGACTGTCATGGCTACTGAAATCTATTCTTCATTCTGCCACTAACTCTGACCTTGGGTAAATCCGTTAAACAAACAGAATCATTGTAATGTTGCGATAATTATTATATACTGTATCTTACAGGTGTATTGTGAGTCTTAGTGAAGTGCTATAAAATGCTTCAAGTCCCCCAGAGGAAAGTTGCTACAGAAATGCAAATTATTAAGCAGTGAAATTCTCCATGTAGACACAGTGTAAGATGCTATAAAAAATTCATTAGGACATAAGGATATGTGAATAATCATGTGGTAATTACAACAGGTGAATTGGAGGGTGTGATTGGAGCTTTATATTCAACTGTTTGTGTGAGCTCACCATTGATAGATCCAAGCTGCTCCCAGCAACTTGACAATTTTCCTAAATTCCATGAGAGGAAAATGGTTGTGACTTGCTCATTTGAACAATCTCCCTCCCCTTTATTGCATGCCTATCTGTTCTGGCATCACTTGAAAGTGGACTGGGTTGTATTTAAATGCCTGGATACCCATTACATATCATGTAAATCCTATACATCTCATTTACATTCGATCAAAGCTAGAAGTGTGCAGGATGACACAAAGAAAGACAGACAGCTGGGCTCCTTGTTGTTTTTGTATTTCAGCTGAAAGGAAAGAGTCTCTTCAGACAGAGGCATCATTGAAAAAAATATAATTGCTGTGTGAGAAATTGCCATGTTTTTCAGTAATAATGGGCCAAGTTTGTCATTGTCGTAAGTTCGCTCACTTCAGTGGAGTTATCTCAAAAATGATTTTGGCTCACTGTGCTCAAGGGTTTATGTGCATGAAGTATGAGTCATCAGTTTGTACTTGGGTCTCGCACACCTGATAATACATTCAATTTAAATATTAAGTAAAAAAGAAATAAGAGGAAGAAGAGAATTTGGTAGCCAGTCATGAAAGACTGAATGGTAAGAAGAGGAGGGAAATGGTTGTGTGTTAATATTTTGGAAAATGCTGCAATGATTTACATCCTGTCCTGAAGGTTTCTTTGAAGTTTATATTGATCATCTTGAATTGCATCCGATGAAGTGAGGTGTAGCTCACAAAAGCTTATGCTCAAATAAATTGGTTAGTCTCTAAGGTGCCACAAGTACTCCTTTTCTTTTTGCGAATACAGACTAACACGGCTGTTACTCTGAAACCTGTCATCTTGAATTGTGTTTTCTTAGATTTACTAGAAAAACAACATGAATATTGGTTGGGGAAAAGAAAGAATTTATACTTTTTCCAAAGTTTGGTAGGGAGGAGATTGACAAAGATATAAAAACAGCCACAAGGACCTACTAGTGCTTCCATATGGCTTTTCATCCATTGATCTCAACATTAACTACACGGTGTAAGCATTACCCCAAATTTACAAATAGGGAAACTGAGGCACACACACAGCTGACACGACTGTTTCAAAGTTCTCACAACTAGACAGTGGTAGAGCTGGCAAGAGAACCCAGCTCTCCCAACTCTGCCTGGACCATGCTGACCAAATCTGAGATGTCAAATTGAGCTTGAGTCAGGAGTAATCTCATTTCAGAAACTTTCAAGCAATTTTGATGTATGTTATTTTAAATGTACTTGAAATAGAGAATGCAGAGAATGGTGACAAAGGAGGACCTGAAGCCAAGTAGGACTACACATGCAAATACCTCCTGAGCTGAAATATAAAGTTACTTCCCCCAGAAAAAATGCTCTGAGGTCATGTCAAAGAGCTAAGTGTGGACAAAGCCACATCTCAGGTTTTATTTATTCAAAACCAAAACACAGGTAGCTAATCCCTTATTTTATTTGACTCCCAACACTGAGGGGACTTTAGATAAATGGTTTGGGCTTTTCCCCATCATTAAAAAGTCGTAAGATAGGAAACAAATGTTAGAGAAAGTGTGATCTGATAGAAGAGCTAGGAATTCTGATCATGACAAATTTTTACTTTGAACTCAGCAGAGACGGGAGAAATTGAACAGACTCAAAGGGCTTGAACACCGGAGATTTTTAAGATCTCTGAGACTTAGCTGAAGCAAAACAAAAATGTTACATGACTGCAAGAAACCAAAGAATGGAAAGGAGGAGGATGTTGGTGAGTCAGGGAGTTACAGCACATTTATCATGAAGGCAAAACCCCTGGCTGGGAGCGTTTACTACCCATGACCCTCTGAATCCTTACTCACTCCAGATACTTAACGTTTTTTAAAGGTGTTTCACTTATTTTTAATGCTTTTATTTTTACTGTTCATCACTTTCTCCTAAACTTTCCCTTTTATTAAGTCAGTTCCTTTCTTTGCTCTGTGCTCTCCAGGAAAAGACACAAAGTTTGTAAAGGTGTCTATAGCTATTCTTTACATTGCAGTCACTTCCACGTTATGCTAGGCACTTTCTAAACAGAGAAAGACACAGCCCTTCTATAGCAGAGGCCCCAGAGGGTCAGGGGGCCTAGTGGCTAGCACAGCCGGTTTCCCATGTACCACCCTAGATGCTGGGAGAGATGCCTGGCCCATACCCCTAAGCCGGAAGCATCACAGCCCTGATCCATGTTGAGCCCTTGCTCTTAATTGGGCAGGGTAGGGCCACATGGGCCCTCCAGCTCCACCAGGTCCTGGCCTCTTGGGGAGCAGCACCAGCAGAGTCCTCCACACAGTGGTTCCTAGTCTGCCATCCTGAGCCACTTCCTACTTATACTCTTCTTCAGTTGGTTTGGACAATAGGAGGCCATGCCCCAATCAAGACCTGGATGATCCCAGAATTCAATAACAGAGCTCAAAATGAATAGAGTCCCAAAAAGCCTGTCAGTTCTCGAAAGGGGTTAGAGAAAGCACTCCTTGTAGTCCTGTCTCAGGTTCAACCTTCTGTCTGGCTTCCCCAGGAGATGGGGCTTGTTCTCCTTGAAGCTGCTTTGCTTTTTCACCTCAGTCTATGCTTCTGAGCGCTTTTTAAACCGCTCCTCCTGCTGGAGCATGCTTTGCAGGCCTGGAGGGGTGCGGCTACCTGGGCCTAATATTGTCCTTCAACTCCTTTTGGCCTAGTGTGGGGTTTGTACACCCCATCACACCTTCATTTGTCTTTGCTGCTCTTCAAAGAAAGAGTAGAGAAAATAAAAAAACAGACATGCTAAGAGTTTGAGCATACGAAGTGCTGAGCATGCTGGCACTCCAGCAAAGCACTTAAGCCCAGGTTTAATTTTAAGCATGTGAACAGTCTTGTTGGTTCCAGTGGAGCTACTCATGTGCATGAGTTAAGCACTTATATAAATGCTTTGCTGGATTAGGTCCACTGTGCTCAGAACCTTTCAGGACCAACCTCCAAGTGGCCAGGGCAATGCATGGTTTATTGGTTATGTATTATTGGTTACACTTCTGTTTAATACATTCTATTTCCCTCTTCCACCCTCCTGTTTTCAGCTACTTATCTTACTCCTAATACCAGTAGTTAAGCAGATTGAAATGTGGGGGAGCTCTCCTGGCCCCAGCCAAAGAAGAGAAAGGAAGTGTTGCTTACCCAAAGCAGGGAGAGAAAGCTTTTAACCCATGCCCAATATCAGTCAGTATCTACTTCACTCCCTGTGAATGGTCATCCCCCTCCATCCACACAAGTGAGCAGTTATCTCCAAGATAAATGAAATAGGTTGGCAGGCAACTTAGTCATCCAGCTTCTTGTAAGCCTTGCCAAGTGGGTCTTCAGTTGGGATCTACATAGTCACTACTATGTGCATAAACTGATTCATCGGGGCATGAAAATGCCAAACAGCAAAGGATGCTTCTTTCTGAATTTACAGTAAATACAGAATTGCAGTCAGGTCTGCCAGGACTATCCTTCCACTTCTGTTAGTGGCAATGATGTTCCTTTCTCTGCGTGGGAGAATCATTCCATGGATCAGAGGGGGAGCAGTCCCATCACTTGTACTGATCCTAATGACAGGAAGCCTCACTTCACCTATGGAAAGGCATCTCTCTCACTCCTGCAAGGCTATACCTTCCCTGCTCAGTGATGTAAGGAGTGGTGGCTAAAACTCCCTTACTGAAGGAACCTGGAGTCATACACTTAGGTTGCATCTGACAAAGTGGGTATTCACCAACGAAAGCTTAGGCTCCAATACGTCTGTTAGTCTATAAGGTGCCACAGGACTTTTACCGCTTTTACAGATCCAGACTAACACGGCTACCCCTCTGATACTTGACACTCAGGTGAGGGTCCTGCTGCAAAAGCCAGCGGAAAAAAAGCCAAGCTTGGGGGTGAAGTGTGTTGTGTCCTCCCAAATAATTGGCTAGTTTCCACAAAAGTAAACTGTAGTACCTGGAAGTCAAAAAACTGCCATTTCCTTGCCCCCTTCCCCTTTCACTGTCATATGACAAAACATCTGAATATGGAATGAAAATTTACACTGTTGCAGTAAAGAGATATGTCCAATGAGGAACATGAACAAATTCTGTGGCTCTAGTTCAGAGTCCAAAGAGAACATTGGTAGTTACAGACAATACTGAAAGCCTACAGCAGTTTAGAAAATCCCCTGCAGCTAGAAATGGGCTTCAACAAAGCTTGATCCAGACACATTGAACTTCAATTTGGGTCAGGAGCAGGGGGATGGAATTCAAACCAGAATTTGAAACAGTTTGACACTTGATGAATCAAACCAAAGCCCAGAACTGAACCCCCTTAACTTCCAGGTTTTAAAGAACCTCACTGATTTCTGAAGCTCATTCACTCTCAGCAGAAAACTGAGAATTTCAGGTCTGGTACGGAACAAGAACAGTGTTGTAGAATCATAGAAGATTAGGGTTGAAAGAGACCTCAGGAGGTCATCTAGTCCAACCCCCTGCTCAAAGCAGGACCAACCCCAACTAAATTATCCCAGCCAGGGCTTTGTCAAGCCAGGCCTTAAAAACCCTCTAAGGATGGAGATTCCACCTCCTCCCTAGGTAACCCATTCCAGTGCTTCGCCATACTCCTAGTGAAATAGTTTTTCCTAATATCCAACCTAGACCTCCTCCACTGCAACTTGAGACCACTGCTCCTTGTTCTGCCATCTGCCACCACCGAGAACAGCCTAGCTCCATCCTCTTTGGAACCCCATTTCAGGTAGTTGAAGGCTGCTATCAAATCCCCGCTCACTCTTCTCTTCTGCAGACTCATAAACCCAGTTCCCTCAGCCCCTCCTCATAAGTCATATGCTCCAGCCCCCTAATCATTTTCATTGCCCTCAGCTGGACTCTTTCCAATTTGTCCACATCCTTTCTTTGGGGGGGGTCCCAAAACTGGATGCAATACTCCAGATGTGGCCTCACCAGTGCCGAATAGAGGGGAATAATCACTTCCCTCAATCTGCTGGCAATGCTCCTACTAATGCAGTCCAATATGCCATTAGCCTTCTTGGCAATAAGAGCACACTATTGACGCATATCCAACTTCTCATACACTATAATCCCCAGGTCCTTTTCTGCAGAACTGCCACTTAGCCAGTCAGTCCCCAACCCGTAGCAGTGCATGGGATTCTTCTGTCCTAAGTACAGGACTCTGCACTTGTCCTTGTTGAGCCTCATCAGATTTCTTTTAACTCAATACTTCAATTTGTTTAGGTCACTCTGGACCCAATCCCTAACCTCCAGTGTATCTACCTCTCCCCCAAGCTTAGTGTCATCCGCGAACTTACTGAGGGTGCAATCCATCCCATCATCCAGATTAATGAAGAAGATGTTGAATAAAACCAGTCCCAGGACAGACCCCTGGAGCACTCTGCTTGATACATCGAGATGTTGATTGCTACCCATTGAGCCGGATGATCTAGCCAGTTTCTATCCACCTTACAGTCCATTCATCCAATCCATACTTTTTTAAACTTGCTGGCAAGAGTACTGTGGGAGACTATACCAAAAGTTTTGTTAAAGTCAAGATATATCACGTCTGCCACTTTCCCCATATCCACACAGCCAGTTATCTCATCGAAGAAGGCAATCAGGTTGGTTAGGCATGACTTGCCCTCGATGAATCCATGTTGACTGTTCATAATCACCTTTCTCTCCTCCAAATGCTTCAAAATGGATTCCTTGAGGACCTGCTCCATGATTTTTCCAGGGACTGAGGTGAGACTGACCGGTCTGTAGTTACCTTTTTTAAAGATGGGCACTATATCTGCCTTTTTCCAATTGTCCAGGACCTCCCCCGATCATGGCCAATGGCTCTGCAATCACATCAGCCAGCTCCCTCAGCACTCTCAGATGCATTAGCACAAGTCCATGGGGCTGGATCATGTCCAGCTTTTCTAAATAGTCCTTAACCTGTTCTTTCACCACTGAGGGCTGCTCACTTCCTCCCCATACTGTGTTGCTGCCCAGTGCAGTAGTCTGGGAGCTGACCTTGTCTGTGAAAACTGAGCAAAAAAAAAAAAAAGCATTGAGTAGTTCAACTTTTTCCACATAACCTGTCATTAGGTTGCCTTCCCCATTCAGTAAGAGTCCCACACTTTCCCTGACCTTCTTTTTACTAACATACGTGTAGAAACCCTTCTTGTTACCCTTCACATCCCTTGCTAGCTGCAACTCCAGTTGTGCTTTCGTCTTCCTGATTACACTCCTGTATGCTCGAGCACTACTTTTATACTCCTCCCTAGTCATCTGTCCAGTTGTAGGTCTGCAGTGTTGGCAGAAATATTTAGGATAGTTTCCACAATGCCAAGATACGTTACACTTTGCTCAGTTCTGCCTCTTGCTTTCAAGAGCAGAAAAATTCGTCAAAGCAATTCTAAGGTAGAACAAATTGTAAATTGTCAAGTAAAATAACTGCCACAGTATTGTATTTGTGATCTCATATGCAAAATCACAAGGCATTAGAGTACCTATGTCATCTTCAAAGTCTGACTGCAGTGATTGGATTTATGGAAATTACAAGGTTAAAATAATTAGAGATAGATTGAAGATATAAATCAAATACCTGAAATTGACCTTTTGAAAATATTGACTGTTAAACAGTGCAGATATTTAAAGCCAAAACACTCACCAGTATTATAGAAGTTATATTGGTGTAAAGCATAGTGTAGGGAGCTTCTGATCAATGGCCAGTTAGGATACCCATATATATGTGAACGTGGCATGGATCTCTAAAGGGCAGGCCAAGTTTTGCACTCATTTATACTTATGCACAACAATTAAAGCCTAAGTGGTTGCGTAAGTATAAATGAGAGCAGAACTTGGCCTCATCGTCTCTAATTGAAAGGCACTAACTAGAAATAATTCAGGAATTAATACCACAGTAACAGTGAAGGGAAGTAAAAAAAGTGTATAGCCAGCTCCATGCAGAACTAAGAGGACACAGGCAGTATTTTAATCATTCTGCTTGCTGTATTGCCTGCCATTTGACACCCATTGTTGTGACTGAAGTGAGCTGTTCACGGTTTAAAGAAAAGGAGTACTTGTGGCACCTTAGAGACTAACCAATTTATTTGAGCATAAGCTTTCGTGAGCTACAGCTCACTTCATCGGCTTCTGCAGTTTCCACAGTATGCATCCGATGAAGTGACCTGTAGCTCACGAAAGCTTATGCTCAGATAAATTGGTTAGTCTCTAAAGTGCCACAAGTACCCCTTTTCTTTTTGCGAATACAGACTAACACGCCTGTTACTCTGAAACCTGTTCACGGTTTGCAATACATACAATATTAGGAGCCATATTCTGCTCTTTCACATGGGTGCCAGCATAGAGGGGCTGCAATGAAGTTAATCAAATTACTCCAGAATAACAGATAGGATCAGTTCTTGTCCCGGAGCCAACCACTGGTGGTCCTCAGTCAGTTATACAAAATAAGAAGTCTATATTTTTGGCCTAAAGACTTTAGAAGCAGGGCTGGTCCAAAATTTCTTGTCTAAACTGTTTTTGACAGAAAATTGAGTTTTTCCCACAAAAAAATGTGTCTTTGTTTTGCAAAAGCAAACTATTTCCCCCCCCCCCCCCCCAACATACATACATATTGGCCAAAAAATCAAAATATGTAAATTCAAAATGGCAAAGCAGTTCCTCAAGGGAGCTGTAGCCTAGGTGCCCTATGTTTCCATTCCCTTCCATGGGAGAGGGACTTTCCGGCCACACTCCAGCCCCTGTGATGCACCACAGCCAGGCATTTCTATGATGCATCCCAGCCCCTCACCAAGACAGGACAAGGTGGTACATCGTGGGATATGTACTCCAGACAAAGAGCCCAGCCCAGCCCATAGAGAAGAATGAGAGTATAAAGTACCTGAAGGTTCCCTGGGGCACCAAAGCACCCATCTGAAGAAGAAAAATAGTTTGTGACTGAAATATTTTGTAGGAAAAACATTTTGTGACCAGTTCTAACGAGAAGTCCCATGTTGGTGTGCTTCCAATGGAGTGAAATAACATGTGCTGGAGAATCACAGCCTCAATCTTCGCTTGTATTTTGCCCTAAAGCACACCCATAGAGAGAATCTCTTACAAGTCACTATTCCAAAACTGGAATTGTTTTAGGTAAGCTATTTGGACAGTGCTATAGGGTCAGACATACTCCAATGTCTTTGAACATGAATATTCTTTTTATTTCAGCAACATGCCAATAGTTCCACAGACCTACACTTTCCAAAGTTGCCAGCAAAACATACAGCCCTGGAACAGACACACATTTCCTTGTCTTAACTATCTGCCTACTCCCTGGTTTATTATTTACACATAACATTTCCCCACTTCTAAAGTATTTAACTACACAACCACCACCACCACCACCAGTAATCCATTTCAAATTGAAAATAAGAAATAAATAGGCAGTCACTGTTACACTGTATAATCTTTTAAATAGATAGGTGGGCATTTCCCCGCCCCCCCGCCCCGGACTCCTCAAGTTAATCTTTGCAAAAGGCAATTCTGCCATCAATGTTGTATTTTCAGGAAAAAAATTTGGTTCAAAACTGTCATTCTGCAGTGTAGGAACTGGAGCAGTCTGTCCATGAGATCTCTCTGTAACAGTTGATATTGTGTCCAGCAGCTGCTCCTCCAGAAACTGAGGTTGAATTTAACTGGGCATTTTCAGGTGACAGGTCCATTGCTGCTGTACTAACATCTGCCGAGTTAACCATAATCCCTTTTTTGCAGCTGATTCACATGTAGGTGCATAACCCTGACGTCCCCCAGAATTACAGTGTACGAGACTGACCCTGTAATATCTTGAATGGTAGCTGGCATCCTGAAGTCTACAGCAGTAGTTTAGAATCCTGGAATATTTGTCCCTGAGTTGATTTCCAGTACTATTTAATCCCCTTTTTCAGTAACATCTACATTTCAAGTGTTACTAAAGTTGGCAAAAATTTAGCATGGAATCATAGGGTTAGAAGAGACCACAAGGGTCATCTAGTCTAACCCCCTGCCAAGATGCAGGATTTGTTCTGTTTAAACCATCCAAGACAGATGGCTATCCAGTCTCTTCTTGAAAACCTCCAGTGAAGGAGCTTCCACAACTTTCCTAGGCGGTCAGTTCCATTGTCTTACTGTTCTTACATTTAGGAAGTTTTTCCTGAGATTTAGTCTAAAATCTCCTTTGCTGTAGTTCGAACCCCATTGTCTCTTGTCCTGCCCTTTGTGGCAAGAGAGAACAATTTTTCCTCCTTCTTTTATATAGCAGCCTTTCGAGTATTTGAAGACGGCTAACCTGTGCCCCCTTAATCTCCTCTTTTCCAGACTAAACACACCCAGTTCCATCAGCCTTTGCTCATATGGCTTGCATTCCATCCCTTTGCTCATCTTTGTCGCTTGCCTCTGTATCCTGTCCAGTTTCTCTGTATCCTTCCTATACAGCAGTGACCAAAGTTGGACACACTACTCCAGCTGAGGCCTAACCAGCACCAAGTAGAGCACTTCCCGTGACTTGCATTTTATGCCTCTGTTAATGCAACCCAAAAATGCATTTTCTTGGTTTGCAACAACTCCACGTTGACTCATGTTGAAGTTGAAATCCACCACAACTCCCAGATCTTTCTCAGCAGTGCTGCTGCCAAGACAGTTATCCTCCATTCTGTATTTGTACATTTAGTTTTTATTCCCTAAATGTAGCATCTTACATTTGTTTTTGTTGAATTTTATTTTGTTGCCTATAGCTCAGTTCTCCAATTTAATCAAGATCCCTTTGACTTTTAGTTCTATACTCCAAAGTGTTTGCAAACCCCCACCCCAATTTTGCATCATCTGCAATCTGATCAGTATGCTCTCTATTTCTACATCCAGGTCATTAATAAAGATGTTAAACAACACCAGACCCAGAACATATCCCTGTGGAACCCACCCCCTTGAGACCTTCTTTCAATCTGACATCATTCCATTAATAGCTACTCTTTGTTTGCGGTTGTTTAACCGATTATGTATCCACTTAATGTTAGTTCTACTGAGCCTGCATTTCTCCAGCTTACTTAGGAGAATGTCATGTGGGACTGTGTCAAAAGCCTTGCTAAAGTCCAGGTATATTATGTCCACCTCATTCCCCCATCCACAAAACCAGTTACCTTGTCAAAGAAGGAAATCAGGCTGGCTTGGCATTTCTTTTTAGTAAAGTTCTTAGGATTATTGTAGTAATTCTGCCAGCGTAAGCAGGCTTTCAGCTCTGAAATATTCCTAGATGTAGGTGCACCCCAAATTGCTTTCACTGAGCACAGTACCTGGGCCTCCACTTTATATCCCAAGTATATCACTTATGTATCAGGAAGAAACACTTATCCTTTTTTAGGTGCAGACCTGTTCCCTTTACCTTGTTGAGCACTTCTGCTAAATTTTGTAAATGTTCCGTTTCTGTGGTACCTGTCATTAGCATTTCATTCAGATATACTGCTCCATGTGGAACTCCCTGAATCAGTCCCTCCATGGTTCTTTGGAAAATAGCCAGGGCTGAGGACATACCAAAAGGTAACTGATTATATTTAAGACAGTCCTTTGAGAGTATTTTGAGTGACTGCTTGTAATCTTCTTCCAGGACAAATCTGTTGTTAAGTATGGCTCATGTGTAACTTGGCGAACAATTATGCTCCTACTAAAACTGCAAACAGATCCTCAATTTTTGAAATTGGCTACTGTTCTAATTGTGAAACCCTGTTTATAGTCAACACATATGCATACGGAGCCATCCAGCTTCCACACTGGTACTACTGGTGCAGCCCATTCAGAAAAAACTTTACAGATTCAAGAGTACCAGTTGTGTGTAGTCTTTTTAACTCCATTTCAACTTTTTGTTTCACAGCAAAGGGTACAAATCTGGGTTTGAAACAACAAAGCACAACATTTGGATGTTTGTAGATTTTACCAATAGTGCCTTTTAAATTGCCAAGTTCACCTTTAAGTGCTTCCTTACATATATTTCACAGTTTCCAGAATTAGATCTTGTGGTTTCAAGTGATGCATTTTTCCTTTCCACTCCAGTGAAAAGACAGCCTACATTCTACTGGGAAAGTTAGGGCTAGTACCAGTAACCACTAGCAACAATAAATGCCTTACTTGACTCTGATGGCAAACCTTCACATTGGTGGCTCCCACTATTTTTACCACTTCTCTAGTATATGTTTTTACTTTTATCCTACATTACTGCAATGGAGGTGGTTCACTACCTTTTCACAAGGTCTCATATACTTCTTGGTTCATAATAATCATACTTCCTCCCCTGTCCCCCATCTACAGTGAGTCCAGTGTGACTGGGACCTACTTTAGGAATATTTGTTACCCATTTACTATAGATAGTATAAGCTACTTCCACTTTTTCCTTTTCACTGTTTTCCTCTTCCAGTACACAAAAGGTACCATAGCTATTAGATTTCTTTTTATCATGGTTTTGTATGTCTGTTTTCTTGGTTCTGTTTCAAGCTTCTTGAATGTGCCCAGTCAATCCACAAATGTGATTTTTAAATCAGCAGACCATTGGTGCCTATTAACCATCTGTTTTAACTGCCCCCACAATAATACTCTCTGTTAGACAATTAGATCTGTTTCCAGGTTGCCTTGCAATTTTGTGCACAGTACCTTGTATTTCCTGCATGCTATTTCTATCTCCCCAGGCTTCTGTGACTTGTGTTTGTAAATCCTGTACATTTTTATTTCCAGATTCCATAGCCTGGACCAATTTCAGAGCTATTTCAAATGTTCACTGTGGTTCAGACAGTAATCCTCTTTGCATTTTGTCATCATTAATGCCACAGACTAATCTGTCTCTTAGCATTTGTGTCAGAGGCACACCATAATTACAATCTTGAGACAGCTTCCTCGGTTCTGCCACAAACTCTCCTCCTGTCATCCTGGATTTCCTTGACCCAGAGTTAAACTCAAATGATTCTGTGGTTTTTATTTTTATTTTTAAAAGAACAGCTTTACTAAGCTCATCAAGAGATTTTATCTCTGAGCTTTTTCAGGGTTAGCAGGTTTCTCATTAAACAGCAAGTCTTGGTCCTTACAATGCCAAGTATGACAGTTTCTTCTTATCTTCACCTATAACATCATTAGCAGTGAACAAAATATATTTTTCAGGATTCTTCCCAAACTGAGTGTTGTGGATTAAATAGTGAAATGGTCCCATATGCTGCAACCATTTCCTCTGTGTTTCTATGGGTGTGTAGACCTTACTTACAGATGTCTTCCCAGACCTATTTTTCTCTATCTCTCTCTCTTTTTTCTTTCAGGTCCTCCTCATCGCCATATGTTGTAATATAAACGAGATATAATTCAACTTCAAGTATTAACAGTCTTTTTAGTTCAGACAACTTGCATATATCTTTGCAATAGCTCCATTGACCCACACTTTCCAAAGTTGACAATGCACAACAACCCTGGAACAGCCAAACATTTCCTTAACTATCTGCCTACTCCCCCTAATGGCAGGTTTATTATACACAGTATAACAGAGAATGTTTCTCTTTAAATTATCTGGTCATTTTGTTTCCTAAAATTAACTGGGGATAGAGCAGGAGTAGGAAGAGGCATATGCACTTTGGTTACATATTTGACTTATGTGGAATAATTAACATGACATGATTAGCATCCCTTTTAGGGGTTTTAAAACATTTCAGACAGTGCACGTATTGCATGGCAAGCAAATAGATCCCTATATAGCACCACTTCATAGGTGAAGAAGGGATCAGCTACTAATTATAACTTCGCATTGATTTTTGCTGACTAATATGAAGAAAAAGATTTGATTTCTCCTAGTGGTTCAAGGTTCTTTTATCCCTGCACTTTGAGTTGGGGGGGGGGGGGGGGAAGGGAAGAGGAGGACGAAAGCTAGCCAGTGTATTTTATAAAATATTCTTGCCTGTAATCTTCGTGACATGTGGTCCATTATCTGTCATTGATATTTCATATCTGAGAAATGGCGTTTTCTTAAAAAAGACTGAAAGCAATGACACTCATTAGATTTGCTCTTCTGCTTTCCATGGCATAGCAGAGTAATTTTCCTCATACCTGCTCCTTTGTTTCTCCCTCCCCCCATTTCCTTCCCATTTGTCTTTATTCTCTTTTTACTTAAGAACTTGTTTAGTTGTCTCCTGAGTTAATTAATGTTCTCTGCTTGTAAAGGCCCTTTATAACATATTGGCACACATGTATTACTCTTTATGTGAAATAATTTTGTTTAAACTCTGTCTCCCCATTTTCAAGTAGTCTCTAGTATGCACTCTCATATTACTAACCCTAGAAGAATAGTATATTTATCATACAAACTTGTTATAACTAGGGTAATTATAATGAGAATTCACAAAGTCCAAAAGTAAAGTACAATGATTTCACATCCCTGAGGGAACAGTTGTGCCAAAGAGTAATGTGAAGGTGATCTGTATTTATAAAATAATGTTCTTTTTTTTCCCCCCCATGTTCCTTGCCAATGTAAAGTATTTGTTTAGACTACAGCTGGGCAAATAATGCACAGTAAATTCTTTATCTGGCTAACTTCACCTCTCTCTCTGAATTATTTTCAAGCAGCTTGCAGTTTTTTGTATAGTTCAATAATGATTTTAAATTTGGCAAATAACTCTTTTGGTCTGTAAATTATCTGCAAAACAGTGTTCATGCACACTCAAAATTTTGATTCTAAATGACACGTCCAATTAGTTTTCTGGAGAGAATGCTTATGTCTAGGATTTGCTAGTTACATTTTTAATAAAAAAATACAGTCTTGCCCTTAGAAGTCTGATATATGTTACCCAATTCCCTTCTCTTTTACTAAAAGCCCAGTGTGGCATCAGTTTTTAAGTATAACTCCTCATGTTATACTTAAAAACAAATCGTGTCCCATTAAACAGACATTAGTGCAAGGATATTTTTATGATTTACCACACACAATGACCACTTAACATACAATAATTAAATCCAAATTACATCCCAGGGAAACAATTCTGTTATTCCATTATCAGAGGGACTTCTCTAGAAGTGAAGTATCACGTGTGAGGTTTCAGGAATGCCTTTTGTGGTAACTAAGTTTTTGATTTACTACAGCCGCTACCTGCAGCAGCACTGTAATAAAAGCTTGGTCTGTTTTTCCATTCTAAACTCTGTTTTCAGGACTTTATATACAGTGGACATAAAGTGTACTCTGGGATGAAATGGAGCAGATAAAGTCTGACCCAAAGAGAAGTCAGTGTATTTAGACCCTAAAAGGTAGCGACTCTGAAAAAGCAATCAGTCAAAAACCCCAGTGTTGTCTCTAGTGTTTTACATATTCGTTTTCCTTTAAAGAAGGTACACCAGTTTCTTCACAAGGAATCAGTGTTTTAGCACAAGAGGTGAAATCCTGCCTCAGTTGAAGTCAATGGGAAAACCATTTACATCAATGAGGCCAGAATTTCATCCAAGATCTCCCGGTTGTGATGTGCCATGTGTGGATGCTGCACATTTACTCCAGGGACAATTTGAGCAATGGTGTTTACAGGAAGAAACCATGGCCTTCGTTTTCTGGGTACTGTACCTTTAAATCTCTAGAAACAGGCATTTCTGCGAGGCAGCTTGGAACCACATACTGTGTTCTTTCCTCCGGCCTACTTTTGCTTTCCTTAATCAGACTGAGGGCATCCACTCGCCATCAGGTCCTTGCACCTGTCCACTTTCTCCACTGGAAGAGAGGTCCGGCCAACCCCAAATGTCCAAAGAAAATCATGACTCAGGCCCCAAAAATCATGAGATTTGCTTAAAAAGCATGGGGGAATCACAACTGTTGGGTTCCTTTTGTTTGTTCTCTGGGTTCTGAGCCTGTAGGGTGCACTCAGGTGACCTTGTCAAGCTTTTTTCTGCAACTATGAAAGCTAGAGGTTATTTTATTTTTGTTAACTAAAAGTTGAGATTCCCTTACAAATTTCTCAATTCTAGAAGCTGGTGCTTTAAGAAAAATATCAAATATCACAAGAGTTGGCAACGCTGGAAGGGAGCGTTGCCAACCTGCTCCCTGAAGAGAGGCCCTGGTGACTAAGTGAGCCGATCATTCCCAGAAAAATACACAGGTAGCTCCAATGAGCCAGAAGTAGAGGCAAGAAGTTCCATTGGAAAGAGCTTAGTTGAAGTTTTCTAAGAGTTTTATTACAAAACTAAGCACGTTTTTTTGTAAAAATGGGCAGCACACATTTAATGAGAGCACTTAGCTAGTTTTCTATTTCAAGAGTGCAGTTTTAGAGATAAGCTGTTTGATGCTCCCCTAACACAGAGGCTTATTTTTCATTTGCATAAAGGTTAGGCCAATGGTCCTCATACATGGACAATAAAGCCTTTGAGTACTTAGGATGGAGGGAATTAAGACCCGTTACTTCATAACTGGCGACACCACACATTTAACTTTTGAACACTTTTTTTTTTTTTTAAATAATGCTTTGCATTTCTGTAGCACCTTGCAGCCAAGATGCTGAAGTATCTTTGCCAACTTCTACCTGAGCCTACAAATGCTTCTGTGAGAATTATAACTCTGAGGTGTTATATAGGTGGGTAAGCGGAGGCACAGAGCTGATAAATAAGGGAGTCAGAGAGACCCCATGTGACCTCCTGTCTCCCAGTCTCCTGTTCCAGCCACTAGAATACATTTCCACACTTAAATCTTTGCATCTGCAGTGATATAATGACGCTCTTGAATTTTCTCGAGTTAATGTTATGTGTTGTAGACAGCCCCTGTAACTAAATTACCAACATCATCAAGTAACAGTCTATAGGCCCAACAATTCAGCAGCTTTGAAAGGTCCCTGAAGGAACATTTTACACAATACACAGAGACTCCTCACACGCATAATGTGTTTACTGAGCAGCAAGCAGTATACCAGCAGTTCTCAACCAGGGGTCCATGGGGGGGCTGCGAGCAGGTTTCAGGGGGTCTGCCAAAATAAGCCAGAGAGCAAGGCCAGCATTAGACTCACTGGGGCCCCGGGCTGAAGCCAAAGCCCGAGCCCCACCGCCTGGGGCTGAAGCTGAAGTCTGAGCAACTTAGCTTTGTGGAGCTCCCGCTTCCATGGCATGGGGCCCCAGGCAATTGCCCTGCCTGCTACCTCGCAATGCTAGCCCTGGATTTTAATCTACTGGATAGGCAGAAAAAGTGGTGTTGTGGCACAAGCTCGCCGTGAAGTTTTTAATAGCATGTTGGGGGTGGGGGGCTCTCCAGAAAGGAAAAGGTTGAGAACCCCTGCACTATAGTGTCTAGCCATTCCTAAGGCGAAAGGCCACACTCTCAGCTGTGCCCAAATTAGCCCTTTGTGCGCCTAATGTACCAATTTTGATGCTAGTTCTGTGCCAGCCCAGCCCCCAGTGTAGATTTAGAGCAGCCTCAGGTTGTTTAAAATAACCAGCTACCAGCAGTTTCACATGGGTCATTTTGGCAGCCAGGAATTGCCAGGGTGTCGAGTGGGTAAAGCCAAACCCTCACTGTGCCAGGGCAAGAGAGGGGCAGTTGCACAGGAACTGCTACAGTGTTTGTGCCACCAGAGAATTCCCTTGTGCACGAGGAGCACTGCACCAGCCACCTATGCTGCCTCTATGGCAGTTTTGCACCAAGAGGCCTAAGAATTTCTCCATTCCCCCGCCCCCCTCAGTCTAAAGGATAAATGGCAACAATATATGGACCAGATCTTTCATTCCTTGTGCCCCCAACGTTCCCATTAGCCCACACAGAAGTTCTACATGGACAACTGCTCTGATCTAGAGTCAGTTAAATCAATGGGAGTGTAGTTTTCTATTGACTTCGATGAGTTCCAGATCAACCCTTAAACTGACAGAGCTCTTCTACAGCACCAAGTCTCAGAGTATTACCACAGTTTTAAAAAATATTTGTTTAAAAAACAACACATACACACCTTGAATGCATAACTCAGTTTCCACTTTAACTTCTCTGTCTCCTTCCTTCCTTGCCTGATATAGGGTTTGACCGCTATACACCCAGGGATAAGCCAAGCTCTGAGGATCTCACACAGCTCCCTTGGCTCCTCATGGGTTTGTTTTCTGTAGCACCTTCCATCTGAAAACAAAGTGCTTTCCATACAGTCATGCAGCAGCACTACATCCCTAGTGGAAGAGAAGTATTTTCCACCAATGTAAAATAAGGTTCTGAAGCAGAGTGCACTTGCCCTAGGCTGCACAGGAAGCCTGTGTCAGAGTGAAGACTAGACTCGAGGTTTTCAGATACTCACTCCAGTGCTCTAACTGCAAGACATCCTTCCTCTCCAGTTCTATAGGGCCAAAAACTGGAATGTATAGAACACAAAAAACTAAATAAAGTCTCTGCCTCAATATTGGCTTAAACATTTCCAAATATCAAGAAGAACAGCACCCATCAAAACACACAAAGGACCCACAGAGAAAAAGAGTGTGCAGGTATGTATAAGGACTCCTTATATTCTCTTTTAAATTACTGTGCCCAAATTAGTTAAAAAAAAAACAACCCACATACTTTATCTGATAGCTACATGCAAGATATATCTACAGATTTATTAAATTATTCCCTTTACGGACCTCTCACAGGGTCCACTCGCCACAAATAGCACCTCCTGCTGGTAGCTCAGGGGTTTAGCTCTTGCCAGGCACTGCCCTCCTCTGGCAGTGTCTCTGCCTGTCATCTCTTTCATCCTGTGGTGCTTCTCACTCCTGGAGCTACAGATTCCTGTTCCTGGCTTAGCCTTCCAGCCAGGTCACTAAGATCCTCCCCTTCCAGGAAAATCAAGGTCCTTCCAGACCAGTTGGCATCTTCAAGACCCTGCATCACTTCTCAGAGGCTGGTAGGGGAACCCAGGACTGCCCTCTACACTGGGTTCCAGTCCAGGGACCCTATAACAAGCAGCCAGGGTCTGTATAGTCCTGCCCCTTGCTGCTGTTTCCCTGGGCTTCTTCCTACTTACCCGCCTTTCAACACTCTCCTCCCAAAGAGTGGCCATGGACTACTTCCTTGCAGCCCCTGTTAGTACACATAGCTCCTGGGCTTTTTACAGGCCCTGTTCCTGCCCAGCTGAGCCCATTTCCAATTAGTGGCTTGCTCCCTGTCTCCTTCCTCAGGTGCAGCCTGGGCAGTTAATTGGCCTACCTAGCCACTTTAACCCCAATAAGCCTTGTGTGGCGGTGGGTAGAGTGTCACAGGTGCATTTAATGCTATAAGTATGAAACATATACAGTTATAATCCTCTCTGCTTAGACAGGGAAGAATAAACTGTTACCAGGATTAAAAATGGAAGGAAAAGAGAATGCCTCTTCCAAATTTAAAAAGAACAGGACTACTTGTGGCATCTTAGAGATTAACAAATTTATTAGAGCATAAGCTTTCGTGGGCTACAGCCCACTTCATCGGATGCATAGAATGAAACATACAGTAAGAAGATAGATAGATATAGAAATATACACACACATACAGAGAAGGTTGAAGTTGCCATACAAACTGCAAGAGGCTAATTAATTAAGATGAGCTATTATCAGCAGGATAATAAAACTGTTCCAAATTTACTCCTTCTCATAAGCAACCGATTGGCAGGTCAGCGTAGGCTCAATCCTGCAAGGTGTTGAGCTCTCTGGCCCCCATCCAGCAAAACACTTAAAAACATTCTTACCTTTAATCATGTGAGTAGTCTTAATGATTTTAATACAACTATTCACATGCTTAAAGAAAAGCATGTGCTCATTGCACTCTACATCATCTGCAACTAGCACAGCTTGAATGGTGGCCATCGTTACAAACGTGATAACTGCTTGTGTTCAGAGAAGAAATGAAAAGACACTAATTGAAGTACATATTTAAACGTCTCTCTTTCTGGTTTATTATTGACATAATTCCTTACCCCTTAGCTGGAGCAAGAGGGGGAAATGTGAAACTTTAAGCTGCCTCAAATAAACCTGTTGCTTTCTGTCATATCTAAATTTCATAAAAGCTACAAGAAAAGGAGTCCTTGTGGCACCTTAGAGACTAACCAATTTATTTGAGCATGAGCTTTCGTGAGCTACAGCTCACTTCATCAGATGCATACCGTGGAAACTGCAGCAGACTTTATATATACACAGAGAATATGAAACAATACCTCCTCCCACCCCACTGTCCTGCTGGTAATAGCTTATCTAAAGTGAGCATCAGGTTAGGCCATTTCCAGCACAAATCCAGGTTTTCTCACCCTCCACCCCCCCACACAAATTCACTCTCCTGCTGGTGATAGCCCATCCAAAGTGACAAGTCTTTACACAATGTGCATGATAATGAAGTTAGGCCATTTCCTGCACAAATCCAGGTTCTCTCACTCCCTCACCCCCCTCCAAAAACTCACCCCCATACACACACAGACTCACTCTCCTGCTGGTAATAGCTCATCCAAAGTGACCACTCTCCAAGTATAAATCCAAGTTAAACCAGAACATCTGGGGGGGGGGGGTAGGAAAAAACAAGAGGAAATAGGCTACCTTGCATAATGACTTAGCCACTCCCAGTCTCTATTTAAGCCTAAATTAATAGTATCCAATTTGCAAATGAATTCCAATTCAGCAGTTTCTCGCTGGAGTCTGGATTTGAAGTTTCTTTGTTTTAAGATAGCGACCTTCATGTCTGTGATTGCGTGACCAGAGAGATTGAAGTGTTCTCCGACTGGTTTATGAATGTTATAATTCTTGACATCTGATTTGTGTCCATTTATTCTTTTACGTAGAGACTGTCCAGTTTGACCAATGTACATGGCAGAGGGGCATTGCTGGCACATGATGGCATAAATCACATTGGTGGATGTGCAGGTGAACGAGCCTCTGATAGTGTGGCTGATGTTATTAGGCCCTGTGATGGTGTCCCCTGAATAGATATGTGGGCACAATTGGCAACGGGCTTTGTTGCAAGGATAAGTTCCTGGGTTAGTGGTTCTGTTGTGTGGTATGTGGTTGTTGGTGAGTATTTGCTTCAGGTTGCGGGGCTGTCTGTAGGCAAGGACTGGCCTGTCTCCCAAGATTTGTGAGAGTGTTGGGTCATCCTTTAGGATAGGTTGTAGATCCTTAATAATGCGTTGGAGGGGTTTTAGTTGGGGGCTGAAGGTGACGGCTAGTGGAGTTCTGTTATTTTCTTTGTTAGGCCTGTCCTGTAGTAGGTAACTTCTGGGAACTCTTCTGGCTCTATCAATCTGTTTCTTTACTTCCGCAGGTGGGTATTGTAGTTGTAAGAAAGCTTGACAGAGATCTTGTAGGTGTTTGTCTCTGTCTGAGGGGTTGGAGCAAATGCGGTTGTATCGCAGAGCTTGGCTGTAGACGATGGATCGTGTGGTGTGGTCAGGGTGAAAGCTGGAGGCATGCAGGTAGGAATAGCGGTCAGTAGGTTTCCGGTATAGGGTGGTGTTTATGTGACCATTGTTTATTAGCACTGTAGTGTCCAGGAAGTGGATCTCTTGTATGGACTGGACCAGGCTGAGGTTGGTGGTGGGATGGAAATTGTTGAAATCATGGTGGAATTCTTCAAGGGCTTCTTTTCCATGGGTCCAGATGATGAAGATGTCATCAATATAGCGCAAGTAGAGTAGGGGCTTTAGGGGATGAGAGCTGAGGAAGCGTTGTTCTAAATCAGCCATAAAAATGCTGGCATACTGTGGGGTCGCTATCTTAAAACAAAGAAACTTCAAATCCAGACTCCAGCGAGAAACTGCTGAATTGGAATTCATTTGCAAATTGGATACTATTAATTTAGGCTTAAATAGAGACTGGGAGTGGCTAAGTCATTATGCAAGGTAGCCTATTTCCTCTTGTTTTTTCCTACCCCCCCCCCCCCCCAGATGTTCTGGTTTAACTTGGTTTTAAACTTGGAGAGTGGTCAGTTTGGATGAGCTATTACCAGCAGGAGAGTGAGTCTGTGTGTGTATGGGGGTGGGTTTTTGGAGGGGGGTGAGGGAGTGAGAGAACCTGGATTTGTGCAGGAAATGGCCTAACTTCATTATCATGCACATTGTGTAAAGACTTGTCACTTTGGATGGGCTATCACCAGCAGGAGAGTGAATTTGTGTGGGGGGGTGGAGGGTGAGAAAACCTGGATTTGTGCTGGAAATGGCCTAACCTGATGCTCACTTTAGATAAGCTATTACCAGCAGGACAGTGGGGTGGGAGGAGGTATTGTTTCATATTCTCTGTGTATATATAAAGTCTGCTGCAGTTTCCACGGTATGCATCTGATGAAGTGAGCTGTAGCTCACGAAAGCTCATGCTCAAATAAATTGGTTAGTCTCTAAGGTGCCACAAGGACTCCTTTTCTTTTTGCGAATAGAGACTAACACGGCTGTTACTCTGAAACCTGTCATAAAAGCTACAGTTATGCAAATACAGAGTTACTCTAAAATATAAAAGACATCGGATCGTAGATATTTTAATCTCTTTTTTAACTAGATGATCAGTTTTAATTATATTTTATTATATGCATTTTGATATTTTCTTGTGATATCAACAATTTACTGTACTAAAGGGGATGTTTGGCACTCAAATGGTGGACACTGGCTCTGGGTTTATCATTTCTTTAGTGTTCATTTCATTTGTCCTCCATGTCCTTTTATGATTTACATTTCCTAGTCTCCTCATATCAGTCACTCTGGTTTTCCTCACCTCCTCATTACTAATTCATCCAGCTTTTGAATCAACATTCAGATCAGCAGATTGGCTCCTATGCCTACACCTACAATCAGCTCAACACCAAGACAACAGAGTGCGATCATCACCTTTAACTCCACATATTAGCGTAACTTAAGGAATTTTTAGAAGGTGACTTTGGTTTATTAGGAAGAATATTGCATTATGTTACAGTCTATGCTTCTGTATTTCACTCTGTATTTTAGCTGAACAGACACATACTTGTCTTATGAAGGGATTGGTTTTAAAGTGCCAAAAATAGATTTTTTTTAGTTTACAGGCTTTTTCCAACTCCATTATTCTCCCTGCCACACAAAATAAAGTTTTTCTATGTCGTTGTTGCTGTTATGGAGAAATGCATTTTCTTTCTTGCCTTAAAAAGAAAGATACAGAAAAGCACGTACAGCACAAGAAGCAATTTAAATCCGGTGATAGAAAATATAGCCCTTGCAGACAATGCACAGTAATAAGTAATAGTATAAGAACACTTTGACATTAGAAGAAAAGTGCCTAGTAAACCGTTTTTAAACAAATAAATACGTTTTCTTTTGCCATTTTCTTTGGTAGCAAAGAAACAGGGGGAAGAAAGTAGAAAAACGTATGACTGCACATCACTCAATAGCTACAGAACTGTTTTAAATAATGTATGTTATTTCTGCTTTTGGACAGGCAACATACAGAGGTCAAGCACTATTACAAGTCACTTTACTCAAGGTACTTTTCTGCACTCTACTGTTATTTTCACAGTCATTATCTGTGTCTGGAATAGCAAAGACAAGAGCATGTCATAGTACTGTGACTGTCTTGTTCTGTGTGTTTCGCTCTATGTAAGTTATATTTGCAACAATAGTTCACCAAGTATGTATCGACTAAAAAAAAGTGTAATATTGATGTCTAAGGCATGGGGTTCCAGCATGACAAACCACACTTTAAAATGCCATCCAAAGGGATGCTCTGTATCTTATCTGAATACAGGAGCTTATCGACTAATTTACATAGCTTCTGAAGTAACGTGATGAATTTTGAACTTTAATAAATGCTAGTTTGTGACTTCGTCTTAATGAGTCTCATTTTAAATGTTAAATGTCTCACGAACATTGGGAGTTCCCATTATTCAAGTTATTCAGTAACTTATGGGACGATAGTTATGGCCTCAGTCCAAACTATAGTAGACAGGCATTCATATCATCCAAATCACCAACTGATGCTTTCAGCAGTAGAATAGAATTCAAAAAGAACAATCTGAGGGTTTTTTGCTTGTGGAATGTCCACAATTGGATCCCAATGTTTAGAAATTCATGCATTATTCAAAATTCTGCTACATTTTGGTTACTCTTTTGACACTCAAAATTTGAGCTGTGATGCTTCATGATCATTAGCTGCATAAATCACCTAGTATTTGTCAAGGTTCCTCCCCCACTCTGAACTCTAGGGTACAGATGTGGGGACCTGCATGAAAATCTCCTAAGCTTACTTTCACCAGCTTAGGTTAAAACTTCCCCAAGGTACAAATTAATTTTACCCTTTGCCCTTGGAATTTCCACTGCCACCACCAAACTTTAACTGGGTTTACTGGGAAACGTAGTTTGGACACGTCTTTCCCCCCAAAATCCTCCCAACCTTTGCACCCCACTTCCTGGGGAAGGTTTGGTAAAAATCCTCACCAATTTGCATAGGTGACCACAGACCCAAACCCTTGGATCTTAGAACAATGAAAAAGCATTCAGTTTTCTTACAAGAAGACTTTTAAAAGAAGTAAAGGAATCACCTCTGTAAAAATCAGGATGGTAGATACCTTACAGGGTAATTAGATACAAAACATAGAGAATCCCTCTAGGCAAAACCTTAAGTTACAAAAAAGACACACACGAATAGTCATTCTATTCAGCACAGTTCTTTTCTCAGCCATTTAAAGAAATCATAATCTAACACATAACTAGCTAGATTACTTACTAAAAGTTTAAACTCCATTCCTGTTCTGTCCCCGGCAAAAGCAGCATACAGACAGACACAGACCCTTTGTTTTTTCTCCCTCCTCCCAGCTTTTGAAAGTATCTTGTCTCCTTGTCGGTCATTTTGGTCAGGTGCCAGCGACGTTACCTTTAGCTTCTTAACCCTTTACAGATGAGAGGATTTTTCCTCTGGCCAGGAGGGAGTTTAAAGGGGTTTACCCTTCCCTTTATATTTATGACAGTATTCTTACTCTTCTCCACTGGTTTCTGGTGCAAATTATCATGGAAAAAGAACTTCAAAGATTGCTTTTCATCAATATTATTGCCAGGAAAACATCATTGCGTCAACATTCACAGGAAATGAACAGAGAAGGGGTGTGGTCAGAACTGAAATGAATTAATGGTTCAGTGCAGACAAGCATCCATAAAGGACTGCACTGTTGGAGTCAATGAGAGTTATTCCACTGAATTGAATGGCATCTGGATCAGGCCAAAAGTGTTTTCCACCAGTCACCCAAATCTACTCAACTGATGAGCTAATTCATTGTGATTGAAGATGTCTGAAGAGTTTACATTCGTGCTGCCAATGCTGTATCTATTCTCTGGCCAGCCTGGACAACGTTACATGCAAGTATGTCTGTGGACCAGCAAGCAGGATTCATATAGAGCCCTTGCAAATGTAAACTCTCAAACTATTTGATACTCCATATTTACCACTGGACTATTACTAGTTTCATGATCTCCATGTCTCCAGTTAATGAATACATTAAATAATGACAAGTGATTCAACTTTGAAATATAATGTAAAATAATTATTATACTCTTTTGGGTGAAACCCTGAACAAAGTTTCTGTTTCTTTAAAATTCCCATGCCACTTCTCATAGAAAGTTTCCTCAGACTTGTCCAGTATAGAGTATGCTAGTTGTCTGCCACCCTCTACACCACAGGGGATTACATTTCAATGGTGCTGAATGTATGGAGCTGCAAAGTAACCCAGGGTTCTAGATCAATGTAATCTATTATTTCCATTTCATTTTCCTTTGATCTATAGTTAACTTTAAAGTGCCACAATATGCCTGTAGCTCGTGTCTAATTACCCCAGTGTTGCAGCAAAAGATTACTCATGTTACAATCTGAATTCACACCAACTATTTTGTTTCCAATTATTCTCAATTATTTGCCACATCAGACAGCAAGAATGAGGTATTTTAAAAGAATTAATTAAAATATAATTAACAGAAAGCAGCTCCGATACCGCCACGTTTATTTCAGTGAGCAGGGTGCGAATAGCAGGGAACAAGTAACGACACAAGAGGAGAAGGAGAGTTTATATAATATGTTATTCAGAGACAAGAGCATCCAATATGTTTATAGATTGAAAAATTTGCAAAGAGGCACACTGGCAGAATTTGTTCTCAGTGATTCTGGTTAGAAATCATAGCCAACCAGTGACGAAATAAGTGAGGGAATGGCTTGGTTTAGAAATGCAGCCTAGTGACAGTCCATTTAATATCATGAGTACTATTGTCTTCTCAACAGTGAATCTAAATCTTTTGTAGGAATTATGCCATGGCTGAGGTCCTGTATATGAAAATGGTCCAGAGCCTTATGAGGCTAAGGAACCGCTGCCCCTATCTTCCCCAGCTCTAGTGCTAGAGACAGGGTTAAGGTTATAGTTGATTTCTGTTACAGTTGCACTTAGAAGCCCTGTTACTGCAGCCCCATGTGACACATACTGTACAAGCACATAACCAGATGCAAGACTGTAATATGGTAGGAGGGGAAACAGAGGCACCGAGAGGTGAAATAACTTGCTCAAGGTCACACAATCAATAGCGAAGCCCAAAATAGCCCCAAGATCGCCTGAGTCCCAGTCTACTACCCACTCCATTACACCATTCTGTCTCTCTTAAGGTGTAAGGAAAATAACAATTATAGATCAGAATCAATGGCTTTACTGACCTAACAGGTAATTATTATTTTTTCAGAATTATTTTAGCAAACAATGTTTTCTAAAGTGGTTAGCAATTTGGGGTGCTCAGCTTGAGATTCCATGAAGAGTCCTGAACTTCAGAAAGTTCGGGGCACTTGCCCTTTTGAAAAAAACAAACTCACTCCAGATCCTTTTAAGGTACTGAGCACCCATGGGCGGTGGGTGAACGAGCCTTTGGGGGAGGCTAGCCCCCAGCCCCAACGTACCAGGTGGGCAGTGCAGCTGGAGTGCCCCCAACCCCAGCTCCAGAGTGCTGGTTGAGCAGCGCAACGAGGTCCCAGCCCCTGCACCCACAGCCCCGGGCCTTGCAAGCACCCATCTCAGCCTGCCTGCTCCAGCCTCTCAGCCACAGAACAGCGGGAAGGGAACTGGAAGAAGGCAGGAAGGGGTCTGGTAGTGGAGTGTGGGCAGGGCCACACAAGGCTGTTTGGGGAGGCACAGCCTCCCCTGGCCTATGATACCCACCGCCCATGTGGGCACCCAAAAATCACTAGTCACTTTTGAAAATCTTGCCCCAAATCTCTTTGTCTCAGTAAAAGGCTGAGCAGCAAATTCCGTATATTAGGTCTACATGGTGTAAACAATATTTCATTTTATCAGTTTTAAGTATGCTGCCCTTTAATTTCATTTGAGTGTCCCTTGCTCCTCATATTGCAAGAGAGCAAACAGGAAGACTCACCTCTCTACCACTCATTTTTATACATGTTCTACCATGTCATGTTTTATTAGTCTCCTCTCCAACCTATATAATCCCAATTTCTCTTCATACTGAAATAGTTCCATGTTTCTAATCAGATTAGTTGCTCTCCATTGGACCTTTTCTATTTCTGCTTTATGCCTTTTGAGATGGAGGGGAGTTGAACACTGTAATGCAGGTGAGGGTGCAGCATCAGTTTCTATATTACAGATATTGTCTTAATACAGCACATTGATGTAACCTAGCATCTCAATTGCTTTTTGGACTGCTGGTGTGCATTGAGAAGTGGTTTTCACTGAGCTGTTCACAGTGATGACCATGTCTTTTCCCCAGAATTGTTACAGCTAATTTCAAGCCCATCAATAAGTATGATTAGTTCAAATTGTTCTTTCAGTGTGAATTACTTTCACTTGTCTACACTGGATTTAATCTGCCATTGTATTACTAAATTGCCTAGTTTGGTTTGGCCTTTGAACATTCCACACAGCAATCTCTTTATTAATCCACCCTAAGTAATTTTGCCTCACCTGCAAATTGCAGAACCTTGCTGTTGACATACTTTTCCAGATCATTAGCACAACTCGTAGTACAAATCTTTGGGGCACCCAGCTATTAATTTATTTCCTATGCTGATAATAGTCCATATTTATTTATGTTAAACAGTTCCTAATCCATGCTGGAACTTTGTGACTATTTAGTTCTCAAGTGGCTTTGTCCAAATAAGCTATATCTGCTACTTCTTCATCACCCACTAGTTTCCTGGCTCCAAACAGTCAATTCTAAAGGCGTGAAAAGCATAATTTCCTTTTACAGAGGCTGTGGTGAGTATCAGGTTTATCTGGATGTTTCATAAAACGTATTTGAACAAATGTAGACGGTACTGTAGCAAAGCTCACTGGTCTGTAATGCCTAGGCGCACTCAAACTTGTTTATACTCTCCCCCTCCATCTGTTTACTAATCCCTCTACTGTCTATAGCCTTGCACTTAGATTGTAAATTCTTTGGGGGCAGGGACCATCTTTGTTATGTGGTTTCACGGTGCCTAGCACAATAGGGCTGGGGCCTATCGCAGTACAAAAACAAGCAACCAGTTTTTTAAAAGAGTAGTGGTGACTTTTCAGTATGGAAAATATTTCAGACATTTTAAAAAAAAGTATTACTTGCCAAGTGCAGATAGAAGTTTCTGCCTTCCAGTCTTCTGCTCAGACACATCTTCGCACACTCCCAATAGAAACCATTCTTCTTCTGTCCAGTAACAAGTTTTCTCTCCCATGCTAACATTAGACTGATCCAAATAAATGTAACTCTCAGACAAGATGTACTGTCTATCTAAGAAATCATTCTGGAAGCAGTTAGCTGGTGCAGTTAGTATCCTTATACTTAAAATGGTGCCAGTTTGCCCCTTCACCACCCCAAAGCAAGTTCTCTCCCTCTCCTAAAAGGTAGTGCACTCAAAAGTTAGATTTCCATTTTGCAGGAACATGCACCTTCAGTGGTTGACAAAGCAAGCTGTTCATCTGCTGAAGCTGAACTCCAGTACATGGTGCTTTCATAATGTTATAACATGGACAGTTATTTGCATTGGTTGTGCCTGCTACATTTTGTTATAGCTATTTGCTCAGAGAGAGCTACTTGGATGACTATTGATGGCTTTAATAGTATTAGGGTTTGCTTCTGGCCATGAAATTAATCTTAAATTCACACAAGTGCAGTTACTCTGAAACCTGTCTTCCTGCCTCTCTCAACAGAAGTTTTGTTCCGAGTGCTTCCTGTCAGAATCCTTCATGAGAAGGGTTTCTGGGTTTGTGGGGTAGTCTGCTACTATTTAGTCACAGGCAGACAGGGAAATAAGTTAAGCAGTGAGAGTTCTGAAATCTACTGTTCAATCTACACACTGGATCACGGTAAGACTGCTTCTTGTCTCTCCTAGTGCCTGCAGAGCTTTCAAGTTTTTATATATTGTGCCTTGGGCTATTGTGGAAAAAAAATACCATGCAAGTGGATATGAAATAAAGTCTAGTAAGGTTAGATAATCCTAGGATAGTGGGGAGTGGATGAGGGTCTAGTAAGTAGACTAGTTAGCATAACTTAGGGTTCTAGATGTTGTCCCTGCCTGGAGAGAAAATACACTTGTAATGCAGTGTGAGAACTAAAGGGTTTAATTTAAAAAGGGAGGCAATGGGGTTCTTGGGTAAACCAGTTGTTTCACTCAGATTCTCAATAGTTCTGACCAGAGGTTGCCTATTGAAAAGGAAATGATTCAGTCTTTTTATAAAATTAGAAAGCAAAAAAAATAGAACTAAGCTAAGGATTAATACAATTATCAAATTAATAAACCAATGAATTAACAGAGGTATTGGATTAATATCAAATCATCTGATTAGTGAAATCACTGAATGCAAGTAATGAATTCTTACAAATCCTAAACTGAAATCCAAAGAGGTTGCTGTCTATTAGGTTATATCCCAACTAAAGATCTTTAACCCATGGTTACTTCATCAGCTAAACCTGATTATATAATGTAATGCTCAGACCAAATTATTGATTAGGTCTAATTTACAATCTCAGAGACAATCAAAGCCTCCCTCTTTGGTTTTATCTGGGAAATAGCATCTAGTATTGTTTTCCCCAACCCCAACAAAAGTCTCAATAAAGACTTTGGTAAAGCTAATAAGACAGGGTTTAACAGTATTGCTCAATAATTTGCCTATAAACAGTTTTACAAAGTCTAAGTATTCTAACGGAAAAACTCTTACAAATATCTTTGAAGAGATGACTCTTAGGGTAAGTTAAACTTAGGAATTTCTGTCACTTTCCTTTGGAGTTTTACAGGTGCTCACACACTTTTGCATCCCCATATTTGAAAACAGTGAAAGTTGAAGACATCTCCCAGCTTCTTAAACAAAAGTATAGAAAAGTACAAAAAAATAAAAATTCAAACTCTTTAGCTCTTGTGGTCTTCAAACTCACAGACTCACCTTGTTGGAGCTTTAGCTGCTGTCAAAGACTCAGATGAGGTAGTAGCCAGTACAGAGCTTTTACACGTGTGGTCTTTCAGACGCTGAGACTGTAGAGGTAGTTGTCACCACCTCTCACCATAGGTGGCCAGCCTTGGAAAGCAGGAGGCGGCAACTTCAGATGTCATTGCTGGTCTGAAAAAATGTTAGGCCTTCTGTCTTGACCCTCATTCTTATAAGCATGGTTCTCCTATGCTCCACCTTACCCCACCTCCCTTTGATGTCTTGGAGTGAATCAGGTGCAAAGTAAGGCCAGAGCTCCAAGCTTGTGATTTAATCAAATTGAAGTGATATAATCTTTAAATTAACAAGAATCTGGAAAATTTCACACAAAAAGTGGCATTTTCCTAAAGATATGAGTCAGTGCATCTCAGACGTTTTGCAGCACACCAAAAAGAATTAACCTGAGACCAGTTTTGAAGAAATTCCTCTACTCGCCCCTCTAGGTTAGACAACCACAGGATGTAGGATGTCAGCATCTAGCGGTAAACCTCAGCAAGTCCATAAAAATAAGTAATTGTCTTATAAACTTTCACTCAAACTTATCATGCATCCTTAAGTATTCTTAAAATAAATGTAAATATTTGTGAGAAACTACCACATCATTCTTCCATATTCAAAAGAATTAGGAAACTGGCAATTACAGGCTAACTAGGCAAGAGTTTGTGAAGCCTTCACTGCATAAAGTTCACAGCTTCTAACTCATCTAGGAGGAACAGCTGTTTAATATGACTTCAATAAAATTAAGGAAGATTTATACGAACTCTAAAAAAAGAAAAGGAGTACCTGTGGCACCTTAGAGACTAACAAATTAGTGCCACAAGTACTCCTTTTCTTTCTGCGAATACAGACTAACACGGCTGCTACTCTGAATCTTATACCAACTGTGTTTCTCATACACATTAATTCTCTCACAAAACAATATGTTAAAGCAGATTGTACATTTTTGATTTGATATTATGACTCACAGTTGACATGGCATTTTCATTCTCAGACCCTATTTTCAGTTCTAGCAACTTCTAACTTTATCTTCTGGGCTGAAATTTCTCATGCTTGTTCTCAGCATAGAAATAAATGTTTCTTGAAGAAAAAAATCTAAAGAAAATCCATTTTGAGTTACTCAAGGATAGAAGATCTTTCAGACATTAAAAGATTTATTTATTAATGGTCAAGTGCCAATAGTGGCTCAAAACCTGGGCTGCATTTGGGCAGTTTTGTTAGAAAGAAAGAAAGACAGAAAGAAAGACTACTGCTGCTTTGTGTTAAAAGTTGCTGGGTTCTGGATAACATGATTATTTTCTTTTGATACAGTTTAAACACAGTTGATACTTTTTCTGCTAACAATCCACTGATGCTTTATAAGCTGAATTAATGATGCTATCCATTTTTAGGCCATGTCTACACTACACAGTTTTGCCAACATAAGGCAGCTAACTATGGAGGTGTACACATTGCAATGCTCCTCCCACTGCTTTAACTCACCTGCTACGCCAACATAATAAAGCCACCTCAACGAGAGGCATAGCGCTTAAGGCAACATAGTTAGAGCAATGCAGTGTCAGTGTAAACACTGCATTTCTTATCTCACCCTAAGTGGCCTCCAGGAGGTATCCCACAATGCCCACCAACTGTGACCACTCTGGTCACAGTTTTGAACTCCACTGCCCTGCAGCCAAGTACACAGGTACACGTCCCTCCTCTGTTAAAGCCCAGGGAAGTTTTGAAATTGCTCTTCCTATTTGCTTGGTGTGGAGAGCTCACATAGTTACTGCCCAGCTAAGCAGGTCGGCTCCACGCAGCAAACGCACTCCTGCCTGGAGTACATGGGAGGTGGTGATCTCCTGGTTCTGTGGGGAGAGGAGGCTGTGCAGTCACAGCTCTCCAGCTGCAGGAATGTACTCAGGGCATGGAGGAAGAAGGCTCCGACAGGGACACGCAGCAGTGCCATGAAAAAATCAAAATTGCTGCAGCAGGCGTAGCAGAAGGCAAGGGAGGCAAACAGTCACCTCTAGTGCAGAGCTGCAGACATGCCGCTTCTACAAGGAGGGGGCCGGGGTCAGGGTGGTGCTGGTGCATAGCCCCCTCATTGAGCTCCTCCTATAGCCTTGTGTTCATAATGCACAGAACAATAATGAAGAGCAGTGAAGGATCCGTGCTTTCTGGCACAGCTGGCTGGCTTGCAGGTTACCAGAGCAGTTGAAAAGCTGCTGGAAACCTCATGGGATGCCCATGGAATGATGGGATTGAGAAACCTGGATCATGTGACACTGAACCTGCCCCCATGAAGCATTTCAAACCCTTCACAAAACACCCTGCAGCCAGTTGCACAGCAGGATAACTACCCATGATGCACTACTCTCTGTGTCGATGCAAGAACTGCTACTGTGGATGCACTCCGCCGATACAAGGAGCATAGTATGGACATGTAACAGCAGCTTCATTACAGCAGTGGCTGTACATCAGCATAACTTAAGTCGACTGAACTTTGTCGGGTAGACATAGCTTTAGACTGCATATATCCCTTCCTCATCTTGTATGTTTGTAAGCATCAAGACACCTATTTGATGTCATAGATGATTATTTTTCTGTGTAGCCACGTGCACTTCAAAGCATTTATTAAAGCTATTGTAAATTGATCCAGATAGAATTTGGCACTGCAATTTTAACCAGGAGCCTTTCTTCAGAAATATGCTATAAAGAAGAGTCTTTGTTTTAAACCATCCCCTGGCAGAGCTGCATAGATGAAAGTCACTGCCAACTTAAATATTTTTATCATCGGGTAAAGAGGTGGCTGAGGAGCATACAAAGTGCTAAGAGGCTTGTGCAGATTATTAAGTGCCAAACCAAGGTTGCAATGTTTGATAAAGAGAAGCCATTCATCAAGGTCATACACCAAAAGGAATGAAGGGTGGGTATGACACTTCTTGGACTGTGAGTCACCTTGTTTCCACCTACCTCCAGAGTGAGGGAGTCTAGCTTGTAGTAGCTAAGTGTTAGCTTCCCAACACAACCAGCCTGTCAGCCACTCAAGCACTCTCCTCTGGATTACATCAGTCCTGTCTTTGCCTTGCAGGATGACGGCAGATGCACACACCCCCTCCTACAAGTCCTCTCAAAATATCCCCCTGTGGCATCCAGTCCCTGGTCACTGGATACCCACAGAAACCCCAGATCCTCTGTTCCCAAAGGAACAACATACACAGTTTACCAGTTTTACCTTAGATCACTGCTCCTGCATGCATCCGATGAAGTGAGCTGTAGCTCACGAAAGCCTATGCTCTAATAAATTTGTTAGTCTCCAAGGTGCCACAAGTCCTCCTTTTCTTTTTACGGATACAGACTAACATGGCTGCTACTCTGAAAAATGTATCACACAGAGCACTTGAGTTGAATTATAGAAGAAGCAGACATCTGAGAAAGAACAGAAACTCAAATAAAAACCAATGTTAGAAATGGAAACAAATGGTTGCATGTAAAACACGATCATATCACAGGAAAACCTCTCCCCAGTAGTGAGCAAAGGATTCACTCTGTAATGTTTGTGAAGCACAGCAGCCTTTGGATGGAAAGCACTAGAGAAATGGAAAATACTATTTCAATACCATGAGAGTCGTCATGTGACAATATGGGAAAAGTTTGAACAAAACCAAACAGCACAAAAACAGATGTTGATGAAATAATTCAGAGGCCAAATGAATACGGAGTCCCCGTGAGGCCTGGATGTTTTGCTTTCACTGCAGCACGGTGGCTATTCTATTGATTGCCAGCAGTTTTCTTGTGGAAGCCTGGCTCTTGCTGGAGGACTAATCATCAGCAATACTCTTCTTTGTAGAGATTTGTTTTTCTCCTCTGCTTTGAGACGATGGCAGATCTGTTGGAGTGGTCCTTAGTCTTGAATCGTGCTGGGTTTGATATCTTAGTAAAGATTTTAGCTGCTGGGGCTGAATACTGCTTTATAAACCATTATGGCTTCAGACTCTCCTGGAGCTCACTTGATTAAGCTGCAACAAGACAACAAACACTGGAAAAGAGCATTGAAATGACTGCAGCCAAACTGCAGGCCACTTTGGTACCCGATTGCTTACAGTTTGGAGCTCAAAGGGCTGCAGCCTGCTCACCATGCGGCAATCTTTTCTCTTCATAGAATCAGCTCTCCTTAGCCAACTCTTCTCCTCCAGCATGCCCCTCCCTGGCCTGCCTCTTGAGCTCCTGCCAAATCTCATCTGTGCACATCTGGCCAGGGCTGGGACTAATCATTCACACAGAAACCAATGGAGCTCTGTAACCCAGCTCGGGCTGACTGCAATATTTAGCCTTGTCAGCTGACCCAGGCTCTTGAGACTCACTGCTGTGGGGATTTTCTTTGGGTTTTTCTGCAGCGTAGATGTACCTACAAACACTAACTAGATACTGTCAGGAATACATTACAGGGTTCATATCACAGTAAGGTTATATTTGTATTTCTATTAACTTGTGTCCAGCACTGACTGGAGAGTCATGAGAAAACATGACCCAAAACATTGCAAATAAAGAAATCCAGGTCTGAAAACTAGTTCAGCCACAGGAAAAAAATGCAAGACCAAAACAACAGTCACATTAGAAAATGGTTAACCGGCTACAGGTTAAACAAGAATGAATGAGGATTTCATACACCCTTACACCGAAGCTCTGAATTGGGGATAAACAAGAGTCTAATCAGATCTTGTTTTATTTGACCATTAAAACGGCCAACTCTAGTCCATAGTTGTTTTTCTTAGAAGTCCTTTGGCTCTTTTTATTTTTAATGTGAAACGCTTTCAATCAAATTAATATATTAAAAGTTAGACAAATCTTTTCACAATGCCTGGATGGTCTGAGCTCACCAGGCACAAAAAAAGTGTAAAACAACAACAGCAGAATAATAAAATCAGTGACATGTGTAACACTGAGGAAAGGCAAATACTCTCAGCAAGCACATAAAACAAAGGTGAGACCATTTTCAAAATTATAGAGGGGAAATAATACCAAGGTGCTGTAAACGTAGTGTCACTTGCGATTTCTTAGGGTATGTCTACACTGCAATTAGACACCTACAGGTGGCCTGTGACAGCTGACTCAGGCTTGGGGCTAAGGGGTTGTTTAACTGTGGCATAAACATACAGGGGCTGCAGCTCGAGCTCTGGGACCCTCCCATCTCATGGGATCCTACAGTCTGGGCTCCAGCCTGAGCCCAAATGTCTACACCACAATTAAATAGCCCCTCAGCCTGAGCCCAAGCTCAAGTCAGCTGGCACAAGCCAGCTGCAGGTTTTTAATTGCAACATGGACATACTTTCAGAGGTAAGTCAGAGGCATTGGGATTGGGTCACCTAAGTGATCTTACTCTTTTTACATTTATACATAATAGAATAATAATAATAAAGGTTTGGAAATATCAGTGCGCTTTTAGAACTGCTACCACAAACCTGAGCACATCTTTCTTTCCTACCCACCTCACTCACTTTTGATACTTGCAAGAACAAGTATTAAAAGATACAAATCTAATATACTGTGCCGCAAGGATTGTTTTCTTCGGGCACATTGCACCTGCAGCCTCTCCCAAGGGCAGATGAGAAAATAAGCTATAATTTTATACACTGAAATTATTTAAAAGCAAGTTATATAAGATTGCCATGCTAAGTCAGTTCATTAACTAGCTGAAATGCCCTCTATGGGATGCCTTTTTCCCTTCTTTTAAGAAATCCCAGGAGTCAGTTCTTAGTGTGTTTGTTATTTTACTTCATTTCTAAGTCTCAGCCACACAAAAAGTATTGTTCACAAACCAAGGTGGATCTCAATATGTTTGCTCTAAATTATTACTAGATTGCCGACCCTGTTTTCAAAACCAGTGGCTTGCTAAAGTAATTAGCAAGCTTCAAAATGTAGTAAAGACTGCATCTATTCAACTGTATAGTTCTGCAACACCTAATTAGGAAGAGTTAGGCTGAATAAAATACCATTGTCAATGAAGGCTTATCCGCCTAGTTCTTTTTTAATGACTGTTAGTATCAAATTAATAACGAAAACTATACATTTAATGAAAGCCTTTAAATAAAGTGTACTAATGATAATAATCAATCACAATATACAGAAGACCGAGATGCTTCCAAATGAGTAACTGTCTATCTCTGAAGCACCCAGATGCAATTTCTCACTGAAATGTACAGCAAGACATAAGGAGAATGATGTGTATCATAATGATCTGTCACACCTAAGACACTCAAATGCAGGCCATTATTGGGTCAATTTAACTTCTTTGCATCGGTACTCAACTTTTTAAATTAAGGTTTTCCTTTTTCACTGTTTTTACACTTAGGATCACTCTTTAGCTAAAAAATAGCAGTACTTGCTATATATTTGGCACACTGATATACAGAACCTCTGATAAGGGCTAGGTGGTGTACTTGGAATTATCTGTTCTTTCTTTGTAGGAAATCCCAGACACAAGCTGTCCTCAAAAGAGTGACTGAAAAGCCTTTTCTTTTACATTTAAGGAATAGTAGCAGAAGGAAAAGTAAGATGATCACCAGGAAAGGAGACTGATATAATTCAGTTCCCTAGAGAACAAGATAATAATCATTCTGCTTTATTAAATCCAATCCTAAAAGCACTCATATCAAACCTATCAGTACCCTAAAACATAACCAATCTTTCCCAGCTAAACTCACTGCAAACTGTTTAAATATGGCTATTAAAGAGAGGAGATTTCAGTTCACAACTCAGAACTCTATTGATGTCTGAGGCATTTACATTTCCTCCAGCTATAGTACATAAAGGACTGGGGCACAGACACTTTGGCTTAGCAGTCACAGCTGAACTGTTGACATCACTGCAACTCCTGGTGTGACCTGGGCACTGCCCAGCCCAGATGGCCTCCACCTTCTGAGGGGGTCCATCTTAATGTCCTATGGAGAAAGGATATACCTCCAAAATTCTGTGGAGGATTGGTCACAGGTACATTTTTCCAGTTTCAGATAGAGGCCGTGATTCCACAGTCTTTCCAGGATGGAACAAACATGGTAAAAATGCCACTCCAGGTTCTCTGAATTTGGTGAAAATTCTGGCAGACTGTACATAATCTAGACACTCCAAAATGAGGGGCATGGCATAGCGGTTTCAGACCGTCAGCTGGTTTAAGGCCCAGGTAATCTATGCAGCGGAGTAGCGTCCCAAGCTTCTTAAAAAAAGGACCAGAGCCCCTGATGGGGACATGGCGCACTGGATGAAGTGTTGGCCAGTTTTCCCTGGATGTACACACAAAGAGTTGCCATTTCTGGCTTGGATATAGTATAGATTTGTCCATAAGGCGCTTTCACCCTGGCTTTCAGGACTATGGGGCAGTCATAACCCCAGTGTGGAGGTAGAGTGTCCACATTTTTCTTTTAAAAAATGTCCACCTAATCCTGATACTTATCAGGGAGATGGGGGCTCAGGCTGGGAGCAGTTCCTTCTGGCTAGCCACCATCATCGGGGGTTCCCCAACAGGGGCTGTCACCTCCAAATGGCTGCAGGGACAGGGCTGGCAGTATGCAGGGAGATCCTTTGGCAATGGTTAGCGTGGTAGCTGACTCTTTTCTCTCTCCGGGAGATGCAAGCCAGGTGCCTCTGAGAATCAGAGGAAGGATGGGAAATGAGTCATACTGAATTGAGGCACCTCCCAATGTCCCTGGATTACTGCCTCTAGGGGTACTGTTTCCTATGTCACTGGCCCTGAGGACAGGAGAGACCCTATCGGTCGTCTCCACAAGAATTGACAAACTTTAACCAGAAGGAGATTTGTAGGGTTTGGGCAGCTTCAGCATCTATGAAATGATCAGTAGCCCCAGAACTGATCAAGGTCCATGGCGTGGGGAATCAACCTGGCCTCATCTGTGGTATGTAACCCTATCTGTACTTGGAAATGTGGAGAGGACCCACATGTCCCAGTTCAGGTTCCCCTTGAATTCTGAAGCATAGTCCCCTGGGATGCCCAGCCTGGGCCTTCATACAGCCTGGGCTTGCTTGTTTCCCAATTCCTCACTGGTGGCAGTCAGCTATGGTTATGAGGCAAGGGCATAGAATCATAGAATATCAGGGTAGGAAGGGACCTCAGGAGATCATCTAGTCCAACCCCCTGCTCAAAGCAGGACCAATCCCCAATATTTGCCCCAGATCCCTAAATGGCCCCCTCAAGGATTGAACTCACAACCCTGAGTTTAGCAGGCCAATGCTCAAACTACTGAGCTATCCCTCCCCCCCACGGAGCTATCCATCCCAGCTGTCCTGGTGCTCTGCAATAAAAGCATAAATTATTGCACAATCGCAATTTCTTCTCTTCCGGGGGGAAGCATCAGTGGCCCAGAAAAACCTGCACTGCTTTGTGGTTGGGCCCGGGGTTTCTGGCACTGCATGTGGATGAGGCAACAGCATGGTCCCCTGCTTCTCCTTTCACACAGCCAATTGTCAGTACGGAGAGAGAGAGAGAGAGAGAGAGGGGTCAAAAAGAGCATCCAAGCTGGTCATGGTCTCAGTGCAGGCTAGCTCACCCTTTATGTCCTCACTAAGTCCACACCAAAGCTGGCGCAGTTGAGCTGCTTCATTCCACTCAATGTCAACTGTGAGTCACCAGAACTGAGGAGCGCAGGAGGCAGCGGGCCCTCGCCCTTGCCGGAGCCATCACAGGGTAGCTTCCACTGAGTGAGCATGAAGTGGCTCATCAGAAATAGTGGAAAACGCTTGCAGGAGGCGTTCTAGTCAGTTAACACAGAGCTGTCCTGCTCCAGTGTGGGGAGGCCTAATCCAGCACTTCTCCAGCTAACAAGTCCCACCCTGGCTTGGTCATAGGTTATATTCAAGGGCGGAAGAGGAAAAGGAGATGACACTGGTTCAGGAACCCCCTGAATATCTGGCAGTTCCCATCAGAAAGTTCAGGTGGCAGTATGCCGGGGTCCTCTTCAGAGGGCAGTGGCCCAGCCTAAGCCTGGAGCAGAGTCTTCTCTTTCTGGGACTGCATTAGCTACTCATGGAGTGTCTAATTTTCTGCTATGTGTTGCACCACTTGGGCCCATAGCACTTGGTTCTCGGTTTGGAGTTGAATGACTCATGCCTGCAGATCTGGTACCCCCGGTCCACTGTGTGGTGACAGACCCACCCCTTTCAGATGCCTGCTAAGAGGCTTCCGCTGACGGGGGGTCAAAAGGGTCAGAGCAAACAGGGTCCAGGGAGCAGGCAGTCTTGCCTGTTGGTCACATCTGGGTTGGCGTCACCAAGTCAAGGATGATCACAGGGTGGTAGTCAGCACACAGGGATCAGCACAATCACTAGAGCCAGGATCAATAGACAAGAGTCAGGGTCAGAGATCAGAGATTGTTACCAGGCTGGAAACAGAAGGCAAAAGTCAGGGTCAGAAACTGGAGATCAGCAAGCAAGGTGCAGTCTGGAGTCACTGCAGACCAGAAGTCTGTATGGTTGCCTAAACAGCTTCCTGGGCTACATTTCAGGGTTAAACAGAGAGCCTGGGTCAATCAGAAGGCCAGAGGGTGCTGTCTCTGAACACTCTGAGCAGTACGTCCTGTGGTGCCTAATCTCCATAGTGTTCTTTGGCCACAGCTTTTCATAACCTGCTAGTGGAGATGTGGGAACATCAGCTGTCCCAATGGCTGAAGACCCAGGTTTCAGTCCCAAGGATCCTTACAAGTCAGGCTCATCCCTACCTTTTACTACGCTCACTATTTCTGTTGTTGTGCCTCTGTGCTTTCGGCACACTCACCACTACTCCTGGAACACACAGTTCCAGCTCTACCCATTCCCAGGACTCAAACAGTTTATAGCTGCAGAAGGTATCCTTCAGACCTGCCTTTCCCATAGCATCTAATGAACCAGACAACCATTCCTCTGCTGAACCATCCCATGTCATCATCCACTTCACTCATCACAGTTCAAATTGGGAAGAACTACCCAGGAAAGCAGACTTTAAAAACACAGATTCCAGGCATCTAATAGCTACTGATTGCACAGGACCACTAACTAGGTATGGGGTGGATGCAGACAGCAAAAAGTGACATGAAGGAAAGTTAATGCTGATCAATGCAAAATCTGCCACTTACAAACAAACAGAACACAACCTCATCAGTGATGAGACACCCGATATAGGCTGCATCACTGAGACTTGGCTGTATGACACCACAAGTTGTGCAATAGCTCACCTCATCACTCCGAAACAAACCTGCAGCCACACCAGGGCTGCTCGCTCAGCTACACTGACTCATCTCTCAAGCAGAGCCTGCAGTGACTCATCCCTCAGACATGCTGCAGAGGGCTATCCCTGAGCCGGGCTCAGATCAGATGGCCCCCAGGCACTGGTATTTTCACTCTTACCGCCAGAGCCACAAGTTAGTCTGTGGAACAGCACCACTCAGCTAGCAACTCTCCTGCTGCCTTGCTGTGTTACAGACTCCCTAGGCTTCCAGCCTGCCCATGATCCTGCCCCTGTTCTCACCTGAGCCTTGGTCGAGCCTGCTTCAGCCTTGTCCATGCCCTATTCCAACCTTGCTCCAGACCTGCACCTGCTGCCTGACCCTGAGGCTCTTGGACTGACTCCAGCCCAGCTTCAACCTTTGCCCTGCTTCTGTACTGTGACTTCAGTCCTGATTTGGCTTGTCTACAGATTCTGACCTTAGTTCTGACCCATGGCCTGTCTCCAGACACCAGTTTCAGTGGTGCCCATGGCCCAGTCCTGACTCAATGTCTGGTTTCAACCCCTGTAATTGAATCATAGAATATCAGGGTTGAAAGGGACCTCAGAAGGTCATCTAGTCCAACCCCCTGCTCAGAGCAGAACCAATCCCCAATTTTTGCCCCAGATCCCTAAATGGCCCCCTCAAGGATTGAACTCACAAACCTGGGTTTAGCAGGCCAATGCTCAAACCACTGAGCTATCCCTCTCCCTTCCCTGTCCTCAACCATTGCTCCAACCACCACCTAGAGCCCAGAGCCTGACAATCCCCTAGGATATGCAGCATATCACAGACCTAGACAAGACAAGAAGGCAGGCAGCTGTCTATTCATCTTCTCTGCAAACTTCAAATGTAAGAGAGGTGCCTCAGGTAAGACAACCTGATTTGAATTCACCCATCTGAAAGTAGAAACCAGAGCCAAAGCTAACAAGTTTTATACTCATTTACGGAGTGCCACAGACTACAGATTCATAGAGAAGCTCATTGGTACCTTATTGGTGATGGTGATAAATCTCCCAGGATGACAAGTCTGGGGTATTTCAACATGCATACTAGCAACGCCACAGATACAAAAGTCCCAAAACTCATCTCCTCACTTGCCTCCCTAGGACTATCACCAGGTCATCTCTGGTCCAGTTCATGCAGCCAATCAGACCCTGGACCTGGTCTTCAGCCTAGATGTCAAGATTGAGGCCATCACAACCCAGGCACGGTCTTGGACAGATCATTTAAGGCAGTGATCCCAGCCCCTCCAGCCCCCAGGCAACAAGAAAGACCCATGACCCTAATTTGCTAGAGACCACAAACACTCATAGACTCCAACAAATTCCAAAGCCTGATAAAGGACAACAGCACTCCATCCATAGGATGCTCAAGCACGGGCTTGGAAACACTGATTTGGCAGGTGCAGGCTCCACCAGACCAGGTTTATTATGCAGTGTAGACATAGCCTCTGTTACATCTTCCCAGCCCATTCCAAGCATATTTTATTCAGGGAAAGTGTCTGTCTCATTCCTGGGACCAGACATGCTGAGGAGCCAGTAGCAGCAACACATTTAAAGAGAGATTTGCACCACTTCTCTTCTGCAGTTGGAAAACTGCACAGCCAAAGGGACATATCTGTACCTTCCTGCTAGTCTCTACCGACCTGATCAAAATGAGTCCTGGCTCCTTGCCAGGCCCTGGTCTGGCACAATGTTGCTACATCAGCTGAGAACAAATAGGAACACAAACCTTATTATTGTAGAACTACTTCAAAGTGATCTTTAAAAACTCCTAAGAGCTAGTTAAAAATAATGCACATAGATGAGGCAGTGATGGCAGAGAGAAGATGGAGGAGAATCGGAGCAGAGGGCTGATTTTAAACCAGGAAACATGAGGCTACTTTTACATTTTGCCCCCAGCCCTGTGAATCCCAAGAGCAGGCCTGTAAAGCGATAAACTGGAAGCATGACTGAGCAGGGAGAAAGATACCCTCTCCCTTCATCCCAAGGTAGGGCTTTGAGTGCTACCTGATGTCAGCAGACAAGCTCGTTAGCAACAGACAGCCAGGCTGACAGACCCAAAGCCATCTGCCCCAGCTGTTTCCTGCTCTGCTGATGTTATCATGCAGGCTCATCTTGGTACATTTTGTTGTCATTTTTTAAATTCTGAATTAATTAATTCATATTTAAATATTCAGGTATGTTTTCTAAAGTGGGTGGGTGGAGACTGAGCAACTGGAGCTTATAAGGATGTCACAGCCTGCATGTCACAGGAATGGAAAGTTCGGGGAGCTAGTGGGCAGCACAGCTAGAAAATGATCATTGGAAAAGCAAATTCCTTTTAACTACATACTCAAAAAAGTATAATTATTTATTACTTAGCAACACCAGTGTAATTAATTTGCAGCACTTTAGCTACCCAATGCCTTGGTTGCTGTAACTGTAATTTAAATTTAATTGCAGCCTAATTTAATTTACAATAGGTGACCTACTTAGAGATTCTCTGAGACAGAGAAAGAGAGTATGTGCAGGTACAAAATTTACAATCCCTGAAGCAGAAAGATGGCTTTCTGGGCTCTCCTGACTCCACAGCCAAATGTATGCGAAAGTGAATGGACAGGAGACTGCACAGCTTAAGGCAGGTTGCGTTCATTCAGTATTTGTAAGATGCAGTTCAAGTCACTTTTCACCCTCTTACAAAAGACAGTTCTACCAAAACACCATGCAAACTATATCCCCATTTAAGCAGACTGATATGCAACAGAGACCACTCACATGTATAGCAGTCCCCCGTTTCGCAGCTTGAATATATGGAAACTCCCCATCCAGAATCGTGATGTGTTTCAGGGGCTTCTGTGTCACGGAAGAAGATTCCACCTCTCCCCAAGAAATATTTATCTTTCTTCAACTTATCCACCATTGCATCAACTAGTTGACAGCCTGGTAAATCCTGATCTGTCTGGAAAGAGTAAGATCCTTATGATAGTTGGAAAAATTCTTCACACGTAGCAGACAAGAACCAATCAGATCAGACAACAATGGCCACCACAGCAGGGACAGAGCCATGACTTAAGGACAAACAACTTCTCTGGAGTTATTTCAAACAAGTCCTAGAGGTGTTGCGGCAGCCTGCAAGTTAGACCCAGACCCTTTGCTGTCAAGGATACATTGATGGCAGAAATTGTTAATGCCTTCATAGAGGGAGGCTAATGTGCGAGCTTGAGGTGCTTACTCAAGATTATTATTAAATCATTTAACATCGATATTATAGTAACACCCAGAGTCCCCAACTGGAATCAAGATCCTTGTTGTGCTTGGCACTGAGATAGGCACCATAGTCAACATGTAGGGGGAGCATGTGAGGTCAAGTGCCCCCCACCCCCAGATTTCTGCTTGGCCTGCCAGGGGTGAAGACAGAGAGAGGCTGTTGATCAATGACCATATCCTCCATCCCAATGAAACACACCAAATTTCAAGGCAATCTGTTAACCATGCAGATTTTAGACCACTTAGAACACTCAACCTTTAAACAGAAAGCTGATCTTACCCTTAGCTATAGAAAAACTACCTGTCTTCTGCTATAATACTCCATAGTGTATATAGTTAGAGTTGCCAGATTTTTCTAAGTACATAATGCAAGAGGGCTTTGTAGAAACTAAATACTGGTACATGGAAAGACTCCTTTAGATCTTCTGAAAGAGAGGTCACAATAATTTCAGCTGCAATTACTAGAAAACCCTTTTAGTAAAATCTACTTAGACAACAGTACAATGTGCTACATTCTGTGTGCTGAATGCAGACATGAATTTGTGTTTGAGGTAGCTCCTTTTTGTGTGTGTGTGTGTGTGTGTGTTTGTTTCTTTTAGTTTTAATAGTGGTTTGATGGATCAACACTTTCATCCAAAATAGCTCCATCACGTATTATTATTACAAAGAATAAGAGACTGCTCCCCAATTGTATTCATTGGTGAGCCTAGACAAACTTTGTAAACTCTATTCATTATTTTAATTGAGAGTTAAGTCTCTGACTCGTGTGTTATCTCAAATAGGGCTGGCCAACAAACAATTCCATCTTGTGAAATTTTTTGAGGTTTCACAATTTTTCTTTCCAATGCAGAATAAAAATGAGACCTTTAGAAGTATCATGAAAAAGCCCACCCACCCCAGAACAGCTAGGTAATTAGGATGCCCATCTTTGATGTGAGAGACCCAGGTTCAAGTCCATGTTCTCCCTGTTTGAAAGCAAGAACTTGAACCTGGGTTCCCCACACCCCAGCTGAGTGCCCTAACCACCAGGCTATTCTGGGGCATATGCTCAAATTTTCCAGTTGAAAATATATTACCATGAAACATTCTAGTTACAAAGAAAAAAGCTTCACTGAAAATTTTTCAACTAGCTCTAATTTCAAACTATTCTTTAAAAATGGGTTATCTGAATGCTGAAAAGGCCTCAGTTTAGTAAAGTACTTCAGGACATGTTTAAAGTTAATGCTGTGCAGAAGCTAAAGTGCTTTGCTGAATTAGGAAGAATGGATTTCAAGAGTTCTGGAGTTCAATTCCCAGCTCTGCAACAGATTTCTTTAGTAAATTACTTATGACCAGCTTTTTAGAAGTGCTCAGTAGCCTGACACGCAATCATTCATAATAAGAGTAACTCATTTGATCACTTCTGAAAATCTGGTCACTTCGCTGAGCTCTCTAAACAGAGCTGGGTTCTTTGGCAAACTTGCTCCCAGTTGCAGGCACTAAACTCTTTTGAAAATCTAGTTTATAATCTGACTGTGCCTCTGTTCTAAGTTTGTAAAATAGAGATTCTACTTCCTTTCTCCTACCCTTTGTCTATCTTCTCTATTAGATTGCAAGCTTTTCAGCACAATGCCATCTGACTATCTGTGTGTACCACACTTTGCACAAGGGGGACCTGATTTTGGTCAGCGCCTCTATGCAGTACTGAAATTCAAAACATTAATAAATAATACTTATATCTAAGAAAGATCCACACATTCCCAAATTTGAAGGGACTCTGGATCCAAATTCATTCCTATAGTTTTAGTTCTAGCTTGCATCCAAAACTGGAAAGGGTGTATTTTCCAGTTGCAATTCAGATGTGGCCAGAAAGCTCACTGAATGATCACCCGCTGTAGCTCACGAAAGCTTATGCTCAAATAAATTTGTTAGTCTCTAAGGTGCCACAAGTACTCCTTTTCTTTTTTCCAGAATTTACAGTATTTAGAGCCAAAATCTTGACGTAACACATCACCAGATTTTAACTCCATTAATCTTCATTCCAGACCCTACCCTGATTCAGTCTCAAATGTAAACTCCACACCCTGCCCCTAAACCTGATCTGGATCCTAATCTTCACACTAGCTGTTAAGGTGCGTTGGCCTATCACTGCCCAATAAAGTATTGTTGCATATTGTATAGGATTTCCATTTTAATCTTCCCATTATAAAAGTCACCTGTGCACTCACAATAGCATGCAAGTGTGGTAACTACTTTTGAATGCTGTGTCCTCCATAAGGCATATTGTATACAGCAGAGATCAGAGAGAACACACATAAAACATATCACAGAGCTTTTGCATGAAAAGTTGGACTCCGGTACTTTCCTGGATTATAATGAAACCAACCGCTCTTTATCTGTTTCATTGATCCTGTCATAGGTTCAGATTTCTAAAGGCATTTGCAGGAGGATGATTTGAACAGTCAATATTTTTGGACATCAAAGAAAGATTTACCTGCTCTCCTTCTCCCTTTGCCCTATGTCACAGGGTGAGCTGGACCTGTAAGAGGGGTTCAGGTTCCATCTCTGACCTGTACCTGATTTCCCGCAGATCAAAGGAATTCTGGGACTTGTAGTGGCAGTGCAATTAGAATTGTAGGCTCAGAGCAAGGCTTGCTGGAAAGGAAGGAAGTGGAATAAAAACCAAGCTATTTTCTCACTTGAGAGTGACCTGATCAAAGCAGTGAGTTCATAAAGATACCAAAAACTAAATCAGAGCTATTCTTAGCCATAAATTGCCAAGCATTTTTTTCCTCTTAAAACAGATATTTCAATGCTCTTCTAAAAATACATTTTTGCTCATCTCCAGTTACTTTGTGATGTTTCCTCTTAGAACTAAAGAGGTAAATTAATCACCTGAATGTGGGGTAAGAGTGCAAAGAATCAAGAGTAGCACCACATAAATTGAAGCACTCTTAGAGCACTTCATGCTCTTTGCATGTATGTTTCCATGTAATCTGGTGGTATTATTCCTTCAGGGAATGATGTCACACCCTAGGGAGTAGTCAGTCTTTCTTTTACTCGCTGTATTTCTTTTCTTTAAGAACACACTTGTTTTCCACCCGTTTTTCAATGGCAAATTTAATCTCTTCAGCAGTGCGCACTGTAGGGAGGGGACTGTTTGTTCAAAAGAGTGCTGTTATTACAGAATAGCAGGATAATAGAATCCCAGCCATAATTCTCTATTATTTGGAGTGAACTGATGATTTTAGAGATTTACATTTTGTTTCCTTAAGTGAGATCAGTGCTGCATAGAATCAGCCCACTGAAAATAAATGACATCTCTGTTTTTCACATCTCACTGTCAGCTGACTGAGAATTGACTACAATTTTGTTCTTACAGTACGTTACTCAGGCTTTAAAGAAGAAAAGAAATCAAGTGGTCATTTTAATGGATGAAACACTGGCCTTTCGTCTGTGGGATAGCTGAAGATTAATCTGCCTTCCCAACTGAAAGGCTGTTTGGTGGTTTCAGATGCAGTGACTGATTTCTCTTATCTGTAGAATAAAATGGTCCCATCTAGTCCCTGCTGAGTTCAGGCAGGCCATGGTTTGCTTGTACATTTCATATAAGATACAGAGTTGGGATCCTGGCTTCGGATACAAGTGATAATGAATTTAGTGGTTTCCTTCTCTTCCATCCCAATTTGTGCACGTCACAGAATCACTGTTACAAGTTGGCATGATTAACAATCTCTGCTCTCAAGGGCAGACCCATCCTGGAAGAGCAGGGATGTCACAGGTCAGAATGAAGTTAGAAATTAAAATTGCTTTAAAAAATCAATAGGGTGCTAAGACAAGTATATTGTTCCCAGCATAGCAATTCCAGAAAGCAATCATGTTGTGCACTGCTCCCAGTGAGGGTCTATTTTCCCCTTCCAAGAGAAAATACAAAACAAGCCAAAAAACAAAAGAACCAAAATAAAGCATATGTTTAGACTGGGCATTCATGCAATTTGTTTTGGTTTGGAATAGGAAAATTTAATCAGCAATTCTTTGGTGATCTCTTTTTGGTTTAATTATAGCCGGTGCACTAGGTACATCCCAGATGCGTAACCATGATTACACTCACATACCACTCAGAAGGTAAAAAGCAACTTCCACCTATCTTCAATACATTCATATTAGGCTACTTTACTGCACTAAATGTAAGTGCATAGTCTGCCACCTCGTGGACGCCATAAGCAAAACTCACCTTGATTAGCTAGACAGTATTTAAAGCTCAAGCTATTGTGTAATAGCTTTCTTCGCCCTCACTAAAAAGATGAATGGGGTAAAGAAGTTAAGTCAACTACATGAAAGCAAGTAGTTCACATGAGAATATAGTCTGCTCGCTTTCCCTCTCCAGTTCTAACAGTTTATAGAAGTTGGAGAGTTTGGGAAGCTTCCCTCATCAGTGAGCTTGCCCAAAATGCTAATGTTTTCCTGTTTCATTATGGCCAGAGTGAGCCCAGGCCTGGCAATAAAAGTCATTGGAGAGTACAAAAATCAAAATTACCTGATATTATATCTGTCTAATCAAGCCAGCAGATGCCTGAGCAGCCGGCCAGGAGTTGTGAGAAGAATGTGGCTGATGAGATGAGATAGAGAGGCATAGACATACCACATACAGTATGTCCCAGGGAGCCCCGTCCTTCATCCATTCGGCATATTTTATATTTACAGTGCAGTAGTGCCTAAAAGTCACACCATTTCAGCTCCTGTTTTCTAAGCCTAGGACAAACACATGCACTCCACTCACCACCTACATCGGAGCATGTTCTTCCTCATTCCTGATCAGCTACAATGCGTGCTGCTCCCACATAGCTGGAACAGTCTCTGCTGTCACAGCAGAAAGCAAAGCTGGTCCATGCCTTGATTCAGAGAAGCACTCCATTTGGTTCCAGGCTGAGAAGAGAACATTAGAGTCCTTGGCAGTTAGTATAAAAAAAGCTTGATGAGTTGCTGCTAGGGAACAGAAAGACAAATAACCAAATAAAAACAGACAAAACTCAAGGCCCTTACTCCAGCAGGGGAAAAATAACTTTTTATTTCCACAGCACTTGGACCCTTCCTCCACTGTAGGACCAATTAGGCTCCCTGCAGGACCAAGACACCAGGGTTTAGCAACCCAAGACTCCTAGTCTCATATAGCCTCTATTCCTCCACAACCTGGAAGAGCCCTTATAAACAGTTGCCTCCGCCTTTTAGGTAAGTTCTTAGCCACAACTGGAGGGCCTTCCCTTCAGAACTGGGAGGTAGGATGGTTTCTGCTGGGTAGGACTGGTCCCAGTGTAATCTGCTTCCCCACATCTGGCCAGCGCAAGGAGAAATCACGTGCGGCTCCATCTCAATGGCCAGCACCGACCCACAGTGCATATTGAGACCAAGGTCCTGCTAACACATAATGTTTAGTCACATACAGAATCCCGTTATGGGAGAAAAGGAGCACAATAAGGGAGAACAGTGGGAAGAAGCCCTGAGGGGCCAAGTTGTTCCCTCCAGTGGAGATATCTGAAGAAGGGGGCTGAGGGGACAGAAAACTCCACTTGGTTCCCCTCACTGACTTTGAGAACTTGGACACTCTGCTCCAGCACAGGTGAATCTGGCCTTCAATCTCTTCTACCTTTCACTTATCCCCCAGGGAGGACGTTGTAGCAAAAGCAATGGCCCAGAAACAGCACCTGGGATTCCCCTAGGTTGTAGGGTAGGTAGCCTGAGGGGCATTTGCTGTTGCAGTTTACAGAAGTGGGTAGTTGACTAGAGATTCAGCTGCCTCTTTTGTCTGGGTTCTTATAGGCCTCAGCCCTACAATGCGTTCTACATAGGCAGATCCCTGTACCCATATGAACCCCCACTGTAAAGATGTAGGGGTCCATCCACAGCACCAGGCTGCTTAATCATTGGCTTAATGGTTCCCCGTAGCAGGGGAACAGAAAAGTCTGAGAGCTAAAGAATTCAGGAAAACTGACTAAATACAAAGCAGACTCCTAAATCCTACATTCAGCTTTTGTAGCTCACTTGGCTATTCAGTGCTTAAATGCTCATCCCTGTCTAATAAAAACAGAAACAAAACGATCTGAGAAGGTATAGTATATTATTTGTCATGTCCCATAATCAGTTGTCATCAGTTCTGAATGCAACTGAAATCGAAGACTAAACTCTAATAGGAGAGCCTGCAGCCCTATGTGTGTGTATCATTCATCTCTGGGAAGATTCTGCAGGTTGTGCCAAGGTGCTAGCATTTGCAGCCCTCTTATCTTCATACTTTTGAATGTTTCCCAGGGGATCTTTTCTAAGTTGTATGGTCAGTTTTTGGAAGGAAGCGATAGTTGTGTTCAGCTTCCATGTATGGTGAAAAATTGCTTCCTTTAGTTATTGTGCCAAGATAGGCAGGAAAATACTTATGCTTGTCTTCCAAGGATATGATCATTATCCGCCTTGAGTAAAAGTGGCACAGAAAGTGCCCGAAATATTTTAAAGGGGAACCTTACATGTTGCCATCACATGCTATTGAAACAGTCTCATCTCTCCCTGTTTATTTTTGAATGTCCCTCCTGCAAATGCCAAAAAGAGTGCAGTGGATTGTTATTAATTTGCTACTCTACTCAGAGCACAGCCAAAAAAAAGGTAGCAGCTATCTGACCTTGGGGTGGGACTGGTGGGGTGGAATGACTGGCTTTGCCAGAATCCCTACAGAGGCTTTGGTAAAGTGCAGGCTGGAGAGCAATTTCTATGCCCTTTAGCAGGATACAGCATGCATCTTTCCCTTACATCCTCCAACTAACCCCTGCCGCCTGGGGTGGCAGAAGGCGGATCCATGGAAGTGCTGGACATGCATGGCACCTGTGTTCCCAAACCTGACTGTGGCTAGCCCCTGAGCTGAGATGCAAAGGGAGGGAGGAGGAACCTGGCACCCTTTCTGTCTTGTACATTCACACAGAGCCAACCACAGCCAGGCCCAGTGTGATTTACTGGAGAACCAGTTCAGACATATGCAGGTACAGTCAGATGTATAAAGCGCTTGCTAAATTCTAGATTTGGACGTAGAGACAGCTGGGAGCTTGGAAATGGCATATGGAGATAATTGGTTTAAATGCATACCAAGGCGGTTGTGACTGAAAGTTATCCCTAGTTTGCCAGCAATACAAGGTGCATCCCAGAGCATCTCCTGAAAAGCCATTTCTACAACCACACCTACAAGAAATGAGCTAGCAATTATAGTTATTTCTACTGAGATATAGGACAACAAATTCTATATTTTGCCATTCTGCAGACTAGCCTTTGCAGAGTGTTTGTATCTTCTTATTGATGGTTCTCTTCTACTTCTTTCCCCTACACTTCCCTATTGTTCTATTACCTTGCCCCAGATCCCATTTTATTTTGTCATGTCTGAAATTACATTGTCAGCACTCTGAGGCAGAGACCAAATTTTCTTATCTGTATTGTGAAGTGGCTAGTGTATTTCCAGCATAAATAACAACAACGTAAAGAAGCCTGATTAATTCAGAGCACATTGTCGAATGTATAAAGGTTAGCAAGTATAATGCCTGAGTGCCCACATGTTCAAGGACAGTAACTTATGGCAAGGTTACTCGGGGACCTTTAAGGACCAAAAGATAAATGAGGTTGGAGTCCTGATCACCTAAGCAAATAGAATTTAGGCTCTAGCTGCCCATCAGTAGTAAATAAGTAGCTAAGTGAAAGTGACAGTTTGTCATGGAGTAAGTGGCCATTTTTCAAAGGCGTTTTACTATTTGGCTTTCAAAGTCAGAAAAAAATAGTAAAGACATCAAATATGTAAACTATTATCCCTGAAGTGTCTTTGGATGGGATTTAATTTCTGCTAGATGAGGGGAGAACTGAGAGTCTTTCCCCTATTGGGGTGATAGGGTCTATCAGCTGTGAGACAGCTCTTCTCACGAGAAAAGTGACCAGCTCTAGGACTACTCCATCCTTGATTAGTCTCTATGAGACGGGAACTGGGTGGAGAAGCAAAAGATGCCAGAAGAGAAAGATGGGGTGGAATGTGTGGAAACTACATTATCATACCCCTGCTTCAGAAGCCTCCCTTACCACGGCCAGTTCTTTCTCTTTATACTCTTTTGAAACCATCAGACCAGATCCATCACAAGTAGATTCTGGACTTCCTCAGAGAGACAAAAGTACAATGCCAGCACCTTACCATCAGTATACTGCATTCAGAAGTTATAGACTGGACTCATAAAATAACCTAAAGAGACAAATCTGTACACAATTGCCAAGTACTTCCAGCTACAGACTAAGGCAACTAGTGTTCATGACAAGTCATGGTACAAACACCACCACCAAACTGTGCAAAGCTATAAACACTATTGTAAACAAACTCTACAAATTTTTATCATGACTCGTGAACATGTTTAACAATTAAATTATTGGATTAGACTCAGACTAACTGAATCTGGCTAAGGGTTTAGAATGGGGAGTTTAAAAAAAAACCACACTTCTCTTATCAGATCAAATCCTTTTTATAAAAGGGCTTGTGTCTGACTGACAAACGAGAATTAGACCTTTTAGAAGCTTAAATGTTCTATTCAGTTCTTAAGTCTTCTTCAGGTAACTAATAGCTCCCCAGACCTGGTGGTGTGAATTTTCCTACCACCCTTTCTTAATTACACATGCACTGACAGAAAGAGAACTGTGTGATTCCAGCCTCCAGATTACATTATCTGACAAACATGACAGAGAAGGCTCAATCTTCAAATCGAACAGTATCTGGTTAGACTAAATAGTAGTGGTACAAGGTTATGAGCCATAGAGTAGGAAAACTATTAATGGAGTGTTACTACAATCTGTTATGAGAACAATGCTTCATAAGTTGAAGCAGGTCAAAATTTTTGTTCAAAAGTGTTTTTCAGTGAAAAAATGGCTTTTTCTGAACAAAAATTTTCTGAGATTGTCAGTTTCATTGGAAATTTTCCATTTGTTTTTCAATGAGCAACTGAGAAACTGACAACTGATTTTTTTTGTTCAGTTTTCAGTTTTACATTTCATACAATCATAGATTATCAGGGTTGGAAGGGACCTCAGGAGGTCATCAAGTCCAACCCCCTGCTCAGAGCAGGCCCAATCCCCAATTTCCTCCCTTTTTCTATTTTGCCAGTGAAGAAAGGAAAAAAGGGGGGAAATGTGGCAAAAATCTCAAAAATGATTTTTTGTTTGTTTTCAAAAGCCAACATGCTTCACATTCTGGTTCTGGATTTTCATTAAAATTTTCTGCAGAAGTTTTTTCCCAAAAAATTCAGAACACTTTTTAAAATTTTCCATGAAAAACTATTGTTATTTTTCAACCGGTTCTATTGTACATTAATGGCTTAGAGCAACGTTTCTCAAAAGGGAGTCTTTGAGGGTACTCCGAGGGTAAATTACACAAGAAAATCGGTGCAGTATGGTGTCAGTTACACAAAAATGGAAGTATCAACACAGGTTTATTAACTTAGAATCATCCACAGACAATACCATGAGACCTCATTACTCCTCTGAATGTTCCAGAAGAGGGCTTAACATTTCAGGGCATATAGTTTTGCAGAAATTCGGGACTGTGGGGTCACTTGGCTTGTAGTAAGGAAGGATGGTAGAGACCAGAGTGTGGTTGTGTTGTAACGAGTGTTGTAACAAGTTGCTGGACCAGGGCTACTGAACACACAAACACTCCGTGCATGCTTGTGTGTTGGCTGGGAGCATCCAGACAACGAGCTAGAGCAACAGAGCTTTTTAAGGCACTCAGGGTTACAGGACAAGGGGAGACACAACCTTTCACTGGTCTAGGTTGAACGCCAAAACGTTACACCCACATCACTGTAGTATCTGAGTACTTCCCAAAATTAATTAAAAGAACTACATTCAACCAAACACTCTCACTCTTCTCCACTTGCAGAAAGGCCATTGCATATCTTGAAAGATACCAGATTTTTTTTCTTCCTCACACCTTTCCTCTGTGGGCTCAATCCTAGAAGGTGCTGGCCCCAATCCAAAGGACATAAGTACATGCTTACCTTTAAACACATAAGTAGTCCCATTGAAATCAGTGCCACTATACACATCCTCGAGTGCTCTGTTGAATCAGCCCCCTCCAGAATTGAGCCCTAAGCATGGGTAAACTGTGAAAAGAATTATGAGTAAAGGCCATGTCATGTAAATGGTTCTGAATGACATGAACTCCATGCTCTCTCCTCTCCTTTATGGGACTTTCACAGGCTAGGTGTAGCTATGACAGTTCTGTCTCCTGCACCCATAGTCCTCCCCCTTGTTTTCATGTTTTCAGCGGCTGTAGTTGTCATGGGAGGTCATGGGTGCGAGTAACAGATGAACCTTTCAGGAAACCCATAGAGTGATATGAATATCAGGATGGAGACCTTGATCTTGATTATGTAGTTTGTGAGAGTGGAATACCAGTGTGATCTGGGTGTGGTGGCTTGTGATACTGAGCCAGCCGGCTGCTGCGTCTTGTTTTCAGTCTTCCCGAATCAGGATTAAGATGACTACAGTACCATGCACTCAACTTCTATGGAGAATGTTAGGTCATGATGGTGGTAGCTTTTAAAGATTTTGACAACAGATAAAGTTGCTTCCCTGCTTATTATTTCTCATTTAATATCAGAATAGGGGGTATCAAATTTGGATCTGCTTTTTCAATGGTAGCAACTGATTGTTACCATTTGATGCCAAATAAATCGGAATATAAATTCTGCACAAATCAGGCTATTTCATCTTTGCTTATCTCTGGGCTCCACTGCACATTCATCGGTGTTGCCTCTTAAATATAGTTTCCCTTTTTATAAGTACTCTCCTTTCTCCCCTTCCCCCACCTCCCCTCTCTTGCTAAGTCCTGTTGCTTCCAGAATGTCAGCACAAAAAGGGAAAAAGAGGTCATCATCATCTTGACTTGTCATGTTGATTCCTTTCATTGGCTTCCTGCCTCTTACACCTCCCTTTCAAGCCTTGCATACATCCCTGCTTTCAGTTTTTCCTGCTCACCTATGGCTCCCCACACTTTTCCTAATCCTTTGGCCTTCCTGCTCCCAGGGCCATCTCTAGAGATTGTGGTGCCCTACACAGCCCCCTGAGGGGGAGCTGGCCCTGGGCCTCTGGGGGGGGGGAGGGGCATCCCAAGCTTCTGCGGGGGGTTGCGCCCAAGGGCTTTGGGAGGCAGGAGCAGCCAGTACAGGAAGCCAGCAGGGGTCAGCCCCGCCCCCCCACTCATGGGGCGGTGGGAAGTGGAATGACCCTTCCCCAGCTCCCAGGCTTGGAGGAAGGGGGGGGAACTGCCCCCCAGCACTCACCGGTAGCGCGGCTGGGAGCTGGTAGAGCAGGACAGGCCCGACTCCAACCCCTGCTGCAGTTCCCCGGGATGCACAGCTCAGGGGAAGGGGCAGAGTGGGGGCGGGACTGGGGCAGAGCAGGGGCAGGAAGAGGTGGGCAGGGCAGAGCAGGGGGGGGGCTGAGGGGAAGGGGTGAGGCAGGGACGGGGCAGAGGCTGCTTTCCTGGCCCTGCTGTGCGCAGCCCACTAGGGGCCGGCTCAGCCAGCTGGGGGATTGGGCTGGCCGCTGGAGCTAGAGGCAGCATGCAGCTGCGTAGGGCACCAGGAAATTTGGGGCAATTTGGTGCCCCAAATTTCCTGATGCCCTATGCAGCTGCGTAGTTTCCGTATGGGTAGGGACAGCCCTGCCTGCTTCCTTCATTTTTCAATCCATTTCAGTTTCTCACCTTTAGCAGGGATTAAAGAGAGGAGGGCTGGGGGAACGCAGTTGTCCTTCTACTAAAAAGAGGGGGAGAGCTCTCTTCTCCCTGGTTTGGGTAAGCGGAGCCACTGGCCATTTCTCCCACCCTCCCCACTCCATTGGTTGGTGCAGTAAGAGCTCCCTGCTCCTGTTTCAATCTACTTTAACCACTGCTTTCTGCCATGCTGCCCCCATGGCTTGGACAGGCTCTTGTGTCTTGTCTGCCAAGCTCCGTCACCTTCAAAGCCTACTTCTAAAACCACTTCTTTCCAGGAATCCTTCTTAATTCCTCTTCACCACTTATTGTGCTCATCTTCCCTATTGGTAATTCCTGTTCCCAAGAGCTATCGTTCAATATCTTGTTTGTCTTAGGCCCTGACATTGCCAAAACTTACAACCAGGCAAAGAGTTATGCTAAGTGCAATAGTAACTGTTTGCAGGATCAGATCCTTAGACTGAGTAGGGAACATGTTTAATTATGTTTGAGAAGTGCACTGTAAATGTATAGTTCTAGATATATACTTTTTTTATTAATAATAAACCATAACCTGTGATTTACATGCAAAATTGGGAAATACCATATTGCCACTGGGTCAAATCTGAGGACTTTGCTTCAGCAAAATTTCTGTTGGCTGCACTGGCCATGTGCCTCAGGAAAATTGGAAAAAGGACCTCTGGATTGTCCCCTTATTATTAATGTTTTGGGGTTTATGTCACCCTAATAGTAGAGGGGAAAGAAGAAGCCTTTTCTCCCAAATACCTTGCAACAATGTTAAATCTCAACTACTAGAGTAGGTGATGCCCTAATAATCAACCCAGGATGCCAAGTTTGAAGAGATCAGAAATGTACACTTGCATGTGTGCACAAATGAATGGTCCTGTCATTCTTGCTACTGACTCCAGAATGAGACTGAAATTGGCAAGTGTCCTTTCTCTCGCTGTTACATTCGTGTTCAGTCTCCGTCTGACTCACAAGAACAAAGCTGGCAAGAAAGGACACAGAACAAAAAACTGGCTAACTGATAGGTCTCAAATGTAATTGTAAACGGGGAATCATCATTGAGCGGGTGTGTTTCCAGTGGGGGGTCCCACAGAGATTGGTTCTTGGCCCTACACGGTTTAACATTTTTATCAATGACCAGAAGAAAACATATCATCTTCACTGATAAAGTTTACAGAGGAGATAAAAACTGGGGGAGTGGTAAATAATGAAGAGAACAGGTCACTGATTCAGAGTGATCTGGATTGTTTGGTAAACTGGGTGCAAGCAAACTATGTGTTTTAATATGGCTTAATGTAAATATATATATGTAGGAACAACGAATTTAGGCCATACTTACAGGATGAGGGACTCTATCCTAGGAAGCACTGACTCTGAAAAATATTTGGGGGTCGTGATAGATAATAAGCTGAACATGAGCTCCCAGTGTAATGCTGTGGCCAAAAGAACTAATGAGATCCTCTGATACATAAACAGGGGGATCTTAAGTAGGAGTAGAGAGGTTGTGTTACCTCTGCATTTGGGACTGGTGTGACTGCCACTGGAATACCATTTCCAGTTCTGGTGCCCACAATTCAAAAAAGGATATTGATAAATTGGAGAGGGTTCAGAGAAGAGCCACGAGAATGATTAAAGGATTAGAAAACAAGCTGTATAATGATAGACTCATAGAACTCAATCTAGTTATCTTAATAAAGAGCGGCTTAGTCTGTAAGTATCTACATGGGAAATAACTAATAATGGGGAAAAAGCATAACATGATCCAGTGGCTGGAATTTGAAGCAAGACAAATTCAGAGTGGAAATAAAGTATATATGTTTATTGGTGAGAGTAAGTAACTATTGGAACAGTTTACCAAGGGTCATGACAGATTCTCCGTCACTGACAATTTTTAAATCAAGATTGAATATTTTTCTAAATTATATGAATTATTTTGGGGAAATTTTCTAAGACAGAAAAATCATACTTGTCTAGTACTGGAGTCTCTGTATTTACAAAATTTTTCTTAAAAGCCATATATACACTTATTTTCTTTTATTCAATAAATAAAAAATTCTGCTGTATATGAATTTTTCAAATCAGTACTAAACTTTTTTTTAAAAGCCATGAAAAAATCTTTTTCTCATTGGGAATTATTACCAAGCAAGTTGATACTCAGCTGGACACTGGTAAAGCTTTTCAATGCAATAAATAGTGCTGATATAATTTCACAGACATACAGATCAGAATAAAATAGCTAGTTCATAGCCCAGTTGCTTGAAATACATTCAAATATGAGCAGCTATGAGAAGTGGGAAATAAAACAAAAGCTTATAAAATTTCCTGCCAGTATACCTAGTTCAGTAAAAGAAGAGTTGATAGCAAACATACAATGAGGTTTTACAGCAGAGGAAAGATTGTTATCTTACACGAAGTCCAACATGTAAAGGGAGAAAATAACCATTTTAATAAGGTAAAATTATTGATTAGACTCAATATAATAGCCCGGGGGGAGGAATCATTTTCTAAAATTACAAGAATTTACTACTTATTAAACGTGTCACCCAAATATCAAAATATTAAGGTAACTAATAAGAGACGGTCAAGTATATAAAATGGTACAAAAAGAGCATTGCAAGCAACCTCCTTGCAGTGTGATTCATCAAAGCTAATTGTACTTGAAGTCCTGTGCATGGATTGCCATTGTTGGTGTCCTCCTGCTCACCCTCATTGCTAGCATACGTAAGAACTGAAGTTGCCATTTCCCCATAAGGTGTGAGGAAAGTGTCCATGAATGGTAATCCATGTCAGCTTCTAATGGCCACCTTTTTTGTAGGAGAACTCTCTCTCACTTTATAGTACCTCAAAGGTTTCCAAGACTGGAGATCTTAAAGCAGAAAGTGGATCCTTAGCCACTGAGAGGCCTCTGAATTTGTTTACAGTTGCTATCACATCCAACGTGAAATTATTCTTGCTACCTTCTCTCAGAACAATGCTAAGTGATGTGCTCCTTAAACACACTGGACTGACAAAGACTTTGGCAAAAAGAGAGAAGGATCAGATGTAACACCAACAAGACCCTGGTGATCGGTGGGCAGGATCGAACCTGGGGCCTCTGAAGCTTAGTGCATGAGCTTCTACTGCAGGAGTTTCAAACACCACAGAATTATTTCCTGTGGCCCGCCATAGGCACCGACTCCACCGGCAGCCAATCTCCCCCACACCCTGAGTGCACCACATCCCCACTCCTCCGCCTACCTCCCAACGCTTCCCGCCACCAAACAGCTGTTTGGCAGCACTTAGGACTTTCCAAGAGGGAGGGGGGAGGAGCAGGGACGTGGCCCTTTCAGGGGAGGAGACAGAGAGGAGGCAGGGCCAGGGCGGGGATTTGGGGAAGGGGTTGGAATAGGGGCAGGGAGGGGGCGGAGTTGGGGTGGGACTTTGGGGAAGGGGTTGAAATAGGGGCTGGGAAGGGGTGGGGTGGGGGTGGGGCCGGGGGCAGAGGAGGGGGACTTTAACCGAAGTAATTCTAAAAGTAAATGTGTGTTTTGTCATTTGAGTGAGGTGCATTACTGAGTGTTTATATTTTATTAAAACCCCTCTTTGCATTACAATTTTTAAAAAGTTAATACAGTGACTTTTAATAGCATACTATATTACTCTTCATTTTTTTCACTTTTGACTATACTTTTGTATCATTGTATGAAAAGGATTGAGTGATGCAGCTCTTGGGCCAATGTACTAGTCCTCATGTGGCCTTTGTGGTGATTTGAGTTTGAGATCCCTGCTCTACTGCATGAGCTAAAAGCCACGTGGCTCTTAGCTAAGGCTGTAGCAGTCTCATTAATCTCTAAATCGTCTCAGTGCCACTAGAGGGGGACAGAGAACCACACCTAAGAGGTGTGTGGGTTACACAGGCACTAAGCATATAATATCAATGGAGACAAAAGCAAGCAGACTTTATTAGTAGTACCAAACTTACTGGGAGGTGAATACTTACCCTAGGGGTCTTACACAATACGCCTAGACATCAATGGAAACAAAAAGAAAAGGAGTACTTGTGGCACCTTAGAGACTAACAAATTTATTTGAGCATAAGCTTTCGTGAGCTGCAGCTCACTTCATCAGACGCATTCAGTGGAAAATACAATGGGGAGATTTATATACACAGAGAACATGAAACAATGGGTGTTACCTTACACACTGTAACCAGAGTGATCACTTAAGGTGAGCTATCACCAGCGGGGGGGGGAGGGGGGGAAGGGAAGGAACCTTTTGTATTGATAAAACTCCCCACTGTATTTTCCACTGCATGCATCCGATGAAGTGAGCTGTAGCTCATGAAAGCTTATGCTCAAATAAATTTGTTAGTCTCTAAGGTGCCACAAGTCCTCCTTTTCTTTTTGCGAATACAGACTAACACGGCTGCTACTCTGAAACCTGGAAAGATTCTGACTTCAATGGGTACTGGATCAGGCCCTAAGTGAAGATGATGCTTTTTCTCCCTGACTCCCAACAACCCACCTCGCTCATCCTCAGCAACCTGCCTGGCCTCCCATCATTGTCAATTTTTTCCTTCCAAAAGGGGAATCTCGTTTTTGATCAATTTCCTGTAGCTGGCATCTTGAAATACTACCCATAACCCAGAGTCCTTTGCATTGAATACAAAGATGCTTCAAAGGAAACATCCATCACAGAAGATTTTGGAGTACATTTGAGACTGAAGTTGTTTGTGGCACATGGCAGAACAGAAACCAGGAGATGCGTTTTGGAGGGGAAACCCAGAATGAACGAACTCCACAACCCGACACCAGCTCAGGGATGCCCTGTTGGTGAGTGAGCATGATAAGACTTTTATTTTCCAGCAGTGTCCCCTTAAGTGTGATAGGTGACTGCCTACTCTGCTATGAAAGGCTTCCCCCTATGAAGATGGAGAAGCTGAATCCTTATATATCTGGCAGATCATTTCCATCCTTTCAGCTTCTTGGAGCTGCTGGAGCTTTGTTTTCACCAAGTGGAGTTGTTGGAAACAGATGGGGCAGGAACACTGAAAGGGAAGGGATAAGCAATTCTCTGTATTTCCCACTAGTTCAACTATACCCCCCAATCTGTGTGTTACAACTGTGGTAAGAGGTGCCTACTTTCCCGGGGGTTTACAACATAAAACCTTGGGCAATAGGTTCAAAAGCACCTATATCACTTAGGAGCACAAGTCCCATTGAAAACATTACCCTTCCTGTTTTAAATATAAATTTATAAACCCCTCAGTTAATATTCCCTTTTCCACAAACAAAATCATATAGTAGGAAGGAATTTGCATTCCCTAACTTCATGCTACCTGATTAACAGTGATATGCTCGGGTGTAGATCGGATTCAACAAGTTTGACCTAAGATAGCAGCAGAGGTTGTGCAGTTTTGTGCCAAGATCTGACGACACTAGATCAGGTTCCTTACCAAGCTCTTCTGAAGAAAGAATAAAAGGGGAGAGGTGGGAGAATTGGAAGGCAATAGCAGACTTTGCTAGCTATCAGAACTGTGTGTGGCTGGAATGCCTCCAACCTTCGAAGCTGAGGATTAAGATAAAAAAAAAAATCAAATTGAATTGCTCTGCCTTTTGACATCATTGCAACTTCTAGAAAAAACTAAACTAAACTAAGGCAAAAATAAGAGGCAAATCTTTGAGTAGGTCTAACGACAAGTCTAGTCTGCTTAGCAGCCATGCCACTCCCTTAGTTTGTTAATTAGAGACATCACATTCCCCGCACACTCCACAGCTGCACCTTCCAACAAACTGGCTGCTATACACTGGTTCTGGTAATGGGATGCAGGTATCCTGTCTTACTCTTCTCCTTCATCTCCTGAGGAATTTAGTTTGGATCTTAGTTTCGTAAGCAGACATTGCCTTCTGGGGAACTGGCACCCCAGGGAACCATGAGGGTCCCCTTTTGGGTTCCCCTGGGTTATGCCACCCATCACGTTCATCTATGCAATTGTTCTGGAAGACCTCACCAGGTGGCTCTGTTGGACAGTCTTCTGAATTCTTTTTCTTAGTGTGCAAGCAAGTTCAAACTCTTGGGGAGATAAGCTATGTTGTTCTTTGTCTGAGGTTGTGCAACACTGTTTGTGGAGGCAGCTTCAAGAGAGACGGATCTGTATGAGCAGTAGAAAAATTTGCTGTATATTTGGGCTACGATGAGAGTCAATTCTTGGGGCAGAGTCATTGGGAACTGGGCACTGGTGTTGGGCTGAGATTTCCCTTTCACCTAGATAGATAGATACCTTAACATCCCAGGATAACATAGCTTCCACAAAAGTGTCCTTTCCAAGTACAACTGCTCCAAATGCCTTGTCACCTCTTCTTTGAGGGTTACTGAATATGCAGAGCATGAATTTGTATAAATTACTGCTTACAGTGTTAGGTTCATTTATTCTGGAAAACAGCCACATGATGCCATAGACTGAGTATATGGCTCCACCCTCTCCTTGCCCAGTCAAAACAAAAACGTGTGCATGTCTAAAGATGTAGAGTTCACACTGAGGTGCTACCTGGAGGAGGAGAGAATATGATGCCATATTGCCCACCCCCCATCTTTTCATCTCATCTACTGGAAAAAGTAGAGGGGATGTCAGGAATTAGTGGGGGAATTAAGACAGGGAAGAAAGGAAAAGCAAAATTTGTCAGATTTCTTCATCGTAACCTGGTTATGTATTGAGATGATTAAAAATAATTACCCACTTATACTTACTTCTCAGATCATGCCTGAAAACAGTTTAAAGCAGAGGTCTTCAATCTGTGGGGTGGGCCCCCATAGGGGAGTGCACAGTAACATGGGGGGACCTGGGGCCAGAGCAGGCTCCACAGGGGGCGGGGAGGGAGCACTGCCCAGTTCCACTCCTGGCCCCGGCCCTGGCTGCCAGCCCCACGCCCGGGGTCCTGGCTGCCGACCCCGTGCCTGGGGACCCACTCCAGCCCCCACCCCCAGCTGTGGTCCCAGCTTCGTGCCCCTTACCCCTGTTCGTGTTCCCCTCGCTGCCCCCGGAGCGGCATGCCCGCTCCCAGCACCATGGGGGGGAAGCAGACAGGGATAAGGGGAGCCATGACATAAAAAGTTTGGGGACCACTGTTTAAAGAGATAGAAGGTTATACTGACATGATGTTGACTAATTTAGTTTATTTTAATAATTAAAATATGAGATTAGGCTGGACCAGAACAAGTGAAAAAGAAATTAAAGCAGATGAACATCACTTACATATAATGAAAACATCTGAAATAATGTCAGACTGGGAAGCATTATTGAAATGCTCATCTCTGGAAATGAACATTCTAAGCCAAATTCATTCCTTCTCAGATGTAGACTGACAAGGAAACATGGCTTTTAGGGACGCTTTTTGCTTCTTTGGCTTTTTTACTCAGTGTAAAGGGGATGGAGTGGGGATGAGGATCTCATCCCTTGCTTCAAGAAAATGCTTGTGCTTACGTCCATCCCTATTCAGGAAAGCACTAAAGCACGTGTACGTGGTTAAGTGCCCTTCCTAAATATGGATAGTTGCTGAATTGGGGCCAAAGTCAATACATTGCTATTTGTAATCAAACAGTATGAAGCCTGTGTTATGGCTGTACATGAAGTAAGCCACCCTCTCAAACATTTGAGGGTTTTCATGAAACAATTGCAGAGCCATGGCCTCCAAGGAGTCTGGCTTGACCTCCTACTGAGCAGATCAAACAGTTTTTTGATAAGCAGGGCCAAAATCCCAGGGACTGACATGTACAAATGAATTCTGGCTGGATAAAAAGGGGTAGGCAGTTGTTGGGGAGCTGTTCAGGGAAACTAGATTGACACAGGCACCTGCTGGGGTGTCTGAAGGAGCTAAACCTGAGTAGGTCACAATCACAGGATGATGGGGCTTTAGGAAGGCATGCCTGTAGACTGTTGTCTTCAAGACTCTTTTTCTCTAAATGCTTGTTCCTGCTGGTAAAATTAGCAACACTTGGTTTTAAGAAGGCTGTCTGCTCAGATTCCCAAAGGGCAGAACTGCAGATGCCGAACTCGGTCAGATCTGCTAGGTAAGCACAGTCAATACAAAGGATACATAGCCTAGGACGTAGTCTAAAAGTGGGAGAATTTCAAAAATCCACACTGGGACAGGTTAAGGCATGATGCCAGATATCTGAGGGGTGCGCTCAGACAGACCAGACAGACGGAAGAGCTGCAGCTAGCCCAGTAATCATGACACCACGTCTGAATTTGTCCCTATGCTACTTCATAAGCCTTCTATTTATTCGTTATGAACAAGTTTAGTAAGCACAACTGTTCAAAGAAAAAAAATGTTATAATGAGGCCAGATAAACAGAACAGCAAATCAAATTGGATTTGTCAGTACAATTACAAAACTGCATCTCAGTGCTTTGAGCTGAATCAATATTGCAGATTAGAATATTAATATTTGTTTATATGATGGCTTTACTGCAGAGAACACTGAATAGGAGTACAACAGGTGTTTACAGTCAGCAACTATGAGTATTGGGCTTGATTCTCTACTGCCTGGCTCCTTTTGCACTCACGTACAGAAGTGCCAGAATAGGGGGAGGCCAGGGAGCCATGGCCCTCCCACTTTTTACCAGCTGTAAGGGCGAGCGACACGGGGAGGGGGCAGAGAGGAGCTAGTGGGGGGTGGGCTTTTAGGGAGAAGAGGCGGCGCGAGGGCAGGGGCTCAGGGGAAGGGGCGGTCTGAGGGCAGGGGAGAAGGGGCAGGGTGGGGGCAGTTCTCGGGGGTGGCATGGCACAGGGGTGGAGCCACAGTTCAGGTGTCTGTGGTGTCCCCCCCACACACTTTTAGGGTGCTTCGGCCACTTCTGGTCATGTACATCTGTGCAAAGTGAATGCAAAAGATGTGCTTCACTTCAGAAGTTATGAGCCTGTTCCAGGAATCACTGGGTAAAATTCTATGGCCTGTGTTATGCAGGAGTCAGACTAGATGGTCATAAGCTAGCTTTAAAAATAATCTGTGAAAACCCTACCAAACAAGAATGGTAGCATTTTTACTTCAGCTGCTCATAGGGTAGATAGCAGTGGAGAATCTGGTATTTTGGTGGTTTGCTTTTTCTTGGTTGTTGTTCCTGTGTGTGGTGGGTTTTTTCCCCCTTTTCCCATTAAAGACCTGACTGGAGTGATTAGATTTACACTGGTGTCAGTGACAACAGAATTCAACCCAAAATAGCAATGTGTGGTTTAGAGAACCTAGTTCTATCAAAATTCAATTCCATTCTTTTAACTGTTGGGGTCAAATTTACTCTTGAATACTTGCACATTGACTTCAATGAGTGGCCTCTCCTCAACACTGCTGAGTGCAGAATTTGGCCCTTTGTGTTTAGATGTCCAAATTGAACTTTTAAAGCTTGAGCCGCTGCCAAGATTACAGTAGCAGCAATGCTTTCCCTCTTTAATAGAAAGTACAAAAGTCAAAGTATCTCAAATAAGCTTGTTCTGCACATTACATGGAAAGCGTTGAACATGGCAAACATGTTGAATATTAATGCTGAAAGTATTGGCCTGCACAAAACAAACAGAATTATGCTTTTTCAGGCTGGGTATTTCCAATTAAGAAAATTGCCCAATAACTCTTCTGCAACGTGTATAATTTGCATAACCAAGAGATGGCAGCACTCCATCAACCATTTACTCACTGCATTCATTTGAAATGTAATTATGTGCCTGTAGGCACTATACCTCAGGTATGAACAATACTATGAGGACTGAAAACAATGTATTAACATAACAAATGGAACTAGGCCAAACCTTTTAAAAGCATCTTTTTCCCTTACAAAGACCTATGATGAAGAAATTCATTCACCAGCACATTAATTATTTATTATCTCTGCCTGCACTAAGAATAGCCTTATATGGGGAGGCCAAATAGCCTTCATGACACCAGAATATACGATATACATTTTCAGAACACATGTCCAAGATTAAATGTGATTTAACTCCACTTTCATAATGACATAATATTTACATATCAAATACTGTATTTGCATCCTGGTACTCAGAATGCTAGAGCAGACCACAGCTGTTTCACAGCAACAGGGGATTTTGGCCTCTGGAAATAATCTGGAAGATCTGGGCACGTTATTTAGGACCTAATTCTGTAAGGTGCTGAGCACCTGTTGAGTGTCTTCCAAGAGGCTGACTTTGAAAGGAGTTAAGAGTGCTCAGTTTCTTGAAGAGGCATTCAGCACCTCACAGGATGGGGCATCTATCAGGTGCCTTTGCTAACAATGATAGTGAAAAGATTTCCCCATTTTGGACCCCATTATCTTTCTATAAAAGTCTAGAGAATCTATAGAAAAGCCCATAAAATCTGTTTAAAAGAGAAAGAGAACAGTACAGAATCATCTTCCCCAGTAGCATGGCAGGGATGTTAATTAAGAACAGAATATAATATGGCCAATAAAAGGAGAGAAAGTGAAAGTCAGACAGAAGTTGTGAGGGAGAGGAGTGTTTAGAGATAAAATGTTCTTTTTGTTGATCGATTGGTTTGTTACTACGCACTGTACGACACTAGTAAGAGAGAGCTGGAAACAAGAGCCTATGCAGAACATGAAACACAGTTAAAGTAACCATTTTCACCTATTTTTTCCTCTCCTTACAGATTTATTTTCTAGTTGGCAGCACTCAGACAGATCATAAATTTGGTTTATAATCTAGAAGAAAGCTCAGAGAAGAAGGCACAAACACTGACCACATTTGCATGGTAAAACACAGTTACAGTCATCATTACTGTTGGTTGCATTATTTATTGTAAAGAAATTATCCAACCTGTTTAGCCCTTATTTCAGTTTGGGAATCTTTCTAACCTGATCCTGGTTCTGCCTGATTATTTGTCAGTAGTTGCAGAACAGTATATGCAAACAAATTTCAGCCTACAGGCAGTTCATGAACTCTTCAATTTAACCATTTGCCATTTGCTGAGAGAGAGAACGAGCATAAGCATGTGTGTGTGTGAGAGAGAAAGAGAGACTGGTCATCTAAATCACGTGGTATTGTTTCCATTTTCTAATTGAATGACTGAAAGTGGTTCAGCAGGAGAATAATAAATAACTAATTATGAGAATAGAATATAGCCAAGATCAAATACACTTATAGTCTGAATTCCTAAAATTAATGAAACTTTTGGGATTCACAAACATTTTCACAAATGACAGTCACCAGAATACTCATGAACAAAGAGTAATATGACCCTTTACAAGTTGCTGGAATGAACTCAGCACACTCATTTATGAAAATATTTGCAACTCCCTTTCTGTATTATTCCACATACTCTGATCATGGTTGCTGCCAACAAGACCTGATTATCCTCTCAGCTGATATTGGGTATCAATGAAAGACTATTCAGCAAACAAGAGCAGTAGAGCATAAATGCCTCCTAATGATTATTTGCATCTGGCATGAAACCTGAAGAAGCCAATATCTACTGTGGAACTATTTGCTCTTAACAAGCTAGTTTTGCTTGAGTTACAACAAAAGTGTGCAGAGTCCTGTCTGAAACCCATGTTGCTATATTTATAGTCACAAGGAGCTGTTTATGTACCGTAAATATATTGGTGGTTGCCAACCTGAAAAAACATCAACAAGCCTATTATAACATGCCTGATACAAAGGGCCCACTTTCTCTTCATATTTACTCACTCTCCATGCTGTTAAGATACAGGGACAGAAATACACCAGGTTGCTGGTGAACAAGAGGTTAACTGCAGCTCAGCCACTCTCTTCCCATGCACAGATGCTCAAAGGAAAGGGTAGGACAGTAGCTGTACAGAAGACACAGGGCAGAATCCTTTTGAGGAGGTTTAACTCCACAACAGTGGCTCATTAGGACTGGGTTGAATACTAAAATGAGGATTTTTTTCTGTTTACCTTTTGATTTTGTTAACTTATTTTACATCTCTTTTTCATAAACACAGACCCTTGAGGAAAAGCCTGTGTACAACTGGGGTTTTTATGCTCAGTCATTCCACTAGCTAAAGAAATGCAAGAGTTGCTGCACAGCTAGCAAGAATCAAACAATTTTCAGCAGAGTTACTATATTTCTGTCCATTTGACCCCTGCACAAATAATCTCTCCTCAGTTATGGTGAAGAGAAACTGTTAATGATTCAGGCTGGACTCTACAAGCACTCTGCAATGTGTCACTCCCAGTGCAGCCTGGAGCTGAAAAGGAGGCTTAGTAGACAAATTGGTTAGAGACCAAGAGGAGAATGCACTGGTCATGATATTCATCTCCCTTTTCCCCAATGCAATCCTGCTGATGTTTTGTCATTGAAATCAAGAGGTTGCACTAGCATAAGTGAGAGCTGATATGACCCATTTGCAAGGGGACTGTTGCCCCCTTACTAACATTCAGTGAGGGTGTTTTAGTTGCTAGCTCCCTGTACTAAAAGGGGGAAGGGTGGATTGGGGAATCAGGACCCTGAGACTGACAGTCCCCAGGAACAATGGGGAGAGGCCAATGCTCCATAGAATATCAGGATTGGAAGGGACCTCAGGAGGTCATCTAGTCCAACCCCCTGCTCAAAGCAGGACCAATCCCCAATTAAATCATCCCAGCCAGGTCAGCCTGAATGAGAGGGCAGGCAGGCTAATCAGGGAGGTCCCGTTCTCTGTGTGGGCTGGAATTGCCTGGGTCAGACAGAGTGGGGCCGAGCTAAGGAGAAAGCAAGGGCTCAAACTGAGCTGGGGAGCAGAGCTGTGCCAGATCCAGAGGGATCAGATCCTGTCCTGGGAGCAGAGCTGCAGCCCCAAAGCCAGAGGCACAGCCCAGAGAGAGCAGACTTGCCCTGGGAGCAGAGCTGCAGCAACCAGAGCCAGAGGGGCCAGAAAAGCAGCCCACGAAGCAGGTCAGTGCTGGGAGCAGAGCAGACCTGTCCTGGGAGGAGAGCTGTAGCAACCAGAGCCAGAGAAGCAGCCCAGGGAGCTGGAGGCAGAGCAGCAGCCGTGCTGAGGCAGACTGGAGCTGGAGCAATCCAGAGCCAGGTGTTGTGAGCAGCTGCGGAGAGCGAGGGGGGACCCTGGGCAGCGGGCCCAGCACAGGGAGACGCCTTAGCCAGGAGGCTCTGCAGGCCAGACTTGAAGGGGTATTGGTAACCCCGACAGGGCGGGGGCAACACTGGGAAGAAGGGCCCTGCCACCTAGAGCCTGAGAGCGTGTGGCCACCACCAGAGCGAGTGTCCAACCCACAGCATCCCTGCAGCACAGCCAGGGCCTGAGAAGAAGGCCTGGGACCTACAAGGAACAGACTGTGAACTGCCCTGACATTCCAGAGACACTGTTTGTGATGTTCCCTGCCACAGAGCGGGTTGATGTGTTTCCTTTAACCTTTCCCATTTTTCCTTATTCTTTTTAAAATTAATTGTTGATTAAATAACTTGTATTTGCTTTAACTTGTATGTAATGATCAGTGGGTCAGAGAAGTGCCCAGTGCAGAGAGAGTACCCCGAGTGGGGACACCCTAGCCCCTGTCCTCGGTGACCACAGCAGGGTTGGGGGTCGAGCCCCCCAGGAATCCTGGGCCCAGCCTTGTTGAGGTTACGAGGACTCTGCCAGACAGGAGAGTGGAAGGGCAGTCGTCAAGGGCAGGGAGGCCTCTGGGTAAAAGAAGTGGGAGCGAGGACTCAGATCCTCTGACTAGCCCATTTCACCAGGGTAGTGCAGAAGCCAGGAAAGTTCCCCACAATAGTGGGACTATTCTCCCGCTTACACATTTTCTTTTGGGGTTTACAAATATTTTCAGATTCTGGAAGAAATAGAATGGGTCCTGTTCGCTTCTCTGCATCGATGGCCCATGCATGGTACAGGTTCATGCTCTACTTCAGAATTCTACCCTGGAATGTCAATGTGCATTACTGCTGAGGTAAGCATGTGCCGTTTTCTGAACTCCATCACATAAAGGATTATGGGCCTTGAACTTTTCCCAGGTTCAACTCTGTGTGGTCTCCTCAAAACCTCTGTCAGGCTAGCAAGTCCAAAACCCGCAAAGCTCTGTGTCAGATATACACAAATCTTTGTGCTGCTTGTAATCCCTCTACAAAATAACAGTTTATCATTTCTGTTCAAAGCACTTCACAAAAGGGAGTCAGAAGTGAGACTGGAACATAGGGCTTACTGATTCTGAGTCCTGTGTTTCACCACTAGAACACATTTTCATATGAGAAACATAACATGCCCCATACAACACATTACATTTCAGGAGGCTCCATCAGAAAGAAAGTCTACATCTTATCTAAGAAATTCACTATTTCTTGCATCTTTACTTTATTCCCACTTTTAAAATACACATCTGGCCTCAGTTCTCTTTTCGCTTGAAACAGTTTGACTCCAGTGTAACTACTGACTTCGCTGATGTTACTTCTGATTCACTGATTACACTGATTTACACCAGCCTGAAAGGAGAATCAGTGACTGCTGACACATGTCTGGATTTAAATTTTATTTCTGAAAGTGTGACCTTGCTCCTCAAGCTATTTTTTAAAAAACTTTCCCAGAAATAATTGTTTTTCTGTTAAAGATGTATGTACACTAGCCACTTCCTCATTTATCCCTGATATTTTTAATTATGCCAAGGATGGGTTTCTTCAGGCAGTATTTTTGAGAACTTGCGCTAACAATTAACGCATTTAAAAAGCTTTATTTTGTTGCAATTCTCAATGAAACAAGCAACATTAGAAAGAAAAGTCATTACAAGCAGACAGTCTTTGATCCAGAAGACAAATATACAATGTTGTCATAGCTACTGGAATAATTAATCATTTTATACTACCTTGTAGAAAAAAAATAATAAAAGCGTCCTGTATATATAAGAATAGTGACTATTAAATGTGTGGCTAATGCAAGTGAATCTCATTCTTTTTATAAGAAATAAATGATGGCAACACAGGTTTCAGCAGAAAGGATTTATGAATATGTAAGCATGCACTGCTGATCTGCATAAGCAACACATCAAACCATTCACAGTAAGAACAAGGGGGGTCAAAAAAGTTAGACATGCAATTGCTCATGCAAGGTATGTACTTAGTTGTGCACCTAATTTGCTCAGTCATTTTCTAAAGTTGGTGCAGGCAAAAAAGATAATTGTGCCCATACATGACTAGATAGGCACATTTGTATCTTCTGTGCTCAATTCCAGTAAGCATGCAAGTTAGGCATGTAATTACATACCCATGTTCATGTATTTATTTTTAAATTTTGTCCTAAATATTCAGCATGGATTTCAAACAAGAAATGCCATTCATTATCTGTAGATTACCTTCCCAGGTAGTCTGAGTTCTCACCTGATCTCCTAAATTAAGTGGAATCAGGCCTGATCAATGAATAAGGAACCTCTAAGGAAAACCCAAGTGCTAGTGATTCAGTAGGTGTCACTTGATCTTTTGAGCCATAGAATAGACACAATCCAGTTTCAAGCTGAGAACAGTGTACTGGCATATGCAGCCTTTTGTTTACTGAATTATAAACAGTGTATTGCTGTTGCTCCCCATTTCTGCAGCAGGTGAGGAACGGTACTGAGGTGATGTTTGTTCAAAAGAAAAAAAAAGGTATTCAGTACAGAACATTTAAAAATGCAAGTGTATTCAGACCACAGTGATGACTGTTGTGTTCCATTATGTGCATGCTCCCATTTCAGCCAAGTGAACATTCCAATTAATCAAATCAATTAAAAAGAATTGTAGGTGACCCTTTCATAGCATCCAGTTTATCAAAAGAGAGAAATCATATCTAGTCAGATACCTCAAAGTCACTTAACATTCATGCCGGAAAGCATAGAGCTAATCTTACTAGAAATAAATGTTGGCCTGAACTCTACCTCATGTCTAAAATTACAGCAAGAAGGACCACTTGCAATAGTTAGTTTCTTTTTGCTTCTTCCTGAAGTGCAAGGCTCTAATGGCCTCTTTCTCCTCCTGGGTGCACAAATTAATTCTGCTGCATGTAATAAGCTCCAGTGTTACCGGATGGGATACCGATGACATTGTATATATTTGCTAAGTTGAAATACTCCAAGCAACTGAACAATTTCTCCTACATGCAGCTTGCTAGGTATATTACTCTGAATCTAATTCTTTCCCTCTACAGAATCAGAATCTCCATTTATTGGTTGTTCAATATCTTCAGTAGACTACAAATTAATTGGAACACTTGAGGGTGTGTATTACAAAGAACTGACAAAGGTATGCTTCTTTAGTTATGATGAATTGAACAGAAATTTTTGTGTTTTTTTTTTTTTTAAAAAAAGCCCAATTGTGTTGCTCAAAGCCCAGACAAAATTAAAGAGTATTCCAGGGGCGGGGACGGTGCGCACACACAATCTTTTTATTTTCTAGATTAGTAATGCAATTCCTCCGCAGTTTTCCTCTGCTCAGCATGCACTGCATGAGTGATGTCAGCAGCCCCAGTGATCATGTAGCTGGTCTAGAGAATCTATTTTTATTCAACAGTCAGCAACATTCTGAAGTTTTCAGTATTCATATTTTATATTTTAGTCTTATTTTTTACCCTATAGAAAAATGTAGACAGCCACTAAATGATCAATGTAATACCCAAGCCAAGCTGAACGCCTGATGGGTAACTATAGGACAAAGCTTCTTCAATTCTACCTTGGAAAAGGCACACCAGACAACTCATTTCTTCCTCTCTCTGTCTAAGGTGACTGTTCTGAAACTATTTTAAAGCTATTCCTATTTCTAGCAAATTTTCTTCCTCAAATTCTTTAGTTTCCCCCTGCACTTCTGCTTTGGATTTCTTTCCCACCCCAACCCACAAGCAACCCTGCTACTCTGTTGATCATATGTTTACTGAGTTCAACCCTACCATGTCTGTGTTTGTAACACGCTCCTATGATGGGTACAAGGATGTTTTAAACATTTTGTCACACAAATTCCTTAGGGGTTGACTTCACTGATTATAACAAACAAACATCAACTGGAAAACAAGTTGTTAGCGACTTTTCCCCCCCTAACTAGATAGGTTACACTAGCTCTTTTATAAAGCATATAGATTGTACCATTTGGTCCTGGATCGGAGGAGGACTGTTTCACGGAAAGTGAAAGTGTTTTAGGATTAGGCAGTTTAATAATAGGCAAATCTCCCTTTCCAGGGTCTAAATGGTTGTGAAATTTAAAGGAGGGTTGAAATTTCTAAAAAGAGTCCACTGTTTGGGACACTGATGTGTGTATATCATACATACAGTGCACTCCTGAGATGTGTGAAGCTGACCTCAGCCATCTTTTGTCAGCACGGATTAGAAGGATACAGAAGGACTCAGACAAATTGGAGGATTGGGCCAAAAGAAATCTGATGAGGTTCAATAAGGGTAAGTGCAGGGTCCTGCACTTAGGGCGGAAGAATCCAATGCACCGCTACAGACTAGGGGCCGAATGGCTAGGCAGCAGTTCTGCGGAAAAGGACCTGGGGTGACAGTGGATGAGAAGCTGGATATGAGTCAGCAGTGTGCCCTTGTTGCCAAGAAGGCCAATGGCATTTTGGGATGTATAAGTAGGGGCATAGCGAGCAGATCGAGGGACGTGATCGTCCCCCTCTATTCGACATTGGTGAGGCCTCATCTGGAGTAGTGTGTCCAGTTTTGGGCCCCACACTACAAGAAGGATGTGGATAAATTGGAGAGAGTCCAGCGAAGGGCAACAAAAATGATTAGGGGTCTAGAACACATGACTTATGAGGAGAGGCTGAGGGAGCTGGGATTGTTTAGCCTGCAGAAGAGAAGAATGAGGGGGGATTTGATAGCTGCTTTCAACTACCTGAAAGGGGGTTCCAAAGAGGATGGCTCTAGACTGTTCTCAATGGTAGCAGATGACAGAACGAGGAGTAATGGTCTCAAGTTGCAGTGGGGGAGGTTTAGATTGGATATTAGGAAAAACTTTTTCACTAAGCGGGTGGTGAAACACTGGAATGCGTTACCTAGGGAGGTGGTAGAATCTCCTTCCTTAGAGGTTTTTAAGGTCAGGCTTGACAAAGCCCTGGCTGGGATGATTTAACTGGGAATTGGTCCTACTTCGAGCAGGGGGTTGGACTAGATGACCTTCTGGGGTCCCTTCCAACCCTGATATTCTATGATTCTATGAAGTCTCCCAGTCTGTTCTCCCCAAATTTTGGTCCAAACACACAGAAATTGTGGGAGTTCAACTGAATTTTTCTTCTAGTCTTTATGAGATTTGCACCATCTAGGCTACACACAAATTAGTTCTGGAAAACAGGTCTCTTTAGGGCTGGATCCGAAGACCATAACAAAAACTGGAGGGACACGTTTGAAACTAGGAATTTGAAGTTGGCCCCTAAGATTCAAGGGAGGTTTGAGCCTATCTGAATCAGGGCCATCCTTACCCATACGCAAAGTATGCAGCTGTGTAGGGCACCAGGGAATGTGGGGCACCATGCTGCTCCTTCCCCATGGCCCCACCCCGCCTCTTCCTGCCCCACCCCTGTTCTGCCTCAGCCCCGCCCCGCCTACCCTAAGGACTGAAGCAGGGCTGGGCCTGCACTCACTGTTGGCGGGAAGTGCAGCGACCTGGCCCCAGCCACGCCGCCGGTGAGTGCTGGGAGGTGGTTCCCTCCTGTCCCCCAAGCCTCTCACCCCACATGGAGGCCTGGGGCCAGCCCACCCACCCCACAGAGGCCTGTCTCCCTTCTCCCCCACCCCACGACAGGGATGCATAGGGCCCCAGAATAGCTAGGAACAGCCCTGATCTGAATCCTATCAATGTACCTTTTAAAATACAGAGTTTGAGCAAATGTATACAATATAGACTTAATTTAAGAACAGAAATAGAATTTATTAAGATTTTGTTTAAGATTCACTAAAGAAAAAGACTTTTTTCTTAGGAAAATATTTAAAACGCCCACAGCAGAGAGGCAGGACCACATCAGAGGATTTGGATCCAAATTTTGGATTCCAAACCCACCCAGAATTCAGGGTGCTCAGATTTAAGTGTTGGTTTGAAACCACCTATGAATACAGAGCTGGATTCTCTTCTCGCTAATTCTTGTTTTACACCAGTGTAACACTATTTGGCTTTAATGGAGTTACTCCTGATTTACCCCAATTTAAGGGCATGACCTGGCAACACACTTAAGCAGTTTCAAGTCAATGGGACTATTCACATTCTTAAAGTTAAGCACATGTTTAAGTGCTTTACTAGATCAGGGCCTATGAGAGCAGAGAATCAGGCCTGATAGATCTAGTTTTGTATGAAGATGGGTTAGGTTTCTCAAATTTGAGCTGTGTGAATCCTTTTATCTGAAAACCATTTCAACACAAACTCACAAATTTGAGTTCACCAAAAAGTTCATCTGTGAGTCTGAGACACGCTTTGAGTGAACCTGGGTCAAATTACAAGTGATTATCAGTGAATTTATGCTCCCACAGAGAAATCTTGTAAAACTCAATGGTTAGACCAGAAACCAAAGAAAACTTGACTATTGTGGGTGAATTCCACTTTAAGTTCTAAGGTTTGTTCCAGCCCAAAACTCAAAGTGAAACCCAAAAGGTGGAAACTTATATGAACCAAAACTAGATTTGTCCAAACCATCTGTGAACAGAAAACTTTACTCTCACACTGCTCTTTTTATAATTAGCACCCATAATGCTAATCTATAGCAGAAACGTATGGCTCATTGCGTTCCTAAACTGAGCCATTCCAAGATGAAGGAAATTTGGAAAGGGGACTGTGTAATGAGGAGCTGATGGCCTAACATCACTATTTCAGAAATTAAAAATATCCCCATGGTCACTTGCAGAATGAATTCACGAGTTCCTGGAAGATGCTCAGCTCCAGAATTACACTTTCAGGTATTGATATCCCACTCCTCTCTCTTGGCTCTATATCTTGGTTATCTAGAAAATGTAAACCCATCTTTAAGTCTGGTGCAATTGGCGGTTACTTAAATGCTGCATTATGCTCATCAGTTATATGTCTTTGTGCCTCAACTTTCAAAGATTACAGCATCCGTGTAGCCAATGCCATCTAAGATGAATATCTGTAATGGTCCTTTTTAAATGTCCCACACACACACTTTCTTTCTCCCCTATGACAGGAGGTCCTTGAATGGTCCCTTGAAATGTGTGTTAATACTTATACTAAACAATCAGTTCCATTTTGTATTTCATTGTGGCTCTGGGTACATTTCCCAAGGCCCGAAGAAGAGCTCTGTGTAAGCTGGAAATCTTGTCTCTCTCACCCACCGAAATTAGTCCAATAAAAGATGTTGCCTCATCCACCTTGTCTGTTAAAAAGAGAATATATTGTTGTCTCTTTTCAGTACTTCCATACAGGAAACCACTGCCCACAAGGACTTACAGTACATGCCTGCATTTCTGTCTGGTACCAGAGTCAGTCCCACCACACTGAAACCTCTGCGCTGCTACTGAATGCTGAGAGAGAACACAGTGGGATGCGTCTCTGTGAAGGGGGTCACACATCAGTTACTGTTGATCGTAATAAACACTTCTCTCCCTAGTTAACCAAACACACACTGAGCCATGTGGCTCACTTTCTGTGTCATTTAACACTTCACAGATAAACTAAACATCCTGCTCTACCCTGAGAGGTGACTCAGTTCTTCCTAAATACTTAGTTAAGTTTGTTTACTGCCGAGAACTGTGCTCCAAGGGGCAGGAAGAAAGGTCTGACTTTGTCTGCTCAAAAATCCCCAAACTTTGTCAACTCTTACTTACTGTTTTTTACTTATATAAACAAAATTAAGCTGTGGGGAGTCTATTAATAAAAGACCTACAAAGCACAACCCATGGCAATCCGCAAGGTATGACTTAATCTTCTAGGAAAATCAATTTTACTTAGAATAAACTAGCAAAGAATGGGGATTACTCAGGGGAATTAGTCTGTGAAGTATGATAGAAATATATAGATTTTTTTTCCACCATTGGAGTATGATGCTGTAGTGCATATTCAATGTGGTATAATTATACAGAGAGTTCCTAAAGCAATTCCAGGTTTGTTTCCCCAGAGGCTCTTTAGACGCAAGTATTTCTACTGAAGACAAGAAAACCAAAATGAGAGACAAACACCTGTTACATTAAAAAAGAAAAAGCAAACATCTTGAATAAGTGTCTGTGGTCTCAACGAGCCACCAAAACCCCACTTAGAAATCATAGAAATGTAGGACTAGATGGGACATTGATAGGTCATCTAGTCTAGTCCCTTTAAGTATTATAGGCCATCCCTGATAGGTATTTGTCTAACCTGTTCTTAAAAACATCCAATTACATAGATTCCAGAACCTCCCTAGGTAATTTGTTCCAGGTCTTTGTCAGAATACTTTGTTTGTCTTTCTTGTTTTGGTAAGGGAGAGTATGATCTTGTGCTCCTGTTTTCCATATCTGTGGCAGGTCCATTTGTGATCATTTGGAGGAGTGTAGAAGGGTAAAATTATGCTAATACAAGATGCCTTGAGTACAGCTGCAATGAACTTTATTCACAGATGGTGGGGGTTTGTTTTGGAAAGTGAGCCATTGTAAAGAAACCAAATAAAACAAATTCTGCTCTCAGTTTCATCTATGCAGTTTTGTTTTTTTAATTTGTAACTGACATTAGAATTTGAAGAGACAATGTGGACCAATCAAGATAGTACCTCACCTACCTTGTCTCTCTAATATCATGGGATCAACACAGCTACAACAACATTGCATATAGCAGAATTTGGTGCATTTTCCTTTTGGGAATTATATCAATATCCACCCCCAGAGTTTGGAGGAAGCAGAATGGCTCCACACCAACTGTTTGCACACCTGTCCCATCCAGCATACAGGATCAGGGATTCACTTTTTACCTCTGCATTATGTTTCTGTATACTTGATATTCAGATGGGAACTGAAATCTATGGGTTTTATCCCCAGTGTAAGCATATGGAGCTCTCTCTGCTCCATCACCGGTTGCCAGCAGCAGGACTGAAAATAGAACTGCACAAAGCTAGCAGTTTTTGGAATTCGCTTGCAATCCCACTTCTTAGCATTTATATGGAGCTTTTAATCCTCAAAGACCTTTACCAAAATTAACTAATTAACCCTCACAACAGTCCACTATTGAGGTAATTATTATCACTGTTCTACAGATGGTGAAATTAAGCCACAGAGAGGTTAAGTGACACACCAAGGAAGTGCAGAGGGAGTTAGTATCTCAGCAGGAACTGCTGTTCAGAGATTCTTGGTGCCAATTCCTACTCTCAGACCACACTTCTCTTGTGTTTTCTAGAGGTGGACCCAAACCAAAACCCCATATCTGAACACTTCCTTAAGTCTGGATCTGGCTCCAAACTCCTTGGCTGTCCCTCTGTAAAGGATGGAAGCAAAACTTCTTATGTTTTGGGGAATAATTTAGATTCACATCTGAGTTTTGCGACTCAACCCATCTCTAATATTTTCTTAAGCGTGTGAATTTGATTCTGAGTGAAATGTTGTTCTTATTGGAGAGAACTCAGCTCTTCCTAGCTAACAACCCTTATATTCCCTATCTTTGCTAAAATATTGAGTTTGTAATTTTTCCCCAAGACAAACATTTTTTGCAGAGAACTTCACAATTTTCCAATAAAATGATACAGTTTTACTGTTTTAATCTATAGATAATACATTTTGGTCTTGTCTGTACAAGGGCTTTTTACACCTGTGTAGCTGCCTACACAAGTATAAGTGAACTGTGCTAGTGTAAAATAAGCTACAAAGATATGGCTTACCCTGCTCTGAAGCCCTCTTTAGGCACTCATTGTGCACCATATCTACACTGGGGCTTTGCACTGGCTCAGCATCAGTGAAGTAGCTAAAGTAGAAAAAATACCCTGCAAGTTTTTATCAAAAGATATACTAAAACATTGAGATGAGACTACAAATCATTTCATGTGATTGTATATGGGGGCATGGAGGTGTAAGTATTCATTTGGCTGCCGATTAACATTTGTTCCATATACCTACAGCTAGGAGCAGAGTTGGCAGCTGTGTACAGCTGTGTACTCTCACTGAGTGTCAGACCCATGGCTCCCATTGTCCCAGTTCCATTTCAACACATTTCCCCTTTCCCCCCTTCAACCTCCATACCCCTATTCTTTGCTGTAGGAAATAACAACTCAGACAACAGCAATGTCTCTTTTCCTTATTGGTAAATACTCTAAGAACAGCTGCTGTGATGATGATGATGATAAGGCAGAGGTCTGTTCTCAAATGGAAAAAACAGAATGGCAGTTTACATACTGGCTAGAAAACAATCAAAAGACCCTGCAGCCTAGAGCAGCAATCCTGTTTCTATCTCACTTCATTGTCTTAATGGGATTCTTATTCTTATTCTATATTTAGAGACATGGGAAACTGTGCTAACCACACTACCCATTGTTTCTTAACCTCAAACAGCTTATATCAACTGCTGTCCTTTAAGGACACTGAATATATAGTCTAAGCAAACTAGCTAAACAAGATTTTGGAAAATAAAAATTAATATTTTCTCCTTGATGGGCGCGGAGGGATGGGGGGATAGATGACTCCTCCTGCTCACCTCTCTCCAGAAAGGGGAGGGAAAGGATTGGATGAACTAATCTTTGCTAATTTTTTTTAATAATTTTTTTATCTTTTTTTAAAAACCCACAGTAGTTTTTAACTCATTGCCGTGTATCGGGTAGCTTTTTCCATCATTCATGCTGATCAGCAAATGGATATAAAGATCTCAGCAATTCCCCTTCCCAATGGTTGGGTGCAAGTGAGGAGAGACCAGAGTGCCACACAATAAATAGCTGGGGATTTTCCTTCTGTTTACAACATTTATACTCTATCTAATTGGGCAGGCAATGATAAGGGAAAAACATGGCAAAGAAGGTTTATTCTGTTAGGGCTTGACTTTGCTAGAAAACGTTATTATGTTGAAGAACAATTGTGAAGAGTCAAGTTAGCTGAAGCAGTGTTGATAGTGAGTGATCATTGTGAGTGACGGGACATTGACAAGTTGTGTTCAGCGTCGTCTCAGCTCATTGTGCTTTAACCTTAACTAGCCAACACAGTTGTGTTCAACATCATATCAGCTGACTCAACTGGGTAGAGGATACTTTTTTTTTTTTTTTTAGTGAAGACAAACCTTTTCAGTTGCATGAGTCACAGATATCAGTGCTCCTCGCTCCGAAAACCTATACTAGGCAACATTTCTCAACAGATGGAGGCTGAAGTTCTGCATGCAAAAATGAACTCACAATTATCACTAGGTAAAAAATTGGCCCATTTGTTTACATTGTACATTCTGAGATCATCTCTGTACCAAACTCCTGTCTTTTGCCTGCATTATAGTGGACTTTCAACATAGATGGGGCTCATAATTCTAAATTCTCTAAAATTTTAAACACACAATTTTCATAGACAGTATTTGCCTCTTTTCCTAGTAATTTATTCTTGAATCACATAATCCTGACAGTACAATTCCTCCAATAATTATCCACTTTCTCCCAGTGTTTGTAACCATTAAGATCTCTTGACATTTTGTCCTTGTCAGCGTCATAGGGACCAAGTCTCCATCCCACCTGACCAGTAGAGAGGGGTTGCCGTCAGAGACCCAGTTTTGGCTTCCTGTTATTAAGCCACCTGGCCCTGGTGCCTAGTAAGAGCTGCAGAAACCACCTTGTGGCAACTTCTGCCACAGACAACAGATCTCTCAGGAGGCCCCTCTTCCAGTGGAGGATTTCTTTTATAGATGGAGACACTAAGACAAAGAGAAGTTGACCCAAGGTTGCTCAGTTCGCCAAAGACGGGGCTAGCCATAGACTCCAGGTCTTCCAATACCCTGCCCTGTTATCTGATTGTTCTACACGTATTCATACTGAGCTGCGGAGGAAATAGTTTATCCACTATAGCACCCAGCAGGGCAAGTGGGAATTCGGAGGTAAAATTCTCTCTGAACTGTTGATGTGCAGGGCTTAAAGCGAGAGGGAGTGGAGAAGCACAGCTCCCCATCTGGTGCAGTGAGAGCCCACCCCCGCTTCAATCTACTTTAACCATTGCTCAGGTCTCATATGCATCTCATGATTTACAAGTCCCAGTCTTAGTCAGTGGTAGAGATGAAAATAAACTGCTGTCTGGGAGAAACACCAGAGGCTGGCCTCCTTCCTCAACAGCTGCTGCATCTTGACAGAGCACTATGAGTTCAATCACCTTCAAAATCAGGACTCTAGTAGGATTTTTATACATTTGAATTATCCACATTGCCGCCTCCTCCCCCTCCTCCTCCTCTTCCTCCTCCACCCCTCTCCGAGTCTCTCTTTCTCTCAGGTGGTGGCAGTACAGCACCATTTGTGGCCATCTATGAAGATCCCTTTGTCAGACTTCACAGTGTTTCTTAAATTATTAGAAGAATTTTCACCCCCTGCCTGTTCTTCCCCTCCTGAATGATTCAACTCGTTCTCAGGGGCTGCGGTATTGTGTTTGGTTTGTTATTGTTTGTTCCAGACAAAAGTATTTCCAAAGGGGAGGGAGGTATTAGTCATTTCTTAAATGTGACGTCTGTCTCTGATTTCCCTATTCTTATTCTCAGAATTTTTGTTTAGTCTTCATGTCTTCGAATCAGAAAAGCCAGAATGTGCTTTGAAAAATAATTTACCCCATTCAAACTTCATGAGAGGATAAAATATTTGCAGCTTCTTCATTAAAAAAAAATAAAATCAAGAAATGAACATTGCAGTTTAGTGGCAACATCATTTAGTTAGGTGTGTGTGACAAAGTTCCTCCTCTACCTTGGTGAGTCTTGCGCTCATTGGCAGATTTGCTCACCTCAGAGATTCACGGCAGCCCTAAGTTTGGCCGTTTTCCCTGCATTCCACAGAGTCCTGGGCTTGAACCCACAGTCAAGGTCAACTTCTCCTGTGTCTGACGAGGAGTTGGGAGGTTTGGGGGGAACGCGGGCCCGCTCTCTACTCTGGGTTCCAGCCCAGGACCCTGTGGAATGCAGCTGTCTAGAGTGTCTCCTGGAACAGCTGCATGACAACTACAACTCCCTGGGCTACTTCCCCATGGCCTCCTCCCAACATCTTCTTTATCCTCACCATAGGACCTTCCTCCTGGTGTCTGATAATGCTTGTACTCCTCAGTCCTCCAACAGTACGCGTTCTCACTCTCAGCTCCTCGTGCCTCTTGCTCCCAGCTCCTCACACGCACACCACAAACTGAAGTAAGCTCCTTTTTAAACCCAGGTGCCCTGATTAGCCTGCCTTAATTGATTTTCTAGCAGCTTCTTGATTGGCTGCAGGTGTTCTAATCAGCCTATCTATCTTAATTGTTTCCAGAAGGTTCCCGATTGTTCTGGAACCTTCCCTGTTACCTTACCCAGGGAAAAGGGACCTACTTAACCTGGGGCTAATACATCTGCCTTCTATCACTCTCCTGTAGCCATCTGGCCCGACCCTGTCACAGTGTGATAGCTGGCTTAGCACCTCATGGACTCCTTACGTCAACAACATTCCCAGTAGGCCTTTAGGCATGTAAAGCCCCTAAATGCGACTAAAGCTTGAATGTTCCTGCAATATATGTATCCTGCACTTAGGACGGAAGAACCCAATGCACAGCTACAGACTAGGGACCGAATGGCTAGGCAGCAGTTCTGCGGAAAAGGACCTAGGGGTGACAGTGGACGAGAAGCTGGATATGAGTCAGCAGTGTGCCCTTGTTGCCAAGAAGGCCAATGGCATTTTGGGATGTATAAGTAGGGGCATAGCGAGCAGATCGAGGGATGTGATCGTCCCCCTCTATTCGACATTGGTGAGGCCTCATCTGGAGTACTGTGTCCAGTTTTGGGCCCCACGCTACAAGAAGGATGTGGATAAATTGGAAAGAGTCCAGCGAAGGGCAACAAAAATGATTAGGGGTCTAGAACACATGACTTATGAGGAGAGGCTGAGGGAACTGGAATTATTAGGTCTGCGGAAGAGAAGAATGAGGGGGGATTTGATAGCTGCTTTCAACTACCTGAGAGGTGGTTCCAGAGAGGATGGTTCTAGACTATTCTCAGTGGTGGAAGAGGACAGGACAAGGAGTAATGGTCTCAAGTTGCAGTGGGGGAGGTTTAGGTTGGATATTAGGAAAAACTTTTTCACTAGGAGGGTGGTGAAACACTGCAATGCGTTGCCTAAGGAGGTGGTAGAATCTCCTTCCTTAGAAGTTTTTAAAGTCAGGCTTGACAAAGCCCTGGCTGGGATGATTTAATTGGGGATGGGTCCTGCTTTTGAGCAGGGGGTTGGACTAGGTGACCTCCTGAGGTCCCTTCCAACCCTGATATTCTATGATTCTATTCTATGATTCTGTATGCCCCCATGTAACATGAATGCAGACCACAACACTTCTTGCTCCCTTTGAACTTTGTCAATACAGTGTTAAACTAATTTAAAATTAATGTCAATCCAAATCCCTCACTTAAATCGTTTTTTAAAAACAGTTTTGAAAATCATTAGAATCCATCCCTTCCTATGTTAAGAGATAGAGATTCGGTGATATACTGGCAGCTAGGTACAGAGGATAAATATAATGCTGATTTGCTCCACTTGCAATCCCATTGATTTTAGTCAGGCACACCATGTTTTTAAGACTGGTATGTGAAGAAGTAATTAAATAAAGTTATAGTTCTACCAAAAGATTATCTTTTCTTCCAGTTGTGCCTGTTAAAGCAGCATTCTTATTCAAAGCAAACAACAAAATATCAATGGGAAAAAGCAACTGAAAGTCTTTTATAAAAAAAACTCTTTGCCATGAAGGCTGAAAGCAGTCTGACACTATTAAATATATTTTACAAATAGGGGTATGTGCCTGGTAGATTGACTATCCTAATAAAAATAAATAAATACTCTACATTTATATAGTGCTTTACATCTACAAAGTGCTATGCAAACTAACTAATTGATATATCCTGAAAAACAGTCCTGCCAGTCTAATATCGAGCATGCATTCACAGGATAACAAATTATTAACTAAAGGGAACAATTTCTTTGGGATACTATCATCATAAATTATACACTTTTTTAAAGATATTCTTTCACCCATTTGATTAATGATTGGATTGGAGCAGATTAATTTACTTATGGCTTGTGGAAACTTAATAGGTAGAAATTTAATAGAAGCCTGATAGAATTGTCAGAGGTAATTGATGCTTTAAAGGGCATGAAATCTGGAAAAGCACCCAGTCAGGGTAGATTCACAATGGCTTTTTTCAAAGCACAAAGGGATATAGGCTCTTTGTATTCTTTAGACAAGTTTAATGAATTGTATAACATAGGAATACTCTCTGCTTCCTAAATCATGAGAGGCAAAAGTTGAGCTAATATAGCAAACCAATAAGGAAATTCTTCATTAACTTTAGATGTTATGTAAACAAGTTTCCCTTTTTCAAGTGGGTTTCTGGCGATTCTAAATCATTTTTTAAACATTGACTTTTTAATCGCAATTTTTGCATGGAACAGTAAAAAAATGTTAGGGAAAGAGAGATTTGACAGCTCTTAAGTCTCTTGTCACACTAATAAATAATTACATGGAACTTGGGGGTCATATTTCTATTTCAGTCCTTTTTCTCTGCTTAAACACTGAAATAATAAAAAAAAGTTTGCATTAAACAAAACAAAAAGAGACAAAAAACAGGGAAGTAATCTCAAACACTTTTAGTTTCACTGATGAATGCAGAGGGCACATTACAAAATCTTTACATAAGGAGCCAGTTCTGTTAGTTTAAGATATGCACAGGAATTGGACGTATATATTGAGGGAAAGAATTCAAGGTGGAGAGAATCAAGTCCCTCAGTTTACCACAACAGACTAACAGTTTTATGTGTAAAATGCCTGGCTAGATCTGTGAGAGAAAGAACATATTTTCTTTTAAAGTCAGCTTTTCTGCCCCTGATCCCCCTCTCTCTGTTACTTACTACCATGAAGTTCCGGCTGCTGCATTCACACTACCGATCTTCACATTAGTTCTTATACCAGCCAATAAGTAAAACTATTGTAGTGCTGTCTGGCTTGTAAATGAGAGGAACAATGGTAGAATGTCTGAGCCTGACAGCCAGCAATCCATGGTGATTACAGAGAAGAGGGGCTGGATTTTTTTTGCTGTGTTTAGTTATTGTTATTAAGGTCAATGTCATCCATCAGGACCTAGAGTTATTTCTGACACGGTTTCAAAGGTCAATTGGTCATGTGCAGTGACAATAGAAATCCATGGAAAAATGTACCCGAAATCTAGGGAATGCTCCTTTTCACTCACTATTGTCCTGACCTTACTCATATTTCAATGCCAGAAAACAACAAAGAGAGGCATTTTAAAATATTGATTAAATTAAAGTGAGCATCAAGAAGAAACTGCAAGCAGCTCATTTACTTATAGACTAGGAGCCAGAGAAATTCCCCTTCTAAATTGTCAGTTCCTTTATTCCAAATAGCCAGTTTTCAGCTAGCAAATATATTTCATCAGTCTTGGTGTTAATCAGTGGTACAGTTTCAAAATATAGGCCTGATGCAGCCACAAATGAAGCTAATGACAAAACTCCCAATGAGTTCAACTGGAACAGGCCCTATACTATGACTCACTTGGCCTGTAGCTTCAGGGTTTTGTAAACCTTCTCCGACTCTGTATTTCACAAATAAAACAGTCCCAGTAAGCTGAAATCCTGGGGATTCATTATGTGTAATATTTCCAAGGGGTCCACTCCTCCTTTTGAAATTTTGTAGGGGTCCACAAATAAAAAAGGTTGAATACCACTGATTTAGAGTACAATGCTCAAGGACACAATATTGTTATATTATATACGCGCACACACACACACACACACATACATACAGAGCAAAAAAGCACTGAAATCCACAAAATATGAAGGGTCAGATGTTGAACCCAGCATCCAACTAGACACTGGGGAGATGCACAAGGGAAATGAAATTCCACCTACAACCCCTGCTGGGTAGTGGCTGCACAGACATGAGGCTGCTGTAGCCGCTCCAGCCTTAGTGCATGTCCTCCTCTGGAGCACAGGACAGTAATGTGAACTTTCTACAAAGTGCCCCCCAGACCTTTGCACACAAGGCCCATACTGGATGAGTTTGTTCCTAATACCTTGTGCTTTTAACAACAGAGCTGCTCTGGGAATGAGTTTTGTGGGTGTGTTTGTGGAGAACATAAACAAGGTAACATCTCAGATAGTTAAGAACTATATTTTGACCACATCTACAGAGTTGATGTAATGGGTGCCACATTCTAGGTGTTTCAGGCATGGGGCCATGCAATATTTCTGATATATGAAATATTAGCAGGCACCTCATATCAATTTATGGCAGGAAATAAACGTCGAGTCTAGCTGTCCGGTGACTGTACTACCTGCCTGTTATTAACCATGTTGATCATGATAGCACGTAAAGGCCAGCCAAGAATGTCCTATGCCTAACACAATAGGCCCTAAGGGAGTAGGAGATGGCCCCTGCCCTGAAGAGCTGTGGGGAGGGACATAACACACAAACAGAGTGAACAGTGTGCTGGCAACAAACAGCATGTTAGTTCCATAAATATGTTTGATTGTGGGTTTTGCTTTGTTTTTGGGAGTGAGGGGGAGTTCAGAAGGGATAAATTAAAGGGAAAGAAAAGGGAAGGGCAAGAGGATACTGAAGGAAGGAGGCTCGGGTGACCGGACAGGGGAGACAAGGTAAGAAAGACAGATGCAGAGTGAAGCTGAAGTAAAGGGACAGAGAGGGAGAGGGTTGGAACAAACAAACAGCCAATCTGCACTGGGCAGAGAAAGCCCATTTCAAAAGTAGAAAGTTTTCCCACATACCTAGAGACCCGAAGGTGAGGATTAGATAGCTTCAATCATTTCTAGTCAATTTAGCCCATCTAATTTGGTAATGGTTTATTTTACAGGCCACAAATTTCATGTGAGTGCTCCCTGCTTTCATGGTAACGGTTCCTCATTTAATTGCAATGGCAGTACCAGAGAGTGCAATGGAAATTAGATGGTAAATAATTACAAAGTAAACAGTCACTTTTATCTTCTCTAATGATGTAACTTTATAATATTTGTCAAGTAAAACCCATTAGTTAGTTAGTTACTATGGCCCAAACAGATCCCATGAATGAAATCGCATATTTAATATTTGCCCAACAGTAAAATGCTACCTCTAATTTTTACTAATGTTGACCATGTAAAAAGAAAAAGCACATACTGAAACATGAATTCTGCTGATAAGTTTAGAGCAGTGGTTTTTAACCGGGGGTCCGCAGATTATGTGTAAGATTTCCAAGGCGTCCACTCCTCCTTTCGAAATTTTGTAGGGGTCCACAAATAAAAAAGGTTGAATACCACTGATTTAGAGTACAATGCTCAAGGACACAATATTGTTATATATACAGATTTACCCACTCAAGATGAATAGAACATGGATTTGTTCAACATGCAACAAGGAATGCACATTCAATTAAGCAAATGGAATAATGAGTGTTTTAACTTACACAGAGTCAGAGTTGAATCTATTGTCACAGTTATCGTGCTAGCTGCACCTCTGATGCCTCTGTGGTCTCTGAGGGTATGTCTACACTGCAGTAAAACAGCCTTGGCTGGCCCATGTCAGCTGACTCGGTCAGCGGGGCTCTAAAATTGTCATGTAGATACTCGGACTGGAGCCCAAACATCTATACTGATATTTTATAGCCCCGCAGCCCGACCCAGCTGACCTGGGCCAGCCAAGGGTGTTTTACTGCAGTGCAGACATATCCTGAGTGCACCCACTCAAGTGTCGGGCCTCAAACCTTTATGGGGTAGAATTCCATAATTCTCCACCTCTTAAGGGAGCGTCTACACAAACATTTAGTTTGTGGCAAACCCACGAACCCCTTTGAGTTAACTCTGTTGATGGGAACAGATATGCATCTGTATAACTGAGGTCAGAATTGGACTAATATAGACAGAATCAGAGTTATTTTTGGTTGGTCTGCTTAATATATGAAGACCCTTACAACATGGTACAGTACATGGAAAATATATGCATTATCCCCAGATCTGCCATTTTTCAATGAAACTAGGTATTTATGCTGCACGCATCACCATTGTATCTGAGAATCTTCATTGCAACATGAGATCTGTGGGAATCATTTATTTGAATCTTGTCAAAATGTGACCGAAACATCACACAAGCTGTTGTTGAACCTATAGAACAGTCTTCTATGTTAGACTATTATAACAATTATTCATGGCCTTACCCCTCTGAATGTGCTGAGAAGGGTCCAACTTGAGGAAAAACACTGAAAACCTGAGAGCAGAATTTGGCTCTGTGTGACCTCAGCATGTTACTTCCATATTGAAAGAGCTACACTGATTGTCTGTCAACATCAAATTGATTTTAAAATTGCCTTAAAGAGTTAAGACAGTGCATACATTTGTGACTTGTCGATTAATCTGAGTTGCTGACTCTACCTGAGATCATCTGACTCTGATCTATTAGAGAGACAGGGTGAATGATCTTTTATTGGCCTAACTTCTGTTGGTGGGAGAGGCAAGCATCTGGTCTATTGATCATTCAAAAAAATGTGGATTAACAGGTATGTGTCTGCAGACCCAAAGTAAACTACTGTCCAAGGTTACAAATGCTGAGTTAACAGACTCATTTCAATATCATGATCTATTATTCCACACAAACATATCCTCTCTGCCAAAGGGCTCATCTACAACACAGAAACACAGCTGTATTGTGTTTTACTGGAAAGCATCATGGAACGTATTTGAATAAATGAGCCTTTACACCCTATTAGGGTGAATTGCTTTGCATTGATGATCATATAAGCTGTATTAGCTCTGCTAAAACTTGCAAATGTATGACAGTTTGATACTAGTTTAATAGTAAAAACTATTCCACGCCTATTCCATTCCAAAATAGAAAAATAGAGATTTTGAAATATAACCACATAGCATCTCTTACAGTATTCTGCCTGCATTAAGTTTATACAAATGGAAGATATAGTAAATTGGAAATAGTATTGACGCTTCACCAAGACAGCAGCAATTTTGATAATGGTTCAGTAAAAATCCAGAATTCCCAGGGGCTTAAATATTAGTAGTTTACAGCCATTATAAACTGTATCTTGACCTGAACACCATAATCCCACGGTATTTATTAACATTCTAGGCAAAAGGGTAATTTACAGAAAGTGGCAACAGGTATAATTAGAGACATGAACAGACTTCTGTATCAGAAAGACTGAAAAGGCTAGAACTGTTTCATTTAGAGAGGAGATGGGGACATTAAATAAAATGGAAAAAAGAAGGTAAATTCAGTGCTCCTATTTACCTTCTGTCATACAATTCAGTGCTCCTATTTACCTTCTTTCATACTTCCAGAACAAGGGAACATTCAATGAAACTGAAATACATTTAAAACTGACAAAAAAAAAGTCCCCCACAATAAATAATTAAGCTTTGGAACTCATTACCACAGGCTGTCTCTGAGTGCAAGAGCTTACCAGAATCCAGGAAAGGATTAGGCATTTATAGGATAATGAACATCCACAATTATATTAGATAGGATAAAAATGTCAGAGATATCGACCCTCGTATTTTGGGTCATCTGCCTCTTCCTAACTGCCAAAGGCTGGGAAGATGCTTCACCTATGGAAATGTCCCATACTGGAATTTCTTCACCTTCTGGTACCGATCCTTATCAGCGACAGGATAGTTACCTAGATGGATTGCTGGTCTGGTCTGACTTTTCTATGAACAGCCTTTTTAAAAAAAAACAGAACACACAAAAAAAAACCCAGCCTAGATCATATGACAATGGCGAAAACACACCCTTAAAATTATGTTAAAATTATTTACAGTGAAATGTTATACCAAGGTGCTAAACCAACTGAGTTACTTTTCCACTTCCTTTGTCTTTTTACTTGTAAACAAGACCAACACTTTGACAATAAGGACAGATGTAGACCTAGCTTGCAATTAAAAAAAAGCTGTCAATAACACTCCACAACTGTTGCTTTTATTACCAACTCCTCCCCGCAACCCAAAAAACCCACGATTTCATTTGTAGCCATGGTAAATCGCCAAATTGCTTTATTTCCCAAAGAGTACGGCTACATTTTAAAAAAGCCTGTGTGTGCAATATATTCCACAGTGCTTAGCCTCATTAGTTTGGCTCCAGCATGCATGTGTTCTTGACCAGCATCCTTATTTTGTACAGAGGTATCCCTTAAGGAAATTGAATGCTACAAGGTTTATATATCAATGTTATGAAGCTGTATTTTTCATGAAATCTATAAATAATGGTCAACATGATATGGATATTCCAGAAGACAAATCTCTTAATAGTTTTTGAGGAACAGGTTGTTTCCCTGTAAAAAGTCAATTTACTTTTCATAGAATATCAGGATTGGAAGGGACCTCAGGAGTTCATCTAATCCAACCCCCTGCTCAAAGCAGGACCATTCCCCAATTTTTGCCCCAAATCCCTAAATGGCCCCCTCAAGGATTGAGCTCACAACCCTGAGTTTAGCAGGCCAATGCTCAAACCACTGAGCTATCTCTCCCCTCATGCCTATTAAGCAGTGTACTTGATATAAGTGGAAGCATAGTATAATTCCAGCACTTTTCATGGCTTTTGGTAAATATTGTTAGGCTGATGTATGTGAGTGTAGCCAGTGATGAGCTACCAAAATCTTGACAACGGGTTTCCTCCTAACCCCACGAGGGGGTCGTTGCCCACCCCCACCCCCCGGGACTCCTGCCCCATCCAACCCCCCGACGTTCCTTGATGCCCCCCCCAGAACCCCTGCCCCATCCACCCCCTTCCCCTGACCACCCCCAGAACCAGGCAGGAGGGTCTCGTGGGCCACCGTAGTGGGTGCCCACCCCACCCTTAAGAGCCAGAGGCACCTGCCGGGGGGAGAGGTGGGGAGTCCTGGCGGTGCTTACCTAGGGCAGCTCCCAGGAAGCATCCGGCAGGTCCCTCTGGCTCCTAGGGGCGGGGGAGCATAGCTATGGGGGGAGCAGCCGCTCCCCCCACTGATCACATCAAAAGTGGTGCCTTAGTCGCTGACTCCCTGGGTGCTCCAGGGCTGGAGCACCCACGGGGAAAATTTGGTGGGTGCACAGCACCCACCAGCAGCTCCCCGCCCCGCACCCAGCCCCAGCTCACCTCCGCCTCCTCCCGTGAACCCACCCCCCCGCCCTGCTTCCCGCGAATCAGCTGATTGGTGGGAAGCCGGGGAGGACTGAGAAGCAGGCGGCAGCTTCCCGCTCAGGCCAAGGGTGGCAGAGGTGAGCTGGGGAGGGGAGCGGTTCCTCTGCGTGCCCCCCCTCCCAGGTTACCTGCTGCGGCGCAGGCAGCCCTCCTCTCACCCCCCCGCCCCAGCTCGCCTCCACCTCCCTGGGCCTGAGCAGGAAGCCACGGCCTGCTTCTCAGCCCGCCCTGGCTTCCCATGCGAACAGCTGATTTGCAGGAAGTCTGGGGTGGAGGGCGGAGAAGCAGAGCAGGGCGGCGCGTTCAGGGGAGGAGATGGAGTGGAGCAGAGGTGAGCTGGGACTGGGGGTGGGGCGGGGAGCTGCCTGTGGGTGCTCTGCACCCTCCAGATTTTCCCCTTGGGTGCTCCAGGGCTGGAGCACCAGTGGAGTCGGCGCCTAAGGCACCACTTTTGCCTGGTTAAATTTAGAAGCCCTTTTAGAACCGGTTGTCCCTTGCAGAACAACCGGTTCTAAAAGGGCTTCTAAATTTAACAACCGGTTCTAGTGAACCGGTGCAAACCGGCTCCAGCTCACCACTGAGTGTAGCTACCCATAGCTAAAGTGGTAAGATAATGAGGACTTCGGATGAAAACAAAAAGCAGCTCAGAACTTCTTTCAGGACTGTGGGCCCAAGCCTGCTCCCACTGGAATCACTAACTTCAAACGGAGTAGGATTGGACTCTGTTTCACTGTTTCTTTTTCTGCCTGTCCCCCATCACCAGCTAATCACAGCCTATTGTTGCAAAAATTATTCAACATAAGTTAAAAGGTCCAGATTCTCTCCAGGTCAGTTGTGACTGAAAATCGTTATACCTTGATGACTGTTCAGTGGCTTGTGAGAAATAAATTAGTGGGCTGAGTCCAGTTCCTGGTGAACAGCTGTCCACCATACAAAAATCACAACCATAATTGGCATGACAGGGAAGGAGAAAAGGTGAAAGAGAGGAGAGAGAAAAATGGAGTGAGGAGAAAAATACAAGGAACCAAGTGAACCAATCAAAAACCGTTAAAAAAAAAAGAGAGAGAGAATGGATCATAATAGTTAACAATCTAATGGTTTTTTAAATCTCTAATCCCATCCTACTGCCAGGACAGGATATTATCCTCCAACAGAGAACAGATCAGATATTCAAACTGATATTATACTTGGTTTTAGCTAAAGAACAGAGAATGAAGAAAGAAAAAAAATGAACTCATATGCACAAAAGTGAGCAGAATTGAACAAAATGCCTGCAAGAAGACTGGAGAAAGGAGAACAGAAGCAAGAGATGGACAACAATAAGGACGCGATCCTGCAGTCCATCACACACACAAAAACTCCCATCCATCTCTGTGGGACTTATGTGCACATAATGGCTACACAGTCCAACTGGTGAGAGCCAGAAAGACAAGGTTGACAAAAAATAGATTAGCACTAATGAAAAGAAAGGGTTGTATTTCACTTATTGAATTGTCATGGTGCTGGGCAGTTAGTGCACAGCAACTTGAGAAGTTGGTTATTTCTTTTAAGAGAGAAATGAGTGGCCAGCAGACATTGGATCCATAAATTATTCTAATCCACTTTCATTTACAAGTGTGCAGTTTCTGAAGATAAGCTTTGAGCAGAGGTAGTTTTAGCAGTAAAAGCAGCACAGTTGTCACCAACTCCAGTTTGGTGACTCTCAGCTTTCCTTTCCACCAACATAGTCCAGAATCTTTATCCCTCTCTTCTTTAAAACTCCACAGATATTTCTTTCTTGCAAGGTTTTAATTCAGGACTCAGACTCTTTGTAACCCCAACTAAAAAACCATTCAATTCCTTTTGTTCTTATACTAAGCCACATGTTCTCAAGGATCATTCAGGTGGGGAACCCACCTGCTGGGTCTTGGAGCCAGCTTGACTAAGATTTCCTTACAACACCAAAGGAACCAAATAATCACTTTGTCACTTTGATGGCACCTATTTTACTGCAAAGGGACCATCTTAGAGACAGCCCCTAATTGCTTAATTGCTGTCCAGCAAAGACCGCTTGCTTTTCACTTCAGACTAGCTCTGCAATGGATACAAACCTGTTTGGGTAAGATCGGTATACCAGTTGGAGATAACTGGTTTTATAAAATGAATCTGACCCTTACCGCTTTAGCAACAATATTTTATATCTAGTTATACTGCTGGCTAGTTCTGTTCCATCAACACCAACCAGAACTGTAGCCTGGGCTCAATATCCAAATCCTTGTGTAGGAGGAAGCCAGAAGAAGAAAATTAACATTTCTGCTACCATAACCATTAGAACTCCAGAAGTAGGATCCCACACACTAAATGGTGGTGTGTGATACCATTTGTGCACTTCATAAGATCCAAACAGGATGCTCATTTAGAATTGTTCACCCATCTCTTGTCCCACACAATGATTCTCCACTGCTCAGCTTTTCATTCATATGTATCTATGCATCTCCCCTATCACACCCTTTTGTCCTCCATACTTGTCTAAGAGTCACTCACCTGCACAGTGCCTAGCAGAGAAGGACACGGATCTGGCGAGGGACTGAGGTTGCTGTCACTATATAAATTATACATAATAAGGGTCACTGATACTCCAAGCTGAAAACTCCACGAACACTTATGTTTTTGCTTTTCTCGGTTACGAAAGCCTCTTTCTTGACTGGAACAATGCAGCCATCATTTCTTGCTCCACAATCCAAGAAGGCCATAAAAGTGGCATTCCAAGTGCGACCCTTGAACTCACTCTCCTGGACACTTTCTGCTTTTTAGCATCCTTGCATATGTTCACACGCATTCTCGCTCATTAGGGGAATATTGAAATCTGCCTCCGTTCAGGACTCATCTGTCTGGAAAATATCAACTGCAGTGTAAAGCCTTGAGTGGCAATGGCTGCTATCTGGCAGTATCTCTAGCTTCCATCAGAAGAGATCAGACACAGTATTATGACCATGACGAATAAGATTATGACAATTTACTAATATTATTCCTCTTCATTGATTGGCTATCAATATCAGTGGCATGTTAGCAAAACAAATGTATTCTTGCGTACAAGTAAACAGTATTCCCATGAAGTCCAGGTAACAATGGAGGCAGTATGTTCCATTGGATAGAATCAGAAATTGTTGGTACAATTCCCAGCTCTGCCATTGGTTCTCTGTGAGAATTTTGCCAAACTACTTAACTTGTGTCTCAGGTTTCCCAAGATGTAAAATTGGTATTAACCCTTTGTAAAACACACAGAGAGCTGCCTGTGAGAATTGCTAAGTATTATTATTACAACAAGCGGTTTATCACAAACATGCCTTGTTATTTCAAGTGCCAAGCCCCTGAACTATATTGAAATGGTTTGACACGAATTTGTGATGGAGCAACAGAAGCCAAAAGGAAATCTCAAACAAAGCTGAATGTCTAATTGAGTTTAATGGCATTTTAGCATTTTATCTGTAATCCAACTTAGTAAAAAAAGTTTCTAAAATGTGCGCACATTTTTGCTTTCTAACAGAAAGTTTTACCCTGATGGTAGGGCAATCTTTGTTGGCAGCCTGCACTAAGCTTACTAATGTATCTATTGGAGTGGTTCCAGTTTAAGAAAAAAGAAAAAAAAAGAATTTGGTTTATATTACTTGTTTTGATCACTTCTCTCTAAAAATCACACACAATGAGCTAAATCAGTTTCAGTGGTAAATGCTGAAATACTATAAGGAGTCCAAATGGCTGTGGATTCTTCCCATCTGTCATGGGCTGCAACTAGAATACTATACTAGCAAAGTGATATTACTTTCAAACTAAAAATAAATCATCAAGCCAAGTCTGTGTCTCTAATCCTGTGTGTGTTGTCCTACCAGTGACCTTTCCCTGGCCAGTACAAATTATACTCTTTAGGGAATTCATAGAAACTCATTCTTCTTGCCAGCTTATTTCTGTTCTGCTTGTGAACCAAGGCGGCCAGCTACATCATACTGAACCAACCATGTTAATGTACACAGCATTATGGGCTGTTGTGCTGCTCTCCATTATGGTATGGCCCAGCTACTGTTGTACTCATATCTCTGAACTTATTTACTAGTTATTTGTAAAGACTGAGACACTGGTTTGGTTTAGTGGTTAAAAAAAAAAAAAAAAAGAAGTGGGTAAACTAACCTCAACTATACTCCATACTGCTGAAGTGGGTAAGTGCCATCTGTGTTTACTTCCCCAAATGCTGCTACTGGGGGCTCAAGACTCCCCTGTGCTCTGTGTAGTTGCAAAGCAGGAGTGGGGAGAGGGAAAGGTAGGGAGCCTCTTTCCAGACTTGCAAGTAGTAAGAAAAAGCGCTTGTATGGGTCACAGACATGCACAAGGAAGATTTGAGCTGGACTAACATCTCACCTCTTGCATCATACTTCTAATAGGAATAGGGCTCATGTCAAGCTTCCTTGCTGGAATGTATGCGGCCTTTCAGCAGCAAGAACTAAATGGGTGTGCATATCCGATGCTCCATTTCAGAGGAGTGACAAAAAGTCCACTCCATGGCAGATTTCCTCACCCTCCAGTCCCATCAAATCCTGCCACGTACAGGGCAGGCAGGATCAGAGCTGCTTTTCTGTTCACCATCCTGTGCTAGGCAAAGCAAGATTTAGGCTAACCCATTATAAACATGATATACAATGGAGATGCTGGTACAGCCTTATTGACAGGAATGTTACGATTAGTATCAGATAATACAAATACCCATAATGGCTCATAAGTTGAAATGGTCTGTTTAGCACATAGAAAATACATTTGCAGAAGAATGCAATAAACAAACTCGTCAACCAGTAAGAGAAAACTGCTTCATTTGTATTTTAGAGAAATCTAATCAGTGATTCAGAATAGGAGAGTGAAACAAATATACTCAGTAGAGTGGGTTGTCACAGCAAAGAGTTATTCATGACCGACTGTTTCATATCACATTGCATTACAAAAATATGAATACGTTTTATTTTCTTATGGTCTGATCTTCAGAGACTGTAAACACCCATGATTCCCTATGGGCTTCAACTGGAGTCATCAGGAACAAAAGCACATCTGAAATATAACAAGGGTGCCCACATTGGAAGTACCCAAAATGACAGTCCTCTTTTAAAAAATTTAGCTTATATGACTGGCTCAAGGTTCCACAAGACATTTGTGGCAGAGTCTGGAAGACGACTTGGGTCTCCCAGTCCCATGCTTGAACCAAATATCTTATCTTTGTTTCCATGCTTCTTCTGAAAATGTCAATTTGCATGCACAAATCTGCAGCTTGCCTATAGAAACAGGTGCCCAGGGAGTTTTCTGAGTGAAAATTTAAGAAGTTGACAAAAAAAAATTCTCACTCTGTTCATATAATCTACTTTCTTCAAAACAAAGAACCATAACTTCTCATCAGTTTCATAGAAGTTTATAGTAACCAATAGGTGCACAAGTGAATAATGTTTTGTTTAATCCAAAAGTCATGAGAAAGAACTCTGATTAAATGTAATCAGATTGCATCGCTTAATTGTTCCCTTTACTATGTAATCAAAATAACTTCAGTATGGCTACACTAAACAGAGCTAGCTCCTAAAAATGGTACTGTTCAAATCAGGAAGATGGGAATCAATCAATCATTCAGAAATCAGATCCAGTTCCTATTTACAAACACCAAATTTCTGGGGTGAACAGATCATGGTTTTGGTTCAACCTCAAAGAGAGGGGCTATATGTAAAGGCTGGGTCTAGATGTGGGTTGAGATTTTAACTTCCCCAAATTTTAAGTGGCTGAGTTCAGACTCACATCTGTCAGAGACATTACAGATTTTCAGATACAGACAGTAAGCCTAGAGAGGGAACATTTGAAAATTGTTTGTTATAACTTCTAAACAAGGAAACATGTTTCTGTCTTAATAATAAATAAATAATAATAATAATATACATTTACACCACAAAGTATTTTTTTAAATAAATGTCCACAGTTTGAAAGAAAAATAATCACACATTTTGAAACAGAAAAAAAATAAATCAGCTGAACTGTAAGCATTGAGAAAGATGAGAATTTTGACACAGGCACTCCTGGAAGTATAAGAATGGGATTCATGTGGCAGGCCCCAACCATTTGCAGACATGAAAAGGATTACCTTTGAAGTGTAAAGATCAAAAAACATTTTTTCGGGTAATAAGATCTCTCTCAGATGGATTTCAGTAATAGGAACTGGCTTCTCTACAGTGAAGTAATAAAAAAAAAGAGCAGAACACAAAACTACAACTAAGTTATTCACCCTTGGATACTCAACATAAGGTCTCACAAAGTTATGAATGAAGTTTACAGTGGTTAATGTAGCATTTGCACATAATGGAGAAATGTGCAGGTGTCATTTTGATGAGGCTTGAAATAACTTGGGGATTGTGGTGACACCAAAACAAACCCCAAGAGCAAGACGCAAGCTGTCTGTGACGTCACTGAACTCAGAGATTCACTAACACTTATTTCCAGATTGTCTGTTTTTCAAGGAGTCTCAGGGGGCTGTGCGTGGAGGAGAAAAAGAGAAAATAAATTCTATCCCGCTTGTCTCTCTTTTCGCATACAAGGCCTACTGCTTTTCTCCCTTCACCTCTTCTTTTTAATGGCTCTCTAGCTTTCTTGAGCTCTTTACTCCTTCCAATGACATCAGTAAACCAAATATTAGCATAGCCTTTGTTTCCAGTACGGATTCACATTAGTCATTCCACTTTAACTTTTGTTTTTAATAGCGCCTTTGATCCCAGCATCTGAAAGCGCTTTACAACAAGGGAGCCTCACACCATGCCTGTCAGGCAGAGTAAGTATTCATATAAACACTTGATAGAAGCACAGAGGCAAGTTCACTAAGTGGCAAAACTGGGACTAGAAACCTTTGCTTCTGACAACCAGTCCCCTGCTCTAGCCATTGAACAACTTACTCTCCCATTGTTATTTCTAAGGCTCTCCAGCACTCCCAGTTTACACTTTTCATTGACAAGACTAAATTTAAAGTGGTACAGCACTGAGTGAAGCACTATTAAAAGTTGGAAGAATTGTAAGAATGTAGTGAAAAAATTAACTGATTTATGTAATGTCATACCCGCAACCGACAAGCTTTCGGTGACCTCAACCCCTTGAATCATTTTTGTTTAACATATTAGCAATGGGCTGATTCCACTGAAATAAAACCACTCCTTACAGTGTCTATACACAGCCAGAAATATATTGGATGTTTCCTGCACTTCATTTAAGTCCCTGATTCTTCTCCCACTGAAGTCAGTGGTGTACGATCAGGCCTGACCCACAAATTTACCCATTTCAGCTGCAGTATCAAATTTCCGGTGAAGTTTTTGCTTTTTACCCACTTTTCCAGCTAAGCTGAGCTGACAAAAGCACCAAGACGTCAAGTGATTTACTCGGGGGTCACACAATGAGTCAGTAGCACAAGACCAGATTAAAACCCAGGACGCTCCCTGGCTCCAACAGTTCTCTTCCCAGTAGTTCACACAAGCTCCAGCTGTTTGCCCTACTCACATGAACTGAATTTAGAGAAGTCTAAGGAGAATTTCATTTAAGTACAAATTCAGCTGGCAGCAGGCTTTCTGCTGTCAAACATTCAACTGGATTTTAAAGGACTTCACATCCATTTCCAGAATGGGGCTCGCTCGTGTTGCCCCTTTTAACCAACAGCTGTCTTTTTTAGTTATCTAAGAAGCAGAAAAGGTCTTTGGAATTTCTGATTTAACATGTGATCTATGAATGAAAGAGAGAAACAAGTTTAACTACAGAACATTTGCTCCCTTATTGATTGCAGCCCTGGGAGGCTGTGTTTGCAGCCATTCTGCATAGGAACCAGCTGAAGAATCAATCTCCCTCACTAAGGCGGCATGACACGGAGGAGACCTAATCAAGCCAAATTACAAGAGTTGGTATTTCAAATAAATTATCTCACATATAAACAGAACTTCACAAAGGAGCTGTAGAGCTTAAACAGACTCCTGAGGAATCCCCCAGCATGAGGGGAATCCCAGATGCCACAGGGCAAACATCCCCCTCCTAACGCAGAGGGCCTGAGTAGGAAAAAGAGGATGTGATCAGTTTGCCACTGCTCTAGGGAGATTTCAGCCGCTTGAACAGCTCTTTCAGGCCTTTGGCAGCTGGGCTCAATTTAATGCAGCTCTGAGGTTGCTCTAATTTGTACTGGGGACAACGTTGGTCTCAGGATAAAAAGAACACAAGGAAATGTAAATCCACCTTTGCCCCCCAATGAAAGTTTTGCACCCACCCTGGAAATGTAGGCCTATATTGTTCTCTACCTATATAAATTACAAGATTGCACAGTATGGAAATTAAGGGAAATTCCCAGGACTAAAGTTGTAAAGAATTTTAGCCAAAATATTGACTTCCTGTCTTCATGGAGGATACATGTAAGAAAATTAAGCCTATTTTTAATAGCATAAGTCAACAAAATGATCTTGTTTTAGAAATAAGAAATTTTGCAAGTATTTATATAATGCTGAATTCTATTCAGTGCTAATATTTTGGGACATCTGAATAATAAAAAGTGGCATTTAGTTGTAACAAACAAACAAAGACATGCCCACTCCTAGTATGAAAAGTGAATATAAGTGATGGAAATAACTAGTCATGTTTTGTTACATCACAGCGGTAATACATTTTTGCTAACACAACTCGCCTGGATGCTGAAAGGAATGTTTTATTCACAGTTCTCAAACAGTTCAATTCTCAAACTATTTGTATAGCCTAAACTCAGCATTCCAAGCAGGGGAAAAAGTTCCCTCTTAAAGAATAGCAAATCAATGATGCAAATGAGTTTTCTGAGTAATGCCTACCACAAGATCTAACAGGATCTCAAACACCCCAAGTCTTAATCATATGCAACTTTCAGGCAAAATGGCAGTGGGAAAAAAAATGATTATTTACTTGTTAACGGAATGAATCTGTTCTGAAGTCAATGATTTTACCTGCTGTATATATATAGCAACTTTCCCCCAAAGATAGCAAAGTAAAATAAATTATGCCTCACAACACCCTGGTAAACTAGGTAAGTATTATTATTCCCATTTTATACGTAGAGAAATCAAAGCACAGAGAGATTATGTTACTTGCTCAAGGTCACACAGGAAGACTGTGGCATGACCAGGAATGGAGTTAGTTTGGTGATGTCAAAGAGTTCTCACTTAAAGTTTACCTAGTGGCCTGGTCAGCCCTACAAACAATTCTTGGAGAAAACTGAAATTGAATCTTTAAAAAGTGAGGAAAACTGGGTAAAGAGATATTAAGCTAGAAAGAAGAGACAGGAAATTCACAATTAATTTTGACACTAGATAATCCTTAAATTTTCCTTAATACACTTAACTCAGAGCTTTGTGAAAAATAGCCATGCATTGAGGTTCCAGGGCAAGCTCCAGCTATGAATTTCTTGGCTTCTGTCCATGTGTATCACCCTATCCTATATATTAATGTTGTTATATTTATTCCATTGTGGGAATGAAAGGATTTATTGACTCACGGGACCAGAATATGTCCAAACCATCAGGAAAGACATACTCTTCAGTAATTAGGCAATTTTCTTTGTAAGGGCTAGAATAGCACAGCTTCTTTCCTAAGCAGAGTCTGTTATGTAGAGAGGAGGTGGAACACACACAGACCCTGCAGTAAGAACATACAGCATAAGTGGAAGAATTCCGAATGAGGGGGAAAAAACACCTTTGTAGAAGTTAGAGTTTCCTCCAAATCCTGCCTGTCAGTTTGTTTGTTCTTTTTGTCATGTAGGCTGTATTGAAATTCTCTCCTCGCTTGCTTGTAACTGCCCTTTGCATTAACTAGGAGCCCAAATAATACAAGCTTACTAAGCATGTGTCACTGAGTGTAAGAAATCTTATACCTTTTATACTTTATTCAAAGTTTACACAGCTTGTTCCAAATTCTAGCTACCCAATGCACATAGTGACATGCCAAGAAAACTCACAGGTGTGAAGATGATGCCTCACACAGCCTCCAGGCCTGGAACTGTGCAGTGTAAGGATGCACATTAATGTGTGCACTTCACATCCTGACTCAGCAATGGGAAGTATGCAACCTCCATCCTTGCAGATTATTGATGCTGGAAGAGCGATGTTGGTCAGTCTGTCCCCCATAAAGTCTGGGTGTCTAGCAGTAAATTTTACAAATTATTTCCTCACCCCAACAAACAACTTTCTCTAAATGATTGGGAATTTTAAACAAACTACAACTTTTACAATTTTTTCTAATTGATGGTAAAGACACACTCCTCTGCTTCCTGTAGTTATGCTTCACATCCTCTGACTTCACACAGAAGGATCACAGAAGGGTCATGACCTGGAGGGCGTAGGATGCGTTCAAGAGGAGAGGCAGGGTTTGCCTAGGGAAGCTAGAGGGGTGGGGGAAGATAGTGCAGCCTGGGTTAGCAGGGCTTTCACCTCCCCAAGCTAATAGAACTTTCTGCTAGATTGTTCTTTCCTCTAAGTATCTCTTCCCCTCAAGAGTCCTTGTTCTCCAACTCCTGAGCTATGTTTACCCACCCATCCTACCAAGGCCTCATATCCCCCTGCAGGGCCCAGCTATAGGCAGAGGAGGGGTCCTTGAGATATTGAAGGAAGGAAAGCAGCCAGTCCTGTTCATTGGGCAAAGAAACTGACTGGTGTACATTCCTGCTGCTGTCCTTTGTGGATTCCCTTTTCTCCTGTGGTCTCTGCTTCAACCCCAGCTCCCTGGCTGGATGCTGTATCTGCTGCTGCTGCAAAAGGCATGTATAACTGAGACCAGATCATTGTCCCTCAGGATGGGTCATTGTCCATCAGGATAGGATAGCCAATCAGATGTGGTAGAAAGTTATTGATGAAAACTGTTATGTGACAGTTCAGCACTAGTGAGGAATCCAGGAACACTCCTAAATGACAGATTGAATCGACCAATTGTGGGTGTATACCTTTAAGTGAAAGAGAATTATGTGGGGTAAAGGATCAGTAGGTGAAGGTACAGTGGTGGGTGCGGGGGAGAACAGGAGGAGGAATAGAACTTAGGGGAGGAGATGCAAGGACTCAGTCCTCCCCAGTGTGGGATCACTTCACAGAGTTTGTACAGACAAAAGCTCTGTCAGCTGCTACCACAGTGAAAGACAGGTAAGTGTAAATGGTCTTGATAACCTAGACCCCTGGTCACTGTGGGATCATCTGCAGGCCCACCATAAGATCCACCTCCAGGCTCTGACTGAGGAAACTGTTCTTTGTCACCTCTCAGCTAAACTACAGTATTGCATTATATGTCTGCGCATGAAGCCATCAACCCTTAGGAAACTCCAACTAATTCAGAATGCAGCATCATACCTCTTCTGAAACATAGACTACCACAAGTGCATCAAACCTGTCCTCCGTTCTGTACATGGTATTTCCATAGCCTACTGAGCCAAGTTCAAGGTGTTGGCACCCATAGCGCTCTATGGTCTGGGCCCAGGATATCTAAAAGATCATTGAAAGCTTCAGGATGAAGACTGTGGTTGACAACTCTGTCCCTCAGACACAATGGAACCTTCTACCATAAGGATGAAGTTTGTCTGTGCAGTAAAGAGAGCAGATCCGAAACTCTAGAACAAACTCCCATAGGAACTAAGAACTACAAACCTCACCTCCTTCCACTCCTACTGCAAGAGACACTTCTTCTACTTTGTCTTCTCTGACCTAAACCCATAGCAGAGTGTAGGTATTTATTTTAATAAAGCCTGCCAAAACATTACATTGCACCCACTATTTCCCCTCAGGGACAGGATGAGAGAGAAAATGAGCCACGCATGACAAACAGAGGCCACATGACTTAATGCACTACTGGAAGATGCTCAGATACTACAACCATGAGGACAGCATGAAAACCCATACAGAATAGGATAGAAGCCACCTCCTTCACTCACACAGAATTCTAAGACGACTGCTACCCTACATCTGCCTAAAATGAACTTTGTTTCACAAGTCACTAAATACACTTCGGCTACTGACCTAAAATTCGTTTTCCTCTAATGCTCATACAAATAAACCTTAATTCATGGGAACATTTGTTAAAAATAAAGGGGTTACAAATATGGAAGCAAGAAATTCAGCTTCCAATTCAATTAAAGGTCTGATAATAATTCCCTCTCCCCCAATACACCCACACACACACACCCCATTTGACCAGCTAGACACATTACAAATTCAAAAGTAAGTGAAATTTAAATGTTATTAATAAGAGCAAACATTGCTCTGTATAAACCTTAAAGGAAGCACACACTGTTTCAATAGCATTTCTTTGGAAGCCCCTATTTTCGTCTTCCAGTGTAGGTTGATAAGCAATCTAGCTGGCACATTACTACATACAGGCTACTTTTTTGCTTGTTTCCCTTAGCTTGATAACTCCATTTTAAACTGAAGTCTCCTCCAGGTCATCTGTCGCCCAGTAATTTCCATTATCACTCAGACTCTGAGGACAACATTTTCTTTGACAACTTGAATTTGTCAAGATCTGCGCTGAAACCTGAGTTGTATTATTAAGTATCAGATAAAAGCATTTGTTTAAAAACCACACCAGTGGATAAGATCACTGATGTATGGGAGTCACTTAAGTATTCTTGCGGAATATTTGAAAAAAAAAATGTATATATGTATAAACACATATCCTTTATATAACTATAATAGTTGGATATTCACTGCTTGCCAGGTTCAGTCAGCTTCTCACTTGTGTTCAGAAAACCCAAATGGGCAGAAAACTCTACAGGCACTATTCTCATTCGCACCAAGGCTCCTTTATAGAGCCTTAGCTTAAATGTTGTGTGCGCCCACATTCAGCCTCCTTTACTAAAATAATACTCTAGGGTTCCAATTGATTTTTCTTTTTGAACTAGTAATTAATAAACTCTTCAGTGGGGATAATTAATCAAGCAACTTAAAGTAGAATAGTGGGGACTTTCTTCAGAGGCAGAATGAACAATGTCCAGTTATTAGTTGTTCAGGGTGCATCTCACTGAACTAGAATGAAGCAAAAAAATAAGAGCTGAGGTTTGATTTTTAGGCTCTGCTACAGTGTTGCCAATTCATATGTTTTTATTGCCCTATCTGGAGTTTTTCTTAAAGTCCAAGCTACTAGAATCAGGAAGTCATGTGAATGTCTGCTTTTATTTAAAAAAAAAAAAAAAAAAATCTAGCCTTCATTTTTTGGAGAAAAGCTTTCAAGTATGACTCAAGTGTATACAGAAGACTCAGAAACCAGAAGTAAAGAACTCCAAATGTATTATTATTATTTTAAATTTCCTGATTCTTTGGGGCCTGAGTCATGGTTTTCGAGCACTTGGGGTAGGCAATATTGCTGCTGTTTCATGTGAGAACAAGCAGAAATTATTTTAAGAAATTCTAGTACTCACTACTCCTACCTACAGGAGCAAGAGCAGGATCATTCCTTCCCAAAAACCTGTGGAGTGGGTTAAAATGGCAGAAATCACCACAAAAGTTCCATTTATAGAGTTTCTTAGTCACTGTTCCATCAGGACTTGCAGCCCCACCCTATAAATAAATCCAGTGGTTCCCTAGCAATCTATGGATCTTGAGCAATCTGCTGGAGGTAAGAACTATCCATACAGAGGCCATGTGCCTCCATGCTAGCTCCATGTCCTGGCAACCCCCATTTCCTAGCAAAGATGTCTCTGTTTCCTAACAAGGACTCCCTCCCCACCACCACCACTTTTAAAGGTCCTAAGAAGTGTGTACTTTATGGAGGCAATTACCCCTCCCCCCTTGCTCGCTGGAAAGATGATACATGTCCAGAGGTACCTCTTCAAGTGGTGATCATGAGAATACAATCATGCCTCAAATCATTCCATTTCTTGCTCTAGATTTCACTCAGACAACACCCATTGCCTTCAATGGGAGTTTGGCTACAGTGAGGGCTTTTAAATCTGGCAGATTGAGCTCAGTGGGAGTTTTGCCGGAGGAAGGGTTTCCATGATCTGTGCCACAGCAAATTAATCAGTAAGTATTTTTTCAAGCATCTGAGAAAGTTGCATATCAAGAAACAAGAACTGTAAATAGGGAAGTACTTGAAGAACTGGTGCATAAGACTGATACAACACCTGACTGCTTCCATTACGTAAATGTAATTTATTCAGACAAACAACTATGCATCACTTCTGTACAAGTTGCCCCTCAGGTTTATGCACTGGGCTGATATCTTGGGTTTGAAAACAGGAAGCTCCAGCTGTAACACCAAGTGACCCAGACAGTGAAAAGCTAGACAGTAAGCTAAATTGGAAGACAGGAAGTTAAAGTTCATACTCATACCACAAACAATAAAGTAATAAGCAGGTTCATCTGATATATGTTTGGCAATATCACATGTCACTGTGAGTTATAAAATATAAGAGAAAACTGCTGATATAAATATTTATGGAAAGACAGACTGATGCTAAGAACCCACTAGATCAGGGTGGGCAAACTACGGCCCAGGGGCCACATGTGGCCCGTCAGATTTTTTAATCTGCCCCTCAGTCTCCTGCCGGGGAGCGGGGGCTGGAGCTTGCCCGGCTCCATGCCACGGCTTCTAGAAGCAGCGGCATGTCCCCCCTACAGCTCTTACAGTAGGGGCAGCCAGGGGGCTCTGTATGCTGCTCCTGCCCCAAGCTCTGCCCCCTGCAGCTCCCATTGGCCAGGAACTGTGGTCAATGGGAGCTGCAGGGGCAGCACCTGTGGATGGGGCAGCGTGCGGAGCCCCCTGGCTGCCCCTACTGTTGGAGCTGTAGGGGGGACATGCCGCTGCTTCTGGGAGCTGCTTGAGATAAGCTGTGCCCCAGTCCCATGCCCTAGCCTGATCCTCCTCCTGCCCTCTGAGCCCCTCGGTCCCAGCCCAGAGCACCCTCCTGCACCCCAAACCCCTCATCCTCAACCCCACCCCAGAGCCCGCACCCTCAGATGGAGCCCTGCCTCTCTCTCCTTCCCCCCCCGCCCCTGCAGCCCAACCCCCTGCCGCAGTCTGGAGTCCCTTCCCACACCCTGAACTCCTAATTTCTGGCCCCACTCCAGAGCCCTCACCCCCTCCCACACCCCAACCCCCAATTTCATGAGCATTCATGGCCCGCCATACAATTTCCATACCCAGATGGGGTCCTAGGGCCAGAAAGTTTGCCTACTCCTGCACTAGATACATCATCCCAGTTTGACAGTGAACCATTGTTAACTACTCTGAGTATGGTCTTTCAACCAATTGTGCACCCACCTTATAGTAATTTAATCTAGACCACATTTGCCTAGTTTGCTTAGGAGAATGTCATGTGGGACTGCGTCAAAAGCCTTACTAAAAAGCAAGATATACCACATATACAGCTTCCCCCATCCGTTAGGCCAGTAACCTTGTCAAAGGAGGAAATTAGGCTGCTTCTGTGATTTCCTTTGTTTGACCACTTCAGACCTTGCATATTGGATTTCACAGCTCCCTCTTTTCCTACGATCTCCTCCTGGCTGCTTCAGATCTCCACTCTGAATCAGCTGCTCTTGGTCTATTGCTACCATCATGTGAACAACCCTCTTCTACAAATAACAATTTATGGTGAGTATTTGCCTACATTACAATGAAGTATTCTTCATAAGGACACAGGCAGGAGAGAGAGGCCCAAACCAAAACTCCAGGTCCAGATCGGATTCTAAATCTGTTAATCATGAGTAACCCCACTGAAGTCAATGGAGTCCTTCCAGATTTACAACTCACTGAGAGCAAAACATGTTCCTTTATAATAGACAGAACCAAGAGTCCTGATCCATACACACTCAAGCTTCTCCTAGCATAGGTGCCGACTTCCCCTCTTTCCCGTGGGTGCTCGACCACCCCTTGCCCCCGCCCCCACTCCACCCTTTCCATTTGGCCCACCCCTTCCCCACCCCCATTCCAACCCCCTTCTCCAAAGTCCCCACCCCAGCTCCGCCCCCTCCCTGCCAATATTCCAACTGCTTTCCCAAATCCCTGCCCTGGCCCCGCCTCTTCCCCACCTCCTACTCTGAGCACACCACATTCCCATTCCCGTTGTGTGCTAATGCTGACAAACAGCTGTTTGGCGGCTGCTGGGCTGGAAGCGCTGGGAGGTAGGTGGAGGAGTGTGGATGCAGCATGCTCGGGGGGGAGGAGGAGATGGGGGGAGGGTGAGGAGAGCTTGGCTGCTAGTGGGTGCAGAGTACCCACTAATTTTTCCCCGTGGGTACTCCAGCCCTGGAGCACGCACGGAGTCGGCACCTATGTCTCCTAGTCCAGGATGTTCAAACTCAGTCCTTTATACGGACAGGTTTTAGCTGCAAACTCACCTCCAGATCCATGATTTCAGTCCCAGCTCACCCCTATACAGTAGGGGCCTGGGGCTCTGCGCTTCTGAAGGCAATGGGAGTTTTGCATTTGGCATCACAGAGCAAAACTGGACCCTATGTAAGCACCCTTTGCTAGACGGGCCTCTGAACTTTATTGGGAGTGTTCCAGGGGGAAAGGCTGTGTGCTGCAATCTAGCCTTAGAGACTACAACTCCCATGATGCCTTGGGGAAAGAGGGAGACTTCCTTGTGGTGGTGGACTCCATTTTGGGAAAGGGAGTGAGATTACTGCTGTGGAGCTCTGCCATACCAGGAGCTGCTGCTAGGACGCCAGAAGCTGCTGCTGGGAGCCTCCAGGAGCTTTGATCGAGCAGGGAGCCCCAGAGGCTGTTGGTGGTTTCCCTTGAGCCAGGGCAGAGACTGTTGCTGTGCCTGAAGCTGACTGAGGTGGGCCTGCAGTGAAGGGCTGTGAATATCCCCCACTCTGGTTTGGGAAAGTACTTGCAAGGGAAGGGGCACCACAGAGAGACTGAGTCTGAGGAAAGGCAGAATGATCTTCCCACTGAACCAGTACCCAGAGCTGCCGACATTTGGTGAAGCCAGCTCCAATCGTCAGCGGGGTTGTGCAGCTTGTTGCCTTAGCTGGACTGATCCACAGAACGAACAGAACGCTGTCTCCAGCTGCAGATCTTCCAGCGCCCACACAAGCAAGTGCCTAGGACTCTGAAACCCACAGGAGTGTACACAGCGGGGTCGGGTGAATGATGGCTGTGTAAATGCCAGTTAGATACGTTTCATTTACTACTGTATACTAAATTTGTTAATTGATTTTATTCAGCTGCCTCCTGTGGAATTAAATTAGTCGTGACATATAATCTTAGTCTGTTATACCCTGGTTTTTTTTATAATTGATAAGTAAAGGTGTGTTAACTCTAATTGAAATATACTGGATGTTTATTATTTATAATTGGTATTTTTGAGTTACACCTATGCCACAGATTATATTATTAGAAGAATAGCTTTATTCTTGGAGATTCCCAAGGCATGCCATTGAGTGTGTACAGGGGCCAGCCAGGTGGAGGCACTGCCAATTTTAAATTCCTTTAGGAGTAAAGTGACTGCAGCAGAGGGATGAATAGAGGATTCCCACCTATCCAACAGGGATACTCAGGATCTTCAGATGCCCAGGCACACAGGTGAGTGTTACCTGCTCCCAAGTAACCCAGGGAGGAAAGGGGGGTTACACCTAGATTCAAAGTAGTGCGACCACCAGTGCTAACTTTTCACCATCAAACCATGAAATGGGAATTTCAATCCTGAAAATTAAGTAGACTGATTGGCTTCACAAACACTTCACAAGCAACCTGGCCAACTGCAGAATATGTTGCAAGATCCACCTATTTGTCAAACCCGTCCATCATAAGAGAAGACCAGGGGCCTAATCCTCTACTGCTTTGTTCCTTGTGCAGTGATTTACAGTGCAAGGTGGGTATAAAACACTAGCAAATCAAAATAGCTGCAGGACTACCCAAAATGAAAGGTCCTGGCTGAACCAGGCCCAAGGAAGTACTAACATGGGGGGGAGGCAGGGCATTAGAAAAGCTCCTGGAACTTGGGAGAAATAAGGAGCAGAATTTATTACAAGTTCACTATTGACATGTTTGGCCAATCCAAAATTACCTATTCCGCTCTTAAGTACTACAGGTATAAGTACTGTAGAATACCTTGCAAATCTTAGGTTGGAGAGATAGGTCATTTGAAACTCGACATTTTGATTGTATCATTAATTGGCTTATTTTCAAGGAAAAAAAACAACTGGATTCTCTTATGGTACTTTCATCCCAAACATTGCAGCATTGGACTAGTGCCAGAACCAGAAAGTGAATTGGACTAGAAAGAAAAGTGAAATTTATCAGTTTAGTTTTACTGTCTCAGTTGAATAAAGGGCAAAAAGTAAATAAAAAAAATCAGTGCTGAAGAATAAATGAGATTTTTCATGTTCTATCAAGTTTTATAATTTCAGTGTAATTTACTGATTTTTTAATTACGTGATTTTTAATCATAGTATATCCCTTTAGCCAACTAAGGGTCTCAATTCTATTTAATTTTTTTCCTCATGGAGAGCACTCCAGTATTTTCAACAAATGGAGAAATAAAATTTTTTTTAAATGACTGGCATAACCACTACTCTTCCCTTCCAGCATGTGTTAAAGAACAATATCCCTGAGCTATTGCCTCACTGCTCCATGACACAGCATGCATTTAAAAATACATTATCTAAGTCACCAGGGCATTTTCTGGACTATGTATTAAAAACTTTGAGGACAACTATGCACATATAAACAGAGAAAAATTATAATTTTCCTGCAGACAATAAGAACATATCATGTCTGCTTAAAACTTCAGAAAAATACTAGAAAAAAAAAATACAGATCACCAGATTCACTGGTACATTCTGGCTGCCTTGTATCACCAGAGCACCACATAGCAGCTGGAGTGTACTGGTGAATCTCACCATTAGTACTTTTCATTGGTACTCAACACATTTCACACTGAAGATACAGGGCCTGATGCTCCTTGTTACACAAGTATAAATCACCAATAAGTGGATTGAGATTTAACAGATCTAAACTGGTAATAAAAAGGAGAATTCTTGAAGATCCAACATTCATTATTCAGGAATATAGGGATATTAATAATGCTATTATTTTGCGCATAGACTGTCAGTGTTTCATCATCAGTTGAGACTGAACCAATCACAACACATCTTCCAATTTTTTCTTGCTCTGGCCATCCTTTGCCATGCTTGTCCATATCTCCTTGTTATGGAATCATCCCACCTCTTTGGAGGCCGACCACGTGGCCACTTCTGTTCTCACAGATACCACTCAGATGTAGCTGTGGTCCATCTGTCATTGCTAGTCGGGCCACATGTCCTGCCCACTGCGTTTTGCTTGGCCTGCATTCAACAACGTTTTGCACTTGAGACTGCTGCCTAATTATTTCATTGGGGATGTAATCGCGGAGCGAAATGACCAAAAATGTTCGTTCCATCGCCCTCTGTGTGACAGACAGTTGATGTTCTTCAATCTTTACAGCGACCATGTTTCGCTGCCATAACACATCGCTGAAAGCACGGTCGAGTTAAAAAGATTTGCAAGAGCTGTTTTGCTGATCTTTCCTTGGAGGATGTCCTTGATGTCATCGAATGTACACCATCCAGCTTTTTCTGTGCGACAGTTTGCCTTTCTGATCGTGGCGCATGTTGACTTCCTGGCCCAAATAAACGTATTTAGCAACCTCTTGGATCTGCTCTCCAAGAGTTATTTGGGTTCTTGGCAGAACATCTGATCACATGTATTTCGTTTTCGACTGGTTCATTTTTAATCCAACTTGACTACTTTTCATGTTCAGGTCTTTAAGCATTCTCTCAAGCTGGGCTGTATTTTCGGCTATCAGCACAATATCATCTGCGACCCTGAGATGGTTTAGCCGCTTGCCGTTGATATTAATCCCGCCTTTCAAAGTCTGCTAGTCGAAAAACCAATTCAAAACAGGCTGTGAATAATTTTGGTGAAACTGAATCTCCTTGTTTCACACCTTTCTCAATGGGGATTTGGAGGGGAGTATCAAACAGCGATATGTCCGTGCTGCAGCCAGAGTTCGCTTCCTTTAGTAATGTGATATATTTCGCGCTGATGCCCTATTCTGAAAGAGCTTCAAGAACGGTGTTAGTCTTTATGCTGTCAAACGCCTTCTCGTAGTCCACGAAGGCAATGCACAAAGGGAACTTGTATTCCCTTGAATGCTCTAGTAGTTGGTTTAGAGTGAAGTTGTGGTCTATCATGCTGTAATTCCTTCGAAAGCTGGCCTGCTCTCTAGGTTGCTGTTCATCCAGGTTTCGCGACAGTAGATTGTTATTATTTTAGTGAACAATTTATAGATATGCAAAAGCAGGCAGATCGGGCGATAGTTCTTTAGATTTTCTCAATTGCCTTTCTTATGCAGCAAGATGGTATTGGACTCTTTCCAACTGAACGGTATCTTCTGGAGTTCCAGGTAGTGGCTGAACCTTTGGGCGAGAGCTTTCCAAAGTTCAGGACCTCCTGCCTTAAGCACTTCTGCTGTCAGACCGTCCTTGCCTGGAGCCTTCCCCTCTTTCATTTGATGGGCTGTGTGACGGACTTCGCTGATGAGAACCGGGAGTGTGTGTGTTCATCTGTTTGTTGAAGTGATGGCATTGGGACATCTGTACGGGATGCAAACAGCTAGGTATAGAAATCCCTGCAGATTGCCTCCATCTCTGTTCAATCGGTTACTGATTCTCCATCCCTGTTCTTCGAAGCCGATAATGACAACCTGTACAATGCCAGTTCCCGTTTGCATTTTTTTAAGACTTTTACGATCTTCAGCAGCCTTTAGGAGCTTTTTGGTTCGAAATTTCTCGAAGTCTTCCTTCAACTTCATTTGTTTGAGCTTGCAGAGAAGGGAGTACTCAAGCCTGGCACTGCCATTTCTCTTCATTTTCCTCCTCTTCTCCAATAAAAAGTCTTTGTATTCTCTGAAATTCTGCCGCTAGCTCTTCTTGGTCTTTCACGCTCAGCTGATTTCACAAGCCGTTTCAGTCTCTTACTGAAGTTCTCATAATAGTCGTCCAGGAGGCTCCAATATTCCCTAGAAATGTTTTCCTTCAGGATTGCCTCATTGAAAGCTACCGGTTGGTGCCTTCTGTTCGCCATACACAGCATCTTTTAATCACCTTCACAGTGAGCATGAGTCTGGCTCTCAGTAGGCGATGATCGCTGCCGATATTGAATGATGGCACTACTGAAATATCCTGCACGATGCATCGTCTATCGATCAGAAAGTAATCAATTTCATTTTTTGTCTTCGCATTTGGTGCAATCCAGGTCCATCTTCTGTTGGCCTTCTTTCAGAACCAGGTGTTACCAATGAACATTCTTCTAGTCTCTTCCAATATAACTTGTTGTTCTCCAATACCATATACTTTCCTATGAACTTTTTGCCCTCTCTCCCTCTTCCAACCTTGGCATTAAAATCTCGCATCACAATTGTATATGTGAAACTCTGAGTGAGGGTTTCCTCCAGTTCCTGATAGAATCCTTCCATATCATCATCTTCGCTTGCACTTGTGGGAGCATAGATCTGGAGGATTTTGAGGGTACTATTTCGGTTCAATTGGAGGTAAAGCACCCCAATACACGATGACTTCAAATGGCGTGAGACAATTTTCGAAGACCATTCCTTGTTTATGATTAATCTGACTCCTCCAACTGTCCTTGTGCCTTCTCCTTTTCCTAGAATGACCGTGCTTCCATCCCTCCAGCTGACCTCCATCTCCTTCTTTCATCGTGTTTCGCAAACTCCCAGCATATCGCAGGCTGTTTTTGCCTTTTCCTCCATTAGATGGTTTATCGATTCCTCCCTTGTCAGTGTTCTGCAGTTATAAGTACACACAGAGAGTTTGGTTTCCTTTTGGCGACCTGGCACCCGAGATTCTTTGCAGCCTCTCATCGTTCGAATGCCTCACTGCCTCCGGAGTGGGGATCGAGGAACGTGCAGAGAACTGAGACTTGGTTTTCCATGTTGTTTTAGCCATTGTTTTCAGCCACCCGCTGGCTGGGCTGTCAGTGGTGCGTTTACCTCCTCAATTTAGCTAGTTTTACAGCCTCAGAAAGAGGAATTATATGCCCCTCCACAGAGGAAGCAACCCCCCTCTCTGGGCTGAGAGTCCAACACCTTGATAGCATGGTTAGACCTGCCAGAGAGTACACTCCACTATCATCGCTGTCAAACAGCCAGGGTCACCGCGGCACCACGTTGAGACGTTGAGGTAGGATTTGCAGCAGTATTATTTTTAATTAACTAATATGAAGATCATTTGTTTACCTTTTCGCTAAAGATTGGTATTGACTGTATTACACAGTACTGCAGTACAAACTTTATATGACAGGACTTCCCAGTGCACCTCAGAAAATCATTGAAGCACAGAACCAAAACTAGTGAGACATTTGGTATGTTTTCACAATCATATGCTGGCAGTATATTGCAGCTGATCTAATACTTTACTTTATTGCAGGTAATGCAATATTTTCCATAGTTTTGTCTGGCGGGTTCATAGACTATCAGGGTTGGAAGGGACCTCAGGAGGTCATCTAGTCCAACCCCCTGCTCAAAGCAGGACCGATCCCTGACTAAATCATCCCAGCCAGGGCTTTGTCAAGCCTGACCTTAAAAACTTCTAGGGAAGGAGATTCCACCACCTCCCTAGGCAATGCATTCCAGTGTTTCACCACCCTCATAGTGAAAAAGTTTTTCCTAATATCCAACCTAAATCTCCCCCACTGCAACTTGAGACCATTACTCCTTGTTCTGTCATCTGCTACCACTGAGAACAGTCTAGATCCATCCTCTTTGGAACCCCCTTTCAGGTAGTTAAAAGCAGCTATCAAATCCCCCCTCATTCTTCTCTTCTGAAGACTAAAACATCCCCAGTTCCCTCAGCCTCTCCTCATAAGTCATGTGTTCCAGTCCCCTAATCATTTTTATTGCCCTCTGCTGGACTCTTTCCAATTTTTCCACACCCTTCTTGTAGTGTGGGGCCCAAAACTGGACACAGTACTCCAGATGAGGCCTCCCCAATGTCGAATAGAGGGGAACGATCATGTCCTTGATCTGCTGGCAATGCCCCTACTTATACATCCCAAAATGCCATTGGCCTTCTTGGCAACAAGGGCACAGTGTTGACTCATATCCAACTTCTCGTCCACTGTAACCCCTAGGTCCTTTTCTGCAGAACTGCTGCCGAGCCATTCGGTCCCTAGTCTGTAGCGGTGCATTGGATTCTTCCGTCCTAAGTGCAGGACTCTGCACTTGGCCAAAAGAAATCTGATGAGGTTCAACAAGGACCAATCCTCCAATTTGTCTAGGTCCCTCTGCATCCTATCCCTACACTCCAGCATATCTACCACTCCTCCCAGTTTAGTGTCATCTGCAAACTTGCTGAGGGTGCAATCCATACCATCCTCCAGATCATTTATGAAGATATTGAACAAAACCGGCCCCAGGACCGACCCCTGGGGCACTCCACTTGATACCAGCTGCCAACTGGACATGAAGCCATTGATCACTACCCGTTGAGCCCGACAATCTAGCCAGCTTTCTATCCACCTTATAGTCCATTCATCCAACCCATACTTTGACTTGCTGGCAAGAATACTGTGGGAGACAGTGTCAAAAGCTTTGTTAAACTCAAGGAACACCACGTCCATTGCTTTCCCTTCATCCACAGGGCCAGTTATCTCATCATAGAAGGCAATTAGATTAGTCAGGTATGACTTGCCCTTGGTGAATCCATGCTGATTGATCCTGATCACTTTCCTCTAAGTGCTTCAGAATTGATTCCTTGAGGACCTGCTCCATGATTTTTCCAGGGACTGAGGTGAGGCCGACTGGCCTATAGTTCCCAGGATCCTCCTTCTTCCCTTTTTTAAAGATGGGCACTACATTAGCCTTTTTCCAGTCATCTGGGACCTCCCCCGATCGCCATGAGTTTTCAAAGATAATGGCCAATGGCTCTGCAATCACATCCACCAACTCCTTTAGCACTCTCGGATGCAACGCATCCAGCCCCATGGACTTGTGCTCATCCAGCTTTTCTAAATAGTCCCGAACCACTTCTTTCTCCACAGAGGGCTGGTCACCTCCTCCCCATGCTGTGCTGCCCAGTGCAGTAGTCTGGGAGCTGACCTTGTTTGTGAAGACAGAGGCAAAAAAAGCACTGAGTACATTAGCTTTTTCCACATCCTCTGTCACTAGGGTGCCTCCCTCATTCAGTAAGGAGCCCACACTTTCCTTGACTTTCTTCTTGTTGCTAACATACCTGAAGAAACCCTTCTTGTTACTCTTAACATCTCTTGCTAGCTGCAACTCCAGGTGTGATTTGGCCTTCCTGATTTCACTCCTGCAAGCCCGAGCAATATTTTTATACTCATCCCTGGTCATTTGTCCAATCTTCCACTTCTTATAAGCTTCTTTTTTGTATTTAAGATCAGGAAGGATTTCACTGTTAAGCCAAGCTGGTCGCCTGCCATATTTACTATTCTTTCTACACATCGGGATGGTTTGTCCCTGTAACCTCAATAAGGATTCTTTAAAATACAGCCAGCTCTCCTGGACTCCTTTTCCCCTCATGTTATTCTCCCAGGGGATCTTGCCCATCAGTTCCCTGAGGGAGTCAAAGTCTGCTTTTCTGAAGTCCAGGGTCTGTATTCTGCTGCTCTCCTTTCTTCCTTGTGTGAGGATCCTGAACTCGACCATTTCATGGTCACTGCCTCCCAGGTTCCCATCCACTTTTGCTTCCCCTACTAATTCTTCCCGGTTTGTGAGCAACAGGTCAAGAAGAGCTCTGCCCCTAGTTGGTTCCTCCAGCACTTGCACCAGGAAATTGTCCCCTACATTTTCCAAAAACTTCCTGGATTGCCTGTGCACCGCTGTATTGCTCTTCCAGCAGATATCAGAGTGATTGAAGTCTCCCATGAGAACCAGGGCCTGCAATCTAGTAACTTCTGCGAGTTGCCGGAAGAAAGCCTCGTCCACCTCATCCCCCTGGCCTGGTGGTCTATAGTAGACTCCCACCATGACATCACCCTTGTTGCTCACACTTCTAAACTTAATCCAGAGACTCTCAGGTTTTTTTGCAGTTTCATACTTGAGCTCTGAGCAGTCATACTGCTCCCTTACATACAGTGCAACTCCCCCACCTTTTCTGCCCTTCCTGAACAGCTTATATCCATCCATGATAGTACTCCAGTCATGTGAGTCATCCCACCAAGTCTCTATTATTCCAATCACATCATAATTGCTTGACTGTGCCAGGACTTCCAGTTCTCCCTGCTTGTTTCCCAGGCTTCGTGCATTTGTATATAGGCACTTGAGGTAACCTGCTGATCGCCCCTCTTTCGGGTTTCCTTACCGAAGCCTCCTTTTCATCTCATTCACCACCTCTGCTCGCCAACTTTTAAAATGTTCATGTTTACACTTGTCTTCTTTACTACATATGAATCCCATTGGGTAGTCCACCATCCCAGTTATGTGACTGTCCATTTTAAAAGTCTTGATTCAGTAAAGCACTTGAATACATGCTTAACTTTAAGCATATGCTTAGGCGCCATTGACTTCAAAGGCGCATAAGCACTGACTGAAGTGCTTCATTGAATAGTGATGCATTTAAGCAACTGTTTATGTTGTTTACTGAATCAGAGCCTAAGAGAAGAGACAAATTTAAACAAAGCGAGAAGGTGGGTGAGGCAGTATCTTTTATTGGACCAACTTCTGCTGGTGAACAAGACAAGCTCTTGAGCTCCAGAGATCTCAGGAGTTCTCTTTCACCAAGTAGGGTGAGCAGATGTCCCAATTTTATAGGTATTTTTATATTCGGGGCTGTTGTCTTACATATGCTCCTATTGCCCCCTACCCTCATCCTGATTTTTTCATACCCTATTCATCGACAAAATTTGGTCCAATAAAAGATATTAATCCACCTTAAATAGTGTAAGAAGCTGGCAGATGGTGCCTAAGTGCAAGACGACAAGTCCCGGAGGATCAACGACCCAGAGGAGCAAAAAGGCAGACAATTCCAGGACCATTGGGAGGAGCTGGAGGGCAGACATCATCTTGGCTGAGAGGAGCTGCTGTAGGAAGTAAGGAGGACTGTGTTGCCCTGGATGTGGCCACAGAGCCTGGGGAAAAGGACTTGTGAAGGACACTGCTAGACTGGGACGGGTGGTGAAGACTTTGGACTTAGACTAACATATATCCCGAGGGAAGGTGAAGGTTGAGTAGCCGAGCAGCAACATACCCTACCAGGCCAGAGGTTGAGACTGAGCAGCCACCAAGCACCATATCTCAGCTTTATGTGCACCACTGGTAGTATTAGAGGCATTAGGAAGGGAGGAGATTTTAAGCACCTCTGAAAGTTGGGGGAAGGGACTGTGTTACTGTTTCACCCCTGTTGTTGAATTCACTTATATTTCCCACACCTGGTCTAGCCCATTGGTCTGTACCCATTCCCTTGCCTAATATTCTTTTATATATATGGTTACAAACCCCTCCTATGTGTATCATTTGGTTCTGCATCAGGAGTTTCCACACCCACATAAGCAAAGGGGAAAAATGCCCAACCCAGAGAGGAATAGGTGCAGGCCAGCACCTGTGGACAGTACTTGGGAGGAGAAGGGTAGTTGGCACACTACATCTAACTTTTATTCTGCTTTAGACTCATCCAGAGTATAATCTCCATTTTGATTACAGTAGTCTAGCAAACTGATATTAAGTGTATTCAAAGCATCCAAAAAAAGGGGTTGTCTCCCTGTAAACAAGTTCACTCACCACTAGGTGCCCCCTTGGGGCCAGGCATAGCAGCTTTCTCACTTCTCTAGCAACCCATGTGGACAATCACTCCAACCTTCGGGTGTCTTCTCTTCCAGTGACAGGCCCCTCCAGCAGAATCAAGAACTTAAGTTCACCTCTTCCCGGGTCACAACTGTCCAAATTGACAGTCCCCAAAATGTCTAACACAAACAAATTCTTCTCTCTCTGGGGATCTTCCTCAGCCAGTCATCAGCTCAGCCTGTAGTCACCGTGCTGGGCTTGATAACCCTTCTGGTGAGCTTATATGTCCCCTTCCTTGGGGATGGTAGGGAAACTCGGTCCCCACTCTCTACTTTGGGTTCCAGCCCAGGGCCCTGTACTGAACAGCTCGGTCGCTGTTACAGTTTTCAAACAGGTCACTTCCTATCCAGCCCCTTAAGTTCTCCCCTGGGTGTGTCTACACTGCAACATAAGCCAGGGCTCAGACTCAGGCTTGAGTCCAACCCCTTTCCATCTACACACAAATCTCTCAGACTTGGGCTCAGACTTAGGGTGCTAGGACTCTGCAGGTGTGGAGGTTCAGGGCCCATGTCAAGCTGTGACCCAGGGTTTGAGTCCTATTGCTCTGCAGTGTAGACACAGCCTTGCTTGACTTCGGTCCTGGGAGTCCCCCGAAGTATCCCACAATCCCATGGGCCAACTTCCTTTGTCTTTTCTATCCCAAGAATCTCCAATCAACTCAAGTGAAAATGAAAGCCACCCCCTTTGATGTACAGCAGCAGCTCAGTGAGTCACCATTAACCCTTCACTTGTCTTCTGATCACTGAGCTGCAAACATACTACCAGAGAACCTTCCGTGTTTGAAATGGAGACTGAGCAGAGCAAGCCTTTTTCAAAGCATACTGCTTCATGATCACAGGAGTGCAGCCAGATTTTGGTGAATCTCTGGTGCAAAGACAGCAAAACTGTGGCCTTTAGTAAAAGTACCAGGAATGACCATGCATACCAGCTGATCGCGAAGAAGCTGGGCAGCTTTGCAAATTTATCAGACTGGTGACCAGTGCAGGGAGTGGATTAAGCAACTCAAGGGCAGGTACTGGAAGACCAGGGACCAGAACTGCACCTTGGGCAACTTGCAGACATTGTGCCCATTTTATGGGTAGTTTGACTGGGTGCTGGGCACTGCACCCAGCATGGAGCCAACCATGGTGCATGATGATGTGATCAGCCGGGATGGCACCTTGCTGGCCCCAGAATCCAGCATGGGACTGACAGGAGCCAGCAGTGGGCACTGAGTGAGGAGCATTGCATCACCGTTGACAAAACTGGTCTCAGAGCAGGCTTTGGAACAGGATGAGCAGCAAATTCTGCATCCATACTTGAAGGAGCTGTTTGATTCCCTTCCCATCACCTGCCTGCGAGGAACATCCTGCTGCTGAACCTGTAGCAGTCACAGAAGGAACAGAAGCTGCCCCCCCGAGTCCAATAAGAATCAATGCAAAAGTTTTGAAAAGACCAGGCTAGCAGCATGGATCCGCTAATGGCGGATGATATCCCAATGCCTTGGCCTCCCACTCCCCTACCATGTAGAATGCAAAATGACAACCAGGAAATGCAAACAGTAAAGAACACCTTTAGAGAGTATTTTTACTGGAAAGGCACAGATTTTTGCTAGGGCCATTCCTGTTTCTTAAAAACAACAACATTACATTTCCATGCCTTTGCATTTGCTGCTCTGTAATCACTTAACACTATGGAGCTGCCTAAAAACAGTGAACTGCTTGTGTGTATCTGAGAAATGTGATCCATTTTCAAAACTAGCCCATTTCAGTTAGAGGTAGTCTATGCAGTCCATAAGTGCCACAGTCATCTGTTCCAAGTACGACTGGGGTTTGAATTTTTGTCCAAAATGTGCTGGGGTTGGAGAGAAAGGAGGCTATGGAGTACTACATATTTGCATGCAGCCAAAACAGACTAAGTCACGTGGAAGCTAAAGCAGTATCTTGTTGACTCCCTCATGAATTCTGACCCAGTCCCAGGTGCTGATAGCTGCAAACTTTTCCTGACGCAGCAACTCCAGATAGGTAGTCACATTTTGAGGAAGGGTGTATTTTCCAGGGCCACCTCAGTAGCTGATCAACCCACTCCACTCATATAGTGACTGAACATCAGATCTATGTTTGGCTGTACACTTCAGCTGCATACACTGCAGGTTTCCCACCAGTAGCTTGGAATAACATCTCCCGTTGCCAACAGGACACCACAAGAACCATTATGTCCTCCAAAATGTGAAACCCCAAAATGATGGATAAAATGTTTTGTAGCACGGCCACTAACCACCCCCAACCCAAGTAGTCATGCAATTTTTGTAAAACAAAAGCTACTTTGAATTTTTAACTTACCATTATCCCTATACAAATTTAACTATGATTAACCAGGCTGTGTCCAGGGAGACTCTGTGGACTGAAGCATCCCTTTCACAATGTATTGCAGTTCATTTTTGAAATGTAACATTTTTTGTCTTTGAAATTCCACAAGAATTAATTCTGTGCTCCTCCACTGAGCTAGTTCAGATCATAACTCTGTCTCTTGGTCGACCTCAGTACAGCACAAGTCTGACCAAGCATACCTTCACGGAGCCTTACAAGAGGATGCGTTTCCTTCATGAACTAATAGTTGAAGTTCTTGAGAAGGCCAACAAGCAGGTCTAGTACCAGAAACAGACAGACTTAAGACTGGAGAAAAGGCATGGCAAGAGTCAGGAGGACAGGCTCAGACTGGCCACACAGCCTGAAGACAGGATTTCAGCATGCGAGCAGAATTTTTCACTATGAGGGTGGTGAAACACTGGAATGCGTTACCTAGGGAGGTGGTGGAATCTCCTTCCCTAGAAGTTTTTAAGGTCAGGCTTGACAAAGCCCTGGCTGGGATGATTTAGTCAGGGATCAGTCCTGCTTTGAGCAGGGGGTTGGACTAGATGACCTCCTGAGGTCCCTTCCAACCCTGATATTCTAGGATTCTATAGAAACCTGCCTCTGGATCAGCAGTGGTGCCCTCGTCTGTGTCTTGCACTAGAGGGTTGGGGCCAGCTGCTCACAAAGCTCCAGAAATGTAGTTTTCTTTATGCTAGTATTCTGGACCCCTGCTCATCATCCCAGGTCTGCATGTCTATTTGATCCCACCATTCTGTGCTTGTGGATCTGTGCCAGAAGCACGGGTCTACATAGGGAGTATCAGTGGCTATACCGAGTGTCATAAACAGCGTCAGCCAGTTCGAGTCTGCTTTGTCTGGGTAACTCCTCATCCATGATAAATTCTGTTAGTCGGTCAGAAAACACCACCACCACGTCCACCAGTGCCTCATGGAAGTTCTGCCCATTTCCTGACTCAGGAGTGAAAGCACAAGCAAGAGAACTTAAGGAAAAGGGGTTTCCTTCATATTGCTCAGCAGGCTGTTCAAACTTCCCATAACATGCAGGACAGGCAGTAAAGTTTTCTTATAGTGCACCACAGTCAAATGGGTAGAACCACATTTCAGGACTCCGGGATATGCTTAGTTTGACTTGGGTCTGCATCCTGCAGTATGGACACCAGAGCCCGAGGTTCGAGCCTGCATTAGAAATTCTTAACACAGAGTTAAGAATCAGTGCAGAACCCTCAAGCCCCAGGGTCTCTAACACTGGTCAGCTGACTAAAGTCCTGCTAACCCTGGGCTTACATTGCAGTTTGGTTTTCTGCAATAAGAAAGTTGGCAACCCTAATACCCTAGCCCCTCCCTCTGTGGCTTGCTCACTCACTCATTTTCACTGGGCTGGAGCAGAGGGGTGGAGTGTGGGAAAACCGGACACCTTGCAACCCTAATTGCAGTGTAGACACCCTCTCTCTCCCCCAGACCTCTCTGCCTGGAGAGCTTTCCTTACTCTCCAAGCTTTCTGCATGGCTCTCTCCAGTCCTTTCCCCTATCACCACTTAGGTCTAGCTCTCATTCCCATAATTTCAGCCAACTTTTGCTCTTTATGGGGATGTGCCTGATGCCCCTCAGGTGGGGCTCATACTATAATCAGGTGGGCTAAGCCCCAGGCTCTCTAGCCCACAGCCAGACAAGCCTCCCTGTTGCATTTCTAAACAAACAGAGTTACAAAGGTTCAGTCCCATACATTTCTGTATAAATTGCCTAGTCTAGTTTCCTGGCTTTAAGATTTGCTTTCATTCCATTTTACTAAAGCTAAAACCTAAAATTTAAACATAAATGAAAGGATTTTAAAAAGATCAGAGATGATTTATCCACTTTGTGAATTTATTTATTTCTGGGTTTACTTGTATTAACATGTATTATATCTTGTAGCCTGTATGGTGACAAGGCACCTACTTCTTTCCACACTCTGACATTTAAACTGCAATATGGTTTCCTGAAGTTGCAATTTCAATTTGCTCATTCTTCCCCCAACTCATCTTTCCTCTTTTTCATACAAAGATGCCATTATGAAATCCTTCAAATATGCTTTTAAAGTTATCGAGATTATACAAGTGACAACTGACACAGAGTGCTCTCTCCACCTGAAATGGCTTGGCAGGAATAGATTAGAAATATCTGGTAAAAGAATATAAGTTTGCAATGGTGTGGGGGACCCCATCCTCAGATAGGATTCTGTTCTGTAGCATCTTACATCAGATAAAACCTCTTCATTAGTTTTCTCCAAGTTGAGCGTGAGCTTTCTGTACTTCTCAGTATTTTCGTGACCATTCATTTGTATTTCTAATAGGTCAGCAAACAGGTAAGTGAACAGTACATAAAGTTCTACAGCTAAATGTTTCATAAACAGATCATTACAGAGATTTTTGGTGCACTATTGCTATTGTTTTGTACCCAGTTAGAAAGGAGAACACATTTATTTGGCACAAAATTGTTCTATGCAAGTATATATGCAGATATCTCGTAGCATTTGTCTCAGAGACAACCAGGTACCCTGATTAGCGGCTAACCAAATTGCTTTGAAGAGTCCCAAGCACTGGATCTCCAGGTGTTAAGCCCCAGAGTCTGAACAAAGTCCAGTTACTTCCCTGTCTTAGGTTCCCCGGGCACACTGTCAGGGCACAGATCCTCCATCTAGCACCCCATCCTAAGAGCTACAAACACATGATCCCTCTCTGCACAGTCCCAGGGACCAGTGCTGACTCCACTCCACCCTAGCTTAAATACACTCTTTCCCCAGAACTTCACCCAAAGGTGGGAGCCTTCTGGTTTCCCTTTCCAAGGCTCCACATGATAGGGGTATTATTTAACACGCAGATACTTTGCCCAGAAATCTAACACACTATTGCTCATTACCTAATCCCAATTGAAATACACAGATTTATACAAAGATAATCAACTCTACACACATTTCCCTGTGTCAGTTTCCTCACCACTCGAGGGCATTCTTTGGGCTGGGGTCAGTGTCCTTTAGGTCCATCCATAGTCTTCTGCTCCAGTGCATGACTTGTTTTCTGAAAAAATGGAGCCTTCTCCCTAGGCCAGCTTGCTTTCTCCAACCTTGACCAGTCTGTGCCCTTCTTTCCTCCTACCCAAACTTCCTGTATCTCTCCAATGAGTCCTTTTTAAAAATCCTGCTTGATCACCTTGCTCCTTCATCCTAGATCTGGGAATTTTCCACTCTTCTACTTGTCCTACCCTTCAAATAGGAAGAGGAAGTACCTTCTTCCACCCACAAACCTTTAGCATATCTATTGTCCAGTCAAAACCCTCGAAGTTAGGTACTCTTGATTGTTCACAGTGTTGCGTGCATCTGTGGTGGGGCATGGCAGCAACAGTGGATACACATCAACTGAGGGTTTTCCATGATACAGCAATTTCATAACTTCATAATATCAGCTAGAATTCATAAGTTGCATGGACAAATTTCCAAAATCATCATGGCATTATATGTGGATGCATAAATAGATTTGTAGATGTTTCACATGGCCTCATTATACACGCTGAAGAAAGACTGTATGAGGTCAGCATTATTATATACATAAGTATTTGGATAGCACTGTTATACACTTGTGGTATTTCATGTGGTACCTATCCATGTGGCTGTCCCTTGGTGGCGGTCACATTTTGTAGCATTTGAATTAGGCAGTATTTTGTTATTCTCAGTGGTCAGAATTGTTACACATGGGTCCCTGAGATTAAAGGTTTAATCCATATTCAGAAGTGCTGAGCACCCACAAATCTTACTGACCTCAGTGAAAACTGCAGGTACTTAGCAACTCTGTCAGACCACATGTACTTAGATACCTAAATATGTATTTAGGAGCCTAACTTTAAGCCTCCAGTCTCTCTGTGCAGCAGATTTGCTCTGCAATCATTACTCCAGTCTCAAGGCACAGGGGCTACCTCCTGCCTGCCCCCAAATTGAACCATAAAGGGAGGAGTCCCTTGCAAGCGGTGTTACACAGTATGCAGCTGTAACCATTGCTGCCACAGCAGCCAGCAACATTTTAGCCCAGGACCTTCAGCACAAACCTCTACTACCTAAGCTAAAGGAATAACTCCATTAGCTCAGAGCAGTAGTAGGCCATTATCCTTTGTAAATCAACCATCGGGTGTATGACACACACTAACATGCTACCCAATCACTCAAAATCCTCCCTCCCTCCCATAATGGCACCATGACAGTTCCACTGCGCACAGGACTGAAAAATGGACAGGGTTTTTGATAAAGTGCAGATCTGTATATCTGAACAGTGACAGTATAGTGATCTGAAGAGGCAAATTAAATATCTGTCTAGTTAAAAGAACACGAATGGTTCCATTTCAGTGCAGTGTGCAATACTAAAAGAAGCTGTAGGCCTGTGTCTGTGCACACAGTGATGATAATAAAGTCTAGGGGCATTTTTTTTTTTGAATGAACTGTGTATAATCACTGTTCAGCCTTTTCCCCTACATGAAAGGAATGGGCATCAAAGTACATGTGCACTGAATTTAAATATCTTCAGTCTCAGATAGCGTTCTATGTTTTATTTCTCTCTGTACCCTTACTGTTATGAAATACTATGTCCATTTACAGCCTGTCTGGTCCTCTTGTCAGTGAACAAAGACAGCAACTTTTTTGCTTCTGCTGCTATTTCAAACAAGGTGTAATGCAGAGAGTATAGTGTTCCTGGCCATATTTATGGCACAAAGCACACTTCACAGCTGGTTTCAAATGTCCATGTAAAACAACTGTGAAAGCAGACAAAATGAGCAGGAATGCAGGGGGCTAAGCATCTAAAGAACAAGAGAATTATGGGAGTATGCAAGCTTTAGAAAAGAGCTCTGTGTAAGATTGAAAACTTCTCTCTTTCACCAACATAAGTTGGTCCAATGGACAATATTACTTTACCCACCTTGTCTCTCTAATCAGTTTCTTTTGGAAGCTTTCATCCACATTACTAAATCAGAATAAGCAAGTTCCTAAGAAGTGTAGGATGGGGTCAGGTGTGCCAGACAACTCCTCACATGTTGTATCCATCACAGGAAGAGGATGCCAAACAAATGTTTTCTGTTGAGCAGAAGGGTTCTAAACATCTCACAAAGGTGTCAGATAAACAAAAGGAGAAAGAGAAGGTGATGGCAAAACCCTCTATGAAGTGTTGTTGCTTCTGTGTGGAATCAAGAGAATTTCCCCCCATTTAACAAAATGAAACTGAAGAAATACTAAAACTAAATCTGGTTGTCTATGCAAAATACAAGTTTGTATGAAATTAGACCTCTAAGGTAGAGTAAAAGTCTAATTTTTAACATTAAAAACCCACAATCAAAACAGCAGGTACCTTGCTTCAAACTGCAAAGTTTTAATATGAAAACCAATACTATAGCAACAAAATGTCAATAATTTGAATTAAATACACAACTTTACTGACCAACAGGATTATCCATATACCAATTAAATTTTTTCTCCCCAGAACTAGCTGTACTAGGAAGCTATTGATTATTCAAAAAGCAATCTCTGGGCATATTTTATTGAATAGAGTGGAATATGCATCTGATTTCAGGTGAAATTATGAAATCAGACAACCCCAACAGACGTGTAAGATGATAAAATCCAGAAACAAGGGATAGTTAGCAAAGTAATGCAATGACACTGTGATCCATATTGATTTGAAGAACATTTTGAATGAATGGAACCATAAGCTTCTATCTTTTGCAGCATTTTTAAGAAAAGCCTCAGGACAGATTAAAAATAGCAGGCTCATAACAGTCTGATTTGATTATTTAACAGAAGTGGTTAAGGGAATGCAGAAGCAATTGCGTCCAATAAAAGTAAAGGGTGTCTACACTTAAAACACTGCAGTGGTGCACGTGCACCACTGCATCACTTCAGTGAAGACACTGCCTCTGCCTACAGGGGGGTTCTCCTGTCGGCATAGGTAATCCACCTCCCCACAAGATGGGGCAGACACAGATTTAGAGCCAGCCCAGAAGGGGCTGAGAACTGAGCCCAGAGACTGGGCTAAAGACATTAACAAGGGCACAGGCTCAGGCCCTGTTGGACTTTTTACCCCAGAAGGGGTTCATTCATCCATTTTAAACTGTGTGTGACTTAGCCAGAAGGCTGAGCCACTGAAGACCTACTAGATGAAGGTAACAGCATATAGGTGGCACTACAAGTAGAAAGAATGCAGGTTCACTCCCAACCAACAGGAGGTGCTCACGAGAGGTGAGTGTGCCCCATCACAGGACCACAAAAGTGCTCAAATCAAAGGCATTCAGAGTGTTTTTTGTAGTGGTAACCTGCATTGAGGAGGAACACATGCTTCACTGTGGCTTTGAACTTGTATTACTACTCAAGATTGTAGGAAACTCCACAAAACCTAGCTTTGGCACCAAGAGGAGGAGTAGTTTTCCAAAGTAATACCATGCTTCTCTCTTCCACATTAGGGGAGTGTAGGTCCCCTTTGTGTACACAAGAGCAGCCAGCACAGGATGGATGAGTCGTCAATAATATTAATCTTTTCCAAGCAGACCTGTAGATTAGGGCGGAGGAAGATTTCGCACAGAATCTGACCGAAAAAAAAAAAAAAGCACAAGTGAATTAATACAGTGAGAAACCAGCTTGAGCCAAAGATGAGCAGAGGTGCTGGGCAACCTTCCGTGCACGTAACTATATCAATGTATTTCAGTGCTGACCAGCAGCTACCCCGAGTTCAAGCCGGAGCCCTCTCTTGTTGTTTCGTGGAATTAATGTACTCTCATTCCCATCCGAGGCCTCGACCAAGATTTGAAGCCATAGGTTCAGAGATGAAAACTCATATCCTGACTCATTGCACCACTCCAATCTGACTCCCTGGCAAAGACCCAGCTGACTGTAGAACCATATTACATGAGATTTCTCAAACGAGACAAGGTGGAAAAACAGTCTGTCTAAAGAGAGGACCTTTAAAAAAAAAAAAAAAGTTGGATTCTCAGTGCAGTACAGAGGTGGAGGCTCACAGGGAGCCAGTCACCAGGCATGGCTTTAACTTACATGGCTGGCTGTGGTTCCACACCAGCAAAGAATTAGCCAGAGCAGAGCCTTACTTTCCCTCCCTTTCTTCCTCCCCTTGCACACTTCCTTTCTTCCTCTTACACTAAAAGTAGGGGTTGCAGTACAGGAGGTGGCAGAGTCTAGCAGCAGAGCTAACATAGGAATTTTCCAGTACAAGTCTCCAGCCACTCTAAATTGACTCAGAATGAACTTGGCAAACAGGAGAATCTAACCCATAGTGTCTGATTTTGTTTGTTTATTTTAGCTAAGTGAGAAATATCCATTTCCCAAAATAATGATGTGTTGGATTCTAATATTCTTAAGATGAGGCAGAAATGTGGTCTAAGGGACAGGACATTAGTGCTTCTAGACATGACTAACATAAAAACTAAGAAACAAGGTCCTTTTGAGCACCGGGACGTGGGTGAGCACTGTATGGGTGTTGTTCCCAGCTTCCTGTCCAGCTGGAAGAATCAACAGGAGCCTGGAGCAGAGCTATCTGCCCATTTAAGGGCTTGAGGAGTGAGAGAGCAGCAAGCCCTGGCCTAAAGAGAAGCCCACAGCAGGCAGGTGTTGGGAATCAGCTAATCCAGCTAAGCAGCAACAAATGACTGTCTCTGATTCACAGCTGGAAGATATAAGTAGGACCCACCTGAGGCAAATGGGGAGGGGGTATGGGAGAGAAATACTTTCCTGAGTGACAGTAGAAGGCTGTAAGAGGGCAAGGAAGGCCATATGGTCCCCCTGAGGCTAAGGGAGGGACCCTTAAGCTACTGGGAGTGTAGAGGATCCTACAGTACCAGTTCAGGTCAGGACTATCATTTTTCCACTGAATGCATCTGATGAAGTGAGCCATAGCTCACGAAAGCTTATGCTCAAAAAAATTTGTTAGTCTCTAAGGTGCCATAAGTCCTCCTTTTATTTTTTACTTGATTTTTCTTGTGTGTGGGGCAGCGGGTGGCTGAGGGACTGGCTAGAACAACACAACTGAGGTGTTGTGTGATCAGTGCTCTTTGTGAGGGCTGATGGACTGATAGATCAAGGTGAAGTTGTGGGGCAGACGAATAGAAGAGCCTGCACTGAAGGCTGAAACAAACAGAGTTGGGGTTATCTGAAAGAGGTGAAAAGGGAAAACTTAATGCAATTTTTGTCATGCCTGGCAATATTTTGGATTCTACCAAATATATATGTATCTTCTGAGCCTGTAGATAAGAGCTAATTCCCTACAAAACTTTCTTTTCCCCAGGCAAACTACCAACATATTTTGCAGTTACAAAAATGCCTAGAAACATAGAAGATCCTGGAGGCTCCATGGGAGGCCATGTCTTTACATCAGCTGAGGTCCCTGGCAGGACACTGTTACTCCATGGCTGCCTGCCCTTGGCCATGGCAACCCCCAGGACTACTAAAGGCTGCGGATGGGTGGGTGCAAAAGATAATACAGCCTCAGATTGTGCTAATTTACAGTGATGGACTGGCCTGACACACAGCTGGCCTGGGACTGGTGGACTTACAGATGTCACTTTTGTAGCCCATCCTGCACTCTACCGTGTACTCCTCAGCTGTAGGTGAGTATCTGGGTTTGTAATGAAGAGTCATAATGCAACAGCAAGTTCAGAGGATAAACAAATGACGGCCAGGGGAGTCGGGGCGTAATACCCACTAGAACGAAACACACAGTTCTTGTGGTCAAGGGTGTAGTCACTTAGACAAAACCATGTGAACCACAACATGGCAACATCAATAGGCTTGCTCAATCCTGTATCAAAGATCATTAGTGATAATTAGCTCCTAGGCAGCACGGTTCATCTTCAGAGTACTTTGCAAACATTCTCCAGCTGAGAATGCAGCCCAGAGTCAGACTAGTTCTGTTCAAGTCAATGGAGGAGCTATGCCGATTTATAGGCATTGAGGATCTGGCCCATTAACAGACACCTATGTGATGGAAGAAAGAAGGTTAAGCTTGGTCACAATGTTACAAATGAGGTCACTGAGGTAGAAAGGTTTTGTGGTTTTCCTAAAGCCACAAAGTCAATGTTACAGCCAGGATTAGAACTTGAATATTCCTGATGCTCAGATCAGGAATCTTTGTTCTGTACCTCATTACTCTAAGTAATGGCAAATATTACGAAGTGGGCCTGATCCTCTGAGGGGCTGAGAATCCTCAACCAAAGCAACTCATTTTGCTTATGTCCATGTTATTCTGTCAATTGACATCAGGGAGGGATGGAAATATCACAAGAAGGGATCGTTGGCCTGTCTACATTATGGTTTTAAAACCTGTTAGCTAAAATACATTAGATAACTTTTTTAAAAAAAAGAAACAGACCTTTTGTCCTAATCGAGACAAGGCTTTACTTAAACTTACAGGGCAAGAACTTTTAGACAGAGTTCCTGATCCCCCTCACAGTGGTATATATCTGGCGTTAACTCTACTAATGTCAATGGATTTATACCAGCATAAAAGAATCTGGTATAACTGAGATAAGCCAAACTGCCAAGGCACAGTCCTTGCTTTGTGCTCTACTGCAGCCTATGTTTGATTATGTTGAGACTTTATGGGAAAAGTGACCATCTGTAAATAGTCTTCCACTTCCTTTCTTTTCCATCTGCACTAGGCTGTCTTCCTCCCTTCCCCCCACCCCCATTCCCACCCCGTTCTATGTTACTCCATACTTACCCATCTATGTCCAAACTTAAAACTGCATACCCATTCTAAACCCACACCACTAAAATGTTATATTAGAACATGTTAGCTGGAAGAAGCAGACGCTAAGGTTACTTTTACTGCATTTTAAAAGTCCACCTTTTATCCTAGTCTAGACTGACCCTAAAATAGGAGGAAATGAATTGTTAGATTAAAATGAAATCAAACTGCAGATAAATGATCATTTTTAAGAGACTGAAAAAGCCTCGTATTTAGAATCTACTAACAGTTATGTTAAACTGAGAAAACTAAGGAAAAAAGCAAATGCAACCTACCATCTGCTGCTCAAATACAATACCTAACTTATTTTATTATTTTCACTTTTTAAATGCATATTAACTTTGAATTTAGGATTCTATATTTTTAAACTTCCTTTATCAGATATTTTTGGTTGACTTAGAGCATAAGGAAAAGGAGGACTTGTGGCACCTTAAACTAACACGGCTGCTACTCTGAAACCTGTCAGAGCATAAGCTAATTAGGAAAATCTTCTTTCTCCTTTTTCAGTCCTTGTGGTTTTTTGTTAGATTTAATCTACTCAGTATTGAAATACTGAGCATACTGTCCTATGTAATGTTTACACTTGAGATATTTGTTATCTATTCTGGCTTTGTCTCTTTAGTGGTGTTGTAACTACAAAAGATGTTTTTAATGGCAGCTAAAGATACCACAGTGGAATAATACTGACAATGAGGTGATAATTGGAACCTGAATGATGAGGTACCTGAAAACAATAGTTCACTCTAATTAACTTTTACCATCATTAAGAGGGTTAATGAGTATATCAGTGACCTCCAGGTAAATTGATTTGAAAAGACCATATTCAAAACTGTAAAATTGAAAAAAAAAAAAGAGATAATAGGCCAAATTCTGTTCGGAGCTACATGGCTATCCCCCAAACTAACTCCATTAGCTTCAAGGAGAGCAGAGCTTGCCCAATGTGTAAATTTAACCTTCATACCTCCCTGAAGTTGTTTCATGTAGCCTGCACTTTCTGAATAAGCAATATACATCAAAGGTATACCCCTTTCTGGTACCTATGACTATCCTCCTAACATGTGACCAACCTGAACTAGACAGAGGCAGGAAGACCTATTTCAACAGCTTTCCTGCAAACTGCCTCTGGAAAGCAGTAGGGAGGAAGACCCAGTACACAGTGCTACGTACAGTCAGAGCATCATTCCTAGAAGAACTCAGGACTATTATCATGCACTAAAAGTTCTGTGATTCATATTAATATAGTCCCATTCCAAATAGTACTATGTTAACATGCGCTAAGGAATTTTAGCACACACCAGCAGGGTCCACAGGCACCAACTTTTGTTGGCACCAGTGGGTGCTCATGCCCCCTGGCCCCTCCCCAACTCCACACCTCCTCCCTGACCCTATTGGATCCCTCCCCAAATCCACACCTCGGCCCCACCTTTTCCCACAGCGTTCCTCCTCCTCCCCCCTCCCTTCCAGCACTTGCACCGTGAAACAGCTGTTTCACGGTGCAAGCGCTGAGAGGGAGGGGGGAGAAGCAGGACGCAGCAGCACACTCAGGGGAGGAAGTGGAGGGGGCTCCAGCCCCAGAGCACCCACAGAGTCGGCGCCTATGGCAGGGTCCACCCAGGCCGCAACACACCGGTGTGAACTAATACACCATGCAGACAAGCTCTAATGTAATAATATCAAAATGTTATTGACCTTCAGGCTTCCAGACAGGTTCACGTTCAGAAGTACAGTAGTTGCATTTTGTCAGCCCAGGTGCTGGCCTATTGGATTCCTGCATTGGCAGGTGAAGCCTGCATTAAAGGGGCTCCATCTATGAAAACAGCAGTGGCCCCTCTCAGATAAGGGGAGGGGACCACAAGGACACTGGAATCAACTGATTACAAGGGATTAAAAAAAAAATGAAAAAACAGAAATGGGAATGAAGAAAAACATACCCAGGTAAAGCTGTCCCCCAGAACAGCACTCACTTCTCCAATAAGTGAACATTTCTAGCTTTTGGTAACGGGGAAAGTGGGCAGAACGCACCTAAACAACGCAGGGCCCCCTCTCTCAGTGAGGGAGGGGCAGCCACTGATCTCAGGAATCAACTGATTTCAGAGGACAAAGACTGAAAGAATTATAGGACTGGAAGGGACCTTGAGAGGCCATCTAGTCCAGTCCCCCACACTCATGGGAGGACTATTATCTAGACCACCCCTGACATTTGTTAGTCTAATCTGCTCTTAAAAATCTCCAATGACGAAGATTCCACAACCTCCCTAGGCAATTTATTCTAGTGCCTAACTACCCTGACAAGAAGTTTTTCCTGATGTCCAACCTAAACCTCCCTTGCTGTAATTTAAGCCCATTGCTTCTTGTCCTATTCTCAGAGGTTAAGAAGAACAATTTTTCTCCCTCCTCCTTGTAACAACCGTTTATGTACTTGAAAACTGCTATCATGTCCCCTCTGTCTTCTGCAGACTGAAAAAGATGGGTTTGTTTAATCTTCCCTGATAGGTCATATTTTCTAGACCTTTAATCATTTTTGTTGATCTTCTCTGGACTTTCTCCAATTTGGCTTCATCTTTCCTGAAATGTGGCACCCAGAACTGGACACAATATTCCAGTTGAGGCCTAATCAGTGTGGAGTAAAGCGGAATAATTACTTCTCATTTCTTGCTTACAACACTCCTGCTAATACATCCCAGAATAAGGTTTGCCTTTTTTTTTTTTTTGGGCAACAGTGTTACACTGGATCATAAGCTAAATGAGTGACAACTCTGACCCTCAGATCCCTTTCTGCAGTACTCCTTCCTAGGCAGTCATTTCTCATTTTGTATGTGTGCAACTGATTGTTCCTTCTTAAGTGGAGTGCTCTGCATTTGACCTTATTGAATTTCATCCTATTTACTTCAGACCATTTCTCCAGATCATTTTGAATTTTAATCCTATCCTCCAAAGCACTTGCAACCCCTCCCAGCTTGGTATCGTCGGCAAATTTTAAGCGTACGTGTAACACTGACAGACCCCAGTCATCACAGGGCGGGATCGAAGTGCATGAGCCTTCACCACATGAGCTAAACGCTAACTGGCTCTTAGCTAAGGCTGTAGAGCAGATCTCTCTCTCTCTCTTCCTCCCTCTCCCCCTCTCTTCGGTGCCACTAGATGGGACAGAACACCACACCCAGGTGGTGTGTGGGTTACACACTATGCCATTACCTCAACTGTGGTAATGGCATTTATGAGGTAGACATTAAGTGGATAAGACCAGCAAATTTATTTAATTTGGGGTTTGTGAAAAACCTTCAGATTATGACTTTTGGTCACTACTGACCTGGGCTGGATTTGAACTGATGACCTATCTAGATCCAAGGCCATCTGTTTCATTAACAAACACTACAACGTTTGTGGGTTTTGTTTTTTGTATTACTCACTTATAGCCTTATATGAATTAAATTATCATTGGAGCCTTAACCTGGCCTCCAGTTGTGCAGATGCAATTTTGCCTGTACACATAACCATGCAGGTACTTCTGTTGCATTAACATTTGCTCACCCATTTTAAAAATTTTCATCCTGTGTTTACAGGTAATCAAAGCTGTATGCCCAAACCCCATTCAGAGACATTGGCTTTGTATATCACTTGCACACACAAAGGACTAGTACAACAAGTGTCCATGCACAGATGTGTGTACCAAGTTGCCACAGACAAGTGGATAAAAAACTGGCCCTCTATCTTTTCTTTTCCTTGATCATCCACTAACTTCCTGTTGATTTAAGCATGATATTACCCTGGTGCTTTTTGTGGCACATTTCTAATAAGGTAGTGCTTTATTATTGACCTGTTATTTGTAAACTGTATTTTTCTACCAATTAGGACAATCACTGTTAAAGTAACTCACCGGATGATTATAAATTAAATTATAGAAACGGCACAGATTATTCATTTAGACTAATTTTGGCTAAATTGTGGTTGTGGTATTTCTGTGTATCTTTAAAAATTGTGATATTAAAGCATTGCCAATTACTATCTTTTCCCCCTATCCTCCGTCTCTTGCCTGTTTTTTACCTCGTAAACTCTTAGGGAAGGCAACACGCCTTCTTTTATGTCTGGAAATTGCTTAGGACCTTGCAGGCACTACCCAAACAAAGAACAGTAATAATCATAGGAGTGTCTTGTTTGATTCAGTGCCAGAAGTCACTGAAAGAATCTTATTAAACCCTCAGTGGAGCAGCACACACAGATTTATTGTCTAGCTTATATTTTTCAGGATTAATGGTCCTAATGGAAATAAACTTTCACCTGAATTATTCAAGACCTACAATGGAAAAGGAAGACACATTGCAGTGAGAGAGAGAGATCATTTTGCCCATGATATTGTAACAAAACCGGAATGTGAATGTATAATTCAATTTTTGTTCTCTTACACTGGATGGAGAGTCAGGAGATCTGGGTTCTCTTCCAAGTTCAGTCACCTCGCTGCTGTGTAGGCATAGGTAAATCACTTCACCACTCTGTGCCTCAGCTTCTAAATCTGTAAAAGGGAGATGATGTCTCTTTTGCAAAGCATTTTCAAATTACATATTAAAAGGCTTTGTAAGAGTTAATTACTGTTATTATAGTTTTCTCCACTGAAGTAAGGTCTCCAAGTCATGCCTTCCCCTTTAATCCTGTTGGCTACCTTCTACCAAAAAATTTAGCAACACATTTTAAGTGGCTTACAAATAAAAAGCCAGTACATCAACTCTGCAAATTTTATTTGCCTAGATTTAATTATGATTAATCTTATTTATTTTGATAACATTTGCACCAGATTGTTGTAATCTCTCCTATTTCATGCCGTGTAGTTGCATTGTCTCCTGACCATATAACATACAGCCAATATGACACTTTAAATTCTAGGCACTTGCACCTTTACACTGAATACAGCCTGCCGATATCATAAATACCAGCATTAACATTCAGACCCATGTCTAAGTCATTCTGCTACGTCATTTTCTTGCTGTAACAAAGCAATTTTATTCCCTCCTTGCAATATTTTAAGTGACAGTGTTTTGTAAAGATTAGAATATATTTTCTGAAAAATGTTAGGACTTCAGTTGTCTTTAGTACTCTTAATATTGCTGCAGTCTTATTTTGAAGCTTTTGCCATAAAACTGGGAAAATGTCAGTCCAATGACCAATGAAAATTATTTTGTGGATAAAGCAGCTATTCTCCTCCTGATATGTGCATAATCCTTACTGACCTTCCTAGGACTTCCATGCACATTAAGTGGTAAGGAAACATCTAGAAGACCATACAAAAGCCAGCCAGCCAATAGAGTTTGACTGTGACAATTGGGTCTTTATATATCTACATAGAGAATAAACATTCAGCTATTATTGAATGCATTTGCATACACTTCATAATTAAACTTGTTTTTCATTTCCAAGAAAGCAGCAATAATACTTCCTATATGGCTCTTATTTTATTAGTGAATATCTACAGTGATATCCTTGGCCAAAGTTATTCCAGCTCAATTTTTCTAGTGGCCTGTGATCAGGGCTGGATTAATGCAGGGGCTATAGGGGCTGCAGCCCAGGGCCTAGGGCTAAGGGGACCCCCGGTGCAACAGGGCTCAGGCAGGCTGCCTGCAGGCCGTGGCCCCATGCTGCTCCCAGAAGCGGCTGGCTGCTGGTACGTGTCTGCGGCCCCTGGCGAGGAGGAAGGCGGTTCTGTGCACTGTCCCCACCCAGAGCACCATCTCCGCAGCTCCCATTGGCCAGAAACCAGCCAATGGGAGCTGAGGAGGAGGCACTCGTGGGTGCAGGCAGCGCACAGAGACATGCTATCCCCCTCCGCCAGGGGCAGCAGAGATATGCCAGTAGCCAGCTGCTTCTGGGAGTGTCGTGGAACTATGGCTGGCTGGCAGGAACCGCCTGTGGTAAGTGCCTCCCAGCTGGAGCCTGCACCTTGTACCCCAACCCCCTGCCCCAGGTCAGAATCCCCTCCTGCACCCAAACTCCCTCCCAGAACGAAACTAATATAATAGCTGTTCTAAGGTAAGAAGTAGGCTATTTTGAACTAACTTAACTATATTCTACATGTTTTAAGACTGAAATGTAACCACAGAAGGGCTTTGTTAATTAAAAGGCAAGTTTAGTATAGCGTTAATAGCCTCAATGTCATAATTGTGATAGTTTTAAATTAGGAAAAAGACTTGTATACAGGGATCCCACAAGAGAATTGCAATCGACCTTAATTAATATTGTAGCAGGGTCGAATTATCTGCCTTCATATCTGCTCAATCTTAACACACTTGCTCTACTGCTGCAAATTTCAGGGTTTGTCTTTTTGTTAAGCAAGCACCAGACTCCAACCTACTCAATACATTTCTGCAGGTTCTCCTTTGGACACACTCTTGCTCTTTATTGTATACTACAGACACTTACTTTGGCGCTGGGATAGCATATGGCTGCTAAAAATACCATTCCCTTCCCCAAATACCTGGCTTTACTCCATCACTGTGGTTATTATCTCTTTTGTTAAAACATATTTTGTTAAGATGTCTTGGTCTGCCTGAGCCATTGGATCAATTACTGTAATTGTTGCCTCTTGTGGGCCAACTCCTGTAACTCATACTCAAGGAAAACTCCTTCTACCAGCCTCTGGCCCAGAGGTGGACAAACTTCTTGGCCCGAGGGCCGCATCGGGTTTCTGAAATTGTATGGAGGGCCAGTTAGGGGAGGCTGTACCTCCCCGCTCAGCCCCTGCCCATTATCTGACCCACCCTGCTTCTCGCCCTCTGACAGCCCCCCCAGGACTCCTGCCCCATCCAACCCCCCCTGTTCCCTGACAGCCCCCGGGCACCTCTGCCCCATCCACCCCCCGTGCTCTCTGTCCCCTGACCGCCCCTGCCACCCCATCCAACCCCCCCACTCCTTCCTGACTGCCCACCTGGGACCCCTGCCCCATTCAACACCCCTGTTCCCCACCCTCTGACCGCCCCGACCCCTATCCACACCCCCAGCCCCTGACCACCCCCCCAAACTCCCTTGCCCTCTATCCAATGCCCCCGCTCCCTGCCCCCTTACCACGCTGCCTGGAGCACCGGTGGCTGGCGGTGCGGCTGCACTAGGACAGGCAGCTGCGCTGCACAGTACAGAGCACCGGGTCGGGCAGGGCTCTGCAGCTGCGCTGCCCCAGGAGCTCACAGCCCCGCCGCCTAGAGCATTGTGTCGGCGGCGCAGTGAGCTGAGCCTGGGGGCAGGGGGGTGAACAGCAGGGGAGGAGCCAGGGACAAGCCTCCCGGGCCAGCAGCTCAGGGGCCGGGCAGGATGGTCCCGCAGGACGGACGTGGCCCGCGGGACGTAGTTTGCCCACCTCTGCTCTGGCCAGATCTTGCAGGCCTGGGGAGAATTGCCTGGATGGGGACTTTGTGAGGATTGCAGGATTTAGCCCATGAGAAACTTGAGTTAAAAAGAATTAGCTCAATGTCTCAGCAAGATTAAGGCATCTAGAAAAAAATCTAAAAGGAAAGTCTAGTGAAAAGGGGAAGCCAAATGATGAAAGGCTAGATGAAATCATTACAAAGACCTTGCACTGAGCGAAAGGCTATGATAGAGTGGCTCCAGAAGACATCCTCCAGGAGGGAGGTACCTAGACATGGACTCTGAAACGGGAAGGCCCTGATTCAGCTGGAATTTCTGAAGGGAAGATAATGACAACGGGGCCAATTTCTATCACACTTTCTAGTGTGATAGAATGTGCCATCAACAAATCAGGATTATGACCACTACATTAGCATTCCAATCTTTCTCTTTATAAGCATAGCTCAGCAGGAAATCAACCAAGGGGCCTTTAAAGGCAAAAGCTTTGGTTGCTGGGTCCTAGAAAGCTGCTTGGAAAAAGGGCAGAAATAGGTATGGAATATGGTCTTGGGCAGCAGTAGAGAGGGAGCTGTCCTTCTGCTAATTCAGAGGAGACACTGAACCTGATTATCTACCCACCCACATACACAAAGTTTTTCACCCATGTAACATATATGGAGAATGAGGCCCTCAGTGAGTAGAGGAAAAGGATTTCTTATATTCTGGTAGCCAGTCTCCATGCAAAGGCATGTAAATACTAACCTGGTGTAAATATTAACCAGAAAAATGGTCCAAGAGAAGCCTAGGGTAACACCTCTCATATGTTCAGGACATTAGTTGTTTTGTGAGTGTCTTGGTGTTCCAATAAACTATCTGGGCTCATGAACAAAACATCTCACATTACAGACTCATTTAAACCAGGATCCATGAGCCCATCACAGAAGGAGAGATGTGACACCCAGCTCATGTGACACCCAGCTCATAGAAACATCGGGCTGGAAGGGACCTTGAGAAGTCATCGAGTTCATCCTGCTGTACTGAGGCAGGACCAAGTAAACATAGACCATCATGACCGGTGTTTGGCCAACCTGTTTTTAAAATGACAGGGATCCCACACCCTAGAGCCCAGGCTCTAGCCCCCTGCAGGTTATAGGGGCTAGGAGCCTGGGCTTCAGCGTGAGCACAAATGTCTACACAGCAATGAAACAACTTTTCCTTGAGACCCACAAGCCCAAGTTGGCTGGCATAGGCCAGCTGGCGCGGGGGGTGGGGGCGTCTGCTGTGTAGACATACCCTCTGAATATCTTTCTCAGATGTGAAGATCTCTTTGTAGCTTGAAAGCTTATCTCTCCCACCAACAGAAGTCAGTCCAATAAAAGATGTAAAATTCCTCCAGGAATTAATATCTTATATCCTGGGACCAAGACAGCTACCACAACATAGCAAACAACGTGACTTGTAAAAGTCTTCCGCAATTCTCACATGATGTTTGGTGGCAATCAGACTTCCTCTCCACCACCCAAATTCTTGGTAAAATAGGATAGGGGAGGGAAAACCTTTGCCTCTTCAGACTCACAGGAATAAAGTTGTGTTGTTTTGTTCTTTTTACCACCTGAGAACTTCTGCTTTGTTGTGAAACTTTGTAATGCAACACAATGTTGAGATGATGGAATGTGCTTTTGTAATGAGTTATTCTTGTCTAACAAGATTCTGCACCATTTGCAAACAAATCACAAGGCTTCCTCCCTTTTCCTCCAGCTGTGCTGAAAACCCGCAGTTCCCACTGAAGTTAAGCAGAAAGATACTCAGTACCTCTGAAAAAAATCAAGCTTCAGTGTTTAAACTAGGATGCATACCTGCTCTAGGTTATTTCACCATATCACTCTCATTGTGCACTAATTTCTGTGGTTTCCTGTTTAGTAATATTTTCAATATAGTTTCTTTCCTTCACTGATGGCCCAATCCCGCTAACCACTACTGAGCCAAATAGTCTTAATTCATGGGAATAGTCTCATTGCAGTCAGTGGGAATACTCAGAGGTAAGGTTACTTCTGTTAACAAAGATTTGCAGGATTGGACCCTTAACAGGCTAAATTCATTGCTGCTGTTCCTCCACTGAAGCCTATGGTTCCTCCAGGAATTAATCTGACCCATTATATTTAACTCATTGCACAACATTTTACTGTCTTAATCAATGGATTTACTGTCTCCATACATTTCGGGTCTCTCTCAGAGCGGCCAATGATAGACTTCTTACCTTACTTAAGTATCACTTGGAGTCAATAGTTGCTTTGTTCCCAAAAACTGGAGTTGCCTGTTGCAGTCAGAGGCCCTGACACTCTTGGGACTCTTAAATCCAACTTTAAATGTTACTGCAGGATTCTGGATTTTTAAATGATTCAAGAAAGCATTTAAGTGACTTCATAATTATTTGTTTCCTTACCAGAGACATAATTTGCAAGAGTCCTGAGGTTCCCCCCACCTGAAATGCTGCTTCTTGACTACCCTTCCTTCTGGCTGAGGAAGAGGAGTGGCTATATTAGCTGCTTGCACAGCATTCCTAATCTCTGCTGCCTTGAGTAGCAAGAGATTGGTGACTGGGAATCAAACCCAGGACTCCCACAAGCTGTTCAATACTATTTTTAACCGACAAAGCTTATAAAGTGGCCAATAATACTCCAGCAATGGACACCAGTTATTTCATTTGACTGTGGAATCATTCAGTTTAAATACCACAAATGCATGCATCTGGAGGCTCCCCTCATCAAATAGACACACCTGTCTTATTTGAACTGCAGTGTAGTTGTGTTGGTCCCAGGATATTAGAGAGACAAGATGGGTGAGGAAATATTTTTTATTGGACCAACTGCTGTTGGTGAGAGAGACCTGGGGAGCTGACTTGAAGAAGAGCTCTGTGTGGTTCCACAGCTTCTCTTCCTCACCAACTGAAGTTGGTCCAATAAAACCTCACCTGCCTTGTCTCTTTATTTGAGCAGAGTATTCACAGCAGCAGCCCTTTAGTCTGTTTGATTGTACTGTATTTCCACAGATTTAAAAGAACAAACATGGCATGGCTGTTGAAGCAGTACAGTATTTAGGAGAATCTTGAAAGGCTTTGCTTGACCCTAGAGGAGCAACACCTGGTCATGCATTTTTCTGTTTTCCGTTGTAAATTAGAGCAACATGAGTGGTGGAACCAGAAAATCCCCACTCTTCTCACACAGTGGGCTGATGTACAGTTTCTTTTTTTGGCTGTCAGAGTGAAGCTAACATCACAGTCTTTATCATGTCTGATGCTTGCTAGTCATGGGGGTCCTGATTCAGCAAGACATCCTTATTCAGGACAGCACTCAAACATATACTTTAAGCAGGTGTTTTAATGCCTTCCTGAAGTGGGGCAACATTTTCCCTCTGAAACTGGCTCCACACAGCTCCTTACCCCATAAACCACCTTTCATTTCCCCACCTGTCTCCTGAAGGCAGCACAGGGTTTGGCCCATTACAGATAATTTTATTGAAATTTGAAAGTTCAGAGTGACAAGAGCAGAGGGACATTTTCATATTAACAGGTTTCTTTATAATAAATATTGAACAACTTTAGGAATTATTCTCAAAATAACGTACAGTAGAACCTCTGAGTTATGAACACCAGAGTTGTGAACTGACCAGTCAACCACATACCTCCTTTGGAACTGCAAGTATGCAATCAGGCAGCAGAGAGTCCCTCCCCACTCCAAAAGCAAATACAGTACAGTTCTGTGTTCAACATAAACTACTAAAAAAAAATAAGGAAAGATTTTTTAAAATTTGACAAGGTAAGGAAACTGTTTCTGTGCTTGTTTCATTTAAATTACAACGTTAAAAGCAGCATTTTTCTTCTGTATAGTAAAGTTTCAAAGCTGTTTTAAGTCAATGTTCAGTTGTAAACTTTTGAAAGAACAACCATAACATTTTGTTCAGAGTTGGAAACAACCTCCATTGCCAAGGTGTTCGCTCTGGGGTTCTACTGTATTGTAACAAATGTTAAAAATTCTCATAGAGCTACACACCTAGGACCTCACCCAAAGCTTTTTGAAATCAGCTGGAGTCTTTCCACTGACTTCAATGGGCTTTTGATCTGGCCCGTTACACACATGTTCCAGCCTTTAACATCATCGTTTGCTAACTGTGTTTTGATAGAACCTGACTGTTAGTATTTAAAAGTCAATATACTTTCACTATGTGCAATCCTGTAGTCCTTACTCCTGTAAAACTGCCATTGGTCCTGACACTGTACTGAGAAGGTTCAGTGGGAGTTTTACTTGTGTACAGAGAGCAGAATAGGCTTGAAAAGCTGATGTTGTTTTTAAAAAATGCTATTGAAGAGGCCAGTAGAGTGCTTCCACCATCAACATTATTTAAACAAGGAGCCTGATTAAGTGAGAGCCAGCCAGAAAGATTGCAGAAAATATCTTTGAGGAAAATGCTGTGACCATAGTGAAAGAACCCGGCATGACCCTGGGAAAATTAACTTGTGGAAAGCTTTAAACAAAGAACTGTGGGCAGATCAAGACCCCTCAATCAGTCTAGCAACACAAAAACCAGAAGCTAAGCTGGTAGGGAAGGAAACATTTGATAGGCATTTAGGAGGGTTATGTTTATTCTTTTTCATTAAGCTAGAGGATTATTGTTTTGCCCGGGAAACATTTCAAAACATTTGTGTTTAATCCATCCATAAGTTGTCTTATATGAGTGTAAGAAATAAATGATCAATTAGAAAGTCTTGAAACTTTATTTGATAGCCCATTTGATTCAAAAATATTTAATATATTTAAAAATTAAGGGCCATTTATCATTCTAGATCCATGGGTAGAACTCCTGTTGGGTCAGTGAGAATTGTGCCTACAAATGGACTGCAGGATGTAGCGCGGGGGTGGGCACGCTATGGCCTGCGGGCCGCATCTGGCCCGCAAGCTGTTTTAAGCCAGCCCCGCGAGCCGCACTACGTGTCTCAGCCCGCTCCGGAACTCCGGCCAGGACGCTGGGTCGGGAGCTGCACCAGTGGCTCGGCCCCGCTCCGGCCGGGGCGCTGGGTCAGAGCCACACCACGCCGCTCGGCCCTGCTCCAGCGCTCCGGCCAGGACGCAGGGTCAGGGCCTCACCACATGGCTTCCGGAAGCCTCAGCATGGCCCCACTCCAGATCCTACACGCTCCAATGGGAACTGTAGGTGGGTGTCTGCAGATGGGGCCTAATGGGAGGGAGGCAGAGAAGGGACATGCCACTTCTTCCAGGATCCCCTTGAGGCTAGCGCCGTTCAGAGCCTGCAGCCCCTGAGCCTCTCCCCATGCCCCAACCCCTTGCCCCAGCCCTGGTCCCACTCCCACTCTCCAAACCCTTCGATCCCAGCCTGCAGCACCCTCCTGCACCCCAAACCTCCCAGCCCCACACCAGAGCCTGCACCCCCTCCCGCACCCCAACCCCAATTTTGTGACAATTCACGGCCCGCCATACAATTTCTATTCCATGATGTGGCCCTCAGGCCAAAAAGTTTGCCCACCCTGATGTAGCCCAAAAAGGGGATTTTTACATATGGACCGAGAGGAGTATATGGCTGGAAACATATGCCTCCAAGCTAAAATCCAAATTCTGCTATCCCAGTCACACCTCATCTCTCTTTTTAGCTGTAAATTTCTCTCTAGCACAAAAAAAAACTGTGTTAAAGGCCACATTTATTAAAAGGCCACCTGACCTCTGGGACCATCCCTAGATATCGCTAAATTAATGCGCCTATATTAAGCAAGAATCATACAAACCCACCGAGAAGAGGTCACAAATGCAAAAGCACTCTCTTCTAAGAAACCAGTGGAATACTTTGGCATTCAGCCCCCGGAAAGCATACTCTATATGAGCATAAAGTTTGTGCCTAAGAGAATGCACATTGCATGGTTCTTTGCAATGCTTTAAAATTTTAGGTTGATGCACCAGGCATCAATTAAGTATAATTAAATTAAAAAACTATGTTAAAATAACATTAAGATTGCAAAGTCAAGTTGTATGGATCCAAGGGTGTGGATCCTTGGGTCGCTGGGTCTAGAAAGCAGGGCCCTGGGCCTCTGACACTCCCTTTTCATGACCAGCGACCAAAGCAGCACCTCACCAACCCTGGGAGGTTGGGCTCCACAGAAAGACCTATCTGAATGCCAAATGTGTGCAGTTTCCTGATTGGCTCACACCCAGTGTGTAAGCCTGGAGTTAAGCCAGGGGGCTGTCCAAGCAATGGGGCATACTCTATGCAGCTGCTGCATAGGGCTCTTGCCTGACTCCTGCAATCTGCATCTAACACCTTTTGCTGGTTCCTGCTCCGCTCACATCCCATTGACATTCCTACCTTGCTCCTGCTCCATGTGTGATCCTCGTCTCATTTCTGCCTTCTGCTCCCACACACCCCTCCTGACCAGTAGCTGCCAATCCCAGGTCATCTTCTGGCTACTGACCCCAACTTGACACCTGATTACTTTTCCTAGACCCTCCCATTAGGCCAGACTGCCCACTCCCCAATTCCTAACACAAGTACTCCCAAGTTAGGAAATGCCAGGATGAAGGTTGCCTGTGCAATCTTGATTCCTCCCTCTTGTGTATATGCATTATGCTACAGTCTTCAGTTACATGGTCACCTGCTACATTTTCCCCACAGGACCACTGCCTCCTTCAGTGGACATCGTGAACAGTGTTCACTGAATGGATTGCTATTTAATAATGTATATTTTTTCCTCATCATTCAGTGTGTAGCACCATGCATTATTTACTGCCCACCATCCAAAATATTAATTTCTTTCTGGGCTTTACTATGGTGCCCTCATCATTGTATCTTAGTGATTTATAAACATTTATGAACTTATCTTCAAAATACCCCTTTTAGGTGAGGTGGTATTATTATCCTTCTTTTACACGTGGGAAATAGACACAAACTGAAGACAAAATTGTCAGAACTGTTCACTAATTTTAGGTACCATAACCCAATCTGAGAAGCCTAGGGCCTGATTTTTCACAGTACTTGGCATTCTATAGCCCTTTTTAGGTTCAGAGTAGAGCTCCCATTGACTTGAGCTGCATGGACAAGTGCTCAGTACTTCTGCAAATCAGATCCCATCCCAGGCATCTAAATGTTGGGTACACAGAAAATGAGGAACACACAGTGTCCACCTGTGAAAATTTTGGTTTAAGTGACTTGCCCTGCATCACACAGGAACTCTGTGGAAGAGGCAGGTATTGAATCCAATTCTCCATGGTGCCATTCAACCACTTTAACAATGAGAGTATCCTTTCTCTTCCTGCAGTTCTCTGTCTCTGTGGCAGTCACCACACACCTTCCAACTTCTGGAACAAATATGGCAGAGATCCTATAGAAAACAGTGGCAGGAAGAATGAAGAAAAAATAGGGTAAAGGTCCTGTAGAAAAAATTTAATGTGATCCTGTAATTAAAGACACTATTATAATACATACACACAAGGGGGGAAAACTGAGGGTTGCCCAGGCAACCTTAATTATGCATTTCCTAACTTCTCAGTGTTGGACTTTGCAACCTTGGTGTTACATTAAAAACATTTTATGAAAGTAATTGCCTAAGTTTTTAAAAAACATAAAACATAAAACTTAACATGTTAGAAATTCCATCAAATGGAACCATACTGACCACATATGTATCATCAGCAAAACTGGAATCTTTAGAGCCACAGCACTATCCTCTACCACTTGAACCAATGGTGTATCTATAGCAGTAGAGGGTGTTATCTTTAATATGGACCTGTCAATAGAAGGGATGGAGAGGATACACACTGCCAGTGGCTTTCACAGCTATTTGTTGACAGCAAAGGAGTGTTGAGAGTCTGAAATAATGGGTTTTATTCCAAACTCTGCAGGGAAGTGTGCTCTAGTGTGCTTACAGACCCTTCTGCTCCTGTCCCTTCCCAGCTGGCTCCTGTCCACTCTGTGGTATTGCGGATGATCTTCCCAAATAGAGTCTGGGGTGCTGTGAAGCTCATTATGCACAGCCCACTGGAACCAGATGCTGAACAAAGCAGATCTCTAGCCTTTAGCACTGAGTGATCACTGAACACCACACACTCTGCTCCTGTCCTCCATCCCTCCACTGCTATCTCCCATGGCTCCTACCCATCTCCACCCAATGCTTGCCCCTGCCCTCCCTGACTCCTGACCATGTTCCCCCACTCTGCTCCTATCCCCCCACCATGGCTCCTGCCCCTCCCCTTCCCCCTGCTCCACCCCTTGGTCCTATTCCATGCCATCTTCTATCCTCCCTGGCACTTGCCCCTCTCCCCTGCACCTGTTTCTAACCCCTGTCCCTCCCTAGGCTCCTATCCCCTCTCTGCCCTGCCCTACCTCCCTCCTGCACCCCTCTGCATTCAAATCAGGCTACTTCTTTCCTCCTCCTCCTCCTCACAGCCTGGTACCAACAGTGGTGGCATGGAGAGCACAGCGGATACAATCTCCCTGCTCTCAATTCCTGTGTCCGGTGCCATAGTGGCCCCGGCCTGACAGGAGTAATCACAGGGCAGAAAGCCCTGCTCAGCCCCAGCATCTCTGGGATGGAGCATGAGCCGTCACTTTGTGGGGATGGGATGGCACTGGGACAGATGCAGTGGCGTCAGCAGTTAGGAGCAGTGAGAGGATGGAGCATGCTTAGTGCAGATAATCTTTAGAGAATTCAGCTGCCAAATCCTAACAAGTCTCTACTGCGCATGTGCAAACTGTGGTCAAACTTGGTCAAATTTTGGATGTCAAAAGACACATCCTGACACAAGAGTGCACCTCTGCCCAGAGAAATTTCAAGTCCCAGCCCGAAGGCAGTAGAGCTGCTCAACCGAGTGATTTTTTTTTTAAACAAGGGCAAAACAGTATTTTTCCCCAGTCTTGTTCTTGGACGTCGCTTTTTGTTGAAACTTTCCAAAACATGTCAACCAGCGGCAGACACCCAACATGGAAAATTTCAGCCCAAAGAGTTAAAAGCAACTGAAAACAGGGTTCTATAATTAAAAGAGTTGCAATTAAAATTGTGAGCCAGATCTCAGCTGGTGTAAACTAACATAATTCTAACTGCACAGCTGGGAAATTGGCCCTTTGTTATTATTTCAGCTATGTCTAGAGTAACTGGTATATGGAACAAATTTTGGCTACAAATGGCCTTATATACATTTAAATTCTGATTGTTTTTAAATAAGAGATTCAAAAATTTAATAAAAATAAAAATATCTATATTCAAGTGTAAACACGAGGAAATTGTTTTTGTATCAAATTAAGATGATTTAAACTATATGGATTCCATTCATCTCTTTGAGTAAACGTATCAACCATGTTTATTGAAAGACCCACCTTCCTTAAGAATCCATTTTTGTAGCTCCTTGGAGTGGCTACCTAACACAGATGTCTTTGGATTAGCCTGTGCAGTTTTGTAAATAAGGATTTGTATACAGAAATTAAATATTAGGTACAATGCAACCCACAAAATTTGTCTCCCAGAAGCTCAGTAAGATGTTTTAAGTGGCCCAGCATGTTGTTTCTCGGTTCTTACCCTGAATTAAGAATTTAGGTTGTGTTACTCCTGTTTTCCAATAGCTTTCAGTCAGGCAACATGTTGATTTTAAAGCTTAGTTAAACTGTTCCATGGCATTAACCTCAGTCTCAATTCTGATGTATTAATTCTTTCCAAACCTCAACATTATTTGCGTTCTTATAACAAAGGCTTGTTACTTTTCTCGTGTGTTAAGGTAAGTCCCCATGTAATATTGTTATCTCTGGGGTTTAAACTCCTCTGTGAAATTCATTGCCTTTGATAGTTATACTAGGAGGAGCTGGGAGCATAAGTCATTATAAAGTTGGTTTGAAAACATAAGCAAATGTCCTACAAAAATCTTCTCTGCATCCATGACCAGAAGGGATGAGAGTACCTTAAGAATCCATCTCACATTTTACTGAAGACCACGTACATGGTTGAACAGGAGAGCAGACGTCTTCTATGTAGACCACCAGCAAAGCTGGGTGTAGTCCTTGAAGCTGCTAGTTACTTAGCCTAAGAATAAGTTTTAGTCTATTAATGGGACACAACAAAATAGGTATTCACAAAAGTGAATAGGATTATGTAATGCCTTGTAGTTGCTAAGAAAAAATTTACATTTGTATTATTTCAAAAGTATTTATCTCATGAATAGCTAAAATTTGCATAGACCCTATAGCCTGACAACTTTCCACTTACTCATTTGCTGATCTGTCCAACCATCACTTCCCTTGCAGAATTGCCGTGCAACACTGAAAACACAAGTATCTCATACAGCCACAGGGAGAATCCATGGTTTCTGTGGCCTATTGGTCTGTTTTCAAAAGAACTCTCACTTCTCAGTTTCTCAGTTGCTGTGCCTCATTTACACGATGGTCCTTGTACGCCATTCTCACAGTGTAAGGAGGCTTGGGAGTGGGCATAATCATAATTTATGTCCACCTTAAGTCAGAGTGATGTAAAGAGGACTTAGTGTAAAGGAGAATCTGGTCGATGGCTTTTAAGATGTGATAATTAGTACATAGGGAACTGGACTGAAACCTGTCAACTTTTTGCACTAGGGCCATTTAGGACTTGCAGAGTAAAGCCCTGGCCTAATTGAAGTGGATGGGAGTTTTATCATTGATTTCAATGGAGCCAGATGTAGATGAAATCCTGCAGTGTCTATATGTACCTCTTCTAGCCTTAACTAGAGCTGCATGGTTGACCTAAAAGTCCAAAAGGATTCTCTTATCCCATCCCAATTTCCTGAGCCATCCAATCCCCCTATTTAGTAGTTTGGCAAAATAAAATAAAATAAAATAAAATAAAATTTAAATTTAAAATTAAAATACAAACATATTTTTACACTGCATGCTCCTTGGGTTAGTCTAAGGCAGAGCTTCAAGTTAAAATACTTTTTAAAAAAGAACTTCTTTCAGGGAGAGGAAAGAACTCTGCCTTCTGTTCTTTGCTGTCAAGGAGGCAAGCTGCTTTTTCATCCATCTCAAGAAGTTCACAATATGATTGGCAAAATATCAGGAATAATAGCATAAAATGGTGACGTAAATCCCAGAGGGAACAATGCAGCTTTTGTGCAGAACTCTCATCAGAAATCTTGGAAATCATGCAATGGGAAGGGATGCTTGAATTTGGGTTCTTACTCAGAGCTCGTACATGTTAAACATACACCATTTAATTTGTTAGTCTCTAAGGTGTCACAAGGACTCCTCGTTGTTTTTACAGCACTTGAAATGTCTGAATAGCTTGAAATGCAAATAAATCCATGATTTTAGTGTCTACAATCAACACCCCCCCACAACACGCCTTTCAAGATCCTTGGATCCTACACATGCCTATCACAACACGTGGTATACCTCATCCAGTGCATGAAATGCCCCAATAACAACTTTGTGGATGAAACTATACAATCACGTTGCTGTTGAATGAACTCTCACAGGAAAATGATAAAAGACAAATACCTATCACCTGTGAGTGAACACTTTTCACAAAGCAATTGCTCTATAGCTGACCTATCAGTCCTTATCCTCAAATGAAACCTGTACAACACTTTCAAAAGGTGAGTCTGGGAGCTTAAATTCATTAAGCTAGACACCAAAAACCGTGGACTAAACAGAGACACTGAATTTATGGTTTATTACAACAATCTGTAACTCACTAACCCCCTCTTTGTCCTATGACTGCAGAAGTGTTAACAGGCCACTCTACCTTGAATGCTCCCCTACAATACATGCTAACTGCTTATGCTAAACAATGTCTTCCAGCTTGTTTTTTGCGTGAGGCTGGGAGTTTCTTTCCGAGACTTGAAGAAGAGCTCTGTGTAAGCTTGAAAGCTTGTCTCTCTCACCAACAGAAGTTGGTCCAATAAAAGATATTACCTCAGCCACCTTGACTCTCTCATACCTTCTAATCACATTTATGTTTAAGGGCATGTCTTCAGTGCAGAGTTAAGTCAAGTTTTCTACACTCTCAAGGTAGCCTGGTTTGAGCGACAGCAGATACACTGCAAAAAACCACTCGAGCTGCTGTGTCCACACTGGTGTTGCATGCACTCACTTGTGTGTGGCACTAAGACTTCTGGGGGCATATCCTGTAGTAATTTGCACTTCAGTCAGCTGAGCCAATCTATTAATTCTTTCCCAGTGAATTGTGGGAAAACTTGCCAGTCCATTCTGGGCCTATGGGGGGAGTTGTGACAAGGCACTAGAAGGACTGGTGACACTTGAGGACAGCTAACCTGTGTCCACGCTACAGAATGGTTGCATTAGCACCAGACAAGGTGTACGAACTTGAGCTGAAGCCTATACCTCTTGACAGGACAGCCAATTCCAATTAAAAGCCCTACCACACTAAAGATAAGGGGTTTTGTGTGCAAGTTGGGGCAACATTCTAGTTACAAATCAATTTAACTTAGCAATGAAGGCCAGCTGGAAGTGTTCACACCTGCAGGTATGTTTGCCATGATTGCTCAGTTTGCAATATTTAAGTCATCATGCTAAACTTGAGTCCAACCCACACACGTATTTTCAAATCAAGCCAAGGCACTAGTTCTCAAATGAGAAGTATAGCCCCTGTTAGGGGCTCCTGTTAGAAGTCATTGATGCATGGTATTCAGGACCTAAGTGAATGAGTGGATTAAATCACTTCCTTGAGGCTCCTTTGTAGTGAAGAAAATCTGAACACAAAAAAGGGTGCTAGTACCCACCAGCCATCTGACAAGCCTGTGCAGTCAGAGCGACAGGGTGGTGCTAATGGGGTTTTCTAGGTTTAAGACTCTTTGAAACTTTTGCTATTTTTGCTGAAGCCATGTTCAAACAAGTTTCATTCGAATGGTAAGTAGGAAGCATGGTCTAGTGGGCAGGGACCTGGCCTAGCCATAGAGACTTGGGTTCAATTTCTGAGTCATCCAAAAACTTTCTGTTTGATACAGAGCAATGAGGATGGGACCCAAACTAGGCAGATATTGTCTGGGAACCACAGAATAGGCCCGTCAGGTCTATGGCATCATTTCCCCTCTCCCCCCCGAGTACCATGTTGAAACCCCATAATTGGAGATGAGTGAGAGTAGGGCTCTGCCATGGTTGGGGATGGGGTGAGAGGAGAAGCTAGTTCTTGTGGCATTCTCCCTCCTACATAGCCCCCTCCTCACAACAGAAGATATCTCAGTTTGTGGGATATTAGTTGCAAGCATTTAAAGAACTCAAAACTATGATCAGCTTGGGAGTGATCTGACAAACATAAATATCTGTTGCCCTTTTTTAAAAAAAAACACACTTTGTGTTCTCACAATTTATTACTTAACTAGCTCTCATATAATTGGGTTCCCCACTGCTCCCAGTCAGAAACATAACACTTGGTACATTGCTCCATTTTGAAACCTAGGGTTGGTCATTTTCTGTACTCAACTTACTAATAATAAAATAATAAATTTCCGCTCTAATATTCAGATTTCAATGTTTCAGCTTTACTTATATATATATTCTAACAAGCCAATATGTAAATGTGGGTTTTTAAACAAAGCAGCTCCCTATCATTGAAAGATATTGATAACTTCCAAAGAGTCCAATGACTAGACTGGTTCACAAGGGGAAAGAGAGCTGGCTGCCTTGGAGGTACAATGAAAAACAATTGGCAATGGAATCAATTACAGCTGGAACATGGGAGCACCATGAACAAAAGAGTCCCTTTCTGGGACCTAACAGTTGTGTACTGCCTATCTCAACCACCTAGACATATTTCTCTAATTGCTGGAAGTTTAAAAATATGTCACTGTGACACACACACACACACACACACACACACACACACATTTACTCTGCTTTCAGAGTATTTTTTTTAAAACACATACTTTGGGCTGAGTTGATTGCAATGCATCCTATCAGCTAGGTAGATATTGCTTTGCAGAGAGGTCATGAAATCCACAGCAACAGAAAAGCCAGTCAAAAGCCATTATTTCACTCTCTCATTTTCATTATAGTATAGTCATAGAGGGATCCAAGGCATTGACTGCAGTCTTTGAGATGTTTTAGAAATGTTATAATGATGCCAGCTGGTACAAAGAAAAAGTTTAGGCTAAAAGCACAGGTACAGTAACATTATATAAAAAATAGTCAGTTAAACAATTCCCCAAATTAACTGTTGCTTGTGTAACCTGCGGCTATAAAAAACTTGATTGGGCCAGCAAACTTTCAAAGCCCGCATCCTGTCTGTCTTCTTGCCTTAGGGAGCCTTTTGTATGAAACTCATTGTTAAACAAAGCAGCTACTCCAGCAAAGGAATCACTTTAGGAATTTAAGCCTCATGTGAAAGGATTATCAGAAGCCATTGTTTTGATGTTTCTTAATTTGCTGTGTTTAAGAGAGGAAATCTTAAACCCATTTATAGTCTCAATTCATTAAAACCCCTTGGCTTGTTTCCATGGAAGTCAAGTTAATTTACCCTAAACTGTTCTAAAGTGTAGTTTTTGCAAAAAGTTTCTATTAATTCTAAGGATGCAGCTGAAGTTCACTAAGCCATGCACCCCTGTGTGAAAGTGATCAGTTCTCTCTTGCATATATCACAGACAAGTGGCATATACAGAACTCTAAATAGGGCAACAGCAATATAAATGTCAACTGATCTGAATAATGTTCAATAAATAACATTTAGTAATTTGAAAAATGCCATTGACATATTTCTTGGGCCTACAGAAAGTAGTGTTTTTAATTTACTGCTTTAAATAAATTAATTAATTTTGTATCTTTGACTTCGCTTTTACCGAGCCATAATATTCCAGAAGAAAAGGAGGACTTGTGGCACCTTAGAGACTAACAATTTATTTGAGCATAAGCTTTCGTCCGATGAAGTGAGCTGTAACTCACGAAAGCTTATGCTCAAATAAATTTTTTTGTCTCTAAGGTGCCACAAGTACTCCTTTTCTTTTTGCGGATACAGACTAACAAGGCTGCTACTCTGATTCCAGAAGTAGTTACCTTTATCACATAGGAGTCAGGTGTAGATTCCTTACTGCCCATCCAGACTCCTACTGCTTCTGGAAATCTAAAGATATAGGGGGAAAGGACATTTTCCATCCTTGGTGGGCAAGAGCACTGGTCCCTTTCCCACTGGATTAGAATTTTATCACAGAAATTCATGTCTTTGTGGCCTCCACACTTGATTATTGTAATTTTCTGTGCCTATATGCGTAACTGCTGAGCTTAACAAAAATAGCAATTGGTTCAGAACACATCACCACACTTGTACAGCAACACAAGCTACCAAGAAGAGCATATCACCCCCGGGCTCTGCTCTTTTCAATCCCTTCCTGCAGGTTACCAAGTCAAATTAAAGATTTTGCTCCTCATCTCCAAAGCTCTCTCAATTTAAATGAGGCACCGCTTCACCATGTGTGTTGATGACTTCCCTTGACAGCTCCATTCTGCTGCAGCTATGAAACTGTCAAATTCAAGAGAGAAACCTGCATGCGCGGCAGATAATGCTTTCTCAGTATCTTTCCCACAAATCTAGAATTGCCACAGAAGAGATCAAAATGACCAACCACCTCAGGACATTCTCAGTAAAACACACAACGCACTCCTTCTGTAAGCCTGCCCACAATGACACCACCAAAAAAATCCCGGTTGGCTGGAGGGAAGAGAAAGAGAAAAACATCTGGTGTGTATACATCCCAGAGCGCTTTCCGTAACCCCGCTGCACGGACGCCAGTGTGCTGCTGTAGCACTGCTGGTGCAGATGCCATATGTTGACGGGAGGGAGCTTTCCTGGCGACTTAATTAGGGCTTGTCTACACTACAAAGTTAAGTCAGCATAAGGCAGTTTACATCAGCCTAACTATGGAGGGGTACATACTGCCATGCTCCTCCCGCCGGCTTAACTCTCCTGCTATGCTGACATCAGAAAACCATCTCAACGAGAGGAGTAGCACTTAGGGCGACGTAGTTAGAGTGATGCAGTGTCAGTGTAGACACTGCGTTGCTTACGCCTCCCTAAGTGACCACCAGGAGGCATCTCACAATGCCATAGATGACTGGTGTCTCCTGATACTGACGGGGAGGGGCAGAAGGTTAAAGGGTGGAAACGTGACCCCCCCCAAGGTTGCCTCTGGGAGGAACTTCCAATCCACCTCCCTAGGGTAATGCAGCCAATTCCCCCAGTTCCTGGGGGTTGGGGACACAGGAGCAGGGAGCATGTGCCTCTGGGCCCAGCTGGGGCCAGCCCTGGCCCAGGGAAACTCACAGCACCAGTATCTCCCCGGAGCTCACGGATACCTCAGCTGGGGAGGCACAGGGAGCAGGTAATGCGCCGATCTCTGGCTGAGCAGAGGTGAGGGAACCTGCTCCTGGCATCTTCCCCAATCACCCCCATGCCTTGCACCTGCTCTTCCTGCCCCACCAGAGTTACTTGTGGGGGGCTCTGTCCTTCTCCCTCTGTGCCAACAAGTCTCCAAACTGCAGAACTGGAATTAATTTGTAAACTGGACACCATCAAATAAGGCCTAAATAAAGACTGGGAGTGGATGGGTCATTAAGAAAACTAATTTCCCCATACTAATTTCCTCCTACTGTTACTCACACCTTCCTGTCAACTCTTTGAAATGGGCCACCCTCATTACCACTACAAAAGTGATTTTTCCTCCCTTGGTATTCTACTGTTAATTGAATTGTCTCATTAGCACTGACTCCCCACTTGGTAAGGCAACTCCCATCTTTTCATGTACTGTGTGTATATATTTATATATATATATACCTGCTACTGTATTTTCCACTCCATGCATCTGATGAAGTGGGTTCTAGTCAACGAAAAGCTTATGCCCAAATAAATTTGTTCGTCTCTAAGGTGCCACAAGGACTCCGCATTGTTTTTGCTGATACAGACTAACATGGCCACCACTCTGAAACCTATACCCTGGGTTGATAACCACTGATGTAAGTGTTGGTGTAGACAGCGCTATGTCAATGAGAGAGCTTCTCCTGCTGACAGCTACCGCCGCTCGTCACAGCTAGAGTTACGCTATATGTACTATAAAGATAAGTCAGTTTAAGTTAAGTCAATGTACAGCCACCTCTGTAATTTTGTTGCATGTCCACACTATGCTACTTGTATCGGCGGAGTGCATCCACAGTAGCTGCTCTTGCATCGACACAGAGAGCAGTGTACCGTGGGTAGCTATCCCACTGTGCAACTGACTGCAGGCTGTTTTGAAATGCCTCATGGGGACAAGTTCAGTGTCACACAATGTAGGTTTCTCAATCCCATCATTCCATAGGCATTCTGCTGGTTTCTGGCTGTTTTTCAACTGCTCTGGTAACCTGCAAGCCAGCCATCTCAGTCAGAAAGCATGGATCCTGCGCTGCTCTTCAGTATTGTGCTGTGCGTTATGAACACAAGGCTATAGCTCAGTGGGGTAGCTATTCAGCTGAGGGAGGCCTTGAAGGAGAATTTTAACTATGAGCCATAGTAATGTGTGTTGCTGTAGTGTGCTGAGCCTGGCATTGTTAATTTAACCCTGCGCAGTTTACATCTATATGAAAAAGTCAGTGCCGGAGGTGTGTGTTTTTACTTGTCCAGGGAAAGTTTTAATTCTGTTTCTTTTCATTCTTCCTTAAAATCATGCTCTCTTTTCCCACAGCCTGAGGCTAAGCACCCTGACCCTCACCCTGACCCCAGCCTCCTCCTTGTAGAAGTAGTATGTCTGCAGCTCCGCACCAGAGTGACTATTTGCCTCCCATGCCTTCTGCTATGCATGCCGCAGCTCTTTAGTTTTTACACGGCACTGCTGCATGGCCCTATCACAGCCCTTCTCCTCCATTCCCTGAGCAAGTTCCTGAGGCTGGCGTGGAGCTGTGACTGCACAGCCTCCTCTCCCCATAGACCTAGCAGTTCTACCACCTCCCATGTACTTTAGGCAGGAGCATGTTTGCTGCGTGGAGTCGACCCGCTCAGCTGGCACTAGCTATATGAGCTCTCCACACGAGGCAAACAGGAAGAGCAATTTCAAATCTTCCTGGGGCTTTAAAAGAGGTGCATGTCTGCATACCGGGCCGTAGGGCAGTGGAGTTCGAAAGCGTGACCAGAGTGGTCAGGATGGGCATTGTGCATAGGCAATGTGTGGGGGGGGGGCATTCGGAGTCGAGTGCCCCCCAGATTTCTGCTTGGGCTGTGGGGGGAAGGGGAGGGAGAGCAGCTACGTCCTTCTCCCACCGTGTCGGTCCCCTGGCATGTTTGGCTCCTGTCCCCAGCTGCTTCTCATGTTAGCTAAGGGTGGCCGCTCCGGGTCCTAGCTCTATGCGGCAAAGTGTCTGCCTGTGAGAACCTGGCTGGGGAGGTGGTGACAGCTTATTCCCTCCACTCCCTGATCAGGCCTGGCTATCAAGGACAGGGGATGAGCGAGCGGGAAACGTGCCAGGGGAGTAGGGTGACCAGATGTCAGGTTTTGACTGGAACACCCAGTCGAAAAGGGATCCTGGCGGCTCTGGTCAGTACTGCTGACTGGGCCGTTAACTGTCCAGTTCACAATGCCGCACGACGAGCCTGGCAGGCTCCTTGCTAGCTGCTGTGCCGCACAGCTCCCGGGTTGGGAAGCAAGTGGCATGTCTGGCTCCTAGTCCTAGGGGCTGCCGCGGGGGGGGGTCCATGTGCTGCCCTGGTCGCAAGGCGCAACTCCCATTGGCTGGGTCAGGGCAGGGGAGGAACTAGCATGAAGGCGACTTGCGAGCGCTAAGCAGGTGGCTGTTGAGGGGTCACGTGACATGCACCTCTCCCGCTGCTGCCCAGCCCTCTTCTCCTCGCACTCCTCGAGTGGCTGGGCTCGAGCTGCGGCATATGCCCTGCGGCGAACCACAGTCTCTGCCCCATCGCCAGCACCCAGGAGTTGGAGGTATGTATCCCTGTCTCTGAGTGCTGGGAATGAGGCTACACCCCCCACCCCTCACTGCATCCTTCCCCGCCCCAACCCTCCCCATCCCTTCATCATTGCATCCCTCCCCGTCCCATCCCCCGTCCTCCATCCCTCTCCCGTCCCATCCCATCCTGCCCCCCCACACCTACCCATCCCAGCCCTGTACCCCTTACAGCGCTCTCCCACCCCTTCTCTCCACCTCCCAGAGCTGGCACCCCATTCACCTCCATACACTGCTGCACTCCTTATATCCCTATACACCCCTGTGCCCCCCACATCCTCATGCATCTGTAGCCTTCTGCTTCCCCCTGCATCCCCATCCACCCCACATACCCCTCACCCCTCCTCTCTCCTTCGTCACCCCCTTACCGTCACCCTGCTCTCATCCTTGGCCTCTTTCCCTCCCCATCCTCGCTCCTCCCACCCCCATCTTTTCCCATCCAGCTCACCCTCCTCCCTTCCTGGCTGGGTGATTTAGGCAGTCCCTGGAAAAGTGTATGAAAAAGTGTCTCTGTGTAGGCAAATGTGTGCATGCATGCATTGTATGTGTGTAAGAGACTCTGTGTCTTTGTGTAGGGAGGTGTGTGTATTGCTGCATGTGTGTATACCTGTGTGAATAAAATTTGCAGCCTAACTCTGACTTTTATTATTTATTTTATTTGCTGGCTTGCAAACAAAAAAATTGAGGACATAAAATGTGTGTATTCATTTCATAACAAGTTTTTAAAAGAGAAGGGAACTCTAAAAGAAATGTATTATTTCTTAAAAAGTGAACATTGTTGACTAGTAATTGCAGAAGAGCCAATGTACTATACATTTCTCCCCACCTTTGTCTAGCTACATTATAAACTCTTTGTTGCAGACTCTCTCTTTTTATGCGTCTGTCCAGCACCTACCAGCCTGGAGCCCTGATCTTAGTTGTGGTCTCTAGGCACTAAACAACAATTTTAATAGTAAATAATGTGGAAGTATATGTGTTGGTGCATGCTAGATGTGCACATACTCTCGCTGGAGTCTGGTTTTGAAGTTTTTCTGTTGTAATATCGCATCTTTCATGTCTGTAATCACGTGCCCAGAGAGATTGAAGTGTTCTCTGACTGGTTTATGAATGTTATAATTCTTGACATCTGATTTGTGTCCATTTATTCTTTTACATAGAGACTGTCCAGTTTGACCAATGTACATGGCAGAGGGGCATTGCTGGCACATGATGGCATATATCACATTGGTGGATGTGCAGTGAATGAGCCTCTGATAGCGTGGCTGATGTTATTAGGCCCTGTGATGGTGTCCCCTGAATAGATATGTGCCCACACCATCACAGGGCCTAATAACTTCAAAACCAGACTCCAGAGAGAGACTGCTGAACTGGAATTCACTTGCAAATTGGATACAATTAACTTAGGCTTGAACAGAGACTTGGAGTGGCTAAGTTATTATGCAAGGTAACCTATTTCCCCTTGTTCTTTCCTACCCCCCGCCCCCGTTCCTCAGACGTTCTTGTTAAACCCTGGATTTATGCTGGAAATGGCCCACCTTGATTATCACACACATTGTAAGGAGAGTGATCATTTTAGATAAGCTATTACCAGCAGGAGAGTGGGGTGAGGGGAGAGAAAACCTTTTGTAGTGATAAACACCCATTTTTTCATGGTTTGTGTGTATAAAAACATCTTCTGTATTTTCCACAGTATGCATCCGATGAAGTGAGCTGTAGCTCACGAAAGCTTATGCTCAAATAAATTGGTTAGTCTCTAAGGTGCCACAAGCACTCCTTTTCTTTTTGCGAATACAGACTAACACGGCTGTTACTCTGAAACCTTTCCTTTTACAGGTTTTGAATGTTCCACCTTTTAATGTCAATCAATGTCCCCTGTTCTTGTGTTATGAGACAGGGAGAACAGAAGTTCCTGATTTACCTTCTCTAAAACATTCATTAATTTATAGGCTTATCACATCTTCTCTTATTCATCTCCTTTCAAAGGTAAACCATCTTAGCCTTTTCAATCTCTCTTCCACACCCTTGATAATTTTCATCAGGCTTCTCTGAACCTCTTCTAGTTCTGCAATATCCTTTATGAGACATCGTAATAGGGAAGTACTTTCCTGATTTCCAAATGCACTCTGTCCACAAGCTTCACTCATTTTCATAGATAGTGACATATTCAAAGGGCCAGATTCCCCATTGCTCTGTCTCTTGTAAATTCATTTGCACCAGTACAAAGCGTGTTCACCATTCTGATGAGAAACAGGAGTACTTGTGGCACCTTTGTTAGTCTCTAAGTACTCCTTTTTCTTTTTGCGAATACAGACGAACACGGCTGCTACTCTGAAACCTGTCATTCTGATGAGGTAACATTTCATACTCACTATTCACTGGTGTAAAGGATAACAAAGGGTGAGATCCTCAAAGCAATTTAGGCCTGGTCTACTCTACAGCTAGTTCAACGTAAGGCAGCTTACGTTGACCTAACTCTATAAACATCGACCCTAAAATGTAGCTCCCACCAATGTAAGTCACCCAATACACCCACTTCATAACTCCATCTCCACAAGAGGCGTAGCGCTTAAGTCAATGTAGTTAGGGTGAGGACACTGCATCACATACATTGCCTGTTCACTGACAGCCCCGCCCGCAGGACTCTCACCTGGAGATCCCCAGCCCCAAGGTTCACGGACCTGTCAATGCTCCATACAGTTAAATCAGTGGAAGCGCTCCTGGCAGAGACGACACATACTTGCCAATAGAGTGGGGGCAGAGTAAGGGCAGTGGCTGTAGTAGATGTTACTGAGCATGCTCAGTCTGTGTGAGCATGCTCAGTACAAGCCAAGCAGCAACTTGGGTGGGGGGGATGTAACCACCACCCCCAAGCGTTGCCTCTGGCTCCTGGTGAGGACGCACACTGCCAACAGATGGAGCATAGTGTGAATGTGAAACACCACTTTAATTACTGCAGTGGCTGTACACTGACTTAAGTCCACTTAATTTTGTAGTGTAGACATGCCCTTAGGTCTTGCAATATTGAGCATCATAAGCCTAACTCTGAGGAGCCTAGAAAATCACAGGAACAACACTGCTATCCACAAAGCCTGAGTTAGGTGCCCAGGTTCCCCCTACAATGAATGGGGAGAGATAGGTACCTCAGAATGCAATCCACAAAGCTAGCATACTAGGCAAGGAGCCACCTAAGCCAGCCAGTGGGAGATGCCAATGAGAGGAGAGTGTTCTAAGCCCCACCTCTCTCTCAAAGATAAATGCCGAAATCCAGCCTGCAGGGAGCCAATTTGCTCTGCTTGCAATTGATGAACGGGGGAAGATAGGCGTTAGGCCACCTAAGTTGAATGTGGGAGCCCAAAACAAAATGGCTGGCAGGGGGATGGAAGGTGGAGCACCTCCTTTATAACCTTTAGCCTTGTGGATAGGATATTCATTGAGGATATGGAAGACCCCTCATCCTCCTCATGAGGAGGAGAAAGGGATTTGAAAAGGGATCAGCCATTTCTCAGGTGAGTGCCCTAGCCACTAGGCTACACAGTTCATTGGCCCAGTTAATAATTATTCAGTTGTTTAATTAAAGTGGAACAACTTCAGTAGGAGAGATTGAGAGAGACCACTATCAGAATATCTCATAGATTAGTGGTTAGCGTACTCACCTAAGAGGTGTCCGATCCCAGTTCAAATCCCTTCTTCCTCGGGAGCGGTGGGGACTTAAACTGAGGAGTCTCCCACATCTTGGGTGAGTACCCTACCCAATAGGCGAAAGGTTCTAAGGGAAGTCCTCTCGCCACCCCCTGGCTATATAGTGTGAACTCCCCTGAGGGGCCCAATCCGGTAGGCATGCTCAGAGGGCACCTCCCAGATCAGGCCTCTACACATGTCTTAGGCAGCCAAATGCCTCTTTCCAAATGGTGACCCAGGCAAGGAGTGTCTTTGGTGCCCTCCCCACCATTTGTTAAAATTTTGCATAGCTTATTTTTTTTTGCATGTGTTAGCCCATTTCACTACTTTGAGGCATGATCTGCATGTATGTATATCCCTGTCATGTAAGACAATAAATTTGCACGCTAGAATCTGTAAATCTGTATTTATTCATGCCTATATAAGCAAACAAAAAAAATCCTCTAAGCTTACAGAAACTTTTTAATTTTAAGAATAACTGAAAATCAAGAAATTGAACTGTGCACCAGCATTGGGTGAACCAGTATTAAATAGTGTTACAGTAGGTGAAAGCCTTAGAATATTAAACCTAGTCCTTTTGTTCAAAAGGTTGTTTTTTCTTGCCTTTGCCTACACGAACTGAAGCACAGCATCAGAGAGATCCAAAGACTGGCCAATGGCCTTTTCAAGTGATAAAATAGCAAACATGTCAGTCTCTTGTTGGCCATTGTTGATCGAAGATATGTTTTAACGAGCCTGAGCTTCGAAAAGCTGAGGTCACCACTCACAACTGAGGCTGGCAGAGTGAGCAGAATCCTCAAAGCTATCCACACATTAGGAACAGTGTCCTTCAGCTCTACATCATGAATAAATTCGAGAACTTGGAGTGGAGAGTGCTTCCCATGTTGCAAAATGTGACAGATGTTGTCCAATTCAACACAGAGGTCTTTATCAACGACGTCCAAACATTCCCCATGTATCAACGTATCTACGGTTGTTTGCTGTTGACTCCAAATGTATCAAAATTGCTTGAGAAATCAGTTATATAATTAAAACAGAATGAAAAATTCCACATACAGAATACCTGAAACATGTTACTTCAAACAGTCTATTTTCCTGTTTGTCGCTAACAACAAAAACAGCACCCTGCAACCAGTGCCCCCAACACCCCAGGTGGTCACCTGGGTCGCCTGCCCCTAAATCTAGCCCCGCTTGGTGGCCATCACTGCAGAAAGGATGGAATGTGTATGGAGAATAAACTCCCTCTTGTACCCACAGGTAGTTTCTCAAGGTTAAGGATTGGAGAGACAGGTGGGGCAGTCAGGACTAGTTCCGACAATGCTGTCAAAACTAGAATGCCCTCGCCATGGAATTCCCACAGAACTGGGGCAGATTCAAATGCTAATGTGATGAGCTGTTCATGGTGATTACTTCAGTCCTCTATGGAATCAGGCTATCTACCACTTTATTGTGATCCTGGCAGGGGCATGCCACAAGCTCCCCCTTATTGATATGAAATCGCAAGCCTCCATCACCATTCCCCTAACTCAAAGTGCGCAGACCTGGTGTGTTAGGCTTAGAGGAATGGTGGAAGAAGGTTTCCTATTTAATGGTAGGAGAAGGGAACTTGTGATATGTCCCAGCTAACACCACAGTGATACCAGTGGGATGGATGAGTTTATAAAAAATATAAATAATTAGATTAGATTGGGAGATTAAGATTAACTAAGATTAGATAGAAATCAGATTGATAGGGTAGAGGATTCCTATTTAACAGCTGGGGGTACAGAAATCATGATGTGCCCCACCCAGGTCTTCTGTTCCCCATGCTATACCCTCTCTGGGAATAAACTGAGGTTTTCTGTCTCCAGGGCTCATAATGTGTCTCACTCTCACAAGCATTAAATTATCTTATTTTTAGATGGAGAAAAACACCTATGCACAGGCAGAGATTTTTATTTTAGCTAATCTGTGTTTATCGGTATTTTTAATACTTGCCCAGAACTGAAGGTTAGGGTTACAGGCCCATTATTTCCTCCATTCTCCCTGATTTCTTTTTATGGATGGGACATTAGCCCCTGGAATCCCTGTTCTTAGTGAGCTAGAACAAATTCCCCCAAAGGCTTCCCCCTATTTCCCTCTGAATCCACATTTGTAATTCAACTCAGCTCATAACATTTCAAACAGGCCTGCTCTGTTACAGAGAGAATCCTTATTTCTCCCCATCCTGCCCAGAATGAGTTACTTTTTTATTGGTTGTGTAACTACTGAAATGGAGAATGACTATCAGGTTCATCTGTCGCTAACTTTTCACGCTCTTGCCCCTCAATGGCCCTACTGTCTCTCCTCCTATCTGATGGTTTGCTTCTTATGAACTTCTTATTGTTTGCCTTTCCTTCCCTGACTATTTTTTGTTCTCGTCACTGTTTAACTTTACTTATCCAATGCACTCCTCATTCCACACATACAAATTTTAACTTCAGAGGGAGCTCTGCAAGCAGAACAATGCCAGGATCCAGTCTTTGTTCATTTTTTACACTTCTTTCGTGTTTCTCTGTACAAATTTTCTGAAAAGCCAGGTGCACAAGTTAGACCGGCTCCTGGGGAGATCTTACTTAAGTTACTAGCACTTACAAGGAGTTAATTAAGCTGACACAGACCTTTCCTTTCAAGCATTGCAAGGGTGATATTTTCATGGGAACAAGCTGCTCTTGAACCACTGTGCATATAAATTTACTGCTGACTTGCATACACAACGGTTGTGTAGAGAATATTTTTAACATGCTCTGTTTCCTCTCCCTCTATCTTCCAGCCAGTGTCTGGTCCAGTTTAATTTTACTGCATGAACCCTCGCAAGTTAAGTAAAACAAGTTGCCCCTATGGGTTGCAGTTTATGTGTGGAAAGTGTATTCCACATAAAGGTATAGTCTACAGAGCATCAAATGTAAATCTATCTGATCCTTAGTGTTTTATTACTCAGCAATAAGTATTATTTCCACCAACTTTCACCCAGAGAATGGGCATGGGGCCAAAAAAGCACTCACTGCCATTGCTTGTCCATCTGTCCCTGTTTGGACCGTAAAACTGTACAGTTTTTGCATTGTTACGGATTATGTGCTATCCCATTCCTGACCTAGAAGTAGAGGCAATACTTTTATTTATTCACTCATTCCCATTCCACTATGTATGCCTGATTCATAATCACAGCCAAAATGTATCTTCTAATTCTCTTCAGCACATGCATATGATAATCTCCAAGCACAATTTTGTTAATTAATGTAGAAAAAAGGACTTCCCTCCATTTCAGAAAAATGGCACATTAAGACGGAAGGCTGAGATTGTCAAAGCTTCTTAGGACAATCAATTTGCATTAATTTTAAAGGGAACTAGGCATCCAAATCCCTAAAATTAACACCATGGAAATCCTGTCTTCCTAATGCATCAGGCACTGGTCTCCTGAGTAATGGGCTGTGGACTGATTTGCCTTGGGTTTGCTTTGATTTACTTTATCTTGGTTTGCTGCTTGTCTTGCAGCACGCAGCCTTTGCACTGGCAAGAGTACAGACAGATGGCCAGAGAGGTTTTGTCTGTCTCTGTCATCTATGATTTCAACTGTTTGTTTTGGACAATCATTTGGAAGGCTAACATTTTGGTCACTATTGGCCTTTTCTCAAGGTTTCTTTACAACAGTGACACTTATGCACTGAATCAGTAAAGTAACAGATCAGTGCTTTTGATCCCTCTTGTGCTAGACAAACAATATAGAATAGAATTTACTTTTATATTGCACCTTTTGAACTCCAGATATTTTAAGGTGCAAATATTTAAGTTAGATACTAGTAGTGCAGTAGCTCCGTAGGTCAAAAGAGAGGCTGTGATATGCTCAGTAAGAGCTCACATGCAGATGCATGGCCTTGGACATTAGAATCCGTTTAATTTGAAGAAGGAGTAGGAAAAAACTGTTGGTAATTACTACTCTTTTAGATATAAGCCATAGGAATTTTAACTTCCAGTTTCATATATATTTTACAGCACAAAACATCCCTCTTATGACAGGGTGCTTTTAGCAGCCAAAAATAGAGCCTATTGGAAGCTAGCTCCCTGGTCATTTCAGGCACCCAGGCTACTGGGTGTGGTTAGAACAGGAGCAAGTTTGGAAGGCTAGAAGGGATCACTTGCCCCTGTACAGAACCTGATGAGCTAATGAGATAATTAGCTCTGCAGCTAGATAGCTGAGAGAAGAAGGCAAGCAAAATGAAAGGCAGAGCCAAGGAGCAAGGGGGTTTCTTCTAACTGCTGCTGTATTAGTGTTATACCTGGAGCACAAAGGAAAAAAGAATAATAAAGACACATGATGAAAGTACCCTGGTGAACTGTGTGCTCTGTTTAATTCACCCAGAGGGGTTACCAGCCAGCGTTTCCAGGAGCTGAAGGGAGAACTCATTCACAGGTGGGGGCTTGTCTGGGCTCCACCTGTCAGCCTGAGCCAGGAGGATTGGGAGGACAGGCTGAACTGGAGAAAAGATGGAAGAGCTGATATGATGGCTGGTAGAGCAACAAAAGGAGATGCAGGCATTCCAGCAGACCAAGTGACAAGCTCTGCTGGGATGGCAGAAAGAGCAACAGCGAATGTTCCAGAAGTTCATGCAGGAACAGGCCCAGGTACTGCAGCAGTTAATGCAAAACATGACAAGTCCTGCTGCAGAGAACAGAAGTCAGGCAGAGGGGATGGGGTTCGGGCTGGGGCTGACATTCTGTAAAATGGGCCCTGGGAATGATTCTCATGCATTCTTACTGACTCCCAAAAGCGTTGCTGCTGGTACAGGCTGACGTAAAGGATTATGGGCCTACAGTTAGCTTCTTATCTGACAGGATAAGCCCAAACCACTTACATAGCATTGAGCAAGGAGCAGGACAAGAACTATGACATGTTAAAGACTGCTATGTTGGACCATGTACACCTTCAGCCAAACGATACCAACAGAAATTTAGGGTGGCCAGGTGCAGGCCCTCTCAGAGGTCCAGAAAGGCAGGGCGACTTCCAGCTTTTGAGACCCCTAGCCATAATAAAAATTAAAAATGACATATGAAAACAAAATAAGGCACTAAAAAAAAGAGTGAGACATAATTTGAATATTTTTTTATTTAACAAATGCTTTTCTAGCCTTTTTCTGTGCAAATACCACTAATTATTGAGGAAAAAAATCTCACTTTTGTGCAATGTCACAGTTGATATTAAGCATGGAGAATCCATTCAAATGCTCTTGTCCCATAGTTGAAAGAGTGAGTCATATTTTGGTCTGATAGGAATGTGCATAAAAACAAGTTGCAAAACTTATCAAATGCCAAAAAATTAACAAGTGCCTAAATTTGAGGCCCCCTATGAGCTTGTGACCAAGGCCAAATGGCCCTCCTCGTTCCCCCTCTGATTGGCCCTGGCCAGGTGGACTTATGGGATAAGGCCCAGAGCATCTGCGCAGAAGTTGACAGATTAGGCCAACCAATGGCTGAGGCCAAGGGGGCAAGATGTGGAAGTGGTTATGGAACCCATGATATTAGGGCAATTTACACAGATCCTCCCAGATACCAAGATCTGGATGAGAAAACACCAACCAGAGATGGTGGAGGCAATAGTAAAATTGGCTGAGGCATGTGTTGAAGTGGATTTTCCAAGTAACTTGTCCAAAACAAGCAGGAGGGGGAGGCAAGCAATAAGCAGTAAGACCTGCAAGTGCAAAAGAGGAGGAAAGAATGGCCACTTCAGCCAGTGGGGGTGGAATGGGGGAAGGCCACATTAAGTGGGACTGCCCATATATGGAATATGGACTGGGGGAAGATAGCAGCTGGACTGGGGTTACTGTGTATGGTTAGAGTAGGAGCAGGTTTGCAAGGTTAGACGGGATCACTTGCAACTGTAGTGAAGCTGATAAGATAATTCGCTCAACAGCTGGATGGCTGGGAGAAGGCAAGCAGAAAAAAGCCAGGGCACAAGAGTGGGGGACTCCTAACTTCTGCTATGTTTGTGTCGTACCTGGTGCACAATGGAGAAAATAATAATATAGAGTACTTGATTAAGATACCTGGTGGACTGCATATGCTGTTTAATTCACCCAGAGGACTCACCAGCCAAGGTTTCCAGGAGCTGAAGGGGGAACCCATTCACATCTCCCCAGAGCTTGAAGTCCTTACTCAGACAAGACTTGCATTGAATTCAATGGGGGACTTGCCTTAGCAAAGACTGAGTATAGGCTTCAAGCTTCAGCTCACATTTTGTAGCTTAAAAACAAATTATTTTCTACAGGGCTCGATGACCTCTTGAGGTCCCTTCCAACTCTACAAGTCTTATTTAGTGAGCAGCCTGTGTGTTCATAGCATATTACAAAAGTAAAAAGAGACAAGATTCCTGCCCCAAACAGTTTACAGTCTAACTCAGACACTACTTAAATACGAAAAGGATAGGTTCCATATAGAAAAAACATAGAAATACAGATAAGTTGAACCATGTTTGGTTCTGTTCAGTATCTTCATCAGTGATTTAGATAATGGCATAGAGAGTATATTTATAAAGTTTGCGGATGATACCAAGCTTGGAGGGGTTGAAACTGCTTTGAAGAAAAGAATTAAAATTCAAAATGATCTCGACAAACTGGAGAAATGGTTTGAAGTAAATAGGATGAAATTCAATGAGGACAAATGCAAAGTACTCCACTTAGGAAGGAACAATCAGTTGCACACATACAAAATGGGAAACGACTGCCCAGGAAGAAGTACTGCAGAATGGGATCTGGGGGTCAGAGTGGATCCATCACAAGCTAAATATGAGTCAAGAGTATAACACTGTTGCAAAAAAAGCAAACGTAATTCTAGGATATATTTGCAGGAGTGTTGTATGTAAGACCTGAAAAGTAATTCTTCTGCTCTTCTCCATGCTGATTAGGTCTCAACTGGAGTATTGTGTCCAGTTCTGGGTGCCACGTTTCAGGAAAGAGGTGGACAAACTGGAGAAAGTTCAGAGAAGAGCAACAAAAATGATTAAAGCTCTAGAAAACATGACATGAGGAAAGATTGAAAAAATTGGGTTTGTTTAGTCTGGAGAAGAGAGGACTGAGGGGAGACATGATACCAGTTTTCAAGTACATAAAAGATTGTTACAAGGAAGAGGGAGAAAAATTGTTCTCTTTAACCTCTGAGGATTGGACAAGAAGCAAGGGACTTAAATTGCAACACGGCCAGTTTAGATTGGACAGTAGGAAAAATTTCCTAATGTCACAAGGTGGTTAAGCACTGGAATAAAGTGTCTAGGGAGGTTGTGAAATCCCCGAGCAGGTTAAACAGACACTGTCAGGGATGGTCTAAATAGTAGTTTTTCCTGCTGTAAGTGCAGGGAACTGGACTAGATGATCTCTCCAGATTCCTTCCAGTCCCACAATTCTATGATTCTTTGTGAAGACTCGGGGGGAGGGGGGGAGCAAATCAGAACAGGAAGGTATAACAGTTCTGCAAATGGATTACAGTTCCCCCATCAGCCTACTACATTACTCTAATTGTGTCTACATTGTCGCTCAGGTTTAGCGCTGAAAGTGTCAAAACTTTCAGCCCTGAAAAGCGCCCGTATAGACAGCGCTTTATCACCGGGAGCCGCACTCCCAGCAACAAAGCTACCACCCATCGTTCCGGGTGGGTTTTGTTATCACCGGGAGAGCTCTCCCCCGGAGATAAAGTGTGACTACACTGCCCACGTCACAGCACAGCCGCGGCCGCTGTAACGTCGGCAGTGTGGACTTACCCTAAAAGCATGAAGATCTTCCCCATTATTCCAACAATTTAACTGTCACTGCCTCCCTCAACTCCCATATCAGAGTTGCTAACCTTCTAGCTGTATAGGACTCCCATTGGAAATACCCAGTGCCCCTCCTTTAAGACTGCAGAAGTATAGCTTCTCTGAAATGTAAGGCATTTCACAGGAAATTGATCATGCTACACCTTCAGCACTTGATGATTTAAGGACCAGGAATCAAACTTCAACTGTTCTGAACACAGAAAAGACAGTTACTTACTTCTTGTAACTGTTGTTCTTCGAGATTTGTTGTTCACGTCCATTACAATTAGGTGTGCAGGCATTGTGTGCATGGATGTCGGAAACTTTTTCCCTTAGCAGCTCCCGTCGGGATGGCAGGGGAGCCCCCTAGAGTGGCGCTCTTCTAGCAGTGTATATAGTATCCTGCCGTCCCGACCCCCCTTCGGTTCCTTCTTGCCATAGACTCTGACAGAGGGGAAGGGGGGTGGGTATTGTAATGGGCGTGAACACCACATCTCAAAGAACAACAGTTATGAGAGATAAGTAACTGTCTTTTCTTCTTTGAGTGATTGTTCACATCCATTCCAATTAGGTGACTTCCAAGCTTACCATTGGAGGAGGGTAGGAGTCATGGAACGATTGACTGAAGGACAGCTCTGCCAACCGACACATCATCTCTGGCCTGTTGGTTGACAGCATAGTGGGCTGTAAATGTGTGTACTGAAGACCAGGTACATGCCTTGCAGAGCTGGATGGGGACCTGCGCCAGAAAGGCCATCGAAGACGCTTGCGCTCTGGTCTTGATCTTGTGCTCAGGGCCGTGATTGCTGGGGCTGGGACCTTGGCCAGCTCATAGCATGTGTGAATGCAGTTCATGATCCAGGACAATATGCGTTGTGCAGAAACTGGAAGGCCCTTCATTCTATCAGCTATGGCTACGAACAATTGGGTTGATTTATGGAAAAGTCTTGTGAGCTCTATATAGAATGCTAAGGCTCTCCAAACAGCCAGCGTATGTAGGCTGCGGTATCATGGGCTCATGTTGGGCTTTGGAAAGAACACAGGCAAGCAAATGTCCTGGCCCATGTGGAATTGGGAGACCACCTTGGGGAGGAATTTGGGGTGCAGACTAAGCTTATGAAACACCATGTAAGGGGGTTCAGAGGTGAGAGCTCTCAGTTCCGACACCCTCCTCATCAATGTAATGGCCACCAGGAACACTGCCTTCCAAGAAAGGTAGAGAAGGGAACAAGTGACTAGGGGCTCAAATGGTGGGGTCACGAGTTTGAAGAGGACCAGGTTCAGGTTCCAGGTTGCGACTGGTGGATGAGAATACGGGAACACCCTCTCCAGCCCTTTAAGGAAGCGCCCCACCATGGGATTTGAGAACACCGAGCGCCCAGACTCCCCTGGATGGAAAGCTGAGATGGCCGCCAGGTGCATTGTGATGGATGAAAGAGACAGGTCCTGTTGCTTAAGGTGTAGGAGGTGGTCAAAAATAATCAGAATAGGAACCTGGAGTGGTTGAAGGCGCCTGAGTTCACACCAGCAGGAGAACCTTTTCCACTTTGCCTGGTGGGTTGCCCTGGTGGAAGGTTTCCTACTACCAAGGAGAATCTGTCTCACTGACTGAGAGCATGGGCTCTCCATGGGATTTAGCCACGGAGTTTCCAAGCCATGAGGTGTGGCAGCTGCAGGTTCGGATGGAAAAGGCGCCCATGGTCCTGCGTGATCAGATCCAGGTAGAGGGGCAAGGCTATCGAGGCGTCTGCGGACAGCTCTAGGATAGTCATGTACCAATGCTGCCATGGCCAGGATGGGGCAATTCTGATTACCATTTCCCTGTCCCTGCGAATTTTGAGAAGAACCCAGTGGACCAGCAGGACAGGAGGGAAGGCATGCTTCAGCCCTTAGGAACGCGTTGGCAATCTAACCCGGACTGTGGTTTTGGAATGAGCAGAACTGAGGACCATGTGTGTTGCTCTTGGTGGTGAAGAGGTCTACTTGGGGAAAACCACACCTTTGGAAAACTGACTGTATGATGTCCGATCTGATCGACCATTCGTGAACGTGCTAGGACCTGCTGAGGTGATCCGCCAGTTTGTTCCGTACCCTGGGAAGGTAGGATGCTTCCAGCTGAATGAATCGGGCTATACAGAAGCCCCAGAGGAGAAGAACCTCGCGGCAGAGGGGTGAGGAGTGGGCTCTGCCCTGTTTGTTTATGTAGAACATGGCAGTGGTGTTGTCTGTCAGGACTGTCACGCTGTGACCTTGCAAAGTGGCATGAAAGGTTTGGCAGGCCAGACGAACCACCCTGAGCTCCTTCAGGTTGATATGGAGAGGTATCTCGTCCCTCGACCACAAGCCTTGTGTCCTCAGATCCCCTAACTGTGCGCTCCAGCCCAGATCTCATGTCTCTGTCACTAGCATCAGAGAAGGTTGGAGTTTGGCGAAGGGGACCCCTGCACAGATTACTGGTCGGTCCAGCCACCAACGCAGGGACTCTTGTATCTGCCCTGGAATCATTACCACAAGGTCCAGGGGGTCTTGGGACGGGCAGTAACACAGTGTGAGCCACACTTGTATGGGCCTGGGTCTCAGTTGGGCATGCTTGATGACATATGTGCATGCTGCCACATGTCCTTTTAGCTGCAGGCAACATTGGACTGTTGTGGTGGGGTATTGGAGCATTGGCCTGACAATTTATTCTATGGCTTGGAATCTGGGCTCCGGAAGGCTCGCTTTTGCCTGTACTGAGTCTAGGACCGCCCCTATGAACTCTATCCTTTGGATAGGTATGAGTGACGACTTGGGTATGTTGAGGAGGAGTCCCAGCCTGTGAAGAGTGTCCTTGACCATTGTCACTTGGGACTGGACCTCTTCCTTGGGACGACCTGTCAGAAGCTAGTCGTCAAGGTACGGATACACTCGAACTTGCCTTTTTCGCAGGAAGGCCGCTACCACCGCTATGCACTTCGTGGACATGCGGGGGGTTGTAGACAGGCTGAATGGGAGAACCGTGAACGGGTTGTGTTGTTGGTTTATGACAAACCGTAGGAAATGTTGGTGTGCTGGATAGATGGTGATGTGGAAATAGGCGTCCTTCATGTCGAGGGCAGCGTACCAATCTCCCGGATCCAGTGATGGGATTATAGTGCTCAGGGAGACCATGCAGAACCAGAGTTTGACCGTAAATTTGTTGCATCCGGGAAGGTCTAGAATGGGCCAAAGACCCCCCTTTGCCTTGGGGATTAGGAAGTAACAGGAATAAAACCCCTTTCCCCTTAGCTCCTGTGGAACCTCCTCCACCACCCCTATCTCGAGGGGCGAACGGACCTCCTACATAAGGAGTTGATCGTGAGAGGGGTCCCTGAAGACGGACGGGGAAGGTGGGTGGGAGGGAGAGAACTGGAGAGAGTATCCCATCTGTACCGTGCGTAGGACCCAGCGGTCCAATGTTATATGAGACCATGCACGGTAGCCGGTTTAAAAACCGAGGAATGGATCCGTGTACTGAGTTGGTATGCTGTCCTTGAGCATGCCTTCAAAACACTTCCTTGTTTCCAAGCTGGGGTTTGTTCTGGCCTTGGTTAGGTGTGTTATTTTGCAGTCTACGCCTGCTGTTTCTGCCCCACCTGTGATACAGGTTGTGCCTGGGGTGGGGTTGATACTGCCTCTGCTGCAGAGGCTGGTGCCTGAAGGGCTTCCTCTGGGTTGCCGGTATATGCATCCCGAGTGACTTCAGGGTGGTCCTAGAGTTCTTAAGGCCATGCAGCCTGGTGTCAGTTTGCTCAGAGAAAAGGCCCGAACCCTCGAAGGGGAGGTTAGAGGGTGTTCTGGACCTCTAGAGGGAGGCCAGACACTGTAGCCACGCTGAGCATCACATGACTATCCCCAGAGGCAATGGTTCTGGCTGCAGAGTTGGCCAAATTGAGAGAGGCTTGGAGCAAGGTCTTGGCTACTGCCTTTCCTTCCTCAATTAACATGGCAAACTTGGAGTAAGTGTCCTGGGGCAGGCGATCCTTAAACTTTGACATGGCCATCCAAGAATTTAAGTTATGTCTATTAAGGATTGCCTGCTGGTTGGCTATACGTCGTTGGAGGCCCCCCGATGAGTAGACCTTTCTACCGAAGAAGTCCAGACGCTTGGTCTCCTTGGCCTTTGGAACCGAGGCTTGTTGGCCCTGGCGCTCCTTTTCGTTGACTGATGAGATGACCAGGGAGCAGGGAGTCGGATGGCAGAACAGGAATTCTTAGCCCTTGGATGGGGCAAAGTATTTCCTTTCTAAGTCTCTAAGGTGCCACAAGTACTCCTTTTCTTTTTGTGGATACAGACTAAGACAGCTGCTACTCTGAAAGGTGCTGGGGAGTAGTGGGATGCCGAGCTCGAACGGGAATGGTGCCGTGAGCAATGCCGGGGCGGTGACCTCGAGCAGCACACCATTGCTGGTTTCCCTTTGGATGGCACCCTCTTGGCGGTGCTAGAGGCTTCTCCCAGCACGGGAGGGGATTTGGCACTGACAGCTCAATGAGGTCTTTTGCTGCCTCAAAAGTGTCGGACTGCGGGGGGGGAGGGGGGAGAAGGAGGCGGGGTTCCAGGACCTCCTCCAGACATTCATCGGCACTGAACTCACTGGTCACCGGACTCAATGGGATCTATGGCACTAGAGTTGACGGTGCCAGTTCTTGGCTCGGGCCCGCAACCTGTCCTTGCATGCCAGGAGCCTCTCTAAACGTCTTGGTAGCTCTTTGGGGAGTGTGTCCTCTTTCCCCTTTCTTGTGACGCTTAGTTGGTGCCGGAGAGGTTGATCAGAGCCAAGGTCGGTCATCACACTGATGCCAGGGCACTTCGCACCAAGGAAGCTAAACCCGGTGCCGGGTGGTCCAGGGTCGGTGGTTGTAGTGCGGCCTCCATGAGCAACTGCTTAAGGCGAAAGTCTCTTTCTTTCTTCGTGCACGGTTTGAAGGCCTTGCAGATTTTGCAGTGCTCTGCCTGATGAGCCTCTCCCGGACACCAGAGACAGGAGTCGTGGGGGATCGCTATTAGGCATAAACTTGCAGCACGTGATGCAAGCTTTGAAATCCTGGGCTTGCGGCATGCTCTGCAGCCCAAGGCTTGTGCTGGAACTAGCTTCCAGACTCCTGAATGCAATGGTATTTAATTATCTGATAACTATCTAAGAACAACTCTAACTAGAAGACAAAGGCTAAGGGGTCACTCACCAGTGAGAGAAAACGTTCCAACACCGTCATGAATGGTAAGAAGGAATTGAAGCGGGGGTGGGGCCAGCAGGGCACCATATACACTGCCATAAGGGCGCCACTCTAGGGGGCTCCCCTGCCGTCCCAATGGGAACTGCTAAGGGGAAAAGTTTCCAACGTCCGTGCATGCAATGCGCACATACCTAATTGGAATGGATGTGAACAATCACTCGAAGAAGAATAAATACTAAATTATTCTGGAACTAAATCGACCTCATGGTCATCAAATACAATATATACTGTAAGCCTCGTGGTCTTTGCAGCTGTTAGGGGAATAGAACCCAAGAATCAAGTCTTTGCTCCTTGACCTATAGGAGAATGTTCCCCAGCTGCACTGATATGAGGATTTAAACCAGGGGTGGGCAAACTTTTTGGCCTGAGGGCCACATCTGGGTATGAAAATTATATGGCAGGCCATGAATTATATGGCGGGCCAACTCAAAAAATTTGGAGTTGGGATGTGGGAGGAAGTGAGGGCTCTGATTGGAGGCGCGGGCCAGAAAGGCGGAGTTCAGGGTGTGGGAAGGTGCTCCAGGCTCGGACTGAGGGATTCAGACAGCAAGAGGGGGCCAGGGGTGGGGCAGAGAGTTGGGGCGCGGGAGGAGGGCAGGGGGGCAGAGGTGCAGGTGCCAGGCAGTGCTTACTTCAAGCAGCTCCCAGAAGCAGTGGCATGTCTCCACTCCAGCTCCTACACGGAGGCGCTGCCCTGTCCGCAGGCGCCGCCCCTTCAGCTCCCATTGTTCACGGTTGCTGGCCAATGGGAGCTGCAGGGATAGCACTTGGGTGGGGGCAGTGTGCAAAGCCCCCTGGCTGCCCCTACACGTAGAGCCAGAAAGGGGACATGCCGCTCCTTCCAGGAGCCGCACAGCGTGGGGCAAGCCTCTGACCCCACTCCCTGACTGGAGTGCCGGAGCAGCAGAAGTCCCGGACCCCACTTCCCGGCAGGAGCTTGAGGGCTGGATTAAAATGTCTGGAGGGCCGGATGCAGCCCCCGGGCCGTAATTTGCACACCCCTGATTTAAACCCTTTGTGGACCAGTTGCTAAAAAGTGATAGTCACAAATACTTTTGCAGGTTAGGCCCTGTATTGAATGGCAAGCAGTAGTACACACACAGGTTCATTAGCCAGTGTGTAGAATGCATTTCCAAGTCATTCTCCAAGGCTAGGCATAAATTGGAAGCCTTAAAAATGTATAAAGACATGGATTATGAATTTCCTAACTCCTTGATGCATCTAGACCATATCTCAGAGAAATTAAAAGTGCTTCTTCAAATTCAGTAAAATGCCATTACAATATATATTGCATGTACTTTATCTGCTAACACGTTAACACACTTACGCAGCAAAGTAATCTGAGGTGGCTACATAGTTTGGTTTCAGTTTTAAATCACACAACAGTCAATCTTTCCTTAAGGACTTATTTTTGGTGAAATAATTGTTATCCAAGCAGCTTTGCCTTCATCGGGGGGATGAGGGGATGTTTGTTTTTTTGCATTTTTGAAAGAAAATTGACAGTGCTCCACAAGCTTTCCAACCACAAAACAACCGTTACAAATTAAAACCACAGTGTGTGAAAGCAGACTGAGCATGTGATTACCTAAGACGTCAAACGAATGTGGTTTGAACCAGGCATTGTGCCAAGCTCTTTATACAGAAACCCTAAGGAAAAAGGAGTAAAAGTGTCCCTGTTTATGACAAACCCCTCTTAGCACGCAACGAGATCTTTCTAGAAGAAAAGAGACAGGTAGAAATGTTATCAGGGTCCCTGGTATATCAATGCTTCTTCCTGTTTTTATAACCTTTTCTTTAAGGGTGATAAAGCATCACTTAGCACACAGTGTCCTGAACACAGACTGTACCCTAGACATATTTTTAGAACAGCCACCCCTGTATGTTTTTCAAAACTTTCACTCAGAAGTGAACAAATAGTCTCAGTAACAGGTATGTTTAGACTACAGTTCCTAGAGAAATAGATGAAGATACAAAATGGCTGTTTCCACTCCTGCAGCCCTTACTCATGTGATCTATCCCACTGACTCAAGTGGAAGATGAAGGATCAGGATCCTAAGCTACCATCTGGATTTATGGGCAAATGTAATGAAGTGTATTACTCCAAGTAGGAACTATACATGATAAGTACCTACAACTTCACACTGCCCCTAATCATGTTCAACTTACATGTGGGCAAACAGTGAAATAATTTATTTGTGAACATGTTTGCTAAACTCAGCCCACCATTTGATTTAGTCACATTCATGCCCTCTTTTGTTCACTTTTCCAGGAAAACTCATGCAGCCATTTTATGGCCACATTAATGTTTGGGGAGGAGTTTTTTACCTATACAAATAGTGTTACTCATGCCCAATCAGGTGGAGTCAAGTGCAAAAAAAGCAAAAGCATTCACATGTGAACAAGTATGTTCATGTCAGAAGTGCTTGCCTGAACACTTGTTTATCCATTGTGTTTCTCTTGATGGGAATCTGACAAGAGAATATTAAATGTTTAGTCTACTAAGCAGCCAATAAAACTGATTTATAATCTCTTCTCCTCCCTTTCCCCCCACTCCTTCAATCAGAAAGGAAAGCAGCTATTTTAAAATGTGAGGTCCATGTACATAGCCTAATGTAATGGTCCTTCTTGTGCAAAAACAGACAGGAAAAGATTTTGAGTACCCTAAAATTTCCAAGGCCTGCTTGTCTCCTACTTTGTCACCTTCCCTACGTGCTCCCCTGACCTTTACCTGAATGATTTAACACCCCAATGATCTCGTCAGATAATCCTGTTTCTAAAGATTAGGTCCATACAATCAGGGAACAGGAACTATTTGATTTACATAACCATCAAACATATCGAGCAACAATCCTGCAGTATCGAACGTTCAAAGGAACACTCACCGTGAAGAGTCCACCAAAATAAAAAAATAGACCCAAATACGTGTAAAAATTATTAGTCAATCAGTGAACTGCTACAAACATTTCTACCAGCTCAGTACCAATGTCCTTGACTTTGACAGATAAAGCGAATGGATTTGCCAGGCCCTATTTGTATATCCACTGTCTGTGCCTGAACAAGTCCTCTGTATTGGGAGAACTTCAGTCTACAGGGTTGTCAGTCTGGCAGCATTCATCAAGGATATTTGTTTTGTTTTGTTTTAAAGGCAAAGGTTAAGCTGTGTTTTCAATAGTCATCTCAATACATACATTAACATTGCCTTCACCTTGCTGAAGATAATTAGCTGCCTAGTAAGTGAAGGGTATAAGCATTTTCTTTGAGGAGAAAGTAATTCAGAAAACAAAAAGTGGGCCATAACCCTACCACCATGTTAGGAAAGAGTAGGTCATTGCTCTAAGGCAGGGGTGGGCAAACTACGGCCTGTGGGTCAGATCTGGACCCTCAGGGCTTTGGATCCTGCCTGCGGGATTGCCACCATGCCCATGGTGCTGCGGGTCCCGCGCCCTCCCAGAAGCGGACGGCACCATGTCCCTGTGGCCCCTGGGGGAGGGGGACAGAGGGCTCCTTGAACTGCCCTTGCCTCCAGGCAACGCCCCCCGCAGCTCCCATTGGCCGGGAACGGGGAACCACAGCCAATGGGAGCTTTGGGAGAGATACCTGGAGGCGCGGCAAGAGCAGCGCGAGGAGCCCTTTGCCCCCCGCCCGGGGCCGCAGGGACATGGTGCCGGCCGCTTCCAGGAGTGGCGTGGGGCCAGGGCAGGCAGGCAGGCATGGAGCCTGCCCTGGCCCCAGTGCACGCTGCTGCCACCCCGGAACTGCTCCAGGTAAGCAGCGCCAGGCCGGAGCCTGAACCCTTCCTGCACCCCGCCCCCCAACTCCCTGCCCTGAGCCCCCTCCCACACCTTGCACCCCAGCCCCCTGCCCTGAGCCCCCTCCTGTACTCCGCACCCCTTCCTGCACCCCAAACCCCCTTCCCTGAGCCCCCTCATATACCCCGCACCCCTCCTCTGCCCCAAACCCTTGCCCTGAGCCCCTTCCTGTACACCGCACCCGCCTCACATCCTGCACTCCCTCCCGCACCCCAATCCCCTGCCCCGCCTGTATGCAATTTCCCCACCCAGATATGGCCGTTGGGTCAAAAAGTTTGTCCACCCTTGCTCTAGGGCCATACAATGGCTATATATGCAAGTCCTGGCTTCCGAGCATTCAGAAAACGTTTTGAATTCTGCAGTGAGTTAACATCTCATTGGGAGAGACTTAGAGGACACAACCCACAGAGAATGGACCAGGTGTCTAGCAAAATTTGCTTCTTACGGCGCTGAACCTGGCTGTCCCTGCCTTCACTAGCAGGACAACAGATTTCAGCACCGACTTGAGAGGAAGCAGAGGGCAGGCATTATGCCTGTAGGACAGATTCAAACATGGCAGTTACCATTGTGAAACACACAGTCCTAAGTCTGGTTTTAAGAGGTTTTATAAAGAGTGGAGAAACTTTCCCTACTCTACAACATCAAGAATGCAAAATCATTTTTTGTCTGTTCATAAGTACCTGGGGTTTTTCTATTTGTTTTCTGGTTGCATCAGTGGAAAGAAACTTTCCCTGCTCTATAACATCAAGAATACAGAATAATTTTTTGTCTGTGCATAAGTACCTTGGGACCTTTGTTTGTTTTCTGGTTGCATCAGTGGAAACTGGCTGAATCCCATTTTATTTTAAATTAAGGTAGTATTCATATTTGCAGATTTCTCCTGAAGACCGTTAGAATTAAGTTGCATCATTTAGCTGTTGTTGACCTTGGATGAACAGACTAAGTTAGGAGAAGATTTTTACTCCTGCCTCTGCTTTCAGAGCCATCTCTCAGCCACATAAACAAGACATTTCACCATATATTTTGAAAACTGAGAAAATGAACAAAAGAGACCACCTCAGACTGCCCAGGGCACATGCAGAACGTATAACTTCTTTCCCAGAAGCAAGAATTAAAAGAAAGAGGCAAGTGGAAAGACACAATGGTAGAATCAGGTGCTTAGCACACTTTGCTACAATGAGTATTTGCTTTGCCTTCTATGCCCCAATGGGACAGCCATTTTGAAGACTGGCTTGAGGAGAAGTGGTGGGGCTGATGCCCAGTGTCAAACATGTCATTTACTGTCATGTAGGTCAAGGGGGATGAAGTAAATAAATACCGACCAAAGCATCATGAGGCATGTGTTGCATTGCTAGCTGTCTGGTTACTAGGACACAAAAACGAAGTGGAATGGGTCTAATTATCTTCTAAACAGTTAGGTCCCATTTACACTGGCTGAAGAAACCATAGTAGGGCCCATGGGCAAAGTACATTTTCCAGTGTCTGAGGATTGTGTTCTAACATGATATTATTGCAGTCAGGACATCAGATATTTTATCTGTCTGGATGGGAATAAACTATGTTGTAACCATGTATCCATCCTGTGATACTGCCTTCAGTTTATAGGCAAGACCAAATTGTGTTATATACCATAAGTCATATGAACTATATAAAATGTACTGTGTAAAATGGGTCTTAGTGCATTTCTAGCAAGGGTCATACTAGCAAATACAATCCTTATTAACCAAAATTGAACTGCAGGGCAGGCAGGGCCCCAGTGGAACTTTATAGTACAACAATAAACCAGGAGGAAAACATTTCTTAGCAAAACACAAGCATGTCCAAACTGGGGAAGCCAGAACACTGCCTTGCTCAGGGTGAAGGAATGATTTATAATACAGGTAATAAACCCCAACTTTTACCTTGTCTTCATAATCCTGATCTGATTGCAGTTCTGGAAGAAACCTGAAAATGCCTCCTGGAGTGCCCTGCTATATAATCAAAGATAAAACCTTCCGCTTCACTGATGTGCAAATGGAGACATGTTTGTTAGAAGGATTAACCGAGTTGTTCAAAGTGTCTCTTCAGAGTCAGTTCAGTTTACTCTGCTTCCAAAGAAGCAATAAACTATTCACGTGCAAGCAGATTTTCTTACCCATAAACACCACCAAAGGGAAGAAGAGGACCAGAACCTTAATGAGTTTGGTCCCCTTTGAGTTTGGACTGATCAATGTCAGCAATAATTTTGACAGGTTCTAAAATAAGCACTGTCTATCTTCAAAGTGCTTAATAAACATCATCCAATTAATCCCCACAACACCCCCCTCAGGTAGGGAGGTAAGTATTGTTATTCCCATTTTACAATTGTGTGAAGGAAGGCCGAGAGGTTAAGTGATTTCCTGGTGGCCACATAGGAAGACAGCATTAGAGCACAGGAATTACACGGGTTCTTACTAGAACACAGTACCTCTTATGCAGCCACTGATATCTTGGCCTGGTGGGGATCCAGGCAGACAATGCTAAGAAAGCTGCCACTTGACAACCAGCTTTCTTGCACCCTCTGCACATACTCTGCCACTTGCAGGCTTGATGTCTGTCCCCCTTCAGCAGACAGATATGAGGGAGAAGCCTACTCCCCCATCATGCACACAACTTCAAGCAGCTTGAGACCCTATTGATAATATGTCCTGCCCAGTCTGTGGCAGTAAGAGTTTCTGAGTTTCCTAAGGAATCTGTTGCCTCTTCCTTTTTGTCTTGGGCCAGCTGGGCCACAACACTGGTTTCCTCTCCTTTTTACAAGAAAATTGTCCACTCCTCACCAAACTTCACCCCAAACATATATACCAGTTCAGGGCATATTTCATAGCCCCAGGACCACTGGGCTAGCTACATCAGTTATGAAAGAAAAAAAAATTGCTTGAACCCCAGCACCTCTTTCATTACAAATTTAAGCACTGCTTAACAGCCCCTTCCCAGAAAGCTGCACTGCAGTTTGGGCCATGTAGGTCTGTGTTAAGGCAGGACCACAGGCTAATCCATTGGCCTTGCAGGCAGCTGGCCTCCAGATTTGCTAGAGCCAGCTCACGTTTTACTAAAGCTTTCATAATTGTTAGTGCTATTCTGAATTTATTTCCATCATGTTTATTCTCCAAGTCTTCCTTTTTCTAACCATTTCCATTTCACTTCTTTCCAGATAGTTACCAGATAAAAACTTAGCAGTGAAGGGGGCTTCGTAAATTTCTTCTTATATACTCTCTATGATCTCTCTACCAGTTTAAAAATATAGCCCATCAACCTTCCATAATCTCCTATTAGCATACTAATAGGCCAGTTTTGTTTGATGTCATAATTCCTGATCTTTCCATCACCCAAAGTCATATGAATAATAGAGAAAGCTGCATGCTGCATAGAAACACTGTCAAGATGCTGTACTAAAGTGTCATTCACATTGCTGATTGTGAAGATGCAGTACAAACACAAAGCACAGATTAGTAATTTTCTTAGAAATTACTATGTACGTGTAACATTTTGCATAGTTCACACTTCAGGAAGGCTTGCTCGGGGGTAATTTACATGATTTCTCAAAAATCTGTGCACTATACTACATAGCAGAAAGAGAAAAAACATCTTTTTGTGCTGGCCCTGTAATCTGAAATGAAACACAGTAGGTGAAGGATCCCACACATTCAAAAGGAATTTCTTGTTCGTACACCAAAGCCCATTTTGGTAAACTGTACAATGATCAGAGTTTTGCGTGTAGATGTGAAAACAGTGGATATTTCTAAAACGAGACAGTGCCTAATAAGTGGCACAATAATTTCAGACAGATTGAGAATGTGTCCATTCATATTTAAAACACACTCCTACAGGAGGACAGCACAATAACATGTTACAAAGTGGGGAGCAGTTTATTGACAGAGTATTGTTATTCTTTATTTCCATAATAGTGGCACCTACATGCCATAAATCAGGGATCAAGTTCTTTTTGTGCTAGGAGTTATTACATACAGAATAATGTAATAATCATTATTTCATTAACTGACAGTTTACTTTGTTAAAGTGACTTCAAATTAAGTGATGTTTACAATAATTAAACTAAATGCAATTTAGTTTTTTACTCCATCTCTGTGAATCTACTTTATAGCTAGTTTTTCACTGTGGAAGTTTGTATTAGGAACTACTTTCTTCTCCAGGGAGAAGCACTGATATTTATTTTTAGTAGACAAAAACAGGTTAATGATTCACAATTTGAGGACCTAAAATTGTTGGCAAAATAGTGTAAAGACATGTAGGATTTCACTTCCCAGAGTGCACATTTTCAAAAACAAATACACGGCAAATGGGTGAGGGTATGATCTGAGTTTCATAGCAATTTTCTCACCAGAAAAACATTTAATGCAAAACACAAGCTTGTAAATTGCTATTTGTTAGCACTGTCTCTCGAAGATTGGTAGCTCACTCATTGAATTACATGCTTCTGCAGAAACGACCCCCTTCTTTTATCAGGTTGGAAATCATTAACTCACACACTTCAGTCCCCCTTACAAAGGAAGTTTTCACTTTTTTAGGGAGGGGATGGTTAGGAGAAACAAAAGGAGCTATAGATATAAAACAGCTATGTGAATACTGGCTTCAGCAGCCTGCAGCGAAACACATTTCAATGCCATAGATCCCATTAGGATCTCCAAGTATCCCACATAGGCTATATGTGCAACAGGGCTTCAGTGCCATCCATCCCATTAACTATGTTACCAGCATCCACACTTCCCACTTTGCCTCTGCATGTCTAATGCATCCAGTGCTACCATCCCATTAACTAGTATACCAGCTCTCAAACTTCTCATATAGCCTTCAAGTTGATGATACAAACTAAAAACGGTTGTAAATGTATGTGAATTTCTATGCCATAGACTTAGCCTCAACAGTTGGAGAGGCAGCAAACTCATTGTAGCTGTACTGTGTTTATTCAGAGGGGATCTCTAGCCAACCTCTGCCTCTCCCAGGTCAAAATGTGCTCTCCAACAAAATGTATCTGTATCTGTCTGTCATCTTACCTTCTGGCAATTTAGGACCAAATTTTCCAAAGAGCTCAGTTCCCATCTAGGAATCTAAATGAAGTGGTCAGTTTGTGGCAGCTGCCTGGTGCTGAACACTTTTGAAAATCTGGCCCATAATCTATGGTTGTATATTTTTTTATAGGGAACTTGTCAAAATATGTCCAGTCCCTGGAAAGCCTGGATTTTAATCACACAGTGGTATCACTAAGGTGAGCTGGACTTCCTGCACTAGTGAAAACTGTTCATGCGAAAAATGTTTGGCAGGATCAGGCCCTCAAATGTTATCATTTGACCTTGGGAAAACTACCATAATATATCTAAATAAAGAAATTCACACTCATTTCACAAGTCTAGCAACTGGTCTACTGTGCACCTGAAAGACCACAGAATACATTAGAGTAATGTTTCATTTTTAATTTTGATTCTCATCCATTGCTTTTAAGGTCATGTGTGACAGGCGTCTAATGAGAGGACGTGAGTGTATCACAGACACATCTGAAAAGCTGTTTGTTTTGTTACACATATAATAGAGATTGTTAGTGAAAAATTTACCTGCCTGAATAATGTATTATGCCAGAATGGTAGTCACGCCACACTTAAATCTGGGTTCTTGTTTTTCACTTAAAATGGGGGGTTCAACCTCTGGAGGGTTTTTTTTTTGTTTGTTTGCTTGTGTTTTAAACAGAGTATCCAGCCCCAATTTTCAGGATATAATATGCTTGAATTTTCAAGTAAATCTGTTAATTAATTCCCAAATTCTAATAAGCTAAAATTTAGCTTTTAAAAAGTTCAGTGAGTCTCATGATGTTTCTGGCCCCTCTAAATAAAAAAAACTAGAGACTATCTAAAATCAGTAATTTGCACATAGTGAATGTGTCTCTCTGAACTAATCATTTTATTAACTAACAAAAAGATTACTGTTATCTGTCATAACTGAATACTCTTATGCTCAAATAAATTTTTGAGTCTCTAAGGTGCCACCAGTACTCCTGTTCTTTTTGCTGATAAAGAGTAACACGGCTGCTACTCTGAAATCATGCACCTTTGTTAGCTAATGGAGACCACCACTTATATTAGCCATATGTATTCTCAGACATGGTGTGAAGAAACCCTTGTGAACAGTAGTACAACACTAACTTTTGTCAGATGCCCTAGTAATACTCCCTGCATCCGAAACTGGAGGCTAACACAGAGCCTACACAATGGCCATTGTTAGGATAGGGGGGCTTCTACTGCTTTGAGAAGACCTTTGACAAAGTTCCACATATATGTCACATAAGGACCTCAGTGTGGCTTAGGTGCTCTGTTGTTGCCAAAATATATAAAATATTACACACACAATACTCACCCACCACAAAGAATAAACTGAACCAATGTTTCCAAAATAATTAATATTTATTATAATCCAGTATAGAATAGATTCTGCTGTTGTGAATAAATTACCTTAATTGAAACCTATGGGATTACTCGTGAAAGTAATTTACCTGCATAGGTGTTGGCAGTATTAGATCACTGTAAAACAAGCATGTTCTTACTTTATTGTGCCTCTACGTTTTTGTTTGTCCTTGCCTATTCCATCATTGCCAAATCTGGTGATTTATTGTAAACCTCAGAATATTTTGTTTTTCTTAAATTTCTACCCAAAATCTGAGGGTTTTTTTAAGCTTCTAGCCCTCATGTTTACAGAGAAAAGCTGGGAAACGTGAGCCAGAATTTTTAAAAAAATCTCATGCTTTTTCAAGTCAATCTCCTTAATTTTAGGGGTGCTGACTCATCAATTTGGAGATCTTGTGGGCAGCAATCCTGCCATGCTGACACTGTTTCATATCACTTCCATCTATTTTCTAGCCCTTATCCCCACTGCACGCTCCACAAAATGTGTACTACTCTGAGTCTGGGCTAGGGCTGAAAACCAGCTGTGGGGAAGAGAGGGTTGGGTCCAGTGCTTAATTTGTGCCAGGGCTGAGCCTCAGCACCTCTAGGTTTGGCAGTTCATAACCCGGCACCTCTGGGCTTGCCAGGTCAGTTGTGAAACTAAAAAAACTGCTTGATCCCCACACTTATTTCATTACAAATTAAGCACTGGTTTGGGCCACTTTGAGGAGCGTCCTTCCCTCCTCTGGGTCTCCTCCGGCATGCCCCCCAGGCCATCCAGCACAGTGCCCTTGTTATGAGAGCGAGCCAGGGCCCCATGGCGCAGCACAGGGTACTGGCTGAGAGGGGCTACCAGCCTGCTTCCCCCCTCCCCAACGCCGGCTACCACAGCTCCAGTCTGGCGGTGGAGAGCAGACTCTCCGCAGGAAGGCGGAGGTGCAAGAGCAAAGCCCTGGCTGTCGGGGCACCCGGCGCCCCGCGGGAACGGCCGCAGGACAAGAGGCAGGGCAGGCTGGCAGAGCCTCCCCTCCCCGCATGGGTAGCCCGCGCCACCCCCGGACCCGCAGGCAGCGGCTGGGGCTGGGGCAGCCGCACATGCTCACTGGCGGACGGGGCATATGCGGCGGACACCCCCCACCGGGGAGGAGCCACAGGCAGGCTGCCACCGAGCGCGGGGGGTGGGGGGGGGAGGAGGAGGAGCGGGGGGATTATAAGAGTCCGGGGCGCGCCCGAGGGACTCCGGATTTTATGCGGCGCGGCTGCAAGTTGCGGAGCGCAGCGAGACTCGTGGGCAGCTCGGAGGCAAGGAGCGGCGGGGATGGCGGACGCCGCGGACACCCTGGACGTAAGTGCGGCGGAGCTGGGGGGAGGAAGGCGGGCACCGGGCGCGGGCGGGAGCCTGCCCCCAGCACTTGCCGCGGCGCGGGAGCTGTTTGCCCCGGGGCCGCCGCCAGGAGCCCGCACACGCACCCCTGTGCCAGCTGTTCGCCAACAGAAGTGCTCTGAGACCTGGGGCCACTTGCGGGTGGCAGGCGCGTCCGCTCTGCGCGGCTGGAGACGGGGGCGCAAGGGGCGAGGCGGCGGCTCCCTTCGCCCGACGGGGTCCGATGTGCACTTCGCCTCTCTTCTCCCTCCTTCACAGCGCGCGCCGGGGAGGCGCCCGGAGACCGACTTGCAGGGCGGGCGGAGAGACCTGCGCTGGGTCCCGCACTCAGGCTCTGAGCCCCCTTAAAACTCGGCGGGGTTTGCAGAGGGTGAAAGGGCGGGGTTTGGTCCCCAGCCTCTTGCTCCGCTTGCGGCCCCTTAGGCGTTTTAAAGCGGAGCTGTCAGACTTGCAGAGAACGATGAATTTCGAACACTTTCCTTCGGTCCTTGCTGCCTTCTCTCCCAGTGTTAATGACAAGGGCTGTCCGTGCTGGCTTGAGCGCGCTGTTACCATGTCAGATTTCGGGCGGATGGTGCCGCCGTGATGAGTTTGCTAAAAAAGAAAAAGTTGGATCCACTTGGAGCAAGCCTATTTGTTGCAGCCAGCCCCGAAATTCCAGTGTCTAAACACAGAACGAGTCAAATTGCTCCTAGGGTGCCCAAAGTGCTGGATACAGGTTTTGCAGCACTGGATTGTTGTTGTTGGCTCTACTGTTTTTTCAGTTTAGTCAGTGGAATTTTGGGGCCAGCTACCAGATTTGGGGATTTGCAGTGCTTTCGAGCCAGGATGTATCAGCCGCCTGATATCTTGGAGATGTGGTGGTGGACTATGAGTACCCACACTTTCGCTCCTTATGATCTCCTAGGATGCATAAACCCTATGCAAATATTATATGTATATAAATAAAGAGTAATTGCATCAGAGTGGTCATTCCTTCCAGCCTGTATTGCTTTGCCAGATTGGTGCTTAGCCGTTGGTGGTTTCCTGATGCACTTGCATGCCTGATGCCTCCACTGTTTCGCTTCCTTTTTTCACTAGCAGGCATAATTCAACACCAGCTCGGCTCCAACAATCCCTCTTAGTCCCATGGGCCCCTGCAACTACAGCAGAGGGAGGGAAAGATGTTTGCTCATGGTGACCTTTCTAAGGGTTGTGGATCTCCTCTAGTTAAGAGGTCACCTCTTCTGAGGAACTGTCAGTTGCTCCTCTGCAGGGAACCCTCACTATTATTGTTTTCTCTCGATAGCATTAGCTGAATTAGGGGGAGATCTGGGGAAGCCGTGTTACTGGTTAGAGGATGCTTATTTATGGACCTCTACACTTCTGTAGTAAGAATTAAAATGAAACTGTTCTTATGAGTGATATTCTTGGGAGAGCTATCCTACAGTAGCAGGGGATGGGCTAGACGATGCAATAGACCTTTTCCATTGGTAAGGTGAATCTGCTAAAAACATGATACAATAAGTGTACTGAAACCAGGGTAACATTTCAGAGAGTGGCAATTATCCTTTGCGCCCTCTCCCCACACACAAACATTGTTCCCAAGGTTCATGTTTCCCAAGGGGAAAATGAAGTAGAAGTGATCAAAAATTTTAAATATTGTTTTGATAATTAAGTTTAACGTAAACTTCATTTTACTATGTTTTTTTTTATTAGTATTTGGATGGCTTTTCCTGTCCCCTGACCATACCTTCTTAGGAGGCTCTTTAGACATTAATGTGAAAATATCTGTACATAGCGAAAAGTCTTAGCAGAGGTGGAGTTGAGGTCTAACAGCTTTTCTTTCATTTTATTGTAGCTGTATTCTGGGTTCACCATTGAATTTCCTGATAATGGCACTGATGAGCTTGGTTCTGGCCGTGACTACGGGGACTTCAAAGAGCCATGCTTTGGGCATGAAAATGCTAATTTCAACCGTATCTTTTTGCCAGTCATCTACTCCATCATCTTCCTGACCGGAATCATTGGCAACGGATTGGTTATCGTTGTCATGGGCTACCAGAAGAAATTAAGAAGCATGACCGACAAATACAGGTTGCACCTTTCAGTGGCTGACCTCCTGTTTGTCATCACTTTGCCATTCTGGTCTGTGGATGCAGCTATAAGCTGGTACTTCGGGAACTTTCTGTGCAAGACAGTCCATGTCATTTACACTGTCAACCTATACAGCAGTGTCCTGATTTTGGCCTTCATAAGTTTAGATCGTTACCTGGCGATAGTCCATGCTACCAATAGCCAGAGACCAAGAAAGCTGTTAGCTGAAAAGGTAGTGTACATAGGCGTATGGCTACCAGCCATGCTTTTGACAGTGCCTGATATAATCTTTGCCAGTACCAGTGAAGTAGATGGAAGGTATGTATGTGATCGCGTCTACCCTCATGACAACTGGCTGATTTCATTCAGATTTCAGCATATTTTGGTAGGATTTGTGTTGCCTGGTCTAATAATCCTGATTTGCTACTGTATTATAATTTCTAAGCTGTCACACTCCAAGGGTCACCAGAAGCGCAAAGCATTGAAGACTACAGTCATTCTCATCCTTGCCTTTTTTGCCTGCTGGCTGCCTTACTACATTGGCATCAGCACAGACACCTTCATCCTGCTTGGAGTCATCAGGCATGACTGCAGCTTTGAGACGATAGTACACAAATGGATCTCTATTACAGAAGCCATAGCATTTTTCCACTGTTGCCTGAATCCGATTCTTTATGCCTTCTTGGGTGCCAAATTCAAAACATCAGCACAAAATGCCTTGACATCAGTTAGCAGAGGATCGAGCCTTAAGATCCTTTCCAAAGGTAAACGTGGGGGACATTCTTCTGTTTCTACAGAGTCAGAGTCTTCAAGTTTTCATTCCAGCTAACACAGTCTCCTTCTCATCATTTTGTAATAAAGAACATTTTTTTTAAGAAGTTACACAAGATTTCAGAAAAAACAAGACTGACCATAATGTACAGTTTTATTTACGGTTGGAATTTTATATTTTCTTTTAGTTTCTGTGAAGTTCAATTGATTTATTTATATAAACACTTTCTTGTTGATGGCAAAGTGTCTAGGCAGGACCTGTGGACAAGTGGTTAGTTCATGAAGTTTTAGTGCTTGTCTGGTTGTATAGATACGTGAACTAAACACTTTTAGAGTGTAGAAAGTGACTGTTTAAAATTTAGAAAATGTTTTTCTGTTGTTTGTATGTAAATGTTCCAAATGTGTTCCTGTTAAAAATTCTTTTGATTGATATTCAAGAATTCCCCCACACCCCCCAAGCTGTTTGGTTTACAATAGTTTAATTCTGCTGTAGACAATGTCACTTATAACCAAAGCCTCTTCTGTCAAATGTTAGATTTTTTTTTTTCCAATTCTCAGTAATGGATTGGTTTGCAAAACTCTGCTGTGTAAGGTTGTTAATAAAAGTACATGATAAAAACTATTTTGGTATGTTCTTCAGGTCTTAATTCCATATACTTTATTTTTCTTACCACTTTGAGTTGCAGTTATTAATGTTCAATCTTTGAAACCAACATAACTCATCTAGGGGAAAACAAGAGGTTTCATATATATTGCTTGTCCAGTGATGAAACAAACTATAGTTATCAATACAGACAACTGAACAGCTTAGGGCATTTATTTTGTACCAATTTGTTAATGCTTTTTCCATTAAAACACACACTTAGTGTAGCCAACATTGTATTTACAATAGCTTATCCCCACTTCAGTTAAACTGTTAATGGCTATTTGGGGGAAAAAAAAAAAAGCAGCTTCCTTTATTGTAATATACTACACCCAGAAAGTCCATTTAACCACCTTAACAGGTGCTATCAGCCTCTTAAGGAAAATCAAAAACATCCACATTAGAATGAGATTCTAACTGCTCATGGTAAGTATGCAACTTCCATAAAGTGCTGTTTTTCCAGGTGCTGTCTGATATCTGCATGTAACAAATCAGATTGGCAGTGTGTAGATATTTTGAAAGGAGATTTTACACTTAATGTAATTATATGCAATCCAAGTTAAACTCCCACTCTGTATAATACACATCAGAAAAAATTGAAATCATGTTTGTAAGTACTACTAGAATATAATCTAATACAAATTCGCGTGAGCCTTTTGCGATATCCTGACAAATAGATGATTTCCTGTCTTTTAAAATTGTTTTACATGTGCTTCCCCTATAAGTGTATTATATTTATATTTGTATTGCCTAAGGCAACATTGGGGTCTGATCCTGCTGACACTGACATCAATGGTGATAGATTAGGCCCATGGTTTGCAAGTCAAAAGGTGACAAATGCTCCAATTTAGAATGCCACTTAAGCACATGCTTAACTTTAAGCAGGTGAGTAGATGGATTGAAGTTAAGCATGTACTTTACTAAATCAGGGCCCTGCCACCCATTCCAAAAAGTACAGATCTACTTGAACAGGAACAGTCCTCCCAAATGGAGGACAGACATGTCCCTCCTCTTTCACCTGTTCATAACACTTCAAAAACCCTTCCTGATGTCCTCATAAAGTCAAATCCTACACTTCTGCAATAAGCAGTAGGGTTTTTTAACTGGCAGTTCCATAAGCCAACAATAGTCAAAGTAACTGAACCAAAATCCTTTCCTCTAATAGACATTTTATTCCAGCTGGAAACAAAGGTGGTATGCTGTTTCCTTTGTGAAAAGTGTTTTCCCCCCACAGAGATTTCTCCATTGAGCTGCCCACATCCTGGTACAAATCCCAAGCAAAGTCAATAGTTCGTTTGCCATGCAGTGAAGTAACTTATTGTTACTGAACTCATGTATAAACCATGTTACTGAGACAAGGTTTCTTAAAAGGTCAGTAATGTGGTTTCATTTCTATAGTGTTCAAATTAAAAAAGTATCACATGCATGTTGCTGCTAAGCTTAATTAACATATTTCTGAGGACTGTATAACTTAACATTTATTCTGTTTAAAATTTCAAAACCTGTAGTTGGGCAATTTACATTTTTTGTCCGAGGGGAAAAAAAAATACTATTTTTTTTTAGATATCCAGGCAAAGTAGAAACTCTTATAATCAGTGTTACAATTCTATTTCCTTATGCTAGTTATTACTGCGTATTAAAACTGAATTCAAAAGTAGTAAATAATAGATACTCAGCCAAGAAGGAAAGCACTGAGTATAATTTTTGTGTTCCCACTTGAACAGAAGACATTGTCAAGTGCTTTTTACATCACTAACAATCGTACGTTTGTTGTTTTGATCTTTTTAAAAGATATACTGTTCGTATTAGCCACACAGCTCTCTTAACTGAAGCAGATACTGGCATTTCAGCAAAACCCATTGAGTCAGAATGTGTTCCCACATGGGCGAGTATCCTAATGCTTTTATGGGGTTGCAGTGGTGTAAATGAGGGCAGAATTTGTAAAATGTGTTAAAAATCTGAGTGATCATTTTTATGTATTTCTATTTCCTTGTTCTTTATTATTTAGGATACTTGCATGAATACAGGATCTTTGTGTCAGAGTTCATCTGTTTATTCCCCACCTGAAGTCATGTAATCCTCAGTGACATCAGCTCGGGAATTAGCAGCAGGAACAGATGAATTCTTGAGAAACAAAAGATCCTGTTTTCATCCAATTGCCCTGCATAACAGAAAATACAAGGGAAGCAAAATGAAGGGAAAAGATATGGGGGCAGAACTTCCTAAATAGAATATTAGTTTCTTGCTTTTTAAGTTTTCTGTGAAGAACCAGTTACTCATTGATTTTGACTCATTTGTTTCCACCCCTATCCAATTACTCAGTCTCCTTCAGTTCCAATTACAAAAGACTTACTGGCTATCAACCTTCTGCTGCTTAGTTGTTGAGGAAATGTTTGTAGCACTCTTAACATTAATTTAAGTCATTCCCATTACACTTTGCAATCAGTCAACCTTTACTTTAGGCAGAGAATCAGTGGAAGAGAATGTGTAAGAAAACCAATAGTGCATGCTACCAGTGAAGATCTTTGAAAGGAGACCTTTAAAAACAAAACACAGGAAATGTTTGTGTGGAAAATAGGCTAGTGAATTAAAACATCAGAGGCCAACTCCAACAGTCTTTCGGGATTTATTACACAAAACTACCTCAATGGGATCTGAGAGAGTAATCCTTGCAGGACCATGTCCTCAACATTTAGTAAGAGTTGTAAGATCTTTTGGGATTTGGCTCCAGAAAAGAAAACAAGGAAAAAATAGAACACATTTTTAAAGAAGTAAATTACACAACTTGAAATATTACTGAGATTTATGGAGACATTTGTGAATTAAATTCAAATCTGTCATGAGGAAACTCAGTAAAAAATTATGGACCCAATTATTTTCTGTTACACTACTACACTACACTCTGCAGATTTGCAGTTGTGTAAACAAAAAGCAGAATTTGCCTCATTTTAATTTGTTTTCACTATCTTTAAATACATCATAAAACTGAGGGCCTGACTTTGCTCTTATATCAGTGTAAATCAGGAGCAATTTCACTTTAAGTCAATGGATTTACCCAGTGTAAAACTGGTGTTAGAGGTGAATCAGATCCTCAGGTTCCAGTCCACACATTGGAATAATCTCTGGGCAAATCAAACCCACACATCAGAATTTCAGAAATACAAACTTCAGTCTCTTTCCAAATTAGTCATGCTTTAGTAAGCAGAATAATCAGTTAATTTGTTTAATTTTCAAGACACCCATAATGCCTAGTCACACCACTTCACAATATATAATAAAACAATAGCTATGTCTATCCTCTCCTAAAAACATCAGACAAGGCACAGCAAATGCAGCCCACATATAACCTCTGGTTACAACCTAGTTCATGTATGTTTACTTGTGCTAAAGTGATATACAGGGCTAAAAGATCTATAATATATTCACCGAGGCCCAAATGCTCTCTTTCTGTGCAAAAGTGCTCAGAGAGGAATAGAGTAATACATACTCAAACACCTCAGCTGTACTTGAATTGCAGTTTGCAAACTCTCCTTCCCTGGTCTGGGGGACTGTCAGGGTTTGAAAGAGAGCAGAAGCAGCTGAGTAGAGGGAGTCATCTGGATTGCCCTGCAAACTTGTGCCTCAGCTATGGCAGGACCAGTAGCCATACTCCCCAGCAATATTCTGTCATTCTGAGGGGTTTTGGGAGTGCACACTGAAGGGTTAAGGCTACCTTGGGAAACATTAACTCTCCACAAATTTTCCTATGGCTTTAATTTGAGGACCTCAACACACTTTAAAAATATTAGGTAATGCTCCCAATGTCCCACTGAGGTAGGTAAGTACTATACCTTTTTATAAATTGGTAAAGTGAGGCCAAGAGGTTCAGATCCTGATTTTCAGAAGTACTGAGTGCCTATAGCTCCCATTGACTCCCTTTTTTAGCACGTCTGAAAAATCAGGCCCTAAGCAACTTGTCCAGGGTGACACAGTGAGCCACTAGCAAAGTCTGAATTAAAATACAATCATTTAACTACTGCTGTGATGGGAGCATTATAAATGCTAAAGATTAGTTCAGCAGATACCTCTATCCCCTGGACCATGCTAGGCAGAACTAAGTTCAGAGTAATTGTCTGTTTTCCTTCACTCTGCTGCCCCAATTGGGAGCACAGTCAGAATACTGTGTTGTTGGAGAAGGCATTACACAACAATCCGTTACATTTTATATTCTCTCTCCTATGCTGGCCAAATCAGATGGCACGGACTCGACACTTCAGAGCTCAGTTCTGAACTTGGGTGGTTCAGAGGTCATAAACCGAAGTTCCAGGATGCAATAAGCAGGTAAAGGAAAGCTCTCTTATTTTTCCTTGGCTAGTCTCACTGCACAGATCTTTTAGAGTGGGTTCTACATCCAAGCTTATGTATAAATCAGAACAAAATCACCAGGAAAATATAAAGGAAATTACAATAAACCATGTAGCCATTTACACAAATGCTGAAAGGTTTATCTTGTGATGGTGGAGCTCAAATTGGACAATGAACAAAATGGCCCGCTCTACACATTCAGTTGAAAAGGCCATTTTTTATATTGTTTGGGAAAGGAAATAGCATGATGAGGAAGCATTTCCTTGATCCAGAATGCCCCAAAGTCCCCTAACAATGGTGCATTCTCATATAATGCAGAGTGATGAAACTTGGGAAATACTTAAGCAGATAGGGCCTTATTAGTTTTGCTCAAAGGATGCCACTCCCTCACTTCATGTTTTGAAAGCTCTACACATTAGGTTCCTCCTTGTCGTTAAAACATAAACACAACTGCCGGTCACAAGTAAGTAGCACCGTAAGAGATGACTAAAATAATTGATTATGAAGAGTCTACAACATTTAGAATTTCAGAAAATGTTTTCTCTCAATTATACAAAATATATTGTCTTTTTAATTTTTTCTCCCAATATATATAATCTTTAACGTGCCTAGGGTTCATTAAGCTTTTCATACCTACTGTAGTGCAGTCAACGAAGTTCTGATTCTGCTGCCACTCTGGTACTGATGCAGGGCAGAGTTACATGGTAGAAACCAACAAATCCAGTCCGAATGGAGGCTGGCTCACATGTACATAATTGTGAGCACTTTCACGTGTGGATCCAAGAAATAAAATCCTGGTTCAATTGAAGTCATTGGCAAAACTCCCATTGATTTCAATGGAGTGAGGATTTCACCCAAGGTTGTGTTGCAGGTCGGATAGGAGGACAGAGGGTTTAGCACGCCTACTTTCTCAAGTGTGGACAAGTCTCCCGTGACATACTCTCATTTAATTCAATGCACGCACTATCTGCAGAATCATGCCTTTTATTTGGACACATTCTAATAACCCAATCCAACGCCAGCTGAAGACAATGAAGTCTTTCCACTGACTTCAATGGGAGGCAGCAGAGATGACCCATGCCTGCCCATAGTGTGTGTGTGGAGGAGGGGCAGAGTGAGGGCAGGCAGCTCCAGCATTGTTACTGAGCATGTTCAGTCTGTGTGTGCAGGCTCAGTACAAGCCAAGCAGCAAATCTGGGGAGGGCAGGGGGGCAAGAATATGACCCTGCATATCACCACCACTACCCCAGCGCCTCTGGGCCCACAAAAAGGTAGACATTTTAACATGGAGCACATGGAATTGTTCTGCTGAATGTAACTGAAATAAAAGACCATATAATTTACTTTTTTCAGCAACGTTTTGTCTTGCTGTCGGGAGCCCTGCATGTGTAGCTTTCAACAACTCATGAGCAGTTAGTTCTAGTGGCACCTACGTATTTGAAAGAAATGGGCCAATATTTTTAAAATACCCCCTGAAATTCACATCAGAACAGACTCTCACCAGGCAAACATGGTCAATGGTATAAGAAATTTAAATTTTTCATTGAAGTATCACACTGTCCAGTCATTTTTTACTATTGATGTTTTCCCCTGCTGTTTCTACTTTCCTCTTTTTGAAGTTACAAAAACATTTCTCTCTTCTCCTGCTTTGCCTGTTTTTTAATATATCTTTATAAATTATTAAACAGTTCTACAAAACTATACATAACATAAAATATGGAGGAGCAACAAATAAACACTTTACAAAGCACAAATACCTGGCTGTCCACAATACCTCCTTAGCCATCTCATGTACCTCACTCTTCCACATCTGGGTTTTGCCTTAGACAGAAGATAAATTCCTCCCATATCACATGAAATTCTTCAATTTCCTATTGAAATGTTGATTTTTATTTTCAAGTTTCTTATAATGCAAACACAACCTATTCTTGTTTACGTCCTAGGCCCTTATTCAGCACTCCTTAATCAGGCAGATCTCCCGCTGACCTCATCAAGAAGTCTGTATGAATGCAGTGTGCTGATGAGGCCCCTTATCTGTGTGTCAGTGTCCTCAATGATGTCAACACAGCTCTGAGAATAGGGTTTGTCAATTAACTTTTGTTCTCCATGCTGGTGGCTACCACTGCAAAGCAATCATAAAGCTGGACAGCAATCATAATTATCAGTTTCATGTTTAAGTGTCACCCTTCCCTAGGCATACGGGACATTGCAAAACAGCCACAATAAACGTAACAAACATGCAAAATGCAAACAAAACATCCTCACAAAATTTCTCTCACCTCCCACTCCCTTCATTCTTCTAAGTTGCTCCCTTGGTAGCTGTTTCCCGTGGTTGTCTTTGCACCCCTTCTCCCATGCTGTCACTTATACCAGGATTCTCCACGTGGGGCACCAAGTGGTCTTCAGTCAACTGCCTATTTAAAACACACTTCTTCTGCTAAGCTTCTCATCTATATTCCACCAAAGAAAGACATGTTGTTATTTGCAACAACACTGGGCCAAACTGTACCCTCCATTACCCTGGAGCAAGGCTTCATTAAAGCCAGTGGATTCCTATCAGGGAAACAGAGAGCAGAGATTGGCCTCTCTCTCTCTCTCTCTCTCTAGTTTAGGTTTATGTTGTTTTAAATGACACTGGTAGTTAAATATATCTTGTGAGAATCTGGATCATTATGGAATATACTACTTTCTGGTTAGATTTTAAGCTCTTGGAGACAGGGATCATTTCTCTCTTGATTTTGTACCACTGGCCAGCACACTCTTGGAACTCTAACACCAGTGTACTGATAAATAAAGCTAGGGACCTCTGACAAGAATAAAAAGGGAGAGGGAAAGGATTATTGTATAAACAAATGGTCAGAGTGAATATTCTTAAAAACCAGTGGATATAGTTAAACACTGGGGAGAATAATTTTAAATTATTCTTTAAAGGTGTGGATGGATGGACTGAGATGGATGACAATAGGAAACTGAGTCCCACTTCCCCCACAACAAAAGCTTGATCATCAAGATGGAGTCAGAGCACAAAATCCTGTCAACATAAGGTTGAAGGAGATATTTAATAACGTTGGCTTTTTAAACTAGAAGATATGTAATAGAGATGCAGTTAGACTACAGAGAGAACATGATGGGATGTTCTACTTTTCTGATTATAACTTCTAACGTAAGTCAAATGCGAGAAGCTAACCATTATCAATCTTCATCCAATATGGCCTAATCTTTCTGTACAAAGTCCTCAGAGAGTAGAAACTGGTTTTCACCTTGCTTAACCACCACTTAAAAATTAGAAAGGCTTTGCCATTTAAGCATTCCGTTTTTGCTTTAAGTATTACCCTGTAAAGCTCTCCTGACTGTTAACTGAGGCATAAATCAAGGGAGAAACTGGTTTCGAGTTTAGAAGTGGGGCTAGGAAAAATGTTTTCAGCCTCGGCCTGAATCCCAGCTTTGGTGTAAGACAAGAAAACATAGTAACCCCAATTTCTGTTAGCCAAAATGAATTGTTGTACAAATCTAGGTTGTGTTGTCTGCATAATTGGAGCTACCCTATGCTCTTGGTACCCTGAAAGAGATTGGAAGGGCTGTGCTCTGGACAGAGTACCCAAAATGCAATACCACAGCAGTCTCACCAGTTTTGGAACTGGACAGCATTTCTAGCTAGTGCCGAGGGAGTAGTGGAGTCATGACCCACTCTCACACTGCCCCTTCCCACTAGTTACTACCTATGAGGACACTTTGTGGCTGACTTCTGCATAAAGAGGGGGTGACGGGTGAGGGGTACAGTGTCACTGTACCCTCTCGACCCCTTGCATACTCATGCAGGGGCCACACTGGCCCTTTATGCCTTCACAAGCTGTGGATCTGATCTGCCCTCTTGCTTCAGTTTCCTTGTAATTGCAAGCAAACAGCAGAGATGATTTGCCCACCCACCTACTTATGTAAATCCCTCCTGTGACTGCTCCAGCAGGAAAAGGGCACCTGGCTATGGATATATTTTTCCCGTAAGTGCACAAGCACCAAGGAAACCAAGATAGGCAGACAGTTATCATTTTCACCATTAAGTCCTCAATGAACTCAGGTCACTCAGTGCAGGCAGGATGTTTAAGTGCAGATCAGCTGCTTCTCCAGCAGGCAATAAGCTGTTATAGGTCATTTGTCCTGACACAGGTTTCACTTGTCTTGGTGCCAAATAATAGAATTTTTCACATACCTACCAATAGTTCCATAATATGTCAACAGCATACCAGCCTCATTGTTAGTGTACAGTGTCTAACGTATGCAACATTGGACCTGATACTGCTGCAAGTGATTTTGCTTACTGACAAAATGGTTGTCAATTTAAGATAAAAATACTGGGCTTGATTTTCCACTCCTTTGCACCTCATGAGGATATACACCCCCATACAAAGTAAGTGTAAACCACCACCAGATCATGCAGCATTTCAAACCCACTGTGCACAGATACAAATGACTATACAAACTGCACGGCAGTGGAAAATCAGGCTCAAGATCTCACATACAGTTCATAACTAGCCAGAAGGGCCTCTGCTTTGAAGAAATGCAGCTCGCCGCCCCCCGTCAAGATACTGTATGTGTGAATATAAACATCAAATAAATAACTGAGAAGGGCAGAACATGTCTGCACACAAATTCAGCCCATGCACCAGAAAATTAATTGAACCATACAGCGTCTTCCCTCTCCCTTCCACAAAACTCCACAAGTAGATGGACAGCTCACGTTAACAGCTCTTCAGCCATGAAGGTATTTTTAATCCTGAATCAGCAAAACCTGATAATGGACCTGAGCTGCTGCAAATGAAATTATTTTATAAAGAGTGGAGTTAATCCAACCAAAGGTCAGTGGAGATCAAAAACGCTGTCCGTTCAGGACTTAATGATATGTTCCTACCTTTGTGAGCTCCTAATTTCCTTAGATACCTAGGAGGTTATGTCATGGCTAATGCCTCCCAATTGTATAAATGCAACCATAAGCCCGTTTTAAATCAAATTACTGATGATTATCCAGCTCTAAATCATGGAGAAGGCCTGCCATTTTCTCTAATTGGAAAGACTAATTTAATTGTAATGACTATTCTTTCCAGATGCTCTTATTTGTTCCAGAGTATGACAATAAATATTCATGGTTTCTGACAATGAAACATTTAATTGTTTATGATCTGGAAAAGGTGTACAGCTAGTTCTAACACACTGGAATTGTCACACTGCTCAACCATTTTTGTCTTTACTATTGGGATTCACACAACTCCACATACAATATGTCATGAATTCATTCCCAATAAAAAAGGTAGTTGAGAAGACTGAGCAGGTGCTGGCAGGGGTTTACGTCCCCTAGAACAATATAGTAGAGGTGCTGATGATGGAAACCATGTATTTGGTATTACTACTTCAAGCCAGGGGTGTGGCAGTACCCTGAGCACCCCTAGTTCCAGCACCACTGGGTGCTAGTAAATTATGTTCCTCTAAAAGATTCATACATGGATTTTTTGTGGTACTGTATCCTATATTACTTTTTCAGAATGGACAATTAATAAAAATTGGTACAGTGAAAACCTAATGTATAAGATGGATAAATTGACAGTACCAGAGAGAAATAAACAAAATATAAACTAGTATCAAAGGGAGGGAGGGAGGCATTAAGAATGACCCAGGTATTCAAAGTCCTTGTAAGATTTTTCACTAAATTAAGCCTAAGGACTAGCACACACCAATGACTAGTTAGAAGGGGAGACTTTTATGGTGTTGCATTGATCAAAAATAAAGTAAACCCCAGAAACAACTATAAAGATAGGTAGCAATCTTAGCAGAAATAATGTCTCCATAGGTAAACTTCTATTCCCTTTTTCTCACCACAGCCTCCCAAATTCACCCCTTCTCCTCCCCATAACTAAAAACACACTTTCATTAAAGGAGGCCTTCTTTTAACTGAACTCCACGGAAGAGAAAGTGTAGGTTTTTTAATTATATTTTGGAAAGATGTATAAAAACGAATCACAAAGCTTTGCTAAATTGTTTAACTTCATGCAGTTTGAGCAGTTGCATTTAAATGAATAGGACTCATGGTTCATAATATTAAGTACATGCATGAGTGTTCGGAGGATCAGGGCCTAAATGATTCTTCTAAACCAAGGACTTGAGGAGCACTCATTTTATATGACTGTTAAATGAGTCAGATACATCCTTCATATAGTTTCTTTAGTCCTGGTGTTTTAAGCGTTTAATAGAAACCAATAGTATAACATGTGTGTAGAAGACATTGCATATGTTGGAACCATTTGATCCAGACGGACGATAATTGGCTACTGAGGGTCAGATCTATTTTGATAAGGATATAATTATAAATTAATTACATAAAGGCATCTATAGCACACACTGTCATGTGTGTCTCTGCTTTCCATAGGGATTAAATGAATACAGGGCTAAATATTTAGAAGGATCCCTTTTATCTCAGAACTGATAAAGCTTTACCATTGGGTCCTCTAATTTTTCAGACCCAATCCCATCTGTACTTGGAGTTTTCCACAGTTTAAGGCTTATAATTATTTCACTAATTTCCTAAGTGGTATTTGGGGCCCTTTCTACATTAAGGAAATTCACACTGGTACAACTACATAGATTTATATCAGAACAAACTCCCAATGTGGATGGTGCTGAACCTGCACAACACCAAGCTTATTCATGTTTATCTTATTTCAGCATGACATCAGTTAAGCACACCTACATTAGGAGTTTGCACCAGCGTTGTTTCACCAATGAGAGTTTCCTTAATGTAGACAGGGCCTGAGATTACATTTCTCCACTGTATCAGAGTAACAGCCGTGTTAGTCTGTATTCGCAAAAAGAAAAGGAGTACTTGTGGCACCTTAGAGACTAACCAATTTATTTGAGCATAAGCTTTCGTGAGCTACAGCTCACTTCATCGGATGCAAACCCCAGATGAATGAAGTGAGCTGTAGCTCACGAAAGCTTATGCTCAAATAAATTGGTTAGTCTCTAAGGTGCCACAAGTACTCCTTTTCTCTTTCCACTGTATCAGTTTTACCTAGGTTTCTCCTTCAAGAATTGCATCCTCATGAAAGGTGCCAGTCTGACAGTCTTGGAAACTGAACCGCTACAGCACAAGCCATGTTGATGTAAGTTTCCCCCACACTGTCCCAATCCTGATTTGAGAGGTCACTTCTATAAATGAAGAGAGTGTTCACACCCCTTGCCATTCACTCCTTGGCTTCTATAATCAGACTGCCAGCAAGGTTGCCATGTGATGTAGATGCCTGTCTAATAGCAGCTGGACTGAGACTACCAATTTATTTCACATAAACCACCAACAGCTACCAGATGTCAAAAACTTTCAGTCACTACCAACCTGGGCAAATTCACATCAGGGGCCTAGAGGTAAAGTTGAGCTGTCTAATCCCATTACAGTTCCCCTGTTAAATTGATTTTGTTAAAAAATAAACAAACAAAACTAATCAGATCACTATTTCTCAGATTAGGCCCTACAATAAAAACACACAGTATTTGTCTACTGAAAAACACACTTGGAAAATGCTAGATATTAATTCACTCTCTGTATATCACACCCCTAAAGAGTTTCAAAATGCTTTAAAATTTTAGATAATTAAGGTTGCTGGTGTACTTCAAAGCACAAAGAAATACCTGATGGGTAGAGAAAACACAAATATTGACCCCACAATCAATAGATATTGAATTTCCCCCACTGAAACTTTGCTTTAAAAGTTATTAACCAAAAAAGTGAATTCAAGTAAATAAAATAGCCACCTTAACATATAAGAAAAAACAAACAAGGGGAAAAAATGAAAGCTTTAAACAGTCCAAATGTCAGAAATATCTAAACTCAGCTTCTCTCCTTTTGCAAGCAAACAGACCTTTTAAACCTTCCCTCATCACCACCAACACTAACAAAGAAAAACCTAAATACACAAATCAAGACTCACTGAAGGATTCTTTGTTTTAACCTGCTGAGCTGCACAGATGTCTTCAAAGACCAATCAGCTAGCGGTAACCAAATCATGGAGCCTCAAGGACATCTTCAAAGTGCCTCTGACTGCCAACCTGAGGACTAGACTACACTGAACTTTAATTGACCTGTCTAAAAATAAGGAGCTTTACATAGAATCCACTGTGATATCAATGCAGGATTTATCTATGACTGAAAGGTGTAAAAATGAAAAGAGCAGATCAGAGTGTTTACCTGCGTGTGATTAACACCAACCATGCAGTGGTATGGTAGCCCTGTCGGTCCCAGGATATTGGAGAGACAAGGTGCAAAGGTAATATCTTTTACTGGACCAAGTTCTGTTGGTGAGAGAGACAGAAGGTGATCAAATAAAAGATATTACCTCACCCACTTTGTCTCTCTGTTAAGACAAATTGTTAGTTAACAATTGACACTGTGAGAGTCAGAGGTAAATCCTAGTTAAGTCTTGGCTGCCTGAGTGTGGATTCTATTAACGTTCCTTATTGTTAGTTAAGATAATGACCCAAATTGGATTCTAGATAAGCAAGCTTTAGACCCTTCCCTATATATATTAAAACATGCTAGGCTGCATTACCTTTCTACCTTATTAAATTTACTGCACCCACCTAGAATACTCAAATTTAGCCCATCTATTGGCTGTCATAGATGAATTCTTTTTAATCTTATATCAGAGGAGAAATGCTATGCTGCAAGGTTGAAATACCATACCACTAGATTTGCATATGCACACTTAAGGAGACTTAAGTGAAATCTGTTCCTGGCTAAAACAATAACCTGACTGGTTTCTACTGACTCCAAAATCTACTCATGTCTTGAGTTAATTGCAGCTCAAAAAGCAACATGGTAGTGCAAGGATAATCTTTTTGTTCAGTGTTTGAATAGTGACTAGGACAATGGTCCTTGACTACGGCTCTTAGTGCTATAACAATACAAATACTAAACACTGATGATAATAATTAATAACGCACCATTTACTCCTATTTTACCATCTGGGGCTCACTTCAATGAAGTGTGTTTCAGAGGTGTAAATTATGCCTGATGGTAGGTGAAATAATTCACTCTCTGTAGCCTTCCCAGATGGTCAGACACTCAGAAGATGCTTGTATTTTTTTTTTTTTTTTTACACAAATATCTGGTAATGAAATGTTCCTATGCAAACTTGAATACTTGGGAATACTCGGTGTATTAGATTCCACAAACAAGCATACAAATTATGCTGGCAGCATGTGATAGAAATACTATAACTCTTCCCTTCCTACTTAATTTTATGGACAAAATGCAGTCTATGAGACTGAGCACAGGGCTGGGAAGCAGGAATTCCTGAATTCTAATCCCTGCTCTACCCTGATATACTCATGTGGGTCCTTCGGAATGTCACTTCCCCTTTAAGGAACTGATTTAAAAGCATCCACACAAGGGAGTTGCACTGACTTAATTAAATCAGTTTCTAAGCCAATTTAGCTACATCCATACAACTCATATGTGCAAACAAGGCCTTAATCAAAAAGACTCACTCCACTTTTCTCTTCTGTCTCTCACTCATTCATCAATTGCAGTTGTGGGAGGAAATCTTTGGCTTGATTGATCCCCGGATTCATCTCCCGGCCTGGGCTCCTGAATGGAGTCCCTTTTAAAACTTCTTCCCCAGCAGACTGCCAGCCCCACAGTATTACAATCCACCCCCACTCACAACATGCCTAAGCCTGACTGCAGGCCAGAGAGAGTAAAGACTATGGGCTAGTCTACACTAGCAACGTTAAAACGCTGCCTCAGCAGCGCTTTAATGTGGCTTGTGTAGTCGTGCCAGAGCGCTGGGAGAGAGCTCCCCGAGCGCGCTAAAAAACCCATCTCCGTGAGGGGCATAACTACCAGTGCTGGGAGCGCAGCTCCCAGTGCTGGTGCACTGTCTACACCGGCGCTTTACAGCACTGAAACTTGCTGCACTCCGGGGTGTTTTTTCACACCCCTGAGCGAGAAAGTTGCCGCATTGTAAAGTGCCCGTGTAAACAAGCCCTATGGCTTTGTCTTCACTGAAACAAAGGGCTTGCCTTCACTACCACGTTACATCGGCACAGCTGCCTCAATGCATCTGCACCCATGTAGCGCGTCTGATGAAGATGCAGTATGTCGACAGGAGAGCGCTCTCCCGTCAATGTAATTACTCCACCTCAACAAGAGGCAGTAGCTCTGTCAGCAGGAGACACTCTCCTGCCAACATAGCGCAAGGCAGACCGTGCTTTAAGTCTATGTAACTTACGTCGCCCGGGGGGGCTTTTTCACACCCCTGAGCAACGTAAGATACATTGACTTAAGCAGTCGTGCCCACAAGCCCAAAGGTGGCTTTTAAAAGCTAGATAACTAATGCACGATAGTTATCTTGCTGTAAAATACTAACTAGAGACCAGGCCCATGGCTGACCTCACCTAGCTTAGCTGATGGTAAGACTATAGTGCCTAATCTCCACTGCGATTTTACAGCAGGATAGCTAATGCATGGTAGTTATCCCATGGTAAAAAAACCCACCTCTTTTGCAGTGAAGACACAGCCAATGATTCTGCTCTGAAATGGGGCCGTTACGGGAGCCATATAATGCCTTAAATTGTACCTGCTTCCACTGCTGGGAAGGTATATCCCCATCTCAAGCAAAAGTTGCCTCCACAGTAGTATATCCAAGGAGACCTGAGGAGCTGGCCTGTGCCTAATGCAGCAGAGGTCGTTTTTTGCCTGGTTAGGGCCCCTAGTGCCAGGAATGCAAAGGAAGACTAGGGGCTCCAACATCCATGGAATTTCAGTGAGTGACACTGCAATCCAGCGCATGCAGTCACAACGCTGTTTAAATTTGGCCCGACTGCCCCTTTGTCACGAGAGAGGGCCAGCTGGGGGCAAAGCTGAGTGGTGCTGTGACCCTGTGCACAAGGTCACAATGCTAACAGAGGGGAGCCAGGCCCAGCCACTATGGGGTGAGTGCAGGGCAGCGCAGAGGGTTTTGGGGACCCAGGGCAAAATCTGAAAAATTCTTTCCCCCCACTCTTCCAAAAAACATTAAATAGACTGAGGGAAGGCCCTGAGGAGTAGGTGCTCAGGATATTCTGTTACCAGGTGTGACAAAGTGGAACTGTTCTTAATGTTTCCTCTGAATACTGTAGGAGTGCCTCAGTTTCCTCTATGCATTTCTTAAGTCTCTAGGTCGTGGGATAAGGGAGTGTAATTGTTGCAGAGCAAAGGGCCAGTGTACATAAATTGCTGACGGACTGTCTCCTGGCAACTGATGGCCTGGGCCCTTCCCACCTGCAAGGTGATAGCTAAAGGGTTGGAGAACAAAGGAATCAGGTGACCTCCTGGCCCGGGAAAGGGACAAAGCCCAGAGGAGGAGGGGCTGGATGGGGAGTCAATTTGGGGCTGGCTGGGGACCTGGAGTGAAGTGCAGATGTGGTTGTCTGGCTCACTGCCCCCCAAAATGGACCCGGCTGAGGGGACCTGTTCTCTGTACCTACAAGGTCTTTTTTTTGACCATGTTCCTGTCGCCTAATAAACCTTCTGTTTTACTGGCTGGCTGAGAGTCACGTCTGACTGCGAAGTTGGGGTGTAGGACCCTCTGGCTTCCCCAGGAGCCCCACCTGGGCGGACTCGCTGTGGAAAGCGCACGGAGGGGCAGAGGATGCTTTATGTTCTGAAGTCAGACCCAGGAAGGTGGAAGCTGTGTGAGCTGTTTGCCCTGCAGACAGACTGCTCACAGAAAGGAGGCTTCACCAGAGTCCTGACTGGCTTCATAGGGAGCAGTTCCAGAGCATCGCCCGGGGACTCCGTGATACCAGGGCCCTGAGATCCTGCACTGCTTATGATAATGCCTAGTTTGATCCTCATTTCCTAGTTATTCACAGACTTTCTTAAATGATACTCTTTCACATGTTGCAGCTTAGCCTAAGGAAATCCTGCAAGAACAATACGTGACTGAAATATACACAGGTTTCCCAAGTGGTAGTAAGAACCATCAATGCTGCTTTAACTAGCAACAAGACAGAGAACTCCACTACAAGCAAAACACTAAAGGTATTTGTTTTGTACAAGATTATTTTTGATTCCAGGTTTTCTAGTTTTATTTTGCAGTACATACTGTAAAGTGCCCCCGGAACCTGAAAGGCCCGTCTCATTGCCAAACTACACTGCTTCCCCTGATAAACTCGAGTAGGTAGAATCTCCAAACCCTTCCAACATATACTCCCAGCCCCAGTAAGCATTCTCCTACCAGCCTTTCCAGTTAATGAATTCTCTTGCAATCTCCTTTCAGCTACTGAAATCACCCTGTGGCATGCTCCAGCATGGTAATATTAAGAGAGGAGCCCTAATTTTCTGTTTGTAAAATCTGGCCACCCTACATCATAGTACTGCTCCATCTTTTTAAAAAAATTAAAGTGAATTAGTGCTGAGAAAGATTCAGCTTGATGGCGCTGGAGGCTGACATCCTGTATGTATCTACAGGAAAGGTGGCTGTGCAAGCTTCCCCTACGCTGCCCTCTCAATGTTCTTCAGTCTTGTTCTAGAGCAAACACCTCTATAGGTGAGGGAAAATAGTGCAGTGTTCAGGGACCATGGATTTCCACAGCCTGTATGCTGAGACTGTCAATAAGGGTGCCAGCTGATTCCAATAATCCACATCACAAAATCAACATTACACCTTTCCACTGTGAACTGGATTTAGACCACTAATTCGTTTCACATAGGCTAATAAACAGCTACCAGGGGATGGTTTTCAACCATTTCCAAAACAGGCTGGATTTGGATCTGAAAGGGAAAAGTTCTGTATCCCATTACAGAACCTCTGAGCCAACCAGTCTTCCTTTTTCCTATTCCTTTGTATGTATTTATTTAGATTTAGATAGTGCCTACCATCTTCTCTCACTAGTTAAAACCTGTTGTGGATAGTCTTGTATTTGTAGCATATCAAATTGCCATGCCTTCTCATTTTCCAACGTGCCTTCATTGTGCAGAAATCCTTCAGTGGAGGGTGCATGCAATACAGTTCTATTCACAACAAGAGTAATGATTCTGACAGCAGGAACTGTGAGTTGGGGTGGCGGGGGACTTGATTCTCTCTCTTTCCCAGAAGCTACTCATAATGGCTAGCCAAACACCTCAGTGTTTCCATCCTCAAACTCTAAAATTCCATTTCCATTTTTTTTACTTGGAAAAAAACTTGATAAGTTATTCATTAAATATATGTATTCAATGTTTTTTATCCACTGAGATATTTACCAGATGCAGTTACTTGAACTTCTTTGTTGACTCGAACATGAACAACTATCAGAAATGTATCCTACACATTAGTATACAGTAATTTCAGGTACAACAGTAAAAAAAATATAAATTGGAAACAAGATCTTCTAAAATGCATAGAATTTTTAATTAGTTTTATAGTCTATTACTTTGTGACACATTCTCTAACTGTAGTCATGAAAGATAAAAAGTAGCAACCACCTAAATCACTGGCTTCCGTTTGTTTTTATACTAGAAGATAAAAAGCAAATACTGTTACCCATCCAGTTATGACAAGAAGAGGCATGATATGAGACATAGGTGCTGGAACTAAGGGTGCGGGGGTGGGGGGGGGCACTTCCGCACCTCCTGGCTTGAAGTGTTTTCCATCATATATAGGGTTTATAGTTTGGTTCAATGACTCTCAGCACCCCCCGCACAAATTGTTCCACCACCTCTGGTATGAGAAGGATTTTAAGAACAAAGCAGATAGTGTTATACTTTTTATCAGGCCAACAAAGAAATTTTAATGCTCAGGCTTTTGAGTTCACAGTGCAAAAATGTTCCAGTGAGAGCACTGTTGCGTTATCTCCCTTTTGCTTATCTCTTACACTTAAAAACTGCATTTCCTCCAGTTTTCTGTAAAAAAAAAAAAAAAAAACAAAGGTGTACCCAGTGCATCCATTTCCCCATTCAAATCTCAGTGTTCTCAAGAATCCTAGCTCCAACAACCCCTTCTCTCCTCTTGGATGTATAACCTTCAGAAAGGAGAGACTCTGGCCTAGAACCTGATCCAATGCCAACTGGAGATGCCCACTGACTTCAATGGGCCACTAAAACAGGGTTTCTGGTACAGTAGCCTTTCCAATTTCCTTTACTACCACCCCAGCTAGCTGACTAATTTTGATTAATTGTGATTTTTCAGATAATAGGGTCTTTTCAGAGGAAGTGTCACACTATGCCCTGGGCAGCTTAAGTGATGCAATGATTAGAAGAACCATTGGTTTTCTTCATCTTTTCTTTTCTTTTGTGTATTGGCTTTTTAATATGTTTGCTCAAATTAAAAAATTACCTAATTGGGCATTAGGACTTCAAAAACTTCATGTCACTAGTTATAACTCTGTTTTGTACAGCTACAAAAATCAACATTCATTCACCAATCATTCCTTTCTAAGCACTTTTGTTTTTCTGAAATAGCCCAGCCATTTGTCTGAAGTCAAAAATGGCATCTGCATGTAATTTCCATGCTAATTTGGCACCATCACATCCTTTTGATGACAGTCTGTACTGTTTCCCCTTTTTCTTCTGCTCCTTTCAGCTGCAGGACCCAGATGTTAAGTTCAGGAAAGTATTTTTTCCTGGCAGTGATATCTGGGTCTGCCATTGGCATCTTTGCTGATGGCTGTTGCAAAGCTGCAAATGAGACTGTACAAGATCAAACTGATGACAGGCTTTCTTATTCTGATGCTAAAACCTTTTTCAGTTGCCTTAACTATGAGGGAAGCAAACTAAAATATCACAGACATGTTCACATTTCAGATATATAATGTTGCTTATCCGTTTCCACTGTTGACAGCTCTTCATCTTCCTCCCTAGCATCTGTAATCAGAAACTGGAAGTAGGTAGTAAGGGGAAGACTTTCAAAAGTGCCAATAAAGCACTAAAGGTGGTGGTACCGTTTTAAAAAATTGGCCTAAAAGAGGAAAAGCTGGGTGTAAAGGAATCATGGGGTGAATGATGAGCGAAAGGGGAAAGGTAAAGAGAAAAAAAGTAAAAGAAAGAATGAATGGAAAAAAACACAGAAGATTAAATGTTTGTGAAATTTTTAAGGCATCCTGCTATCTGTTTCTAAAATGTGATAAAAGTCTTTCAAAAAGGAGCAACGGAAAAGTTGTTTATAATTAATACTTTTCTCCAATTTTTCTTTCCCTTAACCCCATGCTTCCCTCCTGGGTTCAGTTGCTGCAGCATTTGATTCTTCATCATATTGAAAAAGTATTTGTCTCCTCAGCGGCTATTGTATCACATACTCATCACACGCTGGTTTGCCTGGAGTACAGAATGAATCAAGCAGCTTGCATCTTCCCCTGAAGCACAAGAATAGCACCTGTGACGCCTCATGAGTAACAAATCCACATTTTCCTGAAAAGAAGACCTCCTCAAGAATGTACAATGTGTTCCCTTTGCACCCAGATGGAAATATTAACTCTGCAGTACAATAACAACTAATTTTTAGAAAGCATCCATCATAACCAGTATTACCAAAAGCTTTATAGTGAGAGGCAGAACAGAACAGAGTTGGGACAGCAACTCAGAAACAGAAAGGGAAAACTAAAATGTATCGAATCACAATCATAAAAGAAAAAGCTAGTAGAAATTTGCTTGGTCAAGAAGCAAACAATTAACCTTGCAGGCTGTTAACAGGGGAGAGAAGACAATATATGGGTAAAGTAATGGGATAAAGAAAAGGTAAGTGGGATTTAACTCCAACTGTAGGTGAAGACAAATTGGGAAGTTCTAAAATGAGATAATACTACTGCTTAGCATTTGTATAGCATTATTTATCTTCATATGGAAACTGATCTATCTCAGTATTAATACTACCCGACTCCATGGTATTTTAGTGACATAACTGAGAAGTAGATAACATTTGTCTTGCCCACATTTCACAAATGAGGAAACTGAGGCAGAGAAATTAAGGGACAGATTTTAATAAGTGGACTCTAATTTTAGCATCTCAGTATTTGATTGCTCAACTTGAGACACTTAGGACATGATTTCCAGAAATGCTGCACATACGCAAATTCAGTGCTCAGGGCCTTTTAAAAGGAGGCTCATGATATCTCAAATTTGGCACACAAACTGAGACATGTAAAATTAGAAGCCCCCTTTGAAAGTTTAAGCTTATGTTTCTACTCTAGGCAAAAGAGAGAGCAGTGTCAAACCAGGATTAGAACTCAGGAGTTCTCAGGGCCCATACATCTGCTAAGACCACTAAATAACACTTATTTGGGGGCTTAAACTTGCAAGATACTGAACACTCTGGCTCCTGTTCAGCCAATCACTTATGCACATTCTGAATTTTAGACATATGAGTAGTCAAGTCATATGCTATTCAAGTCAATAAGATGATTAAATGCTTTGTTACTGAGGCCCGAATGCTCAGTACCATACAGGATGGAACCCCTGAAAAGAGAAATTCTAGCTAGACAAAGCAAGACAAGGCAAGTGAAAGAGCAACTCCCAAGAGCAGAAAGCTGCATGGAGGATTCAGAGGGGAGGTCATGATTGGAATAGTGAAGGTAGGAGAGCGGGTGAATGTGAGATCTGAAAATCAGGAGAGCAATAGTGAATCTGATTTGGAGGGAGATGGGAAGCTCCAAGTCAGTTTCCCAGACCAGATGGGAAGCTAATGAAGTTGACAGAGACTGGCAGTGAAACAATCTGTATTCAAACACTGAGCAAATAGTCTGGTCACAGCATTTTGGACTTCCTAAAGTTTGGTGATTCGGCCCTATTTTCTTCTTTCTTTTTTTAAACAACTAGTTATTTGTGGTGTCTGACTCGGGACATGTTAAAGGCGTACGTCTTTCAGAAGTGTTGATCATACCCCTTCTAGACGCTGTCTGAAGTTGGACACCCCTTTTGAAAGGTTAGGGTTAGGGATTTTGGGACACCACAGAAGATTCAATTGCAATAGTCAAGATGGATGTGACTAATGGATGAGTACTGATCATAACAGCAGCAGGGCGCATTCTGGTGAATTCTGGCAGTGTTCTGGAGGTGGTGACAGACAGGCTGACCAAGAAGAAGTGAAAGTGAGTTTGGGGAGAGCAAGGTAAATTCCAATATGTAAGTTGTTGGGATCAAAGTAAAGGGTTGAGCAACTAAGAGCAGTGGCAGACTCAGCGACCTGTAAAAAGAAAGCATTTCACCTAGTAGGATACAAATTGCACACCACAGCACCAGCAAAACATGATACAGTTAACTCAGAATTAATGTTTTTATTATTATTTTCCTTCTAAAATGTGGAAATCTCCAAGAAATTATTCTTACAGCTCTTCCTACAAACAAGTTTATGGAGATTAGGTGCTGTTTGGCCTTTGTGATCAAAGTGTCGGAAACAATTGGTTACACTTGTGACCGTGAAAACTTTAGATCTGAGTGTGCAGATGGAAAAAGGAAAGCGAGCCCATAATTAGCTGTTTTGCATAAAAAAGTTAGAACAGTGACACATGCTAATACAAGTGAGATTAGAGGCAGTAAGAAGACAAAGGCAGCAGCTTCAGAAATCCGATAGAGATATTATCAACTCTTTCTGTTTATGATGTTAAGCCATTTTTTGCAGCTGCAGGCTCTTCTATTATCAGGGCAAATCAAAAAGAATAGAATTTTGCATGCATGCAAGAACACCTGACCCTCCAAGTTAGATGCAAAGCTTGGACTCCAGCTCCTCTGTGAAATAGTAATAATTAGGAACAGTACTCTGGGTATTGGCCTGTGAATAAGCACATCAAGATGATTAGTACAAGTAAGGATGGATGAAAAGGCTGATACTTGTATTTAGATAGTTCTGTTATATGGATCATAGTGGGAGGATACACAGATTCAGGAAAACATATAATAGAAATAATGGGGCTACAACTGAACCACGTTGGACAAGGGACCAAGAAAAGCAGCAGGAACTGGCGAGCAAGGAGAGAGGAGATATGTATTGTTCCGGAATGTTGTATTATGGGTGTCTGTTAAATACTGAGCCCTTCATTAGGTCCTTTTAGCATAATTAGCAGACAGATGCAGGAAACCCCAGCTGGGCAGGGCGGCACAGAGGAGCCAATTGGAGGAAGATGAAGCACTATAGAAGCACTGTACTACGAAGCAGGCAGCGGAGGGTCAGTACACACAGCAGCAGCAGCAAATGGGAGTGGCTAGCAGTAAGGGCAGCATCACAACTCCAGCAGACAAGAGGAAAGAGAATTTTGGTTTTGGTTTTTGTCTGATTTTATTTCATTATGGGCCATAGACAAGATTATCTAACCATTTCCTTCCCTGACAGTCAGATAGGATGCAATTAGATGAAACTTCATATGGATGTGTAAATTTGATAAGTAAGAATTCAATGAGATTGTTTTTATCCTGCAGCTCTGACAGCAGCAATTTTTTCAAGCCAACAACATCCATTATGAAGGAGGAATATTGCATATGCCTGCGCTGCATAGATTACCTAACTGCGAGTCTAAATTCAGTCACCAATTGGCTGCAGTGCTCTGAAGAGACTTAGAAATTTCCCCCAAGCCTCTAACCTAGGTTTCATGCGTGCACTTGTGAATACCCAATATCTGAATATTTTTTAGTGGCTAGTGGAAACATGTCGCTCTTCAAACAAATTACTAAGCTATATATTTATTATCTGCCTCACACACATTTAGTACAGAATTATAAAAGTTAGGACTGGAAAAGACCTATTAGATCATCTTGTCAACCATCCTGCAAATGAAAGAATGTTCCTTACTACCAGTATCAACAGAATTAAAATCTTATTGTAGCAACATCTTTGTGACAGTCGTGTACTTCCACTGCAAAGAGAAGTAGCTCTCATTAGTTAACAGTAGCTGCAGAATGTGAAGGGATTTCTAATTTTGTGTCTTGGTAATGCATCATGCATAATGATGTATAAAAGTTCTACTCATGGAGCTCATGGAGAGGCACAAGTCTGGCACAAGAGATCGAGGCCTTGAAAGAAAAAAAGTGTGTTCTTAATCAAGATAGCCAATTCAAATTAACTAACGCGAGGTAAAGTTCTAGTGAAGACCAGGCGGTTCATAGTTTTCACATGATTTAGCAAGTCAAGTTAAAGACTAGACTCCCACATAGGCTTTAATTTGACCTAACTTGTGTGAAAACTACTACAGCCTTGTCTTCACTAGGGTTTTACTGCCAGTTAGCTAACTTGAGTTAACCAGCTCGAGTAAGAACACATTACCGTCACTGTAGTGAAGACAAGGCCTGAAAGAAAGGAGTCAGATGGAGAGGGAGGCAAGAGCAACATGATAGGGACAACCATGGTCCAGAGTAGTTAAAAGCAAAGTTAAGTGACATGGGGTGCAATGTACAAGTTGTTGAGCCTAGAAGCATTGAGAGTCTTCAACTCCCATTAAAGCGCATCAGGGCTGGGGACTATGATAACTTTGGTTTATTTGTTTCCTTAAATGGAAGTTGGGGCACTGAGCATCATGCGAATGCAAGTCCATGAAAATCTCCTCAGGGGATAGGCTAGGAAGAGAAAAGAGGAGATCAGCCACTGGGTTGCATCAGGAAGTGAAACATCCCTGTTCTGAATTTGGGAATTTATCATACAATCCATTTTCAAAGACTTGTATAGGTATTTACAAAGAATGCATCAGCCAGGTTAGAGCTACCTAAATCCTACAACAGGGGTTCTCAAACTTTATTGCACCACAACCCTCTTCTGACAACAAAAATTACTACATGACCCCACGAGGGTGGATGAAAGCCTGAGCCTGCACAGGCTCCGGGTGGGGTGGGGGGCCAAAACTGAAGCCCAAGCCCCACTATTCTGCTCCTTCATAAAAATTAATCTGGACTTGTCTTCACTATTTGAACATGGCTGTGACCACAGGATCAGAACTTTGTGGTCAGTGTAGACACACTCAGCACTATGTGAAATAATCATGGTTAAACTCTCAAGCCCTCCAAGTTTAACCATGAGTAACTGACACAATTTGGCCTAGTCTACACTGACTGCAAAGGTGATGACTTTCAGTTAACTTGATTCTCCACAACTGTGTTCAAACATGGTAAAATTCTATAGTGTAAACCAGCCCCCCTTGCTCCAGTATATTTCAAGGGAGTTAAAAGTTTTATTCCTCCTTTTCTCATCATATGTCCATATTTATAGGTGTCAGACGCTGACAAGAACTATTAAAGTAAAACCTGCATTCTCATATATTTTACCCATAACAAAATACTGCAATATTCTGTGGTCATCACCCAAAACACTGGAATAATGCCACGTAAGTAAAGTTGGTGAGAAAATGTTTGTTTCCCCACGAAAAAGTCAAAGATTTTCACTGAAAGCAAAAGTTCTACTATGAAAGTTGTCTCTGTAAAACTGATTAAGTTGGGCTGTGTCTTTATTGTTGCTCATAACACTGAAGAGCAAAGGTGCTTAGTTTACAAGTACAAAATTAGATAATTTTCAAACTGTAAGTACTACCAATTCAGCCTGGGTTGTGAAAGTTTTTTGAGGTTTTTGTTTTATTTTGGGTCTTTTGAGGTTTTTGTTTTATTTCGTCTTGGGGGGAGTGGGAGGAGATCGACACCAGCACAAGATTCTACTGGCCTATATCTGCTCCCAGTTAGCTATGCAAATCCATTGCCTCCTACGTGCTCAGCTCTTGTAGGTCAAGATGAGATGATAAGTAACAGTCAGCATGGATTTGTCAAGAACAAATTGTGTCAAACCAACCTGATAGCTTTCTTTCACAGGGTAACAAGCCTTGTGGATAGGGAGAAATGGTAGATGTGGTATTTAGTAAGGCTTTTGATACTGTCTCACGTGACCTTCTCATAAACAAACTAGGGAAATACAACCTGATGGAGCTACTAAAAGGTGGGCGTATAACTGGTTGGAAAATCGTTCCCAGAGAGTAGTTATCAGTGGTTCACAGTCATGCTAAGGGCATAATGAGTGGGGTCCCGCAGGGATCGGTTCTGGGTCCGGTTCTGTTCAATATCTTCATCAATGATTTACATAATGGCATACAGAGTACACTTAAAGTTTGCGGACGATATCAAGCTGGGAGGAGTTGAAAGTGCTTTGGTGGATAGGATTAAAATTTAAAATGATCTGGACAAACTGGAGAAATGGTCTGAAGTAAATAGGATGAAATTCAATAAGGACAAATGCAAAGTACTCCACTTAGGAAGGAACAATCAGCTGCACACATACAAAATGGGAAATGACTGCCTAGAAAGGAGTATTGCGGAAAGGGATCTGGGGGTCATAGTGGATCAGAAGCTAAATATGAGTCAACAGCGTAACACTGCTGCAAAAAAAGCAAACATCATTCTGGGATGTATTCGCAGGAGTATTGTAAGCAAGACACGAGAAGTCATTCTTCTGCTCTACTCCGCACTGATTAGGCCTCAACTAGAGTACCGTGTCCAGTTCTGGGTGCCCCATTTCAGGAAAGATGTGGACAAATTGGAGAAAGTCTGGAGAGAAGAGCAACAAAAATGATTAAAGGTCTAGAAAACATGACCCTATGAGGAAAGATTGAGAAAACTGGGTTGTTTAATCTGAGAAGAAAAGACTGAGGGGGAACATGATAACAGTTTTCAAATACATACAAGGTTGTTACAAGGAGGAGGCAGAAAAATTTTCTTCTTAACCGCTGAGGATAGGACAAGAAGCAATGGGCTTAAATTGCAGCAAAGGAGGTTTAGGTTGGACATTAGGAAAAACTTCCTAACTGTCAGGGTGGTTAAGCACTGGAATCAATTGCCTAGGGAGGTTGTAGAATCTTCATCATTGGGGATTTTTAAGAGCAGGTTGGACAAACACCTGTCAGGAATGGTCTAGATAATACTCAGTCCTGCCTTGAGTGCAGGGGACTGGACTAGATGACCTCTCAAGGTCATTTCCAGTTCTATGATTCTATTATTCTATGATTCGAAGATCATATTGACTTCTGCACCTCTTCAAATCAGAGACCGTTAGTTAACAATCCAATTGAAGATGCATAAGCCAGGATAATATCCATTTCACTCCTACCTTAGCAGTGTCAGTTCTTAAAAGGAGGAATTGTGCATACAAGCCACATACTTGAATATTTACCTACCTGATCTCTATGGACAGCTGCTGTTTGCACACACAAGGGTTTTTTTTGTGTGTGGGATGGGGTTTATGTGCACTTCATTCACAAATAGTTGCAGGAGCGAATTTGCAAACCTGCCAGTTTGAATACTTGGCCCTTTATTGTAAGATTCATTCACAAATTAGACAAGTACCTGAATTCTATAAGAAAAATACACAGTGTATGTACAGTGAGCCATAACTTTTGGAGGAGGGTTGTTTTGTCAGTTTGTTTTGGGGTTTTTTGAGCATAAATAGCTGCTTGCTTTTTCTTCAATAGTTAATCTAATATTTTGCACATCATATTTTTCTATATAGGGTCTTATACCACCCCCATCACCATGGTATCAGAGTGCATTCCAGTAGTACATCAAGCAATGTGACTTCCATCTGTCACATGTGGTTTCTTCTCTCTAGTCCTCTCCCCCAGAGAGAGAATTGCATGTGCATTGCAGTTTTGATTTTGGTAGGGAAGCTTATTAGACATATAGGGCAGCTTTATAGACCGTTACATTCATCACTATTTAAAAACAAAATTACAATCATTAGCAAAGGCATTTGACAGTGAAAGCTTGTTTGAGAACCATGTTGTCTACAAAAAACACTTTATGGAACTCCAACTCAAAATTCTTTTGAAGTTTCACTTCTGATATGCTCCTTTGAAATAATTTCAAACAACTTTGTTATGAGAGAAAAAGTAATGAATATTGCCAAATGCCTTCTGAAGAGTTCAGATAATTGCATCTTCATAAAAAGAAAAAAATGTCTTCCACATTCCATGTGATATTAGCTAATCAGAACTTTTGTCACTATGCTATAATCAAAACCAAAGCAAGTTTTGTTTTATTTTTGTTTGTTAGAAAGACCAGCAGAAGAAAAAACAGTAGCAACGAGCAAGCAGAGGAAAAAAGGTACTCTAAATAGAAAAATGGTTACAGTTAATGTGATTTGTTTTCACTAGAACTGCTTCTAGGATTTGCTTTCAAACTACAGATTTATCTGCTTTCATTTGATAAGGGACAATGCTACACAACCTGTCTGAGCTGCTTCGACTCTCTCACCAAATAGAAGAACACACGTATCACACTTGCAAGTAGGAAAACATTCAAGTTCAGGTAACACAAGTATAAAGAGAAAAGGCCTAGCTTACAAACGTGCATACAAATGTGAAAACAATTACACTACAGATATAAAATAGAGTCTATTAAAGATGCTATGGCACAAATTCTGCCCTGAGATATGCCTACAAGACGTCAATGAAGTTGATGGGAATACTTTGTAATTACATACAAGAGCACAGTTCTGATCTGTTTCATAGAGATAACATTCAAACTCTATTTAGACGGATCATTTTTCTTTACAAACAACTGCTAAAGTTTCCCTTTATTATAGTTTCTTTCATTATCCAGGAATGTGTTCGTACCATCACTGCATTACTTGCTTCCCTTTATTACATTCTTATATGTTAGTTCACTGGTCCTGTCTCTCTGTACTTAGTTTTGGCAGTCAGAATCTTCTTATGTTTGAGAAATGGTGATAGCAACAAAGCAAACTGAAGATTTTGGTTCAAGTCATACCTATAGCAGTGTGACACACTGGGGAAGATTTTCAAAAGGCATAAAGGCCAGTTAGGTGCCTAACTTCCAGTGAATAGCAATGAATTTTAGATGCCTAACTGCCATTTGAGCCTTTGAAAATCTTACCCATTATTAATAATTCCCCTTCCTGTACAGAAATAAGTTCTACTGATATCAACGTCTTTATACTCATATAGTTCCATCCATCCTATGGGGAGACTTCTTAGTGTATGTGCAACAGGCCTCAGGTGGCACGTGACCTGGATTCATCAACGAATTTGGTCCGCTGGTTGGATCATTAGCTACCCTGTCACAGGTCGGGTACAGTGTAATGCTTTATCTATGCTGGTAAGCAATGCCAAAGGCTAGGCTACACTACCCGGGGTGTGCCAATACAGCTATACCAGGATAGCTATGCTGGCAGAGCCCCCTAGCATGGGTGCAGCATATGCTGAGAGAAGGAGGTTTTCTGCTGGCGCAGTAACACCACCATCACCCCAAACAACAATTAGTTACTCTGACAGAAGCACTCTTCTGTCAGTGTAGCTGCATCTACGTCAGGGTTTTGCCTGTTGAGTAGGTTTTTTCACACCCTGACTGACAGAGCTATTCCAACAAAACTTTATAGTACAGACCTGGCCTACGGAACTTTATGCTCTGAGAAATACTGTAACCTCCCACACACCATGAAATTGAACTGGAAAATAAAAAATAAGGGACTAAATCTTGAAGTCCTTTCTAAGTTTTCGACTATGCTGATTTCAAGGAAGATTTTGCTCTAGTAAGGACTCAGTAAAAACTAAGGCCCAGAGCCTCCCCTCCTATTGAAATACCTAGCGAGCTGGCCTGAGAGGAGAAAAACTAAGCTCATTCTCACATAGTAAAATTTTATGGCAGGGAAAGAGATGGGCAGAATAAGCTGCAATGCTGTCCCCAGAACCCAGAAGATGCCCCGTAATGCAAGCAGATTCTGTAGATCTGCTGAGGGACAGGAGCTTTCTGCACAGCAGCCCTGAGTTTTCACACTGGCTCTGAGGCCCCCTAGTTCTGTTGCAATGTGACCCTAAAGCACAGGTCTAGTCACAGCTGCTCCCAGGATTCTGTCAGTGCAAGGGGGGTCTCCAGTGCAAGGGGGTTCCAGATAACATCTACAGAACCTGGAGCTGTACTCCCTTTTCCTGATAATCAGAGGGCTGTTGTGAGAACAATGTTGGGAAGACAATGTATCATCTCCCACCTGGTCCATCCCCTCTCAGCCCAGGCCTACTCACTCCCTTTACATAGAACCTGACTCCGTGAACAGTCCTCGCCACAGTCCCAAGAAAGACAGGACAATGCCAGGGAAGCTGCTGTCTGCTAACTTATGCACCAAACAATGAAATCTGTGTGAAGATGTAAATTTCTGGCCTTTCAGTCTCTAGTCTTGTGGATCCATCAGCCATTCCTTCCCCTTCCGCACAGAGGGAGGCTGCAGAGCCCACTGTAGACCTGAGGCTTCATTACTGAGTACACTGACATGCTCTTCAGCAAACCCTGTGGCCACAACTTTGGAGTGACTATGATGAAATCTCAAGGGAGTTCCATGCAACCTCTCTCATAGAAGATTGCCACAGTGTAGGGGGCTGAGGGGAGGAATTCCTCTGTTTGAAGACCAAAGCTCTGATATACTGCATAAAACGCAGTTTGATAAAGACGCTGTAATATTTAGACTAGTTATTTGCAAATATTTTTGGAGCCAAAATTTCATCATTTGAAAGTTAAGTGGGTTTTTTTTTTACCCATGAAAGCTTATGTCCAAATAAAACTGTTAGTCTTTAAGGTGCCACCAGACTCCTCATTGTTTTTGTCGATACAGACTAACATGACTACCCCCTGATACTTGGCACCATGCAAGGCACTGAATTTAGCTGTATGAAGTGGAAATTCATCAACTTCATGAAAAAACTCACACAGATACAGAGATGCATCTGAAGAAGTGTGTGTGTGTGGGGGGGGTTATCCATGAAAGCTTATGCCCAAATAAATCTGTTAGTCTCTAAGGTGTCATCGGACTTCTTGTTGTTTTAGTGATTTAGTCCTACCTCAATAAAATACCACTTACAGCTGATATTATGGTATATGTAAGCTATACAACAGACTTTTTGTTCTTTATATGTCTAAGGAGTCTCCATCTGCCATTTTGCAAGGCAGAGTGGATACGGCTTTTTACAGTGAAGATGCACCGTTGTGTTCTCTCAGAGAGTTTACATTTGTGCTCCCTTATTTTGTTGTTTCCTGTAAACCTAGAATAAAAAGGCATTCACACAAAAAGTATACAGTTGCTCTTAATGCACGGCGAAACGTACATTCTCAAATTTTTTATTTCACACGTGAAAGACTACTTTAAATATTTGCCTGAATTGCATTCTTCACATTATAACTTCTAATAGTTCAGTGCTTCAAGCTCTTTCTCTGCCAATGAAATAGGTCTATCAGTATTAACATGTTAATTCAAATATGTGCTTTAATGGGATCCTGACCCATGACAACCATTGCTTTCGGCATTCATAATACAATCAGCGTGAGATGGTTAAATTTTCCCATATCAAACAAATATTCAAGACAGACCAGTTAAATGGTTTGCAAAAGACTTAATCTGACATAGTATTATCAGTTTTCTAGTCTTTCTTGACTATCCATGTAGCACATCCAGGATATATAAAGGTAAATCTGAGCTAGCACTACTGAATTTGTGCTAAATTCAAATCTCCAGCTCTGTGTTTTGAGATAACATTGTTAAACTTAAACCAAGATTTTGAATGATTCAAGACATGCTCTCAGACTGTTTCTGCTAACCCGTAATGTGTTGGTATACAACATATGGTACAGTCATTACTTAAAAGCTGGTTCTCAGCAGTACACTTCTTCCCCTATAACCCAGTACGAAGATTGGAACTGGGGACCCATCTGCTCACATCTATTGACTTCTCAACATAATCTCAAAACATTCAGTTAACTGTTGCCACTCTAAATATTGTAAGGATTTTTTATAGCATGGTAAATAACAGGAATGTGATTTCACTTTATCTAGATCTATTTTAAATTATTGTCAGAGAAAAGAATAAAGAGAACAAACAGCTGCAGTACTGAATCATATAAATACAATGACATAGCTGTATAATGCAGGCTCCTTGTTACACTGCTTTCCTATTTTTTAAGTGAGGAAGGTACAAGTGATAATTGTTCTAGTCCAGCAGAAAAACACTTTTAAAAAATACACCCAAGAACTTGGAGGTGATCCCTTATATTGGGATATCTAAAAATACAAATAAAAAGGATCTGGAGCGATTTTATTTTTAATTAGCTTTATATGAGCATGTAAGCAGTAAAAGGGAAAATCAAAGGATTGCCCTTTGTGGTGCCTCTTGGTAGAATAATCAGCTTTGATGTTACTCTTTTGATAACCCACAAGGTTTTGGGTCGAGCAAGGGGCAGCTCTTTAGGATTTGTTCCCATTTGACACGGCTTTGACAAACATATGTAGATTTTATCCCAAGCCAAAATTCAGAACATGTTGTATTAAACCATCTTTACAGGACATCCAAACACTGATGTTCCTTGAGCATCCAGAAAGACGGGCAGAGGAAAATGTGAGAGAGTGAAACTAAAAGGAAAAATCTAAAACTATAAAGAAAATGATAGCTGAGTCAATGGGACACATCTATTCATACAATGGAGGGTTCCCAGGTGTGTAAATTGTCGTAGTTCAATCAAAGTCAATAGATCTCTCCAATGTATCAAATAAGTGAAATCAGACTGGATGGATTGATAACCCATTTCAAGATATATTGTACTAACAAGAATGTTTTCATTTTTAGAAGTATACATTCAACACCAATTCATGATAACTAAAGCATAAATGCAGGTTACCACTCTGACAAACCTGGCCTTTTACCTTCAACTCAGAAAGAATTTTTCTGTCGTTAATTCTGTGACTTCACTCTGTAGCACATGACATAAGAATAATAAAATGGAGTGGGAGAGGGAGACAATAGAGAAGAGTGCTACAAAATGGTAGGAGAAACAGAAGATTACAGAAGCCTTTTGGAGCATGAAAATATGCATGCACAAAAAATAACATGATCAATATTATAATCAGAAAAATACAGTTTCTCATGCTCCTCAGTCCCACATTCCAGTCTTTTCACTGTATACCTCAGTCCTTTCTTTCTTCAGAAAGAAATCTAGATATCTTTTAAACTCAGTTCTTCTCTTTTCTTACATAGCTTTCCTCAGCAACAGACTATATGGTCCCATATACATTGGAACAGAGCTAAGTAGAATCCTAGAGTGAGATTCTGTAGAGTGAGATTCTGTGCTGAGTCTCCCACAGGGCTTGTCTTCACTTGAAAGTAAATCCAAATTAAAGTACTGTATAAACTTAAAGCACAATAGCTATTCCTGAATAACTCCATGTGTAGACACCAATAAAAGGAGCAGCACAGAACTCACAGCATAGGGACAGGGGAGGCTAAGGTGAGAGGCCCCCCATCATAACTTGAACAACACTGAGGTCTGCATAAATTATGACAAACTCCTGAGGCTGCCTTATGTGCCATAACTCTGCTAAGAATCTTGGCAGCACTGCATGTTTCGTGACACACACCACATGCCTAGCATACCCCTACACCAAGTTTTATGAGCGGTCCTTGGAGGACAACCTTATGTCTGTCTTTCTCAGTGCCTGCACCAGGGAAATTCTTACCTGATCAGATACAAGTCTTTCAGAGTCCATTTATGCCACTCCAGCCCTTTTACCCAACATAAAAAGCCCAGAGTGGGTGTAATGCTGACAGACCCTAGCCATAGGTGGGTGAGCGGAATTGAACCTGGGGCCTCTGGAGCTTAGTGCATGAGCCGCTACTGCATGAGCTAGAAGACATATGACCCTTAGTTAAGGCTGTAGAGCAGACTCGTTAATCTCTCTCTCTCTCTCTCTAAGTGGTCTCGGTGCCACTAGATGGGACAGAACACCACATCTAGGAGGTGTGTGGGTTACACGGGGTCAGGGATCTCAGCTGCAGTCTTGAATATGACTTTTGAACACTGTTTTAACATAGCTTGGCCCTACCCACCCCAAAGAGCCAAAAACATATTAGAAAATATTTTAAAAGGAGCCATGTTTTTCTTCCAAACATGTCTCCATTCTCAGTGTAGACAGCAGCTATGTCTATTACTCTTTTCATATGATAGCTCTGCTTGAGTTCCCTAAATAGTTTTATGATTGTTTAGATTGTTCTTTTTAAAAAAGAAAAATGTATCTCGATGGTTTGTATCAATCCCTTTCACAATTTTGTAAACTTTCAGCAATGAAAGACTTTTTGACGTGTATTACCAGCCAGAAATATATTCCAGGGTTCTGTTTGAAAATACAGGATGACCCAAAGCTAAAACAGCATTCTACAGAAATAGCTTATTTAACCAAGTTTTTTTTTTACACTCTCCTTTTTTCATTGTTTTCTACAGTGCCAACAAATCTATGGCATATGGTGCACATGAGAATATGTCATCTCAAAAACCAGAAAGAAGAAAGTAGGAGAAAACATCACAGGGGCTAAGGATACTTACCAGCTGGCAAAGAGGGAGATGTAGTGAGCAGCAGCAAGTTACAAAATGGCCACCTTAGGACTGCAGCTTTGTGTCTCTGCCATATTTAAAGGGTCAGGCCCCAGGAAGGCTTTCTGGGAAAAAGTTCCTGTAAGAGAATGACTCTGTGTCAGGAAGGGTTAGTAGAGGGATTAGGCAGACAGAAAAGGAAATGCTCCTGGGGAAGGGATGGTCTTCATATACCACCACTATAGCACATTGCAAATTCTGATAGCTAACTCAGAATATGTGTGAGTAGTAACCAAAAATCACCACCACATTTTGAGTGTTTGGTGATCTACAAGAAATGGCTCTGGTATCTGTCCAGATCCAGTAGAAAAGAGTCAACATCACAAACATTGCAGCAAGGGAGGTTTAGGTTGGACATTAGGAAAAACTTAAAGCTTAAGCACTGGAATAAATTGCCTTGGGAAGTTGTGGAATCTCCATCATTTGAGATTTTTAAGAGCAGGTTAGACAAACCTGTCAGGGATGGTCTAGATAATACTTAGTTCTGCCATGAGTGCAGGGGACTGGACTAGATGATCTCTCGATATCATTTCCAGTCCTATGATTCTATGAAAAACTGCTATCACAACTGGCATCCTTGTTGGCAATATCAGGAGAAATACCAAAGACTGAATGTGCATGAATATTGAACTACCATCTCAACCCTACAGCCTGTTATGTCAGTGTCAAGGCACATTGGAAGGGCAGGGTAGAAAGCTTGCCTTGCCATCTCCCGTCCCACAACTCTTACATGGATAAAGAAAACTTTTGTCTCCATAAGTGTCAACTTAGCTGACACTTTACATAAGCATTGTCTTCACTTCTGAAAATGCTAAAATTAACATTGTTATGAGCTCATGTGCAATGAAGCAATAGTAAACACATAAGAGTGTTGTACAGAAACATACGACTATCCTTTAGCAATTTGTACCCTGTATAAGTAATTCAATTGGTACACAATAAACTGTTGATTTTTTTGCTTGCCTGCCTTTGCAGTCTCATGTTGTTCATATATTGTATTCATAAAAACATAGGGGACAAATTCATCTCTAATGTAGCTCAACAGAGTTACTCCAGGAATAAATCTGACCCTGTTACTTTACACACAAATTAACCATGGCTGGAAAGGTGTTAATAGCTTTACACCCATTCCCAAACAGTCTAACACGATGTCAAAATAATGGTACAAAATTACAGCAGTGACCATGGCAGGTTCTTGAATCCTCTGGTACAAATACTAATGCCCTTCTGATAATATTTAGGTACTTGAGAGCAGGTGTGGACTCATTGAGGCAGCTGAGCTCTGTCCCTGTTTCTGTTCAGGTCCCTTGTGACTGGTGTGGTCTCTCTGAAGAAGGCACAGCCTATTTGCAACAGGCTTAGCACCTTCATGCTAAAGTCTGCTGCAGTTTCCACGGTATGCATCCGATGAAGTGAGCTGTAGCTCACGAAAGCTCATGCTCAAATAAATTGGTTAGTCTCTAAGGTGCCACAAGTACTCCTTTTCTTTTCACCTTCATGCTGTTCACTCTGCTGTAGCCCTGATCCTTTTTCATTCAACTCATCTGTAGAATTGGCAAACAGTGCCCTTCACCTGACATACTTCCATATTAAAATGAAGCAAAATTTTATATAAATATAAACTTATTGCTAGTCCATTATATCAGACGCCCCCTGACTTACGCAATCGTCCCGTTCCGGAAAGCCTAGCGTAACTTGAATTTTGCATAAGTCAGAAACGTATAACCGTACGTCACGCAAAAATTTCCACAACTTGAAAAGCCTATTTCTGGCTTATGGAACTTTTTCCATAAATGCAAATGTGCATAAGTCGGGTCTTGCGTAACCTGGGGAGCATATGTATTCCCATAATCCAGTCATTGGCAGACAATTATTCTATGTACTCTCAATAGTAAATGTCAGGTGAGAATGCACATTCTGAAGGGTCTCTTATATGTGTTACAATAGTTCAGCATTTGAGTGTTTTAAATTCTTTCAGATAAAGTGAGGTTTTCCAAAAGGAACATCAGAGAAGAGTGTGGCTTTGCAGAGGAGCAGGGAAACACCACAACCCCTTAAGCCATCCTTGTGATTGTTACAATGATCATAGTAATTCTGCAGAGACATTTCTTTGCCAAACTGAAAGGTAGCAATCAGTATCAATGGGGGTCTGTAGGATGGGAGACTGTAGAGAGAACATTAAATTGTCAGACTGAAATGGTTTCAGTAAAAATCTATGGAAGCCAGGTCAAAATAAAACAGGTTTATGTCACTAAAAGTCAATGCAGACCATATTTATGATGTTCAGATGATATGAAATAAATCTGCCTGAAGAAGAGCTCTGTGTAAACTCAAAAGCTTGTCTCTTTCACCACCAGAAGTTGGACCAATAAAAGATATTACCACACCCACCTTGTGTCTCTCATATCTTGGGAACAACACAGCTACAACAAGAGTGAAAACACAAATCTGTCTCGAAATTCATGCCTAGATCTTGTTACCATGTACAAAATTAAACAAGGTAAATGTGAATCTGTAGAAAATGAAGTACTATGTCACAGTGACAATTATATATGCATATGGGGAGCCCAATCTTCAAATGTGAGAACCGAACTCTGCACTAGGTCCTCAGCATGGCACCTAAGCACTTAAAATGGGTTTTTAGGATGCTTAGATAAGGTTCACAAATGTAGGATCTTAATACTTAACATAGGCTCTCGGGTTTGAAAACTTGTCTCTAGATGCCAAAAGGAAGCAAATCCACAGAGAAATGGAAGGTGTAAGTTAAATGCTGCTGCAGCAACTTTAATTCATCCCTACTGTACTTTGGTATTATCAGGTAGCAGCAGAACGCTGAGCAATGAACTTACATATCTCTTTGAAAGTATTTACAATTACTTGGTGCACAATTTGTATAATAGGCTCACAGTATATTGGTACAATCTATAGGGTCTCTAAAGAGCTTCTCAGCTCCAGATCCTTGATCATTTGATAACACTAAGTCCTGCTGAGTGAAGGCTTGAGTGAAAGCAATAATTCAGAATTTCCTTCCTTTCCTTCCTTAACATTATTTTAACATTGTTTTGTGTGTTTATTGTATTGTACGGCATGGCAAACCTGATAAGAGAAAAGCAAAGGTCAAGCCCACACTGGGAAGGTAAAATGAGTTTCCTTGCAGATCAGAATGGTTGAGATACCCATATACCCGGGAAAACTTGGTAATTTCTGACAGATATGATCATACTTTCTGACATGGAACAGACAGACAGGTTTTTGATTAAAGAGCATTCTCTGTCATCATGAGAGAGTCAAACAAAATGCTAACCTTCAGGCATCTCTCCCCTCTGATGGACAGTCAGCATGGCTCATTTCCTGGGCATCAAGAGGAAAAATGTTTTTTGCACAAACCACTCAACTGAGAAGAACTGGAATGATATGCTTGATGACAGCAGCAACACATACTACCTAAAAAATTCCCCAGCAAGTTAAAATCCACTTTTGAATAAAACTATCTCCATCATAGATTAGGCTGCGCACACAAGATTTGATCCAAGATGATTTGCTTCTCTCAATTGCCCCACAATTTACAGCTGTGACTATCACATTCTTTGGACAAAAAGAAATGGAGTACTTGTGGCACCTTAGAGACTAACAAATTTATTTGAGCATAAGCTTTCGTGAGCTACAGCTCACTTCATCGGATGCATGCAGTGGCAGTTCATTTTCCTCAGTCATTTTAAGCTTATTTCTCTAGGGAGAACTAAAACAAAAATCACATTACTGAACCCAAATGTGGTGTTTGTTTTAATTTTAGTAACCTTCTAAAAGGATAAACATTTTTTCATTTCCTTCTGTTTTGCTACAGCTTCTCTTCTAATCTTCCACTGTGTGAGCTAATAACATTTCTCCAATATGATTAGATGCATTCATCAGAGATAATGAGAGAAGATAGCTGTGACCTTTTGGAATTTTTTTTTGGAATTCCTCCCGCCCACCCCCCCCAATCCTGTGTCAGGCCAACCATCTGTCCAGTTGATAAATGCTGGATGCTGTTTCCACCCAAGCCCCTCACTGCTGCTCCTGAAATTGTCTCGGCATGGCTGCTACAAAATAACATTCAGTGCCTCCTCTCCCAAGAAGAGAGTTTGGCCATTGCCTCCACAGCACTCTAAGGCCCTGATAGGACAAGATCAACTCTCGAATGGATCTCAGATTAAAATCCCAGTGTGGAGGAGGAATCACTAGCCAGATCTTGTTTCTTAATTTTAGTGAATAAAGGGCATTCATATTTGTTAATCGATCCCTATAATTGGAGCAAAACAAGCATAGAAAGAACAATTTGATATTGATGGTGAGTAGGGCTACTGGGAGCATGCACCACAGAAATTCTGCACTGGAACACAAATTTATAACATATTAATATTTGTATTATGACTAATTAGAACACCTAGTTACATTAGATAGGATTTCCTTTTTTCCAGAGGATATAAATCCTCACCCTTAAGGTTACAGGCCAACCACTAGCAGATGAGGGTTAGGAAGAAATTTCCCCTTTGGGCAGGTTAAGAACATAAGAAAGGCTGTACTGGGTCAGACCAATGGTCCATCTAGCCCAGTATCCTGTCTTTGGCAGTGGTCACTGCCAGATGTTTCAGAAAATGAACAATTCTCAAGGATCCATCCCCTGTTATCCAGTCCCAGTTTCTGGCACCTGGAGGTTTTGGGATACTGGAACCAGGGGTTTGCATCCCTGACCATCTTGGCTAATAGCCATTGATGGACCTACCCTCCATGAACTTAGCTAACCCAGTTATAGTTTTGACCTGCACAATATCACCTGGCAATGAATTCCACAGCTTTACTGCACACTGTGTAAAGTAGTACTTCCTTGTGTTTTTTTAAACTTGCTGCCTATTAATTTCATTGGGTAACCCGTAGTTCTTGCGTTATGTGAAGGAGTAAACAGCACTTCCATATTCACTATCTCCATGCCATCCATGATTTTATAAACCTCTGTCATAGCCCCCTTTAATGGTTTCTTTTCTAAGATGAACAGTCCCAGTCTTTTTAATCTCTCCTCATATGGAAGTTGTTCCATTCCTGTAATCATTTTCATTGCCCTTCTTTTGCACGTTTTCCAATTCTAACATATCTTTTTGAGATGCGATGACCAGAACTTCATGCAGGATTCAAGTTGTGGGTGTACCATGGATTTATACAGTGGCATTATGATATTATCTGTTTTATTAATTGTCCCTTTCCTAATAGTTCCTAATATTTTAGCTTTTTTGACTGCTGCTTCACACTGAGCAGATATTTTCACAGAACTATCCATGATGACTCCAAGATCTCTTTCTTGAGTGTAGCAGCTAATTTAGACCCCATGATTTTGTATGCATAGCTGGGATTATTTTTTCCAATGTGCATTACTTTGCACTGATCAACATTGAATTTCATCTGCCATTTTGTCACCCAGTTTAGTGAGATCCCTTTGTAACTCTTCACAGTCAGCTTTGGGTTTAACTATCTTGAGTAATTTTGTACCATTTACAGACTTTGCCACCACACTGTTCATCACTTTTCCCAGATCATTTATGACAGTGATTCTCAAACTTTTGTATTGGTGACCTCTTTCACACAGCAAGCCTCTGAGTGTGACCCCCCTTATAAATTAAAAACACATTGTTTTATATTTAACCCTATTATAAATGCTGGCGGCGAAGTGGTATTTGGGGTGGAGGCTGATAACTCGCGATCCCCAAGTAATAACCTCATGATTGCCTGAGAACTCCTGATTTATGAATATGTTGAACAGCACAGATCCCACTACAGATCCTTGGGGGATCCCACTATTTACCTCTCTCCACTGTGAAAAATGACCATTTATTCTTACCCTGTTTCCTATCTTTTAATCAGTTACCGATCCATGCGAGGATGTTATCTCTTATCCCATGACTGCTTGCTTTGCTTAAGAGCCTTTGGTAAGGGACCCTGTCAAAGGTTTTTTGCATGGGTGACCGGTGACCCGGGTGTTGGGGGAGGCTAGCCCCCAGCTCCTCCCCTTCTGCCCGAGGCCCCACCCTTCCCCCTTCCTTTCTCCTCCTCGCTCAGGAGCCCAGAGCACCCACACCGCAGCCCCCAGCCCTGCTGCACTGGGTGACACAGTCCAAGTGCTGGGCGGGCAGCATGGCCCCAGCACAAGCCACCCTGAGTCCCCGCGGCAGGCCAGCCAGCTCCCACCCCAGCCCCAGCCAGCCTGGGCCAGGGCAGAGCACCAGGAATTGCAGGGGCCCTGGGGGCGCAATGTGGACGGGGGCACGCCAGGCTGTTTGGGGAAGCACAGCCTCCCCCAGCCTATGATACACAGCACCCATGGCTTTTTGAAAGTCCAAGTACACTATATTAACTGGATCACCCTTGTCCACAAAGTTGTTGACTCCCTCACAGAATTCTAATAGATTGGTGAGGCATGATTTCCCTTTACAAAAGCCATGTTGACTCTTCCCCAACACATCACATTCATCTGTGTATCTGATAATTCTGTTCTTTACTACAGTTTCAAACAATTTGAAGTTAGGCTGACCAGCCATGATTGCTTCTGGAGCCTTTTTAAAAAATCAGTGTTATATTAGCTACCCTCCAGTCATCTGATACATAGGATGAGTTAAGAAGCAATATCAGGGGCAGGCAAACTTTTTGGCCTGAGGGCCACATCAGGTTTCCAAAACTGTATGGAGGGCTGGTTAGGAGAGGCTGTGTCTCCCCAAACAGCCAGGTGTGGCCTGGCCCCCGCCTCCTATCCAACCCCCCACTTCTCGCCCCCGATGGCTCCCCCGGGACTCCTGCCCCATCCACCAGCCCTGCTCCCTGTCCCCTGACGACCCCTGGACTCCCCCACCCCTGACTGCCCCCTGCCGCCCCATCCAAACCCCCCCGTCATTCCTGACTGCCTCCCCGGGACCCCTGCCCCATCCAACACCCCGTTCCCCACCCTCTGACTCTCCCCGACCCCTATCCACACCCCCGACCTCTGACCACACCCCCAAACTCTCCTGCCCTCTATCCAACCCCCCCTGCCCTTTTACCGGGCTGCCTGGAGCACCGGTGGCTGGCAGCACTACAGTTGCGCCGCCCAGAGCAGCGGGTCAGGCCGTGGCTCTACAACTGCGCTGCCCGGCTGCCCAGAATGTGGCGCAGCATGGTGCACTGAGGCTGCGGGGGAGAGGGAACGGAAGGAGAGGAGCCAGGGGCGAGCCTCCTGGGCCAGGAGCTCAGGGGCTGGGCAGGAGGGTCCCGCAGGCCGGATGTGGCCCGCGGGCCGTAGTTTGCCCCCCTCTGAGCAATAGGTTATACCATAGTTAGTAGTTCTGCAATTTCGTATCTGAGTTCCTTCAGAACACTTTGGTGAATATTATCTGGTTCTGCTAACTTATTTCTGTTTAGTTTATCAATTTGTTCCAAGATCCCCGCTACTGACACCTCAATCTGGGGCAGTTCCTCAGATTTGTCATCTAAAAAGAATGTCTTGAGTGTGAGAATCTCTCCCATATCGTCTGCAGTGAAAACCGAGGCACAGAATTCATTTCGCTTCTCAACAACAGCCTTGTCTTCCTTGAGTGCTCCTTTAGCATCTTGATCATCCAGTGGCCCCACTGACTGTTTGGCAGATTTCATGCTTTTGATGTACTTTACAAAAATTCGCTGTTAGTTTTTGGTTTGGAGAGTGGGAGGGGAGTTTAGGCCTAAGTTTAGAGTGTGATTTTTAGGTGTATCTGCCTCTTACACTCCCTCTCTAAACTCTCCTGTTTGCTGCTCTTGTTTGCTAGCTCCTCTGGTCACTTAGGAGCTGGCTCTTTAAAACCCTGTTCTTCCTGAGTGCCCCACCCTCTTGTCAAAGGATCCTAATGGGGTTAGCAATCAAAGAATAGCAAGGTACAGCCTCATTAGTAAGCTCTCAGCCTAGCCTGGCAGACTGCTTGGCTCAGTACAGAGCCCCCACAACAGACCACACTATACACTTTAATCAAGCAAGCACACGGCAAACAAGCAAGCACACAACAAACAAACAGACAAACTCTCCCCAAAGGTCACATAGTATCTCTTCCTTCACCCGGAGAACACCCTCGCAAAACTCCCATATGCTGCTCCTGTTTGTTAGGTTATTCCATAATTATTCAGGATGGGGTTGATTTCATCTTCCTCTGGTTCTAATTACTGTCAAAGACAGGATACTGAGCTAGATGGACCCTGGTCTGATCTGTGATAGTATCTCTTTTTTAGAGTTCTCCTGGCATTTTTGGTTGTCACAATATTTTCTGCTGAAATTAAGCTTTCATTTACAAATTTATGTTCCTCTAGCCTCTCTGATTGGCCAAAACAAAACCTTCTCAATGTAAACTGATTCACTGCTCTCTTCCTGAATCTGTAGACTCACAAACCGCAACATCAGCTCTAAAAGAGTTGAGGTTACTAACCTCATTCATCTCAGTGAGCAGCTAACTCTGAAACCAGATATTATGTCAACATTAGTAACTTTTATTTAATGATCATTTAGTAGAAATATCCAGCTAATGTTGTTTATCTGGTGTGGTTAGTTTCATTTGAGAAGTTATTCCGTAGGAGTAAGGTCTGTGAGTTTCAAAGATGCAAATAACTGAATGTTCTGTAAACGAAAAATTTTTATGAAAGTATGGATACCTCATTTGTATCAAATGAAAAAGACGGGAGTTGTACAATAAATAATAGTTTAGGTTTTTTGAAAATTCCAGCCTAAGAGTTTGGTGCTCAGGTCTCACTGAATTTCCTTGGGAGAAATGCAAACATCTATATTAATAGAAAATAGTCACTCAGCACGCTGATGCTACTATTACCTATTTAGTTGTTGATTTCTTCAGACATCCAGTCAACACAGCACTTAATGACGCCATGCTAAGGAGCTCACTCACTCTGTTGAGCTGACATAGGCTGAGGACTAGTCTACACTATCAGCAAAGACCCCTAGTGGAGATCCAGTGTATACTGGCAAAAAGAGTTATTTTGTCACTGCAGTTAAACCACTTCACTGAACAACAAAAGCATAAGCTATACCAACAAAAGGCCTCTTTTCTGGTATAAGCTGTGTCTACACAGGGAGCTTTGCTTGCCAGCATAACTATGTTGATTAGAGGTGTGATTTTTTTCACACTGCTAACTGATGTAGCTATGCCGGCAAAACTTTGTAGTGTAGGCCTGGCCTGAATTTATTGGCCTGCATCACAGAAAGCACATCTCTTATCTCACCCTGAGAGTAATTAAGGGAAAAGTTTGCTACATGGAAATGGCCTTTGCTATCCACTTCAAAAGACGTGGTACAGTTGTGTGTGTTTCACACGGCACCCTAAGCTTTTCAAAAGAGTGCATCAAACAAATTAATAAATCCTGTGGACCTGATCCTCTTTTAATTTTTAACGAAGTCAGGGGTATTACACCTGTGTACAACAATTCTGAGATCAGAATCTAGTCCTCTATCTATAAAGACATTTCTCCTTATATAGCTGTATTTTTCCCATTTTCCTTCAGTTCCTTTTTCTTTCTTCCTTAGCGTCTCTGCTCAGCGGCCAGAAATTTCTAAATTGGTGAGCTCACTCTCTCCCTCCCTTTCCTGTTCCCTTTCTCTCCCTCTGTCAATTTCAATGGGCTCCTGTAGTTACTTGGGCAGACAGCATTCCGTTGCCAAGCAACTCTCTGAAAGAGAAGGCATGCTGCCCTTGCACAGACAGAGTGTGGCCGTCTGTTCCAGTGATGCTGTGGCCTAATTTCTGCCTCCCTTGTATTAAGTACAAAAGGGGACATCTCCAAATGTGGCGGGAGAGGGAGTATTGAATTATTTGCACTATTTTTGTTTGTTTGTCTTCCCCCCCCTCTGCTGATTGGGTGAATCCCCTTGCAACCCTGGGCCCCCAGAAGTCACGCACGATTAGTCCGCTCGCATGCATTTGGAACTGTTCATTGTGCATTGCAGATCACTGCCAATTTTCGGTTAGCTTTTGGCTGAAGTAATAGTACTTATGGAGATCTGTTAAGCTTTCTCTTAACTCTCAGTTAAGGATAACTTTGCATGTAAATTCCCACGGCCATTCATTCATAATCTTTTCCTACCTGACTCTTTTTCTCCTGTTTTTATTACCATGGTGCCTTTTCAGGCATGCAAGCACAGTCTCCCTCACTTTCTCTCCTTTCATCATGTCTTCCCCAAGACAAAGAACAGCCAGCAGGATTTTCCCCAGCCCCAGGAGAAATCAACATTGTGTCCATCCATTTAGAGATGTTTGCCAAACCTTTTCAAAATTCAGGGATATCTGGGTCCAGATTTTCTAGTTTGAACTCATCTCTATTCCATATCCCATAATCCCTCACTTCCTATCAGAGACAAGAGTATCATAAAAAAATTATTTTAAAGGCCCAGTTCTGCATTGGTTCCGTACATTCTTTTATTGATATGATTTTAATATGTGGGTTGCTGATGGTAAATGCTGTGTAATCCATGCCGCTGTCACCTCCATTACAGATTGCAGCTCACTCTACCGGCAATGCATGTGAACAGAGAGAAAGCTACAGGGCATGAAGCAGTCCAATATTGCTGCAATGCTATGTGCATTCCACTGACTCACCTTTCACTTTTATACCAAGTTTGAAGTCCAAGTCCTAACCTACAAGTCCCGAAATGAGTTGGCACATGGCTACCTCAGACACAATCAAGAATCTTCATGCACAACTCTCCAAGACAACTGTAAGCCACAGAGACAATGCAGTTAGGTAAGGCCCTGTATGCTTCATACACATATTAAAGATCCCATAGAGCTTTATGAAAGAGGTGGGATCCCAGCCAGAATTTCCAACTTTTCCCCATATTGATTATAGGGCATGCTGTGTGTCAGTTAAAAGTGTACACATTGCAAAGAGTGCATTTGTATACCATTGTCTTCTACTGAACACAATCAGAATTGCTCATCAGTGTGCCACTGTTCTTATACTGCTAGCAAAGTAGCTAAAGTGGTAGGGTCCTGTTCTTTTGGAGCAAATAATGTGACTTCTGTTCCTGCTATTGTGAGAAGCAAGAAACCATGGTGTTCAGTCTAGGACTGTGAAGTCAACATATAGTTTATGAAGTGTTTTGGAATCCTCTGGAATGAAAGATGCTATTTGAACGCAAAATATTAGTATTTGCATGTGTCTCACATATATATCATTTGGCATTGCACAGTACCTCAAGCTTCACACACATCACACCCGGTGGAATGGCATGGAAGTCTATCCTCTCAAAAACACAGACCAGTAACACTAAGACAACAACAACAACAACAAAATACACAATATGATTCTTGCAATGAAGTCTAATTGCCTATCCCATTTGTAGTTAACCTTAAAAAATAAAATAAAAGAAAGAACTCCAGAAGTTGATACTGGGGTTGGCGATACCACTGAATATAATTCCTGTGCTCCTTTACCAAAAAGACTTTTATCTGCAAAGGCACAAAACAATCTATCACATGGATATTGAACTCCTGGCCCACTGTCAGATTCATCCTAGTTTATGGATTCCTCTGGCTCCCGCATCAATTTAAGATGACACTACAATTTGGCCCACTGCCAGCAAGCAGCAAGTGAAATAATGCTCCAGTTCTTTTGCACTGGGAACATGCAGCTGTCTTCAAAGGGAAATAGACTAATCCTAGCCCATTCCTCTTGTTCAATACATGTTTAAATAGCTCGGCACTTAGAGGGAAACTAAGATTCATTAGTTTCCTTCGGTACCTAGCTCGTTGCTGCTGGAAAGGGAAACAGACCAGAAGAAGAAGTTATGCATTCAGTAGAGTAATGATGGCTCTTTGAGATGTGTGTCCCTATGGGTGTTCCACTGTAGGTGTGCTTGCATCCCTGTGCTGCTGATTGGAGAACTTCGGTAGTAATGTCTGTTTGGCCCGCATATGTGCTGTCTCCCCTTGTGCCCCGCCAGGAGGCTAGCCTCCCTCAGTTCCTTCTCTACCACAGAATCATTGACAAGGACTCTGAAGAAGAGGGGAGGAGGGTGAGTTGTGGAGCACCCATGGAACACACATCTCAAAGAACCTTCCTTACTGCACAAGTAAGTAATTTTTTCTTTAAGTAATGTCCCTATGGGTGCTCCATTGTAGGTGTCTCCCAAGCAATATCCCCACTGGAGAGCCGGAACTTTGGAGTCAGGTCAGTTAGAGATGACAGCACCATGGAGCCAAATATGACATCGGAAGTGGAGTCCCCAGTGATCGCATAATGTTCTGGGAAAGTGTGGACTGATGTTCATGTTGCTGCTCCACAGATCTCTAAGATAGGGCCATTCTTGAAAAAGGTGACGGATGAAGAGAGCAACCTTGTGCAGTATGTACGAACAGTATCGGGGTGGGGGGTTTTATACTGCGAACTTGATAACATCAGCTAATGCAATTCGAGACCCACTTGGAAAGTCTTTGAGCTGATATTGCTGAGCCCTTGGATCTTTCTGCAATGGAGAGGAAAAGTCTCGGGGATTTTGTGAAAACCTTTGTCCTGTCCAGGTAGAAGGCTAGGGCTCTCCTGACATCTAAAGCGTGTAGTATAGCCTTCCTGTTGTCTCAGTGAGGCTTGAGTAAAAGGTTGGAAGGTGAATCAATTGATTCATGTGAAATGGGGAGGTTACCATGGGAGTGAATTTTGGGCGTTGTCTGAGAGTAATTTTGTCCTGAAAGGCCGTTTAAGAGGGATGTGCCATCAGAGCCGCTATTTCTCCTATTATCCTAGCTGAGGTAACCACTACCAGGAAGACTGTTTTCATTGAGAGGTATGTAAGTGAACAGGTGGCCGTGGGTTCGAAGGGAGACCTAGTCAGTCCTTTCAGTACCAGGTTTAGGTCCCATGTGGGAGTAGAAAGTCGAGGTTGTGGGAAGAGGTTTACTATACCCTTGAGGAATCTTTTAGTGGTCATGTGTGACAGCATTGAGTACCCCCTACCGGTTGGTTGATGGCTGTTATAGCTGCTAGGTGGACTCTGAGAGAGCTTAGAGAGAGCCCCGATCTTTTTAGGGTCAGTGTATAGGCTAAGATGTGTGGAAGAGTTGCCGATGTCGGGGAGATTTGTTGGGAAGTACGCCAAATCCGAAACCTGGACCATTTTTTGCAGGTAAATACACTTGTCAAGGAATTTCTACTGTGTAATAATACTTCTTGCACTTCTGTCAAACAGGTTTCTAGGTGTTGGAACCAAGAAGGAGAGATTCCATGTTGGGATGTAGGGTACGACCTCTGTTCTCTGAGAAGAGATATGAGAGACTGGAAGAGGGATCAGCGGGCACGTTGTGAGCTGTGCCAGGTAAGGATACCAGGTCTGTCTTGGCCAAGTCAGAGAGATCAATATGATGTGTGTTCCATCTCTTTTTATTTTCAGCAGCACTTTTGATAATAGGGGAAAGGGAAAAAAGGCACAGAGATCCCCATCCCAAGAGCGGAGGAGGAGAGCATTGGCCAGGGAGTGTTGTCCTATCCCTGCTTTGGAGCAGTAGCATGGACATTTCTTGTTCAGGTAAGTGGCAAACAGGTCTGTGGTCAGTGTCCCGCACTGTCTGAATAGATTGTGAAGTATTAGTGGGTCTAGCTCCCACTCATGGTCGTATGGGAATTTGTGACTGAGACTGTCCACTATGGGGTTTTGTGTGCCTGGGAGATAAACTGCTGACAGTGTGATGTTCTGGGAGATGCACCAGTTCCATAGTCTTATCGCCTCTGCACAGAGGGAAGGCGACCTGGCTCCTCCTTGTCAATTTATGTAGTACATATAGGCTACGTTGTCTATTAGGACTCTTGTGTGCGATCCTTTGATCAGTGGGAGGAAGTGGGCACATGCATGCATTCCTGGCAGCCTTTAGCTCCAGGAAGTTGTGAAGAGATATCTCTTTGGGTGACCACTTGCCTTGTGTATTGAGGTCGTTTAGATGTGCCCTCCATCCTATGAACAATGCGTTGGTAGTGAGAAGCAACGACGTGGGGTCTGGGGTTTGCAAGAAGGGGATCCCTTTGCAAACATTGGCTGGGTCTTTTTCCACCAGTCTAAGGAGTTCTTGATCCTGGTGGGTAGGGAGAGAGGTTTGTCTAGTCTGTCCCTGTTTGGTCTGTAAACTGAGCTGAACCACATCTGGAGGCATCGCAATTAAAGCCTGGCATGTATTACTGCTGTGCCTGATGCCATATGCCCCAAGAGTTGGAGGCAGTGTCTGATATATGTGGGCTATTTTGAATGGTCTCTATGAGTGTGGCCAGGGAGAGAAATCTGTGTTGAGGTAGGAGAGCTCTGGCCTGTACTGAGTCGAGGTCGGCCCCTATGAATTCTAGATGTTGCACTGGAGCAAGGGTTGATTTCTGGGTGTTGATCTGTAGGCCCAGGTCTGTAAACATGCGCATTGCAGCTTTGGTGATGTGGTGAGCCTCTTGGAGAGATTGGGCTCTGAGGAGGCAATCATCCAGATAAGGGTAAATCATGATCCCTTGGGAGCGTAGAAGTGCGGCCATTACTGAGAGAACCTTGGAAAATATTCTTGGGGCCAATGATAGCCTGAAGGGGAGCACCCTGTACTGGTAATGGTCTTGTCCTAAAGTGAATCTGAGAAATCATCTAAGAGTCAGTAGGACTGAAATATGAAAATAGGTGTCCTGAAGGTCGAGGACCGAAAATCAGTCTCCCTGTTCCAAAGCTGGAATGATCATTGCTAGAGTGACCATCTCTAATTTTGGAGCTTTGACAAACTTGCTGAGAGCTCTGAGGTCCGGTATGGGTCTCCAACCTACCCTCCTCTTGGGTATTAGGAAATAGCAAGAATAGAACCCTTTGCCTCATAGATGTTGAGGTACTGGTTCTCTGGCTCCTACCTGGAGGAGATAATCTACCTCTTGTCATAGTAAACTCTAGTGAGAAGGGTCCCTGAAGACGGATGGGGAAGGTTGTTGTGGAGGGAGCAGAGAGGTTAAATGGATAGAGTACCCATTGCAAATGATCTCTAGGACGCATTGGTCTGATGTTATGCATTCCCAGGTGCTGCAGAATGCTGCCAACCAGCAGCCAAATGGGTGGATAGCAGTGATCAGCTGTAGCAGTTGGGGGAGTGGTCTATCGGCGCCTCAACCAACACATCAAAATTGGAAGACAGCTGGGTTGAGGAAGGTTGCGGGCCAGATGGTTTATGCCTTGAAAATTTATTACGTTTCCTCTGTGGCTTGTGAGCTGGATATAGGGAGGTGCGTGGTTTGTGCTGGGGCTGTGGGCTAACCTTCCTCTTTTGTCTTGGTGTGTAGATGCCCAGTGAATGGAGAGTGGCTAGAGAATTCTTCAGGGTGTGAAGAGAGGCATCAGTCTTTTCCATGAAGAGTTTAGTGTCTTTAAAAGGAAGGTCTTTGATAGTTGACTGTACCTCCTTCGGGAAGCCCAAGGGATGGAGCCATGACACCTGTTGCATCATTGCTGCTGTGGAGATGGACCTGGCCACTGTGTTGACTGCGTCCAGGACAGATTGTAGTGCTGTTTTTGCTATTGACTGTCCCTCTTGAATAATGGCCTTGAATTGGTCATGATGTGACTCAAGCAGTTGCTCAATAAACTCATGCAGCTTTGACTGATTTACATAGTCGAATTTTGCCATCAGGGCTTGATAGTTGGTGATTCAAAACTGAAGTGTAGCTGAGGAGTTATGCCTTCCTCACAAAAAGGTCCAAACACTTCTACTCCCTAGCATATGGAGTGGACTTCAGCTGTTGTTGATGGCTGCAGGAATTAACAGCATCCATCATGATGGACTTGGGTGGAGTGTGGGAGAAGAGGAACTCAGTCTCCCACACTGAGACATTATATTTTTTGTCTTCCCACTTGCTGGTAGGTGCCACCAATGCTGGGGTCTGCCAGATGGTTCTTGCCAGGTCCAGACTGGCCTTGTTAATTGGTAGGGCAATCTTTGAGGAAGAGGATGAGTGGAGTCTGTCAAGGAGACAATGGTGGGTGTCCTTGACTTCCTCTAGTGGTATTTGGAAAGTATTTGGACTCCCTTTGGGATGTCCTGGAAGAGGGGAAAGTCATCCACGAGAGATGACAGCGGAGGCAAGATGGCCTCATCTGGGGCGGGGGAGGAGGAGGATGTGGTCCTTGGGGTCACTTCTTCCTCAACAGCGCCCTCATGTTCCTCCATGATTTCTTCCAGAGGTTCTGAAATTTGGAAAGCCATGGCCAAAGGGGTGTGCCTTGAGGGTTCTTGGGTGGGGCTAGAAGCTTGAGAGGCATGGTGCTGATATGCAGCCCTACGGCCCCAGTATGGCCACTGGAGTGGTGGTGGCAGAGAGGTTGGTAGTGGTGCCCATGGATGGCCGTACCAAGATGGTGGCGGTGGAGCCATTTGAGGCTATGCTCGAGGACCCTGCTGATATTGGGCAGGGTAAGACATCAAGTACTCCTCCCACTGAAAGGAGACTGGGAGGAGTACTTGATGCCACCTCCTCAGATTCACTAACTGAGCCCTCACTGGAGAGCAGGGGAGTATGACAGGGCAGCCGGGAAGACTCCCATGCTAATCAAAGACTCAGTGCAGAGGTTCTGGTACCAAGAAGAGGGGACTCTGGTACCTCCGATACACAGAGGTCCCAAGAGTATTGGAACTCCATAGGTACCGACCAACTCGATCTCATTGGCGCTACTGGGGGGACTGGAGATCTTGTCCATACCAATCGCTCTGGGGCCGAATGAGGTGTCGATGATGGTACTGATATAGGATCAGTTACCGGAAATATAGTTTTAGGGGAGTGCTTACTCTTGTCCTTGTCACTCGCTGCCGATGACTCGGTGCCAGTGCCTATCGGGTCCATGAGCTTGTCAATGGTACCTGCTACTGAGGATTTCCATGAGCCATGGGTACTGATCTGAGAAGGTCTCAGTGCCAATGGTACTGAGGATATCGAGCATGCCAGAGAGCGTTTATGGCTATCTTGAGGCTCACTGTGGGGACCTCCTGCTCTCTCCTTACCTTTGTGAGAGGGGTCAGGGCGTTGTTTCTTCAGCCCACATCCTTTAGATGTGGATACACTACTTAAAGATGAATTACATGATCCTAGTCAATTTCTTTCTGCGGCCCACTTCTGCCATCAGTTACACCTGTACAGCTCCACTGATTTAACTGAGGTTGCTGGTATATTAAAAACAAAATTTCTCTAGCCCTCTATTGTTGATGGAGTTGCTCTTTAAACAGGAAAGGGTCTATTAGGGAAAATGACTAGAAGAATGCTAGTCAGTTTCACTTCATAGAGTCAAGGATTTTTGCTGCCTCAAAGACCAAACATTTAGAAAGGTGGAAAAGCAGAAAAACAAGAAAGGGCAGTGCTGACAAAGAGCAAAAAGGAGAAAGGAAAAATAAACATGACAGAAAAAAGAGACCAAAATGAAGAAAGAGAAAAAAGGGGAAAGGGTGGGTCTTTAAGTGCTCCACATACATGTTTGCCAGTGAATGGAAAATATAGTTAAATGAAACACTGAGTGCAATAGCTAACTTAAATCTTAGACACAATCTAGATCTTGGTTTCAGGTTGGTTTTGGATGGAGGGGCATCAAGATGAATCCATTGGCATGGAAAGACCAATTCCTCCTCTAATCTGGAGTCAGGACTCTCCTTTGCTCTCCTTGGAGCACAGGATCTATTTTATTAGACCACCTCAAAGATTATTGGGAGCAGTAGGGTTTCAGGTGGCTCCAGGCAGGACTCTGTTCAGCTGGTGGACTACTCTATCAATGGTCTCATAACACAAGAACTTGGGGTCATCAAATGAAATTAATAGGCAGCCAGTTTTAAACAAACAAAAGGAAGTATTTTTTCACACAACGCAATTCAACCTGTGGAACTCCTTGCCAGAGGACGTTGTGAAGGCCAAGACTATAACACGGTTCTAAAAAGAACTAGATAAGTTCATGGAGGATAGGTCCATCAATGGATATTAGCCAGGATGGACAGGGGTGGTGTCCCTAGCCTCTGTTTGCTAGAAGCTGGGAATGGGTGACAGGGGATGGATCATTGATGATTACCTGTTCTGTTCATTCCCTCTGGGGCAACTGGCATTGACCACTGTCGGAAGACAGAATACTGGGCTAAATGGACCTTTGGTCTTACCCAGTATGGCTGTTCTTATGTTATGTCTAGTTGGACATTATTATACTTCATCTTCAGCTAGTGAAACACGGCCCCTAAACATCTTCATCCACTGCATTATCTTCACCAGTCACCTTAGAGTATAGCAACTTGTGACAAATGAAGCAGAAAAGGAGGCGAGAGTGTTGATGGTGGAAATCCTGTTCTGAGTTAAATCAAATGGGAGAAACATATGGGAATGGAAGTGTGATGGGGTATTCACCCCACACTAGCCTACAAGAGATTAGTGAGGAGGAGAAGGGGTCAATGAACTGGATAGGTTACAGCTGAAAAGAATTGGGTAGCCTAGGTAACCCCTGAATGTTGATGGAACCCAGGTGAGATGGACTAGGCGGAGCTAGTATAAAACCAAGAAATTGGCAGCAGAAGAGGGCTGAAGTTAGGGAGCCTATAGTCACCCTCTGGACATTGGAGAGGGAAGGAAGGAAACATAGGTAGGAAAAGGCCCAGGGAAATGGTAGCAAGGTTTAAGATGGTGCAGAACTTGGCTGCTGATTAGAGCAGGGGTGGCCAACCTGAGCCTGAGAAGGAGCCAGAATGTATCAATGTACATTGCGAAAGAGCCGAAGTAATACATCAGGAGTCCCCCATTAGCTTCCCACACCCCAGCGCCTCCCACCCACAAGCAGCCCCGCAGATCAGCACCTCCCCCTCCCTCCCCACACCTCCGGATCAGCTGTTTTGTGGCATGCAGGAGGCTCTGTGTGTGTGTGGCAGGGGGAGGAGCGAGGGCACTGCAGACTAATGGGAGGGGGTGGGAAGGGTCTGTGGCAGAGCCAGGGGTTGAGCAGTGTGCACCCCCTGGCACACTGGAAAGTTGGCATCTGTAGCTCCAGCCCTGGAGTCGGTGCCTATACAAGGAGCCACATATTTACTTCTGAAGAACCGCATGTGGCTCCGGAGCCATAGGTTGGCCACCCCTGGATCAGAGGGTCCCTGAGCTGGAACTCCTGGAGTACAGGGCGGGCCCAAGTTACCCTACCAGCCAGTGGGGAAGTGGCCCTGTCTGGGCAGTGAATAGGAAGACTCCCTGAGACCATTTGTACATAGACACTTTGATACCCCAGAAGGGGAAAAACACATAATGCCCTTGCAGGAGGACTAAATCACAAAGAGCAAGTAGCCAAGCCACAAAGAGCAAGAGGTGAAGAGAGAGTTCCCTGAGTCACAGAGACAGAGAGAGGCAGCAGGGTGTGATTGAAGGAGTATCAGAAGTGGGTGTCAGACCTGGAAGGACCTAATTAATCCCCAGAGCAGGCAGGAGGAGCTGTCCAAGCAGTGAGTGGACACCATGACAGGGAGAAACATATAGGAATCTCTCTATTTTATACCATGACTGTGGTGGAGGCCATAGAAGGTTTCTCCACCTTAGCATCCACAGAGTTCTGATCTATGTAAATCTGGATGGTGAACAGCCTAGTTGTCTCCATTCATTTATGGACTCGAGGGCTTCTCACCATGCAGTTTTCAATTTATTTCACAGAGAAGATAGCTTGGAATCAGATGGGGCCAGAAGCCTCCAGAACCATGTCTTGGTAGGGGAGAAATGTCTGGGTTTTGGACAGTTAGGGTTTTTGAAGTTCCAGAGATGGGAACTCAAACCTGGGAACCTGTAGACAGCAACCTACAGTTGGACTCGTCCTAATCAGCTGGTGAAATGCAGCACTGGGACCAATTCTCTCCTGCACCAAGAGCTGCTCATCACAAGAGAGTGGGGGGACCATCAAGCAATTGGTTATGGCTCCCCTATTCTGTGGGCCAATCTCTGCCAGCCCTAGAGTGAGTTAGAGCAGCATAGGGGTACAATTCTGCTCTATCTCAATGGTGGTTTATAGCCTTAATTTTGACCAACAGACACTAATTACAAACTTAATTCAGCTTGGCACCTCTGACTTACCATAAAGGCAGACAGTCTGATGCAGAAGTTCATAACCACTTGGATGGTCAGATCAATAAAGTGGGCAATCTGTCCCTTTTACCTTCACAGTTTACATACTGACTTAAAAGTCAAAAGACTGAGTGCGGTAGCCTTCCCTTTTGTCATAGCAAATGGGTGTTCTGCAGGAAGAAATCAGTCAACACTTCAAGATTGTATCAAAAAACAAATAGTACATGAAACAAAGACATTTTACAGCTCAGACTTCCATAGTCAGGATTGGTTGATTAAGCATTTTCCCCTCTTTATTTTTAATGTACTTTGAATAAGAGCCTAAGGACAGTAGAACAGAAGTTACAGAGATAATTTTAACTAGTTCAGTACAGCGAGTATAACTAGTTTTATTTTCTTATCCCTTTGTTATTTGTTTGTTTTCTCCTCATAAGTTTCCCCAACTCATTCACCTTGCAGAAGACACATCCTCCTCTGCTCCTTACATTTGCTACAGTCTTTCATATGGAATTACTTCCTTTAATTCCTGCTGTGCATGCATGTGACATCTAGTTCCACCTCATTTGGTACCAGCTCAGATCCTATCAGAATTTACACTTCTCTCGAGTCTCATACAAAATGCTTTAATGGGTAGACTAGATTTAAAAAACCACCCTCATTTAATCAAAGTATTTAAATGGAACTTAGATTTTTAAAAAAATAAATCCTAACACTCTCACCTGAAAATTCTTTAAAAAGCAACTCCATTAACCTACCTACATGAGTAACTGTAAGCTGCAGCTTGCCTCATTTAATCAGTAACAATATTCTGGCAAGCCTTCCTCCTGTCCCCAAATTTACAAAGTTGATGGGATGTTTCCAGAGAAATACAATGAATTGTAGGATGTGAGATATAGTTCAGTAACCTAAAATCTATGGACCAATTCATGGGGTAGCCTTCTCTCCAGGCAGGAGACAAATAATTCCCACTGATGGGAATTACCCATATCTCATGGGTGGAGACTAGGCCCCGAAAGTCCTTATTTAGGATGAATTGTTGCCTCCAGTTACATCAATGCTGTCTCACAGACTTCAATGACAGATTAGATAAAATAGTGATAAATGCCTTAAAAATACCTGGTATATATATTTAAATATATATATGGGCCCGCCTGCATTTGTCAACCATACAAACTTGCCCCGAGATAATTTCAGATCTTACAAGTTAAAAAGGGTGGAATGGGGTTTGTTAGATACATACAAGAGGTTTTACCTGATCTTAAGTTTTCAATGCCTTGATTTAAACAAATGTTTGTTGTGTAATATGCTTTCTATCCTTCAGTTCAGCTGTAACAAGTGGCTACACAAGGAGCTCGAGCAATACCACTTCATTAATGCAGCATCTACAGTGAACACATCCTGTGAGCAGGCAATAAAACATCTGGGCCATCTATTGGTAGAAAACTAAGGACAGTGCAAAATCATCTGATATAGCTGAGAACTCCAATACCTAAATAAGTTATTTAATTTAAAATCATAGAATCATAGGACTGGAAGGGACCTCGAGAGGTCATCTAGTCCAGTCCCCTGCACTCATGGCAGGACTAAGTATTATCTAGACCATCCCTGACAGGTGTTTGTCTAACCTGCTCTTAAAAATCTCCAATGATAGATATTCCACAACCTCCCAAGGCAATTTATTCCAGTGCTTAACCACTCTGACAGTTAGGAACTTTTTCCTAATGTCCAGCCTAAACCTCCCTTGCTGCAATTTAAGCCCATTGCTTCTTGTCCTATCCTTAAAGGTGAGGAAGAACAATTTTTCTCCCTCCTGCTTGTGACAACCTTTTATGTACTTGAAAACTGTTATCATGTCCCCCCTCAGTCTTCTCTTCTCCAGACTAAACAAACCCAATTTTTTCAATCTTCCCCCATAGGGTCACATTTTCTAGACCTTTAATCATATTTGTTGCTCTTTTCTGGACTTTCTTCAATTTGTCCATATCTTTCCTGAAATGTGGCACCCAGAACTGGACACAATACTCCAGTTGAGGCCTAATCAGTGCGGAGTAGAGCGGATGAATTACTTCTTGTGTCTTGCTTACAACACGCCTGCTAATACATCCCAGAATGATGTTTGCTTTTTTTGCAACAGTGTTACACTGTTGACTCATATTTAGCTTGTGGTCCACTATGACCCCCAGATCCCTTTCTACAGTACAGTACCGTAGTAGGCAGTCATTTCCCAATTTCTATGTGTGTAACTGATTGTTTCTTCCTAAGTGGAGTACTTTGCATTTGTCCTTATTGAATTTCATCCTATTTACTTCAGACCATTTCTCCAGTTTGTCCAGATCATTTTGAATTATAATCCGATCCTCCAATGCACTTGCAACCCCTCCCAGCTTGGTATTGTCTGCAAACTTTATAAGTGTACACTCTATGCCATTATGTAAATCATTGATGAATATATTGAACAGAACTGGACCCAGCACTGATCACTGCGGGATCCCACTCATTATGCCCTTCCAGCATTACTGTGAACCACTGATAATTGTTCTTTGGTTTTTCAACCAGTTATACACCCACCTTCCTAAGCACTTCCTATCTTGTGAACTTCTATGCTGCCAGGCTGAGTAAATGGCTGTAGGTCCCTTAAACTGAAGCCCATGTAGCTAAATATTCTCTTACTGAAGAAAGATGTATTCAACCATTCCTTTCACCTTCAACCTTTCTATTCAATAGTCTCTGAAAAGCAACTATCCATGCAGCAAGGATTTAGGAAGACAAGCAAACAGAACCTAACCTAACCCACTATTGCACAGTATTTAAATAAAGCAAAAGCTGCTCTCACACCAGTAGCCAAGTGCCTTGTACCTGCTTCCCAGAAGTATGTGATCCAAGACAACTGTGAAATGGTTCCTTCTCAACAGTTAAAGCTGTAACCAGCTTCTGTTATTAAACCCCAGTTTAGCTCCTTTATAAATGGTTTGGAAAATTTGCTTTGGCCTGCAAATTTCCAGATTTACTCTGAATGCAAAAGAATTCTTGGGGGAGGGGAGAAAGTGTGGTCAAACCTCTTTTCTACTACAGGTCATTAAAAATTACTCTGATTTGAAATTGTATCTTTTGTCTAATGTTTCTATGTCACTCAAAAATGGTTTGTTACACCACCTTCAAACTTTACACATACTTGAATCTCCTTGACAACTCATGCACTGTCTCTGTGTAAAGTAAGTATGTTGTAATTAACCAAATCTAGTAATGATTTTTGTTGTGGGTAATTTGGGATCCAATCCTGTTCCTATTGATTTGAATGGGAGTTTTATTTTTTTGCCATAGACTTCAATTGAAAGATCACACTCAAAGACTAGTTATCAATGGTTCACTATCAAACTGGGAGGATGTATCTAGTGGGGTTTCACAGGGGCCATCTTTGGTCCTGTTCTATTCAATGTTTTCATTAATAGCTTGATAATGGAGTAGAGAATATGCTTACAAAATTTGTGGATGACACCAAGGTGGGAAATGTTGCAAGCACTTTGGAGGACAGGATTAGAATTCAAAATGATCTTGACAAATTAGAGAATTAGTCTGAAATCAGCAAGATGAAATTCAATAAAGACAAGTGCAAAATACTTCATTTAGGAAGGAAAAATCAAATTCACAACTACAAAATGGGGAATAACGGGCTAGGTGGTAGTACTGCTGAAAAGCATCTGGTGGTTATAGTGGGTCACAAATTGAATATGAGCATCAGTGTGATGCAGGTGGGAAAAAAATTAATGTCATTCTGCGGTGTATTAACAGGACTGTTGTATGTAAGACACAGGAGGTAACTGTCCCACTCTACTCAGCACTGGTGAGGCCTCACCTGGAGTACTGTATCCAGTTTTGGGCATCATACTTTAAGAAAGAGGTGGACAAACTGGAGAGAGTCAGGCATTTAGGGGTTAATAACAAGAATTTTAGTTATAAGCTGGGGACGCATCAATTAGAAGTAACGGAGGAGGAGAAGGACCTTGGAGTATTGGTTGACCACAGGATGACTATGAGCCGCCAATGTGACATGGCCGTGAAAAAAGCTAATGCGGTCTTGGGATGTATCAGGCGAGGTATTTCCAGTAGAGATAAGGAGGAGTTAGTACCCTTATACAAGGCACTGGTGAGACCTCATCTTGAATACTGTGTGCAGTTCTGGTCTCCCATGTTTAAGAAGGATGAATTCAAACTGGAACATGTATAGAGAAGGGCTACTAGGATGATCCGAGGAATGGAAAACCAGTCTTATGAAAGGAGACTCAAGGAGCTTGGCTTGTTTAGCCTAACCAAAAGAAGGTTGAGGGGAGATATGATTGCTCTCTATAAATATATCAGAGGGATAAATACCGGAGAGGGAGAGGAATTATTTAAGCTCAGTACCAATGTGGACACAAGAACAAATGGATATAAACTGGCCATCGGGAAGTTTAGACTTGAAATTAGACGAAGGTTTCTAACCATCAGAGGAGTGAAGTTCTGGAATAGCCTTCCAAGGGAAGCAGGGTGGGCAAAAGACCTATCTGGCTTCAAGGTTAAACTCGATAAGTTTATGGGGGAGATGGTATGATGGGATAACATGATTTTGGCAATTAATTGATCTTTAAATATTCATGGTAAATAGGCCCAATAGCCTGTGATAGGATGTCAGATGGGGTGGGATCTGAGTTACTACAGAGAATTCTTTCCTGGGTATCTGGCTGGTGAATCTTGCCCACATGCTCAGGGTTCAGCTGATCACCATATTTGGGGTTGGGAAGGAATTTTCCTCCAGGGCAGATTGGAAGAGGCCCTGGGGGTTTTTCGCCTTCCTCTGTAGCATGGGGCATGGGTCACTTGCTGGAGGATTCTCTGCACTTGAAGTCTTTAAACCATGATTTGAGGACTTCAATAGCTCAGACATAGGTGAGAGGTTTATCGGAGGAGTGGGTGGGTGAGATTCTGTGGCCTGCATTGTGCAGGAGGCCAGACTAGATGATCATAATGGTCTCTTCTGACCTTAATATCTATGAGTCTATGAGAGCAACAACAGTGATAAAAGATCAACAAAACCTGATCAATGCGGAAAGGTTAAAAAATCTGGGCATGTTTAGTATTGAGAAAAGAAGATAAAGCAGGGGGAGGACCCAAAAACAGTCTTCAAATATGTTACGGGCTCTTATAAAGACAACTGTCATTAATTGTTCTCCATGTTCACTGAAGGTAGGACAAGAAGTAATGGGCTTAATCTGCAGCAAGGGCGATTAGGTTATATATTAGGAAAAACTATCTAACTATAAGGGTAGGTAAGCTCTGGAATAGACTTCCAAGGGAGGTGTGGAATTCCCATGACTGGAGGTTTTTAGGAACAGGTTGGATAAACACCTGTCAGGTGTGGTCTAGGTTTATTCGTTCCTGCCTCAGCACAGGAGGCTGGACTTCATAGAATCATAGAATCATAGAATATCAGGGTTGGAAGGGACCTCAGGAGGTCATCTAGTCCAACCCCCTGCTCAAAGCAGGGCCAATCCCCAACTAAATCACCCCAGCCAGGGCTTTGTCAAGCCGGACCTTAAAAACCTCCAAGGAAGAAGATTCCACAACCTCCCTAGGTAACTCATTCCAGTGCTTCACCACCCTCCGAATGAAAAAGTTTTTCCTAATATCCAACCTAAACCTCCTCCACTGCAACTTGAGACCATTACTCCTGTTCTGTCATCTGGTACCACTGAGAACAGTCTAGATCCATCCTCTTTGGAACCCCCTTTCAGGTAATTGAAAGCAGCTATAAAATCCCCCCTCCTTCTTCTCTTCTGCAGATTAAATAATCCCAGTTCTCTCAGCCTCTACTCATAAATCATGTGCTCCAGCCCCCTAATCATTTTTGTTGCCCTCCGCTGGACTCTTTCCAATTTTTTCCACATCCTTCTTGTAGTGTGGGGCCCAAAACTGGACACAGTACTCCAGGTGAGTACTCACCTGGATGAGGCCGCACACTGTTGACTCATATCCAGCTTCTCATCCACTGTAACCCCTAGGTCCTTTTCTGCAGAACTGCTGGCAAGCCACTCGGTCCCTAGTCTGTAGCAGTGCATGGGATTCTTCCGTCCTAAGTGCAGGACTCTGCACTTGTCCTTGTTGAACCTCATGAGATTTCTTTTGGCCCAATCCTCTAATTTGTCTAGGTCCCTCTGTATCCTGTCTACCACGCCTCCCAGTTTAGGGTCATCTGCAAGCTTGCTGAGGGTGCAATCCACGCCATCCTCCAGATCATTAAATGATGATATTGAACAAAACTTGCCCCAGGACTGACACTTGGGACACTCTGCTTGATACCGGCTGCCAGCTAGACATGGAGCCATTCATCACTACCCGTTGAGCCCGACAGTCTAGCCAGCTTTCTATCCACCTTAATAGTTCATTCATCCAGCCCATACTTCTTTAACTTGCTGACAAGAATACTGTGGGAGACCATATCAAAAGCTTCGCTAAAGTCAAGGAATAACACTGCTTTCCCCTCATCCACAGGGCCAGTTATCTCGTCATAGAAGGCAATTAGGTTAGTCAGGCATGACTTGCCCTTCATGAATCCATGCTGACTGTTCCTGATCACTTTCCTCTCCTCTAAGTGCTTCAGAATTGATTCCTTGAGGACCTGCTCCATGATTTTTCCAGGGACTGAGGTGAGCCTGACTGGCCTGTAGTTCCCCGGATCCTCCTTCTTCCCTTTTTTACAGATAGGCACTACATTAGCTTTTTTCCAATCATCCAGGACCTCCCCCAATCGCCATGAGTATTCAAAGATAATGGCCAATAACTCTGCAATCACATCCGCCAACTCCTTTAGCACCCTCAGATGCAGTGCATCCGGCCCCATGGACTTGTGCTCGTCCGGCTTTTCTAAATAGTCCTTGTGAGGATATAGATATTCAGGCCTGTCTGTAAAGGCCTATACTCGAAGAATTTAGGTGTATTCTTATCACTTAGCTAGTTATAGAGGTATAAAAGAAAGAATCAAAATACCTGTCTGCCAGTGTAAGAGCCTTCTCTTACTGTGACAGTCTGGGACTTCTTGAGGTCCCTTCCAGCCCACAATTCTATGATTTTGTATATTGCATGTAAATGCATTCTTGTCAGGGAGGAACTTAAATTGGTATTTTAAACAAAGTTGTGGGGGTTTGGAATAGTTACTAGAAATCACAATTGTTTGATATTAGGTGCCATTATGGAAGTATTTAATCACAAAACAGTACCAACTATGTGCCACAATTTGTGCCCAAGGGTAAATCAGATCCACATTGTCTGTAGTGCCACAAATCAATACTGTAATTGTGAAAAAAGTGACTAAACTGCAGCAGGTGGTAGTAACTGCCCACTGAGCATCCGTTTTGTGTAGTTCCTCTACTTCATCACCTGTCATGGCTTTTTCAGAGGCACGCTAATTTAAATGTCTTTTTATTCTAAAAAGAAGGCAGTGTTTTAGATCTCTTGCAAGAACTATTCAGATGACCAATTGAATAGCTCCCACTAACAGCATTTTGTCAGGGTTTGTGGTTTTGAAAAACAGGACTAGCAATAGTTCACACGTAATCAGTGATGTACTGTGCCATATTTTCCTCTTATTCTGTGTATGACTATTGTCTTCGGACTCAGGAATTTCAAAGTACATAGTCATTGTAGATACTTATGCTAATGAGAAAGTTTCAGGAAAAAATAACTTCTACCAACCTACATAGTGGTTGATCTCTTAATAACATGAGACATTAACATTGGAAGGAAAAGGATAAAGCACAGCTATTACATCCATCAAAAATTACAGGCCTCAACTGGTGCAAAGATATCGCTGGATATCAAACCATTATTATCAGTTAAGGCCAAAGAGGAAGCATGTGCAGTGGTTAGAGCAAGAGAATGGGAAGAGTTCTGTTCCTGGATATGCGACTCACTTGCTCCATGGCATTGAGCAAATCACTTAAAGTCTTTGTGCCTCAAATTTCTCATCTGTGCAATTGAATAATGCTTTTCACCCTCACAGAGATACTGTAAAGTTAAAATAAACAATAATTAATTAATTTACTTTTCAATTTATAATATAAAAAAATTCCTATCGAAGGATCCAAGTGTTTTTTGCATGTTAAAACACAACACAGAAAAAAACCCCAGAAGCCTCTCCTCATCTCCAAATGTGGAAAATAAGCAATAAAAAATGAAAATCAAACCCAAACAATACCCCACACCATTCACGTGTACCAGCCCTCGTATCTCTACATCCTTCTGACCCCACAAAAATATATGAAGTTTTCAGGGTCCTCTGAAGGTAAGAAATTCAGGCTACTTTGGACTAGGGCAGGGAGCAAGGCCCCTCACAGAAAATGTCCTGCAAGGAGTTTTTAAAATTAGCTAATTCCACACTGAGTGCCTCTACTGATTGCAACTGCAGGGGGAGAGGCAGTTTCTCAAGCAGACAGATCTTAAATTATTTAGGGTTTAAAAAGTCAAAATCAACCCCTTATACTCCATATAAAAATCCACAGGCAGTCAACACATGGAGCACTGGTGTCCTGTGTTCCTGGACAGATGTGCTCCTTAACAGGTTGGCTGTTGCATTCTGCACAAACTAGTTTCTGGGAAGGCTATAATGAAGAATCTCATTGCTGTAGTATAGTCTTAAGGTGACAAAGGCATGGAACACGGAGGCAAATTGCAATTAGTTACTGGTCTGTAAAATGCTTTGAGATTCTCAGATGAAAGGTGCTATAGCAATGCAGGGTATAAATAGTATATTGTCATCAGACATAAAGAGTGAGGCTCCTTAAACACTTTCACACTGAGAGAAATTTTCAAGTACCTATATTTAAAACTTAGACCCATTCACTTTTCACTCATTGTTAAACATTTCCATTATATTTTGCACAACTGTAATGATACTTCTGAAATGTCACATTGGCTGGTCCTCCAGCCATTTAAGCCTGTGGGACTATGCACATGAGCAAAGTCTGCAGGATCAGGCTTACAGTTTATAAACCTGTGCCATTCAACCAAAATGTGTTATTTAAAGGCAATAGCAAATGTACCAATGAAAACCACAAACTGGATACACACCACATATCAGTGAAATCCTCCAACTCTAATGCTGTTTATGTCTTATTTACAACACAGGAATTCAGGACAATATAAGTCCTTCCTCAAAAAAAAAAAAGTTTTCGCCTTCTGGACACTGTGACACAAAATACAATTGTTGGACAATGTTGTGTTTAATACTAACCAGTCTGGCAGCTCTTTTGCTTTCTTAACATCTTTCGCAGCTTCCTTATGTTGTTTTTAAAGGGCTTTCTTTGACTATGCCTGTTTATAGCACTAGAGGAGGAAGAAACAAAGCAATTGTAAAGCTTGTTAAGAAGTAGTTCATATGCTATTAAAGGTGACCTTGCCACTTCCCGTTCTATTTATTCTACTTCCTTTCCAAACCAGGCCATATCATTCCATATAAAATGTAAGCAATCTGAATAGAGGTGGACCTAAACTCAAAGCCAAGTCTGAACATGTAACCTGTTAAACTTTTGGAAAGTTCAAATCCAGATTCAAATGTATTGGTGTAGGCCCATCTGATAACAGGCTCTTCAATCCCGCAGACAGAAGTGTAAGACCCAAAGGCTGGAAGTTAAAGCTAGACAAATTCAGACTGGAAATAAGGTGAACATTTTTAACAGTGAGGGCAATTTATTATTGGAACAATTAACCAAGGGTTGTGGTTGATTCTCCATCAGCAATTTTAAAATCAGAATTGGATGTTTTTCTGTAAGATATGCTCTAGTTCGAACAGGAATCATTTTAGAAAAGTTCTATGGCTTGTGTTACACAGGAGGTCAGACTAGATGACCACAGTGGTACCATCTGGCCTTAGAATCTATAAATCACAGCAAACTGAAAACTAAAACTCTGTTTATGTTGGGATCAGATATTAGCTTGCTACAACCATATTTGAATGGCAAAGTTCTAGCACAGTTTCCCTGATCAGGGTGACAAGAATATTTTTCTGAAAACTCAGCTAGCCAACCAAATGTTACAGCCCTGAGGGCAGGTCTACACTACAGGAAAAGGTCGATCTAAACTATGCAATTTGAGTTACATTAGTAGCGTAACTCAAGTCAACATAACTTAGATCTACTTACTGCAGGGTCCACACCGCGCTGGGTTGACGGGAGAAACTCTCCGGTTAACTCCCCTTACTCTTCTCATTCCAGTGGAGTACTGGAGTCAATGGGAGAGTGATTGGTGGTCGATTTAGCGGGTCTTCACTAGATTTGCTAAATCAACCTCCGGTGGATCGATTGCCAGAGCATCAATCCCACTGGTAGTGGAGACAAGCCCTGAGTCTCTGCTGACTTACATTGGTTTTACACTGGAGTATCTCCACTGACTTTAGTAGATTATTCCTGATTGACACTGGTGTGAGAGCAAAACTAGGCCCTACTTCCCTTCCCCTCAGATGTACTCTACACAATAATTTTACAACATAACTCTAAATCAGTCTTCAGACAAAAAACTCTGTCCACCTTGGAAAGGGAGATTCTGCTAGAGTTCTACTAGCAACAACATAGCTATAGCTAATATAGTTCTGGTCCACCTGGACACAGAAACTCAGTGAGATTCAAATCTTCTGAAATTGACTCAGTGAGTAGCACCAGTTAAGTGAATGTAGTTACACCGGGGTAAATTTGGCTTATACTCCTTAAGAGGCTGAAAATATGTCATTTCCCAATTACATTTACACTCCCATTGTTTTATTTAAATCTGACTCTTCAAAAGTAATTGATAGATATCTAGTTTCATTTGGTGTTTAGAGGCCATGTGACAGGAACAATATAAAATCCTTAAAAAATTAGGATAACAGATCAAAGGTTAGTTTGAAGGATTTTTCATGTTGCTGTTTATACACCAAAATATAAGCTGTATGTTTTTGAAAAGTTACCTTTTGACTACTCTTGCCTGTCTACTAGACATTTAGCATCTCCTGGAAGATATACTTTCTCAAGAACTTGTTTTATAGAACAGAACTTTATCCATCTATCTTGAGATTCTGTGCTGCTGCCCCACCCTGTAATATCTGAGCATTTCCACATTAATAAGATTGGCAATAGCAAAGCTCCAAGTGGATTTCTCCCTTTTCACAGGTTTTGTTTGCTTATTTGTTTTATTGTTTTGTTTTGCACAGGAAGTTCGGCTTTGGATCATTTACTTTAGGAGTAAAGTGACATAGGATGAAAATAGTTGTGAATGTTTTCTGCTAGTAGAGGGACGTTTTACCAAAGGGGAAGCTTTAGCAGATATTCCTAAAGGTGCTCAGACTTTTTGATTCATCTTATCTTCTCTGGAAGTTCATTTCACTGCTGGATCCCCTTGACTGAGAACACTTTGTCCCTGGATTTCATGGAGTTAGTTTTGAGCTTTATGATATGTTTTATTCCAGAGGAATACAACTGAGATTTTGGTTTAATTCATTTAGAGCTGGTAACAATGTTAAATTGGTAACCTAGGAAACTGGCATCCTCTCTACATTGGCTGAGTAAGTACAGCACAGTGGCAGTACAAGCTTCTCTGTGTTGCCCTACCAATGTGCCTCACTCATGCATTCAAGGAACAACACTGTCTTAAGTGGAACTATTCTGTCTTTAGTGGGTAGCAGGAGGGTAGTTCAGTCCACATGCCCATTCGATCCATGCCTTCTCCCCTGAGACTGCCAATTGCGAATAGTGGGTTTTGTGATATGATGGTTTTCTCCGGCAGTAGCACAGGCTCTTGCATTATGCCATTGCATAATCTAAATTCTTCAGGAAGCAAGTAAAGTTGTATGATTTTTTTAAATTTAAAGGACAATTTAATTTAAAGAACAATTGCTCAATTTCAAAAAGAAGAGAAAGTGGTCCTTACTGCATGTTATTGGCATCTTTAATCATAGTTTCACTGTAAAAGGCCAAGGACTGAAAGGGCATGAAGACTGATCAAGATTGAGTCACGTAGGTAGGACAGAGTAGGGGAAACACAAGTTGTATGACTAAATACAGGACGTCAGTCACCAGAACTGATGAGACAGCACCTTTCACAATCACTAAATTCATATGAAAAGAAAACAAACGAACAAAAAAACCCCACTTGGCCCTCTAAGACATTATAAAAACCCAGCTCTTCATGAGTCATTTGTCACACTGACCAACAAACATTTCTGTAAATGTATGGAATGCAAATCATTTGCATATAGCACAGAAAGATAGATTAATTAGACTTGTGTTTTACAGAAACAAATAGTAAAATTTTAAATTAATGAATTAAATGTTTGGATAATTGACAGCTTCCAACAAAGCAGGAAAGATATACTTTATTTAAATATCCTCCATGACATTATTCTCATCCACTTTTTGCAATTAGAGAGGGTTCAAATCCAGAGAGCATAGAGGGGCTGAAATGTAATCATAAGAACATATTTAGTAAAGAAATATTCATTGATTTACTGTTCCATATCCTCCATGGTTAATTCAGACAGAGAAGCCATGCATAGTGAATTAGCATGAATGTCCGCAATGAATCAAAAAAAGATGTCATTCTAATGTGTGGCGTGCACAAGTTTCTACAAGCAACACTGTGGTCAGGTAAAGAATTTACTAAATCTGAAAGAGCAACAACAAAAAAAGGGTAGTGTAGCATTTATATAGTTTCATTTGTGAAAAAAATGATTAAATGATAATCGGTTACATTCAGTTCAACTCAGTTTCCCTACTACAGACATTGGGCCACATCCTCATCTTTTTTATCTGCTGCAGAGGGAAGCATAGTGTTGATGAAGAATAAAACCAGCAACTCACCATATGCTACCTAGAACACCAAACAGTGCAGAGGTTTCAAATGCCTGTGGATGGTGCTCTACAGCAATTGGGGGGACAGAAGGAGTAGCATTAGGAAGCAGCTGCTCTCTGTGGTATCAGGCATACGTCTTGCATAAGTTTCCCTGGGATCCCTGTTCCCCGTTTGCTCAGTTTATTTAGCCCACTCTCCCCTCCAGCACTTTGTATCAAGAAAGCTAATTCTTCAGCGGAGGAAATCTGAATGATGCTTGTGTTTTGATCTGAGGAGGGAATGGAGTCACTTCACAAAGTGCTCACCTTCCCACAAAAGTTATGTACATGCTCTCAACCTCAATGGCCTAGGGAGCAATGAATCTGACACACAGCACAACCCCCAGTCTGGTGTTTCATATATTTCAGCATTGATGGTTCCCTATAGTATTACAACTAATAACAATAATACTCTTGGGATCCAAAGGCACTTTGCAAATTATATACATACAGTCCTACTGAAATGCTGCCATCTCTGGGAAAGTGGTAGAAACCAACCAGTACAACTGGATGAAGGGGAATTTAACTAAAGACAACAGGGAAAACTCTTGTTGCTACAAAAAGTGCCATGGAATATTTAAGATTTGCAGACAAAACCTTTTTTTTTTTTAAAGTCTCATTCAAAAACCCATAATAGTACAAAATCTCTAAAGAGTTAGACTAGAAATATAGATTATAAATTTCCTGATATTTGCAGAGTTACTTTCATGGTACAGAGAGGCCAATTTTAAAGAATGAAATCTTTCCTGTGGTACTTGAAAAGCAAGCACCTAATGTTCAGTTTGCAATGTTTTAACTAAGGCAATACATAGTTTGTGTTACCACTTATGTGTTTGTCAAAGTTATCCTCCCAGTCTATGTACAGACTATGTATGATTGCTAAACATATTATTTAATCATTCAAGTTTTCTGAATAGAGTTAAAATATGATACTGTAAATTGTGTCACTGTCTTTGTGTTCCCTTCAGACGATACCAGGAACACCTACAAAACTACAAAATTACTGCATACAAAATACTAAATAAAAATACATTAAGGTTGCAAGGTGAAAGCATTCAAAAAACAAGAACTGTCCAAATTAAGGTGCAGATCCTACAAAGGCTTAAATACATGGTTAACTTTATGCATTGCAAGTAGTCCCACTGACTTCAATTAAAAGTTAGTGGGACTTGAATTTCAAAACCACGTAGGTTTTTTTGAAAATTTTACCCTAAACCCCTGTAAACTGATCAAATCAAAACCAATTTTCACTAGACCACCAAAAGGCAGACGTCTGAACGGGGATTATGTCTCTGTCAAATTTCAAGTTTATAACATGTACTGCTAAAACACTGGAGCTGTTCAAAGAAAGGTCACAAGCATTCATATTTGAAGGGTAAAAGTATGTATTTCTACACTCCTTGATGGCTAACCTTTTTTTGCTCAGACTTAAAAATAATTGTTCATGAGCTTTATCCCAAAAGATAAAAATTTAACAAAGTCATAAGGACATTTAACATAAAAAATATTGTTCAACTTTATCTATTGAGATGAGATGAGATCAGATGAGATGAGATTTTATTCTCTGATCATCGGGAAGACCAGGGACCAAACTGAGCTCTGGTATAAGTGGCATTAATCTAGTGAACTCAATTGAGTAACCTCGTTCACACCAAGATGATTTTGGCCCCAGGTGTATTTGTCTGACTAGGTCTGGCACTGAAAGGTTTCAAATGTAATGAAAGAGATTGCAGAATGAATCATATTACCTGATGGCTAAGTACTGCTTCTTGCAAGCTCTAGTAGTTTATCTTCACTATATGGTAATAATGACTTTTCTAAAGCACAAATAATTACAGTTTTTATCAATAGTTCATGCCAAACACACACCCTTAAAAGAAATCAGCCTAAAGCAGGTGCATTGAGCTGTCAGACCTTGAAATTTGTTTTGAAACCAACCACCTGTTAGTGTAATTGTGTAGCTGTTTTTCCTGGCTTATGGGATTTTAGTTCAGCTGTTGTTCTCATGCTAGCGTTTATTTCCTCTAGGAATCACTGAGTCCACTTCCACACTTCCACTGTGTGACTAACATCTTGGGGTCTGATTCAATGTGTACATGTAAAAAGGTCTGTTGTAGTTTCCTTAATTAATAGCAGACTTTGTTTACAGATAAGTCGTATCATTTCTGTAGAAAAATGTAAGAACTATATATTAAATCCTTTTTATTACATATAATCATTTACTCTTCTGAGTTTCTTGCTTGTTTTAGACAGGGACAAAGAACATTTACTCTTAATGGATGAGCTCAAGGATCACATTTAGTGTTGGTTCCTGACTCATATTTTACTAACAGAGTAGCAATTTTCCTGCCACTGTATCTGAGGCCTGATTCAGCATTTCCATTGTAACCTTCTATTTCAAGGGGTTTATAACTTGACTGAAAAAGTTTATTGCAGGTTGAAATTTAGCAGACAAAGTCTCTAGGCAAAAGCAAATTTAGCTGCCAAAATCTAAAAGAAAATAAATCTATATCTGGGTTACAAGTATTAAAAAAATAATTAGAAGGTGACTTAAGATGCTTGTTATGTTTCTATAACTCAGAAATGGCATTTTTAAATAACACTGTGTTTTCAATTAGTCTAAAATGGACAACAGTTGTCTTTGCTGTTTGGAAACAATTATAAAGATAAAGTATTAGATCATCTACGTCAGAACTATCTTGCTAGGGTACAGGATCCTGATTGATGCGGCCCAAAAATATACAAAGTACTACTCAGTACAGAAAAAAATAAGACAGGATCACTGCAGTGCAGATCTAAAAAACTAATTTCAGACATGACACAACAAAAATTGTCACAATGCACAATGGAGAAAGGACAGCATTCACATCAGTAAGATTACATGGTTGTTCAGCGAAGGCTAGTGCACGGCAGGATGGAGCAGAGAATTTTTTTAAGATGATAAAATAAATAGTCTGAATAAGTAGAAGACCTAATCAACAAATTTGTTGTATGCTTTATGAAAGTGGGTCTTCAGGAAGGATTTAAAAGAGGAGAAGGCAATGGGTTTGCAAACCAGCTCAAAAAAGCACACAGATTTATAAACAAAGTCTTTGCATTTATAAATAATAATTTAGTAAGAGAGCAAATAGAGTTTTTATTGATATATGTTTCATGTTTTATAATAAGCACACAATTAAAAAAAGATACAGATCTATATGCATAAATGAGGTATTCCTGTCATATAATGTGTTGTATGCTTTCAGAGATACTTATACGAACTACTGAAGCACTGATAAAAACGCAAATAATGGAAACTTTAATTACAGTAAGCAATCCCTACAAGAAGTGCACACAGGGGAAAAGTTCAAGGGATCTTTCTAGTAACTGCACCCTCTCTGTCCCCACGAAAGGGCCTGCCACAGTTTAGGGTTGCCAGTTTTGGTTGGATGTATTCCTGGAGATTTCATCACATGACATAATCTTTAATTAAAAATTGATCTTTAATTCCTGGAGGGCTGGCAACCCTAACACAGTTCAGACCCTTTGTTTTCTGGACTGCTTCCTGCCAGCGCCCTATTAGACACAAGCCACCCCAAAACAGGCAGGAGGGGGGAGGAAGCCAGGGGGTACACCGTGCTGTCATACTCACAAACTGCTGGAGACTGTGGAAAACACAGATAGAAGAAGGTAGTCAGTGGAGTACACCATAAGTGAGAGGCGATGTTCCAGTTTACACCAGCCTAGTCAATCCTGTTGTGTCCATCTAAGGTTAGGCAAACACTGTCTTTACACAACTTTTCCCAGTCTATCCCCACACGTCTGGGACCCTCTTTGATGAGTTTCAGCTAAATCTTATGACCTTATGTGAAGCACTTGTGTTAAGTCCAATAATTACTAAGCCTCAGGCCTCAACCTTTTGCCAACCTTATTAGGGTTGCCAACTCTCCAGAATTGTCCTGAAGTCTCCAGGAATCAAAGATTAATCTTTAATTAAAAAGTATGTCATGTGATGAAACCTCCAGGAATATGTCTAATCAAAATTGTCAACCCTAAATCTTATCTTTATACTATTTACTATTTTATGTGTTTCTCTACTTGTATTTTAACTATATGTAAATCACTTATAAGTACTAACAGTATTATTGTCACTGATATATAAATTAATCTTGCCTCATAATCTCCATAGGATCAGGGTCACTAGTCAAGCCTGGTGAGTTTGTGCAGCTTCTCCCTACCCTCAACAGAGGGCTGTAGTTAAAAGCCACAATACAGCCCTCAATGTATCTGTAGCAATAGATAATTAATTAGGACTCAGTACATAAAACCAATGAGAAAAACACAATGGATGTAAATATGAAAGTATCCATCAAATATCTCTTGGCATAAAAACAATGGGGGTAAAATATTAGGATAAGATATTCTGCATTTTTTTTACAAATGTACTGATAATTACAGAATCTGAATTCAACTTCAAATATCTGTATGACAGAAGTAATACAGAACCACATTTTTGTAAAACTGTGAAGTATTAAATCCCAGTTGGCAGCAGTTTTTTCACTGTTATAAGCAGTGATTAACTATGCATCATATGAAATTTGAGTTGTTTCCTCTCAGCTATTTGAAATCACCCTGGGACCCATTACAGATGAAGTGCCAACAAGATTTTTCTCCTGTTTAATGTACCATCCATCACAGATCACAGTACATGTTGTTTTATTATTAAGTACTGTTCCAAAACTAATTGAGAAACTCAATTATCAACATCTTAATGAAAAAAGGTCACAAAACGTTGTATGAGGTTCTGTTAAAAGAAATACCCCTTGCTTCTTATCTAAGCACGTATGTCTCCAAAGTTCCTGTTTTGTAGAAGTTTTATTAATTGCAAATGTTGTTTGTTAGAGGAAAACCATGACTGAAGCTGTAAAACAAAGAGAATAGTTGTGACTTTAATCCTTTGAATAAGGCTTTGTTTCCCATTGACTAAAAACTTCCTAAAGGAAGTGGAGTTGGGAGAATCCAGGAAGGATTTGGATTTGCCAGATCCAGTTCCTACTCAAATTTGGATGCAAAGCCTTTGTTATTCATTTTACAGAAGTTTGTGAATTTTTCTGATAAATTACAAACTATATACTTGCCAAAATTTGAAAGTTAAAAAAAATACCTTAGATTTCTCTCTATGCCTCTCTCTCTCTCTCACATACACACACTCTGTACTCTTTTTTTTTTTTTAATCAAATACTATTTGAAGTTTTCTTTTACAGATGCTGCAGGGAGAATTTATGTTTGTATTTGTTTGGTTGCTTTTAATTACTTGTAGGAGCACTCAGGCACTGAGCTGATGAGGGCCATATAAGTATACTATCTAGATAGATGAATTTTGGGAGAAAAATACAAATGCAACTTTTTACCCCATTGAAACACGTTCTGCAATATGCAAAATAGGAGAAACACTTTAAAATCCCTTTCCTTGACAAACAGTAATTGCACACTAAAAAGTGCACTAGTTGGCAATAAAGTTGAGCTCTCTGAGGCCTTTCCGAGCCACCCCAATTTTTGTTCTTTCACAAATACATTTTAATTCTGTACATGAGTTCAAAAACTTTCAAGATATGATTAGCTAAAATCATAGTCTCTTTGTAGTCAGAGCATACATTGGGGTTGCATTCTTGAAAAGGTCCATGGATACCGAACCAAAGTATACTGGGGAATTTTTCGCCTAAACAGTGTACCTTTTTATGACAGGTTATACACTACACGTTTTACACATAAAACATTGAATAAAGGAATGTAGAACCCTACTAACACCGTTTGAACACAGAACATTTTAATTCAGTAAATACAGTACAAAACAGTGTAAATACAGTACAAAACAGTGTAAATTACACTAAACTTAGGTAGGGGTGGGTTTTCTGGGGCTGGCTTTTTCATGGCTGGCTTTTTGGTTGCGGAAGTCTTAAAAAAAGGTTTTATCAACGTTTGCTCTCCTGCATGAATCTGTGAATGATCGAGCTCCCTGTAGCAAGCCACTGCATCATTGATAGCCCTGGAGACTTTGCAGACCGTTCATGAAAAGGATCACCGCTCTGTATGATTGCCATCATCTCATCCAGCAATCCAAAGAAACGGGAGAGGTTCTTTGTTGTCAGACTCCTGACTTCCTGCCCTATGTCATTGTCATCATCATCCTTGCTTTCTTTGGATATCCTTTGTTAGTCCAGCTCAATCAATTCCTCATTTGTCAGTTGCTCAGTATGAGACTCCAAGAATTCCTGTACATCCTCCTCCTCCACCTCCTCGAAGCTGACATCCTTCACGAACTTGACAATTTCTTGCTCGAGAGCAGGAACAGCATCAAATCCCATGAAGCTGTGGACAGCATTTGGCCATGTACGGCGCCAAATGTCATTCATACATTGCGAAGTGACCTCTTCCCACGACATATCAATGTTTTCCACGCTGTTCAAGATGTTGTAGGACTTCCAAAACTCCTTTACGCTAGGCTTTCCTTCACCTGCAGTCTCCTTAATCCGCATGGAGAATGTCCTTTCTAGGTAATAAGCCTTGAATGTGGCCAGCGGATGCAAGTACAGTACTGCACTGTACAATAGGGAAACGTGTTCCAATTCACGTCAGTCCCGATCCGTGCAAAAGACGGATATGTGGATCAGGAACAACATAAACTGGAACACGTTCCCTTACTGATGAGTGATGGATATCCAAAAGAGCTGATAAGGGGAGATGTATACTGGGAACCCCTATATCACAAATCAGATGACTTTTTGATTTTTGATCCTAAACGGATTTAAAATCAAATGCCTAAGCTCCTTCCCCAAACCACATTTTATATTTAACTCTCCATTTCTGATTAATTAAAGTGCATGTTGGGAGATTCAAGGGTATCTGATACAGTTTTATAGATTGTTACATAGACAGGGATTGCTCATGTGAGGTGCTAAGCACCCTCAACTCATCCTGACTTCAATGGGCTATGTGACTGCTCCACATCTTGCTGGATCAAACTCTTAAGTACAATCAGCACTGTATTTAATAGTTTTTGTGATATTGATATCAACATGAGCATTAGGCCAGCCTCCCACATAGACCATAATTATGCCTCCTAATACTGGGGAAAGGGAACACAATGTAAAGGGGAGGACGCATGATTGTGCCATGTGTCTCCTCTGGGAGAAACTTCCAGCCTCACCTCCCTGGGCCAGGGCAGCCAATCCCTCCGGCTCCTGGGGGGATGAGACCACAGGAGTGGGAAGCATGTGCTTCTGGGCCCGGCTGGGGCCAGCTTCAGCCCTGGCTGAACAGAGGCCAGGGAACCTGCTTCTGGCACCTTCCTATCCTGCGCCCAGCCCGGGGCCTGCCATGCTCTTCCCACCCCAAGAGTTACCTGCCAATGGGGTGGGAGCTCTGTCCTTCTCCTGGTGTGCCTCCCGCCGGCAAGTTCAGCCCCTGGCTCACTCAGCCCCTGTCCCCTCAGCTGTATGAGAAGCGGCTCCATCCTGCTCTGTGCCTTGGGCACAGCTGCCAGGGGCAGGGGTCCAACATGCCGCACTGCACAGAGCAGTGACCCGGAGCAGTCAGCGTGAAAAGTGGCTGGTCCTGCCCCTTCCACTCCCCACAGGGGCCAAGCATGCCAGGGGACAGGTGCAGCAGGAGAAGGATAGAGCCCCTCTCCCTCCCCCCTTGGCAGGCCAAGCAGAAATCTGGTGGGGCACTTGACCTATGCTATGCATCACCTACGCGCTAAGGATGCAAATGCTAGTATTTTAAATATCAAGAATATCAACATCTAAACACTAGCATTTATGGCTAAAGATCAACTCTGTCTGTAATACTGAATGCTGACTTTAAAAACTGAAGTCTATTAAATAAACGTTAAACCTTTCCATAGGGACACAGAGACATATAAATGAGGGATGTACCTTTAGCACCACGGAAATGCAATGGAGTCAATGAAAAGAATGTTGGTAGGACAGAACTGTAAAATGGTTAAATGTCTGCCAGAAAAACCAAACCAAACCTGGGCCTGTCTTTTCTAAACAGAGCAACTGGGAATTCTACATTGCACTTCTAATCATAACACTTGCTAACTATCTTTCTTTTCAGACAGAGAAGCTAGTTTTAATTTAAACCCCAAACTGCTGATCAGGTCTCATCTTGGCTTTGTGGTTAATTATGTGACTGAGGCATAAATTATTTAGCACTAACACATGGTCTGTCATGTCTTGTTACTTAAGTGTAATATGCCTTTCATCCATGTATACTCAAGAGGACCATCTGATTGGCTGCTGGTGATGTTATCCCCATTTGGTAATCCCCAGTGAATCCACAGGGAATAGCCAGCCCATTCTAGGCAGAGTTCCTAGCGCCTTTTTTACAGGTCTGTGCCTAATAACAGGTTTATTCCTACTCATCACTCTTGGGTTCACTGCAGGTGAATTAAATGGTTTTCAATAAAATTGCCTCAATGAATGTCAACCATTTTTCATAACAGAAGGTGCAGCAGATGAGCTATTGTTTACCTTTAAACAATGCCCCTTCTACTCTTCAGCAAGCTTGACCTGAATTTTGTGCCAAGGGGTCTGGACTCTGCAGCACTCTGGGGCAACTGCTTGGAAATCCTACAGCAGCTTTAAATACACATAAAATTGAGTTTTGTATTTAATCAAATATAAGAATGAATACAATTAGTACAGTTGTCATATTTTAATTTATTATTTTTTTATTTTCAGTGTGCTGCCTAATTCTGTACTGAAAATGCACTTCTGTATTGCATGGGGAAGATGAGATTTTTGGAAAGTTGGAGATCATGACACATGGGGAGGTATGAGATGTGGTTTGGTCTGTGGGAAAGGCACATTAGATAGATGTTTTTTGTAAATGGACCAGCAATGAAACAGTTAATGCTGCTCTTTAAACTCCCACCTTTAGGATTCAGAGTTACTATCCTGTTTAATAGGGTAGTTCACTTAGAGCTATTGCTTCAAGGTGTTTGCAGACATAGGCAAATCATCACTGCATCAGTTTGCATTTGGAAGGTTCTGTAACAAAAACATTTTTTTTTTAAATGAAAAAGCCAATTCTGCAGCAAATTCAGTGGTAGTGGAATTCCAGAGAGCAATGAGCCTTTCCAGTATAGCAGCAAATGCACCTTTTATCTAGTGGTGAGGCACAGGATTTGCATTTGTTGTCATTAAGTGCAGCAGTAAGAACTAGGAAAGAGAAATCTGACACCTCTTGAAAGCCTAATTTTTTTGATGCTCTTATATTACTGTTAAATAATAATACAACTATCAATATGCTATCTAAACTTACTTTCCTCTGTGTGCTGGAGAGGTATCACAAAGACTCTCAAACTACGTTCCCTCTAAGTTGCACGTCTGTGCAGCAGACTAAGGGCTGTGGCCGGGGGAGATGTGCCTCTGCCCTGGCAGAACTGCCGTGGCTGGTGGAGAGACGCCTCTTCCCTGGCATAGGAACTGCCGTGGCTGGGAAGAGGCACTTCTCCCCCGGCCCGATGCGGCGAGAGAGGGCTGGGGGGTGTCCTCTCTCCCTGCTGCAGCCTACACCCCAAACCCCTCATTCCCAACCCCACCCCAGAGCCTGCACCCCCAGCCGGAGCCCTCACACCCAATCCTCTACCCCAACCCTGAGCCCCCTCCCACACTCTGAACCCCTCAGCCCCACCCCTGCCAAACATCACCTGCATATTGGTGCCCATAACAAAATTCATTCCGCACGTGGATGTTCCACTGAATGCATCCGAGGAAGTGAGCTGTAGCTCACGAAAGCTTATGCTCAAATAAATTGGTTAGTCTCTAAGGTGCCACAAGTACTCCTTTTCTTTTTGCGAATACAGACTAACACGGCTGCTACTCTGAAACCTGTAAAAAATTAGAGGGAACATTGCTCTCAAACTGGATTTTAGAGACAAGATGGGTGAGGTAATCTCTTTTATTAGACCATCTTCTGTTGGTGAGAGAGACAAGCTTTCAAGCTCTTCTTCAGGTCTTAGAACGTGTGGTAACTGCTTATGCTAAAAGGAGTACTTGTGGCACCTTAGAGACTAACCAATTTATTTGAGCATAAGCTTTCGTGAGCTACAGCTCACTTCATCGGATGCATTCAGTGGAAAATACAGTGAGGAGATTTATATACACACAGAACATGAAAAAATGGGTGTTTATCATGCACACTGTAAGGAGAGTGATCACTTAAGATGGGCTATTACCAGCAGGAGAGTGGGGGGGGGGAGGGAGAAAACCCTTTGTAGTGATAATCAAGGTGGGCCATTTCCAGCAGTTAACAAGAATGTCTGAGGAATGGGGGGGGGGGGAGGAATAAACAAGGGGAAATAGTTTTACTTTGTGTAATGACTCAGCCACTCCCAGTCTTTATTTAAGCCTAAATTAATTGTATCCAGTTTGCAAATTAATTCCAATTCAGCAGTCTCTCAATGGAGTCTGTTTTTGAAGTCTTTTTGTTGAAGAATTGCCACTTTTAGGTCAGAAATTGAGTGACCAGAGAGATTGAAGTGTTCTCTGACTGGTTTACGAATGTTATAATTCTTGACATCTGATTTGTGTCCATTTATTCTTTTACGTAGAGACTGTCCAGTCTGACCAATGTACATGGCAGAGGGGCATTGCTGGCACATGATGGCATATATCACATTGGTAGATATGCAGGTGAACGAGCCTCTGATAGTGTGGCTGATGTGATTAGGCCCTATGATGGTGTCCCCTGAATAGATATGTGGACACAGTTGGCAACAGGCTTTGTTGCAAGGATAGGTTCCTGGGTTAGTGGTTCTGTTGTGTGGTGTGTGGTTGCTGGTGAGTATTTGCTTCAGGTTGGGGGGCTGTCTGTAGGCAAGGACTGGCCTGTCTCCCAAGATTTCTGAGAGCGATGGGTCGTCCTTCAGGATAGGTTGTAGATCCTTGATGATGCGTTGGAGAGGTTTTAGTTGGGGGCTGAAGGTGACGGCTAGTGGCGTTCTGTTATTTTCTTTGTTGGGCCTGTCCTGTACTAGGTGACTTCTGGGTACTCTTCTGGCTCTGTCAATCTTAAGTGATCACTCTCCCTATAGTGTGCATGATAAACACCCATTTTTTCATGTTCTGTGTGTATATAAATCTCCTCACTGTATTTTCCATTGAATACATCCGATGAAGTGAGCTGTAGCTCATGAAAGCTTATGCTCAAATAAATTGGTTAGTCTCTAAGGTGCCACAAGTACTCCTTTTCTTTTTGCGAATACAGACTAACACGGCTGCTACTCCGAAACCTGCTTATGCTAAACAATGTTTCCTCTTGCATTTAGCTATGACGCTGAGTACCTTTCCCAGACCTGAAGAGGACAGTGTAGCTTGAAAGCTTGGCTCTTTCACCAACAGAAATTGCTCCAGTAAAAGATCTGACCCCACCCACCGTATCTTTCCAATATCCTGGAACCAACAGGGCTACAGCAACACTGCATATAAAGCAGATTTTGTGCCTTTTGCTGATGCCTTCCAACTGCATGCTGCAATTCAGGGGGCAAGGAAGAGGTTTTGTCTTGCGTGATGTGAGTCCATGGCTGCTACAGTGCATAGCTCTATGAGATGGAGCTAGAAGGGGAAATTACCACAGGGACTCGAGCAGGCCTGGAAGCTGGACTAGAGCCAGCACAGAATACTACACAGCAGGGCAGGGAGTGGGGAACACCAGTCACACAGCAAGAGATTTGTGAGGCCAAACGCAGACACTCGAAACTCCAATTTAAGCTGGACTCTAGCGCTAACCAGCCCCCCCTCCTCCCCAGTCTTGGGGGGCAGGGGAGGAGAAGCAGCCACGGCACCAAGCAGCTGGGCACAACCTCCCCTTCTGGCATCAGCTGGGCGCTGGCACCTGCACAGGCGGAAGCACCTGGGTTTGCCTCAGCGCGTGCTATTCCCCAGGGACCGGGCACACAGGCGGGGGCTGAGGAGCGGGGCTGGACACCCAGAGCCAGGCCGCCTGCGGGGAGCGCAGACTGGCGGTGGCGACCCGCTGGACAAGGCCCCAGCTCGTGCCGGGGGCGGGTGCTTCCCAGTCTCCCCGGGGGCGGGGAGGAGCCTGAGCGAGAGGAGATGCCATTGGGGGGACGGGGGAAAAGGAACGCTGCGAGCAGGCTGGCCACTTCTCGCGAGAGAACGGACCTCTCTGCGTGTCTGCCTAGGCGGGCACGGCCACTGATAGATGTTCTCCCGTTGCCGACAGCCGCTCTCGCGAGCGTTGCGCGCCCGGAAGCTGTGCGGCCACGCGGCAGAGCGGACTGAGTAGTGTGTGCGGCTAGAGCCGAGGAGTTGGGGGAGGGAGCGGGTTCGCCACGTCCTGTACGGGAGCCGCCGAGGGGCAGACGCTGCTGCAGGAACCGGCCAGATGCCCAGCGCCGCCCGCAAGAGCCAGGAGCGCGACCGAGCTAGCATGGAGCCGCCGCCTGCCGATGTGGGTCCGGGCGGTGTGAGGGAGAAAGCACCGGGACCGGGTGGAGGGGTGTGTGGGCTGCCGCGAGGGACGGGCGGGCCTTCGGGGGGTGAGGCCCTGGGGGAGGGGAGGCAGGTGTCCCTAAGGTTCCCCCCCCCCAGGGCAGGGCAGAGGGAGGCAGTGCCCACACCACGGGAGATGGCTTCGTGCTCGCCTCCCGCTCCCCCGGGCTCCCAGAGGACCTATGCCCAGCCTCGGGAGTTGGCTCCTCCCCCCTCTCCCAAAGGGGGCAGCTGCACCTCTGTGTGGCGATCTCTGTGCTTATGCGGCCCCTCTCAGTCTCGTGTCTGAGCCCCCAAGAAACTAATGGCGTTTTATCCTTCGTGGGGTTGTGTCGTGGGTGTGTGCGCGACCGGGGTCCCCACACGAGCAATGAGAAACGCTCCAGTTATTCTCATGGGGCAGTCAGGTGCCAGATCAACACCTCAGCGTCACTGCGCCGAAATAGGAGTTACGGCCTGAGTATAACTGATGGCCTGGGAAGCGTCTGTGTCTTACACTTTGAGATCACAGGTCAAAGCTGAAAAAGTGGAAAACCGAAGTCTTTTTGCAGATAAAGAAAACATTACCTTAGGTTACGTGAGCTGTAGCTCACGAACGCTTATGCTCAAATAAATTGGTTAGTCTCTAAGGTGCCACAAGTACTCATTTTCTATCTACACTACAGCCGGATCGAGGCTCTGAGATCGATCCACCTGTGGTCGATTTAGGGGGTCTAGTGAAGACCGGCCAAACTGACAGCAGATCACTCTCCAGTTTACCCCTGTATTCTACACCCCCTCGCCCCCCCCACAAAAGTCGAAGTGAGAAAGTCTACTGTCAATGCCCCCGCCCCGGTGTAGACCCCACGGTAACACGACCTAAGATATGTCGACTCCAGCTACGTTATTCAGGAAGGTGGAGTTGTGTAGTGTAGGTCAACTTACTGCGGTAGAGTAGACATAGCCTTAGTAATGGCGTGTGGAACAAACATCAATAGCACGTGCCCAGGGAGCGGATTTGTTTAATTTTAAAATGTGAAAAATGAACCCTTCATAATTAATTCTGGGCAGAGATGGCTTCACTAAAAACAATAGAAACTGGTAAGCCTCTATTAGCTGCCAGTAAATGTACACAACTGCCAAAATATTCTAATAGAATAAGAAAAATGCCAAATCTGTTCACTTGTCAGGCACACAGCTGGGTAAATTGATGAACTTTACTTTGTTCACTGCAGACTTGGGCTCCAGGGGACTAAGAGGGAAAATGGATTCAAGGATTGGGATCGCTCCATTTATAATGCCCTGTTCCCGTGCATTTAATCTTGTAGCAGTTGTCAATGATACATCAGCTCGTCTTGGCTATCGTAGTAACACATAGAGAAGCTTATAGGGAATAATGCTATAATTATTTTAGATTACCCTGTTGTCCTGACATGGGCCAGTTGACTATGTAATTATTTTTTCCATGCTTTTGTATAGATTTCTTTGACAAAAATAATTTTTGTTTGTCCCTTCCAACACCTTTTAGGATTATGCTAAGGAGAGATATGGCGTGTTACCACTGATACAATCACAAGAGAAATCAGGTCAGTTACAAAAACAAAACAAACTTCTAAAACAATTTATACTATGTTGGATACTTGTGGTGCCAGTTTTGACCTAGAACGCTTCTTTGCTAGACTGTTTTTCTGTCTCCCTTGTCACTACTTGTCTCCCTATCTGTGTCCATTTATACTACTAGAGCACAGGTGTTTGAAAAAAAAATTAATTCTAATTGTTACTCCAGAATTATTGCTTTGAAATGTTTAAAGGCTCTGAAAGCATTTGCACTGATCTGCAAAGACAGATGATGAAATATTAGGCAATAAAATATGGATGTCACTTAGGCCAGATCTACACTTAAAATGTACGTCAACATAGCTACAATGCTCAGGGGTATGAAAAAATCCAGTCCCGAGTGCTGAAGCTATGCTGACCTAACCCTTGGTGTAGATGCAGCTAGGTTGATGGAAGAATGCTTCTGTCAACCTAGCTTCTATCACTCAGGGACATGGTGTTCCTACAGAAATAGAAAAACCCTTTCCATTACTGCAGGCTGCATCTGCTACAGCAGAGGTGGGCAGACTACGGCCCGTGGGTCACATCCGGCCCGCGGGACTGTCCTGCCCGGCCCTTGAGCTCCTGGCCCCTTCCCTGCTGTCCCCACTCCCCTGCAGCCACGCCGCCATGCAGGCAGTGCGGCTGGCTCCGGCCAGGTGGCGCGGCTGCCAGTCCTGCTGCTCTGAGCGGCATGGTAAGGGGGAAGGGAGTGTGTGTGTGTGGGGTTGGATAAGGGGCAGAGGTTCTGGAGGGGCAGTCAGTGGAATGTGGGGGGTTGGATGGGGGTGAGGTCCTGGGGGGCTGGTTAGGGGCGTGGGATCCTGAGAGGGGGCAGTCAGGGGACAAGGAGCAATGGGGTTGGATGGGTCGGGAGTCCCGCAGTCAGGGCGGGAAGGGCAGGCTGTTTGGGGAGGCACAGCCTTCCCTACCCAGCCCTCCATAGAGTTTTGCAACCCCGATGTGGCCCTTGGGCCAAAAAGTTTGCCCACCCCTGTGCTCCAGGGTTATGTTTGCAGAGCTACAGCACCATAGCTATGCTGCTATTGTCCCTGCAGTGTAGGCATGGCCTAATTTGTTAAAATGTTCATTCTTTAGCTGGGAAAGATCTACCGTTCCTCACGCTGCCTCTTCAGCTTGTTGGCAGTACTGGAAGTAGAGACAGACCTTTCAGTCACTGAAGCGACCTAAATGTCCCCTGAAGAACCAAGAGTTTTTGTCTTTGTCCCCCACTGCAGGCTTGACTCTTTCTCAGGATTAAAACAAAATTGCCATGTACAATGTTACCGTTCTAAAACTGATTTACTAAAATTTAAATTAGTTTAGCAAGTCCTAGGACATGGAAAAGCATTTGTTCCCTTGGTTTGGAGTAAGCACTCTGAGATATTGCAGCAGCTGTCAGCCATAAATACATATATAGTTACATGGCTACTCATCACAGTACATGAGCACCTAACAAACATGGATTTTTATCCTCGCTGTGAAATGGAGAAGTATTCACATTTTACAGATTCGGTTCTGAAGTACAAAGAGACTAAGTGACTTGCCCAAGGTGTCACAAAGTCTGTGACAGAATGAGGAATTGAACCCAGGTCTCCTGTGATCCAGCAGCTTAACCACTGGACTAGTCTCTGCTCATAGCCTTAGAAGCAAGAAACTATGGCAGAAAATAGTAAAATTAAAGGAAAAACCTGCCCCTTTTACACATCCTCCATTACTGGTGATTGCAGCTCTGCACAAACTATACCGGGCCACAGAAGGATAAGGAACTGACATGTCAAGATGTACTAACAAAGAAAATATGATAAGTGTTTATGGGCCAACCCCAGACTGTTCATCTAACCCTCCTCTCCATTCTTCAAGGGTTGCCCAAGGTGCTTTTCCCCCTATGCCCTTCTCCAAGAGGACACTGACTACCCCAGCAAGCAGATCTGGTGTTCCAGAACTTCTTGGTTTGGAGATTTGCACCACAGTGGAGTCCCAAGAACAGTTCCCTTCTGCTAGTTTCAGACCTTCCACCAAGCAGCCCTGTGGACCTCCTTATCTTGATAAAGCGCAGTACCTTTCTTTGCCTATCAGGGAGGACCCTGCCCCAGAGATCTCAAATCCAAAGAAACGCCACCAGAAATGCTGTGAAGGGGGAAAGTGCATCAGCTGTGGGAAATTCAATAGATTCTGCTTATTAGCAACCCCTTGGTTACTAGCAAAAAGTTGCCATTGTGCAGCAGTTGCCAATAAGAGAAGGAAGGTATGTGGAGCTGCAGCCAGGGAAAGAAGTGCTGGGATGTGCCTTCCCTGGCTGAAGGCCCTGCAAAACTGCCTGCGGATAGGGAACTGGAACCTGGATGCCCAGGTTTTCAGTGGGGGGGAGGGGTTGTGGGCAGGGTGGCAGCTGGGGAGCATGGATACTGGGGGCAGGTACACAAATCTAAGACCAAGGTAGATGCCACTTTCTCATTCTTAATTGAGTGTGTGGCAACATAGGAAAGGAGGCCTCTTACCAAAGGACTCCACTGACAGAAGAATGGTGTTATTGTTTAAAGGAAATTATGAGTTTGGTTTGTCCCTAACAGCATCAGCAATATCTACCCCAAGGTATCCTGTTTGGATTGACAGTCTTGGAGGAACTACCACTCAAGACAAGAGAGTCCATAATTTGGGTGCTTCCTTCTGGAAAAAGTTTATATTAACTGTTCTTCTCTGACGTCCATATGGACACACTCCCCTTCTCAACCAGAGTCATGAATTACAACATGCTATATGTAGGCACATGTGGATTTGCATGTGGAAAATCATCATAGAGTTCTCAACAGCTTCTAGAAATTGGGTAAAATTGTGGCAGCACGCTAACAGAAGCAAAGAAATTTAAAAAAAAGAAAAGAGACGATGACTGGACAGCACAGGAAGAAGTACAGACTGTTCTACAGAGAAACAGATTTTTCAGGGATCATAATAAAGCGTGACATAAGGGACAGATTGTCCTACATTACACAAGAAGAGATTGCAGGCCCATAAACCTAGATTTCCTATATGATCCTTCAGAGAGTGACAAGAGTTGCAAAACCATCAATTTCCAGGTGGATTAAATGATGTATATTGAAGACATACAAACCATGTAATAGGGTTTCTCTGTCATAAATTAGAGCAAACTCCTTAAGGTCAATAGCCATGTTCTTGCCCAAAAGAGTTTTACAGACCCGTCTGTAATTGGGCCATATGGTTATCAACCCATGCTTTGGCAGGAGAGTGCCCGGTGCTGTAGTTCTTCAATAGATGAGTTCAAGAAGGAAAAAAGAAAACTTCGTTTAGTTCGTCAAAATTAACACCCTCACCCCCAGAAATTCTCTTACTTTTAAAATCCCAGTCTGAGGATTTGTGGATTTTGCCTTACTGAAAAATAGGACATTTTCTCTATACTTAACTGAAAATGTTTTCTTCAAATTACAAGGTCCACAGAACCAACACGCCTGAGAAGAGTTGGGATTTATAAGGAGAAACAATATTAGTTTAAAAGAAAAACAGTGGAAAAGTACTTTCTTGTCTACATGTTCTGCTGCTCAGATCTTCTCACAAGTTCTTACAATTGTAGTTGCTGTACAATATTCTCCCTACAGTCTAACCATATAGTCACTTCCTTGCTAAAAGCTTTTGTACTTTAAAGAAAGTGGTGATCACTGTGTGTCGGAAGTTCACAGGATAAAAACATCTCATTGCCTCTCATTATGGATTAGTCTCGTCATACTGAGATCAAGTAGGATGTGTAATTGAATACTGTTGCTCATGCTATATATCCAGCACACTCCTCTTTGAATACTTGCTTTCTACTGTCTCTCATTTCACTTTTCCCTATGAAGTGCCTTTAGGTTGATGTCAAGAACCAAATAAATTGGCCATCTCCTCTTGAGGGGGTGGTGTTATCTTTAACCTTGACTTATCACTTTTAGGTGAAGTCCTTTCTTTTTGTCTGTATTATCCATTGGCTTCTAACTCCACACTAACTTCCCACTCCAACTTTAGCTTTTGAAACTGTCTTTTTGGCTTGTGTCTTTGGATGTTTGTGACTGGGATTTTTACTTAGCTCCCTTGACCCCAAACGTATTTTTTCCCCATATTGCATCTCTAAATTTGTTCCTTATATTGGAACATTGCTAGAATACATCCTTCTTTGATCCTCAGTCACTTCGCAACTTGTTTAATGAAATTGCTTCTCAAATTTAGTAGCATAAATTTTCAGAAGTGATTAGTGATTTTGAATACTTCAGTTTTTTAGTGCCCACGTTTTGAGACATCTTAGTTGAGAACCCAAAATCATTAGTCACTTGATAATTAGGCTGAAAGGTGCAGAATAATACAGCCAATTTATTCTCTCAGTCTAGGAAGCAGGACCATTATCATCCCACTATATTCATGGATTCCTGTTTTTCCCCAAATCTAAGTCAAAATTGTTGGGCTACTTCACACAACATTTTCATAGGTACTTCTCCCTACTACACTGATCTCAAACCCATCTCCTCCTTCAGTCATGGCCTGTTTGTAACTATAAATTCAGTCTCTCTTCTGCTAATGTTGGCAACCCTGCGGCTATCTGATGTTCTCACATCCCATTAAATCATGTCTTTAGAATCTTTCCTGTCTGCTTCAGGCTGTAATTGCTAATTAAACCCCAATTGACTCTCCCTCCTTTTAGCCCATTTCCCCTTGCTGTAACTACTTGCATCTTTACAGCTTTTGAGTTTCAGCTCCTTTTGCTCAACCTTCATAAGTCATCTGCCTTTTTTATTTATGCAGCACCATAGGAATATCAGAAGGCAGAGACCCTGCCTCGAGGAATCTACAATAGAAATTGGACAAACACCGATAAAGACAAAGATTTAGGGGAGGGAATGAAAGAGCTTGGTTTACAATAAAGATTGACTTGTACAGTTGATACAGCTTGTTTTATTGGTTAAATTTTTCCTTGTTTAGAATAAGGTGAGGCACAAGAGAAGCTGGAGTGGAGTTAGTGGATAATAGGTAATTTAATAGTGTGTTTTGAACAGCAGGTGAGGATTTTTGTCACCCTGAAAGGAAGTGGCTGTTTTGGGTGTAGTGCACAGTAAAGAAAAAAGGTATAGATGCACAAGTGGGAGGAAGAGACAGAAGGAACAATGAGGTGAAAAGAATGGGCACAACTTATGTAGTGAACAGGACAGTAGATAGAAATAAAGGTTGACGTGGGCAGAAGCAAAAATGGGTAGCACCTTGAAGGTGAGGACTTGGAGCTTGAGTTTGATCTGGGAAAAGACAGCCATTAAAGAGACCCCTGGGAGAGGGGACATAGTTGGAACAGCATGAAGGGAAGATTGTTTTAGCTGCAACTTGTTGGGTGCCTTGAAGAGAGATGAGGGTCAGGGTTACAGTCGTTCAAGGCAAGAACAAATCTTGGCATGAACAATCAGCATGTCAGCAGAGAGAGGACAGAAAGAGAAGCAACAAGCTAAAATTCATCCAACATTTCTACAAAAGTAGCTGTTTACTTCTGGAAAAATAGTTTTGTTTTATTATTCCTCTCTTTGGAGCTTCTTTTATTACCCTTTCTATGTAAGGTGAAATAGTTTAAAAAGAAATTTGAATTTTATAAAAATTCATAGCAAAATGTGAGTTGTCTGATGAAAGCTGGACCATTGTGTACAGTAAACTTTTAGAAATGTTAATTTAATGCAGATTGCTGGTCATGTCTAATGCATTAGAGATTCGTAAAAAGAGTGACACATCAGTCTGTCTTCGTTAGCCCCTTGAAAAAGTTGTAGCTTTGAAACATTGCAGTTTTAAATTAAGGTAATTCTAGTTCTGCCTAAATATCGAACTTTTAGAACTGCTGGAAACTAGAGGTTGTACTATTTGCATATTTGCAATAGCAGTGCTGAAATTTGAAGATAGGGAGCTGTTGTCGGATCACCCTTTCCAGTTGGGTAGATTTTTTTGTTTGAGTCTTCTGCGTACTTCCATTTTGTAGCTTTTTGTTTCTAGTGTCTATTATTTGCAAAGGAATGACTAGCTCTTTTCTATTTGGAGGAGTAGTGCTAATTGCAAATCAACTATGAATGTGTTGCTAACAGAATTTTGGGTGAAATGATGGATGTATTACCCAGAACTATCTTAATGTACTCACGTCGTTGTCAAAAAGAAAAAAGAATTTTCCAAACCAAAAACTAAATTCCCAGAAATTAAATCCCAAACCAATAGAGAATAATACCATTGCAGGGCAAGATTTGAAAGGTATTCAAAGGCAGAAAGGAGTTCAGAATGGCAGACAGTAACCTGGAGTGAGCAAGCGTTGGGAGAGTTTTGATGGAAAGGGAAGCTCAGAGTAGGTGTGATCGGGTTTCTAGTCAGGGAAATTAAATTTGGTATTTGGAAAAGGTGGATCCCACTGAATGGAGAAGCCTAGAAGCAGGGATGGAGCTCTGTGTTACCTTAGATTGCCGGTGTTACATATCTCTTGTAAAGAAAAACTATTATTCCTTTTAATGAGTAGTGGTTTTAAGCACATATCAACTATGAATGATTAGATGTTGTTGCTAGAATTTGTGGGTTATGAAATGTTACTTATACTGTAACTGAACATTAGATACTGTTTAAAAATAAAAGTGAGTGCTCAATATTATTCAGAAAAATTACAGACAAGAAATTAGGAAGAAGTGCAATTGAGGAGACAGGTAGAAATAAATCTACTCTCATGGAGTTACCGTATTAACTGTTAGCAGCAGTGTGAAATGTCAGTTGTCTGGTAAATTAATCCCTTTAACTGTGGACTTATTTTACAAATATTTTCTCCAGTACTTTAATATGCTACTTTATGGGCCATATTCTGCCCTTGACTGGCCACACATAATTCCCATTTATAGGAATTTAAAAAATAAATAAATGTGGTCTTTAGATTTTTGAGATGCACAGAAGCATGTAGTAAGTGAAGTTCTCATTCTTAACTGACTTTCCATTCTTCATTCCAAATTAGTGATGTCTTAAAACTTAAAAGCAATATTCATTGCTTTCAAAATTGCACTTTAATCAAGACACTTAAACCACTGTCTTTATGAATGTCCTTTGTATCGTTAGACCACGTTAGTGAATACATTATGAAGTCTAGTGTAGACAGTGCACTGTATAGCACTTAGTAAGCTGGTAAAGCCTAGGAGGAACTTGGACTTTTATAATGTTAGTTAGCATATGTTTGCTAACGTGATCTAACACCACATCTTTATATCCTAATCTAGACGAAGCCTTAATTTTCAGAATGACTTTTGGTTTTCTAGTGTCACTTCCTTCATTCTTGGAATTTTTTCCTTTCTATTTCCCAGTCTCCATTTGGCTATAGTTAATATAACATGGCACTTCAGCACCAGCCCAAAGATGGTATACAAATTTCTAGGCGTGGAGGTTATGTCTGCACAGCCTATGGGAGTGAGCTCGGGTTGGCTAGCACTGTAAGAATAGCTGTATATTCAGTGCTTTGAATGTGTGGTTTGTGCTGACGCTCCGGCTCTGAAGCCCACCCCTTCCTTAGGCTCAAGAGCCTGAGCTGCAACTTCAAAGTGCTGTCTATACAGCTATTTTTACAGTGCAAGCATTAGCCATGCTAGCTCAAGTCTGTCAGCCTAGGCTTGGAGGCTCACTCCCATGGGCTGTGTAGACATACCTTTAAAAATCCAGCCTCTTTGGATACTTAAGCAGCTAAAGATGCAGAAACATGTCTAGTGGGGATTTCGAAAGGACCAAGAGACTAACTCCCAAAGTATAATGTGGGAATTCTGACTCAAAGCAATCATTGTCAGACTTGTAAAAGACTGTCTGTTACACAGAGATTGCACTTTCAAAGCATAAGCCCTGTTCTTCCACAGCACCCTGGACCTATTTTTAAAGTTATTTAGGCCCTCTGTGTCAGTATGGAGTTATATAAGTTTGGGTTTGCTCATGTAGAATTTTTTATGGATCCATAGCTCTGTAGTGTTTCTGGTTCATGCTTTTTTGCAGGTACACCTACCTGCAAAATGATTTGCCTCTTATAAGGCTTTATGTCTCCAAAGGGCTGTAAATGCATTAATTAATTAACAGAGTTTAGAAACTGATGTCCAGCATGACTTTCTACCTACACCACTTCTAATCTCTAAACTCATTTAGACCTTGTCCCCAGTGACAATTACAAGTCAACCTATAAACTAGCCTGAACCAGCTTAAAGCTAGTTGATCAAAACAATTCATAGCATGTTGCAAATGGGATTGTGGTGTTTTTAATGCTTTTTAAACCCAGTATGCTGTAAATAATTAGTAATGGTTTTGGTTTTATCATACAAAGATGTAGAAGTGCTGTAGAGAAGTACAGTGTTTAGAATGCAATGACAAACAATATTTATATTAAGATAAACATACCAAAATAACTTTCATTTGATACAGATCGAGTTTTGGTTCGAATAAATGACTTGACAGTGGAGAAAGCTGATGAAGTGGTTTGGGTTCGTGGCAGGATTCATACAAGCAGAGCTAAAGGTGAGATGCATTCAAGTTTTTTCTTGTTTTGTTATTACAATAAACTGAGTATTTTGTATTTTCCTTACAATGCGTCCTTCACCAGAGAGAAGCAACATTATAAAACTTCCACTACTTATGTGTGTGTCACAAGAAAATATCAGTTTGCTTCCAGAATTTCACTATCCTTTTTCAAAACAATTACTGGCATTTATTTCACAATTAAATTTTAGTTATCGTAAAAACAATACAAATTAGAGTATTGGAGCTGCCATCTTGCTGCCCTGTGTGATAATTTGAGACAGTAGCAGTCTCTCCATCTCCCCCTCCCCATCCCTCTGTATAATCTTTGGGAGAAGAGAGACTCTGAGGTTGTTCTTTGTTAAACTGGAATCTGTGTTGAAATAACACATTTTGTGAATGTAGCATTGCTTTTACTAAGTTTACTTCATAGGCAAAAGGTATCCAAGAGTTTTAAAAAAAGACAATCTTAGTCATTCTATTTTAGTTGAACTTTAGAGGTTTGTTTTAAAGCATACTTTCACGGCTACATAAACATTCAGATTTCTAAGTAAAACTGAATCACATTCCAAATCGCTGGACAGACCAAAATCACTCTGCAAGCTGAATAATTAACTTGTGGCTTAGTTTTTGTTGCTATCTTGTCCTGTAAAGAAAACAAAACCATTTTAGTTTGATTACCAAAAAACTTCAAATTAAACAAAAAAAGCACCTTTCTCAACTGAGAGACAGGGAAGGTCCTCTATAGGTCCTGAGGACTGTGGGCTGTTACACAAGGCTGACAGCCATTTTTCTTCACTGGAACTAGAAGTTCTCCCTTGAGATCTGTTTGCAATGTGCAAGCTGAAATAGACTTTGGCCTTTCAGGTTACATCAGACACTGACAACTGTTGGGCCGATTTCAGCTGTTTTTGTCTATTCTGTTGACAGTTGATGGTCCTCCCCAGATTTCGGGAGAAAAGAACATAAAGAAAATGGTCCTCAGAAATTACACATGATAGTAATCTGAGAACAGGAAAAAATGCAGAAGGCAAAGAGGGGAGAAGAGTTCAGTCCAAGAAATTCCCTGAGAAACCAGTTTAGTTAATCTTTCTGTGGAGATAAAAAAAAAAAAGAGAGAGAGAGAAAATGGGAGAGAGAGCTTGTTCTTGTTCTATTGTTTTCCAATAGAAAATCTCTCTTGCTTTGTCAGATTCCTACCCTCAGATCAGAAAATAACCTTAAGACAATTAGACTCTCTTTATATAATTTTTAAAAGTTTTAATTTGTTCTCATTTAAAAACGTTAAATTTAGGGAGATCTGTCTTGAGTTCTGTAATTGTACTCCTGAGTGCCTTCTGCAACAAAAAATTGAAATTTCTGCGCACAATATTTTAAAATTCTGCAAGTTTTATTTGTCAATAAATAAATGCAGAGGCTTCAGCATGGCAATGGGGAAGGGCTGCATGCAGGTGGGAGATCACCTTGCAGCCTCCCCACCCCCTGGACATGGACTCAGTGGTGAGGCTGCACACAACCCTGATACAGCACAAGGCCTGGGCCTGCCCCATAACATCTGGGGTTCTGCGCCAGGTGTATCAGGTGTGGGGCAGGCAGGCTCAACCAGGGAGGATCCAAGTGTGGAGGGGCCCGGTGTGGAGGGATCCAGGTGTGGGGTGAGAGGGTTCTGTGCAGGACAGTCTGGGTGCAGACAGCTCAGTGCTGGGTCTAGGTGTGGGAGGCTCGGTAGAGGGGTTCCTGGTGCAGGAGCAATGGAACTCTATAGGGGCTTCTAGGTGAAAGTGGTTGGGGTTCAGCGGAGGGGTCTGGGTGGAGGTCTCAGAGGGGGATCTGGGTGCTGGGGGAGTGGGGCTTGGTGGGGTGGGGGTCCGGCTGCAGCTAATTGGAGTCAGTGGCATGGGGGGGTCAGGATGTGGGGGATCAGGGTGGTGCAAGAGGCTGGGATGGGGGGTTTGAGTCCAGGGAGCTCAGTGGGGGGTGGTTTGGGTGCAAGGAGGGGTCTGGTGGCAGGGGGTCTGTGTGCAGGGGGCTCCAGATGCAGGGGTTGAGGTTCAGTGCAGTGGGGTTCGGGTATGGAGGGTGAGGGTGGTTCTGGATGTACAGGGTGAGGCTTGGCGTGGGTATCTGGGTATGGGAGGTCGGGATGCATGGGGGTTGGGCAGATAGGGGAGCAGTTCCCTGTACAGTGACCCCCTCACCCCCGCAGCTGAGGAGTGATGGGGGCAGGAAGCAGGAGAGGATGCTGAGCTTCCTTCAGTTGGGGGAGGTTTCTGGGGTGGGTCTGACACAGCCCCAGCCACTCCTTGCAGGGGAAGAGGAAAGTCCCGCCCTCTCCAGCCCAGCTGGGACTAGTGGCTGATTCTCGCTCCAGGTAGGAGCCACTGGCTGGGGTGTCCCCAGCCCTGCAGTGATTTACCTCTCTGCCAGCTGCTCCAGGTGCCTGAAACAATGTACCTGTGCAGCCAGTGTGTGGTGCATGACTGCTCTTGCAGCTTCCCTTTGCTTCCCTGCAGAAAAATGACTTTCTGACAGGAAAGCAAAGAAATCTGCGGGGGACATGAATTCTGTGCATGCACAATGGTGCAGAATTTTCCTAGGAGTAGTAATTGGTTTTGCCACAGACTTCTTGCGCAGGAGTTATTTAGCCTCTCAGTATGTAGATTTTTACATATAGGACACTGGGATACTGCCTATCTCAAAAAACATGTATTGAGGGTGACCTCATGATTTGTGCACCACTGTGAGCTCCTCAGACAGAAGACATTATATATGTAAGTTATTATTCTTTATTAAAATTTTATTCACAGGATAGATACTGCATAGGCAATGACTTTACAAAGGGGAGGGTAAATTCAGATTGCTGGTAGGATTTACAAACATTAAGCCCCAAAGTACCAATGTGAGATAGAGGGCTGCTCTTATTATCGTTATTTATTATTATTACCAACGTTTAATCCAAAAGTTAAAAATAGGAGTCCTCAGAGAACTTTTGATCAGTGTGTAGGTGTGCATCTTAATGAGGTGTTAACTGGGCAATTAGCTAATTTAAATTGGAAACACAAAGGAGGTTTTGTGGGCAAGGAGAATGCAAATACAGAGTTCTGTAATATGAAATAAAAAGGGTCAAACTCTATTCTTGTGTATTTCAGTCTATTACGATGATTCAAGACTTTCTTTAATATATGCATGGTGGTACTTTGTTCAAGAGTGCATGTCTAACTCCCCAGTATATGTAGAATTGGTTGTTTGTTCTTTCCCTTCCTTCACCTTTTACCTCAGGCAAGATCATTGTTGGCTAGATGAAAAGAGAATGCTTCTTGGCAGGACTGTCACACAAGCAGGAATTGCCAGTAGGGTTTTTACCAGGAAGTGCTCTCAATGTTGGAGCTTAATCTTCTCTTCCTCTTCCCCTTGGATCTGAAATGGTAACAATTTATTGACTTACAAGGCATGCTGTGAGGCTCATTCATTTACCTAGGCTTTTGGAGAAGAGGGAGGATTATGAGAAGAGCTAGCTTTTGTCAGTAAAGTGTAATATGAGACCTTCTCATTCTTATGGGGGCGTTATTCCTACCATGTCGCAAAGCAGGAGAATGTTACAATAAATAGCTTAATTTTTTCTCTGAAGCTTGGGTTTGATACTTATATAAGTGACAATTCCTCTATCCAGCCCTGTTTTGTTGTTTTGACAACTGAATGTCTTGGAGGAATGGCTTCAGAAACCACATCCTTCACGTCGTAAGGAATCATCCATGTGGCTTGATGGAAATGAGGTGAAATGCCAAGGATGTGTGAAGAACAGAGGTGTTTGGGGGAGTCTGTGAGCTGTTCTAAAAATCAAGTGCTCAGGCCTTCTTCTGAGCCTCACTTTGAAGCCATCTTAAAGCTGTAAGAGCTACCAGTGGCACAGAATATCAGGCAAATCAAGTGTTTATACTTAAAATTTAAGTCAATATAGCTATGTCAGTCAGGGGTGTGAAAAACACATCCGTGACCATGATAACATTGCCACCTAACCCCCAGTGTAGATGTAGTATGTCAACATAGCTAACTTCGCTTAGGGATGTAGAGTTCTTATACTAACAGAAAAACCCATTCCATTGGTGTTGGCTGCATCTACATTATGGGGTTATGCCAACTTCGCTACACCGACATAACTGTCCCCTTAGTCCTGGGTCCTTAAAGTTGAAGAACACAAGTGAAAAGAAGAATAATTTATTATTTGTCTTTTTATATCCACAAATGAATACAATGTTACATTTAGAGTTGGTCAAATTTTTATAATCAAAAAGCTTTTTTAAAAAGAAAAATGGCTTTTCGAACAACGTGGAAATTGTCTGAAATTTTTCATCAAAACAAAATTAAAAATTGTCAGTTGCCAATTCTTTTGGTTCTGCTTCCCCCTTCCTTTTCTCATTTTTTTCCCCCAATGGAGAATGAGTAGGGTGGACATTAAACAAACAAAAATTCAGTTTTTTTAATAGAAAATATTTAAATTTTTTTTGCAGCCCTTGTTCTGTTTTGATAGATGCAGTAATTATATAGAAGCTTATAAGAAAATATGACACCTTAGAAGATTGAAACCAGATTTTTTGGAGCAGCTTATTGCAAGATTTTTTTTTCCGTGATACACTGATGGGGGCCTGAACATCTTACATGGGAAAAAGCTTAGATATTAAGGCCTTATTTTCACTAGGAAAAAAGATATGTTTTTAACATGTTTTAAAATCCTAGTGTAGACAGGGCAGGTAATAGGTTTTAGCTAGCTGAGGTAAATCCTAGGCTCTCCCCTCCTGCAACCAACTAACAAGTGTTCAAAATAAACCTTTTTCCTTGTGTAGGATCTCTTGCATTGGGCTTCCCTGTATTATTTTTTACCCATATTTTTAGTGAGGCTTTTTCTTGGCTATAACAGTATCCGATTTGAACACTGATGTTCTTATTGTGGGACAAACCTTATTTCGACATGTGAAAGTGATTGAATGTAGGTTGTTAAAGCTCTAAGTTTTAAGGAACATCAAAAGATTTTGATACATGAAAAGAACTATAAACCTAAATATTTTTCTTGCATCCTGGTGCTTTCCTTTTCCCTTTGTCTCATCTCAAAAGGCATCTAATCTTGAACTAGATATGATCACGGCTCCTCTTTGATATTTTGTTTCACATGGTTTAGTCCTTTGGAAGAAGTTCAGATTTTTCCTATTTTCTCTTAACTGTGCTGTTTTAATAATCCCCAGCATGAAATTTGTTTGATCACTTATCATTTGCATGATTAGAAATAGTTGATATGAGAAAAGAGAACATTTTGTGGAGTATAAGAACAAGCCAAACCAACATTACTTGTGACAAAAATTTTGGAATCATTTTGTAATGCAGCCTCCCATCAGTCTGTAGCAAACAACTTTTCACTTTTGATTTTAGTAAAACTGCTAAATTTTTGTTTCTAACTTGTGCAAATCAATGTCCTCCTATTTAGTTTGCCATCCTCTCCTCGAATATTTACTAGTATGATTACTATATATCCGTTCTGAACTGTGTGTTTTTCTTAAACCCGAAACCAACATTGCTCAATATCTGTTCTATCTGATCACCTTTCTTTGTTTGCAACTCCATATTGGTGTGTTCTTTTTTTACTAAAAATTAACACTTACAAAACACTGATATTTGATGGATGTGGGATAAGGATAATTTATCTGTGGAAGATTATCTTTGATAGATATATCACTGAAAAGAAGCAGATTTGTCTTTGTACTGTTAGTTTGCGGAGGCATATTTTATAAACAAAAACTACAGTACATTTACCTCTGCAGTGCTCTGTTTAACTGTAAAGCTGTGAAAACTTTAATTTACATCAGTCTCTTAATGTTGTTTGCTTAAGCTCATCCCTACATACCTACTTGTCTCCTTTGTTTTCGCCTCCCATCACTGAGGTATGGAATTTTTTTGTGATCTGTTTTCTGAAAATCTCAAGTACTTTGAGTAGAACTTCTGTGGTCAACCTAATAGGATAAAACGTCTTTAGTGTTCACATCATTGCGATGTTAACTTTTTAAGTACTGTTTGGTGCTCGTTTCATTTTCATATTAGCATTGTCTGCTTTGTTTCTTTCAAACAAAATGTGTATCAGATGCTGCATGTCAGAGCTACGTTATTGCAAATTAAATCTGCAGTTCTAATTCTGAAGTCCTTTTATGCATAATTTGAACTGAGAATATTGGAGTATGCAATGCAAATCAGATGTACCCACTTCAAATTGGTCTTCCCCTTCCCTTTATATGCTTTCTCTAGTTCCCCTTGTAAATAAAGTGTACCTTGATTGTGGGTTCTCCATTACGGAGGTGTCAGAATAGTGTATTCACCAGGTATCAGACTAGTCATGGGGATAAGTACCTGGTTGGAGATAGTTGAAACCATACAGGAAAGTAAGGTAGGTTCTGGACTATCATAAACAGTTAGGTGAAGGCACCACCAGTTAGCGGCTAAGAATCCAGACAGTTGAAACCTACGGTGGCGAAAGCAGAGGGACACCCGTAAGGGTTCCTATTGTTGATTAGCTGCCCTTAGGGATACAGCAAACCATAAAACCCCCTTACATATAGACAATGTGTTGATTTTAGTGTTCTGCAGTGTAGGTAACTAACGAACTGGACAATGATAATTTTTAGGGAAGCATCTGGCTTTTTGCAGGTGCACTCTTAACAATTTAATAGAAATATTGCTGTATCATTATGAATCAGAGCTGAGTATTAAAAGGGTGTTGACGCATCTTGTCAAATGATGTTAAAACAATGGAATGTATGTTATTAACGCTCTGTCTGAACAAAATGCAATTAAAATCATAAACTTTGCTTAAATTAAATTAAGTAAATGTTCATTTAAAGTGTGAAAAGAAATGCCAGGTTGTTGTAACTGTCAATTAAATAGGTTTGAGGTGGGGGGGTTCACCTCACTGAGTGAGAGAGACATATTTCAGAAATCAACAAACTGCATTGTTGTACTCTGTGAAAACGACTACCATTGTCTTGCTATCTATTCCCTAAATTACAGATTTAATAAATTGATCTTCTGGAATTTCCCTCAGGTTTTTAACTGTTTAGGTTCTTGTCCGCCTCCAGAATCAATATTGTTTCTCGTTTTGTGTGTGTGTGTACACGCTGATGTTTAGTCCCTATGATGTAAAATCAAGACTTTTTTGCTCTCCGTGATTGTCATAGCAAGTCTGTAGTGACCTAGATGCCTTTCACTTCATTTATTCTTTAATTTTGGCAGTAACTGAATAAATTTAGGATGAGGGGAGGGACAGAGAGACCGTTTGACTTATTCTAAAGTGATATAGATTAGAGAAAAGAAAAGGAGTACTTGTGGCACCTTAGAGACTAACCAATTTATTTGAGCATGAGCTTTCGTGAGCTACAGCTCACTTCATCGGATGCATAAACAGTATGCATCCGATGAAGTGAGCTGTAGCTCACGAAAGCTCATGCTCAAATAAATTGGTTAGTCTCTAAGGTGCCACAAGTACTCCTTTTCTTTTTGCGAATACAGACTAACACGGCTGTTACTCTGAAACCTGTCATAGATTAGAGAAGACTCCTGGTTTATCTGCAGTTCATGTAAAGTGAAACCTTGGGGAATAAAAGTGGGAGAAACTTCAGGAAAAGTAAAACTTATGAATAAACTTCTAGTATTTAAAAATAATTAAGATTTAGAAGCAGTGTCAAAAGACAGCTGCAACTGTAACAGTAGGGCCATTCTCACAAATAAATTGTTTGGAAAGTGTCAGAAAATTAAAAAGGGTAACTTTATCAAAGATCAGTGAATACTGATATGCTCTGTAGTTATTTATACAACCCCATTCTGACCTTGTGTTTTGTAGTTTTCAGTCCCAGCTTTCTATCTTGTATAAATATCAGTGATCTTATTCAAGTTGCTTTAAAAAAAGATTGTTATTTATAGAAAAAAAAATTTTTTTTTTCATCCATTAGAGATAAGATCATTCTGTCTTATCTGAAATTTCGGATGCACGTGCATATGTACCTTGTTTTGTTTGTGTTAAAACTCAAGCTTAATTTTAAAGTAGTAAAACATTTCTCATTCACAAAGATCCTGAGTAACTTGGCCTTAATACACCTGCATTTTTTTCTCCTTTTATTCAGGGAAGCAGTGTTTTTTAGTCCTACGTCAGCAGCAGTTTAATGTCCAGGCTCTTGTGGCTGTGGGAGACCATGCAAGCAAGCAGATGGTAAAGTTTGCTGCCAAGTAAGTAAGCAATTATATCCTGTTGTCAAAGTAAACAATGGTGGGAACCATGACTCCAAGGGGTTGGGACCATTTTCACACATTAACATCAATGCTTCGTTTGTTTTAAAATGTAGTTATTTAAATTGTCAGTTCACTATTGCATTGAATACATTACACTTACAAAAGATAAAATAGAACAGAGGCTTGAAATTCATTCTGAACTGCTGAAGCAGCATTCTTTCTTCACAGACAACCTACGTTTACTTCCAAGCCAGCTAACAAAAAGCCTGCCAGGGTTAGCATAGTGGGTCACTTTTTTTATGTCGTGTTGTGGGGGAGGGGCAGGGATGTGCACACATGCTCAGTCTTTATCTTCCTTAAGTAGCAGATCTGCAGCCTAGTAGAATGTTTTTTAGCTAGAATAAATATAAGCTCTGAATTATATTTTATTTGGAAGAAATTCCATGTTGCAAATTGATTAGTGAGTGGGCGAAAGTTGAGAGTTGCTTTTATGAACCTAATTGGTCTAATTTACTCTTTATTGTTGTCCCTTTCAAGCTGTGCTTTTAATCTTTTTAAATTTTTTTGGCAATGATTAGACTTGTTTCCAATTAACAAGTATATTATAGCTGTTTACATTTAGTTATTTGGCTTGTATTATTAAGGCTAAAATGATGAATGTGAGTTAAAGGGGTCTTTTCTCCTTGCACTCCTTTCTTAAGCCTGACTGGACTTTCAAGTTTTGGGTCATCTGCTACTTTATATGTCTGTGTGGAAAAGGTGATTTTATAATGGAAGTTTTTGAACTTACAAGTCTTTTAGCTGAATGTCCACAGGTTAAAATATAGAACCAATCAGTAATATGTTTAACATGTGGCACTTGAGGTGCTTCTGTTCAGTTCTTGGCACTACCCATGTGACTGGGAATGTAGCCCCCAGTAATTAGCTGTAAGAGTGTGAAAGCCTTTGATGTGTTAGGGAAAGGGGGGAGGGGGATTCATTATACCATAGACTCCCAGAAGCAGAGTTAGAAGGTTAGAACAGTGCTTCTGGTGACTAGATGCAAGGCAACGGGAAAACAGAGCCAGCAGTGTTTGTTGTTTGGCGGCACTTAGTGTTGGCACTACCAGCAGGATACATGATGTTTACAGGTGTTGAGGAGCCAAAGTGAAGTGTTCTGTGTCTCCATGTGACAGCCTGTGTTTAGTTTCTTCCCAGTACTTAATAGATACTTTGAAAGAAAAAGGGCTTTCTCTCCTGCATTCTGTTTATATGATGATCTCCGCTCCGGTGGCTTACTTTATGCCAATGAATCCTGCATGAACCCTTCTAGCCCGGCATCCAGCCTTGTCCAGTTTTGCATCTTCAGCTCTGTCTCAGGCATCTCCGGTTGGATGTCCTGCTATTATCTCATATTCAGTCTTTATAAAACTGAATTTCTTATTTTCCTCCCAATTTTTGTCTTCCTCTTCTTTCTAATCACCATAGATACAGCTCCACTATTCTTCCCATTGCCCAGGCTCAGAATGCTGTATCATTTTTGATTTTTCACTCTACTCCTTCCCCCGTGTGCATTCTCATGCTAAATCCTGACACTTCTTCCTCTTAGCACTGTCTGCATTTTCCTCACTATCCCTATGTTCAAAACCATTTTACCTATGCCCTGGCAGTCACTTGTTTTGATTGGTGTAACTTTCTTACTGTTCTCCTCTCATCTCTTTAATCCCACACAGCCTTCCCACACGAAATTCAAGCACCTTTCCTCACCTTCAAGGTCATACATAATCTTACCGTCATCACTTTATTAATTTCTTCCTATGCGCTACCTGCTCCTTGTTGCTTATTGTTTTGTCTTTTTCTTCATTCATACTGCTCCCTATGCTTCAAAGAGTCGGACATTTCTTCTCCATCAATTCCAATCCTCATTTCTACTCCTAGTCTCCTTCCCACAAGCCCTGTTAAACTCATTCCAGGACTCCTTCATACCTTGCTCTCCTCCCAGTAATCCCTTTTTATCTTACCTTACTTCAACTGTTGTTTTCATTGTCTTGTGCCAGCTAAGATTGTTTTGGGCCGGTGACCATTACCTTTTGCAAATGTAATGCTATACATAAATGATTAATAATAACGATATTGCTTCCTTCCCATTCTTGATGTCTTTTTCCTTCCCTTCAACTCGTCTCATCCTACCCAAATATGAATTGAGGAAAAGTCTTTTACCTCATAAAATATTTAAGATTTAAATTGACCTTTTCCCCTGTGGCAGCATGTAGACCTCAGCATTCATGTAGTACTTTCACATATATGAAGGAATACCCATAACTCTTGACTCTGAGTTGCCTTGCCTCCCGTGTCTGCAAGCTTGCATATGTCCAAGAACTGTTTTAAACATCTGGTGACACGATACATCTGTGGTTTACAAAAATAATCTAATATCAGATTAACGAGATTCTTGTAAAAATTCTCACAAGCAGTAAACATACTAGTTCCTCTTTTTGGTATTGACATGTGAAAAATGAGAACTTTTGTAATCTGCTATGGTCTAAAAGTGTTAACATACTGTTAATATAATATATTCTAAATGCTTTAGCTTTCATGCAGTATTATTCCCTTGGTTTAGAGAAAGACTGTCTAATCTTCGCTTTTGAAAAGAGATTGAACAACTGTAAATTGAGCTATGATACACTTCTGCTTTTAATTTTTTTAAAAAATAAACAAATTGCTGAAAACAATGTAGTGTCTGTAAAAGATGCTGGATTAACAGCCCTGGAATTGAAGTCCAGAGAATACACAGTGCCATGAACAATATCAGTTCAAGCTTCCCCTAACTTCCCCACCAAAAAGACTCAGTCCATTTCTGGAGTGGACCCTCTGTAGAAGTAAGGAGGGTACTTGTCTCCTTGCCATTTCCATTAGAAGCTTCTTGCTGCCAACAAGGGTGTTAACCAGTGCAATTAGTAATTTGTTAAAATTTGTAGTCAAAATATTTTGCGAATTATTTTTCCCAGAAGGTATAGGGTGTAGGAGGTGGTGGTGATTTTTTTGTTTGTTTTGTTTTAATCCTTTGCTGAGCTTTTCCCTACTTCTCAGTTTGTACCACAGGAGGCCATGTGGTCTAGCAGTGGGGAAATAAGAGACTCTAGGTTCTAATTTTAAAATGAGCTACTGACCTGGTGTAACCCTGGTCAAGTAAGTTGGCCCCCCTCTGTTTCATTCAACCAGCCAGAAAAATGGGTTAAAAAAAATCTTGCTGGGAATTAAATGATGCGACCGAGCTAGGTTTAGCTGGGTAAATAAATCACATGCATTCAGAATGGAATTAGAAACATTTTACATCATTCATTATCATCTATTCTTCGACCACTCCAGGGGAAAGGTCTCTTCTTCAGCATTGCTCCTATGTCCATCATTAAGGCCCCACCAAGTTCACGGCCATGAAGAACATGTCATGGGCCATGAAATCTGGTCTTTGCCTGTGAAATCTGGTCTTTTGTGTGCTTTTACCCTATACTATACAGATTTCACGGGGGGAGACCAGCGTTTCTCAAATTGGGGGTCCTGACCCAAAAGTGAGTTGCAGGGCGGTCACAAGGTTATTTTAAGGAGGTCACAGTATTGCCAACCTTGCCTCTGTGCTGCCTTCAGAGCTGGGCAGCTGGAGAGCAGTGGCTGTTGGCCGGGCGCCCAGCCAGCAGCAGTGCAGAAGTAAGGGTGGCAATACCATACTATGCCACCCATACTTCTGCATTGCTGCCTTCAGAGCTGGGCGGCCAGAAGTGGTGACTGCTGACCAAGGCCCAGCTCTGAAGGCAGCAGCGCAGAAATAAGGGTGGAAATACCATTGTGATGGGTTTCCCCCAAGGTGCCACTTGGAACTGGGTTACCACTGAGCCCGCCTGACCCACCAGCCTGGGCTCCCTTTACACTGCACTGATGGTGACAGGCCCTCAAGCTCCCTCCAGCACACATACAGGTAGGGACACACCCAGCTGCAGCTAAGTAGAGATGCTGAGATCCGTTCTGCATGGGAAGGCTTCAGCTAAGGAACTGCCCAGCTACTCAAGTGAACAAACACCCTGCTCTGGAGGGTAAACCCAAAATTATACAGTCTTGTGCTGCACAGTGATCTGTACAGCGTAAACTCATGAAATTCGCCCCCTCCCTCAATGTGGAGATGGAATATACAGCAGCTTTTTGCCCCAAGTTATAACTCCCACACACTGGTTTGTGATAAAGCAAAAACAAATTGATTAACTACAAAAGATAGATTTTAAGTGATTATAAGGGATAGCAAACAGATCAAAGCAGATTACCTAGCAAATAAACAAAAATGCAATCTGAGCTTAATATACTAAAGAGATTGGATATGAATAGCAACTTCTTACCCTAAATGATGATTTAAGCCAGTTGCAGAGATTCTTAAGGGGCCAGCTTCCGTTGCTTGCAGCTTAAAAACCCCAGGTATTCCTTTCACAGGCCATTCCCCCACTAGTCTGGGTCCAGCACTTTCTCCCAGTTCCGTCCTTGTTCCTCTGCTCTTTCCCAGAGTTTCTGTGGGCGGGGAGTCAGTGAAGAACCACGATGAGGTCACTCCCCTGCCTTAAATAGCTTTCGCATATGGCGGGAACCTTTTGTGTCCAAGCTTGGTTCCCATGCCTGGTCAGTGGAAAAACCCTGGTATTCCAAGATGGAGTCCAGTACCAGGTGACTTGGTCACATATCCCTGAAGGGTCACAGCAGCCATGACTTGAAGGCTCTTTGTAGCATTCTTAGGTAGGCTCCCCGGTGGGAGATTATCTTCTTCTAAGACCTATTGTTCTCTCTAATGGCCCTTCCCAACCAGCTTTCTAGACTGATGGCATTCTGCCTAGTCGGCGTTCCCCAGGTGTAAACACATTTGTAATAGATGCATAGACAATATTCCTAACTTCAGATACCAAAATGATACATGCATACAAATAGGATAATCATATTCAGTAAATCATAACCTTTTCAATATCTCACATGACCTATCTTGCATAAAATGCATCATAGTTATGCCATAATCATATCATAATAATATCTCTATGAAGAATATGGGGCGTAGTGTCACAACCATACTATGCCATCCCTACTGCTGCTGCTGATGGCACTGCCTTCAGAGCTGGGCTTCTGGCCAGCAGATGCCGCTCTCCGGTTGCCCAGCTCTGACGGCAGTGCCACCAGCAGCAGTGCAGAAGTAAGGGTAGCAGTACTAACCCCTCCCCTCCCCCTGATAACGTTGTGACCCCCCCCCCCCAACTCCTTTTTGGATCAGGACCCCTACAATTACAACACCTTGAAATTTCAGATTTAAATATCTGAAATCCTGAAATGTACTATTTTTAAGATCGTATGACCGTGAAATTGACCAAAATGGACTGTGAATTTGGTTGGGCTCTATCCATCATAATGAAAGGGTTGCACACCTTGCATGTTTGAATGAGCTAATGAGAGTATAAAACTACTGCTGATGACTATTTTTCCCCTCTGACTTTATCAGCATGATTAAAACTGCTGGTGCAGCAATCCTCAGTGGCATCGCAATCAAAGGTTCTGTATCAGCATTTACTGCTGCCTTATCATAAATGAGGTATTGACTCCAATTCCAGGAAAGTTGGTTAGATTTGGTTATTGTAAATTGTAGTTTAGTATTATAGCAGGCCATCAAGAACAACTGTAGTTAAGGTTGCATAAGAATTTCCATTCTAATACCATGTTCAGCCACGTGTAATTTGCTGAAAATTTCCAGGATTGGCCTCTCCCTGAAGGTCAGTTTTTTTCCACATCTGAGTATGATTAGAATGGGGTGAAAACGTTTCACAGAAAATTCTTGCAACTTTATCTTGAATATCTGTAGCTCTGAAGTGGCAAGAAATACAATTTAAATGTGGCCTAGGAAGAGTCCTCACTGAGCAAAAATGTCTGAGTGTTCCAGTGAAAACTCTCCTTGAATATTATAGACTTGATTCAGTTTCCATTAAAGTCAATGAAAAGACTCCTGTTGACTTCAGTGGGAGTTACATTGGTCCCTAATTGTGTGATTTATAAATCTCTGAAAATTGTATTTTGCAAGTGTGCAATACACTATTATTGTGTATAGAAGACAAAGTGAATCTATAAAACTCAGCTAAATGGAAAATACCCAATACTTTAAAAATGCTGAAGATTAAGTAAAAATATGAAGTGAAAATCTGCTGGCATTCACAGACCACATATGTATTTATGTATGTTAATTAAGCTTCATAATTAACTTTCACTCCTTGAATTGTGCCTAATGTGTTCAGGGAAATTAACTTAATAGTGTTTTTCCCCATTGCCTAAATTGCATCAGAGGTGATAACGGAAATGAAAATATACAATTTGTGGATGCTAATAAAATAAAGTAAATAGCATAGAGAAAAGAAGTCCTTATATAAAATATTAAGTCATTAAAATTAGTCTGGACCATTATGACAATGAAATTTGATAAAGCAGAAAGAATAAAAAAATACATTATATAAGTTCGTATATCAGTTTGTAGAAAAAAACTATACTCTATCTGATAATAGGGAAAGAACATACATAGTTAATGATGTGTGTGCAATTTTAACTTTGCCACTTTTTGATTTTAGAATGCCCCTAAGATCGAAACCTTAACTATAGTATAGTTTTTCTTTATAGAATAGTTCGTACTTCTTTCCATGAGGCTGATATTAACAAATTAATGCAGTACATATTAAATGAGTTAAAAATTAGCTAACTGCTAGACCTCTTAAAGTAATTATTTATGGGGAACCATCATCTGACCAGCATGTTTCTTGTTAGGTCCTGCAGGGATCTGTTCCTGGCTCACCTGGAACGGAGTGATAAAGATATTGATATTGGATATCAATACTGATATCCAATATTTTATCAATGCGCTGGAAGAAAATATAAAATTGCTGATAAAGTTTGCAGATGACACAAAAATTGTAGTGATAAGTAATAAGGACAGGTCAGTTTTACAGAGCAGTGTGGACCACATGGTAAACTGGTTTACTTGAGCACTGTCAAATGCAAGGTCGTACATCCAGGAACAAAGAATGTGGGTCACACATACAGGATCAGGGATTGTGTGCAGGAGAGCAGTGACTCTGAAAAGGACTTGGGGTTGACAAATAACCAGCTGAACATGCGTTTCCAGTGCAATGTAGTGACTAAGAAAGCTAACACAAACCTTGGATTTATAAGCAAGGGACAACTGAGTAGAATTAGGGAGGTGGTATTACCACTGTAAATGGCATTGGTGAGATTATTCCTGGAATACTGTTATGTCTAGTTTTGGTGTTTGCATTTCAAAAAGGACACTGAGCCCTGGTCTACACTAGGACTTTAGGTCGAATTTAGCAGCGTTAAATCGATGTAAACCTGCACCCGTCCACACGATGAAGCCCTTTATTTCGACTTAAAGGGCTCTTAAAATCTATTTCCTTTCTCCACCCCTGACAAGTGGATTAGTGCTTAAATTGGCCTTGCCGGGTCGAATTTGGGGTACTGTGGACACAATTCGATGGTATTGGCCTCCGAGAGCTATCCCAGAGTGCTCCATTGTGACCGCTCTGGACAGCACTCTCAACTCAGATGCACTGGCCAGGTAGACAGGAAAAGAACCGCGAACTTTTGAATCTCATTTCCTGTTTGGCCAGCGTGGCAAGCTGCAGGTGACCATGCAGAGCTCATCAGCAGAGGTGACCATGATGGAGTCCCAGAATCGCAAAAGAGCTCCAGCATGGACTGAACGGGAGGTACGGGATCTGATCGCTGTATGGGGAGAGGAATCTGTGCTATCAGAACTCCGTTCCAGTTTTCGAAATGCCAAAACCTTTGTCAAAATCTCCCAGGGCATGAAGGACAGAGGCCATAACAGAGACCCGAAGCAGTGCGGCGTGAAACTTAAGAAGCTGAGGCAAGCCTATCAGAAAACCAGAGGGGCGAATGGCCGCTCCGGGTCAGAGCCCCAAACATGCCGCTTCTATGATGAGCTGCATGCCATTTTAGGGGGTTCAGCCACCACTACCCCAGCCGTGTTGTTTGACTACTTCAGTGGAGATGGAGGCAACACGAAAGCAGGTTTTGTGGACGAAGAAGATGATGATGATGATGAGGTTGTAGATAGCTCACAGCAAGCAAGCGGAGAAACCGGTTTTCCCGACAGCCAGGAACTGTTTCTCACCCTGGACCTGGAGCCAGTACCCCCTGAACCCACCCAAGGCTGGCGGAGAAGGGACTTCCGGTGAGTGTACCTTTTAAAATACTATACATGGTTTAAAAGCAAGCATGTGAAAGGATTACTTTGCCCTGGCATTCGTGGCTCTCCTGGATGTACTCCCAAAGCCTTTGCAAAAGGTTTCTGGGGAGGGCAGCCTTCTTGCGTTCTTCATGGTAGGACACTTTACCACTCCAGGCCAGTAACACGTACTCGGGAATCATTGTACAACAAAGCATTGCAGTGTATGTTTGCTGGCGTTCAAACAACATCCGTTCTTTATCTCTCTGTGTTATCCTCAGGAGAGTGAGATATCATTCATGGTCACCTGGTTGAAATAGGGTGCTTTTCTTCAGGGGACACTCAGAGGAGCCCGTTCCTGCTGGGCTGTTTACCTGTGGCTGAACAGAAATGTTCCCCGCTGTTAGCCACAGGGAGGGGGGAGGGTTGAGGGGGTAGCCACGCGGTATGGGGAGGCAAAATGCGACCTTGTAACGAAAGCACATGTGCTATGTATGTAATGTTAACAGCAAGGTTTACCCTGGAAGACTGTAGCCACTGTTTTATAAAATGTGTCTTTTTAAATACCGCTGTTCCTTTTTTTTTCTCCACCAGCTGCATGTGTTTCAATGATCACAGGATCTTCTCCTTCCCAGAGGCTAGTGAAGATTAGAAAGAAAAAAAAACGCACTCGCGATGAAATGTTCTCTGAGCTCATGCTGTCCTCCCACACTGACAGAGCACAGACGAATGCGTGGAGGCAAATAATGTCAGAGTGCAGGAAAGCACAAAATGACCGGGAGGAGAGGTGGCGGGCTGAAGAGAGTAAGTGGCGGGCTGAAGACAGGGCTGAAGCTCAGCATGATGAGAGGAGGCAGGATTCAATGCTGAGGCTGCTGGAGGATCAAACCAGTATGCTCCAGTGTATGGTTGAGCTGCAGCAAAGGCAGCTGGAGCACAGACTGCCACTGCAGCCCCTGAGTAACCAACCACCCTCCTCCCCAAGTTCCATAGCCTCCACACCCAGACACCCAAGAACGCGGTGGGGGGGCCACCGGCCAACCAGCCACTCCGCCACAGAGGATTGCCCAAAAAAAAGAAGGCTGGCATTCAATAAATTTTAAAGTTGTAAACTTTTAAAGTGCTGTGTGGCATTTTCCTTCCCTCCTCAACCACCCCTCCTGGGATACCTTGGTAGTCATCCCCCTATTTGTGTGATGAATGAATAAAGAATGCATGAATGTGAAGCAACAATGACTTTATTGCCTCTGCAAGCAATGATTAAAGGGAGGAGGGGAGGGTGGTTAGCTTGCAGGGAAGTAGAGTGAACCAAGGGGCGGGGGGTTTCATCAAGGAAAAACAAACAGAACTTTCACTCCGTAGCCTGGCCGCTCATGAAACTGGTTTTCAAAGCTTCTCTGATGCGTACCGCGCCCTCCTGTGCTCTTCTAACCACCCTGGTGTCTGGCTGCGTGTAACCAGCAGCCAGGCGATTTGCCTCAACCTCCCACCCTGCCATAAACATCTCCCCCTTACTCTCACAGATATTGTGGAGCACACAGCAAGCAGTAATAACAGTGGGAATATTGGTTTCGCTGAGGTCTAAGCGAGTCAGTAAACTGCGCCAGCGCGCCTTTAAACATCCAAATGCACATTCTACCACCATTCTGCACTTGCTCAGCCTGTAGTTGAACAGCTCCTGACTACTGTCCAGGCTGCCTGTGTACGGCTTCATGAGTCATGGCATTAAGGGGTAGGCTGGGTCCCCAAGGATACATATAGGCATTTCAACATCCCCAACAGTTATTTTCTGGTCTGGGAATAGAGTCCCTTCCTGCAGCTTTTGAAACAGACCAGAGTTCCTGAAGATGCGAGCGTCATGTACCTTTCCCGGCCATCCCACGTTGATGTTGGTGAAACGTCCCTTGTGATCCACCAGAGCTTGCAGCACTATTGAAAAGTACCCCTTGAGGTTTATGTACTCGCCGGCTTGGTGCTCCGGTGCCAAGATAGGAATATGGGTTCTGTCTATGGCCCCACCACAGTTAGGGAATCCCATTGCAGCAAAGCCATCCACTATGACCTGCACATTTCCCAGGGTCACTACCCTTGATATCGGCAGATCTTTGATTGCGTGGGCTACTTGCATCACAGCAGCCCCAACAGTAGATTTGCCCATTCCAAATTGATTCCCAACTGACTGGTAGCTGTCTGGCGTTGCAAGCTTCCACAGAGCTATCGCCACTCGCTTCTCAACTGTGAGGGCTGCTCTCATCTTGGTATTCATGCGCTTCAGGGCAGGGGAAAGCAAGTCACAAAGTTCCATGAAAGTGCCCCAACGCATGCGAAAGTTTCGCTGCCACTGGGAATCGTCCCAGACCTGCAACACTGTGTGGTCCCACCAGTTTGTGCTTGTTTCCCGAGCCCAGAATCGGCGTTCCACAGCATGAACCTGCCCCATTAGCACCATGATGCATGCATTGGCAGGGCCCATGCTTTCAGAGAAATCTGTGTCCATGTCCTGATCAATCACGTGACCACGCTGACGTTGCCTCCTTGCCCGGTATCGCTCTGGCAGGTTCTGGTGCTGCATATACTGCTGGATAATGCGTGTGGTGTTTAATGTGCTCCTAATTGCCAAAGTGAGCTGAGCGGCCTCCATGCTTGCCTTGGTATGGCGTCCGCACTGAAAAAAGGTGCGGAACGATTGTCTGCCGTTGCTCTGACGGAGGGAGGGGTGACTGACGACACGGCTTATAGGGTTGGCTTCAGGGAGCTAAAATCAACAAAGGGGGTGGCTTTACATCAAGGAGTATTTCAGGCAGGACTTCACAGAGGGTTCCAGTAAGAAATGGTGCACCTAAGTTATTGTTCTTATTGGAACAGTGAGGTTAGTCTGGCCTCTGATTGATACATGACTAGATTTACCTTGCTGCACCTTCTCTGTGAGTGACTGCAGTGTGACCTAGAGGAATGAGTCCCCTAGACAGGGGAGGGGGGGAAGCAAATGAGTACAAAACAAATCTGGTCTATTTCTTGTTTTGATCCACTCCATCTATCTTTTACATCTTTGGCTGGCAGCAGATAGTGCAGAAGGACTGCATAACATCCACATCTCATGGCTGCTCGGCAGAAGACGGTGCAATACGACTGCTAGCCATCCTCATCTCTTGCCTGCCCAGCAGAAGATGGTGCAATATGACTGCTATCCATCCCCATCTCTTGCCTGCCTGGCAGAAGATGATACAGTACGACTGCTAGCAATCTGTATTGCCTGCCTGCTCACCATAAGACGGTTCAATAGGACTGACTGCAGGACTAAAGAGAATGACCTGGTCAGGTCACTCCAAACTTAGTCCCTGCGCCCATGTCTGTCCAGGCGCTCCCGGCCAACGCAGCCAGGAGCACCTCGAACATGACGATGACGGCTACCAGTCATATTGCACCGTCCGCTGCCAGAAGGCAATGGGTTACTACTACTGTGTAGCAATGTAGTACCGTGTCTGCCAGCACCCAGGAGACATACTGTGACGGTTACCTGAGTGGGCTCCATGCTTGCCATGGTATGGCACCTGCACAGGTAACTCAGGAAAAAAGGCGCGAAATGATTGTCTGCCCTTGCTTTCATGGAGGGAGGGAAGGAACGGGGGCCTGACAATATGTACCCAGAACCACCCGCGGCAATGTTTTAGCCCCATCAGGCATTGGGATCTCAACCCAGAATTCCAATGGGCAGCGGAGACTGCGGGAACTGTGGGATAGCTACCCACAGTGCAACGCTCCGGAAGTCGACTCTAGCCTCGGTACTCTGGAAGCACTCCGCCGAGTTAATGCACTTAATGCACTTAGAGCATTTTCTGTGGGGACACACACACTCGAATATATAAAACCGATTTCTAAAAAACCAACTTCTATAAATTCGACCTGATTTCGTAGTGTAGACATACCCTGACAAATTAGAAAATTCAGAAAAGAGCTACAAGAATGATTTAATGTCTGGAAAACCTGTCTTACAGTGAGAGACTAAAGAAGCTCAGTCTAGTTTATCCAAAAGGTTTCAGAGTAGCAGCCGTGTTAGTCTGTATTCGCAAAAAGAAAAGGAGTACTTGTGGCACCTTAGAGACTAACCAATTTATTTGAGCATAAGCTTTCGAAAAGTGAGCTGTAGCTCACGAAAGCTTATGCTCAAATAAATTGGTTAGTCTCTAAGGTGCCACAAGTACTCCTTTTCTCTTTATCCAAAAGGATGGTAAGAGGTGACTTTATCATGCTCTATTAGTACCTACATGGGGAGAA